>NC_133534.1:171322700-172604996 GCF_048544455.1 Silene latifolia | reverse complement strand
AGTGAAGTTCAAGGAACCAATGGAGTTGGTTTCGAATTTGTAATAGTTAATTATTTTTCTTTTTAGGAAGGCCATACTAGGATTTTATATTTTATGTTTTGCATTTATTTATATGTTTGCATATATCGCTAAATCGCCATAACTAAACATGTATTTTATTTTCTCGAGTCATCGACCGTGTCAATTATAATTATCGTAGTTCACCGCTTTAGTTCACTTAAAACGTGATAGATAATAAATTGACAAGATCTCTCACTAATTTAATAATTGAGAATTAGCCTTACCAAATAGTAGAAACCATGAATCCCAATTTCATAAGGAAGTAGGCTCGGCTCAACGGGGTGCTAAACTTGTTACGTTGGGTAGTAAAATGTTATTACATCGAAATTTGGATTGAGTTCAACGGAAGTATTCGTGACCGTAGTCGCATGTGTTCCGGGCTAAAGATAAATGTTAGAGTAATTTTATCTACCGAGAGTTCTAGAAGTAGAATCGACTAAAGAGTTAATCCACCGAGTTACATTGATAAGGGATGAATCGGCTCACCGTGTCCGAATTGATATGAATTTGGATCTCGCGATCATTTATAATAGTTGGGTAGAGGTCACTATATAAATGCTTAAAACTTGTTTAAAATGTTTACAAGTATTATTAAAACGATAAATGTTTTATTATTCCTTCTATTTTGTTTTGTAGACCGCTTTTATTTCTCAATAACAAATGGCTGCACAAAACACGAACGCAAACACTCTCACTAATGTTTCATGGCTCCGATCCTTTATGGATCGATGTAAACTTGAAAAGAATGGGTCAAATTTCGCCGATTGGGACGCACAACTTCGCTTGGCCACGGAGGGTGACGATAAGATTCGTTACCTTACCGAGGCCTCTCCCGCCGCACCTACCGCTAGGTCTACTCCCGCCGCTAGGCAAGCCTATGAGACTTACCAAAAGGAGTCGGCCGCGATCATGGAGGCCGAACTTCAAAGGAGTGCTATAAAGATTAGCACCGCCTATGAGATCTATACGAAGCTTGTGACCATGTTTTCACAAGCTCCGAGGATCATTCAATATGAAGCGGCTTCCGCATTCTTTGATCTCAACATCAAGGAGGGCCAAAAAGTTAACCCTCGTGTGCTCAAGTTAATGGAGCATGTTGAGACCTTAAAAATGCAAAAGGTAGAGATTCTCGAGGAACTCATTATTGATCGAATTCTTCATTCCTTGAACAAGGCTAAGGCATATGTTCAATTCAGGGTGAATTTTAATATGCAAAACTTGAAAGTATCCCTCGATGAATTGCACAAAATGCTTGTGCAAGCCGAGAGGGACATGTGGCTAAATGCTAGAACCACCAAGGATGTGCTCAACATTAATCAAAAGAGCAAAGGGAATTTCAAGAAAGGTGGTCACAAGGGAAAGAAGCAAACTCCCTACAAGAACAAAGGAAAAGCTTGTGAAGCTAGCTCCTCAAAGCCCAAGAAGAGTTCCTCCTCCGGGAACAAATGCCACTATTGTAATGGTGTTGGGCATTGGAAGAGGAATTGTCCTAAGTACCTAGGCGACATCAAATCTGGAAAGATCACTTCAGTAGGTAAATGACTATCCCTTCTTTTATGTTTCTAATTCAACTTTGGTATTTTGATACAAGTTGTGATAAAGTATCCCTTTTTTATTGTAACTAGTTGTTGCTCCGCGCCCTACCGGGCGCGGAACCCCAATTTGGTTAATCGTTTATAAAACCTCTGTAAAAGGCATTGAAATAAAAACGAAAATTGTCGCACATTGGTATTATTAATTGTTGAACATAGTAGTTAGTATACATGCAAGACAAGCACGTAAAAGAAAGACACTCACAATTTAGAACAACACATATTGGTGTTTAATTGAATAAAGATCGAAGGTAGAAACAGAAAATGAGGTTGAGAATTAAAAGTGGCTAACAAAGAGATGGAACATTTCTTCGTGAAATAGGCATAGCATTGTTTAAGATAGTAAATAATGAAACCCTCCATACATCTGATAATTATACAAATCAAATAAAAGATAAAATAACTTGGATTTAAATGGGGTATAAAATATAAACGATTGTGCCACTATGAGAGAGGAAATGGCGCAACTATTGCTATTAAATTTTAACATAAGATCTACATCAATACATGCCATAATTACACTACTTTATGTATCATTATCTATTTCTATTAGAATAAAAATTTATCTGCGTCTCAATTAAAGCATTACGCCCGGCCAACTGACAACACACAAATGACTAAATAAGTAAGAGATATTAGCGAGCATCAAAACCGTCGTTGACGCGCTCTCTTATGGAAGTGTCATATCATAGTTACCTTGTTTCTTTACCAAAATCAACGTTGTGATGAGCATTAACTAAGCTAAGAATTGGACATTACCAGGGGGACATTTTGACGTCTAATTTCGTTAAAGAGCATATTGAAATTATGTGGAGACTTGTACCACTGGAAATGCAACCCATTTTGGCACAGTTCTCAAGTTTCACCTTCCTGAGCAAAAACATTAAGTGACAAAGCCAGGCCTTTATAAGGACGAAACGAATTATCCATTATGCACATACTAACAAAGCATAGTTACTCTAACTATGATTACACTAAATTCACAACAAAATGTCAACTGACTACCATCTGAACTATCTTTCCGATTGGCTTCTAAGCCATCTAATCCCATCTTTCCTCCCACTTTGGTCATTTCCAGTGATCTGATAAGTATACAGTTAGTTTAGTTAGTCTCATATGAGTAAGAATCAATGAAACCAAGCACACATGTTATCCCACCTATTCTCCCACTCTCCATCTCCCTCCCTTTCAAACAGACCCAAACAGAACCAAATAGTCTAGACCCTCATCCCCTTCTCTCTCTACATCTCTTTCTCAAAATGAGCAAAACCAAGAACAACCTCCTCCTATGCTTTTCCCCTCCTTGTGATTATGCATTGATATGATAAGTATCGTCTGGTACTCTGTAAGCGAGTAAAATTTGCAGTTGTGTCGTCTGCAAACCTCATTAGTAGGCATCAGTAGAAACTTAAAACGCGCTTTAAACTCGGCCGAAACGCCAATGTAAAAAGTAGCGTAAAAATATATCTATGTACTACAATACATCCAGTAATATGTTCAGGTTACTGTCGTGGTGGATTGAGCTAATATCATAATATTTGCCATTTAAAACCTAAATAAGGTACGCACATACTGCGTTGGCAAATATTGATGATATCATGCTCAAACCTGTGTAAAAAATGACTTCATGATATAGATACCTTAATTCCTCCGATTTAGCGATGTCCTGTCTGAACCTCTTGGTATAAAAAACTATAAATATTTTTTTAGTCCAAGTTCTTTGCGAATTGTCTTCAAGTGAAAACCCGTAGCGGACCCGGGAGCATAAAGGACCGCTTTACCGATCTAATTACAAGTCCGTAATAATAATCTATGAAGTGGTAATTCTAATCATAAATACAAAACTACAAAAATCGCACTCCTGCCTCCTCTTTCGATTCTACCCAATAAAACTATTGGTCGACCCCCTATAATTCCTAAGACAAGTCATATTGAAATAAAAAAAATATTCATCTATTTCAACCTCGACCACCAACCCGCCTCGCCGACTCACCGACCATTAAATCACTCACCAAACTCACCATGACATATTAAGATGGACATCTACGATACCGATGGCGGAGAACAGGTTTGACACTATCGAAGATATCGTTGTGATTATCGAATCGGAAATCGTAATCTTTCCACCTCGATTCTATCACGCGAACACCAAAACCACATGAAAATAATACCAAAAATCGAGTTTCAGATTAAGTACCTTAACTCGGATTTCAATAGGACTCGCTACTCGAAACTAATGACTTTTTGTCAACACCTCATCAACTCACACATCTAGGATCCGCTTCGGGCCAGCGAGTCACCCTCAACACCGCCGTCTTGGGCCAGGCCGCAAACCACCTCGCATCTCAAGGTCACTGTGACTCGGAATGAGTAAACAAAAAAAATGTGTGACAATCATTGAATTTCTCACACAGGAGCAGTAGACTCCTGCTACCCAAGTCAACCATAAAACTCTATTTAAGAAGCCAATCATAAAAAAAGATGTGTGACAATTACAGTCTCTTTATTTGGAAAGCCGAAATATAAATTTTGATAAAACTACCTCTCAAAGCTTCTTGCATAATCTCCTTGTGACCCTCTAAGTTACTTGAGTACTGCAAGTAAAAGTGAAATGAAAATAAAGATCACATGTTTCCTTAGAAAGATGGTAAAGAAAGTAACCAAAGATCTTGACAAATGTAAAATTAGTGTATCACAAATTATGGAGCCTTCAAATCAAACATCACCAAACACATATCAATCCACCATGAATGATAAAACCTAGGTTATTGGTTTGTGTTAGCCTTTGTTGGTTCACTTTGTTATGCACAAATCCTAAACCTCAATTTTAATTTTACACTCTATGACACAATCATTAAACATCTACAAGAACCTTCAACTCTAAAAAGTTGCTTATTCTAGTAGAAAAGATGACATGATCCAATGTAAAAGCATTAAAACACAAAGAAAAGTAACATTATTTTCAAGATTTCACATATACGAGTTTAACTACTCGAGACATTCAACACTAATCTAAAACCCGAGACAATGACCCAATTGGATTTGTGACTGCTATGCATATACTTGGCGTTTGTCCGGCAATGACCTTATCTGTTTGTGGCGAAATACATAACATGATAAGTAAATCAAATCACTATCCTCTAATAAAACCTTATCCAGAGAGTTGTTAATAAATCAAATCAATTAATAACATAAGAGATTAACGAAGATATTAAGTTGCAAAAGACTAGTTCAATGACCAATGATAACTACGAGTACTTAAACCTCGCAACAATGACATCCCAAAAAAAAAACAATTAAAATTACCTATTTCCACGACCCAATGACGAAAGCCACTAAAAATATCGATCGTTTTCGCGACATCAATGGCTCCCCAAATGACGAAAACAACTTTAATCAACACCCATATATGAGATGTTGTTGAAGCATACAAAGCGTCACAATGGAGGCAACATTGATTACCGATTACAAATTCATGACCTATCGCTATTGCTACCACCCAAAGCAACAATGCCAAATCACGTAACTCCGTTGATAGATACTCAAACATAACACCATAGAAACACCCCGACCCAAATCCTACAACCAACATCGTGCTTAAAAAAACCTGATGCACATTCCACACTCTACAACTCTCAGAATCGTAACATCTTAATCATACGTAATTATTCGATAAAGTACAACAAAATAAGTCCGCCAAAAATGATAAACTAACATTGCTACACTGCCAATAAAACATGGGAGTCAGGGAAAATAGAGGTCGAAGAAATATTTTTTACCATGTAACAACATGAAAGCAGGTTCGTAGTCTAAGATTCCCTATTTCTTTTTCGATTTAATATTACGAAGTAACATTAAATTGTTATCCTAATTGCTATTGCTTCTAGCATAGCATTTTACCATCATCCAACAATAAGAAACAACACATGGATAAGACGTCGTACATCCAACCCCTAACCTCCCACCGGAGACAAAACGAAAGAAGCATTTAGGAAAATTGGCAAAAATTGCCAAGTAGCATCCCACAATTTGATGCCAAACCATAATAAAACAATAAATTCAAAAAGGGTTAATGTTGCTTAAGACCGTCTTAAGCTTACAATACAATCATTTCGCTAGCATTCAATGTACCACATCACACAAAAGAAGCCTTGTTAAGCTTAAGACGGTCTGTACTAATATTTTATACGGTGACATCAGAACTAAACCAACAAAGATAAATACTACAATTTAATTACCTCCTTAATGTCCCTTTCTAAGTGCCTCTTTGAGAATCACCTATTAATCACCTATTTAACTCCGATAAATCAAACATTTTCCTAGTCTGCCGTCTCGAATAGTCACCCATTTGAATAGCTCCCTAAAACTAAACAACAATGTGAATAGATTAAATTAATAAAACATGATATAAAAAGCCATAAGAAGGATAAAGTGCTAAATATGAATCGAATTGAATAAAAAAAGACAAAAAACAATCGGGAAACTCACTTTGAACAATCATCCGGAAATAAAGAGAGAGAGAAGGATAAAGTAGAAGAGAATCAACCATTTGAGTCTCAAAGATGGCCTCATCACACCGAAAAATAAACCTACGTGAAAAGGGGAAAAGTCGAGTTAGGAAAAAAACATAAATTCAATAGGTATATGGAAAATAAACCTCGCAGCGATTAAATAAATAAATTAAATAACAACAGAAAAGAGAAAATGGAGTTAGAAAAACCTTGAAATTTAACATGGTAGAAAGTAATAACTAACCGATTAAAGGAAAAGTGAAGTTAGGAAAAACCCCAAAATCAGACCAATGAAAAAAAAGCCAACAAATTTAGAACAACAGAAGTTCACTAACCTTTACTGGCACCTCGGGAATTCAAGCCCCAAAAGCATTTTCACAACTCCATCCCGAGGAACTAACAAGGCCCGCACTTAAGCGACAACAAAACGAACAATGATTAAGGTAACGAATCCACGCTTAGTGATTACACTCGGTTAGCTCAATCAATACCATCACAACAAATCTAAATATATACCTGGTAGTAAAATGCGTAAACACTAATTTCATAATCGGCTGTGGCTCTATCTCCAAAGGTATGCTAAAGCTTCTATATCAAGCCACAATAAACAACATAGTCCCAACAAAAGTTTAATAACACCCGCAAGAACAACAGCATCGGGAGACTTCTTAATCAACAACGAAAAGAAGAAATGAAGCACTTACCTTCCGAGAGCATTTTACCTGCATCCATCTTCGGTTTTACTAACAAACGTTAAATGTAAAGGATAACATAATAACAAACAAATGAGGGTAGACAAATGAAATACATACTTAATCAACAACAAACACTAAAACAAACGGAAGTAAAAATTCCGTAATGCATCATAAAATACCGTAGTAAAACGCCGCGACACAACTCGAAAATTGGAAAGGTTCGCTCTGTAAGTGGCAGCAAGCGATCTCAAGCAACATTAAACAACATAGTCCAACAACAAGTATAATAACACCGCAACAATGA
The DNA here is from genome assembly GCF_048544455.1 of Silene latifolia. Taxonomy (NCBI): domain Eukaryota; kingdom Viridiplantae; phylum Streptophyta; class Magnoliopsida; order Caryophyllales; family Caryophyllaceae; genus Silene; species Silene latifolia. Next base: position 172,597,834 of record NC_133534.1, on the reverse strand, counting down.
GCGTGGAGACTACTAAACCAACAACGAAAGAAGAAATGAAGCAAAATGAATAGCCAGAATCGAACGAGTACAAAAAATCAATGTATTCGTGAATTCATTTTTAACTTTTAAAAATGTATAAAAATGGAAAAAAATGGAAAAATAGGTGGTCATGAAGAAAGAGCGGGGGTTTTAACAAGGCGCTGAGCTTGGGCTTTCTTCTGCTTAACCGTGGGTCAGACCCCGCTAGCAAAATGGTCTTTAAGTGCAAAATCAAAACATGTTTTAGATAGGTAAAGGTTTTGACTTAATGGCATCGACTTTTCATTGTTTGAAAAGTACAACATACCACATCTTGGCATTGTTTAGGTGAGATAAAATGTACCAACAATGTAACCGCAATGACTCCATTCACTCAAGCTGAAAGTTATATGAAACAATTAATTACGCACTCAAAACTATAAATCAAATTAAACAAGAAAAGGAGAATGAAAGAGGGTTATATATTGAAAATACAACAAATTGAATAGAAAATTAATTGGGCACTTCAAAGCATAACCTAAAAAGAGAAATATAAATAACAACATATTAGTACTAATGAAAGTAATACAAATCAAAGAAACCTAAAGAAAAGATGAAAAGAGAGAGATGATAAACAACAGAGATGGGAATTGAAGAAGATGAAGGTTTATTGATGCTGGGTGGAGTGAGAAGAGGTTTTTTGAAGGTGAAGACGTGAAGTAGGCGTCAAGAGTCAGTGAACTCGATCAAAAAACGAGAATTTAGAAATATTGAGGGGCAATTGTATAACGGTTTATTTGGCTAAAGTGTAGTGAGTATAGAGCAAAAACCCCAAAACGAAAGATTTAAAAACCTAAATCGATGAGAAATAGTAGTCACGTAAATACCTAAGTTCGGGAAAGTTATCGCCACGCTGAGTACGAAGATGAGCAAACGAGTTTGATTATGAATTAATTAAATGACCCAAGGGAAAAAATCTACAAATGGCCCAATGAAAGAAATTTAATCGCCTATAGAGTAAACTAACATTGAACGAATAACTGGAAAACAATCGACCAATCGACGCCGATACTACCTTTAAGGCATCATGAGATGTATACGTTAAACGCTTAAAGATTCCACCGTAATCCAACATACTGGGAACTTCCACAAATCCAAAAACCGAACAACAATCACAAATTCAAAACATAAAAGCAACATAAGAAAATGCCAAATTAAAATGTGAATCAAAAGAGCAAGGGAGGTTACCAGACTACCAAGAAAGTGAGCAAAAATGAGAATGTCACATATTCACATAACTTTCCTCCAAAGTGAAGCCTATAATTAAAACTAAACATTAATAAACAAGTGGATTTAATCCTTATTTATACAATAAACACACCTCAACCTCCAAATCATTTGATGCTTTGAAAAATAAAGAAAAGAAGACACAGATCAAAGAACGAATGAGAACAAGACAAATCCGCCCCTGTGGCCTTCACCAAACGAGAATGGGTAAATAATCAAAGCAATAATAACAATAATTATAAGAATAACGCTAATCGTTTACAAACACAAAAAATGAGAAAGATGAAGTTCACCCGCTTCTAAGATAAGCGAGATCTGAACTAAAATCATGGTCGTTCTACCGCCGTCAGAATCCGTATAAGACGATCGTCATCGACATCTCCATCACATCAACACCTTATCATCATCACCTGACACCAAGTAATTGATTAAACAAGGATACCACCGATCAACCTAATTTCGACCGCATACATGACGGTTCATATGAAAATAGATTCCATATACGAGGATAAAGCGGTATAAGAAAGAAATCATACTTAAATCGAAACTAATAAAACGAAATCAAACTAATAAAGATGAGAAATAAATTATGTTGATTATTTTAAATAGAAAACACAATGATTATTTTGTTTATAACTACGCAACCCTATAACTTTTCAGAAGAGAACTTTTGCATGCATTGTCTCCCAAAATCCACCCCACCCTCACTCCTATTTTTTCCTACATGAAAGGCCAAGGGTTTTTTCATCCTTTATTATTCACTACTTTACTACATTTTTTCTAGTGTTAGAAAAAATAACCATTCTTATAATTTGTGAAATAAACTTAGAGAAAGAAACACTCATAAAATCCTCTCCTCTTACCGAAAGATGAGAACAAAAATCCAATTCTTTGTGTCAAGTTTGTTAGATTTTTAATTAATACTAGATCATATTAATTATAATTATTAAGTGAAGAAGATAAATTTATGGGAGAGATTCTCCATCAATTGCTTCCACCTTTGGAAGCTTCAAGAACTAGTAAGAAGGTGAACTTACTAAGGCTCCATATTCCAAATCAATGTAAGAATTGATTTTCGCTTATACTTTTGTAATTGCTTTACGCATAAGATCCGATTTAATTTTACGATTAAATTAAACTTTCATATATTGGATATGTAAACAAATGAGATTATAATGAATCCAAACAAGTTATTGTATACATGATTATGAGATGGTTGATGGTTGATTTACATGTGAATATATCGTAGGTTATTTTTGGTATTGCTGGGATATTGTAATTGGTTGTTGTTGATTGTCTATGGTTCACGAGGCGCGTCTACTGAGTGAGTCATCAGCGGGAGTGGCTTCACGCCCTTGATTCGCCAGGTTCCCACAAGGAGATGTGCACATTAAGGAACATGAGTTATTCGCTTCGATGGAGATGAGAGGGCTTAGGTGAACGATTGAATTTTGATGATGTGTGAATATCCATTTGCGATGGATATTTCAGTTGGAGGCACACACTTTAGTGTGTGAGTCGGGATGATTTGATGTACGGTTGTTGGGTTTGTGATTTGTGTACTGTTGTTATATTATCTTATATCGTCAGACAAAGATCGACACCGCATTAGTGTTTTGAAAATTGTGGTGATCCATTTAGGAATAGTGGAGTTGTTTAGCGGTATGGCTTGAACGCGCGGGTTAGCCGAGGATGAGTCACCATTAGTCCGAGTGGTAGACTTACGTAGTGTCATGACATTTTATTCACTTTAGTTGATTTTGGTTTGGACACTATCATTTCTCATTTTGGTTTTGATGTAACACTTTAAACTTATTTATATAAAGTATGTTCTTTGATGGTCTATTTGATATACTTTACCTCGGACAACCGATTTTGCAGAATTCTCATACATTGTTGGTCTTGGTAAAGGAGTGTATGGGGTATTACATACACAATCATCGATCGACGACTGATATAATGGACCGTTGGTAAGAATGGACCTTCATTTCTTTTTGAGAAATGGCGATCATACTTTATTAACCTATCTATTATGAAAGCATGAATTGATAATTGAGGTTTATTTGAATAGTTAGGATGAGTCTAATGCCCACCCAAATTCCTCAGCCCATAAGTCCTCATCCGCCCATTGGATGAGGGAAGATCATTGGGCCATGCTACATTTACACTCATGGTCATTAGTAAGGTATTCTAATCATCTTTCTCATAATCACACCATTAATTACTAATTCAACCTAATTAACCACTAATCTAATATATATAGTTTCCACTCACCAATTTCTCTCTCATCCCACACAATTTAATTTCCCCCCCTTCTCTAAAAATCCTAAAAAAATCATCCAAAAAACACAAATATATACCAAAATAAAATCCAAATAAATTCCTCCTCCCTTCCACCACCCTCCACTTCACTGCCACCCGACACCACCACCACCCGGCCATCCTCCTTTCTTTTCCTCCACTAATGCGCCACCACCACCACCCACACCCACAATGATGCCGCACCGCCAGATCCCAACAGCCCCACTCTCCTTCATCCCACTCACCACCACAAACCACCCAAAACAAGATCCACCGGCCACTACCACAAACCACAAGATCCACCAAGACTCCGCCTACCACAGCCTCGCAAGATCTACCACCACCGACAACAACCCACCATTCTCTGCCGCCTCCCGTCCTCTATCGCCTCTCTTTCACGGCACCACCACCCACAACAACTCCTTCTTCCTCCCGCCGTTCCGATCTGGCGCCACACACAACCACCACCATCCGCTACACCACCTCACAACCTCTCCCTTATCCCTTCCACCGTCGGTCACCATAGCAACTCACCCCCTCCACCGTGGGGTTTGTGTGATTTTTTTTTATTTTTTTTTTACATCTCGTTTTTTTCTTTTGTTGGTTTCTCAAAGTTTCACTTATCAATATGAATGAGTGTATATCACTATCTACATCTCGTTTCCAGTTCATGTATATCACTATCTTTGAAAATGAATGAGTGTTTATCACTATCTTTGAAAAAAAGAATTGAAAATTATGTGGTTATTAGTAGAGGGATTGTGTTGAGACTTGTGAAGCACATATACGTCCATCATCACACTTTTATCTAAATCTTTTTTTTTTTAAAAAAAAAAATTCAGATTTGAGTTTATGGATCTAGTTTTCACAATTTTTTTTTTTAAGATTTTTCGTATTTTGTATTTCAATATCGTCTTGTTTTTAGATTTTATAATCTCGTCTTGTTATATATTTCTTTAAATTTACACTTGTTATATATTTCTTTAAATTTACACTCGTATTTCTGTAAATTTACACATGTATTTCCTCACATATACACTCGTCTTTTTTTTTATGATCTATAAAGTTACACTATGGTGGTTTCAGATCTTTTTTTTGTGTTCTTTTATAGTTACACTCTTATTTCCTCACATTTACACTCGTATTTATTTAAATTTACACTTGTAATTCCTCACATTTACACTCGTATTTTTGTTAAATTTACACTTGTATTTCTCACATTTACACTGTATTTCCATAAAGTTACACTAGTTTTATATTTTTTTCAAATCTCTTTTTGTTTTATGTTTTTTTTTAATCTCGGCTTGTTTAAATTTGTATTGTTATATATATATTTTTTTTAAGATTTACACTCATATTTCATCAGAGTTACACTTGTATTCTATTTTTTTTTTTCAGATCTGATTTTTTTGCTTTATTTTTCAGGTTTTTTTTAAAAGGTCTACCGTTTTTATGAGGGTGGGTTGGTGGTGGAGGACGGTGGTGGTGTTTGTCGGTGGTCGGACTACAGTTACACTCATAAAGGACCAAAGTTACGCTCGTAAAGGACCAAAGTTATACTGAGAGGACCAAAGTTACACTATTAAAACATTAAATTTACACTCGTAAAACTTCAAATTTACACTTAAAATACTACATTTACACTTGTAAAACTTAAATTTACACTCGTAAAACTTCAAATTTACACTCGTAGTCCTTCAAATTTACACTTAAAATACTATATTTATATAAGTGAAAGCATCAAATTTACACTCGTAGCATGTTATGATTATATAAATTCTAATTTTTATACAGAAAAATGCCTAAAAAATAAAATTTGATCTTAAAATATTACATTTACACTCGTAAAAACATCAAAATTACACTCGTAAAATGTTAAAAATATATAAATTAAAATTTTCTCAATAAAAAATCAAAATTACACTCATAAAACATCAAAGCTTACCTCAGAAATGTTAAAATTATATAAATTCAAAATTTGATGTTTATGAGTGTAAATGTAAGTCAGAGTGTAAATGTAATCTTTATATAAAATTTGATGAGTGTGTAAATGTAGGAGTGTAAATGTAATCAAAATTACACTCATAAAATCGCCTTTTAAAGATTACATTTACACTCTTACAACTTACATTTACACTCCTACAACTTACATTTACACTCATAAAACTCCTACAATATCAGAGTTACAAAAACCGCCTTAAAAGATCACATTTACACTTCTACAAGCTACGCTTACACTCGTAAAACTCCTACAATATCACATTTACACTCATTAATCACTCAAACTCAAAAGTGATTAAAGAGTGAAAAAACAATTAATTATATGATAGAAATTGATTAGTGAGATTATTTTTTTGTTAATTTCAATCTCAACCATCCATTTCAATCCAACCATCCACATTTTTTTTCCTTTTCTTTTTAATAGTTCTTAATCAATTTCCTCTCCATCCATCTCACCATCCATGAGTCCATCCAATTGGTCAGCTTTATGACTTAGTGACTAACGGGGAAAAAGAGCATTAGAACTCATTAACTCTCTCTCTCTCTCTCTATATATATATATATATATATATATATATATATATATATATATATATATATATATATATATATATATATATATATATATATATATAGTATCACGACAAATCAAATGGTCCTCTTTATACTTACCCATGTTCTATTACGCTATTTGATCTTGGAAATGGAGGGCTAAGATGAGATCAAAATTAAGGTTAATGCTCTAATTTTGTCATCTTCCTCTAATTTTCTCATTAACTACATTAATCCTCCTCATCTTTCATTCATCAACTCATTATCACATCTCCTTATTCTCTTTCTATATCTCACTTCTCCATATTTCTCTCCAAAACTAAAAAAAAAACCCAAAAAAAAAAAAAACCCAAAACCAAAACAAATAAAAACCCAAAAATCCAAATAAATCATTTACTCATCTTTTCCTCATTCACCATCCACCTACCACCACCCAACGGAAACCACCACAGCCGCCAACCGCATTGCCGCTTCCGACATCATTTTTTTAATTTTTTTTTAAAAAAAAAAAAAAAAACTTGATGTTTGGTGTTCTTTTATTTTTTTGTTGTTTTTTCCTCCTTATATCGCCTTGCTATATAATATTGTTTCAAATTTGTGATTTTTTTTATTTTAATCTTAGATCTACTAAAATAGATCAATTTTCATTGACCCGTTTTTTTTCATTTCCGTTTTTTTTTTCAATTTTGATGTTTTGGTCTTTTTTTTCCGGTTATTGAAATTCTTACAAATTATAGTTTGATTTTAGTACTAAATCTATTAGTTATGAAATCTCATTTTTTACTTTTTCCTTGTTGATATCACTTTGTTAATATCCGTCTCATATATATATGTGTGATTTAGGATCTATTAAAAATTACTTTATCGGTTAAAATCACACTTTTTAGGTTAAAATTACACTTTTTCATTAAAATTACACTTTTTACCGTTAAAATTACACTTTTTTTCGTTAAAATTAAACTTTTTTTCAGTTTTAACGGAAAAAATGATGGTGCGTGGTGGTGGATGCGGCGGTGTTATTTTTTTCTCGGTTATTTTTTGAACTCGATTTTTTTTTTGAATTCATATTTTTTCTCAGTTTTTTATTTCGTATTTTTTTATTTATTTTTCAGATTTGGGGATGTGGTTCTTGGTTTTTTTTATTCACAAATTTCGTATTTTTTTTTAGTTGTTGGTTTTTTTTTTTTTTTTTCGATTCTGGATGGGGTTCTTGGTTTTTTTTATTTACAAATTTTGAGTATTTTTTTTTTAGTTGTTGGTTGTTTTTGTTTCTTTTTTTTCAGATTTGGGAATGAGGGTTCTTGGTTTTTTTGTTTATTTTTTTCAGATTTTTTTATATTTAAGATTTTAGTAGTTGGTTTTTTTCATATATTTTCTTGTATTTCTTATTTCGGTTTTTTCGATTTGGTATTTTAAGTCTCGTCTTATTATTATATTGTCTTGTTTTATATTTTACAAATATTGCCTTATTAATATCCATCTTGTTATATATATTTTTCAATTTTCGTATTTAAAATTTTGTCTTGGTATTGTGTGATTTTAGGATCTATTAAAGTTACACTTTTTCCTATTAAAGTTACACTTTTTTCTCGTTAAAAATTACACTTTTTCTCTTTAAATTACACTTTTTCTGTTAAAATTACACTTCTCTAGATTATTAAAGTTACTCTTTTTTCATAAAATTATACTTTTTTCATTAAATTACACTTTTTTAGCTAAAATTACACTTTTGTTTGTTACAATTACACTTTTGTTAGCTAAAATGACACTTTTGTTGCTTAAAATTACTCTTTTTGTTAAAAAATTACACTTTTGTCTGTTAAACACAATTACACTTTGTCTATTAAAATTACACTTTTGTTAGCTAAAATTACACTTTTGTTAGCTAAAATTACACTTTTCTCTACTAAGGTTACCCTCTCAATTACTAAAGTTCCACTCTCAATGGACTAAAATTACATTCTCAATGGACTAAAGTTACATTTTCATTGGACTAAAGTTGCACAATTTGGACAATTTGGACTGACTAATAGAGTTATTAATAATTTACACAATTTGGATTAAAGTTACACAAATTTGGACTAAAGTTATACAATTTGGACTAAAATTAAACAATTTTGGAATTTGAAAATATAAAATTGACAAAAAATACACTTTTTACGACTAAATTTGGACTAAAATACATTATTTATTTACAAAATTTGGACTAAAAATACAATTTTGGTCCTAAAATACACTATTTATACACTATTTATAGAATTTTGGTTTAATACACTAGTTACACAATTTATTTATTTTGAGTCATTAATATTGTGCAATTTCAATCATTGTCCACTAAAATATAACTTTAGTAAATTGATAGTGTATATATCTTTTATCATTTTATGAGTATAATTTAGTTTACAAATGTGTAATTTTAGTCCATAAAAGTGTAATTTTAGTCCATAAAAGTGTAATTTTAGTCCACAAAAGAGTAATTTTAGTCCACGAAAGTGTAATTTTAGTTCATAAAAGTGTAACTTTAGTTCATTGATGGTGTAATTTTAGTCCATAAAAGTGTAATTTTAGTCCAGAAAAGAGTAATTGTAGTCCACAAAAGTGTAATTTTAGTCCATAAAAGTGTAATGTTAGTCCACAAACGTGTAATTTTTGTCCATAAAAGTGTAATTTTAGTCCACGGAAGTGTAATTTTAGTCCATAAAAGTGTAATGTTAGTCCACAAATACGTAACTTTATTCCCCTTATGTGTAACTTTAGTATACAAAAGTGTAATTTTAGTCAACAAAAGTGTAATTTCAGTTCATAAAAGTGTAACTTTAGTTTATTGTTGTAACACCCCCATACTCCAAGTGCCTTACCGGGACCATTCGTATAAGGATGCCACCATCTAGGTTACTCCGAGATATGATATTCATAAGACAAAACTTGAAACAACTTTAAAAATAAATAAAGTTTAAAGTGATTACATAGCAATTCCAAATTGATAAAAAGAAATACAAGATTCTCGATTTGTCTATTGCTAAAACTATCAAAGCCATAAAACATCGTCGACCATTAGTGGAAGACTTCTAATTGCCACGTGATGACTCATCCCGGCTTACCCCATACGCGTCATATCATACCATCAATAATCGCCACCACCCGAATGGATCACCACGGTTTTAAAACATTTAAACGGTCGATTTAATCACACAACTCAATATATCAACAATAAGATAAATGCATGACTTAACCAGCCACACATACACAACCACACCAATCCCAACAATCTCAATCATCGATCGTCCATCGGACTACCGCCAAAGGGTGACCGCAGCCTGCACCCACCAAATCCCCGCTCCTCATAATGAGCGATAACCCGTCCATTAAGCCACATCCTTCAGGCGGGTTCCACGGAGAAGAAGCGAAACTAGGGCGTGAAGCCACTCCCGCAAGTGACCCCACTCACCGAGGCACGCCGAGAACCATAGACAACGATCACAATCACAATCACAATCACAACCGTCACAATACAATTACTATATCAAACAATCAATCTCAACACATAAACAATCATCCCATTATGGGACTAATACTTGAGTAGAAATCCTACCCGGAATGCAACAAAAACATCGGGACGATCTAGCAAATTGCCTCAAAACCTTTCCTCTACGAACCCTTCTCCTATACACATAACCATATCATCACTACCACATCAACAAAAACATAGAAAACCCCAATCCCAAAATTAGGGTTTAACCAACTCTAACGAAACGTTATAAAAATTATATGTAAAGCTTACCTCGACACAAGGATCACAATGGTGTCAAGAACGATGAAATCCGACACCTCTAGCTCCTCGGATTTGCTAATGATGCGATGACAGACAAACTACGTAACTCCTTTTCTCCTCACTTAGGTTTTAGAAAAGATAAAAGAAACTAAGAAAAGTGACGGACAACCTTTTATACTTATCTCGCATCATTTAACAAAACCCGACAAAACATCCCTCAGAATAGAACCGGCTTACCGATCGAGTAGCCGAGGTACTCGATCGAGTGCCCCTTACTCGATCGAGTATCCTAGTTACTCGATCGAGTACCCAACAGGTCAGAAACTATTTTAAAACGCAACACACCCTTACTCGACGAAGTAAGGCCTACTCGATAGAGTACCCAGAGACTCATAAAACCGTAGTATTACAGGTCTTTCCTCCTTAAAAGAACTTCGTCCCCGAAGTTCAACCCATACATAAAAAACAACCATACTAACTCGACCAAGACACAACAACATAACTAAGAACTCAAGAACTCGACCAAACATAAAACATGAACTCTTAACACCCACTCCACCAACTATGTTTACTTCCTTAACATGACTCACGATATCGCATCCACCACATATATATCTCTCACAACACCAACTACCATCCTCTAACGCTGCTAGCTCCATAATATCATCCACTATCAAATCCAAAATCAAGACACTCATAGATATCAAACGGAATGTTACATTCTACCACCCTTAAAAGGAACTTCGTCCTCGAAGTTTACTAACACTCATAAACATCATCATCCAATTGTCAACACTGGTGAAATATTCTCACACTCCTAAACATCGAACTACTACAAGCACGGTCATGACCTTTAACAAAATTAACCACAACACGAATCAACCTTTTATTCGACATCAAGACTCAAACTTCCAAATATATTACCATATGCACACCCATCAAAATCTCTTTTATCGCATCCTACTCCTCTTAAGATAAATGTTACGCCCTCGTAACTTGCTAATACTAAATCCAGGATATATCTTTTCATTATCCTCATCACCACCGCATGTAAAAGATAACCACCTATAATCTAAACACTCGCCATGCACATATCCAAGGCTCTCTTACTTAAACAACTCTCATACTTCACTTCACTCGTCACACCACCTAACCTATACCACAAAATACTTAGCTTACCCCAAAACTTCACTTGTTCCCTATTACGGCAACATGACACACCTCTCTATATAAACTATATAAAACTCTTATCGCAAAAAGCATAACTCACGATCCACACTTGTTACGTACACTCACACTAGATCCTCAAGTTCTTTTCTTCCATTACCGCAAGACTCATACATAACTTAACACGACACTAATTACTCAACACCCTACACTCACGGTCTCAACAAAGGATTATGAACCACCTGCATATATCAGATCATGACTATAACTACTGATGCCTCAACTTAAAACAAGATCAAAATTATCAGATCAACTTCTCACAATCGTGTCCCATCAATGTAATGTCACTATACCATGACAACAACGAAAACATGTACAACTCTCTTTCATATCATACTCTACCTCATTCTCAAACTTAACTGGTAAAGAAAACATCAATAAACAAAACAAGCGTCTATCCGTACAAACCGAAACTCACAGGAGGCAATAAAAACAAAACAATAATCTATGTATGATCGGTATGTACTTTTTGAAAACTCGTATCATAATCATCCGCCTACTCCACCACAACCGTGACGCATCACAACACCATCACCAACAACCTGGTGCGAAAATACCCGCATCACAACACGAAGTACCATGCTTGATCACCACCCGAGGCACCACAACCGCACCGATAGACATCACAACTTACTCAAACCCATAAACACCGACTCAAAGATAACTTCTCGATAATAAAAACTTACTCAAATCCACTTTATTAAATCACAACGCAACATATTATATGGATAAACAGATAAGCACCTCATGAACATCATTTCTACTATTTCACGAAATACGCATGTGTTATCAATGCACATAAAATTATAACTAGCCATGCCAAATCATTCAAGTTATTACCTTTTTAGCCTCATTCCATCAGATTGTCGTACCCTACATATATCGCAAACATTCATATAACATCTTTATAACTATCACACTTACCGCTTTCGTGAGGTCGTAACCTCACACAAACATTTATACACATCATAGACCTATAATCACATCCAACTAGTCAATCCTGATCACGTAAGTTACCACTTGATAAAGGTTACCTGTCGCCCGAGCTTAACTCATATGCCCCCCCATAACATATTTTCCCATTCGCATAACCATCACCTCATGCCATACCATTAATATTCAACCACTAGTGCTCGCCTCATATAACCACATCTTATACTCCCTTACAACCATACATATCAATCCGGCCTTTGTAAAATCAACTCTCTAGGATCATTGTCTTTCTTATCTATCATCACCCTTAACCACTAGTGACAACACCACAATACCACCACCGTCAGATACCAAACCTCTTACACTCATATCAAAACAACACGGTTTTTCTCCTATCTTTGGTTAACATCCCCAAATAAAGAACATCAAATCCATCAACAAAATTACCTCAACATTATTCCCAATACTATCTTAATTGTATCGTCATCTAACTTTCCACCAAAATCTTATATCGTAAATACTCCACCAACTCTTACTCCTTTAATTCCTCGAAACTCATTATTAATCATGTTGTCCTGAAGCTCCCATATAACGATTAACTAACATCCTCATGATAATATCACACATTTCGATGATTCCTTACCTTTATATCACATAACTCCTGTGAAAATTTTCCTTAGCTTACTTTTTACTCTTCTTTTCTCTTCACATTCAACAATACCATTTAATAGCTCAACTCCTTATTACTTCTATCTAATTCTTTAGTGCTCCGGTTACCTTCTCATTCCGCCAAAGCTCAAATCCCATTATTTCATGTCGATATCATCTCACTCTTTCTTACCATGGATTTTCTCTTATTATGCTATCGCTCACACTTGCCACTAACCTATCCATAAAATCAACGTTCATTGTTTAAACAACTTCATTTCATGCCGTTAAATGCCCAAAGAAATCACACGTAGTTTCACCTCTTAATAAACCAAATCTCCCAAACTCACTCACCTGCCTACAAATCCACCTCGCAACATGTCTCCATAAAGTTCACTATATACCACTCTTCTCAACCCCTTTAAAACGAACTTTCACTACATATATTCTTGACCCACACGACTCCTAACCATCTCACTCCATAATTCTTTACACATATCAAGTTGCCACTATCCAAACCTTCCTTTCAATCTTTTCATTCTCACGTTCCTTAGACCCACATCATCCCTTACCCACTTTCACTTACTTTTACATCACTCAATTTCGCGAATAAATCACTCACCACGTCTCACCAAAACTTGCACCATGCCTCAATCAACTCATCAATATTCTTTTTCTTTTTCCACTTCTCAAAGACAACCACATATAGCTCATCTCCTCCCACCAAACTCATACTCACCATAAGGTGCCACTCACCACCCCATAGATTGGGTAACTTACGTATCAAGACCAACTTACATGTAAAACAATGCATAAAGAAGTAAAATAACAACTTTGAATTAAACATAATATGCAACGAATGTCAAAAGATAACATATGACCGTAAACAGGGTCACTAGATCGAGTCAGCCACCGATCGAGTAAGTGACTTACTCGATCGAGTAGGTGAAGATCAAGCACGAAAAAAATCACCAGGCTACTCGATCGAGTAACTAACGTGGTGATCGAGTTCCCCATTACTCGATCGAGTACCAAGGCTACTCGATCGAGTACCCCAATTCTCAAGATCTTTATCCAGTTTTCAGTGAAAAGCAGTCATAACTCACTCATTACTTGGTCGATTTGGGCGTGTGACCTATCGTTAGAATCGTAAAAGGACAAGCTACTCCTCAGTTGGTCACATCAAAATAATTTATGAATCTAGAGTTATAACAGTTTAAAGACAACACACTCTTTATAAACGAAAAACACAACTATTGATTTTTACTTCCCAAACGACTTAAACAACAACAAGGTAGACAAAACGACTCGGTACTCATAAAACCAGTATTGCTAATCTCATGTCACCATATTCAAAAATCAAGCAACAACATCCATCATGCACATATATTATTTAACTCATTAGTCATGTACTAACCGCATACTTTAAGTTTTATAACTTTTCGTAACACAACATTCTCATACATTACAAATCCTATTTCCATGTTACTAATACAACAACATTACAAATACACTTCGTCACCTAAACATATTCATAATCACAAAATTCATATTCTCATGCAATTGCTACTCCATCTTTTCCAATCAATTCATCCATTTCCAACACATTACTCATCATTCTCATACACTTTTCTAACAATTCTAACCAACATTGTAAACCAACTATCATGCAACATGTTTTCAATCAACAACATACGAAATCACATTATCACCATCTTTTCTACACATTCCCCATTCTCCACATACATACATCCACTGATTCATGCCACACATCACCATATAGGTACAAAATTCACAGGATAAACACATAGCGATCCCGACTCATATCCCATGGTGACCGGTTCAAAATTGTAGGGCGAGTTCACGACTTTAGGACGTCTCCCAAGCCTTTGCATTAGCTCCTACAACCTTTACCCCGGTTCATTTTAAATTAATTCTCTATATTCATTAGGTTCATTGATTCTGAGGTTTCAGGATCGTCGCTCGATACTCATTTGTAACACCCCCATACTCCAAGTGCCTTACCAGGACCACTCGGGTATAAGGATGCCACCATCTCGGTTACCCGAGGCATGATATTCATAAGACAATAACGAAACAACTTTAAAAGTAAATAAAGTTTAAAGTGATTACATAGCAATTCCAAATCGATAAAAAAGAAATACAAGATTCTCGGACGGTCTCTTCTTCAAACTATCAAAATTTATAAAACATCGTCGACAACGGAAGACTTCTAATCGCCACGTGATGACTCATCCCGGCTACCCCATACGCGTCATATCATACCGCTTTCAATAACCGCCACCACCCCGAATGGATCACCACAGCTTTTTAAAACATTTAAACGGTCGACTAATCACACAACTCAATATATCAACAATAAGATAAATGTAGCGACTTAACCGCCACACACACAACCACACCAATCCCAACAATCTCAATCACCGATCGCCCATGGACCGACCCGCCATGGGGGACCGCATCGTATCCACCAAATCCCCGCTCCTCATAATGAGCGATAACCCTGTCCATTAATGTGCACATCCTTTTCCGTGGCGGGTTCCATGTAAAAAACTAGGCGTGAAGCCACTCCCGCAAGTGACCACTCACCGAGGGCACGCCGAGAACCATGACAACGATCACAATCACAATCACAATCACAATCACAACCGCCACAATACAATTACTATATCAAACAATCAATCTCAACACATCAACAATCATCCCATTATGGGACTAATGCGAGTAGAAATCCTACCCGAATGCAACAAAACATCGACGATCTAGCAATTTGTCTCAAAACCTTTCCTCTACGAACCCTTCTCCTATACACATAACCATATCATCACTACCACATCAACAAAAACATAGAAAACCCCAATCCCAAAATTAGGGTTTAACCAACTCTAACGAAACAAAGATAAAAATTATATGTAAAGCTTACCTCGACACAAGGATCACAATGGTGTCAAGAACGATGAAATCCGACACCTCTAGCTCCGGGATTTGCTAATGATGCGATGACTGACAAACTACGTAACTCCTTTTCTCCTCACTTAGGTTTTAGAAAAGATAAAAGAAACTAAGAAAAGTGACGGACAACCTTTTATACTTATCTCGCATCATTTAACAAAACCCGACAAAACATCCCAGAAATGGGCTACCGATCGAAAGTCGAGGTACTCGATCGAGTGCCTCTTTACTCGATCGAGTATCCTAGTTACTCGATCGAGTACCAAATGGTCGAAACTATTTTAAACGCAACACACCCTTACTGACAAAGTAAGGCCTACTCGATAGAGTATCCAGAGACTCATAAAACCGTAGTATTACAATTGTGGTTGTAATTTTAGTCCATGACGATGTAACTATAATCATTTTAAGTCATTTTTATATGAAAATTTGAAAAATAACAAATATAAAAAAAAAAAAGACCAAAACATCAAAATTGAAAAAAAAATAATGAAAAAAAACGCAAATGAAAAAAAAAAAAACGGGTCAATGAAAATAATTTTTGATCTATTTTAGTAGATCTATTTTAGTGGATCAATGAAAAAAACGGGTCAATGAAGAAAGTGTAATTTTAACGGAAAAAAGTGTAATTTTAACGGAAAAAAGTGTAATTTTAACGAAAAAAAGTGTAGTTTTAACGTTAAAAAGTGTAATTTTAACAGAAAAAAGTGTGATTTTAACCGAAAAAAGTGTAATTTTAACGGTAAAAATTGATATCAACAAGAAAAAACAAAAAAATGAGATTTAAAAAATCAAATCGAAAAATGGTAAAACAAATCAAAGATCTAGTGAAAAAAGTAAACAATGAGATTTCATAATTAATAGATTTAGTATTAAAATCAAACAAATACAAAAAAAAAGACCAAAACATCAAAATTGAAAAAAAAAACGCAAATGAAAAAAAACGGGTCAATGAAAATAATACTTGATCTATTGTAGTAGATCTAAGATCAAAATAAAAGAAACTCACAAATTTGAAACAAGATTGTATAGCAAAACGGTATTTGCAAGAAAAAAACAACAAAAAAATAAAAACAACATCTAAACATTAATTTTTTTTTTTTTAAAAAAAAAAAAAAAAAAGTCGGCGGCGGTGGTGGTGGGGATGGTGACGGTGGTGGTGTCGGGTGGGTGGTGGTAGGTGGATGGTGAATGAGAAATAGATGAGTACATGATTTATTTGGATTTTTTGGTTTTTTTTTTTTTTTTTTTTTTTTTGATAGTAAGTAAAGAAGAGTTTTTATAGTCTCATGGCCGGCTAGCTGTGCCATGTGCTACGCGATTAAGATGTCTAGGAATAAACATAAAAGACAAACAATGAAAAGAGGTAAAGCGCCCCGCATATCATCCAAGAGGTCCGCTACAAGATGGTCCACCTTAGCCACCCCTGCAAGTTCGTAAAGGAGTTGTAGGCAATCCGACGCTATCTGCACATGAAGGTGCCTCTCCGAAGAAGCCCAATAGAGAGCATCCCGCACCCAGGCCGCTTCCGCCCGCATGGCCGATTCCGCTCTAGTCCGTACTTGCTAACGCTTTAGTTCCCGGCTGTCCGATCATACGCCACCCATCCGAGAGCTGCCACACAATTCCGAGTCCAACTAGCATCCACTTCAATACGAATGATACTACAGTGGTCCGAGGAGCCCACCATCCGGAAAGGAAGCCCCTCCTTAATATTGGATTGAGAATTTGTATGTGCCAGATCATCAGCCCCTCTATAGTCATTCTTGATTCTTTTCCCGTCTTCATGATTAGTAAGGATTCGGACTTTCTCCCGAATTAACTTAAAACAGTACCCGGATATAACTTGCGAGTTTATAGAGAGACCATCAAACTTAACCCCATTTCTAAAAAACCACAGACCCCATAAAACTGCCATGAACATTATCGTGCGCTCCTTTCCTCCTTCCCCTCTAGCTAAGAAACTAACCCAATCTATAATCCAGTTATTGATACTAAGGGATCCGACATTTTCGACCCGTATACCAGATCCGACCGGCCCCATATCCCGCTTGCAAAAGCACAATCCCGAAACAGTGTTCCACCGTTTCCATATGTCCCTGAATGGTCCCGCACATATCGCAGAATTGACACCTACTTCCATTTTCCTCTTTAGCAGGTTCTTGTCCCACAGAAGCGTGTTCGCTAGGATCCTCCGGACAAGGATTTTCCAGCCATTTGGGATTGGAAGATGCCATAGCTTCTTACGGCAGAAGTCCTTCTCCCGTTCCCCCATCCTAGTCTTATCCTTCCGTGATCCATTCCGATCGATATAATCTTCAAACGCCTTCCCATATCCACTCTTAACCGAGTATGTCCCTGCCTTCGTGAAAGGCCAGAAAGCTTTATCCATCATCTGCCCGCTTCGAATAGGAATAGCCAGGATCCTGTCCGAATACTCCTCCTTAAAAATTGACCGAACATAGGGCTCATTCCAATCCCCATTTGGCAATAGAAGGTGGCAAACCCGTAGGTTAGCCAAATGGACATCATTAATACCAAGCCGTTAGCGAGTCTCTTGGTTCCGGCATGCACCCCCAACCCACTTGGATAACCATACGTTAAGGGTAGAAGCGCGTCCCGGCTTCCAGCCCATATGTGCCTTGACCAATTGAAGTCCATAGATTATACTACGGACTCCCCATGACGCACCGGTTCCTTTGATGTGATCACAGCTGCTGGTAACCCTGTTTGATCCAAATAATTTTTGACGAAAGATCTTGCAAAATAAAGATTTGTCACCAGATAATAATCTCCACCCGTGCTTGGCCAACAAAGCTTGGTTCAAGCACGCCACATTACGTATCCCAAGACCTCCATTACCCTTCGGGAGACTCAGGAAGTTTTTACTGCACCAGTGAATGTTCTTCCCTAATTTACATCCCGTCCACCAAAATTGTGCCAAAAGAGAATTAATCTTTTTAGCCACATAGGAATCTTAAAGACCGATAGAAAGTAATTTGAGAGATTTGATAGAACCGAAGAAATTAGTGTAAGTCTTCCTGCTGGTGATAAGAAAATCCCATTCCACGAAGAGATACGTTTAGTAATGTGCTCCACCAAGGATTTGAAAATACCTTTTTTTGATTCCTGAAACTCCGCCGGTATACCGAGGTATTTCCCAATACCTTTGTTTGCCCTAATCTGAAGGGCCCTTAACAAATGTTGTATCCTTGCTAAGGTAGTATTTGGGCTAAAGATGATACCTGATTTTGACGAATTTATTTTTTGCCCGGACATCTCACAATAATCATTTATAATGGACATGAGAGTCTCCGCCGTTGCACCCTTGTCCTTGAAAAAGAACACCGAGTCATCCGCAAAAAATAGGTGGGTAATTGGGCTTACCCCCCTACAAAGAGGAAAACCATGAATATGTCCCTCCCTATGAGCTGCATCAATATTTGCTGAAAGAACCTCCATGCATAAGATAAAAAGATAGGGAGACAATGGATCGCCTTGTCGCAGTCCACACAAAGGTCGGAATTGGGGCAGCGGTTTCCCATTAAAGAGTATTTCATAACTTACTGTCGTAACACAACTCATAATAAGCCTAATCAGCTTCTCGGGGAAACCAAATTTTAAGAGGACCGATTCCAGAAAATCCCATCTTACTCTATCATAGGCCTTACTCATATCCACTTTGAAGGCACATCTACCATGTTTTCCTTGTTTAAATCGCGAGATATTATTAATCGCCTCATGTGCCAATAGGATATTATCACTAATGCTTCTACCCGCAGAAGGCATTTTGTGACTTCTTGACCAGAGAACCATAACTTTCGCCATCCGATTAGCAATACATTTGGTAACCACCCTCATTATCACATTACAGAGGCTTATAGGGCGATAATCCGAGACTCCTTCTGGAGTATCGGTTTTAGGAATAAGGGTAATGAATGTTCTGTTAAGCTCCTTTAAAACCCCGCGAGTTCAAAATGGAAAGAACGCATTGGTAAACTCACCTTTGATAAGCGACCAACATTTTTTGGTTTTTTTATTTGTTTGGTTTTTGGGTTTTTTTTTTCTTGGGTTTTTTTATTTTTTGGGGTTTTGAGAGAGGAGTAGTGAAATGTGTGAGATGAGAGAGAAGTGAGTGAGTGGAAAATATATATAGTGAATTAGTGTTTAATTATGTTGTTAGTGATTAATTAAAATGTGTAGGAGAGAGCAAAAATTAGTACACGAAAGTTTGGTTTCAATCTCCACTATCCATATTGATGATCTCAAGGGCTATAGTGAAGATTTAGGATCCAAAACACATATGAGGGATCGAAGAACTTTACTCTCTCTCTCCTTCTCGGTTGGTTAGGCAAATGAGCAGTTTAATGGGCATTGTAGAAATGGTTAACGAGTTAATGGAACAGAGACAAATAAATAAAGTCTGAAATATAATCACTTAGTTATACTATAGACTATAACATACAAAATCATATTTCCTACATTCCATTCAATTCTATACATTTTCTTTATACACCTATATCAATGCTCGTTTTCTTTGAGACTGCAGCTTATATTAATAAAAAATTATCCTCCCAATACCGATTGTTGGTTCCTCTTTCCTTTTCCATATATGGTATTGTTTTTCTCTTCTTTTTAAGTTTATAGGTGTCCAAATCATTTTCTTGAGTTTGGTGCCCGAAAAAGAAAAGGAACCAACAATCGATTTAGGAAGAAGTATAAAAATTGATATTCACAATGTACTCGATAGAACAATTTAAATAAGATCTCACATAACAATCTTTTATTTATATTATATATTAGAAATTGTATCAAAGATTCTCTCCACTTGAATGAATAGTGCAAAAAAGTAAACGTATAGAATAAAATGGAAGGAGAAAGTACAACATTGTGTAATTTTGTCTTTAGTTGAACTTGTTTTTCTCTTAATTTTTATCCTGAGAGACTTAACAAATAACTAACAAGATTGCAAAAAAGAGGTTTGTAAACTTCCTATTTTTATCTACCATAAATGAAAAAAAAAGTGATATTCTCACCATTAAAGTAAATCTTAGAGTAATAGCAATAATTGTTCTTATTCTCGGGGTTGTCAATAAAAATCCAAAATAAAAAGTTCTTCTATTGCAATTACAAGGTTGTTCTTAATTTTAAGAATTAAGTTCTAAAATAAGAACTTAGTTTGTTTATACTTGGGAATTTGGGGACCAATTAACATAACTTTGAAATTGTAAATATCAATTACATATTTACTATTTTCCATTTAAGAACTTTATAAAAATGTCATATATTGTGAACAAAAGTTCTTAAACATTTGAATTAATGAAATGTGGCATGGCAAAAACGGAATTTTATATAAAGTTTTTCTATTATTATTGCTCTTATTCTATTTACTTGGCAAAAAAAAAAACTTATTTAAGGCGAAAATATTAATAATATTGCCTGCTAACAAACACACTTGGTAGATCATTAAACATTATTTTTTGTGCTAGGTCACCGTTATTCCGTTGTATGGCATACACTTTTGCTTCCTGCATTCTTACTGGCAGGTGCTATGCTGGGTCAGGTTGTCACTAAGATCATGACATTGAAACGAAGACAATAATGTAGATTAACTTTTGGTTTTAAAATAAAAACGGGAGTACTAATATAAATATTTTTGTTGATTGCAATTTTATACGGAGTAATTTTTATCAAAGACCAGCCATCTGATATACGGAAAACACAAAAAATAATCTATAATCTATAATATTATTAAAAGGGTAAACCTTAAAAGCCATGTAGACAATGTCACCTTGTATTACCAAAAATCCATGTCACCAATTCTCCATGTAATATGACGTGTTTAATTAAGAGCGTAATTTATGTTCTTATAATGATCCGTTTAAAACGATACACAAATTAAAAAATATTTACATAAAAAATAAATTAGCATAACAAATATTAAATTTTGGCCTTTTTTAATTTCTAGATAAATTAGAAAACAATTCAAAATCAAAATTCATACTAAATTTTAACTTTCTACGTTTATTCTTAGAATATTTGAAGTAACTAATAAATATCACATAATTCTAATTTTACGCCGTTTATAAAATAATAAAAAATTTGTAAATATTAAGGGCAAATAATAAAATACTTAACATTAAACATTGACATTTTAATTTTAAAAACTACAATTGGTTAAACGGAAAATAAAAATTTACATCACACTAATTTTATATTATTTATATGTGCAACTCTTTCTTAAATATTATTGCAATAAACTTGCTCAATTTCATTAAATTGAATACATATGTAAATCTATAAATATGATTTATAAATAAAAGGGAAGACAAAATATCTACCATTATTTAGTTTGATAACTCTCTAAATAATTCTTATGGAATGTGCATTTTGTAAAAAAAAATACGAGAAAAATAAAATAAATTAAACCTTTTATATTTCATTTCTCATTACTCTTTATTTATGTCTATATTAAATTTGCTAATAATGAAAATAAATGTTCAAAAGTCTATAACATTTATACATATTTATGTATATAATAAATTTGGTAATAATTATAAAAAAAGTCAGTAAAACGCATCATCATTTGGCTATAAATGTTTGAAGGAAGGAAACATTTGTGAGGCGAAATTCAAGCGAATATTGTTTTACCCCCATCGCCAAAAGAATTATATATATATATATATATATATATATATATATATATATATATATATATATATATATATATATATATATATATATATATATATATATATATAGTGTCAAGTTCTTCTAAGTCCTTTTTTTTCGAGTCCATAAGTCCTCCCACAACCCTTGGATCATGCATGGTGGAAGGTTGAGATTGAAAGCAAAAAACACACTTAACACTAATTAATTCACTTCTCTCTCTAGTTTTAATAATACATTCACTAATTCATTATCATACACAATTAACACCATATTTTGTCTTATACTTCAAAGTTTATGAAAATTTTGTTAACATTTTTCTGTTTCGGTTTTTTTCGTTTTTTTTTTTTTGACAAGTTTTCGACATTTTAGGATTTTACGAGTGTAATTCTAAACAAAAGTGTAATTTTAAGGAATATTTTAGAGAATTTAGCGTTTTACAAGTTTAACTTCAATCTTTTCCGAGTGATTTTAACGAATAATATTTTGAATTTTTGTCATTTTATCACAAGTTATTGTAATTTAGCATTTTACAAGTGTTATTTTAATGACAAAAAGTGTTATTTTAGTCCAGGTAAGTGTAATTTCAGTCCAATGAGATTGTTATTTTTAGTCAAGGAGAATGTAATTTTATCACAAGTTATTGTAATTTACCATTTTACGAGTGTTATTTTAATGACAAAAAGTGTTATTTTAGTCCAGGTAAGTGTAATTTCAGTCCAATGAGATTGTTATTTTTAGTCAAGGAGAATGTAATTTTAGTCCAGAAAAGTGTAATTTTAGTCCAGAAAAGTATAATTTCAGTCCACTGAGAATGTAATTTTAGTCCATTGAGAGTCTAACATTAGTCCAATGAGAATATGAGAATATGACCAAGTCCATGGAGAGTGTAACATTAGTCCAATAGCAGTAAGTGTAATTCTAGCAGAAAAAGTGTAATTTTAGCGGAGAAAAGTGTAATTTTAACAGAAAAAAGTGTAATTCTAAGAACAACAAAAAGTGTAATTTTAGCAGAAAAAGTGTTATTCTAGCGAGAAAAAGTGTAATTCTAACGAGATAAAAGTGTAATTCTAACAACAAAAAGTGTAATTTTAGTAGAAAAAAGTGTTATTCTAGCAGAAAAAAGTATAATTTTAACGAAAAAAGTGTAATTTTAATGAAGAAAAGTGTAATTTTAACAAAAAAAAAGTGTAATTTTAACAGAAAAAAGTGTAATTCTAACAACAAAAAGTGTAATTTTAGCCGAAAAAAGTGTTATTCTAGCAAAAAAAAGTATAATTTTAATTGAGAAAAAGTGTAATTTTAATGAAGAAAAGTGTAATTTTAAGAGAAAAAAGAGTAATTCTTTAGAAAAAGTGTAATTCTAACAAAAAAAGTGTAATTCTAGCCGAAAAAAGAGTAATTCTAGGAGAAAAAAATGCACATCTAAGATGAAAATCAACAAATAACCTTAGATCTATTTATTAGATCTAAGACTAAAATAAAACGATATGAAATTATATAACATAATGAATTTAAACAAGACGGGATTTTAAAAAAAAAAGACGATATTTGAAATACGAAATATATAGAAGACGATATTTAAAATAAAGGAAATCTAAAAAAAAAACACGAAACTAGATCTTAAAAAAACAAAAAGACCGAAAACCCCACAATAAAATTCTCTGACAACAACTCACCAACAAAAACCACCAGTATCAAAATAGATCTGAAATCTTTAAAAAAAAAAAAAAATTAATAATCTACTGTAAAAACGCAGAGCACAAGTCCACAACCACCATAAACTTAAAAGCAAAGAAAAGACCACCGACAATAATAAGTAAATCCACCATAATTTTTTCTAAAATTTAGATCTAGCCTATTACCACACGACCAGGTGGTTTAAGATCTAAAAAAAATATAAGAAAAGGGGACAAAGGAACAGGCGGTAAAGGAGGAGAGGAGGAGGTGGTTGTCGTCGGGTTTGGTGGGTAACGGGTTCGAGTAGTGGCTGTGGGCTGGGCTGGTGGGTGACAGGTTGCGGTGGGAGGACGTGGTGACGTGGGTCAGAGGTGAGGTTGGTCGTTGATGGTGGCGTGGGTTAAAGGAGAGGCGGAAGAATAGGCGGCGAGCAGTGTTTGACGCGGAGAAAAAATAAAGGAGAAGGTGGTGGTGAGGTGTGGGTGTTGTGGGGGCGACTGGTGAGGCGTTAGATCTGGTGGTGAGGTGTGGGTGTTGTTGTGGTGTGTGGTCGTCGTGGGGGGAGGTGTTTGACGCGGCAGAGAAAAAGAAAGGAGAAGGTGGTGGTTGTGTTGGGGTTGGTGTCCTTAACAGTTAGTGCAAGGACTTATAAACCTCTAAAAGGATCAAAGGGCATACTTTGGTATTATTATCAGTTGATCCACGTTTATCAATAACGGTTGGCTTGCTAGATAAGTTTGACGTTATTGTCATACGGATGGCGGTGATCAACTGGTCCCTAAAAGTCACACCTATAGGATACGTTCGAGAGATGTGACGGTATGAAAATACCGTCACATAGGTGCCAAAAAATTGACTAACCGGTTAGTCCGAGTTATTTGACTAGTAATTAGTCAAATATGTGATGTTGAGATATTATATTTAATACGGATTAAATATCATGGGCTAAGGCGAATTAACCAGTTAATTCGTAAAATTAAATATACGTGATTTATATTTAATTAAATGTATATTAAAATAATTATACAATACTGTTTTGTCGGACACGTATTAATAATTCAAACTAACCCGTGTTATTAGGCGATGCCTTAATTTCCGATAACCGATAACGGTTTATAATACAAACCCGTCATATACATTTTAGTATTTAACGAACCGGACCTCGAGTTAAAACCAAGAGGAAGTGGAAGCCCACTTCCCCTTGTGGGTCACGGTTCTCGGCCGAACTAGGAGAACAAAAGGAGACCTCCTCCTTCTGTTAAACCTAATCATCATTTGAAACAAAAATTAGGGTTTTGAAGAGTATTCTTCTCGAAAAACTGAGATCTCTCATCTCGACAAAACTCACATCGAAGTTCTCCCTATATTGCAAGGCAATCGGAGAACTTGTTCAAAGCACAAGGGCATATCTCGGACAAAGTCTTGGGTGTAACGATTAGGAGGGAATGCTTTGATTTGTTCTTTACGCCGCAATTTTAAAGGACCCGAGGTTATTTCTTGTTCCTTATCGTTTCTTTATGTTTTTCGTTTTATGACGATATTCACATGTAAATTTTACGTTATAGTCCTATAAAGAAAGGGTTTTATACGGATCTAACCCTACAAGTGGTATCAGAGAGAGGCCACGTAAATTTTTATATGTGTTTTTCATCAAACGATTGTTGAAACGATGAATTTTGGTTAAAATTTTGTCTCGGCGACCTTTTGTTTTACTCGCGCAGAAATTTTTTTTTATTTCTTTGCGTTTTTTGGTTGCTTTGGGAACCGTGTCATGTTTACACGGTTGCTCTTGTTGTTGTTTTGTCTCGAAAACCAAACCGTGCTATATTTTACCACATTTATTTTGTTTAATTCGTATTGTTTTTAACATGTTTATTATTTTATCACAGTTATAGCAACATGTCAAGTTTTTGTCAATTGTTAAATTTGTTTTGATGCGTTTTTGATCAAAATTACAATTGATTTTGTCTCGACAATTGATTTTCTTCTCACGAGGGTTTTGAATTTTCCAGATCGCAGCATTCGATCGGCGGTTTCTACTTTCATGTTTGCATTCAGCTCTTGTTTTGATAAATCAGGTGCTGTTTACTCATCATTTCAAAACCTTTTTGATCAGTCCTGTTGTTACTTTCATCGGCCCTTTCTAAACCCTACTGCTCGATCAGGTTGTCCTCGTGCCTCGATCAGGAGTAGTTTTCTTTCAAATTCATTCGATCGACTACCGGTTTAGTCGATCAGGTACTGATTAGCATACCCTCGTCGACTTATGGTTGATCAGTCCAGGCCCTTCAGATCCTCGTCGAGCACTTGTGTCCCACTGAGATCGAAGTTTCAGGCCTGGCTTTGAAAATTTGTTTCTTTTGATTTAAATTTTCTTTTGGCTAATATCTTTATCTGGATGCTAGTACACTCGCCAATAGTGAATGGTTATCAAAATGTGCCATATAAGTTGTTTTAAGCGTATTTTAGTAGTTGTATTGGATTAAATTAAATGATAAGCGGTTTTATCATGAATTTTAATCATTAAAAGGTAGTTTTGGATAAATTTATAATTAAATTATGCTCAAGAATGAATTGTTTTTTTGGTTTTTATTCGCCGTTTTTAGATACTTGAATGCATTTTTATTACGTATTTATTTTATTTTACAATGAGTTTGTAACTTAGTGTGGCCTTAGTAGAACGTATTTACTGTATTGATGGTAGACCACAGTCTTGGTTGTATTTTGAGATCTTTATCTCCGTTTTGGATTTTTCACTTGTAATTACGATTTTTAATTAAATAAGGTTTATATTTTGTAATTTAAATTTTATGGTAATTTTGAGAAGACAAAGATGGAGACCAGGATATCACTCAGCTGTGGATCAAGATGGAACATCAAGACAAGCTTCCCGGGTCCAACGGTGGATTCCAAAGTTGTGTTATTTCTTATACTAGGATAGGCCACACTAAATTTTATTTACGTATTCATTCCCATTCTTTATTTATTTTTACTAAATAATTTGCATCATTTTTCACTTTAAAACCAAACCACCTAATTGTGCATGAAAAGCGGCTTATAGGGGGTCACGGAAATTTAATTTCGGTAGCATTCCCGCATGTCACACGTTTTAAAGCCATCATCCAGTAATTCATTCCACAATGACGCATAGTTGTTGTGATTTCCTTAAATAGTTATAATTTTATTGATCGAGGATCTTCCTCGTATAAACTAAAAGTGAGGAACGGTCTTTATAGAGTCAAACTCAGCTGGGTCCCTTCTTCGTGGTGGGCATACTACAGCCCCTTCGTCCCGGGTAAGTTTGTTTCAGAATTGGCCTATTTTTATCTGTTATTACTATGGTCACTGCGTAGGAAGTCTGTGATCTTGGTGATGGATATCAAATAAGATTTGAAATCTATCGTTAAAGTTCTTAGGAAGAATTAGCTTTGGTTGGCTTATCAATTTACGGAAGTTAGTGGGATCACTTGTGTCATTCTTGGGGGAAGTCAATTATGCAGTGCTAGAGTCTACATGTTTAAAATGGATTTAAAATAGACTTAAATCACTGGTAGATTTGTTGTTTCGTTTTGTTTTTCTTTCTTTTTAGTGTAGATCCGTTTTAAGCTGTAAACAACAAATAGGTGGTTCTCCGATAACCCAATGCCAAGTGCCACATTGGACCGTGAAGTCACGGCGGATCTTCATGAATCGGATGAATCAGTCTCGAAGAATGACGGATCTAACCGCGGTGGGAGGCGGCATTGCGGAATGTGCGGCGGCATTAGGAAGCTCGAAAGTTATCTAAGAGCCCATGCCGTTAAACCCGGCCCCACGGCTGGAATTAACGAAATCAACGAGTATAACGATTTCGCTTTAGAAGTGGTGCGGAAAGAACGTACTTATTTTTGCAATGGAACCCAATTTGCGTAAAAACGCTTCATAGCCCAAGGTGCAAACAAGATTTTCACCACGCTCACTAAGGAATTCTCGAAAGCACCGAGAATCGTGACCTATGAGCATACCACTCGCTTCTTTGATGCGAGACTCCGGAAGGGCCAACCGGTTAGCCCACACATTCTCAGCATGATTGAGAATGTCGAGAACCGAGACCTTTAAGCTGTAACATCGACGAGAACATTGTTATCGACCGTATGCTTCACTCACTCCACGATGGTTTTTCGCAATTTAGAGCGAACTACTATATGAATGATTTGAAGAAAACTCCCCATGATCGCACTCCCTCCTCGTACGGACCGAGAAGGACATGAAGTGCGGTGGGAGCTCAAACGGGATGTTCTCGTTGTGTCAAAACAAGAAGAAAAGGTAGGCATAAAGCTCAAGCAGGCCTAACGATGAGGCAAGGCGAAGTTCAAAGTCGGGTTGGGTAAGAGTGGTCCTGAGGCGAGTAACTCATCATGAGCATGACAAAGAGCAAGGAAAACATGGAATGCCATCATTCTTATGGCCACAAGAGGCATTGGAGACGCATGTCCTATTTATCATGAGGACTTAAAAGGCAGGTAAGTATTAAACACATTGGTATGTCTTCTTCTCTCTTCTACTTTTATTCATATTGATTGATTAACCCACGGATTCGGAACTTAAATTTTGCCAATCTTTAGTTGTGGTTCTCATCCTGTAATCATGTGCAAATTCAAACACTTGAACCTCGTAAAGGGTGAGTGGACTGCGTGTTGGGAATGGAGCAAGAGTAGGCTACCATCTCAAGGGGACATATGTAATCCGACTTCCTGAATTGAGTTGTCATTATATGACAGCTATTATGTACCTAAATCTTTTAAAAACATTATTTCGATTAATGAATAAAAGTTAAAGGTTGATGACAAAGATCAAAGCGTATGTCTATAGCGCGCCGTATGGACACATTAATGAGGAAGCGCGTGTAGCTCATCAAAATGGAGCTATCTCGGCCTTTGATTTTCAATCATTTGTACGTGTGAGATCATGTCTCATCGGTAAGATGACTCGGATTTCCTTCAAGGTGTTGGAATGCGCTGTGACCTATTAGGACTCATACACACGGATGTATGTGGACCTATGTCAATCACAGCACGAGAAGGCTATAGGTATTTCATCACTTTCACGGACGATTTAAGTAGATATGGCTATGTCTACTTAATGAAACACAAAAGTGAATCCTTTGAGAAATTCAAGGAATACCAAAATAGGGTACAGAACCTTTGGGTAGAAGATAAAAACATCTGCGTTCGGATCGTGGTGGCGAGTATCTTTCTCGCGAGTTTGATCAACACCTAAAGGACTGTGGGATTGCCCTACGATTAACTCCACTGGAACACCTCGGATTGAATGGTGTCGAGCGGAGAAATCGAACACTACTTGATATGGTTCGATCCATGATGAAGTCACGGTTTCCCGATTCATTGTGGGGTTATGCTCTTATATCGGCTGCTCTAATACTTAAGCAAAGTCCGTCTAAAGGCTATTGACAGACTCCATATGAACTATGGAAGGAACGGTCCCTAACTTGTCCTTTATACGGGTTTGGGGCTGCGAGGCTTATGTCAAGTGGAGACACGAGGATAAGCTCGGCCCGCGATCGGTCAAGACATACTTTATAGGTTATCCTAAAGGACCACTTGGTCATTACTTCTGTTAGCCAATAGAACAGCGTGTTTTGTTGCGGCTAGTGCGACATTCTTAGAGAAGGAATTTCTCGAGAATGCAAAGAGTGAGAGACCTGACACTGTCGGAGATTCCAGAACCAAACACCGAGCAACCATTGGAGGAACCAATTCCTTCAATCATTTTGCAGTGAATATTCTGAGGAACTAGGAGGTCGGGAAGAGTCTCTATTCCTCGGACGAGATACATCGGTATGGTAGGAACATGACATAGATGACGTTCTCTTAACGAGTAGTGAACCGCTAACCTATAAAGGTGCCATGACGATTCCCGACTCAAGCTATGGCTTGAGGCCATGCAATCCGAGATGGACTCCATGTATGAGAACAACGTATGGGATCTTGTTGACTTACTTGCTAAGGTTCGTCCCCTTCAATGCAAATGGCTTTACAAGATAAAGCATTCTGTGGAAGGTCGACAAGATATCTACAAAGCACGACTAGTTGCTAAAGGTTTCACCCAAGTGCCAGGTTTGCACTACGATGAGATTTTTGCACCGTAGTCATCTTTGCGTTCCATTCGGATTATCTTAGCGATTCGCCGCTTTTTCATGACTATGAAATTTGGCAAATGGATGTAAAACCGCCTTCTTAGCGGTTTTGGAGGAAGAGTTGTACATGGGTACAGGAGAAGGTTTCATCGATCCAGAACATCCTAAGAAAGTGTACAAACTTAAAGCGTTCCATTTATGGACTTAAGCAAGCATCTCGGAGTTGGAATCATCGCTCCGACCAAGTGATAAAAAAATGGATTTTCGATCGATGCGATGGGAACCATGTCTATATATCAAGTCAGTGGGAGCAAGATTGTCTTCCTAATATTGTATGTTGATGACATACTCCTGATTGGGAATGACATACCTCTCTTAACTTCGGTGAAAGTATGGTTGAAAAACCATTTCGGATGAAAGATAGGTGAGGCACAAGAATTCTAGGCATCCGTATCTATCGAGATAGATCCGGCGGATGTTATCTCTCGATCCGAGTCTTACATAGACAAAAGTCCTAGAGAGATTCAGCATGACTAACTCAAGAAGGAGTTTCTTCCTATGGCTCGGTGCATTTGAGCAAGTCAGAGGCTGAGAAGACAGGAAGAGAAAGAAGCGCGTAACGCGATTCCTTATGCCTCGGCCGTAGGATCAATCATGTATGCCATGATATGCACCATGTCGGGGCGTGGCATATGCATTATGTATGACAAGTGATTCCATGACATCGAGGTGAATCACATTGGTGGTATCTCAAGAACATTCTTAAGTACCTCAGGACTAAAGATTAGGCATTGACTTATGGAAGAGCGAACAAAAGCTATGCTTGCAGGTTGCAGATGCTAGCTTCCAAGCGGATCGTGATGACTCGAAACCTCGATCTGGATTCGTTTTTACTCTTAATAAGCGTACGATCAGGTGGAAGAGTTCCAAACAAGCGATTCTGATTCTATTTGGTCAAAGTACTATCACGGCGTACGAGCTACGAAAGGAAGCGATATGGATCGTCGATTCTTCATGGACTATCAGTAGTAGTGCCTAGTTGAATGACCCGATCACCATCTGTTGCGACAATAATGGTGCCATCTTCAGGCTAAGGAGCAAAGTCTCAGCAACAAGTCTAGGCATTAATATGGCGGAAGCTAAATCTGTCAGGATTACGTGGGCAAAAAGTAGTGATAGAAAAGATTGCTACTGAGATGATAATATATGAGATCACTCTCACTAAAATTCGACAAGATAAGCATGAAGGGCATGTTAATTCCCATGGGAATTAAAGCGTGTTCTAAGTTGTAATGCTCTTTTATGGATTAGATTCATTCCTTTTGTACTCTATATCTGACATCATCGTTTTGATATTTTATATATATTTTTGTTTTTCATGTGGAATTGTCACGACAATTTTTGAACACACAAAGTGAACTGACAAACATTATATCTTTTGGTCCTTATTTGCCCCTTGGCTGTAACTCTGGCAATTGTTCTTTGTGACGTTGGTTGATGGTGGGTTCGACCCAAAGCATAAGTCAGGCGGTTGGCTGACCCGATCAGGCGATTTATACGGATATTTCGTAGGACACTATTGTGACATCGACGTGGAGTCCTAAATGTTTTATAACATTGGTGTCTTGGCGTGGATAGGACTTCCATGGTGATCCTAAGAGTCGATTCTTTTGACTATCGACCGTCTCTTGAGACTAAGGCAGATTTTGGGTGACTTTGGTTTCTTTCTCAGGGTCATCCGTAACGGGGAGCCAAGTAGATTTTTCAGGGTCATTTCATGCACGCTAGATCGGAAGGAGTTGATTGAAGGAAATATTCAGCCTTTATCAGGTATTTCGATATTTCTCAGTACACTCGAGGAGTCAGAATCGAAATGCATGGCCATGCTCGAACACTGATTTCGTTTTATCGGTTAAGTTACTCTCTAGTCGGAAACCACTCTAGATCAGACGATTGTAAAATACGACCTTTGTGGATCCGGTCTAAAATTGTTTCACGTATCGAGTGGGAGAAATTTTAAATGAATATGAGAATCGGTTATCGCACCTACACTTGTTACGGACAGTGGGAGTTTGTTGGAGCTTGTGTCCTCCCGGTTAGTGCGGATAACGTCATTGCACATACACTTGCACGGACAAGTGGGAGCTTGTTGGGGTTGGTGTCATACTTGATTAGTGCAAGGACTTATAAACCTCTAAAAGGATCAAAGGGCATACTTTGGTATTTTTATCACGTTTGATCAATAACGGTTGGCTTGCTAGATAAGTTCGAGCGTTATTGTCATAAATACGGCGTGCGATCAAGTGGTCCCTAAAGGTCACACCTATAGGATACGTTTCGAGAGATGTGAGCGGTATGAAAATACTGTCATGTAGATGCCAAATTGACTAACCAGTTAGTAAAGGTTATTGATTTAGTAATTAGTCAAAATGTGATGTTGAGATATTATATTTAATACGGATTAAATATCATGGGCTAAGTTAAGCAGTTTGATTAGTGCAAAAATTAAATATACGTGATTTATATTTAATTAAATGTATATTAAAATAATTATGCAATACTTGTTTTTGTGGGACACGTATTAATAATTCATTAACTCAATTATTAGCGTGCATTAATTTCGATAACCGATAACAGGTTATAATACAAAAACCCGTCATATACATTTTAGTATTTAAGGAACCGGAGTTTAGAAGTGAAACGAAGAGGAAGTGGCTCCACCTCCTTTCAGTTTGGGTCACTGAATCTACTAACCAAGAACAAAAAGGAGACCTCCTCCTTGTAAACCTAATTCATTCTTGCTAGTACCAGGGTTTCAAGAGCATTCTTCTTTAGAAACCGAGATCTCACATCTCAAGTAAATTCACATCGCTCCCTATATTGCAAGGCATCGGAGAACACTGATGAATCTTCTGAGGCATATCTCGGACAAGATCTGGAGTGCAACAAGTGGAGAGAATCTGTTTGAAGTTTACATTTTCGATAACAGCAATTTTGAGACCAAGTTGATTTCTGTTCTGGATTTCTTTGTTTTATGTTTTATGACGATATTCACATGTAGAATTTTACGTTGTAGTCTATAAAGAAAGGGTTTTATCTGAGATCAACTCCCTCTCTGAGGTTGGTGGCGAAGTTTGGTAAGCGGTTGCCCAGTCAGGGGTGGAAGGTGGTGGTAGCCGGTTGGGTTGGAGTTGGAGAAAAAGGGAGAAATTGCTTTGATTTTGTTTGGATTTGTTTTGATTTTTAGAGAGGTTTTGGAAGATAAAAGAGTGAGGTGAAATTATGAGATATGAGAGAGAAGTGGTGTTTGGAAAAGTATATATTAAGTGTGGATGTTAAAGTTGTGATTAATTAGTATGGGTAGTGAAAGTGGGTTTAATGACTTTAATCCTGCTCTTTTTGCTTCAAATCTGACCCCTCCATCTTCCTCATCAATGGCTCTAAAAGAATATGAATGATGTAAGACATGGATGTTGGACCATATAGATATATGATTAAGTTTTGATAATGACAAGTGTGTGCTTCGTTTTATATATACTCTTGCTTGTAATTGTTTGTTTAGTCTTTGTTAGATTAACTTAGGTTTACAAGTTTAGCAAGTAATGTTATAGCTCTCTTAGCTATAACATTGAAGATTTGTGAAGCGTCATTCAAGTCATGTTATAGCAAACTAAGCTATAACATTGAAAGTTCTTAAGGCATCATAAGCAATCGTAACAAGTTTCAAGTATGATGATCATTCAAGCAAAAAGCTAGATCAAGTCTTTAACAAAGCTCAAGATGAAGAGCTTTTGGTCAAGATAAAGAGAAGATCCTTTCAAGATCTCCAGGAAGATTAGTTAGTATAGGTCTTCATCTAATGACGGTATCTTAAGATAAGAGTATTGGGAAAGTAAAGTTATAGCTATTTCACCTATAACTTTACTAACCAAACTTAAAGTTATAGCTGTTTCTACTATAACTTTAGGTAGCATTTTAAAGGCACGATTTTAATAGTTTTAAAATCATTTTTCAAAGGATAAAATTCTTTTAAACATATTTCGAAATCTCTTGTGTATATAGTAGAGTTGAATTGTGGGTTATTATAATTGGTGACTTGCATATTCCTATTGGTTAGTAAAACGACTTATGGGTCGTCATGCTACCTAGGGTTTGCTAGTCTATCTAATCTAACCCTAATCCAAGGAGATAGGTTTTATCCAAGATGGACACGGGCCTAGGGTTTCAAATAAAAGTCGCAAACCGTTGGGGCGTGTGAGGTGGTTGTGTTTAAGTAACCTATCTAATCAAATCTAGCTTATATTTATATAAGATATTTTCCTATCTTTATAATATATTGTAATACCCCGTATTTTATATAATCGATTAAACGGATATTATTATATATTAGTTATTATACATTTTATATTACTATTAAGTCGGGTTAATTGTTGAGTCGATAATTACGTTAATTATTTTACTTGACTCGCGTTGTATCGATCTAAGTTAATTGAGACGGGTTTATACGGAATTAGAAATGTGAGCCAA
Source organism: Silene latifolia (assembly GCF_048544455.1). Taxonomy (NCBI): domain Eukaryota; kingdom Viridiplantae; phylum Streptophyta; class Magnoliopsida; order Caryophyllales; family Caryophyllaceae; genus Silene; species Silene latifolia. The sequence continues at coordinate 172,563,128 of NC_133534.1, read as the reverse complement.
CCCATTTACCCTCGACCCATTTGAGTTGGCCCAATAACATGTTCAGCCCATTTAACCCTAAACCCTAAACCTAATAGTATACCCTAACCCTAATAGTACTCTCCCTCAACCCGCCTCCCTCACGCCTCCCTTCTTCATCAACACCAACATCAACCTTCACGCATAGAGAGAGAGAAGTGAAATGGGTGTTGACGGGGCGCAGCAAACAAGGAAGGCTTTAGGGGTGGTTGGCGACGACCGCGGGTGGCCCCGGTGGTCATTGTGGTGGCGGAAAAGGTAAGAGTTCAACCCTTCTCCTCTGTTTTTCATCATTTCGTCGGGTTTTGGGGGTTGTCGTGTCTTGGTGAGGCTTTTTGGTGGTTGTTGTCGGGGGTAAGGGGAGTAGTGGTAAAAGGGTCGAGTGTGGTGGTGGTTGTTAGGGAGGTTTTAGGTGGTGATGTTGGCAGGGAGAGGCGGCAATGGCCTTGAGGGGTAGCAACGGGTTTAGGATAAGGGTTTTCAAAGAAGTTAGGATGGTTAGGATTGGGGTGGCGCCACCGTGGACTCTGGGAGGTCGAAACGGCGGCGCCATGTCGGTCAGGTTCGTGGGCGACGGCGGGACGGTGTGGTGGTTTGCCGGGGTTAGGTGATGGTTGCGTGGTGGTAAGGTGAGAACAGGGGTGGTTGGTGAGGTTTCGGTCGAACTGTGCCAAAAGATTCGCCTTGGTTTGACTCACTTACGACAATCGACCCTAGTGGGGTGGTCGTTGGTGGTCGGGTCGAGTGGGGGTTTGACCGGTGGCGACACGGTGGAGAGGTGGCGCGTGGGAGCGTGGGAGAGCGGTGAATTGGGGACGGTGGTTGATGACATTGTTTTAGCTTTGAAACTATTTTTTGTCATAGTTTAATCGTTAGAATCTTTTAACTTATCATATTAGTTATTTAATTTAATTCCTAGTCGGTTAAATAATTCAAGTCGGGTTTGAGTCGGGTTGTCGATTTGTTCAATGTTTGATTCGGGTTTTCTTAATCGCATAATTCGTTTTAATCCTTTAATTATCGTTTTGGTTTTGTTCGAGTTATTTAAAATAAAATAATAATTTAATAATTAATTAATCGAGACTTGTTTAATAGAAAAGTTACTATATCGGGAAAGTTTCCATTTTTAGAAAGTTCTATCTTTAATAACTCTCTATTTTGGGAACGGGAATAGTTAAGTAATTGTTATCATTTCTTTATCTTTCGAGAGGGCTTAATTTGTTGTGGAATATTATTGAGCATCTACTTATCTCTGGTCGCTATCTTTGAGGTAGGAAATACACTTGACTTATTATCGTTGCCGTTGAATTGTGTTGACTTGATTCATGGTTGTTGATTTACGTTATGATTCATATACGGGAAGGTGATTAACTGAATTGATCGTATTGAGTATGATATCACAACATCGGGTAACCGGCATGATTTTATGATCTATCAGTTCAATAATATATATATATATATTGTGGTGCATTAATTTCTTTGAGCATTCATACGATTGAGATGGAGGATGTTGTAGGTAGTGTATGACAGACATGTGATAAGGCCCAGCGGTTCTCACAGACTTGCCCTGTGTCCTCAGCTGCGAGCTGGCAGATCGGCTACAATGATATCTATATTACTGGGATCTGCATGGCTAAGCAGCCAAGGTGAGTTATGAGAAATGAGATATGAGATATGAAGCTAGATTGAGATGGAAGGTGACGGAGGAGCATGTATATCATATTTTTGTTGTTTCATTGTGCTTTCCTATCAACCCGTGGTCGACTTCGAGTTCCTGAACACCGGATGATCCGCTTTTTATGGGGAGTGACTGTGATGTTTCAGAGATGGAACGGGAGAGGGGCGTGAGACACCGACTGATCGATGGCCTAGTAGCTAGATCATCATCTAGAAGACTTTCACTTTTATTTATGTTAGTTCTTTGTAATTTGACGTAAAGAGGTAACCCAACAACCAATGAGTTAAAGTAAATATATACAACTGGTCTTGGAGTTTAATTTGTTATTCACTACCCTGAAACCGAGATGGTAACAGTCCCGTTTATTAGGGAATGTCTCACAAAGGCTCCTTCATAAACCGGTGTTACAAAGTGGTATCGAGCTAACGATTTCGTGCCTAAACCAATGAATCCAATAAACATAGGAAGAGTCTAAATAAAAATGAACCCCGGATGTAATCATAGAGCCCACTAAGGTAAGGATGAGTTATGGGCCCCCTCACACCGAACCGCCCCTCTCGCTTTGACCCGAAACCCGAGTGTATATGAGAGAAAGGGTAGAAAAGCAATGAGGTCGAGCATGAAATTTCTATATCGTTCTAAGTGTTAATCGATCGATACATTGATTATTGCATAAAAGAGTTGATGTATACCTTGAGATCCATATATTCTAACCATTCTGGCAGACAACGCTACGGTAAGTATTTTTGTGAATGATGACGTGATCATATGATGTTGTGGGAGATGAGAAATAAATTTTCGGTTCAAAAGTTACAATCAATGAAGTGTCAGGTAGTCGTGAGCGTGAAAATAATTGCAAATTGATGATATAGATCTGGGTGATGTTGAATGATGTTGATAGTACTACTATGTCTAGTAATATACCTGCTATGTGATCCCGGGTCATGCTAGTATAGTATTGATAGTAATTAGGAAAACACCTTATCAATCGCATGTTTATAGTCATAAGAATCGTGATTTAGACGTAAGGGGAGTAGATCGAGATGCGAAGGGATTCTATGGGGTGCAGATGTTACAATACACAGCATGAGATTTCAAAGCTTAGAATGGGTTAGTATCGATAGTATGGTTGTAAGAGTTTGGGGACATAGAAAATGAAAACGACTTAGTGTCAAACTGCTGTTTTTGATTTTACTCTTTAATTGACCTTACTCGCCATTTCTTTTCTTTTTATTTCCTATGGATAAAAATTTTATGAGAGATAGCCTTGTGAGTTAGTGTTCCTTTGGCGTTGGTTTCATGCTTATATGATATACGGGTTAGGAGTAATAAATATTTTAGGGCAAATGTGTAGTTCTCTGCAGTGATGTTTTGACCAACGATTTTTGTAAAAATCCTCATTTAAATTGTATTAATAATTTTTGCATAATTCCAACTCCATCGATCAGAAGATTCGCATATGTTTTCAAATTGATAAGCCACTTAAAATTCTCGATGTCTCTATATTAAATGGTAAGTTTTGCAAACCGACCCAAGTTCGGACCAATTGTTGTTACATAACGCTTTGGGACTAACTGAGGTTTTAAAATGCTTTTAAAAAAAAAAATTGAATTCTTGAGCTTTTGACCTCATTCTTCTCACGTATTATTAACTCTCTGTATATTATAAAAAGTAATCTAACTCAAGTACCCGTTGAACGGTTATTTATTCGTAATTTTTGGAAGTTACAACGTGAATCAAACATTTAAAATGCGTACTTCTATGTTGAATTTTCATACAATTGTTTGGTTAATTCATGAGCTTTAGTAATGTGAATTTATAATGTCCTTATATGATGATAGTAGCACGCATGTCCAGTAGTTATGTATCTTAACAAGTGATAAAATTAAAGTTTAGTTGATAACATTGTTGGCATGATAGTAGAGTGAAATTAATAATAGCATAATTTGATTCTCAATCGAGGGTGAAATATTTTTACGAGCCCAGCTTGTTTGCATATTTTATATACGTTTGGCATATTGTAACATTCTCTGGTGTGTTCATCATATTTTCATACCTGATATATATAATTATAAAACTATATTGTCATATCTCGTAAAGTCGATGGCGTTAAATGTTAATTTAATTGTTCTAGTATACTCGCACGAATATTTATAATAATTATGTTTAAATGTTTACACATGGATGATAGTAATGAGTATGTCTAAATGTTCACACATGTAGAATGTCGTCTGAGTTCTAATGTCTCTTATGTGAGTCGGTATGCCTATAGTTATATTTATTACCTTCATCGCATTAAATTATTTCAACTTGAACCTAAACCTATGACATAATAATAAATAAGTGTTATTTATTCCTTATTGGATATGTTCGTTATTATATTCTCTTAAAATGCCTAAAGTGATTCTTGCAAGCTGTATGGCGTGATATGAAGAAAGCTGTTTTGATGTATACATTTATTTGACATATCTATATTCTACAAGAACATTTTGGTACTTTATCAATTATATTCTAATGGTGTTATGATAACTATGTTGGTAATTATAATCAGGATAACCGCTTTGATGATTCATGATATCGTTGGTTAAAATGATAGTAAATTATGAATTCGTTTAATTGAGCCTATGATTTGCCTAATTATTCGTCGTGCAAATCGAGTTGTTCAAGTGCCTAATCTTTATCATAGATAGTGATCTCAAAGTATATGATGGCAAATGTATGTTTAAGTTAGTTATACGATATCTTTTTGGCTTTAAAATGGGTTATACTAAGTTCTTGGACACAATTGAATTCATAGTTTGCTGAAATGTTAAACACATGTGTGATATGGAAGTAATGTTGTTGTTGTCATAGATCACATGTCGTTACTTTTATTAAATATAAGCTTTAATTGATATCGTGCAAACAATTTTGATAATTTAAAATAAGAATTACGTAGTATGTTGTTTGATTGCTTAAATTCATCTACTTGTTCGTGACCTAAACCAAGAGTGAGTAAATGGTGGTACGAGCATGTCAATAAGATCCAGATTTTGATGGATAGAGTGGTAGATCTATTTTCCGTGATATGTTTACAAATGGGAGAAGTTTTTAAATTGTTTTTTGATTTTACTCTCGCTCGTTCATGGTCTATAATTGATCATCAAATTTGTTTAGTTGTGAAACCGTGTAAACCTTGGTTCCTTTCTTGTTGTTCTTTTAGTTTGATGTTGTGTTTTTAAGTTAAACATTTTTAGCTAAGTAATAAATGTTACTTGTTGACAATCGATTAATTCATAATAAAACCTTTGTTTCGACTTTAATGTTAATTTGCAATCTCTAATTATGTGTTCTTTCCTGTCTGAATGTGGTTGATAATGATTTTTGTTGCATATGTATATGAAAATTGAAAAGAGGTTACGAGGACGTAACCATGTTTAGCCGGAGTAGAATCAGAAATCTTAATGTTTATATCGCACTTGTTTGTAGATTATAGTTTTGACTGTTGATGCTCTGCCAGGGTACCTATGCAAATGAGTTCTATATGTTTTGTTCCTATCATTAGTTGGTTGATGTAAAAAAGGAGAGTGTAGTTAAACTATTGATATTGAGATTGAGATTGGCCACTAGTATCCGAGTCGCTGGGGCTTTATGCCGAGTTACGTTTACGGTCTGCGTGACCATGGTTATTGAGTTACTTGAGTTCCGAGACGGAATTTGGACGGAAGATGACGTTCTCGTGATGATTATTTAGTTGTTATACATTTGTGTCTCGTAGTTATTAGTTGTAGTTAGTCAAGCAAGGAAGATTGAAAGTAAACTTCGATCTAAGTTTATTTTTAGGAGGCGTAATGTTGTTGAATTGTGTTGACTTGATTCATGGTTTTTGATTTACGTTATGATTCATATACGGGAAGGTGATTGATTGAATTGATCGTATTGAGTATGACATCACAACATCGAGTAATCGGCATGATTTTATGATTTATCAGTTCAATGATATATATATATTGTGTTGCATTAATTTCTTTTGAGCATTCATATGCATTGGAGATGGAGGATGTGGTGGTGATGTGGTGTGGTGATGATGATGTTGTGATAAGGCCCAGGCGGGTTCTGCAGGACTTGCCCTGGTGTCCCTCGTTTGTGAGTGGCAGATCGGCTACGGTCGATATATATAGTCTACCGAGGATCGGTATGGGTGGCGTTCGGGTTATGTGTTATGAGATATGAGTTGAGATGGAGATGGAGGTGACGGAGGAGCATGCATATCATATTTTGTTGTTTCATTGTTTTCCCTACTCAACCCGGGGTTGACCTGTGTATTCGTGAACACCGTGATGACCCGAATATTGGCGAGCGATCTTGACGGGTTTAAGAGATAGAACGGGAGCTTGGTGGGCGTGAGACACTGGATCAGAAGACTTAGTAGCTAGATCATCATCTAGAAGACTTTCACTTTTATTTATGTTAGTTCTTGTAATTTGACGTAAAAGAGGTTTTGTAATAATTAAGTTAAAGTAATTATATAATTTTGCCTTGGAGTTTAATTTGTTATTCACTACCTCGGAAACCGAGATGGTATGATCCGGTTTATTAGGGAATGTCTTGCTAAAGGCTCCTTCATAAACCGGGGTGTTACAAAGTGGTATCAGAGCGAACGATCCTCAGGCCTAAAAACAAATGAACAAAAATAATGAACATAGGAAGAGTCAAATAAAATGAACCCAGGCTAGTAACTGTTAGGAGCCCCAGGATTGGAATGAGTTAGGGGCCCCCTCAAACCAAGCCACTGGCCCTTTCAGTCTAACCTGGTAAACCTTGAGTGATGCTGATCGAGGCCATTTCGTGTTCACAATTAAGTATATGTGGTCGTTGGTCAATGGTCGATACAAAACACAATTTATACTTCACAAACAACTCTACAATTAGTAAAGAGGCAAGTAAAGGTCGGATCCCAAGGGACGGGTATTGAAATGAGAATTCTATTGTAACTAGTAGTGTCTAGGGGTGTCACAAATTGGGTTGATGTAGAAGGTTACTAAACTAAAATAACAATGAAAATAAACAAGCAAGATGAATAAAATAAGGGGTGTAAACAATTGATTAAAGGCACTAGGGTGTCATGAGTTCATAGGGGAATCATGGGATATGATCATACAAACATGTTCTCAAATTATAAGCAAGCAATTATTGTTGTGATGGATTGAGTTGGGTTATATCTTACAATCCTAGGAAAGTTTGGGTCCCGGAGCCGAATCGATTAGATTGTACAACACCTACAAGTCGACTTAATCTTTCCTACTCAACACATGCATGGTCTAACAAGACTCGAGTTGGGTTATGTCTTACAAGTCAAGTTGAAAGGATAGAAGATGATAGTAAATGCAAGGATTCATAGGCTTAGCATTTCATCAAATATAACATGTGCATGTATTAAGATCAAAACAAGCAAGCAAATAAGATATGAAAGCATATTGATTTAAGCATGAATCATCCCCATGATGGTTTCCCCTAATCACCCATTAAACCCTAGCTAAGAGACTACTCACTCATTATCATGTTGATCATGCTAGCAAGGTTGTCAATCATACCAACAATATGAAACATGATGAATAAATGAAAGTAATTAGCAATAATTAAAAAGGGATTAAGAGATTATACCTACTAATGATTCCAAAATAATAATGCAAAGAATAATAGAAGAACTTGATGATTGATGGAAGGTTGTCAATCTCCCAATAAACCCAATAATCTTCTAATTACCCAAAATAAAGGAAGAACAAGAGAGAGATTAAAGAACTAAAACTTGGATTAAAACTTGATTAATACTTGATTACAATATTAAAGAGAGATTTGATTGATATTAACTACTCTAAATATTGATAAGAAGAACATGCTCCTCTAATTAGCCTAATGGGGTATTTATAGTGAAAATTAGGGAGGATGCATTAGGGTTAACTAAGGGCTAAACTAGTAATTACACTTTTAAGTTGAGCAAGGAGGACCGGTATTTTACGAGAGAAGGGCTTCTCTTTTCGTAGCTTGAAGAATGAAATCCGTGCTGTACTGAAATCCGTGCGGATTAGAGCCGGGACGGCCGGATTTGGGCTGTGCAATCCGAGCGGATTCAGGAGAGGGACGCTCAGATTGTGCTGGGGGAATCCGAGCGGATTCTAAGGAGGGACGCTCGGATTGTTGAGGCTGGACGGACGGATTGTCTGCAATCCGTTCGGATTGTTGGTCAGCTTCAATTCTTCTTCTTTTCTTCCCTTTTCTTCATAAATTCCTTGGGGATTTCCTTGGGGACGCAAGGATCCTTTCTCAACATTGTTCTTCTACTATGATATGTACAAAGGCCTTCTAGTCTTGTCTCTTCTTGATGCTTGGTCATTGAATACAATCAATTTAGCCTCGTTTTGCCATGAAAATGCAAGATTCTTACTCCTTTCCTACCAAGGGATCAAAATCTCAAAGAATATGCAAAACAAAGAACTAAAGATAAGAAATGACCCAAATAGGCACTAAAAAGCATGGAAACAATGGTAATTCGGGGGCTAAATATGCGCCAATTATGGTCACATCAAATATCCCCAAACCGAACCTTTGCTCGTCCCGAGTAAAGAGGTGACAAAGACTAGGACCAATACTAACCTATCCTAATAATAATAGCCGATATGAGACAATTAGCGGGTCTCACTCCGCCCCTTCAACTCACAACAAGACAACCATGAGGTAGGATGCCTTCTTGCAAGGCAAGGTGGGTCTTGCCAAAATGGCGACACATCCAAACATTAAAGCACATAAAATCACATAATGGATGCATCTACAAAAAGAATAGCCACTTTCCTCATCTAAGTGGCGGAAATTATCTACAAGGGAAGCAATTCAAGGGTACACAATCCTTCATAGATGCAATTTGTTCAAACTACTAAGCCTAGAAGGATACCAGTAAATCACCTCCAAGTTGTGTCAAGCTAGGGTACCTTTGTCCTCAATCGTTAAATGCTTTTGTCAAGAGTAGACTCCCTATGGTGTTAGAAACACTGGAGGATCGCGGAATTCCCCCTCTTGCCTAGACAAGAAGAAGGGTCGTCCCCTCTCTACCATGCACAAAAATGGATACGATGGATAAGGGATCAATAGATATTTGAGTTTCACTTTGGGAGTTTGCTTTTGTTTTTGTTTTTCCCCCCAATTTCTTGTGGCATTTGACATTTGCGAACACTTTCTTTGCCATTTCTTTTTGATTTTTGGCATTTCAATACTTGACAACTTTTTGCATTTCTTTTTGAACATTTTCAAAGTCACCCCAATTAGTAACGAGGGTGCCTTATTTTTTAAGCTTTAGGAGTCTATTTTTGCTCCTTTTTTCTTTTGATGCAATTTTTGCAAACTTTCTTTCACTTTTCATTCCATTGAACTCAAATTGATTTCTTTTTGTGCCCATTCCCTTTGATGACAAAAATATGGTAGAACATGGATGATGGATGGATGGATGCATGGTTTCAAGGGTCACCTTGGAATAAACGGTAGCCAAGGAGTTATCACACCACAAGGTACTCTTGACTCGGCCTTAAACCATGGGTCAAAGGATACTAGCATGACACATCCTAGGGTGTTTTACAAGCATTCTAACAAGCAAAGTCTTAAGAATAAAAAGAATCTACTAGGGCCTATATATACTTGTCAAGCTTCCCAAGTAGACGGTTTCGCAAAATTTTTCTAACATGCAAACTACATGCCATGATGCAACTAGCATATAAACATCCTAATGCAAGTAATTCTACCAACTAATATGACAAATAAACTAAATGCAGGTCCTAAGTTCACATTGTTGTACTGCATCAATCAAAATAAAGCCACATAGTCATTAACATAAAGAGAAAAAAGGAGATTGGAAAGATCATACCATGCGGTCTTCAATATCCTCATGTCTCGGATGTGGCGTAGTCAATCAAAGTGAACAAGGATAAAACAAACACAATATATACAAGACAATATATACAAAGGAAATGAACTTGTTTTTGGATTTTTCAATTTTTCAAATTTTTATGGTTTTTTGAATAAAAGTTAAGTGTTAGAATTCCCATCCCCACACTAATATGGGCATTGTCCTCAATGGCCAAAATGATGGAAATTATGCAAAGATGATGCATGATTTCTATACTAAATGCAATTCTACACTAGGCTATACTACATGATGCATGGTTTTTGTTATGACGGAGAGGATAATTTAGATTACCTCCCGTTGTATATGCATTAACTTCCCCAAACCAAATAAGACACTATTGCTAATGTCAAAGCATGGGTATAGTTCATGCACACACTATGCTATGCATGAAACTAGATTGTCATTTTGGATTTTACAAAAATGGGAACAAAAAAGAACACCTCAATGGAACCGAGGTGTGAGTCCTTTGATGTTGCTAGGACTAAACCAACAATGATCAAAATGAAATAAAATACAAAGAAACAAGATACAAAGCTCTTTTCATGAAAAATAAAGATAAAGAGGAGAGATGAGAAAACTTCACTTGAACTAAGGTGGGTGCCTCTTGCCCGCTCCACCTAGCTATGAAGTAGTCTCCTAGATATCGGCATCATCTCCTTCAATATCGGTATCCCAAATATCCTTTGAAGCATCACTTAAACTTGGATCCATGAATTCATCTTCACTCTCAAGCTTCACCGTATCACCTCCACAAGAATCCCCACTCTCTTCCCCTTTGCGACCGTTCGCCCCTTCATTAGCCTTCTCCGAGTTAGGAAAGAGCAATTCCATTTGAGCCCATGAGGGGAAAGCTCCTTCCTCACTAATCCGTCCTTTTTGAGCCATCTCAAAGTATTGGGGGTAAAGAGCATAATAAGTGTCTACGGAGGTCTCATATTGACGGTAGTGTAGATCTTGCAAAATTCCCGTGACAAAGTCGTCACGGGGGAGGATGAAGGGATTTGGATGGTTATATGGTTGGTAGGGAAAGGGGTAAGGAGGCACTTTTATCCTCTCATTTTGGGTTTGTTGTTCTTGTTGTGGTGGTGGATTTTGTGGTGGTGGAGTTTGCCTTTTTTGACTTGGGATGAGGTAGGAGGGCATTGGGGACAAGCTTCCTCTTCTTGGGGAGATCCGAGGTAGATCGTGTATTGGGAGATAGAGTGGATCGCTCCCTTTTGTCAACCACTTTATCTTCTTATCAACCCCCTCAAGGTTTATCCAATGGTGTTGGACGACAAGTAGATCTTCATCAATTCTTGTTCCCCCCGTAAGTGGAGTGTACTCATTGTTCTCATTGAACATTGGGTTGAAGTGCTTTGCAAGTCTAGTTATGAGTCCACCATTCACTATGTGCTTCATTCCATCATCATCCCCATTTCTAAACCTTGCCCACTTCTCTAGCAAAACTAGAGGTGCATTGAAGTGATACCTATCTCTCCCTTGAATGTTGAGGTATGATTCCATAAATACAAGGTCCAATTGGTTGACAATGGCCGGATCACGGCGGGCGAAAAGAGTACCCGAAAGAAATCTATATGTAAGCCTCAAGATCGGGTTTTGTATGTGAAAAGCAAGACACTCTTTGATAAGAATGAAATCCCGGCCCGTCATGGCCCTCCACAATGGTGCAACACTATACTTTTTGGGCTTTGATGTTCGGGTAGGCGAAACATCAAGTCCGAACACATTGGCAAACTCGACAAGGGTCATCATTCTAGAGACATTCTCCAACCTAAACTCTATGCAAATAGTCTTGTTCAAGGTTGTAATCTTCAAAAAGCTTAAGAATTCTAGCACAAGGGACCGATAGGTTGGCTCATATATGCGAAAGAGAGTCGAAAGACCAAAGACCTCAAAGAGTGCTTCTACTTGGTGAAAAATTCCAAGCTTTCTTAAGGTGTCATGACAAAGAAATTTAGTGGGAAGAATATTCTTACTTAAGAGTCGATGGAAGACCAATCGCTGCACATCATCAAGGAATTCCACATTCGAGAAATCATCGAGCCTTGTGAGGTCTACAATCTCTACATGTTCCCTTCTAATGGTGTTGAGATGTGAGGTAGAGGAACTTCCCACCATCCTTGGTCTTCTTGCACTTCGAAAGGAGGATCTCCTTGGTGCCATTCTTGCTTCTTTTGTTGGGTTCTTTTGATTTGAAGATTTGCTAAGGATGTTCCTTGTTGATTGAGTGTTGAAAACCCTAGAAAATTGGGGGTTTTTGGTTTTGTGGGTGAAGAGAGTGAATTGGATATGTATGGGAGTCATAAGGAGGTGAGTTTTATAGGGTAAGTGGAAGGAATAGTGATGTGGCATTATATGGGTGGTGGGGTGTATTTTAATTGGAAAAAGTCGGGTCGAGAAAAAGTGGGAGAAGACGAGCGGATTCGGAGGGAAGACGCTCGGATTCCTCCATCACGAGACGGGCGGATTCTGGGCAATACGCCCGGATTCTGCCACAGAGTGAAATTCCAAAATTTTTGTCGCCACAAGACGGGCGTCCCGAGCGAAAGACGCTCGGATTCTTCAAGGGTTGGACGGGCGTCTTATTGAGAAGACGGGCGGATTCTTCGACAGAGATTTTTCTTGAAATGCACAGGCGGAGAGACGAGCGTCTTTCCACAAATCCGGCCGGATTCAACCAGACGGGCGTCTTCTTCCATAGGACGCTCGGATTTTCAAACAGCCCAGAAACCTTCAATTTTTAAACACGGTGGTCGTGCGGTTTCTCTCTAGACGTCCGGATTCGGCCAAGACGGCGGATTCAGGAATCCGCTCGGATTCTGGTCGAGCTTTGACTTTTTCTTCTTTCTTTCAATGCATCCCCACACTTAGGAATTTGCTCCATCCTTCATTCAAAAACTTGTTAGTAACCCTCCCTCACTTACGCTCATGAAAAGAGTTTATGACAATTATTAAAATAAAAGCATTTAAATAATAAATACAAGTTAGAGGGTTAGTATATTTACAAATGGTGGTTTAGGGAGGACTCCACCAAACTCTCCCTTAGATGGTCCTTTCAAGGGGGAGGAGGCCCGAGGTAGGTAGCCTCGACCTCTCCAACAAATGCTCCTTCATAGTATGGCTTCAACCTTTGACCATTTACCTTGAACTTGCTTCCATCTTCCGCCTTGAGTTCGAAATCTCCATATTTTCCAACTTCGGTTATCACATAGGGACCCATCCATCTAGAGTTCAATTTTTAAAGGAAAGAGTCGGTAGCGGGAGTTGAATAGAAGGACTTTGTCTCCCTTATGCAAGGCCTTTTGTCGAATTCTCTTATCATGAAGCAATTTTGTTCTTTCTTTGTAAATCTTTGCATTCTCATAAGATTGTAGTCGGAATTCCTCCAACTCTTGGATTTGGATCATCCTCTTTTGACCGCTCAATTTGAGATCAAGATTGAGTGCTCGGATTGCCCAATAAGCTTTGTATTCCAATTCGATTGGCAAATGACATACTTTTCCATATACAAGCTTGTAGGGGGAGGCACCAATGGGAGTCTTATAGGCCGTCCTATAAGCCCAAAGAGCATCATCAAGCTTTGTGCTCCAATCTTTCCGAGTCTTGTTCACAACTTTTTCAAGAATTTGTTTGATCTCTCTATTTGAAATTTCCACTTGACCGCTTGTTTGAGGATGATATCCCAAGCCGGTTCGATGTTGAACACCATATTTGGTCAAAAGGGATGCAAGCTTCTTCTCATGGAAATGTGTTCCTCCATCACTAATGATAGCTCTAGGAACTCCAAATCGTGGGAAAATGATCTTCTTGAAAAGTTTGGTGACCGTTTTCGCATCATCATTTGGGGTGGCAATTGCCTCTACCCACTTTGAAACATAATCGACGGCCACAAGGATATACTTGTTCCCATTGGATGTCACAAAGGGTCCTTGGTAGTCGATTCCCCAAACATCGAAAATCTACACCTCTAGAATGCCCCTTTGTGGCATTTTGTTTCTCCAAGATATATTGCCCGTTCTTTGACAAGCATCACAATGGATGATGAATTCCCTTGTATCTTGAAACATTGTGGGCCAATAGAAGCCCGATTGGAGGATTTTTGCAATGGTTCTTCTTGCTCCATGGTGCCCACCGTAGGGTGATGAATGGCATCCTTCCAAGATTCCTTGGATTTCCCATTGAGGGATGCATCTCCGGTAGAGCCCATCACTACACTCCTTGTAGAGGTTTGGGTCATCCCAAAAGTACCTCTTCACTTCGAATAGGAATCTCTTCCTTTGGTTGTGGTTCAAGTTTGGAGGGAGCACTTTTCCAACAATATAGTTAGCATAATCGGCAAACCATGGGGTGATGTGCCTTTCAAGTTGAGTTTGAATAGCCATCAAAATATCATCGGGGAATGAGTCATTGATCGGGGTTTCTCCGTTTTCATCATGAAACCGGATTCTTGACAGGTGATCAGCTACTACATTCTCGGCTCCTTTCTTGTCTCTTATCTCCAAGGCAAATTCTTGAAGAAGCAAAATCCATCTCAACAATCTTGGTTTTGCCTCCTTCTTTATCAAGAGATGTCGAAGAGCATGGTGATCCGAAAATACAATCACCTTGGATCCAAGCAAGTAGGAACGGAATTTGTCCAAAGCATAAACAATGGCAAGAAGCTCCTTTTCGGTTGTATCATAATTTACTTGAGAAGGGTCGAGGGTTTTGCTTATGTAATAGATGGCATGAAGAGCTCTCCCTACCCGTTGGCCAAGAACCGCTCCAACGGCGTAGTTGCTAGCGTCACACATAATCTCGAAAGGTAACTCCCAATTTGGGGGTTGGATGATTGGTGCCGAGATCAATGCTTCTTTGATTCTATTAAAAGCTTCAACACACTCATCAGTAAATTGGAATTGGGCATCTTTAAGTAAAAGTTGAGTGAGGGGTTTTGCTATTTTCGAAAAATCCTTTATAAAACGACGATAAAAACCCGCGTGACCGAGAAAACTTCTCACCCCTCTAACATTCACGGGAGGTGGGAGTTTCTCTATCACCTCAACTTTAGCTTTATCGACCTCGATGCCCTTTTCCGAGATTAAATGACCCAAAACAATTCCTTCATTGACCATGAAATGACACTTTTCCCAATTCAAAACAAGGCTAACATCTTCACATTTTTGCAACACAAGAGAAAGATTATGCAAGCATGAGTCAAAGTCCCTTCCATAAACACTAAAATCATCCATAAAAACTTCCATTATGGTCTCTAAGTAATCGGAAAAGACACTCATCATGCATCTTTGGAAAGTAGCGGGGGCATTACATAATCCAAAAGGCATCCTCCTATATGCAAAAGTGCCATAAGGGCACGTGAAGGTGGTCTTATGTTGGTCATCCGGGTGTATAGGGATTTGGAAGAATCCCGAATACCCGTCAAGGTAACAAAAGAATTTGTTAGAGGCTAACCTCTCAAGCATTTGGTCAATGAATGGTAAGGGGAATTGATCTTTTCTTGTTGCGGAGTTTAATTTCCGGTAGTCAATGCACATACGCCAACCGGTGATCATTCTTAAGGGTATTAATTCATTCTTTTCATTTGTCACTACCGTGGTACCTCCTTTCTTAGGTACCACTTGGACGGGGCTAACCCACAAAGAATCCGATATGGGATATATGATTCCCGCATCAAGTAATTTCATGACTTCTCCTTTGACAACTTCTTGCATGTGGGGGTTCAATCTTCTTTGGGGTTGAATGGTAGGTCTATGGTCGTCCTCTAGATGAATCCTATGCATGCAAAAGTTGGGACTTATCCCTGTGAGGTCATCTAGACTATAACCTATAGCCTTCTCATGTTATTTTAACACATCAAGCAACTTTTCCAATTGGTTATCATCAAGTCTATCATTAACAATCACGGGTTTGGTCTTTGATTCATCAAGATAAGCATATTTCAAATTTGGGGGAAGGGGTTTTAAAGTAGGAGTTTGTACCTCACTTTCCTCCTTTGGAGTTTCATTAAGAATTTGCTCCATCTCCATTAAACATTCCATTCTCATGACATACTCTTCTTCACTTTCATGAACCTCATCATATTCGAATTCCATGATGGGTTCCTCTTTCTCTTGAGTTTGTAGAATATCCTCTAGGATGGATTGCTCATCCTCTACGGGTTGACATGCTTCTAATAGAATATTATGCACCAACTCGGATTGTGCATGAGTAAGTTCCTTGTTAGCTAGAGCGGCCTCAAAGAGATCCACCTCCAACTCCCAATACATGCTCTTAGCCTTACTTGCTTCTAAGGCCTCTAATGCTTGCATGGGATCTTTGAAGTAAGGGATACTCAAGTGGTCCTCTACAAAACAATCTATGAAATCCATTCTCGCAAAATATCAAACAACTCGAAAAGTGATTAGAACAAACCTTGAGGAGTTTTACTTCCCCAAGGTGAAAAAGACACAACTAATAACAATAAAAGAAATCTTAAATCAATTAAACACCGTCCCCGACAACGGCGCCATTTTTGATCGAGGCCATTTCGTGTTCACAATTAAGTATATGTGGTCGTTGGTCAATGGTCGATACAAAACACAATTTATACTTCACAAACAACTCTACAATTAGTAAAGAGGCAAGTAAAGGTCGGATCCCAAGGGACGGGTATTGAAATGAGAATTCTATTGTAACTAGTAGTGTCTAGGGGTGTCACAAATTGGGTTGATGTAGAAGGTTACTAAACTAAAATAACAATGAAAATAAACAAGCAAGGTGAATAAAATAAGGGGTGTAAACAATTGATTAAAGGCACTAGGGTGTCATGAGTTCATAGGGGAATCATGGGATATGATCATACAAACATGTTCTCAAATTATAAGCAAGCAATTATTGTTGTGATGGATTGAGTTGGGTTATATCTTACAATCCTAGGAAAGTTTGGGTCCCGGAGCCGAATCGATTAGATTGTACAACACCTACAAGTCGACTTAATCTTTCCTACTCAACACATGCATGGTCTAACAAGACTCGAGTTGGGTTATGTCTTACAAGTCAAGTTGAAAGGATAGAAGATGATAGTAAATGCAAGGATTCATAGGCTTAGCATTTCATCAAATATAACATGTGCATGTATTAAGATCAAAACAAGCAAGCAAATAAGATATGAAAGCATATTGATTTAAGCATGAATCATCCCCATGATGGTTTCCCCTAATCACCCATTAAACCCTAGCTAAGAGACTACTCACTCATTATCATGTTGATCATGCTAGCAAGGTTGTCAATCATACCAACAATATGAAACATGATGAATAAATGAAAGTAATTAGCAATAATTAAAAAGGGATTAAGAGATTATACCTACTAATGATTCCAAAATAATAATTCAAAGAATAATAGAAGAACTTGATGATTGATGGAAGGTTGTCAATCTCCCAATAAACCCAATAATCTTATAATTACCCAAAATAAAGGAAGAACAAGAGAGAGATTAAAGAATTAAAACTTGGATTAAAACTTGATTAATACTTGATTACAATATTGAAGAGAGATTTGATTGATATTAACTACTCTAAATATTGATAAGAAGAACATGCTCCTCTAATTAGCCTAATGGGGTATTTATAGTGAAAATTAGGGAGGATGCATTAGGGTTAACTAAGGGCTAAACTAGTAATTACACTTTTTAAGTTGAGCAAGGAGGACCCGGTATTTTTCGAGAGAAGGGCTTCTCTTTTCGTAGCTTGAAGAATGAAATCCGTCTTTATCATCTTGAAATCCGTGCGGATTAGAGTCGGGACGGCCGGATTTGGGCTGTGCAATCCGAGCGGATTCAGGAGAGGGACGCTCGGATTGTGCTGGGGGAATCCGAGCGGATTCCAAGGAGGGACGCTCGGATTGTTGAGGCTGGACGGACGGATTGTCTGCAATCTGTTCGGATTGTTGGTCAGCTTCAATTCTTCTTCTTTTCTTCCCTTTTCTTCATAAATTCCTTGGGGATTTCCTTGGGGACGCAAGGATCCTTTCTCAACATTGTTCTTCTACTATGATATGTACAAAGGCCTTCTAGTCTTGTCTCTTCTTGATGCTTGGTCATTGAATACAATCAATTTAGCCTCGTTTTGCCATGAAAATGCAAGATTCTTACTCCTTTCCTACCAAGGGATCAAAATCTCAAAGAATATGCAAAACAAAGAACTAAAGATAAGAAATGACCTAAATAGGCACTAAAAAGCATGGAAACAATGGTAATTCGGGGGCTAAATATGCGCCAATTATGGTCACATCAGATGCAGAGAGTGGGTAGTAACAAAATAAAGGATCAGACCTTGCCTATATTATACTAACAGTTTTGCAGGAGCGGAATGAGGTAAGTAATGATGTGATACATGGTTAAAGATGTGCAATGAAAGAATATGGTTGATATTGGCATGCTGACTTATTTGAATAATTGAGTGAAATTTTAGTGTATGGATGACATGAGTTGTGAATTATGAATTATATGATGATATGCATGCGGCTTTCTGATCCCTGAACCCATAGGTAGAGATATAATATAATGATATGTTTAATGAGTTGATCATAGAGGCACCATAAGCTATAGCTACCTAAGAGGTTAGATGTAGGAGGGATATGACCATGATTGACTGGAATGGTTAGTAGAGCCAACCAGGCTATGTTGTTACAGGATGAAGAATCAAATTAAGTCCTATGTGTAAAGCTAGTAGACCGAATCGGGTGTCGTGTCCGTTGATAATTGTTTTGCTGTTATTCTAAGTGTGTATATACTTCTTGTTGAATGTCTTATTCTTTCCAAGAGTTTACTGTTTTGCTTACTAGGCAAATGTGATCGAATTTTGAGATTTATGATTGTTATTATTTTTCTAATTGCCTTAGCAATCCATGTCTAGTGCTATGTGGAATGTGTTGCCCTAAGCCATGAATGTTATATAGTTGTGTGTTGAAAATTTCATGCCAAATTTTACGTCTAAGTATATACATTTAATTTAGTTATAAGGTTAGTATTCAATAAGTGACACCTTAGTGATTTCAAGGATATATTTTCGTATTTAAATAAGTTGTGATTGTTATGATGAGAAACTAATGCATTGTCTATACATACATGATTATTGAGTTATTTAGTTGAATTTATTTTCGGTTTCGCAATCTTTACCGTTTTCTAGATGGCAATTACATGTATATGGTGCAACATGATTTCTATGCTTCAAATGATATGTAACATGTGTTAGAGGAAGAATGGTTGTGTGATAATGTGAAGTAATTTAAAGGAACCAAGAATTTTAATAAAATCCGGAATGTTACCTCGTTGATTGTAAAATCTTAATGTTTATATTGCACTTGTTTGTCGATTGTAGTTTTGATCAAGTTGATGTTTCGTTGTGGGGTACCTATGCAAATGAGTTCTATATGTTTTGTTCCTACTTCCGTTAGTTGGTTGATGTGTAAAAGGAGAGTGTAGTTAAACTATTGATATTGAGATTGAGATTGGCCACTAGTATTGAGTTGTGGGGCCTTTGTGCCGAGTTACGTTTACGGTCCAGTGTGACCATGGTTATTGAGTTACTTGAGTTTGAGATCGGAATTTAGATGGAAGATGACGGTGTTCTCATATGATTATTTAGTTGTTATACGTTTGTGTTCTCAGGTAGTTATTAGTTGTAGTTAGTTGGGTTAAGTGAAGATGAGTTAAACTTCGGGACGAAGTTTATTTTTAGGAGGGCAAAATGTAACATTTCGTGTCTGTTATGTTTAATTGATGTGTCAAAAGTGTGTGTTAACTGTGTTAGAAATGCGTGACGTCCGTATGTACGATATACAATACCCTTCTGATGTTTGAGTGCGGGAGCGAACTTCGGGACGAAGTTCATTTTAAGGAGGGAAGACTGTAATACCCCGTATTTTAGCCTCGGTCAGCGATAGTCAAACCTTGTTTTATACGCGTTTTTTTCAAACGGATGTGTATAAAGTATTTTACGTAAACTGTTACTATTTTATAAATCGTAATCCTACGATTATTTCGTATTTCATAATCTTCTTATATCTGACGATTATTTCATAAAATGACATTTCATTCGTATTTCTTTAATTTTGATAATATATTATAATTAAATATATTTCATATTTATATTTATTTCTCAATTATACTTTTTTTATTATTTAAGTCATAATTATATTTAAATCCTAATTTTTATATATTTTATGTTAGTTCTAATAAAATTATATTCTCATAATTAATTTAATTAGTATAAATAAATTATATGTACTCGTTTATTTTAAGTTACGAGTCGAGGACAGTAAATAGAGGTCAATTACCTAGAGATGCGTGAGGGACTTTTAGTGATGGGCTTGGACTTGGATGGTGGTAGCAATGAACCGTGTAACACAACCATAGGCCCGTTAACCCATCAACACACTACACGTCATACAACCCTAATTCACCTATCCATCGACATTCACAAAGTTGTAACCTTCGACATTCACATTGGAAACCCTACTCCTCTATCACCTCATCCGCCTCCCCTAAACCAAACTAAACAAGAACCCTAATCTATGGTGACAACCGTGAAAAGAAGAGAAGAGATTTAGAAGACGGAAGAACAATTAGCGATACAAGGTAAGACCGTCTCACAATTTAATGTATTGATTTTGTAACTAATATAACTCGTAAACTAGACGACCATATGACGAACTAAGACCATCACCTTGACCGTGGGACACCAGGGATTGACCGGACCCACTTTTGACCACCTTTAACCGACGGTAAGGGGTTGTTTTTTGGGTGTTTATGCTGGTGGTTCGAAGGGGTTGTAATATGGTTTTACACGGGTTTTTGACCCTTTAATGAGCACGCCTTGACCTGGGGTTGGTAGGGTGGTTCCTGGGTTATGAGTCGACCACCATGGGTTGGGATGGGTGGTCGGAATTTCTGTTTTGCACGGTGGTTGCCGGAAAACACGCGATAGGGCTTAGTAGTTGCTGAACACGTTGGCACTGCTTTATACACAATTACTTGACTCGTTAGACTCGAATTGGGGTTGGCCGTGTTCCTGGTGGTTAGTCGACCACTTTGGGATGGTCGTTGGTGGTGGTTTGTGCGGTTGGTGGCCGGAGGAACGAGAAACAGGGGAAAACAGGGGAAGGGGTATGCGTGTGTGCTGCCGTCGTTGTTGGGTGTTTCTGGTGGCGGTTAGATGGGTCGAGGGGAGTGTAGGGCTGCCTCTGGGATCCCCGTGGACCAGTGGTGGTGGTCAGAGGTGGTGTAGGTTTGTCTGGAGGTCGGTAATGGGTTGTTTTAGCGGCGGGTTGAAGAGGGAGTTTATGTGCGTGTGTGTAGGGTAGCTAGGGCGTGAATTTGGAGGCTGTAGGGGACGGTTGGGATGGTGGTTGGAGGTCGTCGGGGGCCGTGGTGTTGCGGGCTGTTGGTGGCGGGCTTCGGTGGTATGAGTGGTGGTCTGTGGTGTGGGAATGGTCGAGGTTAAAGGGGTTGGTTGAACACGGTTTCAATCGTGTATGGGGTTTTGTTGTTGCGTGGATATGACATGGTTTGATTAGTGGGTTTACAATAGTTTTTAATTGTTTATATAATTAGAGACGGGTTTTGAGTCGGGTTGGTTAAAATGGAAAACTGCTTTATCGGGGAAGTTTCCATTTAAGGAAACTTTCCATGTTAGGAAGTTTCTATTTTTAGTAACCTTCTATTTTGGGAACGGGAATAGTTAAGTAATCCCTTATCATTTATTTGTCTTTCAGAGGGCGAATTTTTTGTGGAATATTATTGAGCATCTGTCCATTTGACTGCAGTACCGAGGTAGGGAAATACACTTGACTTATTATCGTTGTTGTTGAATTGTGTTGACTTGATTCATGGTTGTTGATTTACGTTATGATTCATATACGGGAAGGTGATTGACTGAATTGATCGTATTGAGTATGATATCACAACATCGAGTAATCGGCATGATTTATGATTTATCAGTTCAATGATATATATATATATATATATATATATATATATATATATATATATATATATATATATATATATATATATTGTGTTGCATTAATTTCTTTTGAGCATTCATATGCATTGGAGATGGAGGATGTGGTGGTGATGTGGTGTGGTGATGATGATGTTGTGATAAGGCCCAAGCGGGTTCTGCAGGACTTGCCCTGGTGTCCTCTGCTGCGAGCTGGCAGATCGGCTACGGTCGATATATATAGTCTACCGGGGATCGGTATGGCTGGGCGTTCCGGGTTATGTGTTATGAGATATGAGTTGAGATGGAGATGGAGGTGACGGAGGAGCATGCATATCATATTTTGTTGTTTCATTGTTTTCCCTACTCAACCTCGGGGTTGACCCTGTGTATTCGTGAACACCTGTGATGACCCGAATATTGGCGAGCAGACTTGACAGGTTTAAGAGATAGAACGGGAGCTTGGTGGGCGTGAGACACTGGATCAGAAGACTTAGTAGCTAATCATCATCTAGAAGACTTTCACTTTTATTTATGTTAGTTCTTGTAATTTGACGTAAAAGAGGTTTTGTAATAATTAAGTTAAAGTAATTATATAATTTTGCTTTGGAGTTTAATTTGTTATTCACTACCTCGGGAAACCGAGATGGTAACAGTCCGGTTTATTAGGGAATGTCTTGCTAAAGGCTCCTTCATAAACCGGGGTGTTACACTTGTGATCAGCAAATACCTTAAAGGTCGCCCCATAAAGGTAATGTCTCCAAATCTTGAGAGCAAACACCACTGCACCTAACTCTAGATCGTGTGTGGGATAGTTCTCCTCATAAGGCTTCAATTGCCAAGAAACATAGGCAATCACTTTACCGTTCTGCATCAACACACATCCCAACCCATTCTTTGAGGCATCTATATAAACCTCAAAGTTATCACTCCCTTCAGGCAATGCTAAGATAGGAGCTGTGGTCAAACGCTCCTTTAATGTTTGGAACGCCGTCTCACAACTCTCATCCCAACGAAACTTGTTCTCTTTCCTCATCAAAGCTGCCATAGGTCTAGCAATCTTGGAGAAATCCTTCACGAACCGTCTGTAATATCCAGCTAAACCCAAGAAACTCCTGATCTCACCAACATTCTTTGGTGCTTCCTACTTGGTCACTGCCTCAATCTTTGCCGGATCCACAGCTACCCCATCCTTAGAGATCACACGCCCCAGAAAAGCAACTCTCTCTAAACAGAACTCACACTTGGACAGCTTAACATATAACTCATGCTCCCTCAAGGTCTGCAACACTATCCTCAGATGCTCCTCATGCTCCTCCTTAGTCTTGGAATAGACTAAGATGTCATCGATAAACACCACCACAAACTTGTCCAAAAACTGACTGAAGATTCTGTTCATCAAATCCATAAACACAGCCGGTGCATTAGATAACCCAAAAGGCATCACCACATACTCATAATGGCCATACCTCGACGTGAAAGCTGTCTTTGGTATGTCCACCTCTCTAATCTTCACCTGATGGTACCCCGACCTCAAATCAATCTTGGAAAAAACTGATGCACCACTCAACTGATCAAACAGGTCGTCTATCCTTGGCAAAGGATACTTGTTCTTCACCGTCACTCGGTTCAGCTCCCTGAAAGACATTTGCAAACTCATCCACCACTGGTATCTGATCAACTTTCGGACTCTCTATCCGGTCATCTCTCACATGGCACAAGATCAAAGGACATCCCTTCCTCAGATAGGACTTCAAGGTCACAGCTGCAATCAACTTAACTTTGGGTTTGACCACAAACCCACGATAAGACACGCTAACGCCCTTAGGACCTCTTAAAGACACTTTCTTTTGATGACAGCCTATCTTAGCTTTATACTTTCCCAACAATCCATCCCGACTATCATCTAGAAACCGTCTAAAGGAAACTCTAGCAAGTCTATAGGTAGATCAACTTTCCAAACTATCATAGATACATCCCTATACAACCTCCCACATGATACACACTCACCCGAAGGTATAAAAACTTTCTCACTTACAGACTCATATACCCTCAGACCCAACCGTTTAACATGACTCGAAGATACAAACGACTGAGACGCCCCCGAATCAAACAAAACAAAGGTATGAATACCGTTAACAAGAAAGGTACCAGTGATAACATTTGTGTCGTCCTCAGCTGCTTTCTTGTCCATCATATACAGCTTTCCACTAGTCTTCTGTCCACCTCCCTGGACAGTACTGGCTGAAGTGGTCGGCTTAGCACCCGACCCCTGATTGTTGTTGTTCATAGCTGGTTTCTGATAAGAATTACCGCCATTGCGGTTACCTCCACCCTGGTTGCTCTGACCTCCCCGGTTAGACCATGACCCAGCCGATCTGTTGCTCGCATAACTCTGTGCCGGCCCCTGAGAATAGCTCCCCTGAGCCGATCTCTGAAAAGCTCCCGGTACACTCGTGCACTCATGTCTCTTGTGGCCTACACCGCCACAGCCAAAGCAGGTCATTCCCCAACTACCACTACTGCTCCCACGACCACGCCCAAAGGAAGCCCCAGCACTGAACCCCGAGCCAGAAGAAAACGCTCTAGCCTGATTGTGGTTGCCTTTCTTGTAGTTAGATTGGCCACCACCCTCACTCTCAGCCTTTCTTTTCTCACCTCCTATCTCCCGGGCCATCTCCACCAACCTCTCAACTCTCCCAGCCCTCTCATAAGCTTCCTTAACATCAGTAAGGACTCCCACGGGTAACTTGTCCATAATCCTGGGGGTCAACCCCCTCTCAAATCTCAGCGCTAGGTTCTCCTCACTCAAACCCATGTCCTCAGCATATCTAGACTTCTCATTAAACTGCTTGTAGTACTCAACAACCGACATATCAGATGTCATCCTAAAGCCATCAAACTCCTCCCTCAGCTTACGCCTCACATGCTCAAGTACAAACTCTCTCCTCATAGCCCTCCAGCACTCTTCCCAAGGTATAGCAGGCAGGCCCTGCTTCGTATACATCTCGCTAGCACTTACCTTCACCTTATCCCACCACTCACCAGCCGCTTCCCTCAAGTAGAACGCAGCTTGTTCTACTTTCATCTCATCAGGACAATGTACTAGATCCAGAATGTTCTCCATCTCACGATGCCAATTGTCAAGAAGAATTGGCTCCCCGGTCCCCTTATACTCTTTTGGGTTAAACCTCGCTATGTAAAGACTGATCTTAGGGTGATCAACCTCCTTATCCTTCCCCACTCTGTTTAGGGCCTCCGTAAGAGCATCTTGATGCTCCAACATCTTAACTATATCGTCGATGTTAATGCTCTCAGCTCTCGCATACAAAGCGGTTTTCTTTAGCGGCATCTTGGAACTATATAAGAAAGGTAGATATAAACATACATACTATAACCCAAAACACGAAAACAACCTGCCCAGAACCCACTCGATCGAGTGCCTAAACCTACTCGATCGAGTAGAGGCTACTCGATCGAGTGCCCAACGTACTCGATCGAGTGCCCCGACTCCAGACCCAAAATAGACCTTCTGATCTCTAACATACTCGACCGAGCAGCCTAGCCACTCGATCGAGTGACCCCCTACTCGATCGAGTGCCCCTATGTACTCGATCGAGTACCCAAAAACACGGTTCTGATCATAAAAACGTCAAAATACCCACTCGATCGAGTCAGACCCACTCGATCGAGTACCTCACCTACTCGATCGAGTGCCCCCACTCGATCGAGTCATCTTGATTTCGTACATACTACCCGCATGTTATCTCACATAACCCAACATACTATGCAACTTCATAATCTCAACATTATAATATAACTACGCATGCAATTATACACAATTCCTCATACAATCAACAAAAGAATCTACTTCATGTTATTAAATGCCACATAATAAACAACTATCATGCTTCTTTATGCAAACCAACATATAAACACACCCCACCAACTTCCAACTCTTCAATCACAATTTCCATCCTCCACTCCCAACATCCAACAACTCACAACATATACCGTTACTTTCACATATAAATTGACAGATGACACGTCTGTCGCGTACCTGTCAAAAATAAACCAACTGGTTCCAACTAACTAATATAGCTAGGGAAGTCGGGTCGAATCCACAGAGAGGTAGGAACTTTTCTGCTAAACTAAGTTCGTCAAGGTAACCAAAATGGGGGTTTAATAATTGTGATTTCTAAACTAACAGAGTAAAAGGGAAGAGAAATAAAGAAGGAATTTAACAGATAAGAGAGAATAGCTAAGACAAGCGGTTCGCCATAATCATCAGGTCGAGTAATCTAGGTCCTAGGTCAATGTAGTACAGTCTAAGGGGTAGCGAACGTCGCCTTTCGGTCCCTAGTTCACCCTAAAGCGTGAGCAGTTTAACTTTCGCCCTCGCTGCGAAACTCTATTGTTCGCTACTAGTCTCCCTCTTCCAACCTTTCGGTCCAGGTCAAGGTCCACCAAGAATAAGGGTCTAATTGCGTCGACTCAATTAGGCAATTACAGTTATATGTAGCATTTTAACAACGAAGACGGTACCGGTATTAACCTAGTAGTTCGATTACTCTCCCTTCAAATCATGGGTCCCCTATAGTCTTAGCATAGGGAATTAGCTACTCATAATTACCAAATTAACGGAAACAATAACTAAACAATTTGAATTAAGCATGATGAGAAATCTAATTGATTGAACAAGTATGAAATAAAGAGAGAAAAGGAATTAAAATAACAAATACGATAAGGAATTAATTAGATAGATAATACCGAGTTTGGGTAACAAAGTAGAGAATCGAAATCCAAGGAACAGTGACAAAGTAATCAGTGAAATGTACGCAGAAAAAGGGAGATTCAAAGATAGGAGTCACGTAGTGTTCTCCTCAGTCTTATACTGTCAAAAAATGTCTTAAACCTAATCCATAGACTGATTAGCAAAGCCCACGAGAGATTAGGCGGAAAAATAAACTAAAAGCAGACGAAATCCTCTCGATCGAGTAGAGATATTACTCGATCGAGCTCCAAGTCATTCGATCGAGCTGGAACATCCACTCGATCGAGCACTGCTTGCTGAAAACTCCTCGATCGACCTATGAACCGGTCGATCGACCAGTGTTGAGTGTATAAAGCATTCGATCGAGCACCAAAGCACTCGATCGAGCTATATATGCGCATCAGGACTTGAATTCCTTCCTTGACTCAGCTCATACGTCCTCCTCGTGTAAGATTCCTCAGCTCCGGCTCCTTATCTCCCATAAATGCATACAAATGGGACAATTAAGGCTCGATTTAGCTCCTCCTCGGTCAATTCCTGCAAATAACAATAAATAGACCAAAGTAGAATATTCGGGGGTATTTGTAGCCAGATGCTACATAAAAAGCACGGAAATGCGTGTAAAAATGAGGTAAAAACCTTATATAAAAGACACGCATCAAATCTCCCCAAACCAAACCTTTGCTTGTCCCCAAGCAAATATGAATGCAACTAAGGGTGAACAATGGAACGGGACCAACGCATCAGCTACAAATCATCCATCAGAACCAATTTAATGCAACAAAATGACAAAGTGGCAACCGAAAAGTGCAACCGAGTTAAATTAACATTCCAAGCTTACTGAACCGTCGACCTTGCAAGATTCAAAGATGTCGGACTCTCACGGGTCGCTCGTCACTCAAAATCAGGTAAAGGGTGAGTATAAATGTGAAAGATAGGAAGAAGTAAGACACTCACCTAACTCGACCTATAAGAACATGCATGCAGTTAACATGAATAAAGTCTCTACAACCGTACATATGCATTCCAACCATACTAGTGACCAAGACACGTGCCGAGGACTTACATTTGGGTTAGTGAGGTAATGGGTAAGAAGGGGCTAAAATGAATTTGGATATGTGGGGTTAATAGCTAGGCTAGCAACAACGGATCCAAATATAGATTGTGTCCCAACTTCGTACTCATAACAGCAAGATGAAACGGTGCAAAATTGTGCACTAAACTCACCAAACACCAAAAATCGTCAACTCCCCATAAAATATAAATAAGGCATGGGAGTGCGGAAACAATGTGCGATTCTCATTCTTTTTCATTCCTTTTTTTTTCATTTAAATTTTTCTGTCTCTTTTTTTCGCACTTCTTTTTCTCGTTTTTTCTTCTTTTTTTTTTTTCTTTTTTCAATTCAACACAATTTTTTTCTTTCTTTCCCTTCAATTCTTCCACCATATTCTGAAATCAGATGAAATAACCATATTGCAATAACATATTCCAAGAACTACTCGTTACTAGCTCAGCTAGGGTAGGAAAAATTATAGAAAGTAGTTGATGGGCAAAAAGGCAATTTGGCTATGTGAGGCTCATGGGTAGAATGAAATAAGGGGGATTGCCTCTCCTAACACGTGTCACCATCCACAGACCGAATGCATACAGGTATTAAGAAGACTAGACTCATGCTCATGCAAATTGATGTTACATGTCTTAAAGAGAGTACTACTCACATTCTAAATGAAACCGGTCATGAATGTCACCAGTTTAATAAGCTCTAACCTCAGAATGTTATTGTAGCTTGCCGACATAAAGAATCAAGTCTATTCGTTCAGATAAAAGAGAAACAAAAACTCGTGGATTATGCACATAGTCATGCCAACTGAAAGTCAAGGATATGCAAGGCTCAAGTAAGGATTAGAAGTAGCGTCAATGTTCAAACGTTCCGACTCAATTTAAACATGAAAATTATGAAAATTTTTTTGAATTTTGGGATTTTTTAGAATTAATTAAAACAACAATGCATGCGGAAATAAATAGATTAAAACAAGCAAAAATGCAAGAAACATGCAGACACAGATATGGATGCATACCTCCCCAAACCAAACCGTACAATGCCCTCATTGTACCAAAAATAGGGAAAGACATGCAAACTAAAAGGGAAAGAGGCGTGGAGTCGGAAAACTTACAAAACGTCAAATAGCGGGACCTCCCCAAACCGACCATGAACATGGGAGGTCAAATAAAGTCAAACAGCGGCCTTGCAGACGTAAAAACAGCGGCTGGAAGTCATAGCCACTCGATCGACCGCCTGGAACAGATCGATCGAGTGAACAATGTATGGGAAAGGCTCGATCGAGTGACAACCAACTCGATCGAGTAATCATGGGTATGGATCTGGTCGATCGAGGACATAACCCCTCGATCGAGTGGCAGCCGCGTCAGAAAGCGCTCGATCGAGCTCGAAACCTTTCGATCGTGCACTTTTATTCTGCAAAAGACGCATAAAAGCAAGGAAGCATAAAATTTGTTCAAAAGCAGCGTCTAATTATTAACTTAAAGTGAAAGAAGAGCAAATAAACTGAAAAACAAATAGTTCAACAAAAATACAAATAAAACTGTCCGGGCTGCCTCCCGGAGAGCGCTGGTTTAAGAGGTCCCGCACGACCTTTCTGGTATCAAGTTCTTTCTTGCTGCGTCGAGCTCGTCGAAGTGCGGGACTTCAACGGGGTTGTCCGCTTCACTCGCTTCATAGTAATGCTTCACGTCGGCCATTCACCTTGAATCGTGGCCCTCGGAGTCTTCAAGTTCTACGGATCCAAATTTGGTGACGGCTGTCACCGTGTATGGACCGATCCATCCGGACTTGACTTCCCAGAAAGCTTGATCTCAACCGGGCATTAAACAGCAACACCTTCTGCCCCACATGGAACTCCCGAGGTATGATCCTCTTGTCATGCCATCTCTTCGTCTTTTCCTTGTAAATGCGTGAGCTGTCATAAGCATTGAGCCTAAACTCCTCTAACTCATCAAGCTGCAAAAGACGATTCGACCACACGGTTTAGGATCATAATTAAGCTCACGAATTGCCCACCGGGCCTTACATTCCAGCTCACGAGGTAAGTGACACGATTTCCCATAAACTAACCTATAAGGTGATGCACCAATTGGTGTCTTAAAGGCAGTTCTATAGGCCCATAGTGTGTCATCTAGCTTAAGACTCCAGTCTTTCCGTGATTTAGAAACTACTTTGGACAAGATCTGTTTCAGCTCGCGATTAGAGACCTCTACGACGACCACTAGTTTGGGGATGATACCCCAAACCACGCCGTGTTGGACACCAACTCTAGACAGTATGGAAGTGAGTTTCTTTTCCTTAAAATGCATCCCCCCATCACTAATGACGACCCTAGGGACACCAAAACGGGGGAATATGATCTTTTTAAACATTTTTATCACGGTCTTACCGTCACAATGGGGTGAAGCAATTGCCTCAACCCACTTTGACACATAGTCTACTGACTACTAAAATGTACTGTTACCTTTCTTCGGATGGGAACGGTCCTTGGAAATCGATGCCCCGGACATCGAAGACCTCCACCTCTAGAATGCCGTTTTGTGGCATCTCATGTCTTTCGAAATGTTCCCGACCGTGGCATGCATCACAAGTGAAACAAAAGACTTGGCGTCAAGCAAACAAAGAAGGCCAAGTAAAAACCAGTGAAGTACCTTAGCCACGGTGCGCGATGGACCGTGGTGACCACCATATGAAGAGGAGTGACAGCCTTCCGGGACTATTTTGGTCTCCCACTGCGGAATAAACCGTCTGTAGAGACCGTCTGCACATTCCTTAAACAAGTAAGGATCATCCGAAATCTTTGCTTAGCGTTATAGAGAAAACGCTTCTTCACGAGAAGAGAGGTCGGGCGGCATCTTGCCAGCGACAACGAAGTTAGCTATATCGCATACCGGGGCTCTGGTCAACAATAGACGATATAGCAGCAATTAAAGTATCGTCAGGGAAAGAATCATCAATAGGGAGAGAATCTTCCCCTTCTTGTCGCATCGGCCCGCGACAAGTGATCGCTCTACAACGTTCTCGGCCCCCTTCTTATCCTTGATCTGCAGGTCAAACTCCTGAAGGAGGAGTATCCACCTCAGTAGCCGTGGTTTTGCCTCCTTTTTAGCAAGGAGATGCCTCAAAGCTGCATGGTCAGTAAAAACAGTGACTTCTGACCCAACTAAATAAGTACGAAACTTTTCTAAGGCATAAACTACAGCTAAGAGCTCCTTCTCAGTGGTAGTGTACTTCACTTGAGCCTCATCCAGAGTTCGGCTCGCATAGTAGATCGCATTCAGGGCTTTGTCTTTCCTCTGGCCTAGCACCGCTCCTAGTGCATAGTCACTTGCGTCGCACATGATCTCGAACGGCAAGTCCCAATTGGGGAGGTTTGTATGATCGGCGCGAGAGACTAAGGCTCGCTTTAACCTGTTAAAAGCGAGAAAGACAAGCATCGATAAACACAAAAGGGGCATCTTTAAGCAACAAATTTGTGTAAGTGGTTTAGCAATTTTGGAGAAATCCTTGATGAACCGGCGGTAAAAACCGGCGTGACCAAGGAAGCTCCTCACCCCCTTAACATTAACGGGAGGCGGTAATTCTTTGAATCACTTCCACCTTTGCCTTGTCAACTTCTATTCCCCTATCAGAAACCAAGTGCCCTAAGACAACTCCCTCGTTGACCATGAAGTGGCACTTCTCCCGATTCAAAGACAAGGTTAACCTCAATCTGCTATGCAACACTTTCTCAAGGTTAGACAGGACAATCGGAGAAATCACTTCCATAAACACTTTGAAGTCATCCATAAAAACTTCCATGATAGACTCAATATACTCGGAAAATATCCCCATCATACACCTTTGGAAGGTGGCAGGGGCATTACACAAACCAAAAGGCGTGCGATGCACGCAAAAACACCCTTAGGACAAGTAAATGTAGTCTTGGCTTGATCGTGCAGGTGGATAGGGATACGAAAGAACCCTGAATACCCATCTAAATAGCGAGAAAAATTTATGAGAAGCTAACCTTTCTACCATCGATCAATAAAAGGAAGGGGAAGTGATCTTTCTTGGTGGCGGCATTCATTGTGCATCGTAGTCTATGCACATCCGCCAACCGGTCACTACTCGGGTAGGTATTAATTCATCTTTATCATTCTTAACTACAGTTGTCCCTCCTTTCTTCGGGACTACCTGTACTGGGCTTACCCATCTAGAATTACCTACCGAATAGATAATACCTGCATCCAGCAGTTTCATCACCTCAGCCATCACAACATCCTGCATCTTCTGGTTCAGCCGACGCTGACCCTGTCTGCAAGGCTTGTGATCCTCCTCCGACTCTATCTGTGCATACAAATATCGGGACTAATCCCCGTGATATCATCCAGTGAATAGCCCATTGCCTTCCTGTTTTTCTTAAGTACGGCTAACAAGGAAGTTAGCTGATCATCACTAAGCTTGGCACTAACGATGACGGGATACTGCTCTGTATCGTCTAGAAAAGCATATTTAAGGTGAGATGGGAGAGGCTTACGTTCCGGTACCTTTACCTCAATGGAGCAAAGAGTGCTGATCATTTGCTCCACCTGCTCTCCGTCATGCTCATCCAAATCATCAACAGGTAAATCCAATGCAGCGTCATCGTCCTCGGGCTATCTCGCACACTCATCAAAAAGCATGAGAGCTTCCAGTGGGTCCTTCATAAAAGAACTCGACCAGAAGTCATAAATAGACTCATCAATGATATCGACAGAATAGCAAGTGTCCTCTATCATTGGGTGGGCTAAAGTCCTGGGCAAACTGAATGTGATAGCGTCATCCCCTACTGCAAGAGTCAGACGCCCTTGTCTAACATCAATAACGGCCCCATTTTTGTACAAAGGAACGGTCTTCCTAGAATAACTGGGTCCGGGTGTCCTCGGCTATGTCCAAAACAATGAAATCTCTTTGGGATGTAAAGCTTGCCTATTTTCACAGGCACATCCTCCAAGACACCTAAAGGTCTCCTAACAGATCTATCAGCCATCTGTAGGGTAATGTTAGTCACTTTGAAGTGACTCAGTTTCAATTTCTTGCAGACAAGAAGGGGCATGACACTGACACTGGCACCTAAATCGCAAAGGGCATTGTCAATAAGCATATTGGCGATGACACAAGTGATAGAAAAGCTGCCCGGATCTTTCATTTTTGGAGGGGCCTTATTTAACAACAAGTTACTAGACTCTTCCATAAATGAAATCGTCTCAAATTCACTCAAGTTCCTCTTACGCGTCACGATATCTTTCATAAACTTAGCGTAAGTGGGCACTTGGGTGACAAGTTCGGAGAAAGGAACGGTTACCTGGAGGTTCTTCACGATGTCCACGAACTTACCGTACTGTTGCTCGATCCTTGCATCCTTCAGACGACTCGGAAAAGGTACCCTGGTAGCTATGAGTGGTCCTGCGACCTTTCCTTTACCCTTGTCAATTCGTGACGTCTCCACAGCAGGGGGAGATGACACGGTGGCGGTATTAATTAACAAATTGGGATTCCCGCCACTTACAGCACTGGATCGAACGTCTTCACTGGTCGATCGACCAGTTTCTTCCTCAACTTCACTCGATCGACCTATCCTGGCACTCGATCGAGTGCTTCCTTCAGCCTCTTTACTCGATCGACCAACCTGGGGCTCTGTACTTCTCGATCGACTGTCAATGTCACTCGATCGAGTGACTGGGTGATTAGAACCGCTCGATCGAGTGGTTCGCACATGCGACAAGCATTTCCTGCAGGAACTCATCTAAATCGTCCTCTTCATCAGCTGTCAACACCTCGTTTCCTTCGTGAAGAAGGTCACTTTGGAAATTCATCCCACTGACGGGATCACAATTTGGAGAAGTCTTGGCTTGATCTGCCGCGAGTGTTAACTGCGCGACTTGCTCTCTTAACTCCGATATAACAGAATCCGATTGTAACATGATGGATTTCAGTTCGGCAATTGCTTCTCTTGAAGAAGGAGAACCCGGCTGTGATATTGGCGTAGAAGGGGTTGAAACGCTCTTTATCTCCTCATACAACTGGGAGAAAGGAACTCCCTGCTTGAACTTCTTGTATGCAATGGCACGCTCTACACTTGCCGTGCACTCATAAAGGTCGTGCCCTTCCTCGCCGCATCTACCACATGGCTCTGTATGCTCTGTAATCGTAGGCATCTTGACAAATAGACTGTTATCCTGCAAAACTAATCAAAGCTTTGCGAAAATGAGATCAGTCTCAAGGAATGAATCCCTTGAGACGAAAGGCAAACTTAATTAAAGCAACAAAGATTGCGCCACCTCCCAAGAACGGCGCCAAAATTTGACACGTCGTCGCGTACTGTCAAAAATAAACCAACTGGTTCCAACTAACTAATATAGCTAGGGAAGTCGGGTCGAATCCACGAGAGAGGTAGGAACTTTTCGCTAAACTAAGTTCGTCAAGGTAACCAAAATGGGGTTTAATAATTGTGATTTCTAAACTAACGAGTAAAAGGGAAGAGAAATAAAGAAGGAATTTAACAGATAAGAGAGAATAGCTAAGACAAGCGGTTCGCCATAATCATCAGGTCGAGTAATCTAGGTCCTAGGTCAATGTAGTACAGTCTAAGGGGTAGTGAACGTCGCCTTTCGGTCCCTAGTTCACCCTAAAGCGTGAGCAGTTTAACTTTCGCCCTCGCTGCGAAACTCTATTGTTCGCTACTAGTCTCCCTCTTCCAACCTTTCGGTCCAGGTCAAGGTCCACCAAAAATAAGGGTCTAATTGCGTCGACTCAATTAGGCAATTACAGTTATATGTAGCATTTTAACAACGAAGACGGTACCGGTATTAACCTAGTAGTTCGATTACTCTCCCTTCAAATCATGGGTCCCCTATAGTCTTAGCATAGGGAATTAGCTACTCATAATTACCAAATTAACGGAAACAATAACTAAACAATTTGAATTAAGCATGATGAGAAATCTAATTGATTGAACAAGTATGAAATAAAGAGAGAAAAGGAATTAAAATAACAAATACGATAAGGAATTAATTAGATAGATAATACCGAGTTTGGGTAACAAAGTAGAGAATCGAAATCCAAGGAACAGTGACAAAGTAATCAGTGAAATGTACGCAGAAAAAGGGAGATTCAAAGATAGGAGTCACGTAGTGTTCTCCTCAGTCTTATACTGTCAAAAATGTCTTAAACCTAATCCATAGACTGATTAGCAAAGCCCACGAGAGATTAGGCGGAAAAATAAACTAAAAGCAGACGAAATCCTCTCGATCGAGTAGAGATATTACTCGATCGAGCTCCAAGTCATTCGATCGAGCTGGAACATCCACTCGATCGAGCACTGCTTGCTGAAAACTCCTCGATCGACCTATGAACCGGTCGATCGACCAGTGTTGAGTGTATAAAGCATTCGATCGAGCACCAAAGCACTCGATCGAGCTATATATGCGCATCAGGACTTGAATTCCTTCCTTGACTCAGCTCATACGTCCTCCTCGTGTAAGATTCCTCAGCTCCGGCTCCTTATCTCCCATAAATGCATACAAATGGGACAATTAAGGCTCGATTTAGCTCCTCCTCGGTCAATTCCTGCAAATAACAATAAATAGACCAAAGTAGAATATTCGGGGGTATTTGTAGCCAGATGCTACATAAAAAGCACGGAAATGCGTGTAAAAATGAGGTAAAAACCTTATATAAAAGACACGCATCAACAGACACCACATACGACCTTGACATATCCTCCCCATGTGACCGGTTCAAAATTGTAGGGCGAGTTCGCGACTTTAGGACGTCTCCCAAGCCTTTGCATTAGCTCCTACAACCTTTACCCCGGGTTCATTTTAATTGACTCCCTATGTTCATTATATTCTTTAGTTACAGGTTTCAGGATCGTCGCTCTGATACCACTTTGTGACACCTCCATACTCCAAGTGCCTTACCAGGACCACTCAGGTATAAAGATGTCACCATCTCGGTTTCCCGAGGCAATGATAATCATAAGACAATAATGAAACAACATTTAAAATAGTATAAGTTTAGTGAATAAAAACAAACCAAAACCAACTGCCCAAAATACGGGTTACAAGTTCTCAAAACAACTGTCTAACCAACTAAAAGAAATGTCTCACAAACTACTCAAGCTACAGCGGAAGACTTTATCATCTGAAGGTGACACATCCCAGCTATCCCATGTATCCCGACTCATACCTGCTCAATAACTGCTCACCATCCCCGAATGGATCACCATAGTTTTTAAAACAATAAACGGGGTCAGTACTAATCACACAATTTATATAACTCAACAATACAACAAACAACACAGCTCGATTGTCACATATATACTCCGAACTCCATCACCAACTCCACAATACTGACTACACACTAAAGTGTGTAGCCCTGCCAGAGTACCCATCGCAACAGGTTACTCCTCGCTGCCAGTGGGGGACCGCAGCCGTTCCCACCTATGCCCCGCTCATCTCCGTCGAGCGATAAACCCAAATCCATTAATGTGCAAATCCCTTCTAAGGCGGGTTCCACAGAAGGCAAATAATGGGCGTGAAGCCACTCTCGCAAGTGACTCCACTCAGCCAGGGATGCACCCCGAAGAACACAGACAGATACAATCAACCACAACTACTATCAACAAACAAAACCAACAACCGTCACAATACTCGTACGATAATATTTAACAATCACAGAGCACAACCAACACATCATGTGACTAATACTGAGTAGGGAAACCCTACCTGGAATGCAATACAATCAGACGGTCTCAATAGCTGTTATCAAAAGGCCTCCTCTACGAATCCTCCTCATAACATATAATCATACAATTACTAACAATCATAAAAGACAAAAAAATCCCCAAACCCCCAAATTAGGGTTTAAACACCCTTAACAAAATACCATAAAAACAGTACGTAGATCTTACCCTCGACGCAAGGATCACAAGAATGTAAAGAATGATGAATTCCGACCTCCCAAGCTCCGGGATTTGTCAATAATGCGAAGGATGCGAAGTACGTAGGTTGCAATCTCTTTTCAAAGTAGTTAGGTTTGTAAAAGCGTTTTATGAAAGTGACGGAAAGGTTTAAATACTAATTCGCATTATTAACAAAACCTGACAAAGCATTACCCGTAAACCGGGCTACTCGATCGAGTAACAGACGTACTCGATCGAGTGCCGCCTACTCGATCGAGTACCAAGGCTACGCGATCGAGTACACTACAGGTCAGAAACTGTTTTAAACTGCAAAACACCCTTACTCGACAGAGTAAGGCCCACTCGATAGAGTACCCAGAGACTCATAAAACCGTAGTATTATACAACGCCCCTCCACCACACGGGCTGCGCTGCCTCGGTCCTGATGCCCTGCACATATGCCATCTCATGGAGGTTCCGGAGTGTCAAGGTAGCAGACACCCTCTCCGTGAGCTGGCTCACTCTCATCTTGGGGCTATAGAAGGGAGGGTAACCGGGGTACTGGTACTGTGGAGGCACAGGCTGCTCCGGCTGGGTCTCAGCCGCCCTCTCTCTCACTCGTCGTGGTCCTCTCCCCACTCAGAGCTGGGCATCCTCAGGTCTCACACGATCCCCCTTCGTCGGCTCAGGCATAACCTTTAAGATATCCGGGTCAATAAGGTAGAACTGCCTCTCAGGAACCCCATCATCCTCATCATCAGAATCGGCAGCCACTACTGCCGCCGGTAAAGGCTCGGTCTCAGGAAGGTGCTGAGGAGCGGGTATCTACATCCAACTCAACCCCCAAACCCTCCAAGCCAACCTACCATCCTCTAAGGTCCTCAACCACTAAAGGTCAAGAAAGTACTCGCGGTCCAAGGTAGGCACCACTGAGGTCAAGGGTGTATAGGCCAAGGAGGCCACAAAGGTGGTAAGCCTCTCTGCCAACCGAGTCGCAATCGCTCCACAACTCAGAAAACGAGCATTAGAAGAGGCCATCAAGGCCAAGCTGGCACACACTATGTCCGGGGCACTAAAGGTGACTCTCTAGGATCGGGTGGGGTTAAGGTAGGCTGCAAGCAACATCACCTCATATGAGTTTAACTTACTCACATCCTTCCTCTCGTAAAGCAGACAAGTCAAAGCATGAACAAAGATCTTTAAGGTGACATGTTGAACATCATTAATCAACATGTTGCTAGAGGTGTGGGCGGGTTTGCCGGTAAAGCAAGGCATAAGGCTACTAGCCCCACACTCAGTCGGGATGTTCCTAAGAGCTCCCTTCGCAGGTTTAGCCAAGCTGAGGTGAGTGGCAAACATATCCATGGTAAGGAAGAAACTGGTGTTCATGAGGCGGAACTCAACGGTCTGTTCCACTGCATCATACTTAAAAGAACTCATGAACTCAAGGGTTAGAAAAGCATAAGAGTGCTTCCGGAGTCGGTACAACCCAGTCATCCCTAAAGTCTCGAAGATATGCCTAACATCGGTCTCAATCCCCAAGTCAGTCAAAAGAGTTGTGTCGATACAACGGGTGGGTCTCATCTTTCGTCTTTGTAAGGCAACAAAATTATCCCTTTGTGTAAAGTCCACAAAGACAACAGACGGGTACTCGGGTACTGCTGGGACCGTAGGTCCCCCACTCCCCTCTCCTACCTCGGGCTCAAAAGCCCTCCCCCTCTTGCTCTGACGGGTTCCCACAGTTGGTCTCGGCGTCTGTTTTGTGACACAATCTTAGATTCACATATCACATATACTTGAAAACATGTAAAACATTCATGTATGATCATGGAAAAGAGTTACTATGTACACACTTTCACCAAACAATCCAGAAATTATAATTATAACTCTCAAATTTATCATCAGACGATCTCATAGGTGTAAAAATCCATAGCAAAGATGGCGTCAATTAACAATACAACTATTAATTTTGAGAATTAAACCTTCAAATTAGCTTTACCAACAAACAAATTTCACAAGAATATGGGACGAATTTCAGTTTGAGGCACTTTTAAGAAGGAGTTTTAAGGCAAAATTTTAAGCAAAATTCATCAAAATCAACTCCAAATAGGATACCCACAACATACATTACTCAATTTTTCCCTTTTTATATGTAGAAAACAACCAAAATCCAAATTAAAATCTCAAACCCTAGAAATTTCGAGATATACAAACCCCAAATTGATTTGCTTTTTGGTATATCTATCAACAATAATCAACATTCAAGCAAATATATCATGTGACAACAATTATAATCAAAATTTGGCACATATAAATCGAAATTTCAGCATACATGAACATCCTACATTCCTCAAATCAATTAAAAACATAGAAATAGGATAAACAATCTTACCTTGATGGATTAGCAAGCAAAAAGGGAACGAATTAAGCAAGGAAACACCAGATCTAAGCACCAAAATCCCAAGGTTGAGAGTAACTTTGAGAGAGTTTTAGAAATTAGGGTTTTTGTTGAATGAAAGAATAAGAAAGAAAGAATAGAAAAGAAGGGTTATGAATCAAGCGAAATTCCGGGTACTGTTCACTTACTCGATCGAGTAAGTAGGATACTCGATCGAGTGGCCTCTACTCGATAGAGTTGGAGCTACTCGGTCGAGTTCCCGCTGGCAGATCCAACTTTTTCGACGTTATAACTTCCTAACGAGATCGAATGAGGTCTACTCGATGGAGTAAACACTCCTACTCGGTCGGGCAAGATTAAGAACGAGGTCAAAAGTTACGTATTTAAGTAACGGTTCCTGGAAAACAACAATGCGTGCCAATTCCAAAATAAATTCGGAAATCGTCACAGATTATTATATTCATTCACGACATATTACTATCGATCTAACAAACATATCAATTCATTCAACACCTTTTACTTTATTCTACGACAAACATTACGCAACCAAATACCTACACTATTATCTTTCTCATGCATACATCCAACATATTTCTTTACCTCTAATCATGCATTTGTAATTTCAACAATACAACTAACAGTTATATTACTCTAAATATTCATCCAACATCAGACCATTATTTATCACCCGAGCTCGCTAATAATCTAACCATATCACAACAATTATCCACTAAATTACTCAACTTAACTATGCCCTAACACGGAAGCATTAAACCATTCATTCATCACACTTACCAATTACTACTTTGACAGACGTTACAACTAATTCAAAACTTACTACTTATCATTATTGGCATATACAAGAATTTCCATTTCTTTTATAACTAATGCGCATAGAACGATTTAAAAAGCATTACTATCACCATATCACACCACACCGTCACGAATTATAAGCATTCCACCACTTCCGTTACTTCCTTACACATTTCTACTCAACCATACATGCACACAGTTCCTCATCACAATTAAACATACTAGTATCCATAAAGATTCCATCACGAACATTTCTAACATAACCATTATACATACTAGGCACATAGTCTTCCGACTCGACATTCCCATATCCGGTGACTGACTTAAGCATAATAGGGCCATGATTTTGAAATGAGGGCGCCTACTCACCCAAAATCTAGCATCAGCTGGGGCTCCCAATATACATACACCAGGTTCATTTTATTAGACTCACTACGTTTATTAGGCTCATTTGTTATAGGTTCCAAAATCGTCGCTCTGACATTATGACAGCCCCATATACTCAGGAGCGTTAACAAGACCTTCCCTGGCATATAAGGGCGTCACCATCTCGGTTGCCCGAGGACAGTAATAATCAAATGTCGATAAAAGAACAATTAAGTTACATTATAGTAACTAACAAAACTAAAGGTACATGAATATAAAGGTACAACTCAAACTACTGTCAGCTATATGGACTACTTCTGTCGTAACTCATAAAAGACTCATCCCGCCAAGCACCCAACTAACATCCAGATCACAACCTGCTAAGACTGACTGCTCACCATAAGGGATCACGGCAGACACAACAGAAGCAGACAACAAGACAAACCACACAAGGTCAGTAACTGAAGAAACACACTAACAACCACAGTTACAACACAGGCACAACAGAACATACACACATCATATCTCCTCCAACCAATCTCCGTCACCGACTGTCCACTGGACCAGCCCTGCCAGTGGGGGACCGCAGCCATTCCCACCTAAGCCCCGCTCATCAAACTGAGCGATAAACCCATGTCCATTAATGTGCACATCCCCTTCCGTGGCGGGTTCAATGTAGGGCAAACTACGGGCGTGAAGCCACTCCCGAAAGTGACTCCACTCAGCCGAGGACGTACCTCGAGAACCATAGACAAACAATCACAATCAGCTGCACCACAAAAACGATAAACGAAACAACATAACACCAACCAATTACCATAATCAATCAACCACACCGACACTACAACCAAACCACATCAAAAGACACTCTAGACAACCAACAGTACTGAGTAGGCGAACCTACCTTTAGCCTACCGCAGCGATTCCACGTCCGACCAAATGATATCAATCAACCACGCAACACACCTATACAAACAGTACAAACATCTATCACTACCACTACAAACCTAACTGGAAACAATAACGATAATGATGATGACGATGACATACCTACGCATAGCAATCCGGCGTCAAGACCGCTACCCGACTCAAGCAACCCATCCCCATGGCATAAGCATCCTTAAGGACCTCAAAGGAAGGAATTATGGTGAAAGGGAGAAGGAGAGACGACATCTAGGTTTAAGTGATGAAGTGCAGAAATAATTTGAGGTTTCACGAAACACGATATATAATTCCTCGCTGTAAACCCATTACTCGATCCAGTAACTGACTTACTTGATCGAGTGACACCTACTCGATCGAGCCCTAAAGCTACTCGATCGAGTAGCCTCAGCTAGATCGAGTAACACACCAGTCAAAGTTCACATCGTCACCAGTCCTCACTCGTAAGGTTCCCGAAGGTTAAGACATGTCTCTAAGGTCGGTCAACATCGGTCAGCGGGTCCCTAAAAGGACGGGTAGTACAAATTAGGCATGCAAAATCGAGTTAGAATAAGATATAAATGAGGGGTAAAATGCTACAAAAATACTACTCATCAGTCGTCGATATTTTACCCCCCTTTAGACTATTGGTGTCAGGAGCATGAGGAGAACTCTTCTGGTGCTAAAATCCTAGAGTTAGTGTTGTGGTCTTCTCATCATAAAGACACAGCTGACGTGCCTTCATTCCCTACATTGCAAGCTCGTCTTGCTAGAGGGAAGGTGAAATGGTGAGTGAATCTACGATTTGGGTTCGAATTTCCACACATCTCGAACTACTTGGAGTGTTTGGAGGCTATCCTTCGTAACTGTCGCACCTCCCTGAGAATTATGCACCTCCTTGAGGCGGTGTATGCATCGTTATTTCTATATGAGTGCAATACCCCTCTTATGGAATCTCTTTGTGAACACTAGTGTGCAAAAACAAATACCTTGGTAACTACATTGGGCGAAGTTTCCATTAGCCTTTGGGACATGCGTTTTATCGCCGGCTTGCCTGTAACTGGGCTATTTTATGATGAAGTTTTTCCTTCCTATGTTGAGCTCTTACATTCCAACAAAGGAGGCAAACCGCATTTGCCCCCAAGCTACAGGTACTTATTCATCGCCTTTCATAGGATCACATCTAGACCAAGAGGAAAAGTGAATGTTACTTTTGAATATTGGTGTCGATTTTGGTTCAGAGGAAACTCCATTTATTCCATTTCTGTAAAGGATCCTCGCCTCCCAACTCCGAAGAAAGACTTTCCCTGCTACGGGAAAGTACAAACGTGGGACGATAACATTCATTTCGTCTTCCAAACTCTGGACATTCATGAGAAGGGTCGTCGATAGACGTACTTGGTTGCTTTTTTTCCTGCAGCTGGTTGTGCGCATTTGCTCTACCCGTTGGAGATTTAGGGTTTATTCGAGTCACCGATTTCAAAGCTGCTTCGCTACTGGCTATTGGTCAAACCGTT
Organism: Silene latifolia; assembly: GCF_048544455.1. Classification (NCBI taxonomy): domain Eukaryota; kingdom Viridiplantae; phylum Streptophyta; class Magnoliopsida; order Caryophyllales; family Caryophyllaceae; genus Silene; species Silene latifolia. The sequence continues at coordinate 172,520,737 of NC_133534.1, read as the reverse complement.
TCCCCTACAATCCCTGCTTTAGCGAGTATTTATAGAGGATTGAATGATATTTCTACCTCCGTCTCACCCGGAAGAAATACTGACCCCTTTGCTGTGCATTATGTATAAGCATGGCTTGCATTGTATTACCATTCTCATAAAGTCATTGAACCTAGGCGTTCTGGTGCTTCGGTGATTTCATTTCGTGGTTAGGATTCTGTTATACGTTTGGATGCTCGTGATGCCAAAGGATTTATTTACTCTGTTCGTAAGATTGAATGGCAGTGCACTTTATTTTGCGGCTCGAAGGACGAGAAACAGAAGTATGATACTCATCTTTCTCATAAGTCATGTGAATTTGTTACAGTGATGCGGTCGTGTTACTTGATGCTAAGATATGAAAACAACCATGTGATCAAGCCCCACAATCACCATCGATTTGCACGATAGTTTGACTTTCTCCAAGACGTATTGGGTGAGCTAGAATGCGATGTTCGTGATGGCGGTCGTGAGTGGATGTTCTAATTTTTTGAATACTCAGTTCGTTTGGGCACAAAGTCGAAATTTACCATTCCGCGTAGCAGTTCATCTGGAAGTCCTCGGATCTGCTCATCCTTTGATGCTTGGTGGAAGAAGAGAACACCCACCCTTTTTGGTTACAAAACCTCGAGATCTACGGATGACAACCGTGTTGAGAAAATCTTGCTGGCGAGCGGGAAAGGAAAATCAGAAAGTGCAGGAGAAGCTTCCTCTTCTGGCAAACCTGATGCAACCGATAACTCCCAAGCCAGATTCCCTATTATGTTTAAAATTCGACCGGCTGTGGAGCTTGCCCCTAATAAGGAGCCTTCACTTGATAAAGGCCTCCAACCTTTAGAGAATAGATGTATTAGGGATGACACTTGTCGTACTACTGACACTTCCAGCATGCCCCCTAACGTTCAAATTTTCAGGGTAAATCAGCGGAGGAAAGTATTCTCGGTATACTTGAGGATGACGTACCAGAGACTAACGACTACACTCATTTCACGGTGAGTCACCTTTTTTTTTACGAGATCCCCCCATTTTTTTTTATAGGCTTTGAAAGATGACATAAATCTAGACACCGAAATCGCGGCCTCTAATCTATCCTCAATTGATGGTATTGACCAAGACTTGATCGATGCTGTCAATGACATGATTATATTCCAAGCCACTGCTTCCCTCAATCTACGTGAAATAGTTAATAAAGCAAGACCTTCGTCAAACAATAAGTCCCCCTCTGATGCCCAAGATGTTATCCGTTAAGCAGATAGACATGCAGCTATTTTTGTGATGAATTCTACGAGGGAAAAGCCTGTGAAATCTCTTATTTCTGATCTTCCAAGTCTTCAAAAAGAGGCGGAACAATACTTCAAATATGTCACCACCAAAGGTATCGAAATCTCTGTTTTACAAGCTCAAGTAGAGACACCTCGACGTGGGTCTAGAGCTCCAGTCAGTTCGCCTTAGCTTCTTGGACAAGCCTTCTATTTTGCGTTACGAGAAGCAAGATTCCGTTATCAAAGAAAAATTGTAATACCTTGTAGTTTTTAAGGCGTTCACTCGACCGAGTGGACAAGGTATAACCTATATTAGATTTAGTGGAGTTGTGCTAATGCCCGTCTATAGAAGGGTCATATTAAAACTATCATAAATTGAGATCTAGACATGATATTGATGTGATTTTAATTGGAGTGATAGCTTGTTCTCTTACGATTCCAACGGTAGGTCAGAGGCCCAAAATGACCAAGAAACGAGTGAGATATGACTGTTTTACGAAACCTGATCATTGCTGAGAACTGCGTCGCACTCGAACGAGCGAGGTTCACTCGACCGAGTGGACCGACACTCGACCGAGTTAGTGACACTCAACTGAGTGGACTCGCCATTCGACCGAGTGGTGCTGAATCAGAACACGGGATAAGGAAATCTTATCCTCTTATCCTCATTCATTCTTTCTTCTTCCTTATTTCTCCAAACTCTCTCGCTTCTCTCTAAAACCCTCACAAACACCATATTAGGGGATTCAATATTGGATTAGAGGATTTCTCACCTTCTCCTTCATCCTTTTACCTTGTAAGTTGAGATTTACCCCTTTTTCTAGTCTTATGAACCCTAACTTTTGAGGGTTTTTAATTGGGTTGATTAATTAGTATTTATTGTTAATATATGGGTAATTAGTGGGTAATAATAAGGGGTTTTGTGTTGTATTACAGTATAGGGTGATTTGTGATAGTTAATATATGATTTATGTAGGATGAAATAGTTTTATGAGATGGATACTTGGTGATTTCGACTAGCTTAATGATTATGCTAAAAGGTAGGTTAATCCTACTCGGTTTCAATATTGTGGTTGTTACATGTTTTGTGGTTAATGTTGTAATTAATATCATCTAATTAGAGTAATTGAATTATAACATGTTTAGTCACTAATCATGTCATAAAGGAGATAAGCATGATGGATATTGTGTATCACAATGTAATGATGGTTAAGGCGACGTGATGAGTCGGTATTTGGCATATAAAGTGTTGTCTTGCATTTGTTATAATTATCTTGTGTATTGGAGGTTGGTGACGATATGGTGGTTGTTATTGTGGAGATGGAAGGCTGTTGGGAGACCGTCTTCCGCTTTAGTCGCCTCTTAGAGCTTCCCACTCCAAGAGGGATGTGCACATTAATGGCTTGAGTTACGGAGGGACTCGTGTGGTTGAGACACGACGTCTGGTAGGGGATCCGGGTAGCTTCCGGACCCGGTACGTTTGGGCGTGTCCCAGTACCAGTTTGTGGTTGTTGGTATGTCTGGGCGTGTCCCGGTACCAGTGTGGTTGTCGGTATGTTTGGGCGTGTCCCGGTACCGTGGTGGTGGTTGTTTGATAGCATCTGATATGTGTATTTTATAAAAGGTTTTCACCCCATTTTTACACGCATTTCTGTGTTATTTACGTGGCATCTAGCTACAAATGCCCCCGAATAGTCTACTTTGGGTTGTCTTGTGTAAATTGCAGGTACAGACCAGAAAAGAGCAAAAACGAGCCTCAACTTGTCCTATTCGCATGCATTTTGGAGAATAAGGAATTGGATCCCGGAATCCATCACTTAGAGATGCGTGAAGTAGCCTCAGAAGGTGCCAAGGAGTCCATACTTGCTAATATAGCTCGATCGACCAGTTTTGCTACAATATTTGGTCGATCGAATGCTTTATCCATCAAGAATCACTCGATCGAGCTGTTCTGTTACTCGATCGAAATAGCTGATATAAGGAGTACTTGATCGAACTCCATATTCATTCGATCGATAGGTTTTTCAAGATTTGTCCTCTATCGAGTGGTTTCATTTCACTCGATCGAGAGGCTTTTTGTTTTATGTGAGCTTTAGTCTAATTTCGAGTTGGGCTTTGTAATTTGATATATGTATGACGGGAGTATCATACGCAGGACTCACTTATTCTCTTCTTCACTTTGATACTTTACCTCTCTACTTTCGATACTCTTCTCTTAGAACCCTAACTTGGATTGCTTGTATTTGGTACTATTACTCCTTTCTTAATCTTAATCCATTATTGCTCTTTATTGTTTTCTCCTCTTTAATCTTTAATTGTTATCATTAATCTCTGTTTATCCTTGTTATCATGCTTAATCTTTATTGCTTATGTATTGTTGTTACCTTTTTAATAACTATGCGTTGACATGAGACCATGATCTTAAGAAATTTGTGAATTAAGTGATTAAGTTTAATGCGAAATTGATCTATGTTGTTAATCGCTACATTTAACTGTTCTTGTCTAATTGAGTCGATGAAATTAGTTAATAAATCACGGTACACCTTGACCTAGATCGGAAGATTTGAAAGGGTAAGACCTGTAGCGAACATTAGGGCACTTTAGTGAGGGCGGAAGTTAAGCTATTGGTGTTTTAGGGCGAATAGAGACCGGAAAGAGATATTCATTGCTCTGTAGATTAAACTTGCATTGACATGAGACCTTAGATTACGTTACTTGAGAATCATGGTGAACCGATTGTCTTAGCTGCTTTCTCTCTATTTGTTTACTTTCTACTCTTTACTCTCTTTTTCTCTTTTGACCTTGTTACTTTAGAACAAACAATTAAAAACCCCCAAGAACTGGTTACCGTGTCGGACATAGTTAAGCCGACATTTTCCCATCTCCCTGTGGAGATCGACCCTACTTGCCACTGACTTCTGTTGGTAGTAATAGGTATTTATTTTTGGTACTTGATGACGGTATCAAATTTTGGCACCGTTGCCGGGGAGGTGGCGTAATTTTGTTGCTTATATTAAGTTTGTCTCTCATCTCAAGGAATTTATTCCTTGAGATTGATCTCATATTTTTCCAAGTTCTTAATTAGTTTTGCAGGAAATCTGTTCTAAGAGAGAACATCGTCATACCTGCTTTGTTGTGGACTCTATTTGCTAAGATGCCGAATATCGCCAGTCATTCAGAACCTACGGTGGATTCTCTTCCTAAGGGTTTCTTGTCACCCATTACTTATTCGGGGACCTTTGGGATCCACCCATCTTATATATAGTTGGTTGAGAGAAATCTCTTCAGGGGGGTACCTGGCGAAGATCCTTGCAAGCACATAGAGCTCTTTACAGAATACTGCTCCAGCATTCCTTTAGCTGCTGGGGTGACGCAGGATAGAGTTAAGGGAGTCCTTTTTGAAGGAAATGTAGATTCATATACATTTTAACATACTCTTATATGTCTAAATAATTTGTCATAAAATTAATTACGGATTTTATGCATGCAAACATTAATATAAATAGAGGAGAAATCATTATTCTTACAATGGTATTTCGGTTTAATGGGCACAAGAGAGATCACCTTTCTCTCTTGTTCTTGAGCTTTTCCTCAATGGATGAACAAGGTTCAAATTAGAACCTCTCCCAAAAGCATATACCCAAGATAACCCCTTAATAGATTAATATTATTAGATCTAGAATAATAATAACCTTACTAAAAATTGACCCAAAATAATTATTTGTACTCTATAATTTCGGTTTATAGAGGAAGGAATTTTGGAGTTTTTATCTCTCTAATTTCATAAGATGTAGAGAGCATTTTTATTTCTCACACTAGAAAATTATTATGCAAAAGTATGAATGAATAATGGTAGAGAAAACTCTCTATTAGCCCCTTGGAAAACCGGTGGGAAGGAGTGGGAGGGAGCCAATGCATGGTGAAGTTTTTCTATCCAAGAAAACATAGGCTTGCATGGCTATGGCTAGGTGTAATTATGTTGTTTTCCACTCAAAAATTAACACAATTTAAACACCATACAACCCTCCTAATTTTCGGTCCAAATGAGATAAAATGGATTCCATTTTATCTTTGTCAATTTGTCATATGTCACATGTCACATGTCAAATAAAATTGTTATGTATTTTTAACATATTAAAAATCAACGCATTAATAAAAATACGTCATATACAAAAACGACTTAGTAATTCATAATTACTTGTACCAAAAATTTTACCAATTTATAAATCACAACATCTTGTATTTATAATAATTTATTCATTCAAATGCAATTGTTTCCTTAAACAATAATTTCATCTAAGTAATGAAACAATTCAATTACTTAGACCGTATTTCATTTAATCATACTATAATGAAATACGTAAATTTTACTTCCAAAATTGCCCGTCAATTTTAAGTAATTTAATTAACCCGTATCGTCATACGATTAATTAAATAATCAATTAAGAGTGTTACCCTTTAGGTATGACCTAAGGGGATCAACTGATCACCACCGTCGCACGACAGTAATGTCAAACTCTAGTCAGCCAATCATTACCGATATGTGTGGACCAGTTGACTGTAAAATATTACATCCCACATGTATTCTTAAAATGAGATTTAATAATGATATTTAAATCATGTGATCGCACTATTGTTGAGGACACATTTCCCAACAATCTCCCACTTGTCCTCGACAAGTGTGCGTCACCAATTCTCTTGTCCTATTACTATCTCCCACTCAATGCAAGGTGTCTTTCGGGTCGTACTTGCAAGTGATCATATCGAGAGTGGTTTCCTCGATCTGGAGAATAACTGATTGACCGGATTTATCCACTCTGGATACCTTCCGAGCGTGGCCACGCATTTCCAGTTCATTACTCCTCGAGTGGCCCTGAGATATTGTTTTAACCCTGACAAGGGGATGGACAATTCCTATCGCACTCATTCCCTTCGACTAGCCACAGCCATCATAACCCAAAATATGCCCATTTGACCCCATTTACGAAGGTCGTAGTAACACAAATCGAGTTAATCAAATCGAGCCATCTTAGGTGAATAGTCTTTAGTCAAAAGAATCGACTCATTCGAATACTATAGTAGCTCTCGCCACGACCAGGCTATATAAATTTGCCAGAACTCTATAAGCGGTCATAAGGCCCGACAAAATGTTCCTAACATCCTGCCTATGTGATCGACTAGTCATCTCACATGACTCTATGGCACTTGAACTTGCCATCAATCACCTCACACTCTAGTCACTTCGAGACGTCACCTCATACAAGTGACTATGGGCGAATACCATGCTAATCCGTGTTCACTTTAACGGGGTTCAATTGTCTCTACAACCCGTTTGGATGTAACAAGGTATAATAAAAGAGTTTTAAAGTAAAACTCGAACGACAAATGCGATTATCACATATGAATAGTCAATGCTTGATTACTATTTCATAATCTATAATCTAATTTGATCTTGTATGTAGTTGTTCATTTCAATTCAGTTGAAATGGCATGACTCATCATGTTTAGCCTTTGAGAAGGTTTTGGTTAGTAGGTTTTATCAATTTCTTGTACCTTACTCAACCTCACTACATACTTGTTTTCCTTTGTAATGTATACATTTGCATTACAAAACTTCCTGAGTACGTGTCGAGATCCAATCAAGACATAGGCCCTCTAGCCTAAGAATAGCTCCCACTGTTTTCACAGTGTGCGGGACTCATCTTTCTTGCACATCTCATGATCGCAAGTGTACTTAATTTCCGTTATAAAAATCTCTCATTGTTCTTTATTGTCTAGAACGATTCTAGAAAATCTACTTCTTAATTAACATTGCCACAATGGTATCTTAACCATCCTAGTGTGTTTTGATTATGGTTTTGTCGGAAACCATGCGCAATCTCAATTGTCAATTGTCACTTGTGTAACACCCTTACACAATATTGCATCATAAACACTTTGCTTTACTTCCTTAATGCTTCTGCAAGCACTTAAGGGTAATCTTTATAGCTTACTTGGTAAAGATTACTTAAATTCGATTTTTGAAAACAATTCATCATACTCAAGGTATATAAAGTGTTATACATCATTTCTTTTTAATTGATTCGGCAGCGGAAGCAAATGAAATCAATCAAATATGTTCAATATAATTGAACTAGTCATGAATCTTATCAACATAAGACTTCTTACTGACGCTAATATCATGTGGATTTATCTTCATAAATCCGGATATTCAAGATGTATTATAATACTCCAAGAGTCTTAAATCATTCTCAATGATCAATATGTCATCCACATATCGGACTAATTAAAAATTCGTAACTCCCACTAAACTCCATGTATATACATTTCTTCTCGACTTATCGAGAAATGTTTTATCACATGATCAAAATGTTGATTCTAACTCATTGATGTCCTACTTAAGACTCTCTCTTAAGTTTCACATTATCTTAGGATTGCAAGAATCTACTAAACTCAAGACATGTATTGAATACATTCCTTCTATTGAAGAAGTGGGTTTTAGATTCACTTGCTATGTATTTCATAACCTCATAATGAAACACAATCCCTAAGAAGATCCAAATAGACTTAAGCATTTCAATTTGTGCAAAACCCTTTGCAACTAATCTTGCATTGAAATATCTCTTTATTAGTGCAAAAACCCTTTGTCACTAATCAAGCCTTTTATTTTCGGATTTTCATGGCTCTAAGCCTTGTATTGAGTTGTGACTTAAACACTCTAATGTAAGTCATATGTTCATTACTTTCTAGAAGTAATCAACTTGAATCAAACAATTTCTTTTGTAAGTTATAAGCTCTTTACTTTCTAAAAAGTAGCATGAATTCATCATTTTTAACAAGTGACGAATTTAACCTCCTAGGTTTTAAAGAAACAACGTCTTACACAAAATGTCTCATGTAGCCAAGAAAGACCAGTTTCTTGCGACATAATATTCTTTGTGGCATTCTTTGTGGCTCTTGAATAATTTCTCCCACTCTGTCTTCTAGAAATAAACTTGTATTTATAGAAAGACAGCTTCATGAGCTGCAAACTCGTCGTACTCATGATAATTGCAAGGGAAAAATGAGCATTTGTTTCTTGTGAAAAACTTACAACCATGGTACCCTTACCATTTCATATCTCATATGATTCGATTTAGTGGAAAAATAATTTAGACAAAATGATAAAATCCCCAAAAGGATCAAGTAACTCAAAGTAACTTGATCGAAGTCCAAACCATATCGAATAGCGTTTGAATTCTTATCCAATCATACATTATCACATAATGCGTGTTAAGAGAGATTAATTTGTGATACTATATCACAATTCATTTGGCTTATATCAAAGTCTTCACTTTGATAATCCCATCACGACTAAATCGTGATTCCTTGAACTCTTTGAAATTCTTCAAAGATTTCTCCTTTTACCTTATTAAGTGAACATATTAGCGTCAACTTATATCGTTGGTAAAAGAAAATGATCAACCTATTTTGGATCAATGATTTACAATCTCGATCTCCTTTTTCAAACAAAAGGCACGAGACATCTTGCTTTGAATACAAGATACGCATATACCATTAACAATCTAATGTTTCAAGAGTACTCGATAACTCTTTGCGTTCATCATTCCAAAATTTAAGGTTTAATCTTGGGTTACCAATTTGAATCTTACATCATCTACATGATATATCATTCTAGTTTGGTTTAGAATATAATCACCTTGATAATGGGCTTGCCATACATCAAATCGTGGTGTATAGGGTCACAAAAGTGAAACCTCTTTTGTATCTTAACAAGTTTATATTCTTATTTAGAGTTTATGCACTTAATAGTCACAATTAAGTATCACTTTAAATCCAAAAACTAGATTGAGTACACAATTACTCTATCTCTCGACTTCATTGTTGCTAGTCGTCATATTCTATTCATCCTATGTATCCAACACAATGATGAAAACCTCCACTGGTTTCTAATATTGACGAAGTAGTATTAGCAAAATTTATGTTTAATCAAATAAACATTTTTAAAGAAGAAGGTCCCATTAGATGTCCCACAACTAACTTGTTGATTCTTCAATAATTTGGGGTAGTTTCCTTTCTCGTGTCCAACATTTAAGACAATGGAAACTATATCGGTCGGGATTGATAGGTTTAGCATCGTCATTCTCAACAACTTTACCTTTAACATTACCTTATATCAATTCCTTTTACTTCTTGAACCTCGTCCTTATCTTAACAGTTTAAGAGAATGCTCCCACTTATTTCAATGAGTCTTTGCTTTGAGAAGCAAAATTGAATTCACGAAGATCACTTCTTCATTTGTTCGTTTTAGTCTTAAAACTTTCATTGAAGTGGTTGCGTTATTTTGGTCAATTATGAATTCTGAAAATCTAATCACCAAAACAATTTATCGCTTCAAGGTACTTAATTCAATTAAGTATATGAATAACAATCCATTGCAAGTAGATGTGTTAGTCAAAAATCAAAAACCTGTTTGATAATGAATAACTTTAATCTATACTCTTTACAAGAGATCCTTAGCAATGGTTCATTTGAGGTTTTTAGAAGTAATTTCAAATTTGTCTTTAGTTACGATGTTTTAATGGAGATTTGAATCAAAAACGAAATGATATCGTATATGAATTGTGGTAAAGAAATAGAACAATATAACAACGGAATAGTGGAAAACTTAACATTTATCGTTTTATTAATACTTGAAAAACAAGTATAGCATTTACATAGTGACCTCTATCCAACTATGATAAATGATTCCAAGATCCAAATTCATATTAACTTGGGCACGGGGTAGCCGATGAAACCCTTATCAATATAACTCGGTGGATTAACTCTTTAATCGATTCTACTTTTAGAACTCTCGGTCGATAAAATTACTCTAATGTTTATCTATAGCCCAAAACACATCAACAAGGGCACGGGGTAGCCGATGAAACCCTTATCAATTACTTTTGTTGAGTTCAACCCAAATTTCGAATAAATGTGTCCATTATCCAAACCCACATTAACTTAGGCACGGGGTAGCCGATGAAACCCTCATCAACATGAATTCGGTGGATTAACATTTATCACCCACTTCCCCTACGTAACAAGGTTTGTACCCCGGGGTAGCCGAGTGCACTCCCTCGCGAAATAGGTTTTCATGGTTTCTACTATTTGGTAAGGCTATGTCTCAATTAATTGTTTTAGCGAGAGGTCATGTCAATATATTATCTATCACGTTTTAAGTGAACTAAAGCGGTGAACTACGATAATTCTAATTGACACGGTCGATAAACTCGATAAAATGACAATGCATGTTTAGTTATGGCGATTTAGCAATGCATGTGACATAAAATAAAATGCAAGCATAAAATAAATAAATCCTAGTATGGCCTTTCCTAAAATAGAAAAAACTCTTTAACTATTACATATTCGGAAACCAACTCCATTGGTCCCTTGAACTTCGGTTGTGGCACGCATCTCGAGGTAACACCGTCTTTATGTATCGCCATTCTTGAAGAAATCCGTCTTTTGGAACTCCGGAATGAATAAAATTACATAATAAATTACATAATTTCCTATTATACATTTGTAACTAAAATAAAATAAATCTATTAAATTACAAAACGGTGATACGAGATCACAATAAAAATTACAACCGAATCGATATTCCCATACATTTCGGGAAATACCAATTAAAATCTAAGGCCATACTAAGTAAAATTACATAATTCAAAATTACATAAATTAAAATTATGACAATCATAAAGAAAATGCAGCATTATATTATGTATGAACATGCTCAATTTTTATGCTAAATCGCCTTTTAATTAGCCAATATCGTATATTACTCGGTTTTTACGGATTTGCGTGATTTCAACATTTTTATAATCACAAAAATGCATAAACTCATATTTATGCATAAGTTAATTATCCTAACCTCTTAGGACTCAAAATATAGTCTCCACTAGTAATTTGACCATAATTAACTTTTATTTACAAAATTGTTCATAATTGGACCAAAAATTACAAAATAAGCCATTAAACTTCAAATAAATCACAAAATTTCAAATAAATTCAAAATTTGAAATTTAAATTCATGAACATTCTGGAAAATTTCCATGACACTCATAATGTTCAAAAACTTAGGTTAAAAATTTCGAAATTTTCCGGAAAAACAATGTTGCGGTTTATCGATTTTAACTAAAATAATCATAAAACATGAGAAAAATATATCCATTAACTTTTCAATTTTAGATCTGAAAAAGATAATAAAATGCAACATTTGATGTTTTTCTTAAGTCATAGATTATGTTTTATTAATTTTTCACTAATAATGTCACTATTTATGCTATTTTTCTTCAAAAATTCATAAATCATGCTAAAAGACTTCTTTATAGCCAATTATTTTACACATATCTTGTAAAATTGCATGTGACAACATATTAATTTTCTATGACCAGATTCGAAATTTAACTCATATTAACCTATTTTTCACTTAAATCCGTATTAAATAATGAAAAAATCATTTTTCGAGCATAACTAGTCCAAAAATTATGAACATTTACAGGTTATCTCAAAATAATATATGTGATAACATATCCAAAAACCAAGTGAAAATTCGAAGTATAGCTAATTTTCGACCAAAAATGACATTTTTACTCATAAAATCACATTTAAATGCCATTATTGTAAATTATGAACAATAAAAATCCGAAAAATTAACCAAAATATCCTAAAACACTTTAGGACCAGAAATATTAACATGCATGTAATTATTTCGTGATATATCATAATAACACAAATTTTTACAAGTTTTATTTGTTATTCTTATAACTCGGAAAAACTTTTAACCAATTTGCATGCAAACAACCGTGGCTCTTGATACCGATTGAAGGAAATGTAGATTCATATACATTTTAACATACTCTTATATGTCTAAATAATTTGTCATAAAATTAATTACGGATTTTATGCATGCAAACATTAATATAAATAGAGGAGAAATCATTATTCTTACAATGGTATTTCGGTTTAATGGGCACAAGAGAGATCACCTTTCTCTCTTGTTCTTGAGCTTTTCCTCAATGGATGAACAAGGTTCAAATTAGAACCTCTCCCAAAAGCATATACCCAAGATAACCCCTTAATAGATTAATATTATTAGATCTAGAATAATAATAACCTTACTAAAAATTGACCCAAAATAATTATTTGTACTCTATAATTTCGGTTTATAGAGGAAGGAATTTTGGAGTTTTTATCTCTCTAATTTCATAAGATGTAGAGAGCATTTTTATTTCTCACACTAGAAAATTATTATGCAAAAGTATGAATGAATAATGGTAGAGAAAACTCTCTATTAGCCCCTTGGAAAACCGGTGGGAAGGAGTGGGAGGGAGCCAATGCATGGTGAAGTTTTTCTATCCAAGAAAACATAGGCTTGCATGGCTATGGCTAGGTGTAATTATGTTGTTTTCCACTCAAAAATTAACACAATTTAAACACCATACAACCCTCCTAATTTTCGGTCCAAATGAGATAAAATGGATTCCATTTTATCTTTGTCAATTTGTCATATGTCACATGTCACATGTCAAATAAAATTGTTATGTATTTTTAACATATTAAAAATCAACGCATTAATAAAAATACGTCATATACAAAAACGACTTAGTAATTCATAATTACTTGTACCAAAAATTTTACCAATTTATAAATCACAACATCTTGTATTTATAATAATTTATTCATTCAAATGCAATTGTTTCCTTAAACAATAATTTCATCTAAGTAATGAAACAATTCAATTACTTAGACCGTATTTCATTTAATCATACTATAATGAAATACGTAAATTTTACTTCCAAAATTGCCCGTCAATTTTAAGTAATTTAATTAACCCGTATCGTCATACGATTAATTAAATAATCAATTAAGAGTGTTACCCTTTAGGTATGACCTAAGGGGATCAACTGATCACCACCGTCGCACGACGTAATGTGAAACTCTAGTCACCAATCATTACCGATATGTGTGGACCAGTTGACTGTAAAATATTACATCCCACATGTATTCTTAAAATGAGATTTAATAATGATATTTAAATCATGTGATCGCACTATTGTTGAGGACACATTTCCCAACACTTTTCCCTTTATCCTTGACTGATGATGCCCGGGAGTGGTTGAGAGATTTGGATAGGGAAGCTGCCAGTGTAACTGACTGGAATTCCCTTGCTCTAGCCTTTTACAGACGATATTTCCCACCACAGCGCACTAATGCGTTGAGAGCTTAAATTACTGCATTTGAGCAATTACCTACTGAAGATTTGAACGGGGTTGGACTAAGTTCAAGAGGCTCGTCCGATCTGTACCTCATCATAGTTTTAAGCGTTGGTTCTTATGTACCCAATTCTACAATGGGTTGTATCCTGACCAGAGAGCTATTCTTGATAATGCGGCCAAGGGGAGGTTCCATAAAAATGTAGAGGATGATCAAGGATGGCACCTTATTGAGGAAATGGCCATCCACGTTGCCGAATATGAAAATCTTCGAAGAAGTAGGTATGTAAATGAGTTGGTGGTAGCTGAAGTGAAAAGTCCTAGTGGAAGGTTAAGCAGTCCGGAGATTTTACAAGCTACGGATGTGCATGAACAAGTTTGTGCCATAACTGAGCCGGAGGTAGTTTGTGGTAGATGTGGTACGGAGGGGCATGACCCTATTACTTGTATGGCAGATGTAGAGCGCGTCCGTGCCTATCAAAAGTTCAAGCAAGAAGTTCCATTCTCTAAGCTATATGAAGATTTGACAACAACAAGAACTTCCAGCCCTTCTAAACCAATACCTCAACCGAATGATTCATCATCTACAAATGGAGAGCTCGCTGAATTGAAGTCGCTAGTGCTAAACTTAACACTACAGTTTGGCCAGAAGTCCAATAAAAGTGACAATGCTATAGTAGAATTGCGAGATCAAGTGGCGCGACTTTCACTCGCGCAAAGTCAAGTGAATCATTCACCTCCATGCGACCCGGTCAATGGCATAAATCTCCGAAGCGGTCTTACTTATGATGGACCAAAAATGCCGGAAGACGGGGCTATGACAGCTGATGATACCCCGGATAATGATTGGGAGGAGTTAATTGACGATAACCCTACTGAATATCATCTTGCAGCTCGATCGAGTGATCTTTCAACTCGATCTTGTGATTTATCCTCCCAAAGTACTTGATCGAACATAATACCTGCTTGATCGAGAAGTGCCCCATTTGAAGGATTCGATCGAGGAGTTAATTCCTCTCGATCGAGTAACCCGGCAGAAAATACTGTTCGATCGAGTGATTCTGGAACTCGATCGAAAAATGCTGGAATTGAAGAACTCGATCGAGAGGTGAACATTCCTCGATCGAGTGATTTTCCTGATAAAACTGTTCGATCGAGTGGTAACAATGCTCGATCGAGCACCTGTACCAGCGGAGCTTCAACGTCAAAGTCTAATTCCGCTACCGTGTGTAGATACCCGTATCCGTCGATATTGGAATCTATAGAGAACCCGACAAACACCCGATGATGATAGGACACATGTATTTATTTAGTTGTCATTGTCATTATTTGGGTTCGTTTTACGATGTAGAATGAGCGTTGTCGACGGAGTATTTTAATTTAAATGATATTTAAATTAAGGTCTTTTTTAAGGTGATTTCAATTTATTTTATTTTATTTTGAATTTATTTTCTTAAGTTTATTTTAATGAAAATAAAATAAATATTTGATTTGAAAAATCATTTTATGAGTATATTTGGTTTGAAAAATCATTTATTTTAATGTGTTAATTGATTTGAAAAATCGATTTAAAAATCGAAAAGAACTCGTTTCAACCACATGTTTTTGAGCTCGATTTTAGCTCGGTTTTTGAGCCCGATTTCTTTACGAGTTGGCACGAATATCGAGTACACTAATTAACCTAAGCCTCTACCCATCCACCCTTGTTCGAACCCCCATAACCACGGCCCAAATCATGCCCCAAATCACCCCCAACCAGCCCGCAAAACACGAAACAGCCCCCCCCCCCTGTTTTGCAGCTCAAACCCGAGTCCAAAACCCGCTCCAAACACCACCAAAACCCGTGCCCATTAACCCTAACCCATACCCTAATATCCTACCCATATTACCTTACCTTAATCACCAAGAAAACCCCACATACGAACCCTAGAAAACCCCCCAAAAGCTGCTGGACAGCAGCTATGCTCAGCCGAGCCCGTCTGCCTCTCCTCCCTTTTACCCTACTTTAACTCCTTATAAATACCCACCCTAGGACCATTTACATGTTAGTATGACCTCTGATTGTTAACATATGACTTATTTAGGCGACATTCGATCAGTTTAATAACCTAATTAGACACTTTAGGGTACATCGACATAGCTTTTAAAACCGATTAACAATTCTGTAATTTAATTGAATGCATCTCTCTCTTTCACCTACTTTCTCGCTAGTATAAGAGTGCGTGATTAGCACCTTCTTATTAACACTCGATGAGTTAACTTAATTAGAAAACTTGACCTAATTTGACCCCCTTTGGCCGTGTAGAATACACATTGGCGTGACGTCATCTCAATCGATCACCGTTGCTTCTAACTCGTTTTCTAACTTGTTTCCTATCCCGTTTCGCAATCAATTGATCTAACTAATGAATCTAACCTAAGGATTAGGGTATACTAGATCGTGTAGGCCGTGTTTGGCCGTGTCCTTGTAGTCCTTTTTCTCGTTATTTTCTTATCTTTATCTCGTTATTTCGTATCTTGCAATTACTTTGTTTATCGAGTCATGTTTGGTAGTTTGTTTGTAATTAGTTTTACTTTTATCGAGTCAAAACCTCTTCTAAAAACCTTAGTCTTGTTTGGTTAGATGGTTGTGCCCCAATGCAAGTAAGAGCGTAGTAAATCGCATGTTGTTTAAAGCAACATGGCCCGATTTATGCTAATGCATGCTTTGGTGTGTGACCCAATGTCTAATTCGATAAGATTAAGTGAAAGCACACATTACGAGGAGTGACCCAGGTCCGTGAGTCATGTAAGCCGTGGGCCACCCCTTTGTTCACGTTTTTCTAGGCCGAATGGCCGTGTAATGTGTCATGTACGGTTCTGTATGTAGCAATTGTATTTAGATCGAGTTGTATCTTTAAGTTATTGTTGTGTCGGCATGAAATGCCTGGTTTGTAATAGGTAGATCCCAACGGCTCCCCCATTCCCCCTAAGCCTTGTTTGCTTTCGTTTATATGTTGCTTAGATCAATCAACCCACATGCTAAATTACAACTTTGACAAAGTTAGTTTAGTTGCATCTAAATCGACATAGAAACTTCACATGTTAGGGTTAAAACGATGTTTGCATTTCATATATCGTAGTAGCTATGACCTTGTTTGAAATCCATACTTGACTTAGTAGAGGCCGTTATTGACGGGCTGGGTTGGGTGTCCTTATGGGCTTCCCAACACGTACCCTCACCCCTTACTCAAGATCTATGGTTTGTGGATCCGTCTAAATACCATTGGATTACGAGAGTCATTCAAATCGAGTGATATAGGGTACAAGTCTTTATCTTTAATCACTCGTAGTCGATTGGCTTTATGCTTTTCGATGAAAGGTGTAAAGTTGACTTGAACGGTTCCAAGTTCCCAAAAAACTTGGTGGCGACTCTAATATGTCTTAATTCGATTCGAAAGAACCTCGAGTCGATTATGCCTAGTGTGGATCCCGCGGACGCAGATCCCGAGGGCCTTGTCCACGATTTGGCGACTACATTTGGGGAAAAGAGGACTAGTTACACTTTGTTTCTAGGGTCTTTTCCTCCGAGGTGAAACTTGAAAAGAAAGTGTTGGAAAGTAAAACATTACTCATAGTGCTACGATTCATGCATAAACCCTTAAGGACTTGCCGGGCCGTCCCAAAGATTTCTTCGTGATGCGTGGGGGCGACGTCCCACTATGCTAGGAAGCTGCACATTGCTCGCTTCCACTTCACCTCGCGTGGTTCTTGATGGTGGGGACGATCTTCTAGGTACTCTACCTTAAGACACCTTGCTCTATAAGACCGCAAAAGGATGGAGGGCATAGACCTTCTTGTAGAAGACTTGCCGAGACTTAGAGATGTCTAGGAGCATACATCCTTGTAACATGAGAATGACAATGTGCAAATTATTTTCCCGAGTCTTTTCGAAATTTCCCATGTCCTTTTCAAAACCGAACTTTTGAACAACTTACTTTCAAAATAGCATGGTTTTAAAAACGCGGAATGCTGCCGAAATAGGACTAGAATTTTCGGCCCAAAATGAGCTTTTATAGCCGGCATGCTGCCCATTTCAAATCTCATTTTCGAATCAATCTTTCGTTTTTTTAAAACCAATCCAAAATGCCTCTCGAACCTCAACCAAGCATGAAATGCGTCAAGTCGTGTCCAGGTCATGGCCGTGTTAGGCCGGGTGTGTTTCGTTCTAAGAGTCTAGAACACGACCTTGTTAGGTCACCCAAGCTCACCTCTTGAGCCTTGAGTCATGTTGGTCGACCTTTTGGTCTAGGATAGTCCACAAAAGCGCCCAAGCTAGGCCATTTAGGGCGTTTCATCCGAACCTATGGGCTATGTTAGTCCAATCACGGGTTTGGCCACACCGAGTCCGGTTTATAACCGATTTATGACAGTTTGAGTCATGTCGTTTTTGTCGAGTCTAAAATGAACCAAGGTCTAGATCCAACCGTGAGTCGAACCTCTGGTTAGTCAATCTCAAGTCGAGTCTTTGTTTGAGTCAAGTTGGGGTCGTGTCCTTAAGTGTGCAGGGGCTCTTACTTTAAATATTGACTCAGTACGGGGTTTTCTTGTAGAAAGGCCGCCAAAAACCCGACGTCAAGCAATGGAAGATGCTGTTAACAAGCTTACTGAGGCCGTGAACCTCATGATGACCCGAATGGATGCAATCGAATCTAAGCTGGGTGAAGATTCCCCTCCACCACCGATCGATCCGGAAACGGTTCAAGTTCATCGAAGACCGTTTGAAGCTCTCCAAGGGGAAGAACATTCACTATGAGAATGCCGGGGCCTATGCCCGATTCAGATAAGTTGCCCACGAACATGGTACTCACGACATCCCAAAGTTCAAGGGCACCGAAGATCCATCCACCATGTTAAGGCCTATAAAGGGTACTTAGCATCGAAGGGAGTACCGCACGACATGCTCTCGAAATTTTTGCCCAATCTGCGGGAGAACACCCGAAGGCGTGGTTCTATAATCTTGACCTTAAGAACTTCCCTACTTTCGAAGATATCACGGTGGAGTTCTGTAAGCACTATGCTGACAACGTTGAGATTCAAACCAACATAAGGACTTTGGAAGTAATGACACAGAAGGAAAAAGAGGGCTTTACTGAATTCCTCGCAAGATGGCGCGCTGAAAGCGTGAAACAAGCTAAGAAGCCTGACGAAGTCGAAATGGTAGATAAGTTCGTGAAGAATTTACGACCTGTTTACCGTAATGCTCTGAAATACCAGAATTTTGGTTCTTTCAAAGAATTGATAAGAATCGGGATAAAGGTAGAGGACGATGTCCGAATGGCTGAAGCCGAGAAGCCAAAAGGATACCAAGGGGCCTCGTTATCTAAAGCAAAAGCACCAGCAGCGGCCCACTTTGTTGAAACTGTCAATCTCTTAGATGGATAGTCAAAAAGGCCTCCGCGCCAAGCTCCGAGGGTATTCACCGATATCGGGTGCACTTACGCCTACGCTCTCCAAAGGCTCATGGCCCAAGGAAAGTTGAAGCCCATTGGTCCAACTCCGGATCCACCTGCTGAACAACAAGGCAAATGGTACAAACCAAATGCCTACTGTGCCTTTCATCAAGGGAAAGGCCATGATACTGAAAGGTGCTATCGACTGAAGCACGAAATTTAAGACATGATTGAGAACGGAACGCTCCCAATCCCAGCCATAAAACCCAATAACATCACCAATCCATTTGGCGATCGCGCCAATTTTGTTTCTGTCGAAGACAATATCGATTATTCCTATCTTATCCGCCCATGTCACTTAAAAGGGGTGTTTATCGGGAAAATATTTGTGGATTGCTTTGAATTCTTGCCAAACCCGAAGAATGAAATTCAAGTCGGGAGTCTTGCTCTAGAATGTACTCCTCTCATTAACGAAGTTAATAAAAGACAATTCGATTCACCAACCTTCATCACTGGCGTAGATCCTCAGAGGACTACCTCAGGATGGAGGCAGACCATCAAAGGGATCAAGGACTAGAACCAAGCATCTAAGCTGACAGATGAACAAGAGAAAGCTCAAGACCGGATTTGAAAATTATGAGTCGGATCTGTTTTCTTATCTTAGTCGAGTCGAGTCTAGGACTTTCTTATCTTGAAGTTGAGTCGTTTGTTCCTCGATGACCTAGGGTGTGTCCTAGGAATCGTTCCTTCGAGTCTGTTAAGCATTTGTCTTTCCAATAAAAGTTCCAGTTTCGTTTCCAAATTTGTCTTGTTTCCAATCCTCAATCATTCTGAAAGCATGATAAAATGCACAACACACTCAAAGGCATCCCTGGGGTAGAAATATGTCTTGTTTCAAAATGTAAGGTACACTAGGATCCCGTGTTTGATTCCTTTACCTGTTCCACGTCTGGTGGTAGAGAACCTCCATCTGAACCAATGTTTGTGGCAAGCTTTTAGATGATTCTATGACAAACCCGGACTAGCTCCTTGTTTCCCCTATCGATGATGGAAGGCAAGCCTTTTCCCCAACAAAATCATCCCATCTCGAAGAGAGAAGATATCAACCAGTTCCAACAAGGAATTGTTAGTTCCTACCCAAATTAGTTGGCGAAGCCCAGTTTTCAAGGTGTATCCATTTGTGACTAAGAGAATGAATAGAAGATCATTTTCAAAGAGAGAAAGAAAAAAGATGAAAAAGAATGAAAAATTGGAAAAATGAAAAAAAATGAAAAAATGAAAAAATGAAAAAAGATGAAAGAAAAAGAAAAAAAGAAGAAAGATGTTGAAGTTATTGCAAAAGGTTTTTGGTTGAATGTCGAAGTTACGGAAGCCAGAAGTCAAGTCAAGTACCCATAGTTGAAGTTCAATGGGCGAAGCCCAAAAGCTTAAGTAGTAACCTCTTTATCCCTAAGTCCTTCCTGAGACAGTTACAAGGGTATAGTTGGGAATTTTGAGAATCATTCCGCTTGTGTTGTTATACCTAGCCTTTAGGGTCCAGACATGGAAATTTGAACCCACATCATTTTTTCAACCCATTTGCACTCGTGGTTCATCAAACCCGAGACACCCATTCTAACCATATCCGCAGCCATAGCCCTTGGCCTTAGCACCACAAAACAAACCTTCAGAATAATGGTTAACCATTCCAACTTGTTATTACCAAGCTCCACATCCCAAAAGATCCAAACCTTTTGTACCAACCCTAGACACAGGTTTTGACAGTACCTTATAGGCTAGAATGGGATACGACACGATACCTTAGGTGAAACCTTCGAGTGTGTACACACAATCAAAATGCCATGTTTATGCACCTTGATCGAACTACGTCGGATTTGATTTCGCTCCACGCGAATACGTAGGCAGTCCTTCAGAATAAAGGATTCAATCCACTCATCAACCAAGTTGTCATCTTGTCGGTTTCTTACGGGTCTTAACCAAGTCCAAATGAAGCCACCTTTGTTTGAGTCGGTCTTAACACTCGATGTAGGCTAGGATGAGGATATAGGTTCGGATGAATAGTATCAAGTCTCAGAATGAGCTTTATCTAATGGTTTAGGCAAAGATGCTGAGTCACATAGATGTGGGTTTTTGTTGGGAACAGAAAATATGAAAAACCCGCTGAAAAGAAAGAAGGCGTGGAAGAAAAATAGTAAAAGCCCGCTGAAAAGAAAGAAGGCGGTGCCAAGAAATGATGAAAACTCGCTGAAAAGAAGGGAGGCGAGGAGAAGAGTTACAGAATGTTCCCAACAAGAGTGATGTGTGATGTCTAAGTGTTCTCATAAAATGAGTCCGTGTTTAGTGTCTGGGCGAAGCCAACATTGTTGCTCCGTGAGTTTAATCCACCTTGTCAATGTCAAGTGATCTTGATTCCCATATGCCCTCGGGAGCACGCCCATGCCATGCGATATCTCCGTCCCAAGTTCGACGACCTTGTGATTCCCATTTGCCATCTTTTGGCGCCGGAACGACCAATTTACATTTCTACCCCCAACAAGTCAATAATTGAAATAAAACCCGGGCACACTTACGGTTTTATTTTCCTTTTTTGTTTTACGGTAGCGGGCTACGCCCACGTTGTTTACGGGTCATACAGAGTGTCTGAGTCGTATTTCATGCTCACCCATCAAGGTTCGATTTCAAAAAATTTCAAAATTTCTAAATTCCAAAAACCTTTTGCGAATTATGGATAGATGATCCAAGTAGTGGAATCTTTTCGGGTCGATGACCCCAATCTTTCGAAATTCAAAATTTCAAATTCAATTTTTGAAGGGCCGATGGCCCAACATTCCAAGTGATGTCAGATTCAAACTTCGGGTCGATGGCCCAGTTTTTCAAAATTTTCAAATTCAATTTTCGGGTCGATGACCCAATCTTTTAAATGATCCAATTTTAAGATCGATGATCCAAATGTGCTTATGTGATGATTATTTCTTGTACATTTTCTATGTTTCAAATATAGTAGGATATGCTTCAACTGGGGGCTCTAAAGTCTTCGACTTTAGAGCCATTGCAAACTGGGGGCTCTGAAGCCGTTGGCTTCAGAGACCATTATCAAGATGTAAAGGATGATATCCACCAAGAATTCAATTCAATACAAGAGTATGAAATGGAAGAATTCCGTAGCTGAAAGCAAATGATGAAAGCGGCAGCAACCTCCTTGGAAAGTCCCCGTCCCATTCGGACAAGCGCCAGCAGATGATAAATTTTGGGCAAATGTCAGCAGATGATGAATTTTGGACATACGCCAGCAGATGATAAACTTTGGGCATGTGTCAGCAGTGGCCGAACTACGACGCGGGTTTGATTCCGCCAGAAACGGATACATAGGCGCCTAAGGATAAGGCTCAATCCATCATATATGCAATTTATGGGTCGATGACCAACGATGATAATTCGACGCAACATGAAGCAAGAGTTAATCCCCAACGAAGTTTCAGGTATGATCTCTTCTTATGGCTGGCGAGCTTACATACGCAAGTCTAATGGACTGTAAACGACCCGCAGAATCCTCAGGTCGAGAGGGACCTGGGGTATACTTTGACTTTCGCCCTGTCCAAGCCTCAGTCAAAGTGGGGGCTCTGTAGATACCCGTATCCGTCGATATTGGAATCTATAGAGAACCCGACAAACACCCGATGATGATAGGACACATGTATTTATTTAGTTGTCATTTTCATTATTTGGGTTCGTTTTACGATGTAGAATGAGCGTTGTCGACGGAGTATTTTAATTTAAATGATATTTAAATTAAGGTCTTTTTTAAGGTGATTTCAATTTATTTTATTTTATTTTGAATTTATTTTCTTAAGTTTATTTTATTGAAAATAAAATAAATATTTGATTTGAAAAATCATTTTATGAGTATATTTGGTTTGAAAAATCATTTATTTTAATGTGTTAATAGATTTGAAAAATCGATTTATAAATCGAAAAGAACTCGTTTCAACCACACGTTTTTGAGCTCGATTTTAGCTCGGTTTTTGAGCCCGTTTTCTTTACGAGTTTGCACGAATATCGAGTACACTAATCAACCTAAGCCTCTACCCATCCACCCTTGTTCGAACCCCTATAACCACGGCCCAAATCATGCCCGAAATCACCCCCAACCAGCCCGCAAAACACGAAACAGCCCCCCCTATTTTGCAGCTCAAACCCGAGTCCAAAACCCGCTCCAAACACCACCAAAACCCGTTCCCATTAACCCTAACCCATACCCTAATATCCTACCCATATTACCTTACCTTAATCACCAAGAAAACCCCCCAAAAGCTGCTGGACAGCAGCTATGCTCAGCCGAGCCCGTCTGCCTCTCCTCCCTTTTACCCTACTTTAACTCCTTATAAATACCCACCCTAGGACCATCTACAAGTTAGTATGACCTCTGATTGTTAACATATGACTTATTTAGGCGACATTCGACCAGTTTAATAACCTAATTAGACACTTTAGGGTACATCGACATAGCTTTTAAAACCGATTAACAATTCTGTAATTTAATTGAATGCATCTCTTTCTTTCACCTACTTTCTCGCTAGTATAAGAGTGCGTGATTAGCACCTTCTTATTAACACTCGATGAGTTAACTTAATTAGCAAACTTGACCTAATTTGACCCCCTTTGGCCGTGTAGAATACACCTTGGCGTGACGTCATCTCAATCGATCACCGTTGCTTCTAACTCGTTTTCTAACTTGTTTCCTATCCCGTTTCGCATTCAATTGATCTAACTAATGAATCTAACCTAAGGATTAGGGTATGCTAGATCGTGTAGGCCGTGTTTGGCCGTGTCCTTGTAGTCCTTTTTCTCGTTATTTTCTTATCTTTATCTCGTTATTTCGTATCTTGCAATTACTTTGTTTATCGAGTCATGTTAGGTAGTTTGTTTGTAATTAGTTTTACTTTTATCGAGTCAAAACCTCTTCTAAAAACCTTAGTCTTGTTTGGTTAGATGGTTGTGCCCCAATGCAAGTAAGAGCGTAGTAAATCGCATGTTGTTTAAAGCAACATGGCCCGATTTATGCTAATGCATGCTTTGGTGTGTGACCCAATGTCTAATTCGATAAGATTAAGTGAAATCACACATTACGAGGAGTGACCCAGGGCCGTGAGTCATGTAAGCCGTGGGCCACCGCTTTGTGCACGTTTTTCTAGGCCGAATGGCCGTGTAATGTGTCATGTACGGTTCTGTATGTAGCAATTGTATTTAGATCGAGTTGTATCTTTAATTTATTATTGTGTCGGCATGAAATGCCTGGTTTGTAATAGGTAGATCCTAACGGCTCCCCCATTCCCCCTAAGCCTTGTTTGCTTTCGTTTATATGTTGCTTAGATCAATCAACCCACATGCTAAATTACAACTTTGACAAAGTTAGTTTAGTTGCATCTAAATCGACATAGAAACTTCATATGTTAGGGTTAAAACGATGTTTGCATTTCATATATCGTAGTAGCTATGACCTTGTTTGAAATCCATACTTGACTTAGTAGAGGCCGTTATTGACGGGCTGGGTTGGGTGTCCTTATGGGCTTCCCAACACGTACCCTCACCCCTTACTCAAGATCTATGGTTTGTGGATCCGTCTAAATACCATTGGATTACGAGAGTCATTCAAATCGAGTGATATAGGGTACAAGTCTTTATCTTTAATCACTCGTAGTCGATTGGCTTTATGCTTTTCGATGAAAGGTGTAAAGTTGACTTGAACGGTTCCAAGTTCCCAAAAAACTTGGTGGCGACTCTAATATGTATTAATTCGATTCGAAAGAACCTCGAGTCGATTATGCTTAGTGTGGATCCCGCGGACGCAATTCCCGAGGGCCTTGTCCACACCGTGACATCTTCCCCTGCTGTGGAGGTGCCACGTTCTAATAAAGGTAAAGAGAAGGTCGCCGGCCCGCTTATTGCTACCAGGGTTCCTTATCTGGGACGTCTGAAAGATGCTAAGGTCGAGCGACAGTACGGTAAGTTTGTGGACGTGGTCAAGAATCTTCAGGTAACCGACCCTTTTACTGAACTTATTACTCAGGTACCTAGTTATGAAAAATTTATGAAAGACATTGTGACGCGTAAGAGGGAGCCTAGTGAATTCGAGACTGTTGCATTTATGGAAGAGTCTAGTAATTTACTTTTTAATAAGGCTCCACCAAAAATGAAAGACCCGGGTAGCTTCTCTATTACCTGTACCATAGGCAATGAAGTGATAGATAAGGCTCTTTGTGACTTAGGAGCCAGTGTCAGTGTCATGCCCTTTTCTGTCTGCAAGAAGCTTAATATGGGTCACCTTAAAATGACTAACATTACATTACTGATGGCTGATAGATCTGTAAGACGACCCTTGGGTATCTTAGAGGACGTGCCTGTCAAAGTTGGCAAGTTCTTTATACAAGTGGACTTTATTGTTTTAGACATAGATGAGGATAACTGGACCCCAATTATACTAGGAAGACCATTCTTATGTACAGCTAGGGCCATTATTGATGTCAAACAAGGGCGTTTGACTCTTGTAGTAGGGGATGACGCGATCACTTTTAGTCTGCCCAGTACACTTGCTCGGCCAATGATAGAGGATACTTGTTATTCTGTTGATATTGTTGACGAGTCTGTTTATGACTTCCGGTCGGGTTGTTTTATAAAGGATCCACTAGAAGCTTTGATGCTTTTAGATGAGTGTGCAAATAACCCAGATAACAATGATGTTGTGTTGGATTTGCTTGAAGCTGCTTTAGATGAGCGTGAACTCACCGACGTTGAAAAAGAGAGAGTAGAACAAATGATTAATACTCTTTGCGCCATAGAGGTAAAGGTACCTGAGCGTAAGCCTCTTCCTTCTCATCTTAAATATGCTTTCTTAGATGATACAGAGCAATATCCAGTCATTCTTAGTGCTAAACATGATGATGATCAGTTGACCGCTTTGTTAGCTGTGCTTAAGAAAAACAGGAAAGCTATGGGTTATTCATTGGATGACATTAAGGGCATTAGTCCCGACATTTGTATGCACAGAATTGAGCTTGAGGAAGATCACAAGCCTTGCGAGACAGTGGTCGCGCCGACTGAACCAGAAGATGCAGGACGTTGTGATGGCTGAGGTAATGAAGCTGCTTGATGCAGGTATTATCTATTCTGTTGGTCATTCTAAGTGGGTGAGTCGAGTTCAGGTAGTTCCTAAGAAAGGAGGGACTACTGTGGTCAAGAATGACAAAAACGAGTTGATACCTACTAGAGTAGTAACTGGTTGGCGGATGTGTATAGACTAAAGACAGCTGAATGACGCCACAAAGAAAGATCACTTTCCCTTCCTTTCATTGATCAAATGGTAGAAAGGTTAGCTTCTCATAAGTTTTTCTGTTATCTAGACGGATACTCAGGGCTTTTTCAGAACCCTATTCATCCAGATGACCAGGAAAAGACTACTTTTACTTGTCCTCAGGGTGTTTTTGCTTATCGCAGGATGCCTTTTGGTTGATGTAATGCCTCTGCTACCTTCCAAAGGTGCATGATGGGCATATTTTCTGAGTATATAGAGTCTATTATGGAAGTCTTTATGGACGACTTTAGTGTCTATGGAAGTGACTTTGCTAACTGTCTGTCTAACCTTGATAAAGTGTTGCAGCGCTGCATTGTGGGTTAATCTTGTGCTTAATTAGGAGAATTGCCACTTTATGGTCAACGAGGGAGTTGTCTTAGGGCACTTAGTTTCCGACAGGGGTATTGAGGTTGACAAAGCAACGGTGCAAGTGATTCAGCAATTACCTCCTCCTGTTAATGTCAAAGGAGTGAGGAGTTTCCTTGTTCATGCTGGATTTTATCGCCGGTTTATCAAGGACTTTTCAAAAATTGCTAAACCACTTACACAACTGTTGCTTAAGGATACCCCCTTTGCATTTACTGATGAGTGTCTTTCTGCTTTTAACAGGTTGAAGCAGGCCTTAATTTCGGCGCCAATTATACAGCCTCCCGACTGGGATTTACCGTTTGAGATTATGTGCGACGCTAGTGACTATGCACTAGGAGCGGTGCTAGGCCAGAGGAAAGACAAAGCTTTGAATGCAATCTACTATGCGAGCCGAACTCTGGATGAGGCTTAAGTGAAGTACACCACCACTAAGAAAGAGCTGTTAGCTGTGGTTTATGCGCTAGAAAAATTTCGTTCTTATTTGATAGGGTCAGAAGTTACTGTTTTTACTGACCATGCAGCGCTGATGCACCTTCTTGCTAAGAAGGAAGCTAAACCGCGGCTGTTAAGATGGATACTCCTTCTTCAGGAGTTTGATTTGCAGATCAAAGATAAGAAGGGTGCTGAGAACGTAGTAGCTGATCATCTGTCGCGACTATCATAGCAAGAGGGAGAATATTCTTTACCTATGGATGATTCTTTTCTCGATGATTCATTATTTGCTGTTTTGTCTTCTATTATTAACCATGACCCTTGGTATGTAGATTTAGATAATTATGTTGTTAGTGGCGCGCTGCCACCTGACCTTTCTTATCAGCAGAGGAAGCGTTTTCTCTATAACGCTAAGCAGTATTTCTGGGATGACCCTTATTTATTTAAGGAGTGTGCAGATGGTCTCAACAGACGGTGTATTCCGCAGTGGGAGACCAAGGCAATCTTGGAGGGCTGTCATTCATCTTCTTATAGTGGTCACCACGGTCCATCGCGCACCGTGGCTAAGGTACTTCAGTCTGGTTTTTATTGGCCTACTTTGTTTACTGATGCTAAGGTTTTTGTTTCAGCTTGTGATGCTTGCCAACGCTCCGCGAATATTTCTAAGAGACATGAGATGCCACAACATGGTATCCTAGAGGTCGAGGTTTTTGATGTCTGGGGCATCGATTTCCAAGGACCCTTCCCATCTAGCAAAGGTAACAGGTATATCTTGGTAGCGGTAGATTATGTGTCTAAGATGGTGGAGGCGATTGCTTCACCTAATTGTGATGCCAAGACCGTGCTTAAAATGTTCAAAAAGATTATCTTTCCCCGATTTGGTGTCCCTTGGGTCGTTATTAGTGATTGGAGAATGCATTTTAAAGAAAAGAAACTAACTTCTATTTTGTCTAAGGTTGGTGTCTAACACCGGCGCGGTTTGGGGTATCATCCCCAAACTAGTGGGCAAGTTGAGGTCTCTAATTGAGAGATTAAAGAGATTTTAGCTAAGATAGTTTCTAAATCACGGAAAGATTAGAGTCTTAAACTAGAGGACACATTATGGGCTTATCGGACTGCCTTTAAAACACCGATTGGTGCATCACCGTATCGGCTGGTTTATGGGAAGTCCTGTCATTTACCTGTTGAGTTAGAATGTATGGCTTGGTGAGCTATTCGTGAACTTAACTTTGATCCTAAGTTGTGTGGTCAGAACCGTCTATTGCAGCTAGATGAACTGGAGGAGTTTAGGCTAAATGTTTATGGTAACTCACGCATCTACAAAGAGAAGACAAAGAGATGGCACGACAAACGGATCATACCTCGAGAATTTCATGTCGGGCAGAAGGTGTTGCTGTTTAATGCCCGACTGCGCTTATTTCCTGGCAAGCTGAAGTCCAGGTGGAGTGGCCCTTATTCAGTGACAGCTGTCACTAAATTTGGGTCCGTTAAGCTAGAAAGTTCCGAGGGAAATAGGTTCAAAGTGAATGGACAATATGTGAAGCATTACCATGAAGCAAATGATGTAGACAACCGAGTTGAAGTCCTGTACTTCGACAATCCTGATGAGCCAGCTAATTGAAACCAGAAAGGTCGTGCGGGACCTCTTAAACCTGCGCTGTAATACCCCGTATTTTATATAATCAATTAAACGGATATTATTATACATTAATTATTATACATTTTATATTACTAATTATATCGGTTTAAGTGTTGAGTCGATAATTACGTTAAGCTATCGTAAGTTAATTGAGACGGGTTTATATGGAATTCGAAATGTGAGCTAACCCATTTGAGTTGGCCCAATAACTGTTCAACCCATTTAACCCTAAACCCTAACCCTAATAGTATACCCTAACCCTAATAGTACCCTACCCAACCCGCCTCCCTCCTTTCTTACTCCCTCAACCCGCCTCCCTTCTTCATCAACACCAAATGACAGCCTTTCACGCAATTCGAGAGAGAGAGAGAGAGTGTGTGTGGTGGTTGACGACGCAGCAGGGATGAGCTAGGGACTTTTGTCGACAACCGTGGGTGGCCCTGGTGGCGGTAGTGGCGGCAGAAAAAGGTAAGAGCACAACCTTCCCCTCTGTTTTCGCTTTTCTGTCGGGTTGTTGGTGGCTGTTGCGTGTCTTAGGGAGGGGATAAGGGTGGTTGGTGTCGGGGTAATGGTAATGGGTGGTATGTGACGAGTGTAGTGGTGGTGGTTAGGGTGGTTTTGGGTGGTGGTAGTGGCAGAGAGAGGTGGCAGCGACAGGGGTAGCAAACGGGTTTATAACGCGGGTTTTCAGACGGGTTTAGATGGGTAGGTTTGGGGTGGCGCCACCGTGGACTTGGGGGAGGTCAAAACGGTGGTGTCACTGTGTCTGGGTGCGTGGTTTGGCGGCGAACATGACGGTGGTGGTTTGGCAGGGGACAGGTGAGAGTTACGGTGGTTGTAGGTGGAGAAAATGGGGCGTTTGGTGAGGCTTGGCGGTGAACCAGGCCAAAGGGCAGCACTGGTTCGACTCGCCGGCGGCAGTCGACCAGGCTGGTGGTGGTTGTTGGTGGTGGGGTCAAAGTGGGGAGCATGGCTGGTGGTTGTCACGGTGGTTCTGGCGGCGCGTGAGGAGTGTGGGCGAGAGTGAAGGCGTGGGTGGTAAGAGTCGGGTTAGTCGAATTGTTTTGAAACGGGTTTTAATAGTTTAATCGTTATAATTCGTTAATTGGTCGTATTCTTAATTAATTAATTTAATTCCCGAGTTATTTAAATAATTAAAGACGGGTTTTTGAGTCGGGTTGTTGAGTTGTTCAATGTTTGATTCGGGTTTTTCGTAATCGCATAATCCGTTTAATCCTTTAATTATCGTGTTGGTTTTAGTTCCGAGCTATTTAAAATAAAATAATAATTAATGATAATTAATTAATTAGAGATGGGTTTAATAGAAAAGTTACTATATCGGGAAAGTTTCCATTTTTAGGAAGTTCTATCTTTAATAACTCTCTATTTTAGGAACGGGAATAGTTAAGTAATTGTTATCATTTATTCATCTTTCAGAGGGCGAATTGTTGTGGAATATTACTGGACACCCGACCATTTGACTGCAGTTCTGAGGTAGGGAAATACACTTGACTTATTATCGTTGTTGAATTGTGTTGACTTGATTCATGGTTGTTGATTTACGTTATGATTCATATACTAGAAGGTGATTGACTGAATTGATCGTATTGAATATATTATCACAACATCGGGTAACCGGCATGATTTTATGATTTATCAGTTCAGTGATTTATATATATTGTGTTGCATTAATTTCTTTTGAGCATTCATATGCATTGGAGATGGAGGATGTTGTGGTGATGTAGTGTGGTGATGACGATGTTGTGATAAGGCCCAGGCGGGTTCTGCAGGACTTGCCCTGGTGTCCTCAGCTGCGAGCTGGCAGATCGGCTACGGTCGATATATATAGTCTACCGGGGATCGGTATGGCTGGGCGTTCCGGGTTATGAGTTATGAGAAATGAGATATGGGATATGAGTTGAGATGGAGATGGAGGTGACGGAGGATCATGCATATCATATTTTGTTGTTTAATTGTTTTCCCTACTCAACCTCGTGGTTGACCCTGTGTATTCGTGAACACCTGTGATGACCCAAATATTGGCGAGCAGACTTGACAGGTTTAAGAGATAGAACGGGAGCTTGGTGGGCGTGAGACATTGGATCAGAAGACTTAGTAGCTAGATCATCATCTAGAAGACTTTCACTTTTGTTTTTGTTAGTTCTTTGTAATTTGACGTAAAAGAGGTTTTGTAATAATTAAGTTAAAGTAATTATATAATTTTGCCTTGGAGTTTAATTTGTTATTCACTACCTCGGGAAACCGAGATGGTAACAGTTCGGTTTATTAGGGAATGTCTTGCTAAAGGCCCCTTCATAAACCGGGGTGTTACAAAGTGGTATCAGAGAGAACGATCCTCAGGCCTAAACCAATGAACCCAATGAACGTAGGATGTGTCTAAATAAAATGAACCCCTGGGAATAAACTGTTAGGAGCTCACAGTGCGGTTAAGAAGGCGCCCTTAATTTGTACTCTTTTGCCCTCTCAGTTTTGAACCAGGTAACCCGAGAGAAATCGAGTGAATAGGGTAGTTAGAAGGAAAAACCTTGGATATAATCGAGTGGATGTACACCTTGAGACCCATATATTCTAACCATGCTGCAGGATAACGTTGCGGCAAGTATTTTGTATGAATGATGACGTGATCATATGATGCTATGGAGATGAGAAATAAAATTCTCATGTTCAGGTTGATAATCAATGAAGTGTTGGATTGTGGTAGTCGTGAGCGTGAAAATAATTGCGAGTCGATGATATTTACCTAGGTGGATGTTGAATGATGTGCTGATAGTACTATTATGTCTAGTGATATGCGGTTATGTGATCCCAAAGCCATGCTAGTATAGTCTTGTGATAGTAATAAGAAACACTATTGAATTGCATGTTTCTAGTCATAGCAATCGTGATTTAGATGTAAGGAGTAGATCGAGATGCGAAGGGATTCTATGGGATAGGTGTTTACGTAAGTACAAAGTGTGAGATTTAAGTTGGGATGGGTTAGTATATATAGTATGTTCATAAGAGCTTGTAACATAGTAAAGAATGACCTGGTGCTGAAACTCGTTTTGTTTGATTTTACTCTTTAATTGACCTTACTGCCATTTCTTTTATGTTTATTGCCTATGGATGAACATTTTATGGGAGATAGCCTCGGGAGTTAGTGTTCATTTGGCGTTGGTTTCATGCTTATAGGATATACGGATTAGGAGTAATAAATGTTTTAGTGGGCTGTGGTCAGGAAGTTCCTGTGCAGTGATGTTTTGACCAACGATTTTGTAAAAATCCTCATTTAAATTGTATTAATAATTTTTTCATAATTCCAACTCCATCGATCAGAAGATTCGTATATGTTTCCAAATTGATAAGCCACGAAAATTCTTGATGTCTCTATATTAAATGGTAAGTTTTGCAAACTGACCCAAGTTTCGGACCAATGGCTGTCACATACTTGTTTGGACCAACTGAGTTGTAAAATTCTTTAAAAATGGAATTTTTGTGCTTTAGACCTAATTCTTTTTCCCCTGTGTATTTAACTCTCCGTATTTTATAAAAGTAATATGAATCAAGTTTTAATCGAGCGGTTAATGATTCGTGGTCTTTGGAAGTTACAACGTGAATCATGACTTTTAAAATGTGAATTCTATGTTGAGTTTTCATACAGTTGTTCGATTATTTCATGAGCCTTATTAATGTGAAATTATAGTGTCCTTATATGATGATAGTAGCACGCATGTTCAGTAGTTATGTATCTTAACAAGTGATAAAAATTAAAGTTTAGTTGATAACATTGCTGGCATGATAGTATGAGTGAAATTGAATAACTTAATTTGATTCTTAATCGAGGGTGAAATATTTTATACGAGTCCAGTTGTTTGCATATTTTATATACATTTGGCATGTTGTAATGGTGTTCATCATATTTGCATAGTGGTCGGATATATATAAATGCAAAACTATACTGTCATATCTTGGTAAAGTTGATGGCGTTAAATGTTAATTTGATTGTTCTAAATTACTCACATGAATATTTACAATAATTATGTTTAAATGTTTACACATGGATGGTAGTAAGGATTATGTCTAAATGTTTCTACATGTAGGATGTCATCTGAGTTCAAAGGTCCTTTATGTGAGTCTGTGTGCCTATAGTTATACTTATTGCTTTCATTGCATTAAATTATTTCAGTTGAACCTAAAACCTATAACATGATAATAAACAGTGTCGTTATTCCTTCTGAATATGTTCGTTATTATATTGTCATAAAATGCTAAAGTGATTCTTGCAATTGTAGCACGACATTTGACATATCTATATTCTCGAGTCGTTACTATCAGTTATATTATAATAAAGATTGTTTATGATAACTATGTTGGCAATTATAATGGGATAACACTTTGATGATTCACATGATATGCAGTGGTTTAAATGATAGTCGTTATAGTTACGTTTAATTGAACCTACGAGTTGCCTAATTATTCAAATCGTGCAAATCTGAGAAGTTGTTCAAGTTGCTAATCTTTTATCGTAGTTAGTGTTTTACAAATTATGTGATGGCAAATGTATATGTTTAAGCTATTTATACGATATCTTTTGCTTTGCTGAAAATGAGTATACTAAGTTGCTAGACACAATTGAATGATATGGTTGCTAAAATGTGAAACATATGTGTGATATGGAAGTAATGTTATCGCTGTCATAGATCATATGTATTTGCTTTTATGGGGAAACATGTTTTCAGAATTGATATCGTGCAAACGATTTTGATAATTTAAAATATGAATTATGAGTATGTTGTTGATTGCTTAAATTCATCGGCCTAATTCGTGACCTAAACCAGTGAGTGAGTAAATGGTGGTACGGACATGTCAATAAGATCCTGTAATTGTGATGGATAGTAGTGGTAGATCTATTTTCTGTGATATGTTTACAAATGTGAGAAGTCTCTTAAATTGTTTTGTTGATTTTACTCTTGCTCGTTCATGGTCTATAATTGATCATCAAATTTGTTTAGTTGTGAAACCGTGTAAACCTTGGTCCCTTTCTTGTTGTTCTTTTAATTTGATGCTGTGTTTTTAAGTTAAGCATGAGCTAAGTAATAAATGTTACTTGTTTACAATCAGTTATTTCCATAATAAAATCTTGTTTCGACTTTAATGATTAATGCGCAATCTCTTATCATGTGTTCTTTCCTGTTACATGTGGTTGATAGTGATTTTGTTGCATAGGTATATGAAAGTTGAAAAGAGGTTACGAGGACGTAACCATGTTTCTAGTCGGGTAGGATTGTAAAATATTAAGGTTTATGTTGCACTTGTTTGTAGATCGTAGTTTTGATCAAGTTGATATTTCGTTGTGGGGTACCTATGCAAATGAGTTATATATGTTTTGTTCCTACTTCTGTTAGTTGGTTGATGTGTAAAACGAGAGTGTAGTTAAACTACGGGTATTGAGTTATGAGTCAGCCTATTAGTCGAGTTATGTTTACGGTCCAGTGTGACCATGGTGGTTGAGTTATGTGAGTTTGAGATCGGAATTTAGATGGAAGATGACGGTGTTCTCAGGTTATTATTTAGTGGTTATACATTTGGGTTCTCAGGTAGTTATTAGTTATAGTTAGTTGGGTTAAGTGAAGATGAGTTAAACTTCGGGACGAAGTTTATTTTTAGGAGGGCAGAATGTAACATTTCGTGTCTGTTATGTTTAATTGATGTGTCAAAAGTGTGTGTTAACTGTGTTAGAAATGTGTGACGTCCGTATGTACGATATACAATACCCTTCTGAGGTTTGAGTACGGGAGCGAACTTCGGGACGAAGTTCATTTTAAGGGGGGAAGACTGTAATACCCCGTATTTTATATAATCAATTAAACGGATATTATTATACATTAATTATTATACATTTTATATTACTAATTATATCGGGTTAAGTGTTGAGTCGATAATTACGTTAAGCTATCGTAAGTTAATTGAGACGGGTTTATATGGAATTCGAAATGTGAGCTAACCCATTTGAGTTGGCCCAATAACTGTTCAGCCCATTTAACCCTAAACCCTAACCCTAATAGTATACCCCAACCCTAATCGTACCCTACCCAACCCGCCTCCCTCCTTTCTTACTCCCTCAACCCGCCTCCCTTCTTCATCAACACCAAATGACAGCCTTTCACGCAATTCGAGAGAGAGAGTGTGTGTGGTGGTTGACGACGCAGCAGGGATGAGCTAGGGACTTTTGTCGACAACCGTGGGTGGCCCTGGTGGCGGTAGTGGCGGCAGAAAACGGTAAGAGCACAACCTTCCCCTCTGTTTTCGCTTTTCTGTCGGGTTGTTGGTGGCTGTTGCGTGTCTTAGGGAGGGGATAAGGGTGGTTGGTGTTGGGGTAATGGTAATGGGTGGTATGTGACGAGTGTAGTGGTGGTGGTTAGGGTGGTTTTGGGTGGTGGTAGTGGCAGAGAGAGGTGGCAGCGACAGGGGTAGCAAACGGGTTTATAACGCGGGTTTTCAGACGGGTTTAGATGGGTAGGTTTGGGGTGGCGCCACCGTGGACTTGGGGGAGGTCGAAACGGTGGTGCCACTGTGTCTGGGTGCGTGGTTTGGCGGCGAGCATGACGGTGGTGGTTTGGCAGGGGACAGGTGAGAGTTACGGTGGTTGTAGGTGGAGAAAATGGGGCGTTTTGTGAGGCTTGGCGATGAACCAGGCCAAAGGGCAGCACTGGTTCGACTCGCCGGCGGCAGTCGACCAGGCTGCTGGTGGTTGTTGGTGGTGGGGTCGAAGTGGGGAGCATGGCTGGTGGTTGTCACGGTGGTTCAGGCGGCGCGTGAGGAGTGTGGGCGAGAGTGAAGGCGTGGGTGGTAAGAGTCGGGTTAGTCGAATTGTTTTGAAACGGGTTTTCATAGTTTAATCGTTATAATTCGTTAATTGGTCGTGTAACACCCCCATACTCCAAGTGCCTTACCAGGACCACTCAGGTATAAGGATGCCACCATCTCGGTTACCCGAGGCATGATAATCATAAGACAATGAAGAAACATACTTAATTAAATAAGTTTAAGTGATTACATTACAAAACCAACTGAAGCAAAATACAACTGTTCTCAAACTATAAACCAACTGAAAGGGATTGTCCTAACAAACACAGCGGAAGACTAAAGACTCAGACATGTGATGACTCCATCCCCAGCTAGATCCCACGCGTATCCAAGATATACCGCAAGCAATCGCTCACCACCCCGAATGGATCACCACGAGTTTTTAAAACATTTAAACGGGGTCAGTACTAATCACACAACTCAATATACATCAACAATAAGATAAACAGACAGCTGAACTGTCACACACACACACACACCACCAACCAAATCCCATCATCTCAATACTGACTGTCCACTGGACCAGCCCTGCCAGTGGAGGACCGCAGCCGTTCCCACCTAAGCCCCGCTCATCATACCGAGCGATAACCCTGTCCCATTAATGTGCACATCCCCTTCCGTGGCGGGTTCCACGAAGGGCGAAACTAGGGCGTGAAGTCACTCCCGCAAGTGACCCCACTCAGCCGAGAACGCATCTCGAGAACCATCAACAGCAATCACAACCACAAGCACAATACAATCATCACATCAAACAACTAACTACAGCACATCACCAATATCCCATTATGGGACTAATACTGAGTAGGAAATCCTACCTGGAAAGCACAACACGCAGACGGTATCTACAGCTGTATCAAAACGGCTCCTCTACGAATTCTCCTCCTATCATACATAACACATAAAGACTACCAATTACTTACTACTCATAAAACCCCCAAACCCTAAATTAGGGTTTGACCAAACCTAGCTAAACATTATAAAAATTATGCTAGAAGCTTACCCTCGACGCAAGGAATCCAACGACACGAAAAACAGCAAGAACCGACCGACTGAACTCCGGGAATTGTTAAGGATGCGATAAGGAAGAAGAACTGACTGCTTTCTCTCTTAAACAGGTTTTAGGTTTTGGTAAAAGTGTTTTAAAACAAAGACGATTATGTTTAAATACCCTAATCGCATAATTAACAAAACCCGCGAAAACACCCCGTAAACCGGACACTCGATCGAGTACCCAAGGTACTCGATCGAGTACCCCCTTACTCGATCGAGTACCCCAGCTACTCGATCGAGTACCCAACAGGTCATAAACTATTTTATTTTGCAACTTACCCTTACTCGACAGAGTAAGGCCTACTCGATAGAGTACCCAAAGACTTATAAATACGGAGTATTACAGTCTTCCCTCCTTAAAAGAACTTCATCCCCGAAGTTCAACCCATACATAAAAACAACCATACTGACTCGACCAAGACACAACAACTTAGCTAAGGACTCAAGAACTCGACCGACATAGAACATGAACTCTTAACCCCCATTCTACCAACTATGTTTACTTCCACAACATGACTCACTATATCGTATCTACCACATATATATCTCTCACGACACCAACTCCATACATAATCAACTACCATCCTCTAATGCTGCTAGCTCCATAATATCATCAACTATCAAACCCAATACTAAGACACTCATAGACATCAAACGGAATGTTACATTCTACCACCCTTAAAAGGAACTTCGTCCTCGAAGTTTACTCAGGCTCATAACATCATCCTCCAACTGTCAACACTATATAAAATATTCTCATACTCCGAAGCATCACCCTACTACAAGCACGGCCATGGCCTTTTATAAGTATCATCCACAAAACAAATCCCTCCTTTACGCTACGCTAACACTCTACTTCCAATTATATTACAACATGCACCACCATGAAACTCTCTTTTATCGCATCCTACTCCTCTTAAGACAAATGTTACGTCCTCGTAACTCACTAATACTATATCCTTAGTTATATCTTCTCATTATTTTCATTACCATCACATGTCATAGATAACCGCCTATAAACCCAACACTCACCATTCCTATATCCAAGGCTCCCATACATAAACATTTCTCATACCTCAACTCATTTGGCATACCACCTAACCTATACCATAAAACTCGTAGCAAAATCACCATACCAACTCTTCATTATTACTGCAAAACAACATACCTCTCTATGTAAGGCACTTATCTCCCAGAAGCATAACTCACGATCCACACTCGTTACGTACACGCACACTAGATCCTCAAGTTCTTTCTTCCATTACCGCAAAACTCATACACAACTTAACATGACACTAATTCCCAATACCCTACACTCACTGTCTCAACAAAAGATTATGAACAACCTGCATCTTTCGGGTCATTACCACACATGTTCTACGACTCACTTGCCATTACCATGTCTACTGAAACCTTAACTAGAACAAGATCATAATTATTGTAACAACCTCTCACAACCGTGTCCCATTAACAGAATGTCACTATACCATGACAACAACGAAAACATATACAACTCTCTTTATATTAACTCTACTCTCCTTCTCAAACTGAAACTTGAAAGAAACATTAGCAAACAAAACAATAGTCTATTTGTCCAAACTGAATCTCACAAGAAACAACAACAAATAAAACAACAATCTATGTATGACTGGTATGTATTTTCGAAACTCGAATCATAATCATCCCGCCTACTCCACCACAACCGGTGACGGCATCACAACACCGCCACCAACAGCCACACCGTAGTGCGAAAATACCCGTATTACAGCACTATGTACCGTGCCCGGATCACCACCCGAAGCACCACAACCACACCGATAGACATCACAACTGCATACAATTCCCATAAACACTGACTCAGCATAACTTCTCAGACAAGAAAACTTACTCAAATCCACTTTATTACGTCACCACGCAACATATTATATGGATACACAGATAAGCATCTCATGAACATCATCTCTACCATTTCATGGAATACACATGTGTTATTAATACACATAAAATTATAACTAGCCATGTCAATTAATCACATTATTACCCTTTTGGATATCATTCAATTAAATTACCGTGTCCAACATATATATTACAGAACATTCATAAAACAACTTTATAATTATCACACCATACCACTTCTTGTGAGGTCAGAACCTCACACAAACATTTACACATATCATAGACCCGTAATCACAACCAACTAGTCAATCCTGACCACGTAAGTTACCACTCGATAAAGGTTACCTGTCGCCCGAGTTTAACTCATATGCCCCTCATAACATATTCCCCCATTCTCACAACCATCACTTCCTGCCAAATATAACCATACCTTTACTATTCAACTATTAGCATCCGCCTCATCTAACCACATCTTATACCCTCTCACAATCATACACAACAATCGGGTCCCTACCAAATCAACTCTTTAGAATTGCTACCTTTCTAATATACCATCACTCTTAACCACTAGTGATAACACCACAATGCCACCACTGCTCGTATATCAAACCTCTTACACTCATATCAAAATAACATGGTTTTTCTCCTATTTTTGGTTAACATTCCAAATAACGAACAGCAAACCCATCCACAAAATTACCTCAACATTATTCCCAATACTATCTTATTTGTATTGTCATCCAACTCCCCACCAAATATCTCGTATCGTGCCAATACTCCACCAACTTCCTACTCCCTTAATTCCTCGAAACTCATTATCAATCATGTTGTCCTGAAGCTCCTATATAACCTGCAGCTAACATCCTCGTGATACTATCACACATTTCGATGATTCCTTACCTTTATATCACATAACTCCGGTGAACTTTTCCTCAGCTTACTTTTATCCTTCTTTTCTCTTTACACTCAATAATACCAATTTAATAGCTCAACTCCTTATTACTTCTATCTAACCCTTTAGTGCACCAATTACCTTCTCATCGCTCCAAAACTCAAATCCCATTATTTTATATCGATATCATCTCCCTCTTTCTTACCACAAATATTCTCTTATTATATCATCAATCACCCTTGCCACTAATCCATCCATAGAATCAACGTTTACTGTTCAACAATTGCATCTCCCTTCTTACATCTCTAGAAATTAAAATTCCTTTCATACCGCTAATTGCCCAAGAAAAACCCACAATAGTTTCATCTCTTAAAAAGCCAAATCTCCACCCCGCGACATGTCTCCACAAAGTTCACTATATACCACTCTTCTCAACCCCTTTAAAACGAACTTTCATTATGTATATTCTTAACCCACACGGCTCTTAACTACCTCCCTCCATAATTCTTTACACATCTCAAGTTGTCACTATCCATATCCTTACTCTCAATCCTTTCGTTCTCACGTTCCTCAGACTCACATCATCCATTGCCCACATTCACTTACTTTTACGTTACTCAACACACACTCATATCACTCATCTCATTTCATCTCAGAAAACATGCTCGATGTCTCAATTAAGCCATAACAATCTTCCTTTTCTTTTTCCACTATCTATTTCAACCACGTATAACTCATGTCCTCCCACCGAACTCATACTCACCACAGGTGTCACTCACTACACCACAAGATTGGGTAACTTACGCGTCAGGACCAACATACATGTAAAACAATGCATAAAGAAGCAAAATAATAACTTTGAATTAAACATAATATGCAACGAAGTCAAAAGATAAGCATATGACCCAAAACAAGGGTCACTAGATCGAGTCGAGCCACTCGATCGAGTAAGGGACTTACTCGATCGAGTAGGTCAAGATCAGAAGCACGTAAAACAAATCACCAGGGCTACTCGATCGAGTAACTAACGTACTCGATCGAGTGCCCCCTTACTCGATCGAGTACCAAGGATACTCGATCGAGTACCCCAATTCTCAGCACTGTCCAGTTTTCGTAAAACAGTCATAACTCACTCATTTCTTGGTCGTTTTGGGCGTGTGACCTATCGTTAGAATCGTAAAAGGACAAGCTATCACTTCCAATTGGAATCACATCAAAATCATTTTTGAATCTCAAGTTATAACAGTTTAAAGACAACCTCTTTATAATCGAAAAACACAACTACTTGATTTTACTTCCAAACAACTTAAACAACAACCAAGCAAGCAAAACCAGTCCAAAACTCATAAAACCAGTATTCATAATCATATGTTACTATTTTCAAAAGCCAAACAACAACATTCATCATGCACATAACTTATCTAACTTGCCAATTATGACTTACCCACATGTTTTTATTCTATCACTTTTCGTAAACAAAATCACAAATACATGACATCAAGTCCCCTATTCACATGTTACTACCACGATGATTCATCTTTTCCACTAATTCATCCATCATACCACATATTTATCCACCATATTCGTTCAACATATTCACTCAGCACATGTTCAATTCACACTCCCAACCTTCTGTACTTTTACTCAACACGACAACAACAACATGTAGACTTACATATCTCTTTATATATATATATATAGATAAAACACTTTTCCCTTACATAACTATAACATGCTAAATTACATGTATCAATCATTATACTTTCATGCTTTACAATCCACCAACATATAATTCACGTCATCATCATCAATTCATGCAACATACTACTACATAGATACACACAGCACACAATATGCACATAACGATTCCGACACTTATCCCATGGTGACCGGTTCAAAATTGTAGGGCGAGTTCGCGACTTTAGGACGTCTCCCAAGTCTTTGCATTAGCTCCTACAACCTTTACCCTGGGTTCATTTTAATTGACTCCCTATGTTCATTAAGTTCATTGGTTACAGGTTTCAGGATCGTCGCTCTGATACCATTTGTAACACCCCCATATTCCAAGTGCCTTACCAGGACCACTCAGGTATAAGGATGCCACCATCTCGGTTACCCGAGGCATGATAATCATAAGACAATGAAGAAACATACATAATTAAATAAGTTTAAGTGATTACATTACAAAACCAACTGAAGCAAAATACAACTGTTCTCAAACTATAAACCAACTGAAAGGGACTGTCCTAACAAACACAGCGGAATACTAAAGACTCAGACATGTGATGACTCCATCCCCAGCTAGATCCCACGCGTATCCAAGATATACCGCAAGCAATCGCTCACCACCCCGAATGGATCACCGAGTTTTTAAAACATTTAAACGGGTCAAGTACTAATCACACAACTCAATATACATCAACAATAAGATAAACAGACAAATTTGAATCGTCACACACACACACACACCACCAACCAATTCCCATCATCTCAATCTCGATCGTCCTTTGGACCACCGAGTGGGGGACCGCAGCCGTTCCCACCTAAGCCCTGCTCATCATACCGAGCGATAACCCTGTCCCATTAATGTGCGCATCCCCTTCCGTGGCGGGTTCCACGAAGGGCGAAACTAGGGCGTGAAGTCACTCCCGCAAGTGACCCCACTCAGCCGAGAACGCATCTCGAGAACCATCAACAGCAATCACAACCACAAGCACAATACAATCATCACATGAAACAACTAACTACAGCACATCACCAATATCCCATTATGGGACTAATACTGAGTAGGAAATCCTACCTGGAAAGCACAACACGCAGACGGTATCTACAGCTGTATCAAAACGGCTCCTCTACGAATTCTCCTCCTATCATACATAACACATAAAGACTACCAATTACTTACTACTCATAAAACCCCCAAACCCTAAATTAGGGTTTGACCAAACCTAGCGAAACATTATAAAAATTATGCTAGAAGCTTACCCTCGACGCAAGGAATCCAACGACACTAAAAACAAGAAGAACCGACCGATCGAACTCCGGAATTGTTAAGGATGTGATTAGGAAGAAGAACTGACTGCTTTCTCTCTTAAACAGGTTTTAGGTTTTGGTAAAAGTGTTTTAAAACAAAGACGATTATGTTTAAATACCCTAATCGCATAATTAACAAAACCCGCGAAAACACCCCGTAAACCGGACACTCGATCGAGTACCCAAGGTACTCGATCGAGTACCCCCTTACTCGATCGAGTACCCCAGCTACTCGATCGAGTACCCAACAGGTCAGAAACTATTTTATTTTGCAACTTACCCTTACTCGACAGAGTAAGGCCTACTCGATAGAGTACCCAAAGACTTATAAATACGGAGTATTACAGGTCGTATTCTTAATTAATTAATTTAATTCCCGAGTTATTTAAATAATTAAAGACGGGTTTTTGAGTCGGGTTGTTGAGTTGTTCAATGTTTGATTCGGGTTTTTCTTAATCACATAATCCGTTTAATCCTTTAATTATCGTGTTGGTTTTAGTTCCGAGCTATTTAAAATAAAATAATAATTAATGATAATTAACTAATTAGAGATGGGTTTAATAGAAAAGTTACTATATCGGGAAGTTTCCATTCTTAGGAAGTTCTATCTTTAATAACTCTTTATTTTGGGAACGGGAATAGTTAAGTAATTGTTATCATTTAATCATCTTTCAGAGGGCGAATTGTTGTGGAATATTACTGGACACCCGACCATTTGACTGAAGTACTGAGGTAGGGAAATACACTTGACTTATTATCGTTGTTGAATTGTGTTGACTTGATTCATGGTTGTTGATTTACGTTATGATTCATATACTAGAAGGTGATTGACTGAATTGATCGTATTGAATATATTATCACAACATCGGGTAACCGGCATGATTTTATGATTTATCAGTTCAGTGATTTATATATATTGTGTTGCATTAATTTCTTTTGAGCATTCATATGCATTGGAGATGGATGATGTTGTGGTGATGTAGTGTGGTGATGACGATGTTGTGATAAGGCCCAGGCGGGTTCTGCAGGACTTGCCCTGGTGTCCTCAGCTGCGAGCTGACA
This sequence comes from Silene latifolia, assembly GCF_048544455.1. Taxonomy (NCBI): domain Eukaryota; kingdom Viridiplantae; phylum Streptophyta; class Magnoliopsida; order Caryophyllales; family Caryophyllaceae; genus Silene; species Silene latifolia. The sequence goes on along the minus strand of NC_133534.1, from coordinate 172,477,177 downwards.
GATCGGCTACGGTCGATATATATAGTCTACCGGGGATTGGTATGGCTGGGCGTTCCGGGTTATGAGTTATGAGAAATGAGATATGGGATATGAGTTGAGATGGAGATGGAGGTGACGGAGGATCATGCATATCATATTTTGTTGTTTAATTGTTTTCCCTACTCAACCTCGTGGTTGACCCTGTGTATTCGTGAACACCTGTGATGACCCAAATATTGGCGAGCAGACTTGACAGGTTTAAGAGATAGAACGGGAGCTTGGTGGGCGTGAGATATTGGATCAGAAGACTTAGTAGCTAGATTATCATCTAGAAGACTTTCACTTTTGTTTTTGTTAGTTCTTTGTAATTTGACGTAAAAGAGGTTTTGTAATAATTAAGTTAAAGTAATTATATAATTTTGCCTTGAAGTTTAATTTGTTATTCACTAACTCGGGAAACCGAGATGGTAACAGTCCGGTTTATTAGGGAATGTCTTGCTAAAGGCCCCTTCATAAACCGGGGTGTTACATGCGATATCCGAGAGGCAACCTGGACTGTTTTGTTGTACTTTCGTTTGAACTTGTTATTTCTTTTTATGCTGTGTGTTAAACTCTAAACGCTGAACTTGCGCGTATCTTGCTAGTCTCGTGGTCCTTGTTGGAATAAGTGTCATCCGACAATAATGCGATCACAACGGTCGATCATAATGATCACATGTTTAAATCTCATTTTAAGAATACATGTGGGAAGTAATATTTTACAGTCAACTGGTCCACACATATCGGTAATGATTGGCTGACTAGAGTTTGACATTACTGTCGTGCGACGGTAGTGATCAGTTGATCCCCTTAGGTCATACCTATAGGGAAATACTCTTAATTGATTATTTAATTAATCGTATGCCGATACGAGTTAATTAAATTGCTTAAAATTGACGGATGATTTTATGAGTATAGTAACGTGTCTTATTGTAATTTGATTAAATGAGATACGGTCTAAGTAATCGAATTGTTTTATTACTTAGATTAAATTATTGTTTACGAAACAATTGAAACAGAATGAATAATTTATTATAAATACAAGTTGTTGTAGTTTATAATCATATGATCCATTTTTGTACAAGTAGTTGTGAATTACTAGTTATTTTTGTATGTGACGTATTTTATTAATATGATGATTTTTAATATGTTAAAAATGCATTATAATGTTGAAAGAAATGTAGATCTATATACATACTAACATACTCATATATGTTTTAATTTAATTTGTCATAAAATTAAAGAATGATCTTATGCATGCAAACTTTAAACAAAATAAAGAGGAAATCATCATCTTACATTGGATGTTTCGGTTTTATGGGCACAAGTGAGTTCACCTACTCACTTGTTCTTGAGCTTCCAAATATTGGATGAACAAGGTTCAAATTAGAACCTCTCCCAAAAGCATATACCCAAGATAACCCCTTAATAGATTAATATTATTAGATCTAGAATAATAATAATCTTACTAAAAATTGACCCAAAAATAATTATTTTGTACTCTATAATTTCGGTATATAGAGGAAGGGTTTTTGGAGTTTTTATCTCTCTAATTTCATAAGATGTAGAGAGCATTTTTATTTCTCACACTAGAAAATATTATGCAAAAGTATGAATGAATAATGGTAGAGAAAACTCTCTATTAGCCCCTTGGAAAACCGGTGGGAAGGAGTGGGAGGGAGCCCATGCATGGTGAAGTTTTTCTATCCAAGAAAACATAGGCTTGCATGGCTATGGCTAGGTGTAATTATGTTGTTTTCCACTCAAAAATAACACAATTTAAACACCATACTCCCTCCTAATTTTCGGTCCAAATGAGAGAAAATGGATTCCATTTTATCTTTGTCATATGTCACATGTCACATGTCACATAAAATTGTTATGTATTTTTAACATATTAAAAATCAACGTATTAACAAAAATACGTCATAAACAAAAATCGACTTAGTAATTCATAATTACTTGTACCAAAAATTTTACCAATTTATAAATCACAACATCTTGTATTTATAATAATTTATTCATTCAAATGCAATTGTTTCCTTAAACAATAATTTCATCTAACTAATGAAACAATTCGATTACTTAGACCGTATCTCATTTAATCATACTATAATGAAATACGTAAATTTTACTTCCAAAATCGTCCGTCAATTTTAAGTAATTTAATTAACCCGTATCGTCATACGATCAATTAAATAATCAATTAAGAGTGTTACCCTTTAGGTATGACCTAAGGGGATCAACTGATCACCACCGTCGCACGACAGTAATGTCAAACTCTAGTCAGCCAATCATTACCGATATGTGTGGACCAGTTGACTGTAAAATGTTACATCCCACATGCATTCTTAAAATGAGATTTAATAATGATATTTAAATCATGTGATCGCACTATTGTTGAGGACACGTTTCCCAACAATCTCCCACTTGTCCTCGACAAGTGTGCGTCACCAATTCTCTTGTCCTATTACTATCTCCCACTCAATGCAAGGTGTCTTTCAGGTCGTACTTGCAAGTGATCATATCGAGAGTGGTTTCCTCGATCTGGAGAATAACAGATTGACCGGATTTATCTATCATAGATACCTTCCGAGCGTGGCCACGCATTTCCAGTTCATTACTCCTCGAGTGGCCCTGAGATATTGTTATAACCCTGACAAGGGGGTGGACAATTCCTATCGCACTTATTCCCTTCGACTAGCCACAGCCATCATAACCCAAAATATGCCCATTTGACCCCATTTACGAAGGTCGTAGTAACACAAATCAAAGTTAATCTGAAACTGTGCCATCTTAGGCGAACATCTTTTGTCAAAAGAATCGACTCATTAGAATACTATAGCAGCTCTCGCCACGACCAGGCTATATAAATTTGCCAGAACTCTATAAGCGGTCATAAGGCCCGACAAAGTGTTCTTAACAGTCTGCCTATGTGATCGACTAGTCATCTCACATGACTGTATGGCACTTGAACTTGCCATCAATCGCATCACATTCTAGTCACTTCGAGACGTCACCTCATACAAATGACTATGGGCGAATACAATGCTAATCCGTGTTCACTTTAACGGGGTTCAATTGTCTCTAAAACCCGTTTGGATGTAACAAAGTATAATAAAAAGTTTTAAAGTAAAACTCGAACGACAAATGCGATTATCACATATGAATAGTCAATGCCTGATTACTATTTCATATTCTATAATCTAATTTGATCTTGTACGTAGTTGTTCATTTCAATTCAATTGAAATGACATGACTCATCATGTTTAGCCTTTGAGAAGGCTTTGGTTAGTAGGCTTTATCAATTTCTTGTACCTTACTCAACCTCACTACATACTCGTTTTCCTTTGTAATGTATACATTTGCATTACAAAACTTTCTGAGTACGTGTCGAGATCCAATCAAGACATAGGCCCTCTAACCTAAGAATAGCTCCCACAATTTTCACAGTGTGCGGGACTCATCCTTCTTGCACATCTCATGATTGCAAGTGTACTCAAATTCCGTTATAAATATCTCTCATTGTTCTTTATTGCCTAGAACGATTCTAGAAAATCTCCTTCTTAATTAACATTGCCACAATGGTATCTTAACCATCCTAATGTGTTTTGATTATGGTTTTGTCGGAAACCATGTGCAATCTCAATTGTCAATTGTCACTTGTGTAACACCCTTACACAAAATTGCATCATAAACACTTTGCTTCATAGCCTTAATGCTTCTGCAAGCACTTAAGGGTAATCTTTATTGCTTACTTTATAAAGATTACTTAAATTCGATTTTGAAAACAATTCATCATACTCAAGGTATATGAAGTGTTATACATCTTTACTCATTTAATTGATCCGGCAGCGGAAACAAATGGAATCAATCAAATATGTTCAATTAATTGAACTAGTCATGAATCTTATCAACGTAAGACTTCTTATTGACGCTAATATCATGTGAATTTATCTTCATAAAACCGGATATTCAAGATGTATTATAATACTCCAAAAGTCTTAAATCATTCTAAATGATCAATATGTCATCCACATATCGGACTAATTAAAACTTCCGTAACTCCCACTAAACTCCATGTATAAACATAACTTCTCGACTTATCGAGAAATGTTTTATCACATGATCAAAATGTTGATTCCAACTCATTGATGTCCTACTTAAGACCCTCTCTTAAGTTTCACATTATCTTAGGATTGCAAGAATCTACAAAACTCATGACATGTATTGAATACATTTCTTCTTTTGAAGAAGTGGGTTTTAGATTTACTTGCTTCGTATTTCATAACCTCATAATGAAACACAATCCCTAAGAAGATCCAAATAGACTTAAGCATTTCAATTAGTGCAAAACCCTTTGCAACCAATCTTGCTTTGAAATATCTCTTTATTAGTGCAAAACCCTTTGTTACTAATCAAGCCTTTTATTTCGGATTCTCATGGCTCTAAGCCTTGTATTGAGTTGTGACTTAAACACTCTTATGTAAGTCATTCGTTCATTACTTTCTAGAAGTAATTAACTTGAATCAAACAATTTCTTTTGTAAGTTATAAGCTCTTTACTTTCTTAAAAGTAGCATGTATTCATCATTTTTAGCAAGTGACGAATTTAACCTCCTAGGTTTTTGAAAAAACAATGTCTTACACAAAACGTCTCATGTAGCCAAGAAAGACCAGTTTCTTGCGACATAACATTCTCTGTGGCATTCTTTGTGGTTCTTGAATAATTTCTCCCACTCTGTCTTCTAAAAATAAACTTGTATTTTAGAAAGACAGCTTCACGAGCCACAAACCCGTCGTACTCGTGATAATGGAAAAGGAAAAATGAGCATTTGTTTCTTGTGAAAGCCTACAAACATGGTACCCTTACCATTTCATATCTCATATGATTCGATTTAGTGGAAAAATAATTTAGACAAAAATGATAAAATCCCCAAAATGATCAAGTAACTCATAGTAACTTGATTGAAGTCCAAACCATATCGAATAGCGTTTGAATTCTTATCCAATCACACATTATTCCATAATGCGTGCTAAGAGAGATTAACTTGTGATACTATATCACATTTTCTTTGGCTTATATTAAAGTCTTCACTTTGATAATCCCATCACGACTAAATCGTGATTCCTTGAACTCTTTGAAATTCTTCATAGATTTCTCTATTTACCTTATTAAGTGAACATATTAGCGTCAACTTAAATTGTTGGTAAAAGAAAATGATCAACCTATTTTGGATCAATGATTTACAACCTCGATCTCCTTTTCAACCAAAAGGCACGAGACATCTTGCTTTGAATACAAGATACGCATATACCATTAACAATCTAATGGTTTCAAGAGTACTCGATAACTCTTTGCGTTCATCATTCCAAAATTTAAGGTTTAATCTTGGGTTACCAATTTGAGTCTTGCATCATCTTCATGATATATCGTTCTAGTTTGGTTTAGAATATTATCACCTTGATAATGGGCTAGCTATATCAAATCGTGGTGTAAAGGGTCACAAAAGTGAAACCTCTTTTGTATCTTAACAAGTATGTATTCTTATTTAGAGTTTATGTACTTAATAGTCACAATTAAGTACAACTCCAAACCCGAAAACTAGATTGAGTACACAATGACTCTATCTCTCGACACCATTGATGCTAGTCGTCATATTCTAATCATTCTATGTATCAAGTACAACGATGTAAACCACCACCGGTTTCTAATATTGACGAAGTGGTACTAGCAAAATTTATGCCAATCATATAAACATTTAAAGAAGAAGATCCTATTAGATGTCCCACAACTAATTTGTTGATTCTTCAATAAGTTGGGGTAGTTTCCTTTCTAGTGTCCAACATTTAAGACAATGGAAACTTTATCGGTCGGATTTGATAGGTTTAGTATCGTCATTCTCAACAACTTTACCTTTAACATTACCTTGTATCAATTCCATTATTATCTTTACTTCTTGAACCTCGTCCTCATCTCAACGGTTTAAGAGAATGCTCCCACTTATTTCAATGAGTCTTTGCTTTGAGAAGCAAAATTGAATTCATGAAGATCACTCTTCATTTGTTCGTTTTAGTCTTAAAACTTTCATTGAAGTGGTTGCGTTATTTTGGTCAATTACGAATTCTGGACAAAACTAATTACCAAAACAATTTATCGCTTCAAGGTACTTAATTCATTTAAGTACATGAAAAACAATCCATTGTAAGTAGACGTGTTAGCCTAGAATCAAAAACCTGTTTGATAATGACTAGCTTTAATCTATACTCTTTACAAGAGATCTTTAGCAATGGTTCATATGAGGTTTTAGAAGCAATTTCATATTTGTCTTTAGTTATGATGTTTTAACGGAGATTTGAGTCAAAAATCGAAATGATATCGTATATGAATTGTGGTAAAGAAATAGAACAATATAACAACGGAATAGTGGAAAACTTAACATTTATCGTTTCATTAATACTTGTAAATAACAAGTAAAGCATTTACATAGTGACCTCTACCCAACTATGATAAATGATTCCAAGATCCAAATTCATATTAACTTGGGCACGGTAGGGCCGATTCATCCCTTATCAATATAACTCGGTAGATTAACTATTTAATCGATTCTACTTTTAGAACTCTTGGTCGATAATATTACATTAACAATTATCTTTAGCCCAAAACACATTCGACAAGGGCACGGTAGGGCCGATACATCCCTTATCAAAAAACTTTTGTTGAGTTCAACCCAAATTTCGAATAAATGTGTCCATGATCCAAATCCACATCAACTTGGGCACGGTAGGGCCGATTCATCCCTTATCAACATGAATTCGGTGGATCAACATTCATCACCCACTTCCCCTACGTAACAAGGTTTGTACCCCGGTAGGGCCGAGTGCACTCCCTCGCGAAATAGGTTTTCATGGTTTCTACTATTTGGTAAGGCTAAATCTCAATTGTTTATTTTAGCGAGAGGTCATGTCAATTTATTATCTATCACGTTTTAAGTGAACTAAAGCGGTGAACTACGATAATTCTAATTGACACGGTCGATAAACTCGATAAAAAGATGATGATGCATGTTTTAGTTATGGCGATTTAGCGATGCATGCGACATAAAATAAAATGCAAGCATAAAATAAATAAATCCTAGTATGGCCTTTCCTAAAATAGAAAAACTATTTAACTATTACATATTCGGAAACCAACTCCATTGCTCCCTTGAACTTCGGTTGTGACACGTATCTCGAGGTAACACCGTCTTTATGTATCGCCATTCTTGAAGAAATCCGTCTTTGGGAACTCCGGAATGAATAAAATTACATAATAAATTACATAATTTCCTATTATACATTTGTAACTAAAATAAAATAAATCTATTAAATTACAAAACGGTGATACGAGATCACAATAAAATTACAACCGAATCTATATTCCCATACATTTCGGGAAATACCAATTAAAATCTAAGGCCATACTAAGTAAAAATTACATAATTCAAAATTACATAAATTAAAATTATGACAATCATAAAGGAAAAATGCAGCATTATAATATGTATGAACATGCTCAATTTTATGCTAAATTGCCTTTAATTAGCCAATATCGTATATTACTCGGTTTTTACGGATTTGCGTGATTTCAACATTTTTATAATCACAAAAATACATAAACTCATATTTATGCATAAGTTAATTACCCTAACCTCTTAGGACTCAAAATTTAGTCTTCACTAATAATTTGACCATAATTAACTCATTTTTATAAAATTGTTCATCAATGGATTAAAAAAATTACAAAAATAAGCTATAAACTTCAAAATAAATCACAAAATTTCAAATAAATTTGAAATTTGAAATTTAAACTCATGAACATTCTGAAAAAATACAATGACACTCATAATGTTCAAAAACTTAAGTTAAAAATTTTGAAATTTTTCCGGAAAAACAATGTTGCGGTTTATCGATTTTAACAAAAATAATCATAAAAACATGGAAAAATTATATTCATTAACTTTTAAATTTTAGATTTGAAAAAGATAATAAAAAGCAACATTGAAAGTTTTTCCTAAGTCATAGATTATGTTTTATTAATTTTTCACTAATAATGTCACTATTTATGCTATTTTTCTTCAAAAATCCATAAATCATGCAAAAAGACTTTTTTATAGCCAATTATTTTACACACATCTTGTAAAATTGCATGTGACAACATATTAAATTTTTATGACCAGATTCGAAATTTAACTCATATTAACCTATTTTTCACTTAAATCCGAATTTAATAATGAAAAATCCATTTTTCGAGCATAACAAGTCCAAAAATTATGAAAATTTACAGGTTATCTCAAAATAATATATGTGACAACATATCCAAAAATCACTGGAAAATTCGAAGTATAGCTAATTTTAGACCGAAAATGACATTTTTACTCATAAAATCATATTTAAATGTCATTATTGTATAATATGAACAATAAAAATCCGTAAAATTAACCAAAATATCCTAAAACATTTTAGGACCAGAAATATTAACATGCATGAATTTATTTCGTGATATCTCATAATAACACAAATTTTACAAGTTTTATATCTTATTCTTATAACTCGGAAAAACTTTTAACCGATTTGCATGCAAACAACCGTGGCTCTGATACCGATTGAAAGAAATATAGATCTATATACATATAACATACTCATATATGTTTTAATTTAATTTGTCATAAAATTAAAGAATGATCTTATGCATGCAAACTTTAAACAAAATAAAGAGGAAATCATCATCTTACATTGGATGTTTCGCTTTTATGGGCACAAGTGAGTTCACCTACTCACTTGTTCTTGAGCTTCCAAATATTGGATGAACAAGGTTCAAATTAGAACCTCTCCCAAAAGCATATACCCAAGATAACCCCTTAATAGATTAATATTATTAGATCTAGAATAATAATAATCTTACTAAAAATTGACCCAAAAATAATTATTTTGTACTCTATAATTTCGGTATATAGAGGAAGGATTTTTGGAGTTTTTATCTCTCTAATTTCATAAGATGTAGAGAGCATTTTTATTTCTCACACTAGAAAATATTATGCAAAAGTATGAATGAATAATGGTAGAGAAAACTCTCTATTAGCCCCTTGGAAAACCGGTGGGAAGGAGTGGGAGGGAGCCAATGCATGGTGAAGTTTTTCTATCCAAGAAAACATAGGCTTGCATGGCTATGGCTAGGTGTAATTATGTTGTTTTCCACTCAAAAATAACACAATTTAAACACCATACTCCCTCCTAATTTTCGGTCCAACTGAGATAAAATGGATTCCATTTTATCTTTGTCATATGTCACATGTCACATGTCACATAAAATTGTTATGTATTTTTAACATATTAAAAATCAACGTATTAACAAAAATACGTCATAAACAAAAATCGACTTAGTAATTCATAATTACTTGTACCAAAAATTTTACCAATTTATAAATCACAACATCTATTATTTATAATAATTTATTCATTCAAATGCAATTGTTTCCTTAAACAATAATTTCATCTAAGTAATGAAACAATTCGATTACTTAGACCGTATCTCATTTAATCATACTATAATGAAATACGTAAATTTTACTTCCAAAATCGTCCGTCAATTTTAAGTAATTTAATTAACCCGTATCGTCATACGATCAATTAAATAATCAATTAAGAGTGTTACCCTTTAGGTATGACCTAAGGGGATCAACTGATCACCACCGTCGCACGACAGTAATGTCAAACTCTAGTCAGCCAATCATTACCGATATGTGTGGACCAGTTGACTGTAAAATGTTACATCCCACATGCATTCTTAAAATGAGATTTAATAATGATATTTAAATCATGTGATCGCACTATTGTTGAGGACACATTTCCCAACAAATGTAACATGTCATGTAACATGTCACATATGTCACAATTGACAAATGACAAAAATAAAATGGACCAACATATTATATGGCTGACCGAAAATGGAGGCTTAAGGGTTAGTGTGCCTTAATTAAGTTGTTTAGTGGAAGACATCATGATTAACCTCTACATGATAGGGTTGCATGCCTACACCTTGAATAGAACAACCTAAAAAGCAAAGTGCATGCATTGGCACCCTCTTTCCTCTCTCCTAAAACCGGTTCCCTCGTCCACCTAAATGATGTGAATTGTTCTCATTTTTCATTATTACTCATTCCACTATTCTACTATTTTTCTAGTGTGAGAAAAATTCTACCATTCTCTACAATTTGTGAAATAAACTTAGAGAAAGAAACCTCATAAAATTATTCCTCTTGGCCGAAATTTTCAAGGGCCAACAAATCAGTCTTTGTGTCATTTTTAAGTAAGATTAATATTATTACTAGTTCATAATAATATTGGTTATTAAGGGCATTCCTTGGGTATATGCTTTTGGGAGAGGTTCTAATTTGAACCTTGTTCATCCATTGTTGGAAAGCTCAAGAACTAACAAGAAGGAGATCTTGTTGGTGTTCAAATGGCCGAAAATAAGATGGTGAGAAATCGATTTTTCCATCTCTTTTTATTAAGTTTGCATGCATAAGATCATGTATTTATTTTATGACCAAATAAATTAATTCATATATTAATATGTATAGTATTGAATTTAAAGAAACCTAACAAGCGGTATCATGAGCCTTAGGTTGTTTGCATGCAAATCGGTTTATGGTTTTTCCGAGTTATAAGATTAACATACAAAACTAATTAATTTGGATTTATGAAGATAAACCTAAAAATAACTTTGCATGTTAAAAGTTTCTGGTCCTAAGTGATTTTTAGGACATTTTGGTTTATTTATGGATTTTATTGTTCATTTTGTTAATTTATGACAAAAAAATGTGATTTTGTATATATAAATGTCATTTTTGGACGAAAATTACTTAAACTTTGAATTTTCCAGTGGTTTTTGGATATGTTTTCACATGTAATACATTTGGATGGCCTGTAAATTTTCATGTTAAAATAAGTTGTTTTGCTCGAAATATGAATTTTATAATTTAAAATCGTATTTAAATGGGTGAATAGGTTAATATCAGTTATATATCGAATTTAATCATGATTTTTTAGTATGTTGTCACATGCAATTTTACAAGATGTGTGTAAAATTTTTGGCTATAGTGAAGTTTTATTGCATGATTTATGAATTTTTGATGAAACATCACATAAATAGTGACTATAATTAGTTACAATGCTAAAACATACTTCATGACTAAAGAAAGACGTCACATGTTGCATTTTATCATATATTTCAGATCTAAAAGTGAAAAGTTGATGAAAATAATTTTTTTTCATATTTTTATGGTCATATTTGATAAAACCGATAAACCGCAACATTGTTTTTCTCGATAATTTTTCAAAATTTTTAACCTAAGTTTTGAACATTATGAGTGTCATGGTAATTTTCCAGAATGTTCATGAGTTTAAATTTCAAAATTTGAAATTATTTGAAATTTTTATAATTTAATTTGAAGTTTATAGCAAAATTTTGTATTTTGGTCCATAATGAACAATATTAAGAAATCAAGTTGAATTATTGTCAAAATGTTAGTGAAGACTAAGTTTTGAGTCCTAAGATGGTTAGGGTAATTAACTTGAACATAAATATGAATTTATGTAACTTGTTGTGATCTTAACAAGTTTATAATCACGTAAATCCATAAAAACCGATAAAATATACGATATTGGCTCTTAAAATGCGATTTGGCATAAATTTGAGCATGTTCATACATATTATAATGCTGCATTTTATTTATGATTGTCATATTTTAATTTTATGTAATTTTTGAATTATGTAATTTTACTTAGTATGGCCTTAGTTTTAATTGGTTTTACCCGAAATGTATGGGAATATCGATTCGGTTGTAACTATTGTGATCTCGTATCACCGTTTTGTAATTTAATAGTTTTATTTTTATTTTTATTACAAATGTATAATAGGAAATTATGTAATTCATTTTGTAATTTAATTATTCCGGAGTTCCTTGAAGACGGTGCCATTCGAGAAAGCGGTCCATCAAAGAAGGTGTTGCGTTGAAGTGCGTGCCATATGAAGTTCAAGGGACCAAAGGAGTTGGTTTCCGCATTTGTAATAGTTTATTAGATTTACTATTTTAGGAAGGCCATACTAGGATTTTATTTTTATGCTTTGCATTTTATTTATATGTTGTATGCATCGCTAAATCGTCATAACTTAACATGCATTCTATTTTAATCGAGTTTATCGACCGTGTCAATTACAATTATCGTAGTTCACCGCTTTAGTTCACTTAAAACGTGATAGATAATAAATTGACATGACCTCTCGCTAAAATAAACAATTGAGACTTAGCCTTACCAAAAAGTAGAAACCATGAAAACCTATTTCGTGAGGGAGTGCGCTCGGCCATACCGGGGTACAAACCTTGTTACGTAGGGGAAGTGGGTGATAAATGTCTATCCACCGGATTCATGTTGATGAGGGTTGTATCGCCAAGCGTGCCCAAGTTAATGTGGATTTGGATCATGGACACATTTATTCAAAATTTGGGTTGAACGCAACAAAAGTATTCTCGACCATAGCCGGATGTGTTTTGGGCTAAAGATAAATACTAATGTAATTATATCGACCAAGAGTTCTAAAAGTAGAATCGATTAAAGAGTTAATCCACCGAGTTATATTGATAAGGGATGAATCGGCTACACCGTGCCCAAGTTAATATGAATTTGGATCTTGGAATCATTTATCATAGTTGGGTAGAGGCCACTATGTAAATGCTTTACTTGTTAAATTATTTACAAGTATTATTATAACGATAAATGTTAGTTTTTCATCATTCCGTTGTCGCATCATTGTATTTTCTTTACCTCAATCTATACGTTATCATTTCGATTATAGTACAAAATCTCCATTAAAACATCGTAACTTGAGACAAATATGAATTTTTCTTCTAAAACCTCGTGTTATCCATTGGAAGGATCTCTTGTGAAGAGTATAGATAAAAGTTATTCATGATCAAAAGGGTTTTTGATTCTTGACTAACATATCTACTTACAATGAATTGTTTCTCATATGCTAAATTGAGTTAAGTACTTTGAAACGTTAAATTATTTTGGTAACTAGATTTGTAAGAAATCAAAATTGACCAAAATACCGCAACCACTTCAATGAATGTTTTAAGACTAAACGAATGATTTGAAGAGTAGTCTTCATGAAATTCAATTTTGCTTTTCTAAGCAAAGACTCGTTGAGATGAGTGGGAGCATTCTCTTAACCGTTAAGAAAAGGACGAGGTTCAAAGAAGTAAAATTAGAATGGAATTGATACAAGGTAATGTTAAAAGTAAAGTTATTGAGAATAACGATACTAAACTTATCAATCCCGACTGATAAAGTTTCCATTGTCTTAATTGTTAGACGCTAGAAAGGAAACGACCCCAAATTATTGAAGAATCAGCAAGTTAGTTGTGGGACATCTAATAAGACCTTCTTCTTTAAATGTTTATTTGATTGACATAAATTTTGCTAGTACTACTTCGTCCATATTAGAAATCGGTGGTGGTTTTCATCGTTGTATTTGATACATAGGACGATTAGAATATGACGACTAGCAACAAATGATGTTGAGAGTTAGAGTCATTGTGTACTCAATCTAGTTTTGGGTTTATATTTATACGTTAATTATGACTATTAAGTGAATAAACTCTAAATAAGAATATAAACTTGTTAAGATACAAAAGAGGTTTCACTTTTGTGACCCTATACACCATGACTTGATGTATGGCTAGCCCACTATCAAGGTGATTATATTCTAAACCAAACTAGAATGATATATCATGTAGATGATGCAAGACTCAAATTGGTAACCCAAGATTAAACCTTAAATTCTGGAACGATGAATGCAAAGAGTTATCGAGTACTCTTAGAACCATTAGATTGTTAATCTTATGGTATATGCGTATCTTGTATTCAAACCAAGATGTCTCGTGCTTTTGGTTGAAAAGGAGATCGAGGTTGTAAATCATTGATCCAGAATAAGTTGATCATTTTCTTTTACCAACGATTTAAGTTGACACTAATGTGTTCACTTAATAAGGTAAATAGAGAAATCTTTGAAGAAGTTCAAAGAGTTCCAGAAATTACGATTTAGTCGTGATGGGATTATCAAAGTGAAGACTTTGATATAAGCCAAAGGAAATGTGATATAATATCACAAATTAATCTCTCTTAGCACGCATTATGGGATAATGTGTGGTTGGATAAAGAAATCAAATGCTATTCGATATGGTTTGGACTTTAATCAAGTTACTTTGAGTTACTTGATCCTTTTGGGGATTTTATCATTTTGTCTAAATTATTTTTCCACTAAATCTAAAACGAATCATATGAGATATGAAATGGTAGGGTACCATGTTTGTAAGTTTTCAAAAGAAACAAATGCTCATTTTTCCTTACTATAATCACGAGTACAACGGGTTTGTGGCTCGTGAAGCTGTCTTTCTAAAATACAAGTTTATTTCTAGAAGACAGAGTGGGAGAAATTATTCAAGAGCCACAAAGAATGTTATGTCGCAAGAAATTGGTCTTTCTTGGCTACATCAGACGTTTTGTGTAAGACGTTGTTTCTTCAAAACCTAGGAGGTTAAAGTTATCACTTGTTGAAGATGATGAATTAGTGTTACTTTTAGAAAGTAAAAAGCTTGCAACTTACAAAGAAATTGTTTGATTCAAGTTGATTACTTCTGGAAAGTAATCAACATATGACTTATATGAGAGTGTTTAAGTCACAACTCAATACAAGGCTTAGAGCCATGAAAATCCGAAATAAATTCCAAGTGAATTGTTAGATATCAAAGCTTGATTGGTAGCAAAGGGTTTTGCACTAGTTGAAATGCTTAAGTCTATTTGGATCTTCTTAGGGATTATGTTTCATTATGAGATATATATAGCGAGTGAATCTAAAAGCCACTTCTTCAATTAGAAGGAATGTATTCAATACATGTCTTAAGTTTTGTAGATTCTTGCCATCCTAAGATAATGTGAAACTTAAGAGAGGGTCTTAAGTAGGACATCAATGAGTTGGAATCAATGTTTTGATCATATTATAAAACTTTTCTCGATAGGTCGAGAAGTTGTGTTTATACATAAAGTTTAGTGGGAGTTACGGTAATTTTAATTAGTCTAATATGTGGATGACATATTGATCATTGGGAATGATTTAAGACTTGGAGATATATAATACATCTTTAATATCCAGATTTATGGAGATAAATCCACATGATATTAGTGTCAAATAAGAAGTCTTATGTTGATAAGATTCATGACTAGTTCAATCAAGTTGAACATATTTGATTGATTCCATTTGCTTCCGCTGCCGGATCAATTAAATGAGTAATGATGTATAACACTTCATATATTTTGAGTATGATGAATTATTTCAAATCGAATTTAAGTAATAGTTACCAAATAGCCATATTGATTATTCTTAAGTGCTTGAAGAAGCATTAAAGATGCAAAGTTAAGTGTTTTTGCAATTCACAAATTTGTGTAAGGGCTTACACTAATGACTGTTGAGATTGTATAAGGTTTCGGACAAAAACCGTATTCGAAATACCTAAAGATGGTTAAGGAACCATTGTGGCTATGCTATTTATGAAGTGGATTTGCTAGAATTGTTCGAGGCAATAAAGAACAATGAGAGATGCTTACAACGGAAATTGAGTACACTTGCAATCATGAGATGTGCAAAAGGATGGATCCCGCACACTATGAAAACTGTGGGAGCTATTCTAAGGATCTAGACACGTACTCAGAAAGTTTTTTAATGCAAATGTATACATTACAAAGGAAAACGAGTATGTAGTAAGGTTGAGTAAGGTACAAGAAGTTGATAAAACCTACTAACCAAGGCCTTCTCATAGGATTAACATGATGAGTCATGTCATATGTCATTTCAATTGCATTGAGATGAACAACTACATATAAGATGAAAATTGATTATAAAAATATGAAGTAGTAATCAGGTATTGACTATTCATATGAGATAATCACATTTGTCGTTCGAGTTTTTAAACCTAAAACTCCTTTTATACTTTGTTACATCCAAACGGGTTGTGGAGACAATATTGAACCCCGTTAAAGTGAACTCGGATTAACATGGTATTTGCCCATAGTCACTTGTATGAGGTGACGTCTCGAAGTGACTTGAGTGTGATGCGATTGATGGCAAGTTCAAGTGCCATAGAGTCATGTGAGATAACTAGTCGATCACATAGCAGACTGTTAAGAACACTTTGTCGGGTCTAATGACCGCTTATAGAGTTCTGGCAAATTTATATAGCCTGGTCGTGGCGAGAACTACTATAGTATTCTAATGAGTCAATTCTATGAGTAAAGACTGTTCGCCTAAGGTGGCACAGTTTCAGATTAACTATGATTTATGTTACTACGACCTTCGTAAATGCGGTCAAATGGGCATATTTTGGGTTATGATGGTTGTGGCTAGTCGAAGGGAATAGTGCGATAGGAATTGTCCACCCCTTGTCAGGGTTAAAACAATATCTCAGGACCACTCGAGGAGTAATGAACTGGAAATGCGTGGCCACGCTCGGAAGGTATCTATGGTAGATAATTCCGGTCAATCAGTTATTCTCCAGATCGAGGAAACCACTCTCGATATGATCACTTGCAAGTACGACCTGAAAGAAACCTTGCATTGAGTGGGAGATAATAATAGGACAAGAGAATTGGTGATGTACACTTGTCGAGGACAAGTGGGAGATTGTTGGAATATGTGTCCTCCGACAATAATGCGATCACAACCGTTGATCATAATGATCACATGTTTAAATATCATTTTAAGAATACATGTGGGAACTAATATTTTACAGTCAACTGGTCCACACATATCGGTAATGATTGGCTGACTAGAGTTTGACATTACTGTCGTGCGACGGTGGTGATCAGTTGATCCCCTTAGGTCATACCTATAGGGAAATACTCTTAATTGATTATTTAATTAATCGTATGCCGATACGAGTTAATTAAATTGCTTAAAATTGACGGATGATTTTGTGAGTATAGTAACGTGTCTTATTGTAATTTGATTAAATGAGATACGGTCTAAGTAATCGAATTGTTTTATTACTTAGATTAAATAATTGTTTACGAAACAATTGAAACTGAATGAATAATTTATTATAAATACAAGTTGTTGTAGTTTATAATCATATGACCCATTTTTGTACAAGTAATTGTGAATTACTAGTTATTTTTGTATGTGACATATTTTATTAATATGATGATTTTTAATATGTTAAAAATGCATTATAATGTAACATGTCATGTAACATGTCACATATGTCACAATTGACAAATGAAAAAAATAAAATGGACCACCATATTATATGGGTGACCGAAAATGGTGGGATAAGGGTTAGTGTGCCTTAATTTAGTTGTTTAGTGGAAGGCATCATGATTAACCTCTACATGATAGGGTTGTATGCCTACACCTTGAATAGAACAATCTAAAAAGCAAATGTGCATGCATTGGCACCCTCTTTCCTCCCTCCTAAAACCGGTTCCCCCTTCCACCTAAATGATGTGAATTGTTCTCATTTTTCATTATTATTCATTCCACTATTCTACTATTTTTCTAGTGTGAGAAAAATACTACCATTCTCTACAATTTGTGAAATAAACTTAGAGAAAGAAACCTCCTAAAATTATTCCTCTTGGCCGAAATATTCAAGGGCCAACAAATCAATCATTGTGTCATTTTTAAGTAAGATTAATATTATTACTAGTTCATAATAATATTGGTTATTAAGGGCATTCCTTGGGTATATGCTTTTGGGAGAGGTTCTAATTTGAACCTTGTTCATCCATTGTTGGAATACTCAAGAACTAACAAGAAGGAGATCTTGTTGGTGCCCAAATGGCCGAAAATAAGATGGTGAGAAATCGATTTTTCCATCTCTTTTTATTAAGTTTGCATGCATAAGATCATGTATTTATTTTATGACCAAATAAATTAATTCATATATGAATATGTATAGTATTGAGTTTAAAGAAACCTAACAGTCCTATGTTGCGTTTTTGCAGGTATTTAGTTCGATCGAGTTGTTCTCTTACTCGATCGAACATTTTTGCTGGAATTTCTACTCGATCGAACAACTGCTGCTTTCGATCGAGTCCCTGCAAATGCATACTTCTCGATCGAGCATCCCATCCTTTCGATCGAGCATTTCTGCTGGAATTTCTACTCGATCGACCACTCCCTACCTTCGATCGAGTATCTATTGAATTCCTACTTTCGATCGTGTGGCCACTTTTGCTCGATCGAGGATCCCTGGCACTATTTCTACTCGATCGAACCTTTTTATCCACGATCGAGTGCTTGCATGTTCCTGCTACCATATCTCTACATGCCTCGCTGTTACTAGGCCATATGTAACCTCCCATGTTCATGGTCGGTTTGGGGAGGTCCCTCATTTACGTCATCTTGTAAATTTTCCAACTCCCGTTCTCCTTTTCTCTTTAGTTTGCATTTCTTTCCCTATTTTTGGTACAATGAGGACATTGTACAGTTTGGTTTGGGGAGGTATGCATCCATATCTATGTCTGCATGATTTGTTGCATTTCAGTTTGCACGTTTATTTATTTTCGCATACATTGTTGTTCTATTTCAAAAAAAAAACGTAAAATTCAAAAAAAATTCACGTTCATTCAAAAAATTTCACGTTTATTATTGCATTTAGGTTGAGTCGGAACGATTGAACTTTGACGCTACTTTGAGTCCCTTTACCCTTACCTTGCATATTCTTGACATTCTGTTGGCATGGTAATGTGCATAATCTACGAGTTTTTGTTTCACTCTTATCTGAACGAATAGACTTGACTCATGTATTGGCAAGCTACATTTAAATTCTAAGGTTAGAGCTTAATAAACTGGTGACATTCATGACCAGTTTCATATAGGATGTGAGTAGTACTCTCTATAAGGCATGTAACATCAATTTGCATAAACATGAATTCAGTCTGCTTGATACCTGTATGCATTCGGTCTGTGGTTGGTGACACATGTTAGGAGAGGCTATTCCCTTTATTTCATTCTACCCATGACCTCCACATAGCCAAATTGCCCATTTTGTCCTATATAGCTACAATCTATAATTTTGCCTACCCTAGCCGAGCTAGTAATAGTAGCTGTTGGAAATGTTTCATTGCAATTTGGTTACATATCAAATTTGAGAAGTTGGTGAAAATGCTGAAGAGAATGGAAAAATATGAATGAAAAAAGAAAAAAGGTTGTGAAAAATTCAAAAAGAATGTGAAAAAAGAAAGAAAAAGAAAGATTATGAAAAAATCATAAGCTAAGAAATACACTGTGTTGTGATTTTTCGCTCCCATGCTTTATTTGTATCTTATGGAGAGTTAACAATTTCATGGTGGTTAGTGAGTTGTGTGCTGCAATTTAGCACTGTTTTGTTTTGATATATTTAGTATGAAGTTGGGATGTGTTTCTAATTTGGACCCGTTGTTGCTAGCTTGGCTGCTAACTCCACATCTCCAGATTCATTATAGCCCCTTCTTACCCATTACCTCTTTTTTTTTTTGGAAAATGAGGACAATTAAATTAAACAAAGACAGGAGAGTTCAATACAAATTAAGGGGGAGGGTCCGGGGATAAAGGGGTACAAATGTTTGCAAGATCCAAATTATACAAGGATAAAATAAAAGGGGGGACAACATCCCAGCTAAAAGTACCGCCACTGGAGCTTGAGTCATGCAAGGCGAACTTAGAAATGCCATCCGCCACATGATTCGTTGATCGCTTCTCATAGATAATGGTCGTTGAAGGTGAGACTTTTAAAAGTTCCCTGCACTCCAAAATGATATTAGTAAAAGGTCCACATGGAGCCGAATTACCCAAGATCGCATTCACCGCAAGAGTACAATCAGAACTTATAATGAAATTCCCAACATTGGAAGCAGCAAAAAAAATACCATTCCTTATCGCAATGAGCTCGGAGACGAAGGGGTTAGGGGATAAAATTCTAGAGGACCAACCATAAATCCAAACACCTAAAGAGGAACGAGAAACACACGCAAGACCTGCAAGGGAGGAGGAAGGACAGAAAGCCGCATCGACGTTGATCTTAGACCAACAAGGCGGGGGAGGGGCCCAACGGTTTGGGTAAAAAGAGGTGACAGGAGCTGGGCAAGGGGACAAGGGGCTGGCAGGTGGCGGGGTCAGGTTTGGCGCGTTGTGGGGGACGAAGGAGGGAGTACAGGTGCTGATGGTTTGGGCAGCGGTCCATTGGGAGGCAAGGAAAGAAGAGAGGTTGATCCAGTTAGTGTCAAAGGGTGGGTTAGCACCAGAGAAGATAAAGTCGTTGCGCTTTAGCCAGAGGCGCCAAGTGAGAAAGGAGAAAAGAGTAATCCAAGATTTATTAGTGGAGGTGCAGTTTGTTTTAATCCAGGTTTGAAGGGGGAGGGAGTAGAAATCAGAGGGGAGGGTGAAGTTGTCCCAGACAAAGCGGGCATGGGCGCAATCGCGGAGAATGTGAAGAGAAGATTCATCAGTCGATGGGTTAGAGCAGGCTATGCATTGAGGAGAGGGAATGACAGATCTTTTGTACAGAGTGAGGTTATGTGGGAGTGTGTCCCACCAGGAAAGCCAAAGGAAGAGCTTGATGCGGGGTTGGGAGGGGATGTCCCAAAGCCAGGTCAGGTCAGAAGGGGGCAACGGGTTGTCCGGGTCACCCAAGATGAGGTCATAGGAAGTGCCAATGGAGAACTTATTCTTGGAGGCAAGGGACGAAGTAATGAGGTCAGGGAGGGGGTTCGAAGGGAGGGGGATAGAGAGAATAGATTGGATGAAGGAGGGGGGGAGGTTATAGTCAAGAGCGTCAAGGTCCCAATTTCCATTAGTGATGATTTTTGATAGGAGGTCAGTGTCAGAAAAGGGGGAGAGGGGTCCGTGAAGACAGTTTCTTAAAGGTCCAAGGGGGGACCAATTGTCATACCAAAGGCGGATGGTGGAGCCATCGCCTATGGACCAAGTGAGGGAGGGTTGGAGGAAGGACCAACCATTAACAATGCCTTTCCAGATATGTGAGCCACGCCTAAAGGAGGGTTGGGTAGGATTAGTGTGAAGATATTTGCTATGCAAAGCAATGGAGGCGGAGCTGCCTTTGAGGCAGAAAATTTTCCAGGCAAGCTTGGTAGAATAGGCATCATTTAAAGGTGGGGTTCTTTTAATTCCTAGCCCTCCATTAGCTTGAGATTTCGTTACTAGGTCCCAGTTAGTGAGATGGAGTTTTCGAGAGGAGAGGCTGGACCAAAGGAAGGATCTATTGATTTTATCGATGAGAGAAGAAATAGAAGAGGGGAGGTGGAGACATTGCATGAGGTGGGAGGGGATGGAATTGAGAGTGGATTTGATGAGGCAGAGTCTTGTAGGGCGAGAGAGGAAACGAGTCTTCCAATTGGCAAGTTTTGCATTAATCTGGTCAATGATTGGCTGAAGATCGGTTTTGTTAGGTTTGCGGGGGAGGAGGAGGAAACCAAGATAAGTTCTAAGGTTGGAGGCTTTCTTAATGCCAAGAGAATCTTCGAAGAGGGAGATATTGTGGAGGGACGTCTTCTTAGAGAAGAAGAGTCGGCTCTTTGAAGTATTGATTTTTTGGCCCGAAGACGAACAAAATTGGAGAAGAACATCCTGTAGGGCACACAGGTTGTTTTCGGAAGCCCGTCCAAAGAGGAGAATGTCATCAGCGAAGAGAAGGTGGGAGAAGGTGGCTCCCCCTTTGCCAAGAGGGAAAAGAGTCCAACTAGAGTCCGCACAAGAAGAGTGAATGGATTTGGAAAGGGCTTCCATGCAGAGAATGAAAAGGTAGGGGGAGAGAAGGTCACCCTGGCGGAGGCCCCTAGAGGGGAGGAAAGAGGGGGTAGGGGTTCCATTCAAGGTAACAGAGGTGGTAACAGTGGTGACACAGTTCATGATGAGAGAGATTGTGTCATTGTCGAATTTGGAATCGGAAAGGCACGAGTGTATGAAATCCCACTCAAGCCGATCAAAGGCTTTTTCTAAATCGAGCTTAAAGGCGAACCTACCCTTCTTACCCATTACCTCACTTACTCAAATGTAAGTCCTTGGCATGTGTCTTGGTCCCTAGTTGGTTAGAATGCATGTGTACGGTTGTAGTGACTTTATTCATGTTAGTCTGCATGCATGCTCTTATAGGTCGAGTTAGGGGAGTGTCTTTACTTCTTTTTATCTCTTACTTATATACTCACCCTGTGCCTAATTTGTGTGATGAGCGACCCGTGAGAGTCCGATATTTATGAGTCTTGCAAGGTCGACGGTTCAGTAGTTTGAAACATTGATTTATTTCGTTTTCACTTACCTATTGCCACTTTGTCAGTTGTTGCATTAAATCGGTTTGGGTGGATGATTTGTAGCTGATGAGTTGGTCCCGTTCCATTAGTTGTCTTTAGTTGCATTCATAGTTTGCTTGGGGATAAGCAAAGGTTTGGTTTCGGGAGATTTGATGCGTGTATTTTATATAAGGTTTTTACCCCATTTTTACACGCATTTCTGTGTTATTTATGTGGCATCTAGCTACAAATGCCCCCGAATAGTCTACTTTGGTTTGTCTTGTGTAAATTGCAGGTACAGATTAGAAAAGGAGCAAAATCGAGCCTAAACTTGTCATATTCGCATGCATTTTGGAGAATAAGGAATTGGAGCCCGGAATCCATCACTTAGAATTGCGTGAAGTAGCCTCGGAAGGTGCCAAGGAGTCTATACATGCTAATATAGCTCGATCGATCGAATGCTTTATCCATCAAGAATCACTCGATCGAGCTGTTCTGTTACTCGATCGAAATAGCTGATATAAGGAGTACTCAATCGAACTCCATATTCATTCGATCGAGAGGTTTTTCAAGATTTGTCCTCGATCGAGTGCTTTCATTTCACTCGATCGAGAAGCTTTGTGTTTTATGCGAGCTTTAGTCTAATTTCGAGTTGGGCTTTGTAATTTGATATATGTATGATGGCAGTATCATACGCAGGACTCACTTCTTCTCTTCCTCACTTTGATACTTTACCTCTCTACTTTCGATACTCTTCTCTTAGAACCCTAACTTGCATTGCTTGTATTTGGTACTATTACTCCTTTCTTAATCTTAATCCATTATTGCTCTTTATTGTTTTCTCCTCTTTAAGCTTTAATTGTTATCATTAATCTCTCTTTATCCTTGTTATCATGCTTAATCTTTATTGCTTATGTATTGTTGTTACATTTTTAATAACTATGCGTAGCTAATTCCCTCTTGCTAAGACATAGGGGAGCCATGATCTTAAGGAATTTTTGAATTAAGTGATTAGGTTTAATCCGAAATTGATCTATGTTGTTAATCGCTACATTTAATTGTTCTTGTCTAATTGAGTCGACGCAATTAGTTAATAAATTACGGTACACCTTGACCTAGATCGGAAGATTGGAAAGGGTAAGACCTGTAGGGAACATTAGGGCACTTTAGTGAGGGCGGAAGTTAAGCTATTGGTGTTTTAGGGCGAATTGAGACCGGAAGGAGATATTCATTGCTCTGTAGATTAAACTTGCATTGACCTGAGACCTTAGATTACGTTACTTGAGAATCATGGTGAACCGATTTTCTTAGCTGCTTTCTCTCTATTTGTTTACTTTCTACTCTTTACTCTCTTTTGACCTTGTTAGTTTAGAACAAAAAATTAAAAACCCCCAAGAACTGGTTACCTTGACGGACTTAGTTAAGCCGACATTTTGCCATCTCCCTATGGAGATCGACCCTACTTGCCACTGACTTCTGTTGGTAGTAATAGGTATTTATTTTTGGTACCTGACGACATTATCAGCACCTCATTCATATTATAGTCATGTGCATACTCACACACTTTGAGCCATGTCACACTTTATTTATTGAAACTGTCGTGTTGTGTGTCTGTGTAATTGTCACCTATTTCCGGGGTGGCCTATGTCGATCCATATGATATTTCCGATCATATGGGGAGCAGGTTGAGTACAAGTTAGGCTTGTTGACATGATCGGGATTTGGGCCGCGCTACGGACTTTGGAGTTGAGTACCTAGTCACTAGGTAGACGATATTGTCATAAACGAGTTGTATTTCATTTATTTATTCTTTATGGTTATGTAATCCACTAAACTCTTTATTTATATATGATGTTTCTTGATTGTATCTCTGATTTACCGCCCCGGGAAACCAAGACGGTAATATCTCCTAATTACCTTGACCAGGTAAGAAGGGGGTGTTACAAAGTGGTATCAGAGCGATGATTTTGGAACCTAAACCAATGAGCCAAAATGAACCTATGTGTGTCTAAGAAAATGAACCCGACTTGAGTTCAATAAGAGGTTGGTTTTGGGTGAGTAGGATCCCTCATCTCAAAAATAGATCCTATTGTTTCGGTTGGTCACTACGTGGGTGGTTACGAGTCGGGAAACGTGACGTGATATGTTGAAATATTATATGTGTGTAACGATTTTGTTGAGTTTCTTGCATGGTATAGAGGCTTGTGTGGTAAATGATCATATGTGAAAGATGGATGAGTAGGCTAATGTGTATAAGATGTTTTAGAAGCAATTGGTGTGTGTTGGTATAAGGGATGTTAGTCCCGAATCTTGGCATGTAGATAAATCATATGCGTGTTTAAACTTTTTAGTGCTATCGTTAAGACATGAATGTTGATGATGGTTAGTAGAGTAGTTATGAGTATGGAGGTAATGTGTTAAGACGGTGAGTATGATGCCGTATGAGCTAACTCAGGATGGGTCATTGAGGGTCGGTGGACTCCCGAACCTTTCTTTGTGATGCAGGGAATATCATAGTTCAATTTAATCGAGAATTAAAAGCCGTAAAGGATCACTCGAGTGAGTACGAGGCCACACTTGACCGAGTAGGGTAGTACTCGACCGAGTGGGCAAGCTCCAGAAACTGGAAAACTTCTGGAAAATTTACCACTCGACCGAGTAACCTGTCACTCGACCGTGTAGAGCAGCACTCGGCCGAGTGCCCTCAGTACTCGACCGAGTGGGTCTGATGAGCTGAGAAACTCGTCAAATTTTTTGCTTTTCTCTATCTTATCTTCGTCATTTATACCTCAAACCTCGTAACTTTGACATCGGTTTATCTTAAAATAATTTAGAACTCCGTGTTGGTAATTTGTTGTTTAGATTACACTTTGTTACTCCACTTTTCTTCATCCATCTTCTCAACTTTGACCGCGTAAGAGTGTTGACCTTCTTCATTTTTTTTTCCAAACTTGACTTGGGTAGATCTACACATATTTGTTCAAATTTTATCAAGATTTTTTTTTTTAAGTTGAAATTTTGTCCACCATGGACGAGCTTAAAAACTTGTGTTCTTGAGTTAATAGTTGGATTTTTGTGTTCGTTGTTGGGTCTAATTGGATAACAAAAGCTTTATATTTATTAATAATGTTGAATTTTATCTTGTATGTAAAAATTTCATCAGAAAAGTTTATCTTAATCTTCAAGATCTTGATCTTTCATAAGTAAAACTTGGTTTAATCGTTTTACAAGACTACTATCCTCACTAGTAGTGTGCTACATCGTTTTAAAAATGAAGATTTTATCATCGATTTGGCCCAAAAATTTTGAGCTAAGTGAGAATATGAACAATTTTTTATTTCATCTTAAACATGGTTTAATAGTATTGTGAGACTATAATTTTATTGGGGAATTATCATAAAAGGATTTGAATTCCCCCCCCCCTAAAGGGGTGACAAACTTTCCGAAAAGGCCGTGACAAGTATACATAAGCTTTGACTATAAAATCTTGTGAAGTAATGAGAGATTTATCCGTTTTAAGTTTTTCGAAAATGAGTGGTATACCTACCCGGATTTTGACTTTTAACAAGTTAGGTTTTTATCTTAATTGATTCTTAATACTGTGAACTTGGCTTATAGCGACATTTGCCATCTTATATCGGCTAATTCCGTATTAAAGTTTTCAAGAAATTTGAAACAAATCATCGTTATGTTAGATTTTTAATATAATAATTCACATTTTAGTCAAGTTTGAGTAAAAATTGCATAATAGGGAAGAACATTTTACAAAGTTGGTAAAATTGCTAGAGTTGATTTTTGAATTTGCATCATTTTACAAGATTCGTCATATTTCAAGTGTACTATCAAAACAAGTTTGTGGTTTGTATAAAATACAAAGGAAGTCATGCCGTAATTTATTTAATTCCATTCTTCGGGTTAAGTAAACTTCATCTCAATGACAAGCTCGTGTCAAGGGTTTATTTTAAAGTGTTGGTTAACTATTTAAGCGTTAGGAAATTTTTCTATCCATTCCAATTTATTTGATTTCCTATCTCTTTCGTATCCGTTCCGGATTGTTGTGATTCTCATTACCCCTTACCCGGAAGTTGCATGTGAAATGAATTCTGGGGCATGCGGAAGTCATCAAGCAACGCGAGGAGCAACCAAGTAAGGGAAGCTCGCCAAGAGCCGGTTGTACCTTTATTGATTACGGGGATCTCCGAGCATAGATTTTGTGTGTGAGCCTAATATAATGATTTTCTCACCCTAACTCTTAGGCATGTGTCTTCGACGAGATGTGTGAAATGGCATATAGTCATCGAGTTTAAGAATTTGGGAAACCTAGGTAGGCATACTAGCCTATGCAAAGTTTTGAGTTGAGTGAGTTGATCATGAGAGACAACCTATAAATAATGAGTGGAGTGCGACCAAGGTTGGATATTTAGCGGTTGTTCGGACTCATAGTCAAGGAACGGAATATAAAGGACAAGTGAGAGTGACCTTATTAAGTAGGACTCGGGTATCTTGGTATAGCATAGGTCCGAGTTAAGATTTATATAATGATGAGAGAATAGTGAGGTACCAAGAGTGAAAAGAGCGTGATGACACAAGTTGATAAAAGTTTCGGAGGATGTGAGATTTAACTTGAGGAATGGTATGAATCGAATAAATAGTGACAAAGGTTTATGAAACCGAAAAATGAGAGGGAATACTATAGCGAGAGATGAGTTGGAGGTTTTGCAAGTTTTGTAATCCAACATTCAATAAAGAATTGTTACAAGTTTTAAGGGGACCTTTGTGAAGAGGTCGCGTTCACGGCCGTGACATACGGGGGATGAGTTTGAGTTTTAATAATTGAGATATATGATGGTGGATTTAGTAGTACCAAGCTTGGTTTTCGCGGTTATGAGAGTGAGTGTGTGATATGTAAAGCATGTGGCTCAATTATGTCGTTAAGGTATCCTGATTTCTTGTGTTATGTAGTATGGCCGCTTAAGATAAGTGTGTATGCATGGAGTGTGAAAGTAGTAGGGTGAAATTTTGGCGTATGAGCGGTAGTATAGATGTTATTTGTAAAGTTGCCTCCCAATCGTCAGGTGGAACACCCATGGTGTGCATCATGACCTTGTTGTAATGCTTAATTGGGTGATGAAATATGAAAGCTTTGAAAGGAGTTTGAGAATGAAAACCTCCTGCCCAGGTGACACTTGAGCGAGTGCACCATGTACTCGACCGAGTGGCCGCGTACTCGGCCGAGTGGCCTCCTACACTCGACTGAGTGGTCCACTTTGACCCTTATTTTGTCAATACTCGACCTAATATTGGGTGTTTGAGTGAAATTTAAATGAAAGTTGTTAATTGACATGTGTAATTGGATGACAAGAATGATGTGATAATCTTGTTTGATGTGTGTTAGTTAACGTAGTTTCATTTTGTTGTGTAAAAGTAAGATGAAACGTGCAAATTATGTGTCATATAGCGGTCATTGCATGATAGTGATTGTGGCCTTTTGTATGAGCGGAAGTCTTGATGATGAATGGGAATGGATATGGAAACACATGTGTAATCATATGGTGGATTTGACGCGGTATATGCGTGGCATGATGTCTGGAATGGGAATATTGATCATTGTTGAGTCACATGACGAGAAATTTTAAATTAATTGATTGTTTCATATAGTCCGCATAATGGGTGCTTTGATTTGCATACATGTGAATGCATGATATTTGACGTGATATAGATACGTATATATATATATATATATATATATATATATATATATATATATATATAACCAACATAAGTTGGGAGTTATTTATAGGATTAGAGTTTCGAATCGTGGGTTGGACCTTGTGCTTTGACGTTTGGGAGGCATCTAGAGTGGGATTATAGCAACGACATAAGATGATATGAGATTGATTACGGATTTGCAATGAGTAAGAGAGAGTGTTGAACCTGGAACATAGTCATTTATGGAAATTGGTAATGAGCGCATTAGAACACATTATGAGCTTGATAGTCGAACTTTGGGGTGATGTTCTCTTTTAGGGGGAGTGGATGTAATAATTTGGAAATTTAGGAAAGAGTGTTGGGAATCGATGCGGGATTAGTGGATTAGTAGCATTGGTACTATGGAACTTGATAGGTAGTACTAATTAAGGGTGTTGCGGTAGTGAGAGTCACTTGTAAGGTTGACCTTGTCCGTTGAGTGGATGCTGCGAGTTTATGAGACGTCTTTCGGGATAGTGTTACCTTGGCTTTGTGAAAGAAGTGTAAGGACCGAGATTGTGATGGGATATAGAGTATAGAGTTAGTAGTACCTTGTTAGAGTCAAGTGTGAACTTTGGGGACGGAGTTCCTTTTAAGGAGGGAAGATTGTAATACCTCGTAGTTTCTAAGGCGTTCACTCAACCGAGTGGACAGAGTATAACCTATATTAGACTTAGTGGAGTTGTGCTAATGCCCGTCTGTAGAAGAGTTGTCTTAAAACTGTCATAAATTAAGATCTAGACATGATATTGATGTGATTTTAATGGGAGGTGATAGCTTGTTCTCTTACGATTCCAACGGTAGGTCACAGGCCCAAAATGACCAAGAAACAAGTGAGACATGTCTGTTTTACGAAAATTGGTCATTCCTGAGAACTGCGTCGCACTCGACCGAGTGGACCGGCACTTGACCGAGTGAGTGCCACTCGACCGAGTGGACTCGCCACTCGACCGAGTGGTGCTGAATCAGAACACGGGATAAGGAAATCTTATCCCCTTATCCTCATTCATTCTATCTTCTTCCTTATCTCTCCAAACTCTCTCCCTTTTCTCTAAAACCCTCATATACACCATATTACTGGATTCAAGCTTGGATTAGAGGATTGCTCACCTTCTCCTTCATCCTTTCACCTTGTAAGTTGAGATCTACCCCTTTTCTAGTCTTATGAACTCTAACTTTTGGGGGTTTTTAATTCGGTTGATTAATTAGTAATTATTGTTAATATATGGGTAATTAGTGGGTAATAATAAGGGATTTTGTGTTGTATTATAGAATAGGGCGATTTGTGATAGTTATTATGTGATTTATGTAGGATGAGACGGTTTTATGAGATGGATACTTGGTGATTTCGACTAGCTTATGGTTTATGCTAAAAGGTAGGTTAATCATATTCGGTTTCAATATTGTGGTTGTTACATGTTTTGTGGTTAATGTTGTAATTAATCTCACCTAGTCAGAGTAATTATATTGTAACATGTTTAGTCACTAATCATGTCATAAAGGGGATAAGCATGATGGTTATTGTGTATCTGTAACACCCCGGTTTATGAAAGAGCCTTTAGCAAGACATTCCCTAATAAACCGGACTGTTACCATCTCGGTTTCCCGAGGTAGTGAATAACAAGGTACAACAATACCAAAGTACTTTAAATTAAAACTTAGCGATTACGTGTTTATTACAAATTATCCAGCTAAACTTAATATAAGATAAATGCAACTCGCAGCGGAAAAATAAATTAAGTGATAAATCTTCTATGTGGTCTAGACTTCTAGGTAGATCGGCCAAGTCCTCACGCATCCCACAGCTCCCAAGTCAGCTAATCTTAGTACCTGTCAAGTCTGCTCCCCATTATGGTTCATCACAGGTGTTCACGAATACACAGGGTCAACCACGAGGTTGAGTAGGGAAAACAATGAAACAACAAAATATGATATGCATGCACCTCCGTCTCCTCCACCTCCATCTCAGCTCATATCTCATAACCCGGAACGCCCAGCCATACCGATCCCCGGTAGACTATATATATCGACCGTAGTCGATCTGCCCGCTCGCAGCGGAGGACACCAGGGCAAGTCCTGCAGAACCCGCCTGGGCCTTATCACAACATCATCATCACCACACCACATCACCACCACATCCTCCATCTCCAATGCATATGAATGCTCAAAGAAATTAATGCAACACAATATATATAAATCACTAAACTGATAAATCATAAAATCATGCCGGTTACCCGATGTTGTGATAACATACTCCATACGATCAATTCAGTCAAGCACATTCCAGTATATGAAACACAATATGAATCAACAACCACGAAACACGTCAACGTTCACAGCTTGGTCATATGAAACACAACAAGTCAACACAATTTAACAAACACGCTGAAGTCAAGTGTATTTCCCTACCTCATAGTGCAAAGCCAAATCCAATTAAGCGGTTAAGAAGTCCGTAGTAAAGCAATGAATTTGATTATCGATCCTTCACGAATTCGTCACCTAAAACAATTATAATAATTATAATTACTATCTACTAAATATAGTAATTTCCCAAAATAGAGGCTTTCCCGTAATAAAATCCCGACACCAACTTATGCCCAACTGGTAACTGAAATAACCCAATTAATATTTTACTCAACTTCCCAAAATAGACAGTTGTTAAAGTATAATTCCTTAAAATGGAAACTTCCCCGATATAGTAATTTTTCTATTAAACAAACCCGACTCAGAATAATTAATTATGATTAATTATTAATTTATTTTAATAACTCGGAACTGCAATCAAATGATAATTAAAGGATTAAATGTCATATGCGATTTTAATGACAACCCGGATCGATTATTTGAATAACTCAACACCCGACTCAAAACCCGTCTTTAATTATATTAAATAATTCGGAAATTAAATTAACTAAATCATTTAAAGACTCGGGAATTAAATTAATTAATTAAGCATACGATAACTTAACGAATTCCAATGATTAAACAATGACCAAAAACCCGATTCAATTACTAAAATAACCCGTCACTAACATCGCCTCTTCCCTCTCACCCACGCACCACCACCGGCCACCACAGGGCCGTGTCAACCACCAGCCGTGTCCCCCACTCTGACCCAGCCACCGCCAACCACCCCTACTGGGGTCGACTCCCGCCGGCGAGTCCAACCATGGCCGCCAAAGCACCTGGTTCACCACCACGCAACACCAACATCCCATTTTCTCGACTCCCAACCACCGCACCTATTGCCTATCCCCTGCCCAAACCACCACCGTCTTTGTACATCGTCAACCCACGAACCAAGACATCGTGACACCACCATTTCGACCTCCCCCGAGTCCATGGTGGTGCCACCCCAAACCTAGCCGTCTAAAACTCGCCTGAACTGCATACATCCACTCGTTTGCTACCCCTGTCGATGCTCCCTTTTACCGCCACTATCACTACCTACAACCACCATAACCACCGCCATTTAACTCGCCCTCTACCACTCTACACCTATACCCGGTCAACAACCCCCATAAACCCCCTTATCAGACACGACACACCCCCAAAACCCCGACATAAAAGAAGAAAAACAGAGAAGGTTAATCTTACCATTTTCCTGCCGCCACAGCAGCCACCACGGCCACCCTCCGTCGTCGCCAATCACCCCTATCTCTTCCTTGCAGTGCCACCAATACCCAGCTCACTCTCCCTCTCTCTCTCTCAGCGTGAAAGTTGGTGTTTGATGTTGAAGAAAGGATGGAGGCGGCTGAGTTTAGAGGGAGGCGGGTTGATGGAGTTGTTTAGGGTAGTGTACTATTAGGGTTAGGGTAGTTATTAGGGTTAGGGTTTAGGGTTAATTGGGCTTTAGGTTTAATGGGCTGAACATATATTGGGCCAACTTAAATGGGTCAGCTCACAATTCGCATTTCTTATAAAACAGACTCAATTAACTTAGCTCGATACGACGCGAGGTAAATAAAATAACTTATCATAATTATCGACTCAGCAATTTACCCGACCTAATTAATATTATAAAATGTATAATAATTAATATATAATAATAATATCCGTTTAATTAATTATATAAAAATACGGGGTATTACAGTCTTCCCCCCTTAAAATGAACTTCGTCCCGAAGTTCGCTCCCATACTCAACAACAGAAAGGTATTGTATATTGTATTTACAGACGTCGCGCATTTTTAACTTGGTTAACACACACTTGACACATCAATTAAACATAACAAACACGGAATGTTACATTCTGCCCTCCTAAAAATAAACTTCGTCCCGAAGTTTAACTCATCTTTACTTAACCCAACTAACTACGACTAATAATTACCTGGGAACACAGATATATAACGACTATATAATCATCTGAGAACACCGTCATCTTCATCTAAATTCCGATCTCAAACTCCAGTAACTCAATAACCATGGTCGCACTGGACCGTAAACAGAACTCCCGTAATCATCACTCGGCTCATAGGCCAACTCATAACTCATTACCAGTAATTTAATCACATTCTCCTTTTTCACATCAATCAACTAATCGAAGTAGGAACAAAACATATAGAACTCATTTGCATAGGTACCCCACAACTAAACGTCAAATTGGACAACTATAACCTACAAACAAGTGCAAATTAAGCATCAAGATTTTACAATCCTACCCAACTAAAAACGTGGTTACGTCCTCGTAACCACCATTATACCTATGCAACAAAATCATTATCAACTACATGTGACAGGAAAGAATACATGGTAAGAGATTGCGCATCAACATTAAGGTCGAAACAAGGTTTTATTAAGGAATTAACTGGTTGTCAACAAGTAACATCTATTACTAGCTCATGCGTAACTTAAAAACACAACATCAAACTAAAAGAACAACAAGAAAGGAATCATGGTTTACACGGTTTCACAACTAAACAAATTTGATGATCAATTATAGACTATGAACGAGCGAGGGAAAAATCAACAAAACAATTTAAGAACTTCTCACATTTGTAAACATATCACAGAAATAGATCTACCACTGCTATCCCTCCCAATCACAGGATCTCATTGACATGTCCGTACAACCATTTTACTCACTCACTGGTTTAGGTCACGAATTAGGCCGATGAATTTAAGCAATCGCCAACATACTCATAATTCATATTTTAAATTATCAAAATTGTTTGCACGACATCACCTCCGAAAACATGTTTCCCGATAAAAGTAACAGCATATGATCTTATGACAACGACAACATTTAACTTCATTTTCAAAACCTTTACTTTCCTACCGGACGGTGAATAACTTTCCTAATTATAGATCTTATAACAGAGTCGTTCATAGAATCCATTTACAGCTTACTACGAACTCAAAGTCAGATAGACTTAATTTAATTCCTTTAAACAAAACCAGTTTAGGTGTCGACTCATATATCGTAATTTACAGGTTCATCTTATTCATTTCAGTCCTATCTTTATTAATGCCCGACTATTACCTCAATCATCAGGATTGGAACCAACACATATCATGTGAATCATAAAAAGGGTTATCCCATTATAATATTGCCAACGTAGTTTTCATAAACAATCTTTATTAAAAAAAATAATCGATAGTAACGACTCGAGAATATAGATATGTCAAATGTCGTGCCATAATAGCAAAAATCATTTTAGCATTTTATGTCAATGTAATAGCGAATATATTCAATAAGAAATAACTCATTGTTTAATTATCATGTTATAGATTTATGTTCAACTGAAATAATTTGATGCGATGAAGGTAATAAATATAACTATGGCACACAACTCATATGAAAGACATTAGAACTCAGATGCATCCTACATGTGTGAACATTTAGACACAAACATTACTACCATTCATGTGTAAACTTTTAACATAACTATTATAATTTTCATGCGAGTATATTATTCGACCACTATGCAATTATGATGAACACTCCAGAGATATTACAACATGCCAAATGTATATATAAAATATGCAAACAGATAGACTCTTATAAACATTTCACCCTTGATTAAAGTCAAATTAAGCTATCCAATTTTTACTCATATTATCATGCCAACCATGTTATCAACTAAGTTTTAAATTTATCACTTGTTAAGATACATAATTAATGAACATGCGTGTTACTGTCGTCATATAAAACATTTTAAATTCACATTACTAAGACTCATGAATTAATCAAACAATCGTATGCAATTTCGACATAGACGCACATTTTAAATGTTTTGATTCACGTTGTAACTTCCAAAAATCACGAATTAAATAGTTGTTCGATTAAAACTTGTTTCATATTACTTTTATAAAACACGGTGAGTTCAAAACACAGGTAAATAGAATAAGGTTTAAAGCACAAGAATTCCATTTTTAAAGAATTTTACAACTTAGTTGGTCTAAACAAACATGTGACAACAATTGGTCCAAAACTTGGGCCAGTTTGTAAAATTTATCATTTAATATTGAGACATCAAGATTTTCGTGGCTTATTAATTTGAAAACATATGCGAATTTTATGATTGATGGGGTTGAAATTAAGCGAAAATTATTAATACAATTTAAATGAGGATTTTATAAAATCGTTGGTCAAACATCACTGTACAGGAACTTCCTAATCACAGTTCACTAAAGTATTCATTTTATTACTCCTAATCCGTATATCCTATAAGCATGAAACCAACGTCAAATGAACACTAACTCACGAGGCTATCTCTCCTAAAATTTTCATCGATAGGCAATAAACAGAAAAGAAGTGGTAGTAAGGTCAATAAAAGGGTAACACCAACCAGAACGAGTTTTATCATTAAGTTATTCATTTTCTATGTCCCAATTCTTACAACTATACTATCGATACTAATGCATCCTAACTTAAATCTCACACTGTACAATTCGTAACATCTACCCCATGGAATTCCTTCACATCCCGATCTTACTCCGTATATCTAAATCACGATTGTGATGACTAAAGATATGAAATTCTATCGTGTTTCTTATTACTATCACAAGACTATACTAACATGACTTTGGGATCACATAACCGCATATTACTTAGTCATAGAAGTACTATCAACACTTCATTCATGCAGGGTACTTACCGTAGCCTTGTCCTGCAGAATGGTTAGAATATATATGGTCTCAAGACATACATCAACTCAATTAAGCAATAATCAAAGTATCAATCAGTTAATACTTAAGCAACGATATTTGAATTTCAGGTTCAACCTTAGGCAACTATTCTACCCTTTTTCTCATATACACTCAGGGTTTCCGGGTCAAACTGAGAGGGCCGCTGGTTCGGTGTGAGGGGGCCCCTAACTCATACCTTACCTTAGTGTGCTCCTAATAGTTCTATCCCGGGGTTCATTTTATTTAGACTCTTCCTATGTTCATTGGGTTCATTGGTTTAGGCCTGAGGATCGTTCGCTCTGATACCACTTTGTAACACCCCGGTTTATGAAAGAGCCTTTAGCAAGACATTCCCTAATAAACCGGACTGTTACCATCTCGGTTTCCCGAGGTAGTGAATAACAAGGTACAACAATACCAAAGTACTTTAAATTAAAACTTAGCGATTACGTGTTTATTACAAATTATCCAGCTAAACTTAATATAAGATAAATGCAACTCGCAGCGGAAAAATAAATTAAGTGATAAATCTTCTATGTGGTCTAGACTTCTAGGTAGATCGGCCAAGTCCTCACGCATCCCACAGCTCCCAAGTCAGCTAATCTTAGTACCTGTCAAGTCTGCTCCCCATTATGGTTCATCACAGGTGTTCACGAATACACAGGGTCAACCACGAGGTTGAGTAGGGAAAACAATGAAACAACAAAATATGATATGCATGCACCTCCGTCTCCTCCACCTCCATCTCAGCTCATATCTCATAACCCGGAACGCCCAGCCATACCGATCCCCGGTAGACTATATATCGACCGTAGTCGATCTGCCCGCTCGCAGCGGAGGACACCAGGGCAAGTCCTGCAGAACCCGCCTGGGCCTTATCACAACATCATCATCACCACACCACATCACCACCACATCCTCCATCTCCAATGCATATGAATGCTCAAAGAAATTAATGCAACACAATATATATAAATCACTAAACTGATAAATCATAAAATCATGCCGGTTACCCGATGTTGTGATAACATACTCCATACGATCAATTCAGTCAAGCACATTCCAGTATATGAAACACAATATGAATCAACAACCACGAAACACGTCAACGTTCACAGCTTGGTCATATGAAACACAACAAGTCAACACAATTTAACAAACACGCTGAAGTCAAGTGTATTTCCCTACCTCATAGTGCCAGCAAATCCAATTAAGCAGTTAAGAAGTCCAGAAGTAAAGCAATGAATTTGATTATCGATCCTTCACGAATTCGTCACCTAAAACAATTATAATAATTATAATTACTATCTACTAAATATAGTAATTTCCCAAAATAGAGGCTTTCCCGTAATAAAATCCCGACACCAACTTATGCCCAACTGGTAACTGAAATAACCCAATTAATATTTTACTCAACTTCCCAAAATAGACAGTTGTTAAAGTATAATTCCTTAAAATGGAAACTTCCCCGATATAGTAATTTTTCTATTAAACAAACCCGACTCAGAATAATTAATTATGATTAATTATTAATTTATTTTAATAACTCGGAACTGCAATCAAATGATAATTAAAGGATTAAATGTCATATGCGATTTTAATGACAACCCGGATCGATTATTTGAATAACTCAACACCCGACTCAAAACCCGTCTTTAATTATATTAAATAATTCGGAAATTAAATTAACTAAATCATTTAAAGACTCGGGAATTAAATTAATTAATTAAGCATACGATAACTTAACGAATTCCAATGATTAAACAATGACCAAAAACCCGATTCAATTACTAAAATAACCCGTCACTAACATCGCCTCTTCCCTCTCACCCACGCACCACCACCGGCCACCACAGGGCCGTGTCAACCACCGGTCGTGTCCCCACTCGACCCAGCCACCGCCAACCACCCCTACTGGGGTCGACTCCCGCCGGCGAGTCCAACCATGGCCGCCAAAGCACCTGGTTCACCACCACGCAACACCAACATCCCATTTTCTCGACTCCCAACCACCGCACCTATTGCCTATCCCCTGCCCAAACCACCACCGTGCTGTACACTGTCAACCCACGAACCAAGACATCGTGACACCACCATTTCGACCTCCCCCGAGTCCATGGTGGTGCCACCCCAAACCTAGCTGTCTAAAACTCGCCTGAACTGCATACATCCACTCGTTTGCTACCCCTGTCGATGCTCCCTTTTACCGCCACTATCACTACCTACAACCACCATAACCACCGCCATTTAACTCGCCCTCTACCACTCTACACCTATACCCGGTCAACAACCCCCATAAACCCCCTTATCAGACACGACACACCCCCAAAACCCCGACATAAAAGAAGAAAAACAGAGAAGGTTAATCTTACCATTTTCCTGCCGCCACAGCAGCCACCACGGCCACCCTCCGTCGTCGCCAATCACCCCTATCTCTTCCTTGCAGTGCCACCAATACCCAGCTCACTCTCCCTCTCTCTCTCTCAGCGTGAAAGTTGGTGTTTGATGTTGAAGAAAGGATGGAGGCGGCTGAGTTTAGAGGGAGGCGGGTTGATGGAGTTGTTTAGGGTAGTGTACTATTAGGGTTAGGGTAGTTATTAGGGTTAGGGTTTAGGGTTAATTGGGCTTTAGGTTTAATGGGCTGAACATATATTGGGCCAACTTAAATGGGTCAGCTCACAATTCGCATTTCTTATAAAACAGACTCAATTAACTTAGCTCGATACGACGCGAGGTAAATAAAATAACTTATCATAATTATCGACTCAGCAATTTACCCGACCTAATTAATATTATAAAATGTATAATAATTAATATATAATAATAATATCCGTTTAATTAATTATATAAAAATACGGGGTATTACAGTATCACAATGTAATGATGGTTAAGATGATGTGATGAGTAGGTATTTGGCATATAAAGTGTTGTCTTGCATTTATTATAATTATCTTGTATATTGGAGGTTGGTGACGATATGGTGGTTGTTATTGTGGAGATGGAAGGTGGTTGGGAGTCCGTCTTCCACTTAAGTCGCCTCTTGAAGCTTCCAACTCCAAGAGGGATGTGCACATTAATGGCTTGAGTTATGGAGGGACTCGTGTGGTTGAGACACGACGTCTGGCAGGGGATCCGGTTGGCTTCCGGACCTGGTACGTCTGGGTGTGTCCCATTACCAGTTTGTGGTTGTTGGTATGTCTGGGCGTGTCGTGGTACCAGTGTGGATGTCGGTATGTCTGGGTGTGTCCCTGTACCGTGGTGGTGGTTATTTGATAGCATCTCATTCATATTATAGTCATGTGCATACTCACACACTTCGAGTCGTGTCACATTTTATTTTTTGAAACTGACGTGTTGTATGTCTGTGTAATTGTCACCTATTTCCGAGGTGCCCTGTGTCGATTCATATGATATTTCCGATCATATGGGGAGCAGGTTGAATACAGGTTTTTCTTGTTGACATGATCGGGATTCGGGCCGCGCTACGGACTTTGGAGTTGAGTACCTAGTCACTAGGTAGACGATATTGTCATAAACGAGTTGTATTTCATTTATTTATTCTTTATGGTTATGTAATTGATGTGACTCATATTTGCACACATTTAATCCCCAAACTAGCCTCGTTCCTATGCTTTCTTGCATGCATTAGGGTCATTTCTTATCTTTAGCTTCCTACTTTGCATATTCTTTAAGGTTTTGTGTCCTTGGAAGGAGAGGAATGCTAACCTTGCATATATGGAGCAAAACGGAGTTAACTAGATCGCATCTAACGACCAAGCAACAAAGAGGAGACCAATACTAAAGGCCTAGGTCAATAAAACAAGTATTTGGGCAATGATGAAAGACCCCCAAGGCTCCTCAACGATCCCTACGGATCATGAGGAAGCAAATTGAAGAAGAAGCCACACTGGGCTATGAGACGGGCGTCCCAAGCTCAGCCCAGGCATCCTGAAGAACAAGACGGGCGTCCCAAAGCCTCAACCCGAGCGTCCCACAAGCAAGACGGGCAAATTTCCTTACAATATGGGCGTCCAACAGGGGCAGATTGATCGTCTCCTTAAGGGACTTGCAAGGCGTTAATCTTCATCTTAGGGACTTAATCGTCATTTAAGCTCTTAGCTACCCTAATAATTGTACTTAGTATAAATACCCCATTGTATTAGGAGATAAATTATCAGGT
Organism: Silene latifolia; assembly: GCF_048544455.1. Taxonomy (NCBI): domain Eukaryota; kingdom Viridiplantae; phylum Streptophyta; class Magnoliopsida; order Caryophyllales; family Caryophyllaceae; genus Silene; species Silene latifolia. Next base: position 172,437,720 of record NC_133534.1, on the reverse strand, counting down.
TTTAGTATAGTTTATTACCAAGTTTTAATCATGCTTTATTAGTATTAATCAAGTTGTATTTCACAATTCAATCTTAATCATATCTTAATCTTTCCTTAATCATTCAAGTGTTCTTAGATTTAGTTGGGTAATTTGAAGACGATTTGGGTTTATTGGAGAATTGACAACTCTTCATCATTCAACAAGTTTTCTTCTATTATTCTTTGCTTATTATTTGGATAATCCTAAGTTGGTAGAATTCTTTTACCCTTTTGCTTAATCCTTGTTTATTGTTTTATTCATCCATCATGTTTAGCTTTGTTAATATGATTGACAGCCTTATTAGCGTGTTTTTCATGATCATGAGTGATTAGTCTCCTAACTAGGGTTAATGTGGGATTAGGGGAGTTAATCATGGGGTAGATGGTCCGGTTTAAAACTCGTCGTCAAAAGCTACCAACCAAAACAATATTTATAACTTCACCAACTACTCTTAGTAAAGAGGTAAGTAAAGGTCGGATCCCATGGGACGGGTATTGATGTATGTAGGATTCTCAATTGAAAATGGTTTTGTCTTAGGGTGTCACAATTTGTGTTGAGATGAAATTGGTCTAAACTAATTAACAAGATAAAAGTAAAGAAATGAAAACAAGCAAGATAATTAAAAGGGGATGTAAACAATTGATTAAAGGCACTAGGGTGTCATGGGTTCATAGGGGATTCATGGGAGTTGATCATACAAACATCTTCTCAATTATATAGCAAGCAATTATTGTTGTGATGGGATCGAGTTGGTGTATAAGCTTACAATCCCTAAGAAGGTTTGGGTCCCGGAGCCGAATCGATTAGATTGTACAACACCTACAAGTCGACTTAATCCTTCCAATCCAACTATATGCATGGTCTAATGAGGCTCGAGTTGGTGTATATGTTTACAAGCCTCATTGAAAAGATAAGTGATGGGTAAAAAAAGCAAGGATTCATAGGCTCACATTTCATCAAATATAACATGTGCATAAGTTGAAATCACAACAAGCAAGCAATTTAATTATGAAAACATATTAGATTAAGCATGAATTATTCCCCATGTTTGTTTCCCCTAATTCCCCATTAACCCTAGCTAAAGAAACTACTCACTCATGATCAAGTTTAGCATGCTAATAAGGTTGTCAATCTTACTAACAAAGCAAAACATGATGAATGAATGAAAGTGATTAAAAATAATTAAACAAGATTAAGAGGGAATTATACCTATGAAGATGATTCCAAATAATAAAGCAAAGAATAATAGAAGTACTCGATGATTGATGGAAGGTTGTCAATCCTCCAAATAAACCCAAATAATCTTCTAATAACCCAAAATAAAGGAAGACCAATAAAAGAATTAAGGAAAGATTAAGATACGATTAATATTGATAAATTGTATTACAACTAAATTAAGACTAATTTTAGAGAATTACAACTTGATTAAGAGATGGTTAAGAAGTGATTAGGAATTGATTATAATCTAGGTAGTACAAAGGGGTATTTATACTAAAGATTAGGTACAAGGATTAGGGTTAGTGAGGGCTTAAATGACTATTAAGACCCTAAGAAAAGTTGAGGAAATGCTCCTCTCGAGTGAAATGAACGGATCCCCTTGCTAGTCTTGCCACGATCCACCCGTCCTGTGCTGTGGCATAGGCTCTTCTGACTTGTGATCCGCTCGGATCTAGGGGAAGACGCTCGGATTCAGACTTCTCAAGCCGCTCGTCCTTGGAGCAACACGCCCGGATCTTGGTGTTGTGAGACGCCCGGATCGTGCATGATCCGCTCGAATTCCCGGCCAGGCTGCTTCTCTTCTTTAGTTCCCCAACAATCCGCAAGGATCGTGTTGGGGATGCAAGGATCCTTTCGTCATTACCCATTTCACTTTATTATCTACTTAGGCCTCTAGTATTGGTCTTCTCTTTGATGCTTGGTCAATAGATGTGGTCAATTTAGCTCCATTTCGCCTCATAAATGCAAGGTTAGCAATCCTTTCCTACCAAGGAGACAAAACCTCAAAGAATATGTAAAATGGGAAACTAAAGGCAATAAATGACCTAAATATGTGCTAAAAAGCATAGGAACGAGGCTAATTCGGGGACTAAATGTGCTCAAATATGAGTCACATCAAACACCCCCAAACCGAACCTTTGCTCGTCCCGCGTAAAGAGGTGACTAAAACTAGGACCTTTATTTAAACTAACCTACTAATATAGCCGATATGAGACAATTAGCGGGTCTCACTCCGCCCCTTCAACTCACAACAAGACAACCATGAGGTAGGATGCCTTCTTGCAAGGCAAGGTGGGGCTTGCCAAAATGGCGATACATCCAAGCATTAAGCACACAAAAACAAGTAATGGATGCATCTACAAAAATGAATAGCCACTTTCCTCATCTAAATGGCGGAAATTATCTACAAGGGAAGCAATCTAAGGGTACACACTCCATCATAGATACGGTTTCTTCAAGCTACTAAGCCTAGGAGGATACCAATAAATCACCTCCAAGTTGTGTCAAGCTAGGGTACCTTTGTCCTCAATCGTTAAATGCTTTCATCAAGAGTAGTCTCCCTATGGTGTTAGAAACACTGGAGGATCGCGGAATTCCTCTTCTTGCCTAGACAAGAAGAAGGGTCGTCCCTTCTCTACCATGCATAAAAGTGGATTCGATGGATAAAAGGGATCAATGTGTTTTGAGTTTCATATGGGAGTTTGCTTTTGATGTTGTTGTTATTCCCCCCAATTTCTTGTGGCATTTGACATTTTTGAGAACAATTCCTTTTTTGCCATTTTTTTTATGTTTGACATTTCAATACTTGACAACTTTCAACGTTTTGCATTTTTGAACATTTTCAAAGTCACTCTAATTTGTAAGGAGGGTGCTTATATTTGAAGCATAGAAGTTCTTATTTTTGTAGTCCTCTTTTCTTTGATACAATTTGCAAACTTTTTGATTTTTCATTTCAATGCTTGAACTCAATTTGATACTTTTTGTGCCCATTCCCTTTTTGATGACAAAATGTGGTGATAGATGTGGAAGATGGTTGCATGGCTTCAAAGGTCACCTTGGAATAAACGGTAGCCAATGACTTATTACACCAAAAGGTACTCTTGACTAGGCCTTAATCCATGGGTCAAAGGATACTAGCATGACACATCGTAGGGTGTTTTAGAAGCATTCTAGTGAGAAAAGTCTCAAGAATAAAAAGTATCTACAAGGGCCTTATATACACTTGTCAAGTTTCCCAAATAGATGTTTTCACATTTTTTTTCTAAAATGCAACTACATGCCATAATGCAACTAACATTTATATAACCTAATGCATATGCTTCTATCAACAAGTATGTCATATAAACTACATACAACTCCTAGAATCACATTGGTTTGTACCGCATCATTCAAAATAAAGCCACATAGCCATTAACATATAGAGGAAAAAGGAGATTGGAAAGATCATACCATGCGGTCTTCATATTCCTCATGTCTCGGATGTGGCGTAGTCGATCAACGCGATAGAAGGATAAACAAATAAACAAACAAGTATATACAATTCTACACTATAAAGGCAATGAACATGTTTTTGGTTTTTCAAAATTTTTCAATTTTATAATTTTTGATTTAAATGTCAAGTTAGAATTCCCCATCCCCACACTAGTATGGGCATTGTTCTCAATGGCCAATACGATAGGAAATTATATAAGCTATATGAGAATGCACGATTTCTACACTATTATGCAAACTATACGACATATATACAAGTGATGCATTCTAAGCTACTGGTCGGACTCTCGAGGGAGGTTTAGTTTTCGGTACTTGTCGTTAGGAGCACCTAGACCAAAACACAATTTATAACTCTACAAACAACTCTACAATTAGTAAAGAGGCAAGTAAAGGTCGGATCCCAAGGGACGGGAATTGAGATGAGATTTTCAATTGCAACTAGCGGTGTCTAAGGGTGTCACAATTTGGGGTTTGAAGTTGAAGATCACTAAACTAAATAGCAATAAAAGTAAACAAGTAAGATGATTAAAAAGGGATGTAAACAATTGATAAAAGGCACTAGGGTGTCATGGGGTCATAGGGGATTCATGGGAATTGATCATACAAACATATTCTCAAATTATAAGCAAGCAATTATTGTTGTGATGGATCGAGTTGGTTTATATCTTACAATCCTAGGAAAGTTTGGGTCCCGGAGCCGAATCTATTAGATTGTACAACACCTATAAGCCGACTTAATCTTCCCTACTCAACTATATGCATGGTCTAATGAGACTCGAGTTGGTTTATGTCTTACAAGTCTCATTGAAAAGATAGGTGATGGGTAAAAAATGCAAGGATTCATAGGCTTGCATTTCATCAGACATAACATGAGCATAAGTTGAGATCACAACAAGCAAGCAAATAAACTATGAAAACATATTAATTTAAGCATGAATCATCCCCCATGTTGGTTTCCCCTAATTACCCATTAACCCTAGCTAAGGAAACTACTCACTCATTATCATGTTGAACATGCTAGCAAGGTTGTCAATCATACCAACAAAGTAAAACATGATGAATAAATGAAGTTAATTAACAATAATTAAAAAGGGATTAAGAGGATTATACCTACTAATGATTCCAATAATAAAGCAAAGAATAATAGAAGTACTTGATGATTGATTGGAAGGTTGTCAATCTCCCAATAATAACCCAAATAATCTTCAACTATCCAAAATGAAAGATGAACAAAAGAGAGATTAAGGAAATTAAATTTGTATTAAGACTTGATTAAATGTTGATTACAAGATTAAAGAGAGATTTGATTGATATTAACTACACTAAAGATTGCTAAGAAGAACATGCTTATCTAATTAGACTAATGGGGTATTTATATGGGGGATTAGGTACATAAATTAGGGTTAACTAAGGGCTTAAATGACGATTAAGTCTTTGAGGAAATGCCGGTCTCGAGAGAGACTCTGGTCTCCTTTTCGCCGGTCCTTGAAAAATATGCGCATCCTTCATTGAACATGTTTGAGTTATTGTCCTCCACAATAGTGCGTTAACATAATAAATCTCATTAATGAAATATCATCAGATATTTATTTATTTGATTCTCGTCAGTTGATTAACGTAAATCGATAACGGTTGGCTGACTAGAGTTTAACGTTATTGTCGTGAGACGGCGGTGATCAACTGACGCCTTTCGGTCACACCTAAAGAAACGAACCCCAATTGATAACTAATTAATTGTATGAGATACAATTTGTTTAGTCCCTTGATTTATAAACTAAGAGGTTAGTCGATTATTTTTAGAGAGATTTCGAGTTGCGAACTCGAGGAGCGGCAGTTATTATTTAATTATGCGATAATGGAATAGTAAGTTTTGGGAGACGGGTTTTAGTTAATTAACTGTTAATTTACTAAAATTGTACTAATTGATTAATGTGATTAATATTAGTACGTAAATAATATGTGTAGTGGTACACGTATATTTACGGAGTGAATTGGACGAATTAATTATGGAAGTATTTAAACATGAAACGATGTTTAAAATAAAAATTACACCTATTTGTGCGACAAATATAAGAACCAACATGGACCCGTTAATGGGCAAGTGGACCGTGTAAAATAGAGTAGTGGATGATTACTCACATAATCATTTCACCTTATTTTGTATACTACCATAAGTTATCTTATATAAGATTTTGCATGTGATGTAAGATGAAAAATATAAGACAGAGTTTGTACACTCCCTCACTCCAATAAGTTCCACCCGCCACTTTCACATGTATACACTCCATTTGTTTTGTTCATTTTCTATACACTACCTCACTACAACACACAACACTCATGCATGTGAACTTTTTCTCCAACATCTCTCTAAAATAATAAGCATCTTTTTACTAAGTTGTTAGTAAAACAAAATAAATACTAAGAGTGTTAGTATTATTAACATATTATCAAGGGTTAAATTTTACTAGTATCTAGTTAATACTTGTAAAATTACTTGGGTGTAAGTTCTTGGGTGGATTAAGGAAGGAGACCTTCTACTCTGGAGGTTGGTTTTTGGAGGATCTTCCATATTCATATAGCTCAAGAAAAAGCTAGTAAGGTGAACTAGTTTGTGCCCTTTTTACCACAAAAATCAATGTAAAGAAATTGTTTTCCCTTATACTTTCATTTTTATGCTTTCATATTAGCATGCATGTTACATAGATCACCTAAATGACAATTTATGAGATAAATTAATTTTATTAGAGAGTCTAATATGGATCCATGATCTTTCAGAACATGTAGAAGACGGATTTAGCTGTCACACAATCCGAGCATCCAGGGCACGGGGCGGGCGGATTGTGGTGGTTTTGGCCGAGCGGATTCTTGGGGTGGACGGGCGGATTGTGGTGGTTTTGGCCGAGCGTCCAGCTGGGGAAGACGCTCGGATTGCCTATCTTGGACGGGCGGCTTGTGGACAATCCGCTCGGATTGTCTTACAGCTTCTTTCTTCCTTCTTTTCTTCCTTTCTCTTCATAAAATCCTTGAGGATTTCCCCGGAGATGCAAGGATCTTTTCTCATCATTGCCTATCTACTATAGTATGTACAAAGGCCTTCTAGTCTTGTCTTCTCTTTGATGCTTGGTCATTGAATTCAATCAATTTAGCTCTATTTTGCCATGAAAATGCAAGGTTTGCACTCCTTTCCTACCAAGGACACAAAACCTCAAAGAATATGCAAAACAAAAGACTAAAGACAATAAATGACCCAAATATGCACTAAAAAGCATGGGAACAAGGCTAATTCGGGGACTAAATACGCTCAAATTATGGTCACATCAAATATCCCCAAACCGAACCTTTGCTGGTCCCGAGTAAAGAGGTGACAAAGACTAGGACCGTTATTTAAACTAACCTAATAGCATAGCCGATATGAGACAATTAGCGGGTCTCACTCCGCCCCTTCAACTCACAACAAGACAACCATGAGGTAGGATGCCTTCTTGCAAGGCAAGGTGGGTCTTGCCAAAATGGCGACACATCCAAACATTAAAGCACATAAAATCAAGTAATGGATGCATCTACAAAAGAATAGCCACTTTCCTCATCTAAGTGGCGGAAATTATCTACAAGGGAAGCAATTCAAGGGTACACATCCCTTCATAGATGCAATTTTTCAAACTACTAAGCCTAGAAGGATACCAATAAATCACCTCCAAGTTGTGTCAAGCTAGTGTACCTTTGTCCTCAATCGTTAAATGCTTTTGTCAAGAGTAGACTCCCTATGGTGTTAGAAACACTGGAGGATCGCGGAATTCCCCCTCTTGCCTAGACAAGAAGAAGGGTCGTCCCCTCTCTACCATGCACAAAAATGGATACAATGGATAAAGGGATCGATCGAATTTGAGTTTCATTTGGGAGTTTGCTTTGTTGTTTTTCGCCCCAATTTCTTATGGCATATAACATTTGAGAACACTTTCTTTTTGCCATTTCTTTTGATTTTTTTAGCAATTCAATACCTGACAACTTTCAACTTTTGCATTTCTTTTTGAACATTTTCAAAGTCACCCCATATGTAGTGAGGGTGCCTTATATTTGAAGCTTTAGGAGTCTATTTTTGCTCCTCTTTTCATTTGATGCAATTTTTTTTTTTTTTTTGCAAACTTTCTTTCACTTTTCATTTCATTTCTTTTAACTCAAATCAATTTCTTTTTGTGCCCATTCCCTTTGATGACAAAAATGTGGTAGAACATGGATGATGGATGCATGGTTTCAAGGGTCACCTTGGAATAAACGGTAGCCAATGAGTTATCACACCACAAGGTACTCTTGACTAGGCCTTAATCCATGGGTCAAAGGATACTAGCATGACACATCCTAGGGTGTTTTACAAGTATTCTAACAAGCAAAGTCTTAAGAAGAAAAAGCATCTATTAGGGCCTATATACACTTGTCAAGCTTCCCAAGTAGACGGTTTCACAAAATTTTCTAACATGCATACTACATGCCATGATACAACTAACATATATACATCCTAATGCAAATAATTCTACCAACTCGTATGACATATAAACTAAATGCAAGTCCTAAATTCACATTGTTTATACCGCATCAATCAAAATAAAGCCACATAGTCATTAACATAAAGAGGAAAGAGGAGATTGGAAAGATCATACCATGCTGTCTTCAATATCCTCATGTCTCGGATGTGGCGTAGTCGATCAATGTGGACAAGGATAGAACAAACACAATATATACAACAATATATACAAGACTACACTACAAAGGAAATGAACTTGTTTTTGGTTTTTCAATTTTTCAATTTTTTTGGTTTTTCGAAATTTTTATTTTTTTTGGATTTTTGAAATAAAAGTTAAGTTAGAATTTCCCATCCCCACACTAATATGGGCATTGTTCTCAATGACCAATATGATAGGAAACTATGCAAGTATGATGCATGAATTCTACACTAAATGCAAGCTATACTATGCTACACTACATGATGCATGGGTTTTTGTTTATGACGGAGAGCGTAATTTAGATTACCTCCCATTGCGTATGCATGTACTTCCCCAAACCAAAATAGACATTATTTCTAATGTCTTAAATTTGGGGGTAGTTCATGCACACAAGATGTAATGCATGAAACTAATTGTCATTTTTGATTTTTCAATGGGAACAATAAAAGAACACCTCAATGGAGCCGAGGTGTTAGTCCTCATGTTGCTAGGACTCTCCAAATTATGATTAAGATAAAATAAATAAAACAAAGAAAGAAGTAGACAAACCTCAAGAGGGTAGGAGCCTCCAAAGCTTGCTAGTCATCCACCATATCATCATTGTCATCATTTTCCTCCATAGAAGTGGACTCATCTCCACTCCCCTCTTCACTTCCTTGCTCACTTCCTTCATCATCTTCATTAGCCTCTTCTTCTTCATCTACCTCTTCAACAATGCCCTCATCATCAACAACCTCATCATCGACATTCTCATCTTTACCCGGTCTTTCATCCCTAGATGTACTTGGAAAGAAGACTTCCTTATCCGCCCAACTAGGCAAAGGACATGAAGGATCAAGTAGTCCTTGCCTAGCTAAATGAAAGAGGGGTGGATATTGGGCCAAGTATACATCTACTCGATCATTATAAGCTTGTTTGTGCATCTCTTGCATAAGTAGAGTCATATAGTCATTGCCCACTTCAACACCTTCGGGTTTGAATTCTTGATATTTGAATGGATAGGGTGGTGTGACAATGGAGGAGGAGGGCTTTTCAATTTCACCCCTTTGTTGACGGATGATGTACTCGGTGCCCTTTGAGAGTGGAAGTAGGTAGTTTGTTCGATGAGCACTCAATCGGCATATCTTGGAAGGCAAAGTGAAAGATCTAGCATCATTGGTGAGCCACCCATAGTTGGTGTCAAGAGAGTTATGCTTGACCCACTTGTACTTGTTAATCATGGTATCCATGTCAATGAGATGATCCCCTTTGATCGCCACATAAGTATTTTCCTTGTTGAAATTTGGATCAAAGTACTTGGCCAAGAGAGTAACTAGACCTCCATTTACGATAAAAGCGGTGCCTTCCTTCCCACAATCAATATTGAGCCATCTTTCCACCAAAAGCTTTAGAGTATTGTAAGGCTTGGTGAATTCCCTTCCGACATTTAAGGCCGACTCAAGTAGAACAAAATCGACCTTGGTAAAGTGGTTAGTGTATTTTCTTGCAATTATAGTATTCCCGATGACCTTGTGCCACACTCTAATGCCCGGATGGTGGACTAATAGAGCACGACAAGCATGAAAGTTCTCAAATTTCTTCCCGGAAATCGCCTCCCAAAGAGGAGCAGGGTCATATTTTTCGGGCATCTTATGATAAAATGGTGTATCACTAAGACCTAATGCTTTACTCAAAACATCAAAGGTGATGCGCCTATTCACATTGGCAAGGCGAAACTCGATGTATGTTCTAGTCTCTACCTTAGTCACTTTCAATGAACTTAAGAATTCCAAGGTAAGGGAGGGGTATGTCAATTCTCTTGTAGTAAACAATTTTCCCAACCCCATAGCTTCAAAGAAGGCTTTTGTTTGTTCAAGGACACCCAATTTGTTCAAGGCATCTTCACATATGAATTTGGTGGGTAGAATGGCTTTCTTAGCATACTTGGCAAATGTATCCCTATGGGAGTTAGAAATGAAAATTACCTCCGGATAGTTTGGTAATTGAGCAATTTTCGGAGTTGTTGATGTTGTTGCTTCCAAGGGAGGATTTTGTTGTTGTTGAACTTCTAAGTTTGCACTAGCAACCACCATAGCCATTGAAGCTTTCTTTGCTTGAAGGCTTTGTTGCCTTTTTGAGAGTGCCTTTGCCTTGAGTGCCTTTGTTGATCCTTTTGTTCTAGCCATTGATGACTATACCAAGAAAAGATTGAAAATCTTCAATTTTCAATTATACCCAAATCGATTTTAAGATGAAAGGATTTGCCTTTGTATTTCAAAAATCGACTCAAAGGTTGAAGATTTTGGTACTTGGATTGATTATTGTTGTAAAAGGAGTGATTAATTGTTGTTGTAAGGAAGTTTGAATTTGATTTTGTTGAATTTGGTTGAGGAAATCTTGTTTTTGGTGATGGAGAGGATGAGGGTTTTGGGGTTTTTGGGTAGTGTTTGAATGTATGAATGAATGAATGTGGGAAGGGGTATTTAAAACACCCGAAATTTTCAAAACTGCAGGGGGAAGACGAGCGGATTCCCTTTGGGACGCTCGGATTTTGCTCAATCTGGGTTCAGGAAATCTCGCCTAAAGACGAGCGTCTTTTAGTGAAGACGAGCGGATTCTTGCAGTTCAGGACGAGCGGATTCCCTTAAAGACGAGCGGATTCTGTTACAGCGAATTTGGTTATTCTGTACTGGCAAAAAGACGAGCGTCTTCTTGCAAAGACGAGCGGATTCTTTCAGACGAGCGTCTTCTCAGCTAGGACGCTCGGATTCTCTAACAGTCCCAAATTTTCAATTTTGCAGCTCATTTGGTCGGACGGATTCTTCCACAGACGCTCGGATTCCCATAAGACGAGCGGATTACCCATAGGGACGCTCGGATTCCTCCTGGTCTACCCGGATTCAGTTCCATCTGTGCACTTGCATATCCCGCGTCATTTTCATTCTTCAAATCCCGTGTTCTTCATTATAGGGGCACTACAAAGGCATGAATAGCCTAGGCAATTGCTATCCCCACACTAAGCTAAAGTACTACACATCAATAAAATCTTTAGTCCCTCCCTCACTTCTCTCAAAAATGATAAATATCTTGATCAAGGCATAAAAATCCAAAAAAAAATGACAAAAATGCAATGTATGAATTAAAATGCAAGTTAGGGAGTTAGAAATATTTACAAATGGTGGTTTGGAGAGGACTTCACCAAACTCTCATCCTTAGAGAGATGTCATGGGGGCATGTCCAAGGTGTTGTTGATGTTACTCAACACCTTGAAAAAGTAGTCAAAAGCTTGTTCATTGTCATGATAAAGATCCTCAATAGACCTTTGCACTTGTTGTCCTTCATGTTGGTCTTGATCGATAGCATTACCAATATAGGGATTGAAAATCCCTTCAAACTCATCGTCCCAAAGACCACAAACTTCATCTACTTGGTCACTAAAGATCTCTTGAGTTGATAGAGACAACTCTTCCACTTTCTTGTTTTGGCCAACAAGGCCATCCCCTTCTTCGCTTGACTTTGGTGAGCTTTTCAAGCTTTCTTTGTCACAATTCACTTGCTCTTTTGATGGAGCATCTGTTAGAAATCTATATCTCATTACTTAACATATTCATATATGTTCTAATTAATTTAGTCATAAAATTAATAACAAATCTTATGCATGCAAACAATAATAAAATTAGAGAAGAAATCGTTTTCTCACCATATAAATTTCGGTCATCAAATGGGCACCAACAAGATCTCCTTCTTGTTAGTTCTTGAGCTTTCCAAATGGAAGAACAAGGATTCAAGTATAGAATCCCTCCCGAAAGCATATACCCAAGGAAAACTCATAATAACCAATATTATTTAGATCTAGTAATAATATTAGTTTTACTTAAAATATGACACAAACTAAATTATATTTTTCTCTTGAATATTTCGATCAAGAGGGAGTATTTTTGTGAGGTTTTTATTTCTCTAGAAATCTCATAAGATGTGTAGAGAGAAAGCATTTTTCTAACACTAGAAAAATATAAAAGATGTGAATGAATAATTGTAGAGGAAACATCCTCTATTACCCAAGTGAAAACCGGTTGGAGGAAGTATGATGTCCAATGCATGGGCTAGTTTTTCTACCCAAGAAAAATAGGCATGCAATGCTACAAGTTAGGTTTTCATCATTGTGTTTTCCACTTAAATAAAAAAACACAATATACACCTTAAACCCTCCAATTTTTCAGCACTTATAAAATGGAAAGTCCATTTTATATTTTGTCATTTGTCAATTTTGTCACATGTAACATGTTACATGACATGTCACAATGTAATGTATTTTTTTAACATATTAAAAAATCAACATACTCATAAAATATGTCATTTACAAAATCGACTAGTAATTCGTAATTACTTGTGCCAAAAGTGTTTCCGTATTATAAACTACAACATTCTGTATTTATAATAATTTATTCATTATGTTTCAATTGTTTCTGTAAACAATAATTTCATCTAAGTAATAAAATAATTCGATTACTTAGACCGTGTCTCAATTAATCATATAATAAGATACGTTAATTATACTCACAAAATCATCCGTCAATTTTAAGCAATTTAATTAACTCGTATCGGTATACGATTAATTAAATAATCAATTAAGATTATTTCCCTATAGGTATGACCTAAGGGAATCAACTGATCACCACCGTCGCACGACAGTAATGTCAAACTCTAGTCAGCCAATCATTACCGATATGTGTGGACCAGTTGACTGTAAAATATTACATCCCACATGTATTCTTAAAATGAGATTTAAACATGTGATCATCATGATCAACAGTTGTGATCGCATTATTGTCGGAGGACACATATTCCAACAATCTCCCACTTGTCCTCGACAAGTGTGCGTCACCAATTTGAAGGAAATGTAGATTCATATACATATTTAACATACTCATATATGTCTAATTAATTTGTCATAAATTAAAACGGATCTTATGCATGCAAACATTAATAAAAGAGAAGAGAAATAATGTCCTTACATTGAAGTATTTCGGTTTAGAGGGCACAAGAGAGATCACCTTTCTCTTCTTGTTCTTGAGCTTTTCCAATGGAAGAACAAAGATCTAAGTGTAAGATCTCTCCCTATGTATAATACCCAAGGCTCCTCTTAATTAAATTAATATTACAAATACTAGTTATAATATTAATTCTTAGTAGAAAATTGAACCAAAATAATGTTGAACACTTGAATTATTTCGGTTTATGTAAGAGAGAAAGAGAGGATTTTATCTCACTAGAAATCTCTATATTTGATGATGGAATAGAATGAATAACAATATACCACATTTTGTATATTATTAGGCAAAAATAAAACAAAAGCCATGATGGCTTTTGCCTTCTCAAAACCGGGTAAGAGGAGGGGTTTTGGGGAGCCAATGCATGAATTTGTTGCTCTTAACAAAGTTCATAGGCTTGCATGGCTAGACTACTCTTTAATCATTATGTTTTCTTATTAAAATATAAACACAATATTAAGTCTATTCCTCCTCTTATTTTCGGCACTTAACATAATATGGTGTCCATATTATTTTTGTCAATTGTCTATATGTTACATGTCACATGTCACATATATTTGTTATGTAATTTTTAACTTATTAAAAATCAACGTATTAATAAAAATACGTCACATACAAAAATCGACTTAGTAATTTCATAATTACTTATGCCAAAATTTTTACCAATTTATAAATCACAACTGATTGTATTTATAACAATTCATTCAATTTAATTGTTACATTAAACAATTTATTTCATCCGAGTAATGATACAATTCAATTACTCAGACCGTATCATATTTAATCACATTTCAATATGATACGTAAATTTTACTTCCAAAATCGTCCGTCAATTTTCAAGTAATTTAATTAACTCGTAACATTATACGATTAATTAAATAATCAATTAAGAGGGTTGCCCTTTAGGTATGACCTAGGGGGTCAACTGATCACCACCGTCACACGACAGTAATGTCAAACTCTAGTCAGCCAATCATTACCGATATATGTTGACCAGTTGACAGTAACAATATTACTTCCCAATTGTATTCATTTTAATGAGACTTAAACATGTGATCATCATGATCAACAGTCGTGATCGCATTATTGTCGGAGGACACATATTCCAACAATCTCCCACTTGTCCTCGACAAGTGTGCGTCACCAATTCTCTTGTCCTATTACTATCTCCCACTCAATGTAAGGTGTCTTTCAGGTCGTACTTGCAAGTGATCATATCGAGAGTGGTTTCCTCGATCTGGAGAATAACTGATTGACCGGATTTATCCACTATGGATACCATCCGAGCGTGGCCACGCATTTCCAGTTCATTACTCCTCGAGTGGCCCTGAGATATTATTATAACCCTGACTAGGGGTGGACAATTCCTATCGCACTCATTCCCTTCGACTAGCCACAGCCATCATAACCCAAAATATGCCCATTTGACCCCATTTACGAAGGTCGTAGTAACATAAATCAAAGTTAATCGAAACTTGTGCCATCTTAGGCGAATAGTCTTTAGTCAAAAGAATCGACTCATTTGAATACTATAGTAGCTCTCGCCACGACCAGGCTATATAAATTTGCCAGAACTCTATAAGCGGTCATTAGGCCCGACAAAATGTTCCTAACAGTTTGCCTATGTGATCGACTAGTCATCTCACATGACTGTATGGCACTTGAACTTGCCATCAATCGCCTCACACTCTAGTCACTTCGAGACGTCACCTCATATAAGTAACTATGGGCAAAACAATGTTAATCCATGTTCACTTTAACGGGGTTCAATTGTCTCTACAACCCGTTTGGATATAACAATGTACCAAGTGAGTTAATAATAACTCAAACGACAAATGTCGGCATCACACTCGGGTAGTCAATATCATATTACAACCTTGTGATGTATATCATAAGTGTAAACACTCATTGATTGCAATAGAAGTTTAACATCCCATGTGTCCATGTGTTCAAACTTCTTACACTTGCAATTTCCTTCACATTCATGTTCTCATACCATGAATTTTACCAAGCACACATCAAGGTTCTCGACCTTGGTTTTGGTTCTTTAACTTGAAAGAACTTTCTTATCGATCATCTCATAACGAAAGAATTTGCGATGAATAATACAACTTGTACGATCAAGTATTCCATCCACACACAATGTACTAGGTATATGTTTTGTAGAATCTTGTAATAGTTGGCAAGATTATTAGCTTAGTACTTTTCACAAGTCCTAGCTTTATTAGGAAAGATTGTTTTGAATAACCTCTTATTTAACCAAGTAACTTTCCAAAACTTCTCATTTCTCTTTCTAGGCTTGAAAGATTTGGGATTCTCATAAATCCTCATATGTGCTCGGATTTTCTACAGTATGTGCAACCTCTTAACACACAATGGAACATTCCGTCAATCACCGAAATCGCTCATCGGATTCTACTCGAGAATTCATGACGTTTCTGTTATGGCTCACCAACCAATCATCATGCTCTTATGCATACGATTCAAAATTGGACATGTACATGATTATTCTAATGGCGGAAACATTAGTTACTAATAATCATGAGATCAACCGTTCTCAGGTTCAATGAACTACCATGATTTGCTAATGGTAATTCCATTTTCATTCATATGAATAACCTATGTAAATGTTGATGTGATGTGTATCTCTTAATGCTAATCCAACATCCCATGATGTAATTGGATTCATCATTGTCCATTTTCATCCAGAATTGAAAACTCGAAAGCTTCTTAATGAAAGAAGGTATTAGCTCGTCATTCTTTAATGAGTAATGAGTTTTTATACATTCAAGGATGATAGCTCCCACTAAATCCCATGTCTTCACATGAGAATTTTCTAACTCCCACTCAATTCTACATATTTCGAAATTGACTTCTCAATCGAAATTTGTCAAGAATATAAATATAAATCGCTTTGCCAAGTTACTAGGATAAAACCATATATGTTCCCATCATATCCTTTCAAAATGCCTATTTTGAAGTGGTCTCATCTCAACCTTACGGAAAGAGATTTTAAATCTCTAACACACTCATGTCATAATGATGTGTAGCAATGTCATTATTCAAATACAAATAATATTTAGAATAGGTCCTTCGGAATACCCTTTCGGAAGGAGGTTTAACCATTTCATAGCGAGGTTAAATAATGACATTTGCGTGGTTAAAACGTTGGCTATTGAAGATATCGCAATATCAATCTTTGCAACTTGATCATAACTAGTATGTTACTATGATTCATTTAGGCTCTTAAGTAAAACTCATGATTGAAACTATTGGTCAAATGATTCATAACCTTAGTCAAAAGCTTGTTAAGACTTTACATTAGTCATTTTTCTTCCAAAACTTCTTTTGGTCTCCTCGTGTAGTTATCTTGAGAATAAACTCTTATGATTACTTTACTTGGTCTCTTAAGTCATTTAGAACTAACTTGAGACTATAGATCTCATCTATTTGGTATACTATGTAAATAGATATACCTTCATTCAAAACATTCTCTCTTGCGTAGATCTTCATTTACACAAGTACACAATTATCTTGCCTTGTGTGTTGTGTCCTCATTTTTCTCCCACTCTATCTTTAGAATGAATACACTAAGCATTCAAAGATAGCATATGAGACACAAAGTAATGATGTTGAAGTATAAGGAGAACTACCTCATAGGTTGACTAATTGTTATTGATTTCATATGTGTACTTGGTGGTTGACATACCTTTAAGAGAGTTCATAGACTCAAGGTCACTTTATAAATGATCATACACAAGCCTTAAGCATGTGGACATATAATGAAACCCGTCATTATAATTGTCTATTAGATCACTTTTAGTGAATGATCTTATGTTTCAAAACGCAAGCATTTAAAGATGAAATTTTAGAACATAAAGGATAAATGATAAAACGGGTGACTTGGGTTGCAAACCAAGTCACTATCATCCAAAATACAAACCATTATCCAAAATACCTTTCCATGTCGAACACGGAAACTTAAAGTTCTAAAAATTCAAAACATGACTTAAAATAAGACAATGAAAAACAAAGCTCCATAAAAGCTATCCTTAGCTTCTTCATGGTTTCTTATGCTTGCTTTTCTTTTCCTTTGTCTTTGCTTGGTGGCGGCCCTATTTACAATAAAAAGGAAGATACATTATCACAACTTTGCATCATAATACCATAGTTGAATTTGAAACATAAAAAGAAGGTTAGTCATTTACCTCTTTGGAGTGATCTTTCCGCTTTGATATCACCAAGGTATTTGGAACAATTCCTCTTCCAATGTCCCTTGCCATTACAATAATGGCATTTGTCAAGAGGACCCTTCTTGACTTTGGAGGTGCTAGCTTCACAAGACTTAGCTTTGGTGAATGTGGGAGCTTGTTTCTTGCCCTTTCTCCCATTCTTCTTGAACTTCCCCTTACTCTTTGTGCTTATGTTAAGCACATCCTTGGGAGGGTTCACATTTAACCCCATGTCCCTCTCGGTTTGCACAAGTAACTTGTGCAACTCCTCAAGAGACACATCCTTGTCTTGCATGTTGAAATTCACCCGGAATTGCACATATGCCTTGACCTTAGACAAGGAGTGTAGAATCCTATCTACGATGAGTTCTTTGGGGATTTCAACTTTTTGAATCTTCAAGGTCTCGACAAGCTCCATGAGTTTGAGCACATGAGGGCTAACCTTTTGGCCCTCTTTGAAGTCGAGATCAAAGAATGCCGCGGCCGCCTCATATTGGACGATCCGCGGGGTTTGTGAAAACATGGTCACAAGTTTGGAGTAAATCTCATTAGCATTGCCCATTTTGAAGGCTCTCCTTTGGAGCTCCGCCTCCATCGCAAATATTAATACATTTTTCATTGCGGCGGACTCCTTTTGGTAAGCCTCATAGGCTTCCCTAGTGGCCGCGGTGGACCTAGTGGAGGGTTCGGGTGGAGAGGCCTCGGTAAGGTAACGAAGCTTGTCGTCACCTTCGGCGGCTAATTTGAGTTGGGCATCCCACTCGGAGAAATTTGACCCATTCTTTTCAAGTTTACATCGATCCATAAAGGATCGGAGCCATGATGAAGTAGCGAGTGGTGTAGCATTAGGAGTTGGTGTTGCCATTTGTTATGAATAAGAAGTGGTCTACAAAACAAAAATAAGGAGTAAAACAAATGTCGTTTTAATTATACTCGTAAAAATGTATGATTTAAACAAGTTTTACGCATTTTTCCAGTGACCTCTACCCAACTAGATAAATGATTCCAAGACCCAAATTCATATTGACTTAGGCACGGTGGGGCCGATACATCCTTCATCAATATAACTCGGTGGATTAACGTTTAATCGATTCTACTTTTAGAACTCTTGGTCGATAATATTACATTAACTATTATCTATAGCCCAAAACACATCGACAAGGGCACGGTGGGGCCGATACATCCCTTATCAAATACTTTTGTTGAGTTCAATCCAAATTTCGAATAAATGTGTCCATGATCCAAACCCACATTAACTTGGGCACGGTGGGGCCGATACATCCCTCATCAACATGAATTCGGTGGATTAACATTCATCACCCACTTCCCCTACGTAACAAGGTTTGTACCCCGGTGTGGCCGAGTGCACTCCCTCACGAAATAGGTTTTCATGGTTTCTACTATTTGGTAAGGCTATGTCTCAATTGATAGTTTTAGCGAGAGGTCATGTCAATTTATTATCTATCACGTTTTAAGTGAACTAAAGCGGTGAACTACGATAATTCTAATTGACACGGTCGAAAAACTCGATAAAAGTTAATGCATGTTTAGTTATGGCGATTTAGCGATGCATGTGACATAAA
This sequence comes from Silene latifolia, assembly GCF_048544455.1. Lineage (NCBI taxonomy): Eukaryota > Viridiplantae > Streptophyta > Magnoliopsida > Caryophyllales > Caryophyllaceae > Silene > Silene latifolia. The sequence goes on along the minus strand of NC_133534.1, from coordinate 172,418,647 downwards.
ATAAAATGCAAGCATAAAAGTAAATAAATCCTAGTATGGCCTTTCCTAAAATAGAAAAACTATTAATCTATTACATATTCGGAAACCAACTCCATTGGTCCCTTGAACTTCGGTTGTGGCACGCATCTCGAGGTAACACCGTCTTTATGTATCGCCATTCTTGAAGAAATCCGTCTTTAGGAACTCCGGAATGAATAAAATTACATAATAAATTACATAATTTCCTATTATACATTTGTAACTAAAATAAAATAAATCTATTAAATTACAAAACGGTGATACGAGATCACAATAAAAATTACAACCGAATCGATATTCCCATACATTTCGGGAAATACCAATTAAAATCTAAGGCCATACTAAGTAAAATTACATAATTCAAAATTACATAAATTAAAATTATGACAATCATAAGGAAAATGCAGCATTATAATATGTATGAACATGCTCAATTTTTATGCTAAATCGCCTTTTAATTAGCCAATATCGTATATTACTCGGTTTTTACGGATTTGCGTGATTTCAACATTTTATAATCACAAAAATACATAAACTCATATTTATGCATAAGTTAATTACCCTAACCTCTTAGGACTCAAAATATAGTCTTCACTAATAATTTGACCATAATTAACTATTAACTTTTATTTACAAAATTTGTTCATAAATGGACCAAAATTACAAAAAATAAGCTATTAAACTTCAAATAAATCACAAAATTTCAAATAAATTTAAAATTTGAAATTTAAATTCATGAACATTCTGGAAAAATTCCATGACACTCATAATGTTCAAAATCTTAGGTTAAAAAATTTGAGAATTTTAGGAAAAACAATGTTGCGGTTTATCGATATTTAATAAAATAATAATAAAAACATGGAAAAATTATTTTCATTAACTTTTCAATTTTAGATCTGAAAAATATAATAAAATGCAACATTAGACGTTTTTCCTAAGTCATAGATTATATTTTATTAATTTTCACTAATAAAGTCACTATTTATGTCATTTTTCTTCAAAAATTCATAAATCATGCTAAAAGACTTCTTTATAGCCAATTATTTTACACACATCTTGTAAAATTGCATGTGACAACATATAAATTTTCTATGACCAGATTCGAAATTTAACCCATATTAACCTATTTTTCTCTTAAATCCGCATTTAATAATGAAAAATTCATTTTTCGAGCATAACAAGTGCAAAAATTATGAAAATTTACAGGTTATCTCAAAATAATATATGTAACAACATATCCAAAAACCAAGTGAAAATTCGAAGTATAGCTAATTTTCGACCAAAAATGACATTTTTACTCATAAAATCACATTTAAATGTCATTATTATTAAATATGAACAATAAAAATCCGAAAAATTAACCAAAATATCCTAAAACACTTTAGGACCAGAAATATTAACATGCATGTAATTATTTCGTGATATATCATAATAACACAAATTTTACAAGTTTTATTTTGTTATTCATATAACTCGGAAAAACTTTTAACCAATTTGCATGCAAACAACCGTGGCTCTGATACCGATTGAAGGAAATGTAGATTCATATACATATTTAACATACTCATATATGTCTAATTAATTTGTCATAAATTAAAACGGATCTTATGCATGCAAACATTAATAAAAGAGAAGAGAAATAATGTCCTTACATTGAAGTATTTCGGTTTAGAGGGCACAAGAGAGATCACCTTTCTCTTCTTGTTCTTGAGCTTTTCCAATGGAAGAACAAAGATCTAAGTGTAAGATCTCTCCCTATGTATAATACCCAAGGCTCCTCTTAATTAAATTAATATTACAAATACTAGTTATAATATTAATTCTTAGTAGAAAATTGAACCAAAATAATATTGAACACTTGAATTATTTCGGTTTATGTAAGAGAGAAAGAGAGGATTTTATCTCACTAGAAATCTCTATATTTGATGATGGAATAGAATGAATAACAATATACCACATTTTGTATATTATTAGGCAAAAATAAAACAAAAGCCATGATGGCTTTTGCCTTCTCAAAACCGGGTAAGAGGAGGGGTTTTGGGGAGCCAATGCATGAATTTGTTGCTCTTAACAAAGTTCATAGGCTTGCATGGCTAGACTACTCTTTAATCATTATGTTTTCTTATTAAAATATAAACACAATATTAAGTCTATTCCTCCTCTTATTTTCGGCACTTAACATAATATGGTGTCCATATTATTTTTGTCAATTGTCTATATGTTACATGTCACATGTCACATATATTTGTTATGTAATTTTTAACTTATTAAAAATCAACGTATTAATAAAAATACGTCACATACAAAAATCGACTTAGTAATTTCATAATTACTTATGCCAAAATTTTTACCAATTTATAAATCACAACTGATTGTATTTATAACAATTCATTCAATTTAATTGGTACATTAAACAATTTATTTCATCCGAGTAATGATACAATTCAATTACTCAGACCGTATCATATTTAATCACATTTCAATATGATACGTAAATTTTACTTCCAAAATCGTCCGTCAATTTTCAAGTAATTTAATTAACTCGTAACATTATACGATTAATTAAATAATCAATTAAGAGGGTTGCCCTTTAGGTATGACCTAGGGGGTCAACTGATCACCACCGTCACACGACAGTAATGTCAAACTCTAGTCAGCCAATCATTACCGATATATGTTGACCAGTTGACAGTAACAATATTACTTCCCAATTGTATTCATTTTAATGAGACTTAAACATGTGATCATCATGATCAACAGTCGTGATCGCATTGTTGTCGGAGGACACATATTCCAACACAATTCTCTTGTCCTATTACTATCTCCAACTCAATGTAAGGTGTCTTTCAGGTCGTACTTGCAAGTGATCATATCGAGAGTGGTTTCCTCGATCTGGAGAATAACTATTTGACCGGATTTATCCACTCTGGATACCTTCCGAGCGTGGCCACGCATTTCCAGTTCATTACTCCTCGAGTGGCCCTGAGATATTGTTTTAACCTTGACAAGGGGATGGACAATTCCTATCGCACTCATTCCCTTCGACTAGCCACAGCCATCATAACCCAAAATATGCCCATTTGACCCCATTTACGAAGGTCGTAGTAACACAAATCAAAGTTAATCTGAAACTGTGCCATCTTAGGCGAATAGTCTTTAGTCAAAAGAATCGACTCATTAGAATACTATAGTAGCTCTCGCCACGACCAGGCTATATAAATTTGCCAGAACTCTATAAGCGGTCATAAGGCCCGACAAAGTGTTCCTAACAGTCTGCCTATGTGATCGACTAGTCATTCTCATATGACTTCATGGCACTTGAACTTGCCATCAATCGCATCACACTCTAGTCACTTCGAGACGTCACCTCAAACAAGTGACTATGGGCGAATACCATGTTAATCCGAGTTCACTTTAACGGGGTTCAACGTTGTCTCTACAACCTGTTTGGATGTAACAAAGTATAATAGAAGAGTTTTAAAGTAAAACTCGAACGACAAATGCGATTATCACATATGAATAGTCAATACCTGATTACTATTTCATATTCTATAATCTAATTTGATCTTGCATGCAGTTGTTCATTTCAATTCAATTGAAATGATATGACTCATCATGTTTAGCCTATGAGAAGGCTTTGGTTAGTAGGTTTTATCAACTTCTTGTACCTTACTCAACCTTACTGCATACTCGTTTTCCTTTGTAATGTATACATTTGCATTACAAAACTTTTTGAGTACGTGTCGAGATCCAATCAAGACATAGGCCCTCTAGCCTAAGAATAGGTCCCACTGTTTTCACAGTGTGCGGGACTCATTCTCTTGCACATCTCATGATTGCAAGTGTACTCAATTTCCGTTATAAATATCTCTCATTGTTCTTTATTGCCTAGAACGATTCTAGAAAATCTATTTCTTAAATAACATAGCCACAATGGTATCTTAACCATCTTAATGTGTTTTGATTATGGTTTTGTCGGAAACCATGCGCAATCTCAATTGTCAATTGTCACTTGTGTAACACCCTTACACAAAATTGCATCATAAACACTTTGCTTTACTTCCTTAATGCTTCTGCAAGCACTTAAGGGTAATCTTTATGGTTTACTTGGTAAAGATTACTTAAATTCGATTTTGAAAACAATTCATCATACTCAAAGTATATGAAGTGTTATACATCATTACTCATTTAATTGATCCCAGCAAATGAAGCAAATGGAATCAATCAAATATGTTCAATTTAATTGAACTAGTCATGAATCATATCAACATAAGACTTCTTATTGACCCTAATATCACGAGGATTTATCTTCATAAATCTAGATATTAAAGATGTATTATAATACTCCAAAAGTCTTAAATTATTCCCAATGATCAATATGTCATTCACATATAAGACTAATTAAAATTACCGTAACTCCCACTAAACTCCATGTATAATCACAACTTCTCAACCTATTGAGAAAAGTTTTATCACATGATCAAAATGTTGATTCCAACTCATTGATGTCCAACTTAAGACCCTCTCTTAAGTTCCACATTATCTTAGGATTGCAAGAATCTACAAAACTCAAGACATGTATTGAATACATTCCTTCTAATTGAAGAAGTGGGTTTTAAATTCACTTGCTATATGTATATCATCATAATGAAACACAATCCCTAAGAAGATCCAAATAGACTTAAGCGTTTCAGTTAGTGCAAAACCCTTTGCAACCAATCAAGCTTTGAAATCTCTCTTTATTAGTGCAAAACCCTTTGTCACTAATCAAGTCTTTTATTTCGGATTTTCATGGCTCTAAGCCTTGTATTGAGTTGTGACTTAAACACTCTCATGTAAGTCATATGTTCATTACTTTCTAGAAGTAATCAACTTGAATCAAACGATTTCTTTTGTAAGTTATAAGCTCTTTACTTACTTAAAAGTAGCATGAATTCATCATTTTTAACAAGTGACAAATTTAACCTCCTAGGTTTTAAAGAAACAACGTCTTACACAAAACGTCTCATGTAGGCAAGAAAGACATGTTTCTTGCGACATAACATTCTTTGTGGCTCATGAATAATTTCTCCCACTCTGTCTTCTAGAAATAAACTTGTATTTTAGAAAGACAGCTTCACGAGCCGCAAACCCGTCGTACTCGTGATAATTGAAAGGGAAAAATGAACATTTGTTTCTTGTGAAAACTTACAAATATGGTACATTACCATTTCATATCTCATATGATTTAGTGGAAAATAATTTAGACAAAAATGATAAATGCCCCAAAAGGATCAAGTAACTCAAAGTAACTTGATTGAAGTCCAAACCATATCGAATAGCGTTTGATTTCTTATCCAACCACACATTATTCCATAATGCGTGCTAAGAGAGATTAACTTGTGATACTATATCACATTTCCTTTGGCTTATATCAAAGTCTTCACTTTGATAATCCCATCACGACTTAATCGTGATTCTTTGAACACTTTGAACTTCTTCAAAGATTTCTCTATTTACATTATTAAGTGAACACATTAGTGTCAACCTAAATCTTAGGTAAAAGAAAATGATCAACCTCTTTTGAATCAATGATTTACAACCTCGATCTCCTTTTCAACCAAAAGGCACGAGACATCTTGCTTTGAATACAAGATACGCATATACCATAAGATCTAAAGGTTTCAAGAGTACTCGATAACTCTTTGCGTTAATCATTCCAGAATTTAAGGTTTAATCTTGGGTTACCAATTTGAGTCTTGCATCATCTTCATGATATATCATTCTAGTTTGGTTTAGAATATTATCACCTTGATAATGGGCTAGCCATACATCAAATCGTGGTGTATAGGGTCACAAAAGTGAAACCTCTTTTGTATCTTAACAAGTTTGTATTCTTATTTAAAGTTTATGTACTTAATAGTCACAATTAAGTACAACTCCAAACCCGAAAACTAGATTTAGTACACTATGACTCTATCTCTCGATTTCATTATTGCTAGTCGTCATATTCTAATCATTCTATGTATCGCATACAATGATGAAAACCTCTACTGGTTTCTAATACTGACAAAATGGTACTAGCAAAATTTTATGTCAATCATATAAACATATAAAGAAGAAGATCCTATTAGATGTCCCACAACTAATTTGTTGATTCTTCAATAATTTGGGGTAGTTTCCTCTCTAGTGTCTAACATTTAAGACAATGGAAACTTTATCGGTCGGGATTGATAGGTTTAGTATCGTCATTCTCAACAACTTTACTTTTAACATTACCTTGTATCAATTCCATTATAATCTTTACTTCTTGAACCTCACCCTCATCTTAACGGTTTAAGAGAATGCTCCCACTTATTTCAATGAGTCTTTGCTTTGAGAAGCAAAATTAAATTCATGAAGATTACTCTTCATTTGTTCGTTTTAGTCTTTAAAACTTTCATTGAAGTGGTTGCGATATTTTGGTCAATTACGATTTCCGACAAATCTAATTACCAAAACAATTTATCGTTTCAAGGTACTTATATGAAAAACAATCCATTGTAAGTAGATGTGTTAGTCAAGAATCAAAAACCTGTTTGATAATGAATAACTTTTATCTATACTCCTCACAAGAGATCCTTAGCAATGGTTAATTCGAGGTTTTTAGAAGAAAATTCATATTTGTCTTTAGTTACGATGTTTTAATGGAGATTTGAATCAAAAACGAAATGATATCGTATAAAAATTGCGGTAAAGAAATAGAACAATATGATAACGGAATAGTGGAAAACTTAACATTTATCGTTTTAATAATACATGTAAATAATTTAACAAGTAAAGCATTTACATAGTGACCTCTACCCAACTATGATAAATGATTCCAAGATCCAAATTCGTATTAACTTGGGCACGATGTGGCCGATACATCCCTTATCAATATAACTCGGTGGATTAACTCTTTAATCGATTCTACTTTTAGAACTCTTGGTCGATAAAATTACATTAACATTTATCTTTATCCCAAAACACATCTGACAAGGGCACGGTGTGGCCGATACATCCCTTATCTAAAAAACTTTTGTTGAGTTCAACCCAAATTTCGAATAAATGTGTCCATGATCCAAATCCACATCAACTTGGGCACGGTGTGGCCGATACATCCCTTATCAACATGAATTCGGTGGATAGACATTTATCACCCATTTCCCCTACGTAACAAGGTTTGTACCCCGGTGTGGCCGAGTGCACTCCCTCACGAAATAGGTTTTCATGGTTTCTACTATTTGGTAAGGCTAAGTCTCAATTGTTTATATTAGCGAGAGGTCATGTCAATTTATTATCTATCACGTTTTAAGTGAACTAAAGCGGTGAACTACGATAATTATAATTGACACGGTCGATATACTCGATTAAAAGATGATGCATGTTTTAGTTATGGCGATTTAGCGATGCATGCGACATATAAATAAAATGCAAAGCATAAATTTAAATCCTAGTATGGCCTTCCTAAAAATAGAAAATCTAATTAACTATTACATATTCGGAAACCAACTCCATTGGTCCCTTGACCTTCGATTGTGGCACGCATCTCGAGGCACCACAGTCTTTATGTATCGTCTTCCTTGAGTAACACCGTCTTCAAGGAACTCCGAAATAAATAAATTACATAACAAATTACATAATTTCCTATTATACATTCGTAATTAAAATAAAAAATAAATCTATTAAGTTACAAAACGGTGATACGAGATCACAATAAATTACAACCGAATCGATATTCCCATATATTTCGGGTAATACCAATTAAAAACTAAGGCCATACTAAGTAAAAATTACATAATTCAAAAATTACATAAAATAAAATTATGACTATCATAAATAAAATGCAGCATTATAATATGTATGAACATGTCCAATTTTATGCTAAATCGCCTTTAAGGAGCCAATATCGTATATTACACGGTTTTTACGGATTTGCTTGATTCAACGTTTTATAATCACGATAATTACATAAATTCATATTTATGCACAAGTTAATTACCCTAACTTCTTAGGATTCAAAATTAGTCTTCACTAACTATTTGACTATAATTAACTTATATTTCTTAAAATTGTTCATTAATGGACCCAAAATTTACAATAAAATGCTATAAACTTCAAATAAATCACAAAAATTTCAAATAAATTCAAAATTCAAAATTTAAACTCATGAACATTCTGGAAAAATACCATGACACTCATAATATTCTAAAACTTAGGTTAAAAATTTCGAAAATTTATCGGGAAAAACAATGTTGCGGTTTATCGGATTTATCAATTATAATCATAAAAACATGAGAAAAAATATATTCATCAACTTTTCAATTTTAGATCTTAAAAAGATAATAAAATGCAACATGTGACGTTTTTGCTTAGTCATGAAGTATGTTTTAGCAATTTTTCACTAATTAAGTCACTATTTATGCTATTTTTCATCAAAAATCCATAAATCATGCATGAAGACTTCATTATAGCCTATTATTTTACAAGCATCTTGTAAAATTGCATGTGACAACATACTAAATTTCTATGACCAGATTCGAAATATTTCTCATATTAACCTATTTTTCATTTAAATTCGATTTTTATCATGAAAAATCCTTTTTTCGAGCATAAGAACTCCAAAAATTATGAAAATTTCCAGATCAACTAAAAATAATATATGTGAAAACATATCCAAAAACCACTGTAAAACTCGAAGTTTAGCTAATTTTCGTCCAAAAATGATATTTTTATCATAAAAATCACATTTTAATGCAAATATTATATAAAATGAACAATAAAATCCATAAATTAACCAAAAAATCGTAAATACATTTTAGGATTAGAAACTTTAACATGCATAAATTAAATTCGTGATATCTCAAAATAAACACAAATTTATAAGTTTTATATGTTAATCGTATAACTCGGAAAAACAATAACCGATTTGCATGCAAACAACCTTGTGCGCTCTGATACCGCTTGTTAGAAATCTATATCTCATTACTTAACATATTCATATATGTTCTAATTAATTTAGTCACAAAATTAATAACAAATCTTATGCATGCAAACAATAATAAAATTAGAGAAGAAATCGTTTTCTCACCATATAAATTTCGGTCATCATATGGGCACCAACAAGATCTCCTTCTTGTTAGTTCTTGAGCTTTCCAAATGGAAGAACAAGGATTCAAGTATAGAATCTCTCCCGAAAGCATATACCCAAGGAAAACTCATAATAACCAATATTATTTAGATCTAGTAATAATATTAGTTTTACTTAAAATATGACACAAAATAAATTGTATTTTTCTCTTGAATATTTCGGTCAAGAGGGAGTATTTTTGTGAGGTTTTTATTTCTCTAGAAATCTCATAAGATGTGTAGAGAGAAAGCATTTTTCTAACACTAGAAAAATATAAAAGATGTGAATGAATAATTGTAGAGGAAACATCCTTTATTACCCAAGTGAAAACCGGTTGGAGGAAGTATGATGTCCAATGCATGGGCTAGTTTTTCTACCCAAGAAAAATAGGCATGCAATGCTACAAGTTAGGTTTTCATCATTGTGTTTTCCACTTAAATAAAAAACACAATATACACCTTAAACCCTCCAATTTTTCGGCACTTATAAAATGGAAAGTCCATTTTATATTTTGTCATTTGTCAATTTTGTCACATGTAACATGTTACATGATATGTCACAATGTAATGTATTTTTTTAACATATTAAAAAATCAACATACTCATAAAATATGTCATTTATAAAATCGACTAGTAATTCGTAATTACTTGTGCCAAAAGTGTTTCCGTATTATAAACTACAACATTCTGTATTTATAATAATTTATTCATTCTATTTCAATTGTTTCTGTAAACAATAATTTCATCTAAGTAATAAAACAATTCGATTACTTAGACCGTGTCTCAATTAATCATATAATAAGATACGTTAATTATACTCACAAAATCATCCGTCAATTTTAAGCAATTTAATTAACTCGTATCGGTATACGATTAATTAAATAATCAATTAAGAGTATTTCCCTATAGGTATGACCTAAGGGGATCAACTGATCACCACCGTCGCACGACAGTAATCTCCAACTCTAGTCAGCCAATCATTACCGATATGTGTGGACCAGTTGACTGTAAAATATTACATCCCACATGTATTCTTAAAATGAGATTTAAACATGTGATCATCATGATCAACAGTTGTGATCGCATTATTGTCGGAGGACACATATTCCAACAGCATCATCATCTTTCTTCTTCCATTGGAATTCCGACTTCTTCTTATCATCCTTCCGGCTATAATGATCAACCATAAAACATGGTTCATGCAAACGGGGAGCTCTTATGGTCTTGTCAAGATTGAAAGTTATGCTCTCATCTCCCACATCTAGAGTGAGCTCTCCATGCTTCACATCTATCACCGCAACCGCGGTGTGCAAGAAAGGTCTTCCTAGAATGATTGGAATATTGGAGTCTTCTTCCATGTCAACAATGACAAAGTCCACCGGGATGAAAAATTTCCCAACTCTTACGGGAACATCTTCCCATATCCCTAATGGTGTCTTCGTCGATCTATCGGCCATTTGGAGTGTGATATTGGTGCATTTAAGCTCTCCCATCCCTAACTTTTACTCACCGAGTACGGCATAACACTCACACTAGCCTCTAGATCACATAAGGCTTTGTTTATCGTGGTGTCGCCAATGGTACACGGTATTGAGAAGCTTCCCGGATCTTTAAGTTTTGGAGGTGAACTCCCTTGAAGGATTGCACTACTCACCTTAGTGAAGGCGATGGTCTCAAGCTTCCGGATCGACTTCTTCTTTGTAAGGATGTCTTTCATGTATTTTGCATAGGCCGGCACGTGATTGATTAATTCCGTGAAAGGAATCGAGACTTCCAAATTCTTCACAATTTCCATAAATTTTCCAAGTTGGTCATCAAATTTGGGCTTGGTTTGACGACTTGGAAAAGGAAGTCTAATCACAATGGGCTCCTTTTCTTTGGCCTTGTCTTCATTTTTCTTTGAAACTTCTTCTTTTGATGGTTCTCCATCCTTGGAGTTTTGCACAACTTCTTCTTTGTCACTAGCTTCCACAACTTCATCCTCAACTTGCTTCTTTGGTGCTTCATACCTCGTACCACTCCTCAAGTGAATGGCACTAATCGTTTCATGTCTTGGGGGATTACTTTGAGGTGGTAATTGCCCATTTGTCTTTGTGAGCTTAAAGATGCTAGTTGAGTCAATTGGGTTTCCAACATTTTGGTGTGGGCTAGAATGTTGTTGATGGTGATTTCCTTTGCTTGACTATCTTTTTGCATTTGAGTGAAAAACTCTTGTTGATTCTTTTGCATTTGGAGGACCGCTTTTTGAACATCAAAACCTTGGTCATTTTGTTGATTGTATGGAGTTTGATTTTGGTAACCTTGGTTTTGGTTGTAAAAGGGTCTTTGATTTTGGTTTCTCATGGGAGGTGGGGTGTATGTTGGTTGAGGGTTTTGGACATTTTGGCTTTTGTATGAGAGATTTGGGTGGAATTTGGTGTTTTCATTGTAATAATTGGAATAAGGGGTACCACTCTTGTATGCTTGAAAAGCATTCACTTGTTCATTTGTTCCCCTACATTCACTTTGGTCATGTCCCAAAGTTCCACAATTCTCACATATCCCACTTGGGATTGATGAAGATGCCGTCATGGCATTAACATGATGCTTTGGAGATTTTGAGGCTTCTTCAAGTCTAGCCATAGCTTTTTCAAACTTCAAGTTGATGGTATCAATGTGAGCACTAAGTTGAGCACCCAATTGAGTAATGGAGTCCACTTCATGCTTTCCTCCTCTAGTAGCCTTGCGAGGTCTACTATATTGTGAGTTATGGACCTCCATTTCCTCAATCTTGTTCCAAGTTTGATTGTCGTCAACTTCGGTGAACATTCCATTTGACCCCATATTGAGAATGTTTATTGAGTCTTCATAAAGACCATTCCAAAATTGTTGTACCAAGAACCACTCACTAAGTCCATGATGAGAACATGAGCGACAAATTCCCTTGAATCGCTCCCAAGCTTCATACAAAGATTCTTCATCTCTTTGCTTAAAGCCCGTAATTTGAGCTCTTAGCATATTAGTCTTTTCCGGTGGATAGAACTTTTTTAGAAAGCTAGAGCCAACTTCTTCCAAGAATCAATTCCGAGAGTAGCCTTATCAAGGCCTTTCAACCATTGTTTTGCGGTGCCAATTAGAGAAAAAGGAAATAAGACCCATCGAATTTGGTCTTGAGTTACACCGGTTTGAGAAATCGCATCACAATAGTCACAAAAAGTCTCCATGTGAGAATGAGGGTCTTCACTAGGCATCCCCCCCAAATTGGCTTCTTTCGACTAATTGGATAAATGCGGATTTGGCTATAAAATTTCCGGTTAAATGTTGTGGTGTGGGAGTACCATTGGGTAGGTTCTCCTCGGTAGGTACGGAATGTGATGAAAATTTAGGCATTGTGGGTTGATTTTGTGTTGGATTTTGTGTTGGGTTCTCTTCACCTTCTCTTGCAAAAGGGTTGATGAACTCAATAGTGTTTGGTTGAATATCTACAAGCTCACCAATACCTCTCAAAGTTCTTCTAGCAAGTCTTCTATTGTTTGTCAAAGTCCTTTCAATTTCGTGATCAAAGGGTAACAAGTTACCTTGTGATCTTCTAGACATGCAAAATTATAAACAACTCGAAAATAATTAGAACAAACCTTGAGGAGTTTTACATCCCCAAGGCAAAGAAAGACACAACTAATAACAATTTAAGAAAATCTAAATCAAGTTAACACCGTCCCCGGCAACGGCGCCATTTTTGGTCGGACTCTCGAGGGAGGTTTAGTTTTCGGTACTTGTCATTAGGAGCACCTAGGCCAAAACACAATTTATAACTCTACAAACAACTCTACAATTAGTAAAGAGGCAAGTAAAGGTCGGATCCCAAGGGACGGGAATTGAGATGAGATTTTCAATTGCAACTAGCGGTGTCTAAGGGTGTCACAATTTGGGGTTGAAGTAGAAGATCACTAAACTAAATAGCAATAAAAGTAAACAAGCAAGATGATTAAAAAGGGATATAAACAATTGATAAAAGGCACTAGGGTGTCATGGGGTCATAGGGGATTCATGGGAATTGATCATACAAAAATATTCTCAAATTATAAGCAAGCAATTATTGTTGTGATGGATCGAGTTCGTTTATATCTTACAATCCTAGGAATGTTTGGGTCCCGGAGCCGAATCGATTATATTGTACAACACCTACAAGTCGACTTAATCTTCCCTACTCAAATATATGCATGGTCTAATCAGACTCGAGTTGGTTTATGTCTTACAAGTCTTATTGAAAAGATAGGTGATGGGTAAAAAATGCAAGGATTCATAGGCTAGCATTTCATCAAACATAACATGTGCATAAGTTGAGATCACAACAAGCAAGCAAATAAACTATGAAAACATATTAATTTAAGCATAAATCATCCCCCATGTTGGTTTCCCCTAATTACCCATTAACCCTAGCTAAGGAAACTACTCACTCATTATCATGTTGAACATGCTAGCAAGGTTGTCAATCATACCAACAAAGTAAAACATGATGAATAAATGAAGATAATTAACAATAATTAAAAACGGATTAAGAGGATTATACCTACTAATGATTCCATTAATAAAGGAAAGAATAATAGAAGTACTTGATGATTGATTGGAAGGTTGTCAATCTCCCAATAATAACCCAAATAATCTTCAATTACCCAAAATGAAAGATGAACAAAAGAGAGATTAGGGAAATGACATTTGTATTAAGACTTGATTAAATGTTGATTACAAGATTAAAGAGAGATTTGATTGATATTAACTACACTAAAGATTGCTAAGAAGAACATGCTTATCTAATTAGACTAATGGGGTATTTATAGGGGGGATTAGGTACATAAATTAGGGTTAACTAAGGGCTTAAATGACGATTAAGTCCTTGAGGAAATGCCGGTCTCGAGAGAGACTCCGGTCTCCTTTTCGCCGGTCCTTGAAAAATATGCGCATCCTTCATTGAACATGTAGAAGACAAATTTAGCTGTCACACAATCCGAGCGTCCAGGGCACGGGACGGGCGGATTGTGGTGGTTTTGGCCGAGCGGATTCTTGGGGTGGACGGGCGGATTGTGGTGGTTTTGGCCGAGCGTCCAGCTGGGGAAGACGCTCGGATTGCCTATCTTGGACGGGCGGCTAGTGGACAATCCGCCCGGATTGTCTTACAGCTTCTTTCTTTCTTCTTTTCTTCCTTTCTCTTCATAAAATCCTTGAGGATTTCCCCGGAGATGCAAGGATCTTTTCTCATCATTGCCCATGTACTATAGTATGTACAAAGGCCTTCTAGTCTTGTCTTCTCTTTGATGCTTGGTCATTGAATTCAATCAATTTAGCTCTATTTTACCAAGAAAATGCAAGGTTTGCACTCCTTTCCTACCAAGGACACAAAACCTCAAAGAATATGCAAAACAAAGGACTAAAGACAATAAATGACCCAAATATGCACTAAAAAGCATGGGAACAAGGCTAATTCGGGTACTAAATACGCTCAAATTATGGTCACATCAGCTACACTATATGATGCATGAATTTATTGATTGGAGAGCTAATTTGAATTAACTCCCATTTCTTGTGCTTAAACTTCCCCAAACCAAGTAAGACACTATTTCTAGTCTAAAAATGGGGGATTTCATGCACAAGTATGCAATGCATGAAACTAATTTATCATTTTGGATTTTCAAAAGTAGGAGCAATAAATTTATCATCACCTAGATGTTGCCAAGGTGGAATAATAGTCCTTCACTTTTACAAGGACACCACTAAAAATTGAAACAATCAATTGTAAAACAAGTTAGCAAAGCATGAAATTTTTGATAAGAGGAATGAGGGGGAAAGAAGAGCTTCACCTTGGCCATGGTGAGTAGCGCATGCCCACTCCACCTAGCTCATGAACATCTTCATTGATTTCCATCATCCCCTCCAATATCACTATCCCCTTGTGCTCGCTATTCGTCACTCTCATAAAAATCCATGAACTCGTCCCCCTCGCTATTGACCTCTACCGTATCACCGCCACTTGACCTTTCTCCTTCTCCTTCTCCATGTGTTCCACCGTTGGCATGCTCCGAGTTTGAAAAAAGGATACCCATTTGAGCCCAAGAGGGAAGCATTCCCTCTTCACTAATATTCCCTTGATGGGCCAACCGGTGAAATTGTGGATAGAGAGCATAGTAATTGTCTACTTTAGCTTCATATTTCTTACGACGCATGTCTTAGAGTAGACCCGTGATAAAATCATCTCTAGGAAGGATAAAGGGATTTGGGTGATTTTAAGGTTGATAAGGAAAGGGGTAAGGCGGGATAACAACCTTTCCTTGATCGTTAGCTTGGGGCTCATTCTGTTGCGGTTGAGTAGGAGGTGGGGCTTAATTAGCTTGGTTTGAACGAGTTGGGATAAGGTAGGATGGTACTTGAGAGAGGGGACCCCTTCGAGGTGATATCCTTGTTAAACCTTCCATTGGAAGAAAAATGGAGGTGCTCCCTTTCATGAGCCACTTAATCTTTCGCTCATAGCCTTCAAGGGTGATCCAATGGTGTTGTCGGGAAATCAACATTTCATCAATCTTGGTGTTGCCCGGAAGAGGTATATAAGCATTGTTGTTGTTGAAATTGGGATTGAATAATTTTGCAAGCCTCGTTATTAATCCCCCATTGACGATGTGGATCATACCATCATTATCCCCATTCCGGAATTTCGCCCATCGTTCAAGAAGTACTAAGGGTGCGTTGAAGTGATAACCGCTCATCCCTTGTACTTTAAAATAAGACTCCATGAAGACTAGATCAAGTTCATTAACAAACGCGGGATCGCGGCGAGCTAGGAGAGTACTTGCGATAAACCGGTAAGTGAGCCGAATAATGGGGTTTTGAATGTAGTAGGCCGAGCATTCCTTGATCAAGGAGAAATCGCGACCCGTCAAAGCTCGCCATAGAGGTGCTATGCTATAATTCTGTGGTTTTGATATACGGGTAGGCGATACATCAAGACCCAACACATTAGCAAATTCCACAAGAGTCATGGTTCGAGTTGTGTTCTCTAGTCTAAACTCCACATAGATCGTCTTGTTCAAGGTAGAAATTTTCAGAAAACTACTAGGGGCCGATAAGTGAGCTCATGCATGTTGAACATGGTTGAAAGACCAAATAACTCAAAGAGTGCCTCGGTTTGATGAAAAATTCCTAGTTTCCTTAATGTCTCATGGCACATGAATTTAGTATAAAGAATGTTTTTACCAAGGAGACGATGAAAGACGAGTCTTTGGACATCATTGACGAATTCTATGTTGGAGAACTCATTAAGTCTTGAGAGATCAACTATTTCTTTATTCTCTCTCCTCAATGTGTTGAGGTGAGATGTAGAAGAGCTCCCAATTACTCTTGTTCTTCTTCTTTCTCTAGGCAAGGACCCTCTTGTTCTCATCTTTTAAAAGTAGATCTTCAAATTTGGCTTGTTGAAGATGAAGATATTCTTTGTAATTGAGTTCCTTCTTGAAACCCTAGGTTTTGGGGGTTTTTAATTAGAGAGGTAAATGAGTGCTTTTGGTGTGATTTGAGTCATGTGGGAGGGGATTTTATGTTTTATAGAGGAAAGAAGGATGAGGTGTCATAGCATGGGTGATGGGTTGGAAAATGCAAAAGTCGAAATAGAAGAGCAACACGGGAAGGAGATGCGCGGGCCGTGTCTGGAACGGGCGGATCCGTGTTTTGCAGAAAAATCAGAAGAGTAGATAGGGACGGGCGGATAGAGCTCAGGACGCTCGCATCCTTAGTCAGTGTAGTCTGTTTGTTCTAACCCGTGCTGGGATGCGCAGATTTTGCTGGAGAGGAGCGGATGCGTACTGGAGACGCTCAGATCCTTCTCAAGACGGGCAGATTTTCAAACAGAGCGGAATCATTTTTTTGAAGAAGGTCAGGACGTGCAGATTGGTTACAAGACGAGCGGATTCATGACTGAGACGGGCGTCATATATGTGATATGCCCAGATTTTTAAACAGACCGTACTTTTTAATTTCAGCACTCCCAAGACCCGCGTCCTAGAGCTAAGACGCTCAGATCTTACTCTGGGACCCCAGGATCGTATGCAGTTCCCACGGGCTCAGGTCTGCCCGTGGGGGTTTCGTTCTTCTTTCTCCTTATTGATAAGCGTGCTACCCCACACTCGAATTGCTAAATCCTTCATTCATCAACCAAGATTAGTAACACTCCCTCACCAACTCTCATGTCAAAATCATCATTTTATGGAATTGCAATAAAGATAAAAATACAAGTGAGAAGAGTTAGTATATTTACAAATGGTGGTTTGGAGAGGACTCCACCAAACTCTCTCATTGATGGTCTCTTCATGGCGGGAGAGGCTCAAGGTGGATGACCTCGACTTCTCCGATGAATGCTCCTTCATAATACGGTTTCAATCGTTGACCGTTGACTTTGAATTTGTTCCCATCTTCCGATTTTATCTCGAAGTCGCCATATTTCCCCACTTCGGTGATTACATAGGGTCCCATCCATCTTGAGTTTAACTTCCCGGGAAAGAGTCGATATCGGGAGTTAAATAGAAGGACTTTGTCTCCCTTGTGCAAAGCTTTTTGTCTAATCCTTTTGTCATGAAGCAATTTTGTCCTTTCCTTGTAGATCTTGGCATTTTCGTAGGATTGTAGTCGGAATTCTTCCAACTCTTGGATTTGCATTATCCTCTTTTGACCACTTAACTTGAGGTCAAGGTTGAGAGCTTTGATTACCCAAAAGGCTTTGTACTCCAATTCGATTTACAAATGGCACGCCTTTCTATAGACTAGCTCGTAAGGGGAGGCCCCTATGGGAGTCTTATAGGCCGTCCTATATGCCCATAGAGTGTCATCAAGCTTCATACTCCAATCCTTACGAGTCTTGTTGACAACCTTCCCAAGAATTTGCTTGATTTCTCTATTCGAAACTTCAACTTGACCGCTTGTTTGAGGATGGTATCCCAAACCTGTTCTATGTTGAACGCCATTTTTTTTCAAAAGAGATGTGAGCTTCTTTTCATGAAAATGTGTCCCTCCATCACTAATGATCGCTCTAGGGACTCCGAATCTTGGGAAGATTATTTTCTTGAGAAGCTTAGTAACCGTTTTGGCATCATCGGTTGGGGTAGCAATTGCTGCTACCCACTTTGATACATAATCGACGGCTACAACAATGTACTTGTTTCCTTGAGATGATACAAATGGTCCTTGGTAGTCAATTCCCCAAACATTGAAAATTTCTACCTCCAATATTCCTCGTTGTGGCATCTCATTTCTCCAAGAAATGTTCCCGATTCTTTGGCAAGGATCACAATGGAGAATAAATTCTCTAGAATCTTCAAATATAGTAGGCCAAAAGAAACCCGATTGAAAGACTTTAGCAATTGTTCTTCGTGCTCCATGATGTCCTCCATATGGTGATGAGTGGCATCCTTCCAAAACACCTTGAACTTCCCATTGGGTTATGCACCTTCGGTAAAGTCCATCACTACATTCCTTGTAAATATTGGGATCATCCCAAAAGTATCTCTTTACTTCAAGCAAGAATCTCTTTCTTTGATTGTAGTTCAAGTTTGGGGGAAGAACTCCTCCAACAATGTAATTAGCATAGTCGGCAAACCATGGTGTGGTGTGATTCTCAAGTTGTGAATGGATGGCCATCAAGATATCATCGGGGAAAGAGTCATTAATCGGTGTCTCTCCCTCATCATTGTGGAATCGAATTCTTGACAAGTGATCCGCTACCACATTCTCGGCTCCCTTCTTATCTCTTATATCCAAATCAAATTCTTGGAGTAGCAAAATCCACCTCAACAATCTTGGTTTTGCTTCTTTCTTTATCAAGAGATGTCTAAGAGCACGATGATCCGAGAAAACAATCACTTTTGATCCAAGCAAATAGGAACGGAATTTGTCTAAAGCATAGATAATGGAAATGAGTTCCTTCTCGGTAGTATCATAGTTCACTTGGGTGGCATCAAGAGTCTTGCTTATGTAATAGATAGCATGTAAGGCTTTTCCTACCCGTTGGCCAAGAACCGCTCCAACGGCATAGTTACTCGCATCGCACATGATCTCAAATGGTAGTTCCAAATTTGGTGGTTGGATGATTGGTGCCGAGATTAAGGCTTCCTTGATTCTATTAAAAGCTTCAACACACTCATTAGTGAATTGGAATTGGGCATCTTTAAGCAAAAGTTGAGTGAGGGGTTTCGCAATCTTAGAGAAATCTTTTATGAAACGGCGATAGAAACCCGCGTGACCGAGAAAGCTTCTCACCCCTCTAACATTCACGGGAGGTGGGAGTTTCTCTATCACCTCAACTTTGGCCTTGTCAACTTTGATGGCCTTTTTCGAGATTAAATGACCCAAGACAATACCTTTATTGACCATGAAATGACACTTTTCCCAATTTAAGACAAGACTAACATCCTCACATTTTTGCAATACAAGAGAAAGGTTATGCAAGCAAGAGTTAAAGTCTTTTCCATAAACGCTAAAATCATCCATAAAAACTTCCATTATGGTTTCTAGATAATCGGAGAAGACACTCATCATGCATCTTTGAAAAGTGGCGGGAGCATTACATAGCCCGAAGGGCATTCTCCTATATGCAAAGGTTCCATAAAGACATGTGAAGGTGGTTTTGTGTTGGTCATCCGGGTGTATCGGGATTTGGAAGAATCCCATGTACCCATCAAGGTAGCAAAAGAATTTGTTAGAGGCTAACCTCTCAAGCATTTGGTCAATGAATGGTAGGGGGAAATGATCTTTTCTTGTTGCGGAATTCAATATACGATATTCAATACACATGCGCCAACCGGTGATCTTCCTTGTCGGTATTAGCTCGTTCTTTTCATTTGTTACCACCGTGGTACCTCCTTTGTTAGGTACCACTTGAACGGGGCTAACCCACAAAGAATCCGATATAGGATAAATGATTCCCGTATCAAGTAATTTCATAACCTCCGCTTTTACAACTTCTTGCATGTGGGGGTTTAGTCTCCTTTGGGCTTGAATGGTAGGTCTATGGTTTTATTCTAGATGAATTCTATGCATGCAAAATTTGGGTCTTATCCCCTTAAGATAATCTAGACTATAACCTATAGCCTTTTCATGTTCTTTTAACACATCAAGCAAACTTTCCAATTGATTCTTATCAAGTTTTTCATTAACAATCACTGGTTTGGTTTTAGATTCATCAAGGTAAGCATACTTCAAATTTGGGGGAAGGGGTTTTAGAGTTGGAGTTTTTACCTCACTTTCTACTATTGAAGGTTCAATAAGGACATGCTCCATCTCCATTATACACTCCATTCTCATGGCATATTCGACTTGTTCCTCAAGCTCCTCATACTCGAAGTCCATGATATATATTTGTCTAGCTCTTCGGCTTGTATGATATGATCATTGGTTACTTGTTCTTCTTTAGTGGATTGTGATGCTTCCTCGAGAATATCATTTATCAACATGGATTTCTCATAGGTGAGCTCTTTGTTGGCTAGAGCGGCTTCAAGGAGGTCTACTTCTAATTCCCAATGCTAATTTTTGGCCTCCCTTGCATCTAAGGCTTCCAATGCTTGCAAAGGGTCTTTGATGAGAGTAGTACTCATATGGTCCTCTACACAACAATCTATAATATCCATCTTGCAAAGCACACTAAGGGTAAATGTAATACTCCGTATTTATAAGTCTTGGGGTACTCTATCGAGTAGCCCTTACTCTGTCGAGTAAGGGCAAGTTGCGAAATAAAATAGTTTCTGACCTGTTGGGTACTCGATCGAGTAGCTGGGGCACTCGATCGAGTAGGGGGGTACTCGATCGAGTACCTTGGGTACTCGATCGAGTGTCCGGTTTTACGGGGGAGTTTTCTCGGGTTTTGTTAATTACGCGATTAAGGTATTTAAACCAATTCGTCTTTGTTCTAAATCACTTTTTACAAAACCTAAAACCTGTTTAAGAGAGAAAGCAACTTGTCTTCTTCCTAATCGCGTTCTTGACAATTCCCGGAGTTCAGACGGCCGGTTTGCATCGTAGTTTGTGTCGTTGGATTCCTTGCGTCGAGGGTAAGCTTTTAATGTAATTTATATGATGTTTTGTTAAGATTAGTGAAACCCTAATTTAGGAATTGGGGGTTTTTATGAATAGTAATTGAATAGTAGTATCTATGTGTTGTATGGTAGGAGGAGAGTTCATAGAAGAGGCGTTTTGAGACAGCTGTAGATACCGTCTGCGTGTTGTGCTAACCAGGTAGGATTTCCCACTCAGTATTAGTCCCATAATGGGATATTGGTGATGTGCTGTAGTTAGTTAATTGATTTGATGGTTGTACTTGTGTTTGTGATTGTGGTTGTGTTGTTGATGGTTCTCGAGATGCGTTCTCGGCTGAGTGGGGTCACTTGCGGGAGTGACTTCACGCCCTAGTTTCGCCCTTAGTGGAACCCGCCACGAAAGGGGATGTGCACATTAATGGACAGGGTTATCGCTCGTACGATGAGCGGGGCTTAGGTGGGAACGGCTGCGGTCCCCCACTGGCAGGGCTGGTCCAGTGGACAGTCAGTATTGAGACGATGGGAGTTGGTTGGATGTGTGTGTGTGTGTGTGGCAGTTCAGCTGTCTGTTTATCTTATTGTTGATATATGTATTGAATTGTGTGATTAGTACTGACCCCGTTTAAATGTTTTAAAAACTGTGGTGATCCATTCGGGGGTGGTGAGCAGTTATTGAGCAGGTGTGATATGACGCGTATGGGATAGCTGGGATGAGTCATCACGTGGCAGTTAGAAGTCTTCCGCTGTGTCAGACGAAGTCTAGTAGCTTTGATAGTTTTAGCTGTAGACCGTATGAGAACCTTGTAATTCCTTTTGTTAGTTTTGGTTTTATAATGTAATCACTTAAACTTATTTAATAAAGTATGTTTCTTCATTGTCTTATGATTATCATGCCTCGGGTAACCGAGATGGTGGCATCCTTATACCTGAGTGGTCCTGGTAAGGCACTTGGAGTATGGGGGTGTTACAGTAAAAGGTGAGGAGTACCTTGAGGAAGTGCTCTTCCTCAAGGTAAAGAAAGACACAACTAAAAACAATTAATGAAAATCAAATCAATTTAACACCGTCCCCGGCAACGGCGCCATTTTTGGTCCGGTTTAAAACTCTTCATCAAAAGTTACCAACCAAAACAATATTTATAACTTCACAAACTACTCTTAGTAAAGAGGTAAGTAAAGGTCGGATCCCAAGGGATGGGTATTTATGTAGGATTCTCAATTGAAAATGGTTGTGTCTTAGGGTGTCACAATTTGGGTTGAGATTAAATTGGTCTAAACTAATTAACAAGATAAAAGTAAAGCAATGAAAACAAGCAAGATAACTAAAAGGGGATGTAAACAATTGATTAAAGGCACTAGGGTGTCATGGGTTCATAGGGGATTTATGGGAGTTGATCATACAAACATGTTCTCAATTATATAGCAAGCACTTATTGTTGTGATGGGATCGAGTTGGTGTATAAGCTTACAATCCCTAAGAAGGTTTGGGTCCCGGAGCCGAATCAATTAGATTATACAACACATAAAATTCGACTTAATCCTTCCTATCCAACTATATGCATGGTCTAATGAGGCTCGAGTTGGTATATAAGCTTACAAGCCTCATTGAAAAGATAAATGATGGGTAAAAAATGCAAGGATTCATAGGCTCGAATTTCATCAAACATAACATGTGCATAAGTTGAAATCACAACAAGCAAGCAATTTAATTATGAAAACATATTAGATTAAGCATGAATTATTCCCCATGTTTGTTTCCCCTAATTCCCCATTAACCCTAGCTAAGGAAACTACTCACTCATGATCAAGTTTAGCATACTAATAAGGTTCTCAATCATACTAACAAAGCAAAACATGATGAATAAATGAAAGTGATTAACAATAATTAAACAAGATTAAGAGGGAATTATACCTATCAATATGATTCCAAATAATAAAGCAAAGAATAATAGAAGTACTTGATGATTGATAGAAGGTTGTCAATCCTCCAAATAAACCCAAATAATCTTCTAATTACCCAAAATAAAGGAAGAACAACAAAGAAATTAAGGAAAGATTAAGATACGATTAATATTGATAAATTGTATTATAACTTAATTAAGACTAATTTTAGAGAATTACAACTTGATTAAGAGATGGTTAAGAAGTGATTAGGAATTGATTATAATCTAGGTAGTACAAAGGGGTATTTATACCAAAGATTAGGTACAAGGATTAAGGTTACTGAGGGCTTAAATGAATATTAAGATCCTAAGAAAAGTTGAGGAAATGCTCCTCTCGAGGGAAATGAGCGGATCCCCTTGCTAGTCTTGCCACGATCCACCCGCCCTGTGCTGTGGCACAGGCTCTTCTGACTTGTGATCCGCTCGGATCCAGGGGAAGACGCTTGGATTCTGGCTTCTCAACCCGCTCGTCCTTGGAGCAAGACGCCCGGATCTTAGTGTTGTGAGACGCCCGGATCGTGCATGATCCGCTCGGATTCCCAGACAGGCTGCTTCTTGCCTTTAGTTCCCCAACAATCCGCAAGGATCGTGTTGGGGATGCAAGGATCCCATTACCCATTTCACTTTATTATATACTTAAGCCTCTAGAATTGGTCTTCTCTTTGATGCTTGGTCATTAGATGTGGTCAATTTAGCTCCATTTCGCCTCATAAATGCAAGGTTAGCAATCCTGTCCTACCAAGGAGACAAAACCTCAAAGAATATGTAAAGTGGGAAACTAAAGACAATAAATGACCTAAATATGTGCTAAAAAGCATAGGAACGAGGTTAATTCGCGGACTAAATGTGCTCAAATATGAGTCACATCAGTAGATCTTTACTTTATAAGTTCATATGATTGCTTGCTTGTTGTAGTTTCAACTTATGCACATGTTATGCTTGATGAAATGCTTGAGTGACAACCTATCATGAATCTCTTATCCATTTAACAAGACTTGTAATACATAAACCAACTCAAGGCTTGTTAGACCATGCATATAGTTGAATAGGGAGAATTAAGTCGACTTTTAGGAGTTGTAAAGTCTTGACCGACTCGGTAACGAGACCCAAAACATCCTAGGAATTGTTAGAAATAAACTAACTCGATTCCACTACAACAATAATTTGTTTGCATCTATGAAACGTTTTTGTATGATCTCACCATGATTCCCTTATGAACCCATGACACCCTAGTTCCATAATCAATTGTTTACAAACCCTACTTACTTTGCTTTGTTTTACTTTCACTTGTTTACATTTCCTTTGTTAAGTAGTTTAGATTGCAAACCTCAAACTCAACCCAAATTGTGATACCCTAAGACATAACTTTCTACAACCGGTAAAACAATACAATACCCGTCCTTCGGGATCCGACCTTTACTTACCACTCTAATAAGATTAGTTAGTTAAGATTATAAATATTGTTTTGATTGCTAAGCTTAGACGACAAAGTTTCAACCGAATAAAAAATGGCGCCGTTGCCGGGGACGGTGTTCAATTGATTTGTTTTCATTTGTTGTTTTTAGTTGTGTCTTTCTTAACCTTGGGGAAGTCAAACTCATCAAGGTAGTTTTAATCGTTTTCTAGTTGTTTGATTTTTGCATTTCTAGGAGATCACAAGGCGGTGTTTTGCCTATTGATCCCGAGATTGACAGAACTTTGACGAATATTCGAAGAACCGTTAGAGGGACTTCAACAATTGTGGGTATTGGAGAACTTGTGGACATTGGTATTGTCCAATCGGTTAGTGTTGAGTTTACCAACCCTTTTGGAAGAGAAGGAGAGGATAACCCAATTCCAAACCAACAACAAAATCATCCTACAATGCCTAAATTTTCATCTCATTCTGTACCAATCTAGGAGAACCTACCAAATGGTACTCCAACACCACCCCACTTGACCGGTAATTTCATTGCAAAATCCGCATTCATACAATTAGTTGAGAGAACTGAATTTGGAGGGATGCCTAGTGATGATCCTCATCTACACATGGAGACGTTTTGTGACTATTGTGATACAATTTCCCAAATGGGGGTAACTCAAGACCAAATTCGATGGGTATTGTTTCCTTTTTCCTTGATCGGAGCCGCAAAGAAATGGTTAAATAGCCTAGACAAGGCCACTCTTGGAATTGATTCATGGAAGAAGTTAGCACCTGCCTTTAACAAGAAGTTCAACCCTCCGGAGAAGACCAACATGATAAGAGCCCAAATCACCGGATTCAAGCAAAGAGATTAAGAGTCTTTATATGCAACTTGGGAAAGATTCAAAGATACATGTCGCTCTTGTCCTCATCATGGACTAATCGAATGGTTTCTTATCCAACAATTTTTGAATGGTTGTATGAAGATTCAAGGAATGTGCTCAACATGGGTTCTAATAGAAGATTCACCGAGGTAGATTACAACCAAACTTGGGCAAAGATAGAGGAGATGGCGGTTCACAACTCTCAATATAGTAGGCCAAGAAAAGCTACTAGGGGAGGGAGACATGAAGTTGACTTTGTCACATAATTGAGTGCCGATTTGGGTGCCCAACTAAGCTCCCATATTGACACAATGAACTTGAAATTTGAGAAATCCATAGCCAAGATGAATGAAGCCTCTCAATCATCCAAGCAACACCAACATGTCAATGCCATGGTGGAAACATTTTCTATTCCAAATGGAGTATGTGAGAATTGTGGAACTTTGGGACATGATCAACAAGAGTGTAGGGGCACAAGTGAGAAAGTGAATGCTTTCCAAGCATACAAGAATGACACCCCTTACTCTAACTATTACAATGAAAACACCAAATTTCACCAAAACATCTCATACAAAAGCTAAAATATTCAAAATCCTCAACCAACATACACCCCACCTCCAATGAGATATCCTACTCAAAGACCATACTTCAACCAAAACCAACCCTCTTACAATCAATCCAATGACCAAGCTTTTGATGTTCAAAAAGCCATCTTTCAAATGCAAAAGAGCCAACAAGATTTCTCTGCTCAAATGCAAAGAGATAGCCAAGCCAAAGACACTACCATCAACAATATCCTTGCTCATACCAAGATGTTGGAAACACAATTGTCCCAATTGGCCTCTTCTAGTTCCCAAAGACAAAAAGGACAATTACCTCCTCAAGGTAATCCTCATACAAGACATGAAACCATCAATGCTATCCACTTGAGGAGTGGTACAAGATATTGTTAGAAATCATTAATCTCATTAATTTACATATTCATATATGAATAGATTTATTTAGTCATAAAATAAAAGCTAGATCTTATGCATGCAAACATAAATAAGATAAGAGAAGAAATCATCAATCTTACTATATGATTTCGGATTAATGGGCACCAACAAATTCACCTATTTGTTAGTTCTTGAGCTTTCCTTAAAATGGATGAACAAAAGGTCCAAATTAGAACCTCTCCCAAATGTGAATACCCAAAGAAATCTCTTAATAACTTATATAAATATGAGCTAGTAAAATATAAGTTATACTTAAAATTGACACAAAATATTGTGTATTTTTCTCTTGAAAATTTCGGCCAAGAGGAGAGATATATGTGAGTTTTTATTTCTCTAAAAATGTATCACATGTGTAGAGAGTATTTTCTTACACTACAAAATTAGAATTGTATGAATGAATAATAGAGGAACCCATTTGTTCCTCTTAGTAGGAAAAACCGGTGGGTGGGGGGAAGGGTGAACTATGCATGGGCTTGTTTTTCTACCCAAGAAATCATAGGCATGCAAGGCTACAAGCAAGGTCTTATCTTTGCGTTTTCCACATAAAAATAATTAACACAATTTTAAAGACCCTAACCCTCCCATTTCGATGCACTTGATAAAATGGGAGGTCCGTTTTATTTTTTGTCATTTGTCAATTGTAACATATGTGACATGTTACTTGACATATGAAATTGTAATGTATTTTTAACATATTAAAAATCAACATACTCATAAAGTATGTCATATACAAAATCGACTAGTAATTCGTAATTACTTGTACCAAAACGGTTTATCAAATTATAAATCACAACGTCTTGTATTTATAATAAATTATTCATTCAATTTCAATTTCAATTTCAATTGTTTCGTAAACAATAATTTTTATCCAAGCAATAAAACAATTCAATTACTTAGACTGTATCTAATATAATCGAATTACAATAAGACACGTTAATTTTACTCACAAGATCATCCGTCAATTTTAAGCAATTTAATTAACTCGTATCGGTATACGATTAATTAAATAATCAATTAAGAGTATTTCCCTATTGGTATGACCTAACACCGTCGCACGACAGTAATGTCAAACTCTAGTCAGCCAATCATTACCGATATGTGTGGACCAGTTGACTGTAAAATATTACATCCCACATGTATTCTTAAAATGAGATTTAAACATGTGATCATCATGATCAACAGTTGTGATCGCATTATTGTCAGAGGACACATATTCCAACAATCTCCCACTTGTCCTCGACAAGTGTGCGTCACCAATTCTCTTGTCCTATTACTATCTCCCACTCAATGCAAGGTGTCTTTCAGGTCGTACTTGCAAGTGATCATATCGAGAGTGGTTTCCTCGATCTGGAGAATAACTGATTGACCAGAATTCTCTACCATAGATACCTTCCGAGTGTGGCCACGCATTTCCAGTTCATTACTCCTCGAGTGGCCCTGAGATATTGTTATAACCCTAACAAGGGGTGGACAATTCCTATTGCACTTATTCCCTTCGACTAGCCACAACCATCATAACCGAAAATATGCCCATTTGACCCCATTTACGAAGGTCGTAGTAACATAAATCAAAGTTAATCTGAAACTGTGCCACCTTAGGCGAACAGTCTTTAGTCAAAAGAATCAACTCATTAGAATACTATAGTAGCTCTCGCCACGACCAGGCTATATAAATTTGCCAGAACTCTATAAGCGGTCACTGCCCGACCAAGTTTCCTAACAGTCTTCCTATGTGATCGACTAGTCATCTCACATGACTGTATGGCAGTGAACTTGCCATCAATCGCATCACACTCTAGTCACTTCGAGACGTCACCTCATACAAGTGACTATGGGCGAATACTATGTTAATCCGGGTTCACTTTAACGGGGTTCAATATCGTCATACAACCCGTTTGGATGTAACAATGTATAATAAAAGAGTTTTAAAGTAAAACTCGAACGACAAATGCGATTATCACATATGAATAGTCAATGCCTGATTATTATTTCATATTCTATAATCTAATTTGATCTTGTATGTAGTTGTTCATCTCAATCCAATTGAAATGACATGACTCATCATGTTAAGCCTATGAATAGGCATTGTAAGTAGGTCTTAGCAACTCCCTGCTCAACCTTGCTACATACTTGTTTTCCTTTCGTAATGTATACATTTGCATTACAAAACTTTCTGAGTACGTGTCTAGATCCAATCTAGACATAGGCTTTCTTGCCTTAAAATAGCTCCCACTGTTTTCAAAGTGTGTGGGACTCATCCCTCTTGCACATCCCATGATTTCAAGTGTACTCAATTTCCGTTGTAAATATTTCTCATTGTTCTTTATTGCCTAGAGCGATTCTAGAAAATCTATTTCTTAAATAACATAGCCACAATGGTATCTTAACCATCCTAATGTGTTTTGATTATGGTTTTGTCGGAAACCATGCGCAATATCAATTGTCAATTGTCATTTGTGTAACACCCTTACACATAATTGCATCAAAAACACTTTGCTTTACATCCTTAATGCTTCTGCAAGCACTTAAGGGTAATCTTTATGGCTTACTTGGTAACTATTACTTAAATTCGATTTTGAAACGATTCATCATACTCAAAGTATATGAAGTGTTATACATCATTACTCATTTAATTGATCCGACAGCGGAAGCAAATGGAATCAATCAAATATGTTCAACTTGATTGAACTAGTCATGAAT
The DNA here is from genome assembly GCF_048544455.1 of Silene latifolia. Lineage (NCBI taxonomy): Eukaryota > Viridiplantae > Streptophyta > Magnoliopsida > Caryophyllales > Caryophyllaceae > Silene > Silene latifolia. Next base: position 172,389,533 of record NC_133534.1, on the reverse strand, counting down.
CTTATCAACATAAGACTCCTTATTTGACATTAATATCATGTAGATTTATCTCCATAAATCCGGATATTAAAGATGTACTATATTTCTCCAAAGTCTTAAATCATTCCCAATGATCAATATGTCATCCACATATAAGACTACTAAAATTTCCGTAACTCCCACTAAACATCATGTATAAACACAACTTCTCGACTTATCGGGAAAATTTTTTATACCATGATCAAATCATTGATTCCAACTCATTGATGTCCTACTCAAGACCATCTCTTAAGTTTCACATTATCTTAGGATTGCAAAAACCTCATAACATGTATCAAATACATTTCTTCTTTGAAGAAGTGGGTTTTTGGATTCACTTGCTATATATCTCATAATGAAACACAATCCCTAAGAAGACCCAAATAGACTTAAGCATTTCAACTAGTGCAAAACCCTTTGCCACCAATCAAGCTTTGATATCTCTCTTTGATATCCAACAGTTCCACTTAGAATTTATTTCGGATTTTCATGGCTCTAAGCCTTGTATTGAGTTGTGACTTAAACACTCTCATGTAAGTCATATGTTTATTACTTTCCAGAAGTAATTAACTTGAATCAAACAATTTCTTTGTAAGTTCTAAGCTCTTTACTTTCTTAAAAGTAACACTAATTCATCATCTTCAACAAGTGATGACTTTAACCTCCTAGGTTTCGAAGAAACAACGTCATGTAGCCAAGAAAATACATTTTCTTGCGACATACAAATTTGACACAATTCTTTTGTGGCTCCTTGAATATTTTCTCCCACTCTGTCTTCTAGAAATAAACTTGTATTCTAGAAAGACAGCTTCACGAGCCACAATCCTGTTGTACTCGTGATTATTGTAAGGAAAAATGAGCATTTGTTTCTTGTGTAAACTTACAAACATGGTACTCTACCATTTCATATCTCATATGAATCGTTTACATTTAGTGGAAAAACAACTTAGACAAAATGATAAAATCCCCAAAATTAGATCAAGTAACTCAAGGTAACTTGATTAAAGTCCAAACCCTATCGAATAGCGTTTGATTTCTTTATCCAACCACACATTATCCCATAATGCGTGCTAAGAGAGATTAACTTGTAATACTATATTACATTTCCTTTGGCTTATATCAAAGTCTTCACTTAGATAATCCCATCACGACTAAATCGTGATTCCTGGAATTCTTTGAACTTCTTCAAAGATTTCTCTATTTACCTTATTAAGTGAACACATTAGCGTCAACTTAAATCGTTGGTAAAAGAAAATGATCAACCTATTTTGGATCAATGATTTACAACCTCGATCTCCTTTTCAACCAAAAGGCACGAGACATCTTGCTTTGAATACAAGATATGCATATACCATAAGATTAACAATCTAGTGGTTTCAAGAGTAATCGATAACTCTTTGCGTTCATCATTCCAGAATTTAAGGTTTAATCTTGGGTTACCAATTTGAGTCTTGCATCATCTACATGATATATCATTCTAGTTTGGTTTAGAATATAATCACCTTGATAATGGGCTAGCCATACATCAAATCATGGTGTATAAGGTCACAAAAGTGAAACCTCTTTTGTATCTTAACAAGTTTATATATTCTTATTTAGAGTTTATGCACTTAATAGTCATAACTAAGTAAAACTATAAACCCAAAACTAAATTGAGTACACAATGACTCTATCTCTCAACATTATTGTTGCTAGTCGTCATATTCTAATCATCCTATGTATCAAATACAATGATGAAAACCACCACCAGTTTCTAATATTGACGAAGTAGTACTAGCAAAATTTATGTCAATCAAATAAACATTTAAAGAAGAAGGTCCCATTAGATGTCCCACAACTAACTTGTTGATTCTTCAATAATTTGGGGTAGTTTCCTTTCTAGAGTCCAACAATTAAGACAATGGAAACTTTATCGGTCGGGATTGATAGGTTTAGTATCGTTATTCTCAATAACTTCACTTTTACCATTACCTTGTATCAATTCCATTTTAATTTTACTTCTTTGAACCTCATCCTTTTCTTAACGGTTTAAGAGAATGTTCCCACTCATATCAATGAGTCTTTGCTAAGAGAAGCAAAGTTGAAAATCATGAAGACTACTCTTCTTTTGTTTGTTTAGTCTTAAAACTTTCATTGAAGAGGTTGCGGTATTTTGGTTAATTACGATTTCTAACAAATCTAGTCACCAAAATGATTTAACGTTTCAAAGTACTTAACTCAATTAAGCATATGAGAAATAATTCATTGTAAGTAGATATGTTAGTCAAGAATCAAAAAACCCTTTTGATCATGAATAACTTTTATCTATACTCTTCACAAGAGATCCTTCCAATGGATAACACGAGGTTTTAGAAGAAAATTCAAATTTGTCTTTAGTTACGATGTTTTAATGGAGATTTGAATTAAAAATCGAAATGATATCGTATATGAATTGTGGTAAAGAAATAGAACAATATGATGACGGAATAGTGGAAAACTTAACATTTATCATTTTATTAATACTTGTAAATAACAAGTAAAGCATTTACATAGTAACCTCTACCCAACTATGATAAATGATTCCAAGATCCAAATTCATATTAACTTGGGCATCGGTAAAGCCGAATACAACCCTCATCAATATAACTCGGTGGATTAACTCTTTAATCGATTCTACTCTTAGAACTCTTGGTCGATAAAATTACATTAATATTTATCTTTAGCCCGAAACACATCCGGCAACCGTGGAGAATACTTTCGTTGAGTTCAACCCAAATTTCGAATAAATGTGTCCATGATCCAAATTTACATCAAATTGGGCATCGGTAAAGCCGAATACAACCCTTATCTTTATAAATTCGGTGGGTAGACATTTATCACCCACTTCCCCTACGTAGCAAGGTTTGTACCCCGGTAAGGCCGAGCGCACTCCCTCACGAAATAGGTTTTCATGGTTTCTAATTTTTGGTAAGGCTAAGTCTCAATTGTTTATTTTAGCGAGAGGTCATGTCAATTTATTATCTATCACGTTTTAAGTGAACTAAAGCGGTGAACTACGATAATTGTAATTGACACGGTCGATAAACTCGATATAAAATGCATGTTTAGTTATGGCGATTTAGCGATGCATGCAACATATAAATAAAATGCAAAGCATAAAAATAAAATCCTAGTATGGCCTTCCTAAAATAGTAAATCTAATAAACGATTACAAATTCGGAAACCAACTCCTTTGGTCCCTTGAACTTCGGTCTTAGCACGCATTTCAAGGAAACACTTTCTTTGATGGATCGCCTTCTCGAGTGGCACCGTCTTCAAGGTACTCCGGAATAAATAAATTACAAAATGAATTACATAATTTCCTATTATACATTTGTAATTAAAATTTAAATCTATTAAATTTCAAAACGGTGATACGAGATCACAAAAATTACAACCGAATCGATATTCTCATACATTTCGGGTAATACCAATTAAAACTAAGGCCATACTAAGTAAAATTACGTAATTCAAAAATTACATAAAATTAAAATATGACAATCATAAATAAAATGCAGCATTATAATATGTATGAACATGCTATATTTTATGCTAAATCGCCTTTAAAGAGCCAATATCGTATATTAATCGGTTTTTACGGATTTGCGTGATTTAACCTTTTAAAATCACAATAATTACATAAATTCATATTTATGTACAAGTTAATTACCCTAACCATCTTAGGACTCAAAATTAGTCTCCACTAACATTTTGACAATAATTAACCTTGATTTCTCAATATTGTTCATAAATGGACCTAAAATTACAAAAATGCTATAAACTTCAAATTAAATTATAAAAATTTCAAATAAATTCGAAATTTGAAATTTAAACTCATGAACATTCTGGAAAAATACCATGATACTCATAATATTCAAAGCTTAGGTTAAAAATTTCGAAAAATTATCGTGAAAAACAATGTTGCGGTTTATCGATTTTAACAATTATGACCATAAAAAAAAATGAGAAAAATTATTTTTATCAACTTTTCACTTTTAGATCTGAAATATATGATAAAATGCAACATGTGACGTTTTTCCTTTAGTCATGAAGTATGTTTTAGCCTTATTACTAATTATAGTCACTATTTATGTGATTTTTCATCAAAAATTCATAAATCATGCATAAAGACTTCATTATAGCCAAATATTTTACACACATCTTATAAAATTGCATGTGACAACATTCTAAATTTTCATGACCAGATTCGAAATATAACTCATATTAACCTATTTACCCATTTAAATACAATTTTATCTTAAAAACTCCATATTTCGAGCAATACAACTCATTTTATCATTAAAATTTATAGGCCATCAGTAGATAATATATGTGAAAACATTTCCAAAAATCACTAAAAAATTCGAAGTTTATCTAATTTTCGTCCAAAAATGACATTTTTATCATAAAAATCACATTTTAATGCCAATATTATATAAAATGAACAATAAAATCCATAAATAAACCAAAATGTCCTAAAAATCACTTAGGACCAGAAACTTTTAACATGCAAGTTTATTTTTAGGTTTATCTTCATAAAACCAAATTAATTAGTTTTGTATGTTAATCATATAACTCGGAAAAATTATAAACCGATTTGCATGCAAACAACCTAAGGCTCATGATACCACTTGTTAGAAATCATTAATCTCATTAATTTACATATTCATATATGAATAGATTTATTTAGTCATAAAATAAAAGCTAGATCTTATGCATGCAAACATAAATAAGATAAGAGAAGAAATCATCAATCTTGCTATATGATTTCGGATTAATGGGCACCAACAAATTCACCTATTTGTTAGTTCTTGAGCTTTCCTTAAAATGGATGAACAAAGGTCCAAATTAGAACCTCTCCCAAATATGAATACTCAAAGAAATCTCTTAATAACTTATATAAATATGAGCTAGTAAAATATAAGTTATACTTAAAATTGACACAAAATATTGTGTATTTTTCTCTTGAAAATTTCGGCCAAGAGGAGAGATATATGTGAGTTTTTATTTCTCTAAAAATGTATCACATGTGTAGAGAGTATTTTCTTACACTAGAAAATTAGAATTGTATGAATGAATATAGAGGAACCCATTTGTTCCTCTTAGTGGGAAAAACCGGTGGGTGGGGGGAAGGGTGCCCTATGCATGGGCTTGTTTTTCTACCCAAGAAATCATAGGCATGCAAGGCTACAAGGAAGGTCTTATCATTGTGTTTTCCACTTAAAAATAATTAACACAATTTTAAAGACCCTAACCCTCCCATTTCGGTACACTTGATAAAATGGGAGGTCCATTTTATTTTTTGTCATTTGTCAATTGTAACATATGTGACATGTTACTTGACATATGAAATTGTAATGTATTTTTAACATATTAAAAATCAACATACTCATAAAGTATGTCATATAATAAATCGACTAGTAATTCGTAATTACTTGTACCAAAATGGTTTATCAAATTATAAATCACAACGTCTTGTATTTATAATAAATTATTCATTCAATTTCAATTTCAATTGTTTCGTAAACAATAATTTTTATCCAAGCAATAAAATAATTCAATTACTTAGACCGTATCTAATATAATCGAATTACAATAAGACACGTTAATTTTACTCACAAGATCGTCCGTCAATTTTAAGCAATTTAATTAACTCGTATCGGCATATGATTAATTAAATAATCAATTAAGAGTATTTCCCTATAGGTATGACCTAAGGGGATCAACTGATCACCACCGTCGCATGGCAGTAATGTCAAACTCTAGTCAGCCAATCATTACCGATATGTGTGGACCAGTTGACTGTAAAATATTACATCCCACATGTATTCTTACAATGAGATTTAAACATGTGATCATCATGATCAACAGTTGTGATCACATTATTGTCGGAGGACACATATTCCAACAGATATGAGGGACCTAAGGTGCCAATTAAAGAGGATGTTATTGAAGAAAGTGTCAAGCAAAGAAATGTGATGGAACCATTGAGGAGAAATCCTAGGGTAGTGGAACCAACTACCAATGAATCATTGAAGAAGAAAAGCGATGAGAAGGCCAAAGAGGTTGATAAAGAGCCTATTGTGATTAGACTTCCATTTCCAAGTCGCCAAGCCGAGCCCAAGCTTGATGAGCAATTTGGAAAGTTCATGGAGATTGTGAAGAACCTAGAGGTTTTTATACCATTCACGGAGTTGATCAACCATGTTCCGGCCTATGCAAAATACATGAAAGACATCCTTACCAAGAAGAAGTCCATAAGGAAGTTGGAAACCATCGCATTCACCAAGATAAGTAGTGTAATACTTCAAGGGAATTCCCCGCCTAAACTCAAAGATCCAGGAAGCTTCTCCATTTCATGTACCATTGGTGACACCACCATCAACAAGGCACTATGTGATCTAGGTGCAAGTGTGAGTGTCATGCCATATTCGGTATATGAAATACTAGGAGTGGGAGAGCTCAAATGCACCAACATGACCTTACAAATGGCTGACCGAACAACAAAGAAACCACTTGGGGTATGGGAAGATGTACCCGTGAGAATTGGAAAGTTTTTTATACCGGTGGACTTTATTATTGTTGATATGGAGGACGATTCCAACATTCCAATCACTCTAGGAAGACCATTCCTACAGACCGCCGGAGCGGTGATTGATGTAAAGCATCGGATGCTCACACTTGAAGTTGGTGATGAAACAATCGCATTTAATCTTGATAAGACTATGAGAGCTCCCAAATTGCTTGAGCCATGCTTTATGGTTGATCACTATAGCAGGGAAGGTGACAAGAAGAAAGTGTAATACCCATTCAAAGGACAAGTGAAAGATGGAAATCTTAAAGAGAAGGGCAAAGACACACCGCCCAATTGGAAGAAAGAAGTGGATAATGTTGAAGTGGCTCTATTCGGAGAGCATGGAATTTTTCACAATAAGAATTAGAGATTGCAAAGCTCACCCATGTCAATTATCAATGGAGGCCTCATTGGCCATGACAACAAGGAAGAAGCGTTGCTCTTGCCAAATCATGATCCTCCCAACATAGGGAAAGAAGCAAGGGAAGTATGTGGTATATGGGATAACGAATTTGATGGCCTTATTAATCCTTACATTGGAAATGCTATGACTCTAGACCAAGGCTTTGTCGATCCTTGTCACCTCTTTGACTCGAGCTACTACATGAATGAAGATAACAATGTCCCATGGTCTATGCAAGACCTTTATCATGACAATGAACAAGCCTTTAATTACTTCTCCAAGGCGTTGAGCAACATTAACAACGCCCTTGCTTTACCCCCCTTGACACCTCTCAAGAAAAGGAGAGTTTGGTGGAGTCCCCCCTAAACCACCAATTATAAATATTCTAACCTCTTAACTTGCATTTCATCTAACTTGCACATTATTCAATTTTTGCATTGCATTTTATATGCTTTGTTTGTAGAATTCTTTGTAACATAAGAGCAAGTGAGGGAGGGATTTTAATGTACGTGTTTTGAATGTGTAGTGTTTGATGATCAAGTGTGGGAAAGCAATTGCCTAGGCTAGCCAAGCCTTTGTAGTGCAACCTCATGGCAAAGGAATAAAAAATGAAGAAGCAAAGATTACGGGAAAGGGATCCCCACGGGAAGACCTGAGCTCGTTGGGGCTAAAGCAAGGAAGAAAAGAAAAAAAAAATTGAGGTGCAACAGAATCCGCCCGAGCTGTCTTTAGGACGGGCATCCCAGCACATGATCCGCTCGAGCCGAGCTCAGGACGGGCGTCCCCAGTGCCTAAACAAAATTTCTGATTCAAAAATCGCCCGTCTCCTATTGAGGTCGAGCGTCCATGGCTGTTATAAGAACAAAAACACGGGACTCTCTATTTCCTTCTTCATTTCTATTATTCTTCAATAACAAACACAACAAATTCCCTCACTACAACCATCAACCCTATCATCCGAAAACACAAATTTCTCAACCAAATTCATCCAAATCAGTTGCAAACTTGCTCATAATCAAAACAAATCACTCCTTTGTCAACAAAAAGACCTTCAAACATCAAAATCTTCACAAAATCAATCAAAATTTCTAGGGTTAGGGTGAAATCCGGAAACCCCCAAATTGATTAGAAATTTGATTGAAATTGGAAGAAGAAGGGAGCATTCAAGCATACTCAAGGGTTGTTGACACAAACTTGAAGGAGAAATCAACAATGGCAAGGACAAAGGACAACACCAATGCACCCATTCCTCAAACACTCTCCAAAAGACAAAATGTTCTAGCATCTAAAGCTTTAGTGGTGGTTGAGCAACCAAGGGTACAAGCAAGAGAAGTCGTTGAGGCCGTTGAAGAATTTACTACCACTTTACCGGAGATTGAGAAACTAAAAGATTATCCGGAGATTTCAAGGAAGGAAAGGAAAAATCGGTTTTCATTGTGAATGGAGGCTTGATAACAAGATTGGCAAAGCACTTTAACCCACAATTCAATGAAGACAAAACCAACAAACCGGTTAAAGGTGGCAACCTCCTTGACATGCACACTTTGATCCACAAGTTCCATTGGGTAAAATATAACAACTCCGGCCAAGGATATGAGTGGGTGATCAAGGATGCCAATTCAATTATCTTGACCGGGAAAATTTGCCGTCTCAACACTCACCGTTACAACTACCTTCTCCCCGTCTCAAAGGTTGCCAGGAACATCATCAAGGAGCAACAATGTCCAAATGAAGAAACCTCGTCCTTAGTGGTACCTCCTTACCCCTTTGCCTATCATGAGTTCACAACAAATGATCCTAGTGTTGTGACGGGTAATGATTACTTGACTCAATTCATGAACCATATCCATAAAGAAGCCTATAAAGATCAGGTGAACGCTTATTACGCCCAATATCCGCCTCTTTACCATCTTTCTAGGCAAGGACTCCTTGATCCCAAGAGTTATTTGCCGAATTGGGCGGATAGGAAAGTGTTCTTTCCTCATGCTTCTCAAGATGAAGAAGGGAATGTCCGGGAAACTAGGGAGATTGAGGAGATTGTTGATGAGGATGGGGAAGGTAGTGGGTCTAGCCATGATGATTATGAAGAGCAAAGTTCAAGTGGAGAAGAAAAAGAAGAGGATGAGGGTGAAGCCTCCGGGTCCATGGAGGGAGATGATGATGATGATGATGATGATGATAAAATGAGTGAAAGTTGATGGTTGACAAAGCATGAAGGAGGACAACACAAGTGCGGGGTTGATATCTTATGCTAGCATTTCGACCTATTCCATTGTGAGTGTCCTACCCCTCCTTTTTCTTTGTTTTTATCTCTTGTTTACATTATTGACATAACTTGTATAGCTAATATAACATTTAGTGTAGAGCATCTAGAGAGTAATTTTGGACTCTTTCGTGGATGAGATTTTTGAGTCCTAACACCACCAAAGGACTCACACCTCGGTAACATTGGGGTGACTATCTTTTTTGCTCCCACTGTAAAGAATCCAAAATGACAACTTAATTCTCATGCATTGCATTTGCATGCTTGTGAATAAACTTCCCTCTTTTTGCACTAGAGATAGTGTTTTGTTCGGTTTGGGGAAGTTCATTCATAGGAAACCCGAGTTAATTTAAATTAGCTCTCCGAACAATAGGAAGCATGCATCATATAGCATAGTTTCGTTTGCATCATTTGTAAAGACTTATTATATGTAAATATCACACATGTAGTATGCACTTAGTAGAATTCATGCATTTCATTTAGTTTCATGCATTGCATAATTCCCTATCGTCTCATCCATTGAGGATAATGTCCATGCTAGTGTGGGGATGGGGAATTCTAACATCTCCACCTATTTCAAAAATGATAAAAATTTGAAAAATTTTAAAAAAATCCAAAAAACACGTTCTTTCCTTTGTAGTGTAGAATTGTATATATTGTAAATATTTGTTTGTTTGTGTATCACTCTTATCACATTGGGTCGACTACGCCATATTCGAGGCATGAAGGATATAGAGACCGCATGGTATGATCTTTCCAAATCTCCTTCCTCCTTTTTATATGTTAATGACAATGTGGCTATATTTTGATTGATGCGGTACAAACCCTTGTGTTATTAAGAGTTTGCATCTAGTTTATATGGCATCTTAGTTGATAGAAGCGTATGCATTAGAGTTGTATATATGTTAGTTGCATCATGGTATGTAGTTGCATTTTAGAAAATTTTGTGAAAATGTCTATTTGGAAAAGCTTGACAATTGTATATAAGGCCTTTGTAGATTATTTTTCTCCTTGAGACTTTGTTTACTAGAATGCCCTTAAGACACCCTAGAATGTGTCATATTAGTATCCTTTGACCTATGGACTAAGGCCTAGTCAAGAGTGCCTTGTGGTGTGATGAACTCCTTGGCTACCATTTATTCCAAGGTGTCCCATAATGCCATGCAACTGTTCTTACACTTCTATCATCACATTTTGTCAAACAAAAAGGGAATGGGCAAAAAAATGTCAAATTGAGTTCAAGTTATCAATGCCAAAAAGAGTTTGCAAATTGCATCAAATGAAAAGAGGAGCAAAAATAGACTCCTATGCTTTAATAGAAGTACCCTTGATACAAATGGGTTACTTTCAAAATGTTCAAAGAAATGCAAAAAGTTAAAAATGCCAAACATAAAAAATGGCATAATGTTCCTAATCGTCAAATACTACAAAAATGGGGGGGGGGGGGGGGAATAAACCAAAAAAGCAAACCACCATCATAAAACTCATGTAATTTGAAACCCTTTTTATCCATTGGTGATCCTATTTTGTTGCATGGTGGAGAGGGGACGACCCTTCTTCTTGTCTAGGCAAGAGGGGGAATTCCGCGATCCTACAGTGTTTTCTAACACCATAGGGAATTGGCTCTTGACAAAAGAATTTAGCGATTGTGGACAAAGGTAAACTAGTTTAAAACAACTTGGAAGTGACTTGTTTGTATCCTCTTGAACTTAGTAACTAGGAGAAAAAATATCTATGATGGAGTGTGTACCCTTGAATTGCTTCCATTGTAGGTGATTTCCGCCACTTAGATGAGGAAAGTGGCTATTCTTTTTTGTAGATGCATCCTTTACTTGCTTTTATGTGCTTAAATGTTAGGATGCCTCGCAATTTTGGCAAGCCCCACCTTGCCTTTCAAGAAGGCATTTTACCTCATAGGTGTCTTGTTGTGAGTTGAAGGGGCGGAATGAGACCCGCTAATTGTCTCACATCGGCTAGTAGTATTAATAAAGGTCATAGTTTTAGTCACCTGTTTACTCGGGACGACCAAAGGTTTAACTTGGGGATATTTGATGTGACTCATATTTGCACACATTTAGTCCCCGAACTAGCCTCGTTCCTATGCTTTCTTGCATGCATTAGGGTCGTTTCTTATCTTTAGCTTCGAACTTTGCATATTCTTTGAGGTTTTGTGTCCTTGGTAGGAGAGGAATGCTAACCTTGCATATATGGAGCAAAACGGAGCTAAATGGATCGTATCCAACGACCAAGCAACAAAGAGGAGACCAATATTAAAGGCCTAGGTCAATAAAACAAGTATTTGGGCAATGATGAAGGACCCCCAAGGCTCCTCAATGATCCCCACGGATCATGAGGCAGCAAATTGAAGAAGAAGCCACACTGGCCTATGAGACGGGCGTTTCAAGCTCAGTCCGAGTGTCCTGAAGAACAAGATGGGCGTCCCAAAGCCTCAGCCCGAGCGTCCCACAAGTAGGATGGGCGAATTTCCTTATAGCATGGGCGTCCAACAGGGGCAGGTCGAGCGTCTCCTTAAGGGACTTGCAAGGCGTTAATCTTCATCTTGGGGACTTAATCGTCATTTAAGCCCTTAGTTGCCCTAATACTTGTACTTAGTATAAATACCCCATTGTATTAGGAGATTAATCGTCAAGTTTTAGTAGAGTTTATTACCAAGTTTTAGTCAAGCCTTATTAGTATTAATCAAGTTATATTACATAATTCAATCTTAATCTTTCCTTAATCATTCAAGTGTTCTTAGATTTAGTTGGGTAATTTGAAGACTATTTGGGTTTATTGGAGAATTGAAAACTCTTCATCATTCATCAAGTTTTCTTCTATTATTCTTTGCTTATTATTTGGATCATCCTAAGTTGGTACAATTCCTTTTACCCTTTTGCTTAATCCTTGTTTATTGTTTTATTCATTCATCATGTTTAACTTTGTTAATATGATTGACACCCTTATTAGCATGTTTTCCATGATTATGAGTGAGTAGTCTTCTAACTAGGGTTAATGGGGATTATGGGGACTTAATCATGGGGTAGATCTTTACTTAATAAGTTCATATGATTGCTTGCTTGTTGTAGTTTCAACTTATGCACATGTTATGCTTGATGAAATGCTTGATTGACAACCTAGCATGAATCTCTTATCCATTCAACAAGACTTGTAAGACATAAACCAACTCAGGGCTTGTTAGACCATGCATATAGTTGAATAGGGAGAATTAAGTGGACTTGTAGGAGTTGTAAAGTCTTGACCGACTCGGCTTCGAGACCCAAAACTTCCTAGGAATTGTAAGATATAAACTAACTCGATTCCACTACAACAATAATTTGCTTGCATCTATGAAACTTATTTGTATGATCTCACCATGATTCCCATATGAACCCGTGACACCCTAGTGCCTTAATCAATTATTTACAAGCCCTATTTACTTTGCTTTGTTTTACTTTCATTTGCATGTTTACATTTCCTTTGTTAAGTAGTTTAGATTGCAAACCTCAAACTCAACCCATATTGTGAAACCCTAAGACATAGCTTTCTACAACCGGTAAAACAATACAATACCCGTCCTTTGGGATCCAACCTTTACATACCACTCTACTAAGAGTAAGTTAGTTAAGATTATAAATATTGTTTTGATTGGTAAGCTTAGACGACAAAGTTTCAACCGAATCAATAATCCACTAAACTCTTTATTTATATAAGATGTTTCTTTATTGTATCTCCGATTTACCGCCTCGGGAAACCGAGATGGTAACATCTCCTAATTATCTTGGCCGGGTAAAAGGGGGTGTTACAAAAAATTTCAACAACGACTTCTCTGGAGAAACAATCACACGATGAGGCTGACTCTATTCGAGGAAATTTGCAAACCGTCGTGTCAAAAAAGGACCAACTCAATAAGGAGTTAGCTGAATTAGGAGTCAGAGAGACCCAATTGAACGCTTCCCTGACCGCGGCCAAGAACGCGTATTCTGAACACACTGGAGTTGCAAAAAAATTATTTAGTGAGCAATCGTTCTTGGAAAATTTACTTGTTTCAGCAAACGAAGAGTTGAAAAGTCTTCAAGATCTAGAGAAGAAATTTGCAGAGGAGCAAGCGATACTTAAAGATTTAGCCTGGTCTCCATGATATATTTAGCTATATGTACTTCTCTATTTTTTTACATTAGATTTTGTGTATTTCATCTTTCGAATTATCTTAATAAAAATTGATTACCATTAATAAAACAATTCACAAGAATTTCTCCTTATTTTTTTTTGTAACACCCCCTTCTTACCCGACCAAGGTAATCGATAGATGTCACCATCTCGGTTTCCTGAGGCAGTGAATCGGAATTACAATTAAGTAGCATTTAAGTAAATAACATGTTTAGTGAATTACAAATTGAATAAATGAATAATAAATGTGAATTATATATTATACAACTCAACTAAGGTCTATGTTATCCACCATAGGACTATTCAACTCGACTCCAAGTATCTGTAGCGCAGGCAGAATCCCGATCATCACCAAATCTAAATTTGTATACAAACTGCTCCCCATATGATCAAAAATATCATATGGTTCATCACATGCCACCCCAATTAAAGAAGGCAACAGTTACACACAACCAACATATGTCAGTTTCGATGATACAAACACTCCCGGAAAAACATTTAAAAATGAACATGCAATGCAAAAATAAAATACACAAGGCTCAAGTCTTCATCCACTAGAACTCCACATCCCGGTGACGGCATCGCAACACCGCCACCAAACAGCTGGACCCAGCCCGTAAAACAGGTACTCAGACACGCCTGTGGTACTGAGCCCGAGCGCTAACTGGACCCCTGTCAGATGTCGTGACACCACACGAGTCCCTCCGTACTCAAGTCATAAACGTGCATGTCTCTCTTGCGGGGGAAACTCCAAGAGGCAACCCAAGGGTAAGACGGTCTTCCGAATCCCCTGACGTCTCCTCAACAACCACACAACACAACCACAACTACACCAATAACCTCTAACATCCACCAACAATCACATAAATAAATATGCATACAATATGCCAATTACAATGCTTTCACATGTATAACTCTTATCAATATGCTTCTTCTCATGTATAATGAGTGCCAAAAATGCCATGTACTCATGTATGCTAACAACCGCAATAATGCCTCAAGATACATTCCGTCATAAACATGTTAAAATGCAGTCCCACAAGCACAACTATCCTTTGAGACATAATTATCCAATCCACATGTTATAATGCAAATATAATTAGCATGTAAGACTAACAACAACCAGAATGACATATGTAAAAATATGAGTAAATATCCATATTACCAAAACCGAGTAGGGAAACCCTAACTTTTAGCAAACTACGTAAGCAACTCGAGATAACCAAGAATCCGTCTCATAAAACCGTCTTATACTACATAAATCACATAATAACCATTACAACATATCCTATACTCTTATACTATATAAAACCCCTTATTTTACCTTTTAATTATCCATATTACTAATTATAATCACTAATTAATATTACCCATACAAACCCCAAATGTTAGGGTTTGATAAAAGACAAAGGAAAAAGGTGAGACTTGACTTACAATGCGTAGATCGGGAAAAAGGTAGAGGAATGGGTGCATCATCTTCAAAATCAAGCTTAGAATCCATGGAGAAGGGTTTGAAAGAGTTTTAGAGAGAAGGGAGAGGATTTGGAGGCTTAAAGAGAGAGAAGGAAGGAAATTATTTTAGGGTTGGCGGATTTTAGATCCCGACATAGTTTATATCGTCATTGATACGCTGCACTCGGTAGAGTGCCACCCACTCGTTCGAGTATTGCCCATACTCGTCCGAGTGCCACTTACTCAGTCAACTACACACCCACTCGGTCTAGCATAGGTCACACTCGGTCTAGTGTGTCCCTCCTTACTCACGATTACGACTCCTCTCAAGCCTAAGGGTCCACTCCCTATTACTCAAAGCGTCTTATAGAAGTGTCAAAAGATCCGAGTATTACAATCTTCCCTACTTAAAATGATGTTCGTCCCCGAAGTTTGCCTTAGTCTTTCTTTTAGAAACCACTCATCCCAAAGTCTCGCTACCAGTGTTTCACGCTCTGTCACCATCTCCTCTCCTACAAGGTCCGTCAAATTTCTTACCATCATCGTTACTCTCGTTATGTCAACATCATTCTCATCACTCTCACCATGCTCATCTCGTGTACCTTTATTCCTACACACTCTACTCTCTTTCCTTAATCTTTGAAGGTATTACATCTACTTCCCCTAAAAGAGAACTCGTCCCGAAGTTCAAAAATCCAAGCATCGTACTAATTATCTTACCATCATCAATATCGATATCCACAAACGACCGAATTTTGGGTTCACCACTCTCTTCTTACTTATAGGGAATCCTTTAATTAGGCTTCATATACTAACAACATCACTAGATCCATATTCGCATCGCTAGCGCTCTTTATACCCTCATGTTTAACAAGGTCAAGCCCATGGTCCAAGGTTCACTTCCCAAAACGGCTTCTCAAAACATGTTATAAGTGATGTGTCGTGAGGCCACCAAATAATAATTATACTCAACAAACAACTAGTATAGGTGTCAGTAGTGTAATACTACTCATTTCTGAGTATAGGATACTCGATCGAGTAGGTTGTACTCGACCGAGTGCGCCGTCGGGTGTCTTGAACCGGGCTTCTGACTTGGTAGCACTCGACCGAGTTTAGGGGACACTCGGTCGAGTGTCGATGGTACTCAACTGAGTGCGTGGTCTGATGTGAGTTAATCGCGTGATTTGATTAAAATGATTAGAGAAATATAAATTTCGTGTTAATCAGTTTCTAAATCATTTTTACAAAACCTAACAACGTTCTAAACTCCTCTAATCATCTTCATCATTTCCCAAGCCAAGATCGACCTATTGTGAGCTTTTGGATCTTGTTTTCCGAGTCGATTGCGTCAGTAAGTCTCTAGTATTTCTTAACCAGTTATTGTTGTTATTAGAAGTTTATGTAAACCCTAATTTGGGTTAGATTAGAGGTAGAGATTGATTATTGATGGATTGTGACTAGTATTGATTGATTATCGTTGTTTAGGTGACGATTTCGTAGAGGAGCCTTACTAGAACCTTGCTTGTGATTCGTAGATTTTCTAGTGAGGTAAGGCTTTCCTACTCGGTTATTCCATATGGTTAATTGTGAGAGGTGAAATGATTTTTTGATTATCATGGATACGGTATTGTGGTGATGTTGTTGGTATCGTATTATTGGTGGTATCGCTAGTATTGATTGTGAAGCCATTGTCGGGAGATGGTCTTCACCCCCATGTTCACGCCTTGTAGCTCCCGTTATAAAGGGGGTGTCCACATTAATGATCTGGGTTCACTCATTGTGATGAGGGGGGCTTTAGGTGGCATGGTTGCGCTCTACCTCCGGTTGGGGTGGGTTACCTGTTGCGTTGAGTAACCTGGCAGGACTACTCACTGCGAGGTGTAGTCATGTCCGGGCTGCGGTTCGGACACTAGTTATTGAAGTTGGGGATTGATGAATATTACAGGATTGGATTGTTTTGGATTAGTGATTTATTGTGGACTTATAATTCATTGTATAGTTGACTGACCTTGGAATGTCTTCAAAACTGTGGTGAACCATTTGATATTTCTGACAAATGGGGAGCAGTGGATTGAGTAGGTGTAATATGTTCAGTTTAGCTGTGGGCATGGATGGGACACCGATGATTCATTTAGCTAGCTTCTGCTGTCATGTTTAGATTTTAGCTAATCACTTTATTTCAGAGATGTATTTCAGTTTTCAATTTTGGGTTTTGGCTTTAGATTAGTAAATGTTCTTTTATGGTCTATTTGATATACTTTACCTCGTGCAACCGAGATGGTAATGCTCCTATGTGTAAGGTAGACCTTGGTAAGGCACTTTGGTAGATGGAGGTGTTACAAAGTGGTATAAGAGCGACGAATTTGGAACCTAAAACAAATGAATCAATGAACGTAGGGTGTCTAAATATAATGAACCCGGGTAGGAGTTGTTTGAAGCTACTGTAAAGGTTTCGGAGACATCTAAGACCGCACTATGGCCCTTACAACTTCAAGTAGGTTACTACGGGGTGTGTCAAGGGGATCGTTGTGAATATGTGTGTTTGTATGCATATATGTAGTGGATGTGTGTATGCTTATAGAAGGTGAAGTATCACGATGTGGACTATGTAGCAATGGAGTGAAGTATATAATGTGATGTGGTGTGGCATGTTATATGTTTTAGTGTTCAAATTTTGGTACTTTTCAGCATATAGGAACATGTGAAGTAGGTGATATGGTGGACTATATGTTGTCGGGAATAAGGTGGGAAAACGTTTTGCATGACTCGACCGAGTGTGGCAGGGAACGCGATCGAGTAAAGGGTACTCGACCGAGTATCCATGACATTTGACTGAGTGAGGGTGTTTGTGATTTTGCAGTAGCTACTGGAGTGTGGCAACTCGGCCGAATATAATGGGTACTCGACCGAGTGGCGCGTACTCGACCGAGTACCACAGGATACTCGACCGAGTGCGTTTTATGTGATTTCTGGATCAGCTACTCGAGTGTGAGCTCTTGGCTGAATAGTTAAGACCTCTCGGATGATGTTTTATTTTGAGTCGTAGGCTATGTGCTTACGTTTGTTTTGGTTATTGAAGCTGAGTTTTCCGCCAAAGAGATCCGCCGCTTATGCCAAAGCTGTTGAGATGAACATTGATGAGATAGCTCGCCTTATTAAGCAAAATGATGCGCTAACTGAGGCCCTAAAGAATGTAGGGAAAGAGAAAAAAGTAGTTGTTGATACATCCAAACAGAGCACCGCTATTTTCTGGTTTAACCCTACCACCTATGAGGGCATAGGTGCGCCAAACATGCTCGATAACTGGCATCGGGAGATGGAGAGCGTCCTTGAGGTTGTTAACTGTCCGGACGACTTCAAAGTGGAGCAGGTAGCATTTTATCTGAGGGACCAAGTTGAAGTATGGTGGCACCCTGAGAGGGCCGCTGCGCGTGATAACTACAAGAGTAGGGGTGAGCCCGCGATTCCCTGGGAAGAGTTTTAAAGCGCTTTGAGGCATGTGTTTGTTCCCGAGCATGTCCGAAGCAAGTTGAGGGCTGAGTTTGACTACTTTCTCATGACTGATGACATGACGGTATCTGAGTATTATCACAATTCAATGAGTTATTACGTTATACGGAGGAAATGGAACTGAGTCAACTAAGTCTAGCTCTCCGTTTCGAGAGAGGGTTGACGTTGATCATTGAGAAACTACCTACTGGGGCGCTTTCCGACTTGAAGGAAGTTTATGAGCGCGCGGGACATGCTAAGAGACTGGTCGATATTTGGGTCATAAGTGTGGTTTGACCTATTTGGGTCTATTGGAAATATTTTGTAATTGGTTTTATGGTAATGAAAGAGAAGGGTTGAGTCTGTGGCGGGCTATACCCTATATCAGGATGCCTTGGGCCCCATAATTATTTGAGATGGTGTCTCATCATTTTTCCTCCTCCTTTGGGTTAGCCCTTGTGAGGGGTGTGAAAACTCCGGATCTATGGCCGGTTTTGTACATAGTTTGGGGAAGGCTTGTCAACCAGCAATGACTAGCTAGAACCTTAATACATTGATTCTCTATCTGGATACCAAAGTAAGAAAAGTGGTTAAGTGGAAGATTGAGAAAGAAGGATTTGAGTTGTTTTGGTTTTGTCTTAAAGTTATTTATAAGTATGATTGTTGATATCTATTATTAGCATTTTGGATTATGCATTTGTATTGACTTGTGTATGTTTTCTCATGTTGTCCACCAAAATATTTTATTTGTGGGTCTGTGATGATCCTTACAATATTTCCGGTTGTATGAGGAATAGTGTGATTTGACAGATTTTGCTTTGATGTATGCGATGGGACAAATTGGGAAGAGAGCACGTACACCTATGTCAAGATTAGATCACTAGAATAAAGATTATTAGTTTTGCTTCGGCTATGTTTGAACTTAGGGTTTAAGATTTGTTTAAGGTATAAGAAAGGCTAAATCGCACACCTATCAAAGATAAACAACCTGGCCTAAACTAATGCATTAAAGGAAGTCGGGATCGTATCCACACGGAGACATAAGTGTTCTATTTGCAATTCTAAATCCGTCTGAGTCACAAAATTTGGGGGTTTGATTGGTTTGTCTACTACTAATATAACAAGCAAAGAGAAATTAAATGTAGAAAAAGGATTTCAAATAATAGGAAGGATGAGGCTAGGATATCGGGTTACCACAGTCAACAACGATCAAAGGTAAGGTCAACGGTTGGCATAAATACGGTCTGAGGGGTGATAAAAAGGTCCTTTCGGTCCGCTATTCACCCTAGAGTACTAATTTAGCTTTCGCTCTACTCAGGATAGTATATTGTTTGTAGCAGGTTTAACTCCTTCCAATCTCTCGATCTAGGTCGAAGTTTCCCAGGTCAAATAATCAATTGCGTGCACTCAATTAATTAAACGCTATAAAATGCTACAATTAACAACACAGATTTGTATTAATGCCAGACCTAATAATCTAATTATGATCGTCTTATAACCATGACTTCCCTAAATCCTAGAAAGGGAAAATTAGTTATGCATATTCATCGTAATGCAAATAACAATAATCAATATGAAAATAAATTTAAGCATGACGAATAAATACGAAAAGCAATTAAACATAAACAACAAAGAGAACGGAAAACAATAGAAATAAAGAGGAAGAAATAAACGAAGAGTAAGGATTTTTTGAATTACCGAATGAAAGGAAAAGAAAGATTACAAGATTCAGATCCAAAGTTCTAGCCAAAGGTAACGTAGAAAAAGAGTTTTAGCAATGTGTAAGATGACCTAATAATGTTCTCGGAGTTCCCCTTAGATAATAATAAGGGGAAATTATTAAACAAGCAACTAATGGGCCGAAATAAAAACTAAACAAATCTCGCAGAAATCATGAAACTGTCGATCGACCAAAATACCAGTCGATCGACTGGATCCAAACTCAGCATAAGTCGATCGACTGAACAGCGTGGTCGATCGACTTTTCGCACAGCACAGCTTCATTGACTTCTCTTCGACGTGCTTCCTTGCGTCCTCACACACCTCGAGGCGGTAGTTTCCGAGCTTTAACTCTTCCAATATCCAAAATGCAACACCGGGGACAGATTTTGGCTTGTTTACACTCGTCTGGGTCCAAACCTGCATAGAATACAAAGTAGCCCAAAGTAAACCATTCTTGGGAGGATAGTAGCTATTTTCTACGTAATAAACATAGAAATGCGTGCTAAAAGGCAAAGAAAAATGCATAATAAAGCACGCATCAAACCTCCCCAAAACAAACCCTTGCTTGTCTCCAAGCAAGCAAAGACTGACATACAACAAAGGAACTAATGGAACGATGAAAAGACTCAGAGATAACTATGCTTTTGACATGCCCAAACCGTTTAATGCAATCAAGCCAACACCAAAGTACAAAATCGAATGCAAAGGAGTTAAATCAATGATTAGAATTACCAAACCGTCGACCTTGCAAGACTTGTGTATATCGGACTCTCACGGTTCGCTCATCGCTCGTTTAAAGAACATGGTGAGTATATAATGTAAGATAGAATGAAATATAGCCACTCACCTAGCTGCAACCTATAAGAACATGCATGCAATCTAACATGATAAGTATCTCTTTCAACCGTACATACGCATTCCAACCAAAATGGACCAAGACACATGCCGAGGACTTACATATAGTGTGAGGTGAGGTAGTTGGGTAGGAAGGAGCAAAACAGATTTGGATAGGTGGAGGTAAAGCCAAGCTAGTACGACCGTAACCAAATAAAACTTATTCCACTTAACAAACCCAACATACAAAATTAGAAGCAATGCCAATTGGGGCAAAAACTCACTCTCAAATAAATACGACTCCCCATATAATAAAAAGTCAAACTTGGGAGTATAATCAACATCATTTTTTTTCTCTGATTAGCCGTTTTTTCCTCTTTTTTTTTTCTTTTCGTTTTTTTTTTCTTTCATTCATTCATTCTGATCTCTTTTTTTTTTTTCATTTTTTTGCCCTTTCATTCTTCTCTTCATCATTTCAAACCCTTTCTTATGGCAAACATATAATACCAAAACGACAATAAAAAACATACCCATACTAACAACCAAACTAGCTTGACAAAGGTAGGCTTAATTTTGGATTGTAGCTAATAAATGGGCCAAATAGGCCATTTTGGCTAGTGAAGTTCAAGGGTAAAAGACGAGAAAAAGGATTTGCATGTCCACATGTGCCACCACCATAAACCGAATGCATACAGGTACTAAGAGACAAATGTCATGCTTATACAATTTGATATTACATGTCTTATAAGGAGTACTACTCACATCCTAGAATGAAACTGATCATGAATGTCACCAGTTTATTAAGCTCTATACCTTAGAAATTTTGAGTAGGTTGCCGATATTAAGTCAAGTCTATTCGTTCAGTAGAAATTAATCAAAAACTCGTAGATTTTGCAACGATTGTACAAGAAAGGTACTAAAAATGCAAGGCTTGGGCTAAAAATAAAAGCATAGATGCGGTTTCATCATTGTTATTCAACCGTTCCGACTCAACCTAATATGCAAAGGAAAACATGCTTTTGTATTTTTTTCTCAAATTTTTCAATTTTTTGGTTTTTTTTAGTGTAAAAGAAAGAACAATGCATACGGAAATGCAAGAAATATGAAAATAGAAATGCAATAAAAATGCTAATGGATGTAAACAGACAGATGCATACCCTCCCCAAACCAAATCACACAATGCCCTCATTGTGATCAGCAAAAAAACCAGCAGCATCAAAATATATTGGAAAGGGATAGGCATAACGAGATGAAAACAAGTAAAGTAAAGCTGAAAGGGAAAAGGAAGCTCACAAGATAGGACGCAAAAGACCTCCCCAAACCAGCCACCAACAAGGGGAGGTCGTAGCAGTTAGCTACTAGTCATCATCCACGAGGTAGTCAGCGTCGTCCTCCTCCCTCTCACGAGAGCGTGATGCAAGCCCAGCACTGTACTGCTCCTCCACCTCATCTGTGTTCTCCTCCTCTGTAGCAGTGTCTGGGTACCCGCCCTCCGGGTACCGGTAGTAAGACGGATGTTGCCACCCAGGTGGTGGCAACCGTCCGAAACGGGCATAGTGGTCATACACAGGGAACCCGGCTTAAGCATGGTTCAGCTCTATCCTCGCTGTACGCCTATACATGTCAAGTAAAAGGTAATCACGTGCCCCCTGGTCCATGACCGGTGGGGAAAAAAAGGAGGGAGTCGAATAAAGTGAGCCGGGTATACCAGCTGAGGTCCAGTCTCAGTCTCAGTAGGAGTAGTATCAACATTCGGAGAAGAACATGGGGCCCTAGAGTACTGACCCACCTCCCTAGCACTACTACAAATTTAGGCAACTACAACGCCCCTTTAACAACGATTATTCACGAAAATCACAATAGACGTTGTAGAATGTATGGCGCGAATTTTACTAAAATAAATTACAACGGGTATGGTTATAAAAACCGTTGTTATTAGTTTTAACAACGGGTCACACATGCACAACCGTTGTTAATAATTTGGCGCAAAATTGGCGCAAAGTTAGTGAAAAGTAATTACAACGGTTATTTTTGAAACCCGTTGTTAAAACTTATTCAACAACGGGTGTTTTTTACAACCGTTGTTAAAACATATTTCACAACGGTTGTTGTTTAATAACCGTTGTCAATACCTTCCATACTATAAACCACACAAATGTAAGTCTGCTGTGAGCCACAAAACACAACCCTTAATACACAAACACAAACACAAAAACAGCAGACAAACAAACACAAAACACATACACACTCTCTTTCTCTCTTTCTCTATTTCTCTCTTTCTCATCGTCGCTTTATCTTCTCGCCGTCATTGTGATTTCATCGTCTATTACGTTTCGTATTTATCAGGTAAATCTCGCCATCACTTTGTCATCGTCATTATTTTCTTTTTCTATTTATTTCTTTTGCATATATGTGTTTTTATCGACCATTATGTTATTTGTTTAAGTATTGTTCGCATAATTAGTTACTAAAACAATGAAGAAGCAAGATGAAGAAGTAAGATAAACATAATTAATATATATATATATATATATATATATTTATAAATACATAAATTAAAAAAAAAAAAATTACATATGTAAAAATGCAATTCTTATATTTTCATGGAGGATCTTATTGTGCTCTATCGTATCCATCCTCTCCTCCTTGGCTATTTGGAGGTTCCGTTCAGCAGTTGCTATATCGTCATATAGCCGCAATTTGCTCCGTCAAGCCATCTTCTTTGGCGTGCTTGGTGCGGATCGAGCTTCCGCAAGGTAGCTCTGAAACTTTCCTCAATATGGAGGAACCGGCGGATGAAGTTGTTGTTGTTCTCGATCATGGTAAGAGTCTTTAGGATGAAATCATTCATTTTCTTAGAGTTTTTGAGTTTGATTTGAAAGATTAAGTAGAGTTTGTTTTAACAGTTAGAGTTTGGAGATGAATATATGAGATAATGGAAATGTTAGTTGAGATATGCAATGTATTTATACTAAGCAATGTGTGGGTTGAGTTAATTGCTTTTTAATTAATATATATGTTAGGAAGTTGTGCCATAATCATCATCATCTCTCTCAATAATGCTGCTTCAAATCCTATTACTAACCCTTCTCATTCCATATTATCCGTTCATATGTACAGTGAATGTCAGTAATAATGCATGCATTGGAATTCTAACAGGCCGTAATTATGCATGCATCTAGTAATATTTAATTTATTTTTTTTTATTTTTTAAGAACAAACAACAACGGTTATTTTAAAACAACCCGTTGTCTTTAGTTATAACAACGGTTTTGTATATTACAACCCGTTGTTATAACTTTCCCCCCAAAATTGAGTCACACTTTCCACAACGGTTTTTTATACATAAAACCGTGGTTAATAGTTTTAACAACGGTTTCCTTAAGTAAACCAACCGTTGTTAAAACCTTTTACAACGGACGCTTTAACAACGTCCGCTTTTTTATATAACAACGGTTTTTTACCGTTGTTATAGCCTGTATCTGTAGTAGTGTAGTGGACCGAGAAGGCTGCTTACAGCGAGAAGTGGACTTCTCGGGCAGCGAGTAAGGAACGAGGTAAGAGGGAAAAGGAGGTCGGGCTGCTCTATTCCTAACATGGGACATAGGGATGAGAGGCGGAAGAGTGTCACAGGGCAAAGGGACTGACAAGTACGTGGAGATCTTCCACGTGCAATCATCGATCAGTCAGCCAGTTCAGGTGTTTCATATAAGACACAATAAGTAGACACAAACTATCAAGGTCCGGGTCCGCGTGTTCGATGGGAAGCATGCACCGGGGGAAATCAGCAAAAAGACGGCGGGCAATATGTGTGACTAACCCCCCCCCCCCCCCCCCCAACAGTGAATAGATGGCAAGGCTCCTATCGCGACATTAGTTAATCACTGAGCAACTAGGTAAGCAATATTAAGAACATACTGAGGTCCACTATCAATGTTAAAAAAACCAGCTAAAATGGACAACTCCTCAGCATTCACATTATTAGACTCTTTCCTAGCAAAAAGTGTACCGCCGATAAGGCGGAGCCAGACACGAATAGGTGGATGGTGGAAAAATTTACCCCGCCTCCTACCCTCAACATGGTCGGAAATGGCGGCCCACATGGCTCAACTAATTTTCGAGGGCCAGTGTTAGGTCCCTCACTGTGTATGCCAAGATGAGTGCCGAACTCAGCTAAAGTCATAGCAAAATCCCGATTAAACAGACAAAAATGAACGCAAGTAGAATTTGCGTCCTGGTCATAATCACCACCATAAATTTTAAAACTACTGAAAAACTCAAGGGTGGGTGTCTGATAAGTGTATTCCCTCATACTAACTAAACTGGACATACTCGTATAATTCAAGATTTCGACAACGGGTTCATAAATACCCAAAGAAATTAGACTGTCGAGGTCCAAAAAACGGGTCGGAACTATAGTATGTTCCGTAAGTGCACTAAATCGTTCCTTTGGCGCCTGAGACGAGAAAATTACCTCGGGGTAGTCGCAAAGACCTGCAATAGGCGGAATAGGCGTGTACGGTATAAGATCAGTGCTTGGTTGAGACGGTAATGGCGCGCTGCCGCGGTTGATGCTCGTCTCGTGTAGAGTCGTCGTGCGTCGTGACGGCTGTCCCGCAGTCCTCCTTCTCTTGCTTCCTTCTATTCTTAAACTATCACACAATTAGATAAGAAATTAGCTCTTCCAATTACAAAAAAAAATCACCCAAATCAAAATAACCTAACCCTAATTATCGAAATCAATTAATTAAGACATTAAAAAGGAAAGGTAAAGCATGAAAATCATGATTTGGATGCTAAAATCAGAAAACCCCCAATTTTTTATTTTTTTTTTGGTAAAATGTAAGTAATATTATACCAAAGTGAAACCAACCAATTACATCAAACGTTTTGGAAACAACTCAACTTAACAACTATAAAAAACCAGTACAATCATATCCAGTCTCTATAGCTATCACTAATCTTGCTTTTGGAATGGAGCATTTGTAGCCGAGTCCTAACATCCATCATCACTTTCAAAATCAGAGTCTCCGACCTCAGCAGCAATCCTTCTATTCTACTCTTGTTCCTCATCTCCCATACACGATAGATCAAAGCTTGAATGCCAGCAGCTATAATCTTCTTCCTGAGCAAATTCTTCATTCTGAACTTCAACCACCATTGCATAAAATTACTAGAAGGAATAGAAACTTTAAGGAAACCATTAAGCAGACCCAGACATGCTTTACTATAGGCACACTCAAAGAACAAGTGAGTGTGACTTTCATCTTGAGCCCCACAAAGACAACAAACAATATCCCCACAAATTCACATCTGATGGAGTCTGTCCCTAGTGAGCAGTCTTCCATGAGCCATAATCCATCCAATCAGATAATGTTTGGGTAAACTCAGATTATTCCAGACAAAAGGGATCCAATCAACCTTAGGATTAGACGTCCCCAGCCAATGATACCCATCTTGAATAGTATACTTCTGCCCATGCTGCATCCACCAGTCATCCCTATACACAACCTTCAGCTTCTCTTTGACTCCACATATTTTCCTCCATGACCAACTTGCTCCAGATTCTGGCTTATAATCAAACCAGCCCCCATTCTTCATATAAATAGCATGGACCCATTTAACCCATAAATGGTCCTGTTTTTGAGCTATGCACCAAATGTACTTTCCTGTGCAGCTGTATTCTATCTCCTTAGATCAATGAGACCTAAACCCCCTTCCTTCTTAGACTTACAACATGTATCCCACGCAATAAGAGCTGGGTCATTAGAAACCTCCTTGCCTTGCCAAAGAAAACTTCTACACAGAGCCTCAACCTTATTCAGAATACTCACAGGGAGAATGAAAACCCCCAATTTAGGAACCCTAATTTCGAAATAAATTGATTGGAAAAAGGGTTTATACATTGAGACAAATGAGTAAAAGAGATTACATAAAGCGATACTTACTTGTGTGAAGTAGATAGACGGAAACAAGGATAAAATTGCACGAATAAACAAGCTAGAAAATTGAAAAAGAGAGAGTGAGAAGAGGTCGTGTGTGGGTGGGCTGCTCTTCGTTCAATTTTTTTCTTTTGTTTTGGTTTAAATGAAGGAATAAAGAAGACTTCCCTTATGTTTAAAACACACTGCCAACTTCAAAATAGTCGATCGACAGTCAGTTGTAGTCGATCGACTTTTTTCCAGGATCTCCTCTTGCAATTTGGCCGATCGACTAAAATTTCAGTCGATTGACTTTTTCTTAGAATCTGCACTTTCAATTTTTGTCGATCGACCTATGTTTCAAGCTGATCGACTTTTTCCCCTTGTACATGCAGCGTGAATTCCTCATTTTCGTGCGTAAAGTTCGTAACTGAGAAGCGCCTTGGCATAGTGTCTGAAAATCACCTACAATTTCTAACAAAAGGCAGAACACCCACACAAATATTTCCAAAGCACACGGTAACAAGTCCTAATTAAAACGCAAATAAAGGAAACACACACTAATTAAAGAGTCCAAATTCTAAATTACAAAACGTAAACAATCCCGGTTGCCTCGCAGTCAGCGCTTGTTTTTAGGGTCCCGCTCGACCCTTATTGCCTCAATTCTTAGGCTCAGAAATATGGTCGAAGTATAACAACTTGACCACTCCAACAAATTTATTGGTCCCACGGTAGTGCTTTACTTGGTGACCATTTACCTTAAACCTTACTCCCGCGGAGTTCTCTAGCTCAACTGACCCAAATTCGGGAACAAAAATTACCGTGTAAGGGACACTCCACCAGGACTTCAGCTTACTAGGGAATAGACGGAGTCGGGCATTGAACAGCAGCACCCTCTCCCCAACTTGAAACTCGCGCGGTATGATTCATTTGTCATGCCACCTCTTGGTCTTCTCCTTATAAATACAGGCACTGTCATAGGCATTCAACCTAAACACCTCTAGCTCATCTAACTTCAGCAAAGGTTTCTCACCACAAAGTTTAAAATCAAAATTTAGTTCACAAATTACCCACCATGCTTTATGCTCTAACTCCACAGGAAAATGACAAGACTTACCATAGACCAAACGATATGGTGATGCACCAATCGGTGTCTTAAACACTACAAGGATAACACGGCATAGTGATGGACAAATCTGTCACTATATAGCCTTTCCCTCACAAAAAGCGGGTTTGTGACGGATTGCCCGTCACAAACAGGCGTCACTGTTTATGGTCACAAAAAGCGGGTTTGTGACGGCAAATCCGTCACAGATGGAGCTGGGACGGATTTGTGACGGATAATCCGTCACACAATTTCTCCCACATAACACGTGTCACCCGTCACAAAATATAGATGTGACGGATTAGACGTCACATATTTCTGAACTTGTGATGGATTAGCCGTCACAAATTATTATATTTGTGACGGATTAGCCATCACATAATCTGCCATTTTTTCCTGATTTGTGACGGATTATCCGTCACAAATTATTGTGCTTGTGACGGAATATCCGTCGGAAATCCTTGTTTTTGTGACGGACTATCCGTCACAAATGGAGAAACTTGTGACGGATTTGTGACGGCTAATCCGTCACATACGAAAGTAGCATTTTTAAAAAAACCAGCAGGTATGCTGCTAGCCACAATGCACGTAACATTGTACTTTTAAAACCTGCAATATATCACACAAACCCGTCGACCTCAAAGTGGGAATTTATTTCAAGTCGACCGCAAAGCGGGAACCAATCAACAATATGTTTCATACTTATACCAACACCGAATCATAGAGATAAAGGTTGTCTTTTATAAATAAAATTTACCAAATTTACCAAGGTTCAAGATTTAGTGGTTTACATAAACTTCATAGAGATAAGGCGTTCTAATATAAGTTAGTGGTTTACATAAACTTCATCAAATCTAATTTACCAAGGTTCAAGATTTGATTTTTATTTAAGAAACTAATAATTTACCTAATCGAGGTGACTTGCTGACTAGCAAATGGATGACCGTCAACCGTGAAATCGTCTCTACGAAATAGAGGCGGGCCACCTGAGCACGTGGGAGGGGGGGGGGGGGAGGGGAAGGGGAGTCCATCCAAACTGATCATACAAGAATGCCTCCATGCTATCTCCTTTGTGCTTCTGGGTCATCATCTCCATATCCATCCTACCTATTTTCTCTCGCAATTGTTAATTTTTCATTGTGACTCGAGAAAGCAAACTAAGTGAGTAAGAAGAAACCGAGTGACGGCCATTCCTATTAGCGGGAGGATCGTACAACTCCGGTGCCGCTGACCCCATACCCCACACGCGCAACTTCTCATTATAGCCTCCAACGGCATTATAGTAGGACTCGTGCGGATCTGGTTGCACTCCCTGGGGCATTGGCTGGTTCATTAGTTGATGGTACCCAACCTGAAAAAGTAATAAGTAGGAAAAAAGTGTTAGTTAAAATTTAAATTGAATCATACCTTACTAATTTATAAAATAACATAAGAAGGCTAATTTAGCCTCCATTGACATGACAAGTGCCCGTGGTTGTCATTTTTTCTAAATAAATCGATTAAAGAAACTTACATCGGTTTGTTCTGCTCGAGGGTTAATCTAGTTGCCATGCTTATCTTTCTTGGACTTCTCCATGAGCTGGTACGGTGTGGCTTCAGGACCCTGAAAAAATTATATGAAAAAAATATTACTCCGTATTATAGATCGATAATCGTTAATTCTTTGTTATGAGAAAACTAAGTTACAAAATACACTAAAAATAAATTATGAAATGAAATAAGAAATTTGATAAATTTGGGAACTCAAATGTACTTACTGATAAGACAAGAGTTGGTCGTCACACATCCAATCAAACACATTTATAATACTCAACAAACTACTAGTTAGTGGTAAGTCGAGGTCGATCCATGGGACGGTGTGCTTTGGGTTCTAAGTCTATCTATCTCAATTTATGCTAGTGTCACAATTTATTTGGGTTTGTAGTTGTGTCTAGACTAATGCAAGCAATAAAGTAAAACAAGCAATAAAAGGAAGGATGTAAACAAATGATTAAAAGTGCTAGGATATCATGAGGTTATAGGGGGTTCATGGTGTTGATCATACAAACATGTTTACAATTATGAGCAAGCAATTAGTGTTGTGGAGGAACCGAGTTGGTTTATATCTTACGGTTCGTAGGAAGAGTTGGGTCCCGGAGCCGAATCGGTTAGATTGTACAACACCTACAAGTCGACTTACTTTCCTCCTAATCAACTTCTATGCATGGTCTAACAAGACTCGAGTTGATTTATATCTTACAAGTCAAGTTAAATAGATAAGAGATGGTTGTAAATGCAAGGATTCATAGGCTTAGCATTTCATCAAACATAACATGTGCATAAAGTTGACATCACAACAAGCAAGCAAATTAATTATGTGAACATATTAGATTAAGCATAAATCAATCCCATGTTTGGCTTTCCTTATTTACCCACTAATCCTAGCTAAGAGACTACTCACTCATTTTCATGTTTAACAAGCTAACAAGGTTGTCAATCATATTAACAAGGTAAAACATGATGAACAAGCAAGAAAGATTAACAATAATTAAAGCAAGGATTAAGAGAATTATACCTATGGAGATTCCGATAGTAATGCAAAGAATAATAGAAGAAACTTGATTGATTGATGAAGGGTTGTCAATACTCCAATAATAACCCAATAATCTTCAATTACCCAAAAGTAACAAACTTGAACAATAATTAAGGAGAGATTAATGTGAGATTTGTGGAAAGATTGAAGAGTAATCTATCCTAATCTATCCCTAATCTAATCTAAGAGGAATTTCTAATGTGGAGGCTCTCTACTCTAAAACTTCATACCTTGATTATTTACAAGTGG
Source organism: Silene latifolia (assembly GCF_048544455.1). NCBI lineage: Eukaryota > Viridiplantae > Streptophyta > Magnoliopsida > Caryophyllales > Caryophyllaceae > Silene > Silene latifolia. The sequence goes on along the minus strand of NC_133534.1, from coordinate 172,358,746 downwards.
GGTATATATAGTAGAGCTTCATTAGGTTAACTAAGGCTAATTTAGTAATTAAAATTTTGAGTTTTAAGCAGGGAAATGCTAGTCTTTTCGGAGGGATGAGCATCTCGGCTGAAGACGTTGCGGTCCGTCCGTCCAGGAAGGGAAGACGCTCGGATTCTTGAGGGGGTGCATGGGCGTCTTTCTACAAATCCGCTCGGATTGTAATAGAGGAATCCGAGCGTCTTTGTTGCTTGGACGCTCGGATTGTCATCCTGGACGGCCGTCTTGGCTGTTTGGCCGCTCGCACTACTACAAGAACCCTTTACTACATCGGAGTTTTAGGGTCATGGACATGGGATAGTGCTCCGATGTAGAGTTCGGTCATGTCCTTATGGTAGTAATGCACATCGGATTTACAACCGATGTCCATTTTTGGATGGACATCGGATTTCTTATATATCCCATGTCCATTATTGTTGATACACATCAGATTTTACTCATAATCCCATGTCCTTTACTTGGATGGACATCGAATTTCTTATATATCCCATGTCCATTATTATTGATACACATCAGATTTTACTCATAATCCCATGTCCTTTACAATCTTGTACATCAGTTACTTTCCAAATCCGATGTCCTTTAGTACCCATACACATCAGAGTTTTTCCAAAACTTCATGTGTTTTAGAAACGGTTTACATCCAATTTCCTGCTGAACCGATGTCCATTATTTTGTCAATTTTTTTAAAAAAAAAATTGGAAATGGTACTTCTAATGCAAATGAACTGTTAATCCAAAACAGAGGCCATTCATAAATGGCAAACCATATTCCATTCATAGATGGCTTACCCAAATTGGAGGCCATTCAACCAAACATATCAAATTCATACCAAATTTTGACAAACGTTGTTCGTCATACATTGTTTGAATTCAAGCAGCTAATTTAAACAATCCAACAAAGGTTTCGTAATACGTTTCTTACGACAACAAAACATGGCCTTCAAGATCCCGAGACAAACAGAGTTTTCTTTAATCAAACTAATAGATTACTACTACAACTAGGCATTCAGAAAATAGTTCGCCCACAAGTCCCGAACTTCATCGATTTCATCTTGTGAATATGCCATTTTGTCTTGAAAAACCTGAAAATCATGCACATGACGACGTCTTATATAATACCACAAATACTAAAACAGCTGAAGCTCAATAATGGGATTTTATGGTAGTAAAACTTGGCAAGGCGACAACAAGCAGGCCATCATAGGCTATCATAGTTACTGTTGATCAGGCAAGGGGGTAAACATTACTTGAAAACATTATACAAGAGTTTTAAAATTTCGGGTAATCTGACCTCATCGATAGCTTTCGTCGGGTCTGAACGAGTCACAATTTCCAGCATGTACCTCATTATGTAGTACGCGCATTCTGTATCACCTTCTTGACGAGCACACTAAAACAGCATGTCGGCAAATTAAAGCAACCATTTTTTGCTATTTAAACGTAATAAAACAAGTAGACATCTGATATAGTAATGAACTTACATTAATTTTCAGCCATTGCGGTGTTTGAGAACTCTTTCTTGCCCCACCGTTGTAGCCGTACACTCGTATAGCTCTATATAAGGTTTCCAATAAATAATTGTCAGCGAATATAGTTCGAAATGGACATTCAGCGAACATTGTGCATGCATAATAACTATCAAGTTCAACTTACGTATTAATGTAGGTTCTTAACTTTGAAGGCACTGAATTTCCCGTTGAATCAAACCAAAGTACTTGATTACGATCAACAACGTCAAATACAAGGAGCATCCAATGATCCCTGTGAATAATTTGTAATTTATTACATAATAATCAATAATCAAACTGTTGATACATTTTTTAATACGAGGCGGTAAATTTGAGTACTTACTTAGCACCATATGGAGCGAAGTAAATTTTTTTTTCAAGGCTTGCATCCTTGTAGAGATAAGTGTTATTGCATCATCTTGAGCATGGCCTAATAATGAAGTCACTTACGGACATAAGAACCCATACGTTTTGATGTCACGACGCTAAACAAGTACCTATAACAATAAACATACAAGTATAACCAAAATTGTAAGATAAAATCAATGACCAATGTCAAACTAAATATATGAGAAGCAATTTTAAATCCGGAGTCATTACATACCCAAGAAAAGTCTGAATGACTGGAAGGGAAAGCTTCTCCATGTTCAATAGTGCAGTAATGTCGTCCTTGGCTAGGCGCAGCCTTCGCTTAGATCCTAAGACATCCTCGGTCAAGTAGACATCAGTTACTTGAGTATCGCCCATCATCTCGACTACCTTGGACATTAATCGTCTGGACTCAAATTTTTGGTCCAAAAGAGTTTTCAAGTTGTTGTTTGATCTTGCCACTAACTGATCAATTGTTCTACTCTTACCACTTTCTACCTTTTTTGACTTAGGACTCTCAATTGTCTTTCGCTTTTTGCATTTTGAGTTTGTGTCTGACTTTGCCTCTGTCTCTGCCTCACGTTTCTTCTGAGATTCCTGAAGAAAAATGGAGAAGCTATAATTACCACTTTCATATCTTTGAAATACTTATGCAATTTTCAATTAAGTATGACTTTCATACCTGGCAGCGCAAAGTGATTAAATTCTTCGGCCAAAGAAGAAATGAACCAATTGCATCACCAACAGTAGCAAAATCATCAGTTGGTACAGGTAATGGTATGTCGTCCATATCTTCCATGATAACGTAAACGCATACCCTTAAATTTTCTACTCCAATTGGTTTACCGTGACATACTGATGCCTTCTCAGTGGTCTTGAATACTCGTCCATTTGCCACCTTCTTCAAGTCAGCATTATCTTGCACAGATAGCTCGCACTCAAATCCCTGAGGAACAATAATGAGACAAACAATGAGCATTACTACAATATTAACTACTCTAAGCAAAAAGTGCGGGTGACTTGTTTCTTATTTATTTACCTTCTCGGGTATATCATCAAATGATGGGGCGGGATTATCAAGAAATTCATCAGGCATACTGTTATCAATGTACTCGACCTCATCATCTTTTTCATTATGGACGGAGTAATCGATATTCTCGTTACTCGTTTCTCTCCCATCATTTCCATTTTCTTATAAACATCGGCCTGTACTTTTTTCGGTGATCTCGCTTGGTGGTCACTTTTCGTAGAAACTCCGCGATAATCCTCCCTCACTTTTTTTTTGCTGCAGCAGCTTCTGGGGGCATGTGCCAAAGTATTGCTTATGCCCCACTCGACCCCCAACACCTCTTACACGACCATAATGCTCAGCAGTTCCAAGTACCTTAGTTAATTCATCAACCTTCCCACTCGGTACAAATTCCTTTTTCTTGACCATTTCCTTCACCAGTTTCTGATTGGAAGTTATGAGCCACAACAAATTTAATTTCAGGCAATATATATAACATTAATAAATCAAGTATAGTCAGAAAGTGTGACACTCACATATTCTTCAACTTTTTTTTTAGTCTCCGGATTTAGACATTCACCATCTTTCCCTATTCTTCCCTCTATCCACAAGTCACCCCGTTTTATCACAGTTGGGGTTTCATCAGATAATTCTCCCGACTCATCGTTGCCCGCTTCTTCTTTTTCCTTTTCTTTCTCTTTCAATTTTGCTTCCAATTTCTGCCTTGTTTTCCGATAACCCCCACGAGACATTCTGTGGGGGTACTTGTTCTTCTTCTGCCTATCAGAAGCTGCCGTCCTGATAGCCTGCAAAAAATATGTTACTTAAAAGCATGATAGTTATTTTCAGAACAGAAATTAAAATATATACTGAATGGTGACTACTCACTAGAAATTCTTCAGTCAAGCGCGACTCCTTAAACCTCTGCCATACCTCAGTTTTTAAGTAAGGATATTTCTTTACCGGATCAGTCTCAACAGGCAACTTTCGACCTTTAGGGGGTTTTCTGAACACGTAAAGCGCAGTCAACTTTGCCTTAAAGTTGGTCCATGTAGTATTTGCAATGCTGATAACTTGCTTCAACTTTGTCTCTGGAATGTCAAAGATCGTCTACAAATAGAAAATTGGTAAATAACTTGTACAGTCAAAGTTTTTATAGCTACATATTTGTTAAGATATAGTCATTAGCAAGGACTTCTGATCTTACCAAAACATCTTCCCAAATCTTCACCTTAAGGTCCTCTTCAACATCCTTCCAGGTTTTAATAGTGATTGGCACTTTCGCGCGTCCAAGTAGACCAACATAGCTAGTATACTTAGCACCATTCTTTCCAATAGGCTCACCATCGTCATCAAAATCTACTGTCAGCTTTATACCTTGATCACGTAATAATGTCAACTCCTTCATAAGGACTACGCTCTTGCTTTTTCTCTTAGAAACTGAACTAGTAGATGGTAAAGAAGACATGATGACCTGCATCAACATTTATGGTAAAGGGAACAGAGGGGCATAAAATAATTAATAAAAACAAGCTAATATAATAGAGTACAGAATACATACAGTAATTATTGGGGAAACAATAAACAACAGTTAAGAATTTAGAGATTAAAATGCTGATGAAATTGTCTTAAGAATAGAACATAAGCAAGACTATTAATATTGATAGTAAAAGAAACTACCTACTGTTTTAATCCAAAGAATAATCAAGATTGCAGTTATGAGATAGTCTTTAAAAAAACATAAGTAGGTAAATTACAGATTGTAACAATAACTAGCTAATCGTCAACCCATAACCCTTCTTGATGATCATCTCGTAGATAAAAGTCATCTACGTCTTCAGTACTTGTAGAAGTAGGCAATCCAGAAGAAAAAGGGGGCAATTCGTCATCAACTTCATCCATGATTTCCTTACCCAGAAATTTCTTCTTACCATGAAGAACAACCGACCACTTTCCATTCGTTGGATCTGTAACATAAAAGATTTGTCTTGCACGATTAGCCATAATGAATGGCTCGATTTGTAGCCTTCACGTGAAAAATCAACCAGCGTGAAGCCCATTTCATCAACTCGAACACCCTTACTATGTTCAACCCACATACAACGAAAAACAGGTATCCTAAACTGAACATAGTCTAGCTCCCAAATTTCTTTAATGACACCAAAATATGGCTGAGCATCATAAGCAGGTCTACTATCTTTAGCACTAGCAACACTCATTGACATAGCCATCAAAGCTACTCCACTATTTTGCATAGTACTTCTATCATCTTGATCCTTAGTGTAAAACGAATACCCATTGATGTCATAACCTTGATAAGTTAACACATGCATCCCAGGTCCATGGGCTAACCACCTTACCTCATCAGTTACTTTCTCACGGTCGTTTATCAGCTCAATATCTACTTCATTTGTGAACCATTTTACGAATGACCGATTATGCTCCATGGTTAACCACCTTTCTCCTTTATCTGGATTTTCCGCACTTAGAAGGGTTTGATGCTTCTCTAAATATGGATGCACATCGACCATGTGTTGGAGAATATAAAAGTGTGCCGAGCAAGGGTTTTCGGATTAACGGTGACTACATTTCTTCCCAGGGTACCTTGTCCCTCTATTCTTCCTTCATGTCGAGACGTTGGAAGCCCAATAGACTCAACATCGGACATGTAGTCATTGGCAAAGTCCAGCGCCTCTTCCGCCACATACCCTTGAATCATACATCCATCCTTCGGCCTGTTTTGGTTTCTTACATAGCCGGCTAAGGGTTTCATATATCGCTCAAATGGATACATATTTCTTAAAAAAACTGGTCCACAAATCTTAATTTCCCTCACTAAATGTACAATTAGGTGCTGCATTATATCGAAGAAGGAAGGGGGAAAAAACATCTCAAGTTGACACATAGTAGTAATAACATCTCGTTGTAAAGAATTCAATGTATCTGAGTCAACGACTTTGCTAAATATTGCATTGAAAAAATAGCAAAGTCTAATAATAGCTCCCCGAACAGGAGTAGGCAGAACTCCACGAAGCGCTACTGGAAGCAATTGTTGCATTAAAGTGTGACAATCATGTGATTTCAAGCCTACAAGTTTTAACTCTGTCAAAGACACAAGATTTTTTATGTTGGATGAATAGCCTTGCGGTACCTTCACCCCATGTAAACATTCACAGACACTTCTTTTTTCAGTTCGTGACAAAGTAAAACAAGCTGGGGGTAAATAGGTTCTTGAACCTCTAAGTTGTGGTGCTAATTCTGGTCGTATGTTTTGAGCAACCATATCTTGTCTAGCTTTGAGACCATCTTTGGTTTTACCAGTGATGTTGAGGAGTGTGCCAATAATGCTATCACACACATTTTTCTCCACGTGCATGACATCAATACAATGTCTCACGGACAAATGTTTCCAATATGGTAAATCCCAAAATATAGACTTCTTTTTGTATAAGGTCCCATTATTTGTCCTCTTATATGGTTTACCAAAATTATTTTCAATGTTTTTGACATTTTCATAAACCTCTTTCCCACTTAAAATTTTTGGAGGGTTTCTAAGTTCTTGTTTCCCATTAAATGGCTTCATTTTTTTCCTATAAGGGTGTGAGCGGCGGAGCATTCTTCGATTACACAGGTAAACATTCTTTCCACCATGAACTAAACGATCAGAAATCGTATCCTCCTCACAAACTGGGCACGCTTTAGCACCTTTCACAGTATAACCCGATAGGTTGCCATAAGCCGGGAAATCATTAATGGTGCAAAATATCATGGCACGTAGATTAAACGTCTCACGACGATAAGCATCATATACCTCTACCCCTTCATCCCATAATAACTTCAAGTCATCAATCAAAGGTTCTAGGTAAACATCTATATCATTTCCAGGTTGCCTAGGCCCCGAAATCAGTAGTGACATCATTAGATATTTACGCTTCATGCATAACCAAGGAGGCAGATTATAAATTGTTAGCAAAACAGGCCATGTACTCCACTGACTACTTAGATTACCAAACGGATTCATACCATCAGTACATAGCCCAAGCCTTAAATTTCTATCCTCAGATCCAAATTCAGGAAACAAATGATCAATGGTTTTCCACTGTGTTGAATCAGCAGGATGGCGAATTTTGTCATCTGAAATTCTACCATCAGCGTGCCATGTTAAGTTCTTCGCATCTTTTAAATTTGAAAACATTCTTTTAAATCTAGGGATAATGGGAAGATACCACAAAACTTTAACAGGGACCCCTATATTTTTTTGGGAATTTTTTTTTGGCAACTTGTAACGTGAAGCACCACACTTTGGACATTTGTCTAAATCTTTATAATCTTTTCGAAACAAAATGCAGTCGTTACGACATGCATGTATCTTAACATAATCAACTCCCATTGGACACAAAATTTTCTTAGCATCATAGGTACGTCTAGGGAGTTCATTGCCATCGGGTAAAATCTTCCCCAACAATTCAAGCAAACTTGTGAAACTTTTATCACTCCATCCATTTTTCGCCTTTAAACTATATAATTTTAAAGTTGCAGATAGGCGTGTGAAACTTGAACCAGGATATACGGGTTTCATTGCATCACCAAACAGCCTATCAAACCTCTCAATTTCAGTTGGGTCTTCAGTGGATTGCTTTAAATCATTAATAAGATCGTCTACTCGATCGTAATTTTCATCAAAATCATCTCTCTCAAAGTTGCTATCATCCTCTAAATTACTACACATAGTAGGCAACACATCCTCCCCATGCCAAATCCACCTTGTATAACTTTTGTCAATACCATTACATAAGAGGTGACTTTTCAATTCTACAGCATCTACATACTCATTATTTCCACATTTAACACATGGACAAAAAATCTGTTCCACATTCTCTGCATTATTGATAGCATGACTAACAAAATCCTCTACCCCTTTCCTATATATAGGATCCAACCGATCAACCAACATCCATTCGCGATCCATATTCCTAATCTGCATAATTAACAATCCACCTTGGTTATTTTGAGGATTCACTGCAAAAGTATACGATATTATTGTACAGTTCGGGACGAGTAATTAAAAAATCAGTACCTAAACAGCTACATACTTAACATCTACCCCATAACTAACAATCCACTAAAGACCCAAATACATACTGCAAGTATAATCAGGATCCCAAATTTGTTTCTTATTCTACCTTTCACTCACTCAACCTCCGTCCTGCCTCTACACTCAACAGAGTCTGTAGATTACTAACTAAACACAACAGTTGTAGACATAGTATAGAATAAAAAAAACAACCTAATTCACACTGTTACATTTGTTATTCGTTATTAAGCAAGCAAATCAAAATCTTACAATATTAACCAGGAATGCATGCAGTAAATAGGTATTAGGAAAAACCCCCAATTTGATTATCAAAACAACAATTTATTATGAGCCCATAATTCATTATTCAAACAAAACTGGAAATAGAACAAATAAAATAACACAATACAGTAAAACAATCAAATTAACCCTAAATTAAAAACATTAAGAAGAAAAATACCTAATCTGAGATGATGGTAAGACGATGATCTTGCCGCCGACAATACGCCTGATGATGGTTGCTGATGAAGACGATGAAGAATAATGACGGAGTGAATGAAAGAATGAATATATGAATGAATGCAGAACGAAGGTGGCCGGAGTGATTAATTAGGTTAGGTTTTTATTATTAAGGAAACAAAATGACAGAATAAGTAGGAGGTGCATGGGGGGGGGGGGGGGGGGGGTTAATTATATTAGATTAGGGGAATTTGTGGAGTCAGTTTTTTTGCGCGCAAAATGGAGATTGGGTTAACATCAGACTTATGTAAGCCCGATGTAATTGTCCACTAAATAGACATGGGTTCTATTAGAAACGACATGTCCATTAAGGTCAGAAATAATGGGCATGGGTTTAAAAACACACCCGATGTACATAGGTTTATATGAACATCGGTTTTTTGAAAAAATATGATGTGCATAATTATTACATCAGATTTTTAAAAAATCAGATGTCCACCCACTGATGTCCTTGACAGGTTTTGTAGTAGTGTCGGGTTCTCCTTCAGAATCCTTTTCTTCACTTTCTTTTTATTCTTGTAGGATTGGTCTTTAGTTCTCGCTTCCTCTTCATACTAGTCCATCAAACATCGTCAAATAGCTTACAAATATGCACGAAGGACGCGAATTTCTGCCTAATTGTCTTCTTTCCTACAAAACAGACGAAATGCACTAGGAAAGCAAATAGGAAGGTTTTGACGGATAAAATGGCTATGGAATGTTATAATAGCATGCAAAACATGCTCAATTAGGGGACTAAATGTGCGCAAATATGGGTCACATCAAATATCCCCAAACCGAACCTTTACTCGTCCCGAGTAAAGAGGTGACAAAAACTAGACCTTTATTTAAACTAGCCTACTAATATAACCGATATGAGGCAATTAGCGGGTCTCACTCCGCCCCTTCAACTCACAACAAGACAACCATGAGGTAGGATGCCTTCTTGCAAGGCAAGGTGGGTCTTGCCAAAATGGCGACACATCCAAGCATTAAAGCACGCAAAACAAGTAATGGATACTTCTACAAAAATGAATAGACACTTTCCTCATCTAAGTGGCGGAAATTATCTAAAGGGGAAGAAATTCAAGGGTACACACTCCTTCATAGATGCAATTTCTTCAAACTACTAAGCCTAGAAGGATACCAATAAATCACCTCCAAGTTGTGTCAATCTAGGGTACCTTTGTCCTCAATCGTTAAATGCTTTCGTCAAGAATAAACTCCCTATGGTGTTAGAAACACTGGAGGATCGCGGAATTCCCCCTTTTGCCTAGACAAGACGAAGGGCCGTCCCCTCTCTACCATGCACAAAAGTGGATACGATGGATAAAGGGATCAATAGGATTTGAGTTTGATTTGGGAGTTTGCTTTTGTTGTTGTTTTTCCCCCCAATTTCTTGTGGCATATAACATTTGAGAACACTTTCTTTTTGCCATTTCTTTTGGTTTTTGGCACATCAATACTTGACAACTTTTTAACTTTTTGCATTTTCTTTTTGAACATTTTCAAAGTCACCCCATATGTAGTGAGGGTGTCTTATATTTGAAGCATAGGAGTTCTATTTTTGCTCCTCTTTTCATTTGATGCATTTTGCAAACTTTTTCTTTTCTTTTCTTTTTTCTTGAACTCAAATTTTTGAACAATTTTTGTGCCCATTCCCTTTGATGACAAAATGTATGATAGAACATGGATGATGGATGCATGGTTTCAAGGGTCACCTTGGAATAAACGGTAGCCAAGGAGTTATCACACCACAAGGTACTCTTAACTAGGCCTTAATCCATGGGTCAAAGGATACTAGCATGACACATCCTAGGGTGTTTTACAAGTATTCTAGCAAGCAAAGTCTTAAGAAGAATAAGCATCTACTAGGGCCTATATACACTTGTCAAGCTTCCCAAGTAGACGGTTTCGCAAAATTTTTCTAACATGCAAACTACATGCCATGACGCAACTAGCATTTATACATCCTAATGCATATGATTCTACCAACTAATATGCCAAATATTCTAAATGCAATCCTAAATTCACATTGTTTATACCGCATCAATCAAAATAAAGCCACATAGTCATTAACATAAAGAGGAAAAAGGAGATTGGAAAGATCATACCATGCGGTCTTCAATATCCTCATGTCTCGGATGTGGCGTAGTCAATCAATGTGAACAAGGATGAACAAACACAATATATACAATATATACAAGACTACACTATAAAGGAAATGAACATGTTTTTGGGTTTTTCAATTTTTTAAATTTTTATGGTTTTTGTTTTTATGAAATTAAAAGACATATTTTTGTGATTTTTCAAAAATTTTCAATTTTTATGCATTTTGGAATATAAATTCCCATCTCCCACTTTATTTTGGACATTGTCCTCAATGTACATGTAGGAGTAGGAATGAAAAAGGAAATACATGTTTTTGGATTTTTGATTTTTTTTTTTTTTGAAATAAGGTACAAATGCAATGATATGATATGAATGAATGCATGCTCTAACTAAATGCAATTCTATATGACATATATAACAAATGAATGCAAACTAAACTATACTATATGATGCATGTTTTCTAGTAGACTATGGTCACCTATGATCAAACCTCCCCAAACCGATTTAAGCACTATTTCTAGTGTAGAAATTAATAGGTTTGGCCATTAGTGACTATGCATGAATTCTAATCTATATGCAACTATCTACATGAATCATGTGAGATATAATACAATGCAACTATACTATATGAATTAGCTAATGCAAATGCAATAGAATACAAATGCATGAGAGAGCTACACTAAATGCAATGTATATACAAGAGAGAGGGAGAAAGAAGTATCATACAAATGGCGGTGATGAGGTAGGTCTTTTTCACTCGTCATCATCCTCATCATTTTGTGAGTAGCCATACCGGTGAGAGCTCCCGCCTTGGTCATATCCTCCTTCTTGGCCCTAGTACCCTCCTTGGTGAAACCCTCCTCCTTGGCCCAAGTACCCTCCACCACCGATATTTCAAGCTTGGTCCCCTTGATTAGGGAACAAATGTTGTGGTTGGGCCCAAGAGGGCTTAGGACCATTGGGGTCAATATACCCTTGTTGAGCCATGTTATAATATTGGGGATAAAGGGCCAAGTAGTTATCGACCCTCCCTTCATGTACCCCGAGGTCCACTCTATTCATGAGTTTCATAAAATCATTAATACCCGGGGTATTGGGGATTTCCGGTCGGAATTCGGTATAAGGAGTAGGGTATGGTGGGATAGGCACATAGGAAGGTGGGCGAGTAGACCTTGCCGGTACCCCACGAGGTACTTGTTGTTGGCGGGGTGCCTCTTCCCTTTGAGGGGGATTGCCGATGATTTGGATATCAAGGAGGTAGCTTGGCGTAGGCGAATATGGGCTCAATCTAGGGTCGGTGCCCGGTATATTCCAACCCGAAAGGATGATTGAGGTGCACCCTTTTGTGAGCCATTCTACACTCCCTTCTTGAGTGTAGTTACACCACCGGTGGTGGGTGAAGACGGTGTGCTCATCAATCAAAGTCCTCCCCTCAAGAGGAGCATAAATTTCACGGGAGTTGAACACGGGGCAAAGGTAATTGGCCAAAATAGTAACTAGACCTCCCATTATGAAGGTCTTGAGTTGGGTTGTCCCTTGAGCAAAATCATGAAACCTTGTAAGTATCTCAAGGGGGGTGTTGAAGTTATAGCGCCCTGTCCCCCGAACATTCAAATAGGACTCAAGAAAAGTTAAATCAATGAGAGTACATCTATCTTGTTCGTACCTCCCATTGATGGTAACGGCCACAAAGCGTTCGGTGATCCGAATCACTGGATGTTGGATGGCGAAGGTATAGCATTGCTTTAAACCGGTAAAATTCCTCCCGGAAATAGCCCTCCAAAGTAGGTCCACATCGAAATCAGCAGGTTTTTCGGTATAGTTGGTGGGCACATCAAGACCGAAAATGTGGGCAAATTGATCAAGTGTAAGGCTATGGTCTAGGTTGCACAACCTAAACTCCATGCCCACATTGGTTCGAGTATTCGTGACAATACGAAGGCTACTCAAAAATTCCAGGGTGAGACTAAGGTACGTCTCCTCATGGGCATGGAAAAGTTTTCCAATCCCTAAGCCATCAAAGAAAATATCGGTGTGGTACCTTATTCCAAGGACTTCCAACACCTTAGTATCTATGAATTGAGTGGGTTCATAGTTCTTACCTAGCAATTCGGCAAACTTCTTGCGTTGTGGATCGGAGGCGAAGAGTACCTCTGGGTAGTACTCAAGTTGCTCTATTCCTCCTCTTATGATGGGACGGAAGTTCCTGGGTGGTACTACCTCTCGCGGAGTTGAAGAGGATGATCCCTTGCGTTTCCTTCCGGCGGATTCAACAAAATTCTTAGCCTTGTCCTTGAGGTTCATCATCTTGAAGTTGAGGAAATTGGGTTTTTGTTGGCTTTTGATGTGAGAGGAGTGTTTGTGAGGATGAAGATGAGTGTTTTAGGGTTAGATAAGGTGAAGAAATGAGGAAGAAAGGGGGTGATTTTATAGAAGAAAAGGGGAAGCCGAGCGGATAAGAGTGGGGCTTGGGCGGATGATTCGAAAAAAAGACCCCAATCTGAGCGTCTTTCATGCGGGACGGGCGTCTTTGCTCAAGGCAATCCGAGCGTCTTCCTTAAAATCCGCTCGGATTTTGAGACAGGACCTCAGCAATTTCTGGAGCAGGCATAAGACGAGCGTCTTCTGATTTGGATGGGCGTCTTACTCGGGACGGGCGTTTTCTCAAAAATCCGCTCGGATTTCCTGGCAGTTTCAAAACTTTGTTTCAGGTGTCATTTAAGACGGGCGTCCCGTGGAGAATACGAGCGTCTTTTTTGAAGACGGGAGTCTTGCGGCGAATCCGCTCGGATTCTGAGACAGTGCTGAACAGTAATACGGTGAGGGCCCTGGACGGGCGTCCAGCACTCGGGACGGCCGTCTTTGGCTGCTTTTCTTCCTTTTTCTTTCTTTTCCTTGCACAATCATACCCTTTCACCGATTTGTTATTCCTCCTTATCTTTTTCTGAAATTTGCTCAATAAAAATGTAAGAAGACTCTCTCTCACTACTCTCATGCAAGAAATCAAATACAAATGCAAAAATGTACAATATTATACAAAGTAAGGATTCAAGAAATATCTTACAAATGGTGGTTTCAGATAGGACTCCACCAAACTAGTTCAAATTGTAGAAATTCTTGTCCATGGAGCTCATGGCTCTTAATAAGAGATCAAAAGCTTGTGAACAAGCTCCAAATAAACACAAGTATGGGTTGCTCCATTTGAACATGAAATTTGGCCAAGGAAGCTTGTCATATGTTCTTTCTTTCGCTTTGTCCTCGGCACTAGAGCTTTCCCAATGCTTCCAATAAATAAGCCTATGATTCTTGTCAACACTAGGGATGAAGTATGGTTCGTTTTCATCCGTAGACTTCCACTCACCAACTTCTTCTTCAATTTTGGTAATGATGATAGCATTTGAATTTGTCAATCCTTCAAGAGTAGAAGGTGAATTCTCATGGCATTGATGATCGAGTTCCTTAGAAGTTGTCATTGTGGGTGCCAAACTTCCACAAGTAGCTTCACGAGCAAGTTTCTCTTTGAGCTTTTTCACCAAGTAGCTTTTGTATGATGCTTTGGCCTTTTGAAGAAGGCCCACCATATCCTCTTCAACGATCATTGGCTCCATGATAGGTGTCAAGTAGTCTTTATGAGGAATAGGGGAAGGACGTTTTTCTTCATGATAGGGTATCTCAAATGTCTCAAGGATAGGCTCCTCAAGCAAGGTGATATTACAAGTCCATCCTTTAGGCTCATCATCATTGTTGCTATCTTCATACGAATCATAAATGGGGGCTTCATTCTTCTTCATTATTTCTTCCTCCAATATCCCAATGTTCACATCAAAGGTCACACCCTCATACTCACAAAGGTTAAGAGTATTTCGCTTACTTAACCTCATATCTTCTTCATCAAATACCACACTCTCATATTCACAAGAGCTCAAGGAGATTGGCTCTTCCCATTTTTCATTTTTCATGTCAAAAGTTACTACTTCAAATTCACATTCATGTTCAATGTCCACAGAGTGGTCAGGAGTGGTTTCTTGGGATTCTCTCATTTGGGCAATTTGAATCTCCAATTCCTCACTTTGGGCAACAATGCCTCGAAAAACATTGTCCCTCTTTTGGCTCTCCTCTATCATTTGTTTGAAGAAGTTTTGTTGATCTCCCATCATTTGGAGAATCATATTTTGAATGGGTTCATCCTCTTATTTTGGGTAGGTGTGAAAGTGGTTGTAATGTGGCAATTGAAACTCATTATGAAGTGGGTATTGGGTGGGTGGTTGTTGTGGATAATGGATGTGGTGATTTTGGTGGGAAAATTTGGGGTAGTGGTTAGGATTTTCATTGTACAAATAGTAAGGTAGGTTTGTGTTGACTTGCTCCTCAAACTCCCCATACGTATAGTCATACTCAAAAGATCCACCACATACTCCATATGTCAAGTCTTGAGCCATCATAGCTAAGACAAGGAAACAACTACAAGCATGGAAACTACACAAAAACGGTAAGAACAATACTTGAGGAACAAGTTCCTCAAGGTGAAAGCAAAATTAAAATAGACAAACAAGTAAGAACTTAATCACATAGCACCGTCCCCGGCAACGGCGCCATTTTGATAAGACAAGAGTTGGTCGTCACACATCCAATCAAACACATTTATAATACTCAACAAACTACTAGTTAGTGGTAAGTCGAGGTCGATCCATGGGACGGTGTGCTTTGGGTTCTAAGTCTATCTATCTCAATTTATGCTAGTGTCACAAGTTATTTGGGTTTGTAGTTGTGTCTAGACTAATGCAAGCAATAAAGTAAAACAAGCAATAAAAGGAAGGATGTAAACAAATGATTAAAAGTGCTAGGATATCATGGGGTTATAGGGGGTTCATGGTGTTGATCATACAAACATGTTTACAATTATGAGCAAGCAATTAGTGTTGTGGAGGAACCGAGTTGGTTTATATCTTACGGTTCTTAGGAAGAGTTGGGTCCCGGAGCCGAATCGGTTAGATTGTACAACACCTACAAGTCGACTTACTTTCCTCCTAATCAACTTCTATGCATGGTCTAACAAGACTCGAGTTGGTTTATATCTTACAAGTCAAGTTAAATAGATAAGAGATGGTTGTAAATGCAAGGATTCATAGGCTTAGCATTTCATCAAACATAACATGTGGATAAAGTTGACATCACAACAAGCAAGCAAATTAATTTTGTGAATATATTAGATTAAGCATAAATAAATCCCATGTTTGGCTTCCCTTAATTACCCACTAATCCTAGCTAAGAGACTACTCACTCATTTTCATGTTTAACAAGCTAACAAGGTTGTCAATCATATTAAGAAGGTAAAACATGATAAACAAGCAAGAAAGATTAACAATAATTAAAGCAAAGATTAAGAGAATTATACCTATGGAGATTCCGACAATAATGCAAAGAATAATAGAAGAAACTTGATTGATTGATGAAGGGTTGTCAATACTCCAATAATAACCCAATAATCTTCAATTACCCAAAAGTAACAAACTTGAACAATAATTAAGGAGAGATTAATGTGAGATTTGTGGAAAGATTGAAGAGTAATCTATCCTAATCTATCCCTAATCTAATCTAAGAGGAATTTCTAATGTGGAGGCTCTCTACTCTAAAACTTCATACCTTGATTATTTACAAGTGGGGTATATATAGTAGAGCTTCATTAGGTTAACTAAGGCTAATTTAGTAATTACATTTTTGAGTTTTAAGCAGGGAAATGCTAGTCTTTTCAGAGGGATGAGCATCTCGGCTGAAGACGTTGCGGTCCGTCCGTCCAGGAAGGGAAGACGCTCGGATTCTTGAGGGGGTGCACGAGCGTCTTTCTGCAAATCCGCTCGGATTGTAATAGAGGAATCCGAGCGTCTTTGTTGCTTGGACGCTCGGATTGTCATCCTGGACGGCCGTCTTGGCTGTTTGGCCGCTCGGGTTCTCCTTCAGAATCCTTTTCTTCACTTTCTTTTTATTCTTGTAGAATTGGTCTTTAGTTCTCGCTTCCTCTTCATACTAGTCCATCAAACATCGTCAAATAGCTTCCAAATATGCACGAAAGACGGGAATTTCCGCCTAATTGTCTTCTTTCCTACAAAATAGACGAAATGCACTAGGAAAGCAAATAGAAAGGTTTTGACGGATAAAATGGCTATGGAATGTTATAATAGCATGAAAAATAGGCTCAATTAGGGGACTAAATGTGCCAAAATATGGGTCACATCACTTACCAATTCCTTAAAAGCCAAAACTGCATTCTTCCTTCCGAGAGTGTGGGTTGCTAATGCTTTCCCATCTTTCGATCCCGACCTTCTATTTGCCTTATTTGTTTCAGAATTTTTAGCAAATTCGGGATTCTTTATTGGCCTTTTCTTCAATCTCTCCCAATTTGTGACGGTAAACCAATCTGGCTTTTTCTTTGCGATGACGACATTGCCGATACACTGGGTAATACGCCTCTTGATCCGGCTCACCCACTCAGTCCTAAGGGGATATCCTTCTTGGTCGGCCCGAACACTATCCTGAAATTAAAAAAAATGAATTGTTATTAGTAGATAAATAAATTTAATTATATTATTTAAGAATAAAAATATTATTAAAGAATTAACTTATTATTAAATGAAATAATTATTTTTCAGAAAAATACATATTAACGAAACCTGAAAATATTGCCACATCCTCTCTCGCTGCTCATGAGTCGCCTCAGACCAATTGGTTACGTACTCCACGTACGTATGAGTGAATGACTTGGTCAAATAATCGCGGATCGGTTTGTCCTCTCACCTTGAAATAAACGACATATATTAGATAAGATCATTTAAAATGAAATTATTTAAAGGAAAAATTGCAAAATATTACCTATTATAGTTGATATTTTTCAAAATATCACATATTATACTTATATTTTCAAAGTATAATATGTAGGATTTTGAAAAATCTTGACTATAATGGGTAGTATTTTAAAATGCGCCATTATTTAAATAATATACAAGAAAGTCAATAAAAAATAAAATGGGAAAGCATTACTTACCAATGACCTCAAGGCATGATCCTCTGATAGAACAACTCGCATGTCCTCTGGCTGCTGCTGCTGCTGCTATGGCTGTGGCTGCGGCTGCACTACCTCCTGCTCCTCCTCCTCGTGGTCACGTCGTCCACAACTACCACCTCCTAACATCCGTCTAAATATGCTTCTATCTACCATAATTACTAACTATAAATATTCCAAATTGTTAATCAAATATGTGATACATAAAATACGCAATACATGTCTAAATCACACAAGAAAGTCAACAAAAATAAATCACACAATAAATTGTATTAAAATTAACCTTAATTCAAAATAAACATCATAGTTTTACACAAATGGATTAACATTATTGTTAACCAAAAAAACTGAATAAAATTACAACTAATCTCCATCACTATCACTACGAATTAAAATAGCTTCATCTTCTGAAAAAAGCATTCCGACTTCGTGCACTTCTTCCTCATTTTCCCACTCTTCTCCTTCTTCTTTTTCTTCATCATTATCTTCATTCTCTTCGCCGCTTTCTATAACCACTTCGTATTCATCTTCACTCCCGATGTCTTCCACCAAAATTGGTGAAATTGAATGATCATTGACAACATCTTCTTGAAAGTCAATTTCTTTAACAGGAGCGTCGACATGTGATCTAACTTACATTTTAAACAATTTCTAACTTATAATTTATATTCTACTAGTATACTACTAATTTCTAACTTATATTTTTAACCAATTTACAACATTTTTGACCAATTTCCGACATTTTACTAATATATTAACTTTTCTAACTAATATAACAATTTATAATTAAGCTATTAATATACTACTAATTTCTAACTAACATAACAATTTCTAACTTACTTTTTTAGCCAATTTCCAACATTAAACCAATTTCCAACATTCTACTAAAATATTAACTTTAACAATATCAACAACAATAATAGCTAATCACACAACATCAACTTTAACAACATAAATAATAACAACATCAACAACAATGATGGTTACTATCCTAGGGTCATTAGCATAATTTAAAAACATAATTAGTAAGAGAAAATTACCTAATTAATTAAAAGTGAAACTGAAAAGAAGAAAAGAGACGGTGGCAGAGGCGGCGTTTGTGGTGGTAGACGGTGGTTATGGAGACAGTGATGGCCTTGGCGGCGGCGGGGGTGACAGGCGGCGGCAGGGCTGACCAATGGTGGCAGACGGTGGTGGTGGTCGAGGTTTTGGGGGAAATTAATTTGGGAAATTAATTTGGGACAAATGATAAAGGTAGCGGACGTCGCGTGTTTGGTTTTCAGAAAAAGAAAACTTGTGACGTATTATCCGTCACATATCCGTCCTAATCCCCCTTTTTTTTCAACCTATGTGACGGAATATCTATCACAAGTTTAAATTTTTATGACGGAATATCCGTCGCAGATATCTTTTTCAGATTCCTCAGGTGACGTGTCGTGTGACAGAAAAAGAAAACTTGTGATGGAATATCCGTCACAAGTCCGTCCCAATACCGGTTTTTTTTCCACCTATGTGACAGAATATCCGTCACAAGTTTAATTTTATGTGACGGAATATCTGTCGCAGATAACTTTTTCAGATTCCTCAGGTGACGTGTCGTGTGTCAGAAAAAGAAAACTTGTGACGGATATTTCGTCACAAGTCCGTCCCAGTCCCTCTTTTTTTTCCACCTATGTGACGGAATATCCGTCACAAGTTCCTTTTTTGTGACGGGTAATCCGTCATAGCCTTTGGCGCCCTTGTTTTTTTAAACACGCCAGTTTTATGTGACGGATAGTCCGTCACAAGTTGCAGTCCGTCACAAGCCCGTGTTTTGTGACGGAATTTTTATCCGTCCCTACACTTCCGTCACTGTTCCGCTTTATCGTTGTAGTGAAATGCAGTCCTATATGCCCATAAAGTATCATCTAATTTCATGCTCCAATCTTTTCGTGATTTAGACACAACTTTAGCTAGATTTTCTTTAAGTTCCCTATTGGAAATTTCTACCTAACCACTAGTTTTAGGATGATACCCCAAACCTCTACGATGTTCTACACCATCTTCGGACAGAAGAGCAATAAGTTGTTTCTCTTTAAAGTGCATACCCCCATCACTGATGACAACTCGAGGGACACCAAAGCGAGGGACGATTACCTTTTTCAAAAGTTGGATAACAGTCTTTGCATCACAATGGACCGAAGCAACGGCCTCTACCCACTTGGACACGTAATCAACAGCTACAAGAATATACCTGTTGCCTTTACTAGACGGGAATGGCCCTTGGTAGACGATGCCCCAGACATCAAAAACCCCGACCTTTAAAATGCCAACTTGAGGCATCTCCTGCCTCTGTGAAATATTTCCCGTCCGCTGACACCCATCACAAGGTACAACAGTCTTTAGCATCTTTAAACATGGATGGCCAATAAAAGCTAGATTGAAGTACCTTAGCCACGGTCCAAGAGGGACCATGGTGACCACCATAGGAGGAAGAATGGCATGCTTCTAGGATAGCTTTAGTCTCCCTTTCCAGTATACACCGTCTGTAAAGACCATCAGCACACTCCTTGAATAGATAAGGATCATTCCAGAAGTACTACTTCACGTCATGAAGGAACCTCTTCCTCTGCTGATATGACAAGTCAGGAGGCAATAAAATCACCTACAATAAAATTAGCATAATCAACATACCAAGGAGTTTCAGCATTAGAAATAGCAAACAAAATATCTTCAGGGAAAGAGTCATCAATAGGTAAAGAATCTCCCCCTTCTTGCAATGGTAGGCGCGATAAATAATCAGCTACCAAATTTTCAGCGCCTTTGTTATCTTTAATCTCCTGATCAAACTTTTGAAGAAGGAGCATCCATCGCAATAATCGTGGCTTGGCCTCCTTCTTAGCAAAAAGGTACCTCAGCGCTGCATGGTCATAAAATACAGTAACTTTTGAACCTAATAAATAAGACCTAAATTTCTCCAGCGCATATACCACAGTTAACAGCTCCTTCTCTGTAGTTGCATATTTCACCTGAGCTTCATCCAGAGTTCGGCTCGCATAGTAAATTACACTCAAAGCTTTGTCTTTCCGCAGGCCTAGCACTGCGCCAA
This sequence comes from Silene latifolia, assembly GCF_048544455.1. Taxonomy (NCBI): domain Eukaryota; kingdom Viridiplantae; phylum Streptophyta; class Magnoliopsida; order Caryophyllales; family Caryophyllaceae; genus Silene; species Silene latifolia. The sequence continues at coordinate 172,337,990 of NC_133534.1, read as the reverse complement.
CTGCATAATCACTACCGTCGCACATGATCTCAAAAGGCAGCTCCCAGTCTGGAGGCTAAATGATCGATGCTGTAATCAAGGCCTGCTTTAACCTGTTAAAAGCAGTAAGACATTCATTAGTAATATTAAATGGAGCATCCTTAAGCAACAATTGTGTAAGTGGTTTAGCAATTTTAGAAAAATCCTTAATTAACCGGTGATAAAAGCCAGCATGACCAAAGAAACTCCTAATTCCGTTAACATTAACGGGAGGAGGCAATTGCTCAATCACTTGCACCTTTACTTTATCAACCTGGATACCCTAATCATATACTAAGTGTAACACCCCCATCTACCAAGGAGCCTTAACAAGACCTTCCCCAGCAGATAAGGGCGTTACCATCTCGGTTGCCCGAGGAATAGTAAATATCATAACGTCAATAAAAGAACAATTAAGTATATTACAAGTTAAACTCAATAAAAGAAAAAGGTACAACTGACAACAAACACTATCAACTACGGTGATACTATCCATGCCATGACTCAGTGATAAACTCATCCCTCCAAAGCACCTAGCTAAGCTCCACTTATCAACACCTTTTAAGACTGACTGCTCACCATAATGGATCACGGCAGACACAACACAAGAAGAAACACAGAAAACACCACAGAAGGTCAGTAACTGAAGAACAAACACAAAACACAAGATACAATATACGCAATCAAACTCCACCACCAACTACCCATCATCCATCTGACTAACCCGAAGGAAAGTCCTGCCAGAATATCCGCCGCAACAGATATTCTACACCGCCAGTGGGGGACCGCAGCCTTTCTCACCTAAGCCCCACTCATCTCCAACGAGCGCATAACCCATGTCTATTAATGTGCACATCCCCCTTGCGGCGGGAACCACAAGGGGCGAATCAAGAGGGTGAAGCCATTCCCGAGATGGCTCCACTCACCCGAGGACGCACCTCACAAACCACAGACAATCAACAACAACCAACTATAATACCAATGTAAATAAAACCAATACCAACTAATCAACACCACCAACATACCGAGCAATCAACAGTACCGAGTAGGAAAATCTACCTTTAGCAATCCGCAGCAACACCGCATACGACTGTATGACGATAAGCAACCATCATTACCACCTATTACACACAGTACGACAACCCCTATTACTACCAATCACAACCACAACCAAAACTAAGGAAGACGATGATGACGATGACTTACCTACGCTCAGCGTTCGGCGACAAGACCGCTGCCCGACTCATGCCTCCTATCCCCATGGTGTCTCAAAGCACAAAGGGTTCCAAGGGATAAAGGTTGGTGAAGGAGAGAGATGTATCGACGATTAGGTTTAAGAAGAAATGAAATGAAAACTGATTTTGGGTTCACGACTTCACGATTTATATTTTACTGTTGACCTCGCCTTACTTGATCGAGTATGGAAGTTACTCGATCGAGTAGCCTCTACTCGATCGAGTCACTGAGCTACTCGATCGAGTAGCCTACGCTAGATCGAGCTTCCTAATCCCAGGGTTATTGTAACGTAAGATCGAACCAACAAAGGTCTCAAGAGGTCTAGACATGTGTCTAAGGTCAGTCAATGACGATCAACGAGTCCCTAATGGGGCAGGTATTATAGTCTTTCCCCCTTAAAAAGAACTTCGTCCCCGAAGTTCAACTCATTGTCTCCTACAACCCAAGGTGTAACGTAACTTAAGGTAACCGACGACAACTCATCCCAACAAGAACAATCGTAACCATTCCCCACATTCCACCCAGCTGCCCATGCCGACTACTCATCATCATCATCATCTGCTTCTGCGAATGTGACCATCAAACGCAACTTCCCTCTGAGTCATCAACCACATAATACAGATGAAAGACACATTATCACAAATTGTTACTTCTATTTTACCAACCACATATACAACCGCACACGTCCATGTTAGGTTTATTTACCTCTTATTAGACTCCTCTAATAGTGAACTAATTAACTTCTTGATTATTTGTTCTTTAGATCTAGTGCATGCATAACAAAATAAGAGATTTATGAGGAAAAACAATATCCCTTACATTGTTAGATGGTTCAAAATATAGGGCACAAGTAAGGTCACCTTCCTTCACTTGTTCTTGAGCTTAATGTATTAGATGATCCTCCAAAATCCCAAAGTAGAGATCCTCCTTAGATTGCACCCAAGACTTATCCCTTAAACTAGTATACTAATTAACTAGATTAGTAAACTAGTATCCTTAAATTAATTATAATATTATTACTATTACTACACTAGTAATCTTTATTTGATATTAGAATGGATGAACAAATGCTTGTGTATCTAAAAACTTGTTTTTAGAGAGATTAAGAGAATATGAGATGTTTTGCATGTATAGGAAGTGAATGAATGAGTAAGTCAAAAATGAGAACAAAAGTTCTCATAAAGAGGAAGGGGAGGCCGGATAGGAAGAGGCCAAGGAAGGCATCTTTGCCTTTTGCTTTTTGTCTTCACAATGTATTAGTGTAGATACCTCATTTATGCACCTCCCGCAAACCACCTGGTGATGATTGGGCCGCATGTTTGGTATACAGAAGGATTTGTGACAGTTCGTAAGTTTATCATCAAGTTATCGCTCAAACACTTGTGTCTACCTCTTAATTGTGATCTACGTGCCGATACGGTCGTTTTGGCAGTAATTAGAGTACATTTGGAGTCTGGGTCAAAAACCGTCTTCATTTTCTAATAGCCGAGTCAGAATGTTCTGGAATATTCCGGATATTTCTATTCCATATTTTTTCCAATCTTTTGATCTTTGGTAAAATATCTCCCGTAATATTCACACAAAATATTAAATTAATCCGCTATTCCATAATAGAAACGCGGAAATCTTTCTTCCGCGGGAGGAAACCACTGAGGAAAAGACGCAGCAGGTACTGCGCCTCTTCCAAGGGACGCAGCTCCTGCTGCGCCTCTTCCTCAGTCCTTTTCTGCGTATTTTTCTTATCTTTTCCAGATTCACTTCCAAAGTTTCTCCGAAAACCCTAATTTCCTCCGTGTGATTAGTATAAATAGGGAGCTTCGTTCCTCATATTTCTCACGCGAGTGTCCACTCTTCTCTTCTCCCTTTGCATTCTAGACCACGTTCTTACTTTTTGGCGTCTACGTGCTTGAACTTTCGACCACGTAAGCTCGGATCTTTCTGAGTACCAGCCTCGTTTTGCACGACCGACCAATTTGACCAACTCCACATAAATCAACATTAATCAATCTTATTCGTTTTCCTCTTAGAGGGCATTTTCGTTGTACATTCGAGTCGAGCATCACTAAACGTTAACTTAGTTCATCTCGTTTCGTCAAACATTTAAGTCTGAGGGTGTATAATCTTTATTTTATTATTGTTCTTTATTTTTGTAATCACAATTGTAAGATTTACGTCGAAAATATACTTAAAACCGATTTGTAAAACCTTGTTTAAAAACCCTTTTTTCGGATTATCAGAAGACAACCGTCGAGAAAGGACGCAGCAACTGCTGTGCCTCTTCGAAGGGACGCAGTACCTGCTGCGCCTCTTCGTGAGGCTGCAGCAGTTCCTGCTTCCTTTCTTCTTCCTTCGTCTTTTGTTCGTCTGTTTGTTTTGTTTTCACTTTGTTATCAATTGTTCATATTTCTTTTAACATGATAATTGAAGTATAATAATTTTGACATGTAAATAATTCATAATTAATTAATTCATTTTTCAAAATCCCGACCTAAATCCCTTTTAATCCATATTTGCGGGTTTTCGTCATTAAATCAATTCGGTTTTTAGAGGTTTGATTCATCCATATTGAGTCTCTGAAATCCATCTTTGGTATACTTGTATCTGTTATTTACCGTTACCATCATTAATTCATCATTAATAACCTGTTTAGTCTAATTAATTTGATTAGTCTGTTAATTTGTAAATAATCTTATTAATCTTCTATATAATTCATTCTAATCAGTTTCATTCATGTTTTATCGTTTTTATGACCTCAATCACATGTAAATAATATGTTAATCACTTTCATCCTAGTCAATTATCCATTAATCAAGCATTAAATTCACCAATGAACATTAACGAGTTGCGGTTCCTGCTTCACAGCCAGAACTCAACCCAGGAACAGAGGCAGCGACTGTTGCGCCTCTTTCAAGGGACGCAGCTCTGCTGCGCCTGTTCCCGGTTGATTTCTGTCTCTGAATTCCTGTTTCTGCTTTGGCCTAGTTTATTAATTACGTATTTAATTAATTATTAACCGTTTTATTATCCCTATTTCTGTTCGTTTTTTCATTTATTCATTCTTTTCTCAAATTATCCGTTTTAAATGTATTTTCGACGTAGATCAATTAACCCGTTGTAATTGTATTTCTTTTATTGTATTGTTTGGATGCTCTCACATGCAATTAACTTAAATTCCTACCTCGACATTAATTGTATGTTAAATTACTGTAGATACCCAGTATCTGCACCTTCCAAAAACCACCCGATGATGATCGGACTATAACGTGTTTTTCATATGCGTGCGTGGATTGCCTATATATGAGACGGTTTAATGCACTTCTCGGATATGAAAAATGATTTCAAAAGTTTTTTAACTTCATTTGCATTAAAATAACACTATTTAGAGTTAAAACCATCTTTGGACCCAAAACCGACTCATAAACCCGCAACCCGAGTCAACCCAAATCTCGAATGTAAAAAATAATGCCATGAATGTAACACCCCCATTTATTTAAGGGCCTGAACTAGGACTCCTCAGATAAATGACGGTGTAACCATCTCGGAAAACCGAGGCAGTAGATAACAAAGGAAAGAAACACAGTACTTTATTAAATGCTTATAGTGAGATTACAACTGGAACTAAAACAAAGTCTCCAGAATATGACCAAAAGATGAAGTCTGATAAAACTACTAGTAAGACTAAGGTGGGCTAGGCACTAAGTCCGTCATCCAAGCTCTCTTCCCGGCCAGCTCCTATCAGTCTCGAAAATACTGTCAACGGTCCCCAATAATTGGATCATCACGGGCGTATACGAATACAGGTGGTCACCGAAGCCGAGTAGGGAAAACAATTAAACAACAAAATACAATATGCATGATCCTCCGCCACCTCCATCTCCATCTCAACTCGTATCTCATATCTCATTTCTCATATCTCATAACCCGGACAACCCAGCCATACCGATCCCCGGTAGACTATATATATCGACCGTAGCCGATCGCCATTTAGCTTGTTGAGGACACCAGGGCAAGTCTGCAGAACCCGCCCGGGCCTTATCACAACATCACATCGTATCTCAACATCGTCACCACCACATCGTCCTCCAACTCCAATGCATATGAAATGCTCAACAATAATTAATGCAATGCAATATGTATATAAATCACCATCGAATCGATAAATCATGAAGTCATGCCGTTACCCGATGTTGTGATATCATACTCAATACGATCAAATCAATCAATCACCTTCCCGAATATAAATGATAACGTAATTCAACCACCATGAAACAAGTCAACACAATTCGAACAATAACGATAATAGGACAAGTGTATTTCCCTACCTCAAAGTGCCAGCAATTCCAATTAAGCAGTTAAGCAGTCCAGAAAGTAAAGCAATGAATTTGACTATCGATCCTTCACGAATCCGTCACCTAAAACAATTATAATAATTATAATTACTAACTACTAAATATAGTAATTTCCCAAAATAGAAGCTTTCCCGAAATATAATCCCGACACCAACTTGTGCCCAATTGTTAACTAAAATAACCCGATTAAAATTTGACCCACTTCCCAAAATAGGAAGTTATTAAAGTATAATTTCTTAAAATGGAAACCTTCCCGATAAAGTAACTTTTCTCTTTTAACAAACCCGACTCAAAAACCCGACTTGAATTATTTAACCGACTCGGGAATTAATTAAAAAAATTATTTAATGACACGGGAATTAAATTAATTAATTATGAATACGACTCATTACGAATACAACAATTACATTATGAAAAACCCGCTTCTAAACCAAAAACAGCCCGTCATCGCACTACCCCCCTTCACACGCACTCACGCACCACCACGCACCACCTCACCACCGTGTCAACCACCAGACCAGTCCCCCACTTCAACCCAGCCATCAACAACCAACCCCACCCTGTTCGACTGCCGCCGGCGAGTCGAACCAGGGCTGCCAACCTGGCCGGTTCACCACCGCGCATCCCCAAACACCTCCTTTTCTCCCCTGACCACCGCCACAACCAACAACCATTAACTATTCTATCACCACCATTCAGCTCGCCGCCAACCCACGAACACAGACACCACAGCACCACCGTTTCGACCTCCCCCTAGTCCACGGTGGTGCCACCCAAAACCCACCTGTCTAAACTCCCCTGAAAACCCGTGTAATAACCCGTTTCTACCACCCATGTCGCTGCTGCCTTTTTCCGCCATTATCACCACCAACAACCACCCTAAACACCACCAATACACTCGCCCCTTACCACCCATTACCAATACCCTGCCAACAACTACCCTAGACGCCATTATAAGACACGAAACAACCCACCAAAAACCCGACAAAAACGAAAACAGAGAAAGTGAGTTGCTCTTACCATCTTTCTGCCACCACAACGGCCACCACGGCCACCCTAGGTCGTCGCCAATCATCCCTACCCCTTCCCTGCTCCGCCGTCAACAACCCAGGCACTCTCTCTCTCTCTCTCGTTTTGTGTGAAAGCCGAGATGGGATCTGAAGAAAAGAGGTAGGAGGGAGGCGGGTAGAGGGTAGGGTATTATTAGGTTAACTAGGTTTAGTTTAGGGTAATTAGGGCTAAATGGGCTTTAGGGTTTAATTGGTAATTGGGTGATAGTTACGGTTGGGCCACTCACTGGTTTAGCTTCACCTTTCGAATACAATATAAAACCGTCTCAATTAACTTACGACAGCTTAATGTAATTATCGACTCAACAGTTACCCGACTTAATTAATATTGTAAAATGTATAATAAATAATATTTAATAATATCCATTTAATAATATCCGTTTAATTCAATAATATCCGTTTAATTTATTTTATAAAAATACGGAGTATTACAGTCTTCCCCCCTTAAAATGAACTTCGTCCCGAAGTTCGCTCCCTTACCCAAACCTCAGAAGGGTATTGCATATCGTACTTACGGACGTCGCGTAATTCTAACTCGATTAACACACACTTTTGACACCTCAATTAACATAACAAATACGGAATGTTACATTCTGCCCTCCTAAAAATAAACTTCGTCCCGAAGTTTTAGCTCTTCTTTACTTAACCCAATTAACTACAACTAATAACTATATGCGAACACAGATATATGACAACTATATAATTATCTGAGAACACCGTCATCTTCCATCTAAATTCCGATCTCAAACTCAAGTAACTCAATAACCATGGTCGCACTGGACCGTAACATAGCTCCCGAAATCATCACTCTGCTCATAGGCCAACTCGTAACTCATTACCAGTAGTTTAACTACACTCTTTTTACACATCAACCAACTACCAGAAGTAGGAACAAAACATATAGAACTCATTTGCATAGGTACTCCACCACGAAACATCTACTTGGTCAACTATAATCTACAAACAAGTGCAAATTAAGCATCAAGATTTTACAATCCTACCCAACTAAAAACATGGTTACGTCCTCGTAACCTTCATTATTATAACTAAAGTTCTCAAACTACTGCCAACCACTGAAAGAGGATAAGAGATTCTCAATTCGCGCTCAAGTTAACTAATCCTTACCAAAGACAAACGATATGCAAGCTCTCTCAAGGAAGTTACCGTTACTCGTAGAAATCATTAGTAATTATTCATTTCACCACTCATTGTAATCTCATACTTTAGAAATATAGGGGATCAATCCTCCTAAGAAAGAATTAGGATCAAAACTTTGATAAATCGACTTATGAAAATTGATAACCTAATAGGTCCAGTCTGAGTTTCCTTTACTTAATTGTATGATTTAGGTCAAGACACGTAATCACCGATAAAATGAAAACAACCAGTTTTGAAGACTTATCGTCCCGTAAATATTTTTAATCCTCATCGCAAAGGTTTGGTAAATTTTATAACTTATTGGTCGAGTCACACAAGTGATTAAACAACGACATTGGAAATTTAACATACAAGACTATCATGCATAAAATTTTCGTTCTTGGTTTTAATTATATCTAGCCTGTATCCAACACAATGACAGAAAAGATTAGATGTATTTAACTACACCAATTTTACGAATATTCATTATATGTTCTGCTAATATCAACTTACCATGTTAACACATAATTCACTTAAATCACCACATTACATTTCCCGTTTTGACACTCGTAACTAACCACACCCACCAATTTGCTATATGAACGAACAACATGTCTAAATTATCCCACCACTTATGACTCCGTTCTAGTTTCATTACTCCAGACTTAGCAACTATCATGAAACCATACCACCGGATTAATCGGGCCGAAATCTCATCCCGAATTTATACTCATATGACCAAAATTTAACTTTATTTTCAAAAACTTTTACTTTCCTACTGGCTGGTGAATACTTCCTCGACATAATCTTATAACAGGGTCGTCATATAATCCATTTACAGCTTACTACGAAACTCGAAATCAGATAAACTTAATTCAATTCCTTTAAACAAAACGAGCTTAGGCGTCGACTCATATATCGTAATTTACAGTTTCATCTTGTTCATTTCAGTCCTCTCTTTATTAATGAACGACTATTACTTCAATCATCAGGATTTTAGTTGTACTTCTTTACTTAGTTATATTCACGGCTCAATTAAACGTAACTATAACGACTATCATTTAACCCAACGTGTACCATGTGAATCATAAAAGGGTTATCCCATTATAATATTGCCAACATAGTTATCATAAATAATCCTTATTAGAATATAATTGATAGTGATCACTCGAGAATATAGATATGCTAAATGTCGTATTATATCAAACAGTTTCCTTTATATCATGCTCCTACAATTGCAAGAATCCCTTTAGTATTTTATGACGATAAAATGATGAACATATCCACTAAGAATTAACAACATTGTTTATCATCATGTTATAGGTTTTAGGTTCAACTGAAATAATTTAATGCAATGAAAGCAATAAGTATAACCATAGGCACACAGACTCACATAATGGACCTTAGAACTCAGATGACATCCTACATATGTGAATATTTAGACATACTCATTACTACCATCCATGTGTAAACTTTTAAACATCACTATTATAATTTTCATGCGAGTATATTAGAAAAATCAAATTAACTTTTAACGTCATCAACTTACACGAGTATGACAATATGGTTTTATATTTATATATATATATATCCGACCACTATGCAATTATGATGAATACGCCAGAGATATTACAACATGCCAAACGTATATAAAATATGCAACAACTGGACTCATATAAAATATTTCACCCTCGATTAAAATCAAATTAAGCTATCCAATTTTACTCATACTATCATGCCAACCATGTTATCAACTAAGTTTTAAATTTTTGTCACTTGTTAAGATACATAACTACTGAACATGCGTGCTCTTTGTCGTTATATAAAACATTATAAATTCACATTGTTAAAGTTCATGAATTAATCAAACAAATTGTATAAAAATTCAACATTGAACGCACATTTTAAATGTTTGGATTTACATTGTAACTTCCGAAAATCGCGAATAATTAACCGTTTGATTAAATACTTGATTCATAATATTTTTATAAAACACGGTGAGTTACAAACAGATGGGAAAAAAAAATAATTAGGTCTAAAGCACAAGAATTCCATTTTTAAAGAATTTTACAACTCAGTTGGTCCAAACAAACATGTGACAGCTATTGGTCCAAAACTTGGGTCAGTTTGCAAAACTTATTATTTAATATTGAGACATCAAGATTTTTCGTGGCTTATTAATTTGAAAACGTATACGACTCTTTTGATCGGTGGAGTTGGAATTATGCAAAAATTATTAATACAATTTAAATGAGAATTTTATAAAATCTTTGGTCAAACATCACTGCACAGGAACTCTCTAACCATAGCTCACTAAAATATTTATTACTCCTAATCTGTATATCATATAAGCATGAAACCGACGCCAAATGAACACTAACTCACAAGGCTACCTCTCATAAAATTTTTATCCGTAGGCAATAAACAGAGAAGAAATGGCAGTAAGGTCAATTAAAGAGTAACACCAACCAAAACGAGTTTTTATCACTAAGTCATTCATTTCTATGTCCCAATTCCTATAACTATACTATCGATACTAATCCATCCCGACTTAAATCCAACACTGTACAATTCGTATCATCTACCCCATAGAATCCCTTCGCATCTCGATCTACTCATTACATCTAAATCTCGATTGTGATGACTAAAGATATGAAATTCTATCGTGTCTCTTATTACTAACACAATACTATACTAGCATGGCTTTGGGATCACATAACCGCATATTACTAGACCTAATAGTACTATCAAAGACATCATTCATACAAAATACTTACCGTAGCGTTGTCCCGCAGAATGGTTAGATTATATGATCTCAAGGCATACATCAACTCAATTAAGCAATAATCAATGCATCAATCAGTTAATACTTAAGCAACGATATTTGAATTTGAGTTCAACTTTAGGCAACTTTTCTACCCTTTCTCTCGTATACACTCATGGTTTCCGGTTCAATCGAGAGGACCACTGGTTCGGTGTGAGGGGGCCCCTAACTCATACCTTACCTTCGTGTGCTCCTAACAGTTCTATCCCGGGGTTCATTTTAATTAGACACATCCTATGTTCATTGGGCTCATTGGTTTAGGCCTGAGGATCATTCGCTCTGATACCACTTTGTAACACCCCCATTTATTTAAGGGCCTGAACTAGGACTCCTCAGATAAATGACGGTGTAACCATCTCGGAAAACCGAGGCAGTAGATAATAAAGGAAAGAAACACAAGACTTTATTAAATGCTTATAGTGAGATTACAACGGAACTAAAACAAAGTCTCCGAATATGACCAAAAGATGAAGTCTCGATAAAACTACTAGTAAGACTAAGGTGGGCTAGGCACTAAGTCCGTCATCCAAGCTCTCTTCCCGCCAGCTCCTATAGTCTCTCGAAATACTGTCACAACCGCTCCCCAATAATTGGATCATCACAGGCGTACACGAATACACAGGGTCAGCCTCGAAGCTGAGTAGGGAAAACAATTAAACAACAAAATACAATATGCATGATCCTCCGCCACCTCCATCTCCATCTCAACTCGTATCTCATATCTCATTTCTCATATCTCATAACCCGGATAACCCAGCCATACCGATCCCCGGTAGACTATATATATCGACCGTAGCCGATCGCATTTCCACCACAGTTGAGGACACCAGGGCAAGTCCTGCAGAACCCGCCTGGGCCTTATCACAACATTACATCGTATCTCAACATCGTCACCACCACATCGTCCTCCAACTCCAATGCATATGAAATGCTCAACAGTAATTAATGCAATGCAATATGTATATAAATCATCGAATCGATAAATCATGAAGTCATGCCAGTTACCCGATGTTGTGATATCATACTCAATACGATCAAATCAATCAATCACCTTCCCGAATATAAATGATAACGTAATTCAACCACCATGAAACAAGTCAACACAATTCGAACAATAACGATAATAGGACAAGTGTATTTCCCTACCTCAAAGTGCCAGCAATTCCAATTAAGCGATTAAGCGATCCAGTAAAGTAAAGCAATGAATTTGACTATCGATCCTTCACGAATCCGTCACCTAAAACAATTATAATAATTATAATTACTAACTATTAAATATAGTAATTTCCCAAAATAGAAGCTTTCCCGAAATATAATCCCGACACCAACTTGTGCCCAATTGTTAACTAAAATAACCCGATTAAAATTTGACCCACTTCCCAAAATAGGAAGTTATTAAAGTATAATTTCTTAAAATGGAAACCTTCCCGATAAAGTAACTTTTCTCTTTTAACAAACCCGACTCAAAAACCCGACTTGAATTATTTAACCGACTCGGGAATTAATTAAATAAATTATTTAATGACACAGGAATTAAATTAATTAATTATGAATACGACTCATTACGAATACAACAATTACATTATGAAAAACCCGCTTCTAAACCAAAAACAGCCCGTCATCGCACTACCCCCCTTCACACGCACTCACGCACCACCACGCACCACCTCACCACCGTGTCAACCACTGGACAGGTCCCCACTTCAACCCAGCCATCAACAACCAACCCCACCCTGGTCGACTGCCGCCGGCGAGTCGAACCAGGGCTGCCAACCTGGCCGGTTCACCACCGCGCATCCCCAAACACCTCCTTTTCTCCCCTGACCACCGCCACAACCAACAACCATTAACTATTCTATCACCACCATTCAACTCGCCGCCAACCCACGAACACAGACACCACAGCACCACCGTTTCGTCCTCCCCCTAGTCCACGGTGGTGCCACCCAAAACCCACCTGTCTAAACTCCCCTGAAAACCCGTGTAATAACCCGTTTCTACCACCCATGTCGCTGCTGCCTTTTTCCGCCATTATCACCACCAACCACCACCCTAAACACCACCAATACACTCGCCCCTTACCACCCATTACCAATACCCTGCCAACAACTACCCTAGACGCCATTATAAGACACGAAACAACCCACCAAAAACCCGACATAAAACGAAAACAGAGAAAGTGAGTTGCTCTTACCATCTTTCTGCCACCACAACGGCCACCACGGCCACCCTAGGTCGTCGCCAATCATCCCTACCCCTTCCCTGCTCCGCCGTCAACAACCCAGGCACTCTCTCTCTCTCGTTTTGTGTGAAAGCCGAGATGGGATCTGAAGAAAAGAGGTAAGAGGGAGGCGGGTAGAGGGTAGGGTATTATTAGGTTAATTAGGTTTAGTTTAGGGTAATTAGGGCTAAATGGGCTTTAGGGTTTAATTGGTAATTGGGCTGGACAGTTAATGGGCCAGCTCACTGGTTTAGCTCACCTTTCGAATACAATATAAAACCCGTCTCAATTAACTTACGACAGCTTAATGTAATTATCGACTCAACAGTTACCCGACTTAATTAATATTGTAAAATGTATAATAAATAATATTTAATAATATCCATTTAATAATATCCGTTTAATTCAATAATATCCGTTTAATTTATTATATAAAAATACGGAGTATTACAATGAATGTCTTCATCATGTCATTTCCATTAAAATGACCCTAATTAGAGTCAAAACCGACACCGAGCCAAAAACCGACTCGAAATTCAAATCCCGACTCACACGGGTCAAACCCGAGTCAAGCACACAAATCACCTACCTCAAGTAACACCTAAAATCATCTTATTAGATGCCCATATTGTTACACGACATCCTATTTGATTACCACAAATCAATAATGAATGGAGATTAGGCCACGTCCAAATTGAAAGGGACAGTACACCCCATTGAGTCACGGGGTGGCTCGCGCCTCAATGGGGTGTCTCCTTAGCCTCCAAGCAAACACAACCGACCTACCATCCCACATTTCTCTATAAATACCCACCATCACACAATACAATCCTTACGCGAGCGTCCGCCCCCTCCTTCTCCCTTAAACTTCTATACTCGACTTCCTAAGTCACAAAATCGACACGTGTTTACGACCTACCGATCGTAAAGACAAGCCTTACACATTTTGTTTGGTACCGTCGCCGTGCATTCGACCGACCCATTCGACCAACTCACTCATTAATCAACATGTTTTAATTAACATATTTTCAACATATTTTCAAAACAAAATCCTTTTCTAAGGCACTCTTTTAAACTTCTTTGATCGTGAGTAGTCGCAACGAGAAAACCGTCTCTAAAGTCGTCTACGTCGCAAACATCAAAATACGTAAGTTTGAGGGTGTAAATATCTCATTTATTTCATGTCCTTAGTGTTTTCATGAGTTTACATGCATGAACAATGCATAACACGATTCAAATATAGGTTAGACGAGCCAAAACCGAGTTTTGGACCGAGACAGAAGCCCTTTGATATGCAAAGTGGCTCGCGCCTCTTGTGGGTCTCGGGTCAGACTCATCCGTGATTGTTCTCGTCTTTCCTCTTTATTTCATTTCTTATTTGTAATCGGTTTTTACCATTTCACATGTTTCAAATCATTTTTATGATAAACTTTTTAACCGGCCATAAATCATAATCACCCTTGGTTCTTTATACCATGACGGTTTATTCCGTGACTCGATGATATTATTGGTTAATTACATTTCAATGGGTATTTTAACACTCTTGTCTTTTATTTACCATTTTTCTCATTTGTTTACATTTGTAAACATATTAGTCATAATTCATAATCATCCTTGGTTCTTTATACCATGTCGGTTTAATCCGAGTACGATGACAAACTTGACTAATTACAAATAATTGAACTTAACATAATTAGTTCAAATCAAACATTTTCCTTTTACACATTTTATTATGCTTTTCAAACATGCAAATCCGACAACGAATATTACTAACATAATAGTAATTATTCCGAGTCATGGAAATCTTATTTGCAAATCTTTCATCATAAATACGGTTTTAAACAACCTTTTCAAAAACCATAAGACGCCCCCCTTGGGTCGGCTCATGGCTCGCGCCCCAAGGGACCGCCTGTTTTCACATTTCAAAACCAGGGCAGAGCCCCTTCCATCGCCAATAGGCTCGCGCCCCAATGGGGCTGCCTGGCACTGTTCTGCCCCGTTTTTAGCACTTGTCTTGGACGATCCCAATTACGGTTAATCCGAATACATGACGGATCAGATTGACAAGCTTGCGTTTTTACACTTTGTCATTTGACACCCTTTTTCAAATAAATGGATCGTGTTAAGCATCATAACCCGAACTTGGTAAATGGATGTTCAATTTCCGTTTTCACATGCAAATCTATCTAAATCCAACTTGACATCTTACGCTTGATACTTGGATTAACAAACCGACTTAGAAAGCTCACATGTTAGGTTAAAACTTTTGGATGTGCATTCATGCATTTACACCGTTTTATCAACTCTTGCATTTAAACAACCACGATCGATCAGTAGAGGCCGCTAAAAGCGGGCGGGATTGGGTGTCCGATTAAAGGGCTTCCCAATACGTACCTTCACCCCTTACTCAGAACCTTTGGATAGTGGATGGCCTTATCCAGGGCGCACGAGAGTCATTTTAGGCATAGAATGCTAAAAGGGGGACGAGTCCTTATCTTTAGTACCTATGTCAAGCACCGCTTTTTGCCTTGATTGACCTAGGTATAAAATGGATTCGAACGGGTTCCAAGCATCCCACAAATGCTTGGTGGCGACTCCGAACATCTCTACATCGTTTCGCGGCCCTTGCCGACACGATACCGACCGATCTAAAACGATCCGGTCGAAAGCATTTTTACGCCGCCGAGCATGGCTTTCAAAGAGACCTCTGCATGTCCACAGATTTGGCCCGGTGTGCAGGTGGCCCGTGACTGCGGACCGGTAGGCGGCCTAAATCCGCAGACCGAGACGTGGCCCATGTCCACAATTACGTGTTCACCGACTTAGTTTAATTCTCACATGTTAGGATTAATCTATTTGTTTGTTGCATTGCATGCATATAATCGACAACATATCAAGTATAGACAATTTCCCTAATCATTAGTAGAGGCCGCTATCGAGGCGGGTGGGATTAGGTGTTCAATCAAAAGAGTTTCCTAATACGTACCCTCACCCCTTACTCCAGATCTCTGTGAACATCCGTGTTCATTGGCATCCACGAGAGTCATTCTAGACATAGAATGCTAAGGGTAACGAGTTCTTGGTGTTCATGTCATTACTTTGTGTCTTGACATGACACGAGGTATTCGAACGGTTTCCAATTTTCCACAATAAATTGGTGGCGACTCCACAAATGCAAACAAACCAAGAGGAAAAGCTTGCTTCGCTTTTCGCCCCCGTGGGCCCGCGTCCACAGTTTGGCGACTCCGCTGGGGACAATACACTTACGTGTAGCCAAATGGGTAAAACTTGAACAAGGTTAGGGAATAGTTTGTACAAGACAATTGTCGGTTTTCATAACTCGGTCTTCCTAGATCGTTTCATTCGGCCTTCCAAGGCCCAACCCAAACCATTCGACCAATCATCCCGTCTAGACGGTCCAAATTCTTATTTAGGCCTAAGGATGGATAGCGATTGACGTCAACCATACCATGGTACTTACTCTTGTTTGTATCAAGGACTTTCACTACTTGAGGAAATGGACTAGGAATCGGCCTTACTCCTGTTTGGTACGAGCCTCTCCACAGACATCGGGTTTGATCATTCGGTATGGCAACCCACCCTTTAAACCAAAACCGTTATAATGCATGTATAAATGCTTATATGTGATCACCATTTCTAAATAAAACCATGACGAATTTTGTGAAAATCAAAACCTCTTTCAAAATGTAAAATTTTCTAAATAGGCCAATATTAGCGCAAAACCAGTCAAAACTCTGTCCAAATGTCAAGTCAAACTTCGGGCCTAAACCCATTTCAAAACTAAATACAAAACAAAAAAAACGAAAAAAAAAAACAAAAAAAGGTCCGAAAAAAAAAGGAAAAAGAAAAAAAAGAGAAAACCAAAATATTTTTCAAACCGTGTAAATGTAAGTATGTAAATTCAGTTGGGCTAAGTTAGAGTCAAAATTCAAACCGACTATGTCTTAATCGGAACTCGGTCGGGTCATAAACTCGTCTTCCTTTACATTTTGGGTCTTTTCAAAATTCAAGTCAAGTCCTAAGGCGTCACGCCGTCATTTTGGACCCCCTACCCTAATCCAATTAGGAGCTAAACATTTCCACACCTAGTCTCACACACTCAAGGCTAACACATCCAGTCATTCCCATGTCCATTTCTTGAATTCACCTAGTACACATTTGGGACACACATACCCAAACCTCGAGTCAAGTCTGTCTTAAACACACGAATTAGAATTAACACGTGTCGCCAAACCCGTCAATAAAGTCAACCACATAAATGTCACTCTGTCAAAGTCAACACTCGAGTCTAAAGGTCAAGGTCAAACACCGTGAATCCAAACACGAGAAGTCACTCACGACATTTCCTGGATCCACAAGTCAAGAGTCTAGTCATCTCGTCTCGTCATGTATCCTTTGTTTGTTGCTCTAGTATGCGTGATCCCATGTCGAATCAATTTGTAATGCGCATCATTTTCTTCTCGGTAGTAATTCTACAATTTCCAATGAAAGTGTTCAAGAACGTTTATCTGTCGAAGTCGAAGAACTAAGTGCTGCAGTCATTAAGCTTCAGGCCACCGTCGAAGATTTGAGCGCTCGTGTCACCAATATGGAAGACAAGATAGACATGATGAAACCTTTACCATCTTCTCATACCCCAAGGCCAGGGCATAGCTTCAAAACAACTCACCCATCTAAGAAGGCCAATGAAGACGAGGGAGTTAACCTCTTGGAAACTCTACCCATAAGGCCGGGACGAGCTCATAGGGAATTCCTTGACCTCGGAATCACATATGAAGTAGCTCTACAAAGACTAGTTTCCCAAGGAAAACTTCACCCAATTGGTCCAACCCCGGATCCTGAAAAGATATTCCCTAGATGAAAGGGCAATTCATATTGTTAGTACCATCGAGGTAGGGGACACGATACGGAGGAATGCTTTTGTCTAAAGCATATTATTCAGGATATGATCGAGGATGGCAAGCTTCCAATGCCACCATTTGTGGAGCAATTCGATGGGACAGACCCTCTTGGGTCTAACAGCACTAAACACGATGAAGAATCATTCCTAGACTTTTCTCATCTCCTCGATCCTCGTGATGACAAAGAAATCAAAGCGTCGAAGGAGGACGATGTCCAAAGTGGAATGCTCATGCTTTCTAAGATAGAGGGAGCCATTGATACTCTAAACTCTCGGCTTTCCAACATGGGGAATCAATTTGCTGAAATGGATAAGAAGCTTGAGACCCAATCTTTCAAGATGAAGAGTGTCCAGACAAACCCTCAACCTCATGGTCTCGAGGAGAAAGCAAAAAGTGAGCGATCAATTCCTAGTTCTTCTCATCCAGGAGTAAAAATCAATAAAGGCAACCTCATGGAGCCTTCGTCAAAGAAATTAAACAACTCTCCCAGGTCATTCACAAATCTAGGAATACCTTATGCCCTAGCCTTGAACAAATTATCCTCTTTAGGTCTTCTTCAACCAATAGGACCTACACCAAATCCAGAAAAGAAATCTAAATTGTGGGATGGCAATTCATATTGTCAATACCATAGGGGTAGGGGGCATGGTACCGAAGATTGTTATAACCTCAAGCATGTCATACAAGATGGGATTGAGGATGGTAGGATTTCTATTTCGCTCCTAACTTATTCGGGTACAGAAACTAAGCGACCTTATAGGGAGTTCAATATCACAGATGATCAAAAAGATAAACAATCCACCAATCATTTGGTGAAAAGAAGAAAAATAGATTCACAAATACCCGACCAGTCGAAGGAGGCGACATTGGTTGAGGGCGTTATTGACTGTCTACACCCAGTTTAAACCTCTCATTTGAAAGGTGGCATCAAAAACGTCGAAAACTTATCGGCAGAGGTTGTTCGTATCAATGAAGTCATTCAAAAAGGTTCACCGTCCACATCTACACCCAACAATCAAACAATCTACATTACCGACGTAAAGGTTATAGAACCTGCACCAGAAAGAGGAACTCGGCATTCAAGGTCATACTCCAATTTAGGCACGCCTTATACGGTAGTCTTCAAAAGACTCTTTGCCAAAGGACTGATCCAACCAATCGGTCCAACCCTAGACCCTAAGTACGAGAGGAGAGGTCGCTTCTGGGACGGTTCTCAATATTTCTTATTCCATAGGGGTAATCGACACGACACTGAAGAATGCTCCAAACTCAAATATATCATCCACTATATGCTCGATCACGGCAAGATATCTTTATCGACCCTCGATCCGTTAAGAGAATAGAATGACCCTCATGGGTGTCTTACTCTTCAAAGACAGGAAGGTCTCTTGGGCCTTTACCCTTCTAGTATTCCCAATGATGAGGACGAGGTGTTCAAATAAATGAATGCTCAAAGCCGGATGTCGAAGCCAGTTGCTGGAAGAGAAAATGTTCAGGCATGGGCCGATGATTACGAGTCTAGATATAAGATCGAGTCAAAGTCCGGGTCCGAGTCCGAGTCTTAGGCTTTCTTTCCCCAATTGTTCTAGTATCTTTCTTCGTGTCCTTTTTCATTCCCAGTGACAACCTGGGGGCTGTCCCACGAGTCACATGTCTTCTCGAGTCTATTTTAAATACATTCATTATCCATTTCAATAAAAATACAATTTTCACTCCACATATTCTATCCTATCTCTTCCTTTACCATTTCCTGTGACAACAAGAATTGATTTGAGGCATTTTTTAAAACGAACAACAACCACACGTATGACAGTCGATGTGAGTACACTTATATGATGTTCCATTCCAAGTTGTAGAGGACCTGAAACTCCGTGTTCTTTTCTTACCTATTCCATGTCTGGCAATAGAAACCTTGTTATGACCCCAGTTTAGGACGATCCTATCTCAAGAGATTCTAGGACGAATCTAGACCGTCTCCCTTGTTAACAATCCATGACGGAAGGCAAGCCCATTCCCCACAATAAACAACCAGTTTACTAAAAGACCAACCCGTTTCACACTAAAGGTGCTAGTCTGACCCAAATCCATGGTTGCAAGAAAACCCAAGACGATACGAGCCATGATCAGAGAAAAAGGCTCAATGAAGAGAAATGACCAAGCTCGATATCCGAGGCCGCGGTTATGCCCATAATCCAACACAAAAGAGTCAAAAGAAGGGGCTCAATCAACTAAGTCAATATCGAAAGTCAACTTTATCTTCAAAAACCTGAATCAAGTATCTGAGCAAAATCCGAAATATATTCTAGACCAAGAATCTGAGTCTGAATCAAGATCAAGCCTCAAATGCTGAACGGAATACTGTTGAAGTCTATATAGAATCAAGACATCAATGAAGATGGTCATCTAGCACCCTCACTTAGCCTTTCACACATCACACACCCTAAGTCCTTCTCGAGACCGTTATGGGGAGATAGTTAGGAGTTTTGAGAATCCTCTCAAGCTTGTCAAATATACCTATCCTTTAAGGCCAAGACATGGAAATTTGAACCCACATCATTTTAACCCACCTTTATGTACTTAGGTTACATCAAGCCAAGAGACCCCATTTCCAAGCCACATTACAAGCCGTAATCCCATTAAGCCTTAACTCCACAAAATCAAAGCTCCAGAGATTTGTTCATAAAAGCCTCTTATTACCGAGCTCCGCATTCCAAATATCCAATCCAGTTTTACCTTGACCCAGACACGGAGTCTTCAAATACTTTGCTAGCTAGAATGGTACGAACCCATATCATCCTTAGGGTCCACTTCTAAATGTGCTCACACGACAAGGAAATTTTTTTTACAAACTTAATTATACCTCTTTGGTCTATGATCATAGGGAGTTATCTCAAATCGATTTTTCGAGTCATCAAAGGAATATACTCTCCTGACCCATGCACTTTAAGGTCCTGACAACATAAGCTTAGGCACACACATGAACTACGAGCATGGTTTGATTTCACCTCTTCAGGTGGATACGTAGGCAGTCCTTTCTTACACAAGAAGGATACAACCACAACACCCAAACAAAATTAACCAAACCTCAGAACTACGATCTGGTTTGATTTCACTTCACGTAAATACGTAGGCAGTCCTCAAGGACACAACCATCCCACTTCCAACATTCAATCTCAATTATCAACCACCTCAACCATCAACTTTCAACCTCTATTTCAACCTTCCAGCCTCAATTAACATCCCTTGCACAACCAACACCTCTATACCGGGGGCTCCTTATTGTCGCCCAGTCTCTTTTTTACCAAAGTCCAGAGTCATCTTCTCATGCTGGGGGCTTCTCTTCCAAGATGCCACCCTTCCTTTATTCCTCTAAGTCTAGCTAGTACTCGGTTTGGATAATGACAAATATCTTAGATCAATTCTCCAAGTCATCGTACCTCAAGAGGGGTCTCTTTTACAGCAAGCGGTGGCAAAAGATGCCCAAGTAGACAGCTGCTCCACGGCTCATGCCTTACATTTATATGCCTTCATCATTCTTGCGATTTTTCTACCTTTGGAACTGATACTCGTTATCACCCACACTTGGCTGGGGTTGTGCATGCTTAAGCAAGGTCTGTCTAGGTCATCCATGTGTCGCATCAAATCTAAGTTGGTGTCGCTTCAGTCAAAGCTAAGTCTATATTTTTGCGTCCGTATAAGGTCTAAACCGCGTCAGTCACGTGTCTAAATCCCATTTGAATATGCATAACGCATTACAAATGACAAATTTCTCTAAACAAGTTCTAAACGACTTTTAAAAAGAAACGACTTTTGTAAAGCCTATGTGTTTCCTCATTCGAGGTCCATGTGATAATTGCTTACGTGCATATATTAGATTGTATTCTTGTGTGGCTACTAACCATGCAGGTAAGTATCAGAAGCAGTACTTTATCAAGACTTTGCTTGCAACAACGAGTGGATATTCTCTGACAGGTGTTTCGACACACCTTTATTATGTTCCCCTAGCGAGAGTACACGGACAGACATTCCCTCTCGAGAAATGGAGATTAGTTCCCGATTATGTTCCCCCAGCGAGAGTTCACGGACAGGCAATCGTCCCTCTCGAGACATAGAGATCAACATCGACCCCAAGCTCTTTCGAAGTTTGTTTGAAGCCGACCCAAGCAGATTTATCCCAGCAGTTCCAGACTACATCCTGCTGCCTCCTCCCAATATCGCGTTTTGTTTCCCCTGGAGTTTCAAGGAATTTCAGGTATGGTCTCTTCTTATGGCTGGCGAGCCTCCTTACGTAGTCTAATGGACTTTAAACGACCCTCCCCGATAGTCGACAGACTCTAAAATGTTCCCAACGATAGGTCCTTGGCTCAGACCCCTTGAGTCGCCTCGCGTCACCATAGTCGTCAGGTTGTAATCTTCGATTGACCTGATGGCTATACTTTTACTTTTGCCTTGTCCAAGCCTCAGTCAAAGAGGGGGCTATATAGATACCTCATTTCTGCACGTCCCGCAAACCGCCCGGTGATGATTGGGCTGCATGTTTGGTATACGGAACGATTTGTGACAGTTCGTAAGTTTATCGTCAAGTGATCGCTCAAAAACTTGTTTCTACCTCTTAATTGTCATCTACGTGCCGATACGGTCATTTTGGCAGTAATTAGAGTACATTTTTAGTCCGGGTCAAAAACCGTCTTCATTTTCTAATAGCCGAGTCAGAATGTTCTGGAATGTTCCGGATATTTCTATTCCATATTTTTTCCAATCTTTTGATCTTTGGTAAAATATCTTCCGTAATATTCACACAAAATATTAAGGAAACGAGATTAATCCGCTATTTCATAATAGAAAAGCGGAAATCTTTCTTCCGCAGGAGGAAACCACTGAGGAAAGGACGCAGCAGGTACTGCGCCTCTTCCAAGGGACACAGCTCCTGCTGCGCCTCTTCCTCAGTCCTTTACTGCGTATTTTTCGTATCTTTTCGAGATTCACTTCCAAAGTTTCTCCGAAAACCCTAATTTCCTCCGTGTGATTAGTATAAATAGGGAGCTTCGTTCCTTATATTTCTCACGCGAGTGTTCGCCCTTCTCTTCTCCCTTTGCATTCTAGACCACGTTCTTACTTTTTGGCGTCTACGTGCTTGAACTTTCGACCACGTAATCTCGGATCTTTCTGAGTACCAGCCTCGTTTTGCATGATCGACCAATTTGACCAACTCCACATCAATCAACATTAATCAATCTTATTCGTTTTCCTCTTAGAGGGCACTTTCGTCGTACATTCGAGTCGAGCATCCCTAAACGTTAACTTAGTTCATCTCGTTTCGTCAAACATGTAAGTCTAAGGGTGTATAATCGTTATTTTATTATTGTTCTTTATTTTTGTAATCCCAATTGTAAGATTTACGTCGAAAATATACTTAAAACCGATTTGTAAAACCTTGTTTAAAAACCCTTTTTTCGTATTATCAGAAGACAACCGTCGAGAAAGGACGCGGCAACTGCTGTGCCTCTTCGAAGGGACGCAGTACCTGCTGCGCCTCTTCGTGAGGCTGCAGCAGTTCCTACTTCCTTTCTTCTTCCTTCGTCTTTTGTTCGTCTATTTGTTTTGTTTTCACTTTGTTATCAATTGTTCATATTTCTTTTAACACGATAATTTAAGTATAATAATTTTGACATGTAAATAATTCATAATTAATTAATTCATCTTTTCAAAATCCCGACCTAAATCCCTTATAATCCATTTTTGCGGGTTTTCGTCATTAAATCAATTCGGTATTTAGAGGTTTGATTCATCCATATTGAGTCTCTAAAATCCATCTTTGGTATACTTGTATCTGTTATTTACCGTCACCATCATTAATTCATCATTAATAACCTGTTTAGTCTAATTAATTTGATTAGTTTGTTAATTTGTAAATAATCTTATTAATCTAGTATATAATTCGTTCTAATCAGTCTCATTCATGTTTTATCGTTTTTATGACCTCAATCACATGTAAATAATATGTTAATCACTTTCATCCGAGTCAGTTATCTATTAATCAAGCATTAAATTCACCAATGAACATTAACGAGTTGCGGTTCCGGATTCACAGCCAGAACTCAACCCAGGAACAGACGCAGCGACTGCTGCACCTCTTCTAAGGGACGCAGCTCTGCTGCGCCTGTTCCCGGTGGATTTCTGTCCTTGAATTCCCGTTTCTGCTTTGACCTAGTTTATTAATTACGTATTTATTTAATTATTAACCGTTTTATTATCCCTATTTCTATTCGTTTATCCATTTATTCTTTCTTTTCTTCAATTATCCGTTTTAAATGTATTTTCGACGTAGATCAATTAACCCGTTGTAATTATTGTAATTGTATTTCTTTTATTCCCTACCTCATGGTTGTCTTGTTGTGAGTTGAAGGGGCGGAGTGAGACCCGCTAATTGTCTCATATCGGCTATGTTATTAGGTTAGTTTAAATAAAGGTCTAGTTTTAGTCACCTCTTTACTCGGGACGAGTAAAGGTTCGGTTTGGGGATATTTGATGTGAACATTATTTGCGCACATTTAGTCCCCTAATTGAGCCTATTTTGCATACTATTATAGCATTTCATGGCCATTTTATCCGTCAAAACCTTCCTATTTGCTTTTCTATCGCATTTCATATGTTTTGTAGAAAAGGAGATAATAAGGCGGAAATTCCCGTCTTTCGTGCACACTTGGAAGCTACTTGACGATAATAGATGGACTAGTATGAAGAGGAAGCAAGGACTAAAGACCAATCCCGCAAGAATAAAATGGAAATGAGCAAAAAGGGAAGAAAAGAAGAAAAACCACTACTGAAGAACAATCCGAGCGGATTGTCTCAAATCCGCCCGTCTCCACTAAACAATCCGAGCGTCCTGCTCTGAATCCGCTCGGATTCATCCACCCAAATCCGCCCGGATTCTCTTGAATCCGCTCGGATTCCCCTGCCACAATCCGTCCGTCCCGACAACAATCCGCTCGGATTCCTTTCCAGCAATTTTGTCTTCTTCAAGCTTCCGTGAAAGACTCCCTTCTTTCAAGAAATACCGGAGTCTCCTTGCTCAACTTAAAAGTGTAATTACTAGTTTAACCCTTAGTTAACCCTAATGCATCCTCCCTAATTTTCACTATAAATACCCCATCTTTGTAATTAATCAAGCATGATCTTTTTAGCTATAAAATCCTTCTTTAGATTAGATTAGGAGTAGATTAGAATAGATTACTCTTTAATCTTTCCACAAATTACATATTAATCTCTCCTTAATTATTGTCCAAGTTTATCATTCAAGTTTATTATTGGGTAATTGAAGATTATTGGGTTATTATTGGGAGATTGACAACCTTCCATCAATCAATCAAGTTTCTTCTATTATCCTTGCTTTATTGTTTAGATCATCTTAAGTTGGTATAATTCCTTTACTCTTTAATCTTTATTGTTCATTTCTTCATTTTATTATCATGTTTATACTAGTTGTGATGATTGACACCATTAATGACATGTTTCTCATGATGATGAGTGAGTAGTTACTTAGCTAGGATTAGTGGGTAATTAAGGGAAGTCAACATGGGATTGATTCATGCTTAATCTAATATGTTCACATGATTAAATTGCTTGCTTGTTGTGATGTCAACTTTATGCACATGTTATGTTTGATGAAATGCTAAGCCTATGAATCCTTGCATTTTTTACCATCTCTTATCTACTCAACTTGACTTGTAAGATATAAACCAACTCGAGTCTTGTTAGACCATGCATAAAAGTTGATTAGGAGGAAAGTAAGTCGACTTGTAGGTGTTGTACAATCTAATCGATTCGGCTCCGGGACCCAACTCTTCCTAAGAACCGTAAGATATAACCCAACTCGGTTTCTCCACAACATTAATTGCTTGCAACTTTGTAAACATGTTTGTATGATCAACACCATGAATCCCCCATGACCCCATGATATCCTAGCACTTTTAATCGTTTGTTTACATATTTCCTTTTATTGCTTGTTTCACTTTATTGTTTTTATTAGTCTAGAACACAACTACAAACCCAACCAAATTGTGACACTAGCATAAATTGAGATAGATAGACTTAGAACCCAAAGCACACCGTCCCATGGATCGACCTCGACTTACCGCTAACTAGTTGTTTGTTGAGTATTATAAATGTGTTTGATTGGATGCGTGACGACATCAGCTCACATCAAAATGGCGCCGTTGCCGGGGATGGTGCTATGTGATTAAGTTCTTACTTGTTTGTCTATCTTAATTGTGCTTTCACCTTGAGGAACTTGTTCCTCAAGGATTGTTCTTACCATTTTTGTATAGTTTCCATGCTTGTAGTTGTTTCCTTGTCTTAGTGATGATGACTCAAGACTTGACATATGGAGTATGTGGTGGATCTTTTGAGTATGACTATGGGTATGGGGAGTTTGAGGAGCAAGTCAACACAAACCTACCTTACTATTTGTACAATGAAAATTCTAACCACTACCCCAATTTTTCCCACCAAAATTACCACACCCAATATCAACAACAACCACCCACTCAATACCCATTTCACAATGAACTTCAATTGCCACAATACAACCATTTTTACACCCACCCACAACAAAGAAATGAACCCATTCAAAACATGATCCTCCAAATGATGGGAGACCAACAAAACTTCTTCAAACAAATGCTAGAAGAGAGCCGAAAAGAAGAAGATGTTCTTAAAAACATCGCTATCCAAAGAAAGGAATTGGGGATTCAAATTGCCCAATTAAAAGAATTCCAAGCAACCCCTCACCACCGCTCTTTGGATATTGAGCATAAATGCGAGTTTGAAGTGGTGACCTTTGACATGGAAGATGAGAAGTGGGAGGAGCCAAGTTCCTTGAGTTCTTGTGACTATGAGAGTGTTGTGTTTGACGATGAAGACATGAGGTTGAGCAAACCAAATGTTCTTAACCTTTGCGAGTATGAAGGTGTGTCCTTTGATGTGAACGTTGTGGTGTTGAAAAAGGAGCTAGATAAAGCCCCCATTCATGATTTACGTGAAGATAGCAACAATGATGATGAACCTAGAGGAGGGACTCACAAAATCACCTTGCTTGAGGAGCCTATCCTTGAGACATTTGAGATACCCTATCATGAAGAAGAACGTCCTTCCTTTATCCTTCATGAAGACCACTTGGCACCTATCATGGAGCCAATGATCATTGAAGAGGACATGTTAGATCTTCTTCAAAAAGCCAAAGTGTCTTACAAGAGTTATTTGGTGAAAAAGCTCAAAGAGAAAATTGCTCGTGAGGCTACATGTGAAGATTTGGCACCCATAATCTCAACTCCCATGGTATCCGATCATCAAAGTCATGAAAACTCTCCTTCCACCTTGGAAGGATTGAAGAATCAAAATGCTATCATCATCACCAAAATTGAAGAAGAAGTTGGTAAGTGGAAGTCCACGGATGAAAATGAACCACACTTCAAGCTCAATCTTAACAAGAATCATGAATATGTTTACTTGAAACATTGGGAAAACTCTAACGCTAAGAAGGAGACAAGAAAAAGAGCCTTTTACAAGCCTCCTTGGCCAAATTTCATTTTCAAATGGAGCAACCCATACTTATGCTTGTTTGGAGCTTGTTCACAAGCTTTTGACCTTTTGTTGAGAGCCTTGAGCTCTATGGATAAGAATTGTTACATATTGAACTAGTTTGGTGGAGTCCTACCTCAAACCACCATTTGTAAGATATTTCTTGAACCCTTTTATTTTGTATAATATTGTACATTTTATTTTTGCACTTAATTTCTTGCATGAGAGAGAAGAGAGAGAGAGTCATCTTACATGTTTCCTAAGCAAATTTCAGAAAAGGATAAGGAAAAAAGAGGAAATCGGTGAAAAAGGGGTTTATCATTTCACGAAAGAAGAAAGATGAAGGAGAGAAAAGCAGAGACGCTCGGATCCAAAGAAATCCGCCCGTCCAGGGCCCACGGGAGAGAAAAAGCTGAAACTGCTGAAGAATCCGTGCGGATTCAAAGGAATCCGCCCGTCCCAGACAATCCGTCCGTCCTCTTCACGGGACGCCCGTCCCGTATGACGTCCAGAAGCGAGATTTTATTATGTGCCAAAATCCGTGCGGATTATCAAGAATCCGCCCGTCCTGGTCAAGCCGTCCGTCCTTTGCAGAATCCGCCCGTCTTCTCCCTGCTTCTCAACAAACAGATTTCTCTGTTCTAGAATCCGTGCGGATTCTACAGAAGACGCCCGTCTTTCCCCATCGAGAATCCGCCCGTCCCGACTGCAATCCGCTCGGATTGTACTGTTCACGCGAGAAAAACGGGTTAGGTCCAACCCTATCCGTTCGGATTCCGTTCTTCTTCTATATAATCACCCCCCTTCTCCCTCATTTCCTCATCCCACCAAACCCTAAACACTCTCTAAAATCCTCAAAATCACCTCCACATCCTCAAAAACACCCCCATCACCAATATGAGTTCAAAGGGAAAGGCCAAGAAATTGATTGAATCGATCGGGAAGAGGCGCAAGGGATCATCCTCTTCAACACCACGAGATGTGATAATGAGGGGAGGTATTGAACAACTCAACAACTTCCAAGAAGTGATCTTCCTATCCGATGACCAACGCGAAAAATTCGTCGAGCTTCTAGGTAAGAAATACGAACCTACTCAATTTGTTGACACTAGGGTGTTGGAAATCCTTAAGATAAGGTACCCTACCGAGATGTTCTTCAATGGCCTTGGCATTGAGGACCTTTTCCATGCTCATGAAGAGACTTACCTTAGTCTCACCCTTGAGTTCTTGAGTAGCCTTCGCATTATAGCGGATGCCCGCAACAATTTAGGCATGGAGTTTAGGCTATGCAACCGAGACCATGTTCTTTCTCTTGAGGAATTTGCCTATGTTTTTGGTCTTGAAGTACCCACCGCCTATACCGAAAAGCCCGATAATTTTCATGTGGATTTTCTTTGGAAAGCTATCTCCGGGAGGGACTTTACCCATATAAAGCGTTGCTATACATTTGCTATCCAACATCCGGTGATTCGATTTACCGAACGCTTTGTAGCCGGGTGCATCAATGGGAGGTACGAGCAAGATCGGTGTACTCTCATCGACTTAACTTTTCTTGAGTCTTATTTGAATGTTCGTGCGGTGAGGCGTTATAACTTCAATGTGCCCCTTGAGATACTCACTAGGTTCCATGACTTTGCTCAAGGGACATCTCAGCTTAAGACCTTCGTGATGGGAGGTCTAATTACAATTCTGGCTAAACACCTTTGTCCCGGGTTCAATGCCCGAGGGACCTATATTCCTCTTGAAGGGAGGACTTTGATTGATGAGCACACCATCTTCTATAGTCACCGATGGTGCAACTACACTCAAGATGGGAGTGTGGAATGGTACACCAAGGGTTGCACTTCGATGATCCTTGAAGGATGGAAGATACCGGGCATTGACCCAAGATTGAGTCCATACTCTCCTCCACCAAGCTACCTCCTTGATATCCAAATTCTTGAAAATCCCCCTTAAAGGGAGGAGCCACGCCGTCAACCACCTCGTGGAGGGCCGGGCATACAAATGCGCCCACCTTACCCTATTCCGCATACCCCTTTTCAACCGGCAATCCCCAACACCCCGGGTATTAATGATTTGATGGCACTCATGAATAGAGTGGACCTTGGAGTGCATAAAGGGAGGGAAGACAACTACTTAGCCCTCTACCCCCAATACTATAACATGGCTCAACAAGGGTATATTGACCCCCAATGGTTCTAAGCCCTCTTGGGCACAACCGGAGCTCTTGTTCCCAAATTATGGGGACCAAACTAGGAGTCGCGGTGGTGGAGGGCATTCTAGCCAAGGTGGAGGGTACTCGGGTCAAGGAGGAAGTTTTGACCAAGGAGGATATTGGGGCCAAGCACCGGGACATGATCAAGCCGGAAGCTCTCATGGTTATGGCTACGACCAAGATGAGGATGACGAGTGAAAGAGGCCTAATTCACCACTTCCATTTGTATGATACCCATCTCTCCCTCTCTCATTTATATTTACATTGCATTTAGTATAACATTTAGCTTGCATGTGTATTATATTTCATATTGCATTTTGCATTAGTTAAATTCATTTACATTAGTTTGCATTGTAATATATATATCATGATTCATATAGATAGTTGCATATAGATTAGAATTCATGCATAATTATTAATGGCCAAACCTATTCATTTCTACACTAGAAATAGTGTTTAAATCGGTTTGGGGAGGTTTGATCATAGGTGACCATAATTTACTAAAAATCATGCATCATATAGGATAGTTTAGATTGCATTCATTTGTTATATATGTCATATAGAATTGCATTTAGCTAGAGCATGCATTCATTCTTATCATGGCATTTGTACTTTATTTCGAAAAATCAAAAAAATCCAAAAACATGTATTTCCTTTATATTCCTACTCCTACATGTACATTGAGGACAATGTCCAAAATAAAGTGGGGGATGGGAATTTATATTCCAAAAAAAAAAAAAATGATAAAAATTGAAAATTTTTTGAAAAATCCCGAAAATATGTCTTTTAATTTCATAAAAACAAAACCCATAAAAATTTGGAAAATTTAAAAATCCAAAAACATGTTCATTTCCTTTGTAGCGTAGTCTTGTATATATTGTTTTGTATATATTATGTTTGTCTATCCTTGTTCACATTAATTGACTACGCCACATCCGAGACATGAGGATATTGAAGACCGCATGGTATGATCTTTCCAATCTCCTTTTTCCTCTTTATGTTAATGACTATGTGGCTTTATTTTGATTGATGCGGTAAAAACAATGTGAACTTAGGATTGCATTTAGTTTATTTGTCATACTAATTGGTAGAATCATTTGCATTAGGATGTATAAATGTTAGTTGCATCATGGCATGTAGTTGCATGTTAGAAAAATTTTGCGAAACCGTCTACTTGGGAAGCTTGACAAGTGTATATAGGCCCTAGTAGATGCTTTTTCTTCTTAAGACTTTGCTTGTTAGAATACTTGTAAAACACCCTAGGATGTGTCATGCTAGTATCCTTTGACCCATGGATTAAGACCTAGTCAAGAGTACCTTGTGGTGTGATAACTCCTTGGCTACCGTTTATTCCAAGGTGACCCTTGAAACCATGCATACTTCCATCATTCATCCATGTTCTACCATACATTTTTGTCAACAAAAGGGAATGGGCACAAAAAGAAATCAATTTGAGTTCAATGAAATGAAAAGTGAAAGAAAGTTTGCAAAATGCATCAAATGAAAAGAGGAGCAAAAATAGAACTCCTAAAGTGTAACACCCCGATTTATGAAGGAGCCTTTAGCAAGGCATTCCCTAATAAACCGGACTGTTACCATCTCGATTTCCCGAGGTAGTGAATAACAAATTAAACTCCAAGGCAAGATATATATAATTACTTTAACTTAATTATTACAAAACCTCTTTTCAACAATTACAAGGAACTAACATAAATGAAAGTGAGAGTCTTCTAAATAATGATCTAGTTACTAAGTCTTCTGATCTGGTGTCTCGCGCCCATCAAGCTCCCGTCCTATCTCTTAAACCTGTCAAGTCTGCTCGCCAATATTTGGGTCATCACAGGTGTTCACGAATACACAGGGTCAACCACGAGGTTGAGTAGGGAATACAAAGAAACAACAAAGTATGATATGCATGCTCCTCCGTCACCTCCATCTCCATCTCAACTCATATCTCATAACCCGGACAACCCAGCCATACCGATCCCCGGTAGACTATATATATCGATCGCAGCCGATCTGCCAGCTCGCAGCTGAGGACACCAGGGCAAGTCCTGCAGAACCCGCCTGAGCCTTAACACAACATCATCATCACCACACCACATCACCACAACATCCTCCGTCTCCAATGCATATGAATGCTCAAGAAATGAATGCAACACAATATGTATATCATTGAACGGGTAAATCATAGAATCATGCCGTTTACCGAATGTTATGATAATATACTCAGTACGATCAATTCAGTCAAGCATATTCCAGGATATGAATCATAACACGAATCAACAACCACGAATCAAGTCAACGTTCACAGTTTGGTCATATGAAACACAAACAAGTCAACACACTTCAACAACAACGGTAATAAGTCAAGTGTATTTCCCTACCTCAGTACTGCAGTCAAATGGACAGATGCTCAATAATATTCCACAACAAATTCGCCCTCTGAGACGGCGGCAAACCAACAAGCAAAGTACAAGTAACAAAGGTCCTTAACGATATCCGAACCTACATTTAATATACATACAATATACAATTAATTAAAAACGATTCTATTTTACAACTAACAATTTTAACAACTCTACACTACAATTTAACCACAACGTTCTTTTTATCATTATATATACAAATAACAATAACCTAGAGTATTATTACCTCATGATAAGCTTGAAAATAGTGTTTACACTTAAATCGTGACGTAATGAGTATCTTGATTTCATTCTCCCATCCTTAACAAACAATAACTAATAATTATTTCCTACAAAGTTCCAAAACTTAAGACTTTACTTGCATTAGCTCATGTGCACTACTGTAAGCTCGCAATGTCCATTCAACTACACTCCATCTTACTATAACACCCAATCAACACGATAGACTCTAGCCCTAGCATATTCCACGGACACAACTAGAAACACATGACACAACGCTGACCCGACCTGCTCTTCCACGGCCAACAACATACCATAAACAGCCGCTTCTAAAGCCAACGCTACAGCAATACCCACAGCCAACTAAAACAGAGTACTACGACATCGGCGCGACGTCGACAAAACAGCGCGACCTGACTACCGTTACATACTTACATTACTCGAAGACACCCTGACTCGGTGCATTAATTTATTCTATAACCCGACTCCTACACAAGCTATGGTTCCAACGATTCCTCGCTGAAACCATACCGAAATAAGGTAGGCCAGGCCGCTACTGTCCAGCGCTAATTGCGATTCCCAAACACAATATAAACACCTCAAATACGCCCTAAACTACCCCCATATGACAACCGGCTGACCCACCAACAACCTACCCGAACCCGACATAGAACGTTTCAATGACAAGACAATACGCCATAAGAAAAAGAAGGCAACTTAAACAATATCAAAGAGTGAAGGAGTTGTTGATTGAATCAAAGGAAGCGAGGTTACCTCAAACGTATAGAGTGGCTGGATTAAAACTATAATATTCAAGCGCAATATGTGATGGTGAGATGGGCGAGATATTGACGATTGATGACGACGAAGTAGGTTAACCTTTTTCCTGTTTTTTTTTTATGCGGGTGGGTTTCCTCCTCAAGGAGTTCTTATAATATTCCGTATAACTTGCCTATAGTAGGGTATTACCAGTATTTAATATTATTACTATTGTTATATTATTTTATTATTAGCTATTCACTATATAAATTTACAATGTTATATTATCTAATACCGAGTACGAATTTTAATAAGGTTTAAAAATAATTTATCATCAAATTAAAATATAGGGTATTACAGTCTTCCTCCCTTAAAGGAACTTCGTCCTCGAAGTTCAAGACACACATACAAGCAAGTAGTTCATGCTAATAAAATATAACTCAATATAAAATCAGATTAAGATAAAGAATTATAGATCTTTAAAATTATAGGTGTGACATTCTACCCCTCTTAAGACAAAGGTTACGTCCCCGTAACCTCGGATGCCAACCTGGACACAATACAATTATATTATGCCAACTAACCAATTCAAAATATATATACCAACTCACCACCCACGAAGATAACCTCTCATAACTCGGTCAATTGCCTATTGCCTATGTCATTTATATTAAAACTAAATCTCGAATATCAGATCTTAATTATGCCATCTCACAAAAGTTAAGCCGACTGGCTGAAGTCAATTCTATAAATTCGATAGTAGTGGTAAATAATAGGCAGAATCATAATCTCGCCAATCTAGTTGCAATCAATTTCCCGCGCTCCTTTCAAACACATACACTCACAATATCATTTCTCTTGTCATCAGTAACGTCATTACTTTGCTGGAATTCTTAGTCGCCCAACTATGATCCATCAGAAACCAACAAATTTTACCAACGATAGAATTACACTAATGAACACCCAAAGATCACCAATTGATTAATCTTATACTTATCTTAATTAACTTCACTTTGCTTAATAGCTAAATCCCTGTCCCCAATACTAAAATTCTCTTATGGATATAAAATACTAACTATCATTATAAGAATAAATTACTATCAACCCAATATAAAATAATATTCTCGGCACATAAATAAACAGTAACAAGTTAATATCAATTAACCATAAAACAATATTTCAATCCCAATATCGATTTCAAACCAAATATCATGTCTAAATAATATTTCAACACTCTCTTATCCGAATAATTAACCAATTTCCAAATCATTACACCGTTTAACTCAGTACCAGTAATAACCATTGATTACATCATACCATTGCTAGTAATATTCTATGAATAATTAACCATCATCATGCCTCCCACTAAATACTACTAATTCAATCGATTTATTGTGTCATAAGCCTATACACACACTGACATGAGTTCCATAGAATCATTTTGCTCAATCGATTTCTTTTATGTTTTAGCATTGATGTAAATCCTCCGTAATTAGCATAACATAGTCTTTCATTACTCATTCCAGTTTGTCAACTATGTAAATCAAATGCAGCCTTAGAAATTCATCCTAAAACATACCTCTCATGGCTCCCAATCCATACATTCCATATCCCACCCCTATGGTTTGGTTCTAGTCATTACCAGTCATAACATAATTCACACTATAGCATTCATAAAAGAAATATTATCACACAATTTAATCAACATCAATTTCGAACAATTCTCATCAATCATTCAAGTAATACCATTCATGTCTTATCAAGCAAAATACACCATTTGCGTAAATCACAATCAATGTCAACGATAATTTACAACACACTATAATACACCTCATTCATGAATAAACTCAAAAGCACTCAAACATCCAACCATCGAACAACATTAGTTTGCAACCACTTCCATGCTCATAATCAATTCAACATTCATGTATTATCAATCCTCATTTTCACAATACCAATTCTCATTATAAACATCATATGGCCAAGCCATCAATCAATCTTAATACATATCGTACACCCATCCCGTAACAGGGTTAGAAATATTCATCTTAAGGCAAACAATCTACTCTTAAGAATTAATACAACTTCATTTTATTTTCCCCACTCTTTTAAATTTTCGCTCAAGGTAACAAATACTTAGATGCTTTGACACCAAATTAACACATTTACATCAATGTAGACAATCAACTAACTCATGGTTCATACTGACGAATTAAAATATTTCATATCAGAAATCATATTATAGAAGTAAAATCCATATTTCTGCAAATCAGGTTTAGAGAAAGACACTAGGCAAAATTCAAGTAATGTAATAGCGTTTGTATAATTGGGACTACTAACATAAAACTCACCGAAACAAATAAGATTATATTATCATATAACAAGGTTCATACTCATATCATATGCCTACCGTTCATGCTACAGAATTCATATCAGAGTATTACATGGTTACATCACATAATTCATATTTGATTAAACTTTTATATGAAACTCACATAACTTACAATTTCAACAATCAAACATCATGCAACAACTTTCAAAATTCATAATTAAATAACCGCTTAGCTATTTTGCGAGTTATTATCGTTTTTAGGAAATATAATGAATTAACTAATCATAGGAAAGAGAATCAATTGCAAAGCTTAAGGAATTTATTTATAACAAATTTTACAACTCGGTTGGTCGGAACAAAAACTTTACAGCAATTAGACAGAAAATTGGGCAACTTGCAAAAATCACTATTAAATAAGGACTCGTTAAGATTTTACGTGGCTTATCATTTTGAAAACGTGAATGAATATTCTAAACAGTGGAGTTGGAATTATGCATAAACAATAAACACGTTTTAAATGGTTTCTTTTTCAAAAACATGGGTCGAAAAGTAATCAAAGAAGAACAATCGACCCCGTCGGCTAAAATATTTATTTCTCTCAATAATTCATATTAGCATGAAACTAAAAGCATTGAAAAGCTAAATCAGAATGTTATAGCACATAACATTTTCACCATCATATAGAGAACACATTTTAAATGGTAGCCTGTACAAACAAGGTAACATTCTGGAATTTATTAAAATTTTTGGTTCCTTTAAATTACTTCACATTATCACACAACCCTTCTTCCTCCAACACATGTTACATATCGTTTGAGGCATAGAATCACGTTGCACCATATACATGTAATTGCCATCTAGAAAACGGTAAAGATTGCGAAACCGAAAATAAAATCAACTAAATAACTCAATAATCATGTATGTATAGACAATGCATTAGTTTCTCATCGTAACAATCACAACTTATTTAAATAAGAAAATATGTCCTAGAAATCACTAAGGTGTCACTTATTGAATACTAACCTTATAACTAAATTAAATGTATATAATTAGACGTAAAAATTGGCATGAAATTTTCAACACACAACTATATAACATTCATGGCTTAGGGCAACACATTCCACATACCACTAGACATGGATTGCTAAGGCAATTAGTAAAATAATAACAATCATAAATCTGAAAATTCGACCACATTTGCCTAGTAAGCAAAACAGTAAACTCTTGCAAAGGATAAGACATTCAACAAGAAGTATATACACACTTAGAATAACAGCAAAACAATTATCAACGGACACGACACCCGTTTCGGTCTACTAGCTTTACACATAGGACTTAACTTGATTCTCCATCCTGTAACAACGTAGCCTAGTTGGCTCTACTTACCATTCCAGTCAATCATGGTCATATCCCTCCTACATCTAACCTCTTAGGTAGCTATAGCTTATGGTGCCTCTATGATCAACTCATTAAACATATCATTATATTATATCTCTACCTAAGGGTTCAGGGATCAGAAAGCCGCATGCATATCATCATATAATTCATAATTCACAACTCATGTCATCCATACACTAAAATTTCACTCAATTATTCAAATAAGTCAGCATGCCAATATCAACCATATTCTTTCATTGCTCATCTTTAACCATGTATCACATCATTACTTACCTCATTCCGCTCCTGCAAAACTGTTAGTATAAAATAGGCAAGGTCTGATCCTTTATTTTATTACTACCCACTCTCTGCATCACTCAAGGGTTACCAGGTTAGACTGAAAGGGCCAGTGGCTTGGTTTGAGGGGGCCCCTAACTCATTCCAATCCTGGGGGCTCCTAACAGTTACTAGCCTGGATTCATTTTATTTGACTCTTCCTATGTTCATTATTTTTGTTCATTTGTTTTTAGGCCTCAGGATCGTTCGCTCTGATACCACTTTGTAACACCCCGATTTATGAAGGAGCCTTTAGCAAGGCATTCCCTAATAAACCGGACTGTTACCATCTCGATTTCCCGAGGTAGTGAATAACAAATTAAACTCCAAGGCAAGATATATATAATTACTTTAACTTAATTATTACAAAACCTCTTTTCAACAATTACAAGGAACTAACATAAATGAAAGTGAGAGTCTTCTAAATAATGATCTAGTTACTAAGTCTTCTGATCTGGTGTCTCGCGCCCATCAAGCTCCCGTCCTATCTCTTAAACCTGTCAAGTCTGCTCGCCAATATTTGGGTCATCACAGGTGTTCACGAATACACAGGGTCAACCACGAGGTTGAGTAGGGAATACAAAGAAACAACAAAGTATGATATGCATGCTCCTCCGTCACCTCCATCTCCATCTCAACTCATATCTCATAACCCGGACAACCCAGCCATACCGATCCCCGGTAGACTATATATATCGACCGCAGCCGATCTGCCAGCTCGCAGCTGAGGACACCAGGGCAAGTCCTGCAGAACCCGCCTGAGCCTTAACACAACATCATCATCACCACACCACGTCACCACAACATCCTCCGTCTCCAATGCATATGAATGCTCAAGAAATGAATGCAACACAATATGTATATCATTGAACGGGTAAATCATAGAATCATGCCGTTTACCGAATGTTATGATAATATACTCAGTACGATCAATTCAGTCAAGCATATTCCAGGATATGAATCATAACACGAATCAACAACCACGAATCAAGTCAACGTTCACAGTTTGGTCATATGAAACACAAACAAGTCAACACACTTCAACAACAACGGTAATAAGTCAAGTGTATTTCCCTACCTCAGTACTGCAGTCAAATGGACAGATGCTCAATAATATTCCACAACAAATTCGCCCTCTGAGACGGCGGCAAACCAACAAGCAAAGTACAAGTAACAAAGGTCCTTAACGATATCCGAACCTACATTTAATATACATACAATATACAATTAATTAAAAACGATTCTATTTTACAACTAACAATTTTAACAACTCTACACTACAATTTAACCACAACGTTCTTTTTATCATTATATATACAAATAACAATAACCTAGAGTATTATTACCTCATGATAAGCTTGAAAATAGTGTTTACACTTAAATCGTGACGTAATGAGTATCTTGATTTCATTCTCCCATCCTTAACAAACAATAACTAATAATTATTTCCTACAAAGTTCCAAAACTTAAGACTTTACTTGCATTAGCTCATGTGCACTACTGTAAGCTCGCAATGTCCATTCAACTACACTCCATCTTACTATAACACCCAATCAACACGATAGACTCTAGCCCTAGCATATTCCACGGACACAACTAGAAACACATGACACAACGCTGACCCGACCCTGCTCTTCCACGGCCAACAACATACCATAAACAGCCGCTTCTAAAGCCAACGCTACAGCAATACCCACAGCCAACTAAAACAGAGTACTACGACATCGGCGCGACGTCGACAAAACAGCGCGACCTGACTACCGTTACATACTTACATTACTCGAAGACACCCTGACTCGGTGCATTAATTTATTCTATAACCCGACTCCTACACAAGCTATGGTTCCAACGATTCCTCGCTGAAACCATACCGAAATAAGGTAGGCCAGCCGCTACTGTCCAGCGCTAATTGCGATTCCCAAACACAATATAAACACCTCAAATACGCCCTAAACTACCCCCATATGACAACCGGCTGACCCACCAACAACCTACCCGAACCCGACATAGAACGTTTCAATGACAAGACAATACGCCATAAGAAAAAGAAGGCAACTTAAACAATATCAAAGAGTGAAGGAGTTGTTGATTGAATCAAAGGAAGCGAGGTTACCTCAAACGTATAGAGTGGCTGGATTAAAACTATAATATTCAAGCGCAATATGTGATGGTGAGATGGGCGAGATATTGACGATTGATGACGACGAAGTAGGTTAACCTTTTTCCTGTTTTTTTTTTATGCGGGTGGGTTTCCTCCTCAAGGAGTTCTTATAATATTCCGTATAACTTGCCTATAGTAGGGTATTACCAGTATTTAATATTATTACTATTGTTATATTATTTTATTATTAGCTATTCACTATATAAATTTACAATGTTATATTATCTAATACCGAGTACGAATTTTAATAAGGTTTAAAAATAATTTATCATCAAATTAAAATATAGGGTATTACATAAAGCTTCAAATACAAGGCACCCTCGTTACTAATTGGGGTGACTTTGAAAATGTTCAAAAGAAAATGCAAAAAGCTGTCAAGTATTGAAATGCCAAAAATCAAAAAAGAAATGGCAAAGGGAAAGTGTTCTCAAATGTCAAATGCCACAAGTAATTTGGGGGGAAAAACAAAAACAAAAGCAAACTCCCAAAATAAAACTCAAATACTATCGATCCCTTTATCCATCGTATCCATTTTTGTGCATGGTAGAGAGGGGACGACCCTTCTTCTTGTCTAGGCAAGAGGGGGAATTCCGCGATCCTCCAGTGTTTCTAACGCCATAGGGAGTCTACTCTTGACAAAAGCATTTAACGATTGAGGACAAAGGTACCCTAGCTTGACACAACTTGGAGGTGATTTATTGGTATCCTTCTAGGCTTAGTAGTTTGAAGAAATTGCATCTATGAAGGACTGTGTACCCTTGAATTGCTTCCCTTGTAGATAATTTCCGCCACTTGATGAGGGAGTGGCTATTCTTTTTGTAGATGCATCCATTATGTGTTTTTGTGTGCTTTAATGATTGGATGTGTCGCCATTTTGGCAAGACCCACCTTGCCTTGCAAGAAGGCATCCTACCTCATGGTTGTCTTGTTGTGAGTTGAAGGGGCGGAGTGAGACCCGCTAATTGTCTCATATCGGCTATGTTATTAGGTTAGTTTAAATAAAGGTCTAGTTTTATTCACCTCTTTACTCGGGACGAGTAAAGGTTCGGTTTGGGGATATTTGATGTGAACATTATTTGCGCACATTTAGTCCCCTAATTGAGCCTATTTTGCATACTATTATAGCATTTCATGGCCATTTTATCCGTCAAAACCTTCCTATTTGCTTTTCTATCGCATTTCATATGTTTTGTAGAAAATGAGATAATAAGGCGGAAATTCCCGTCTTTCGTGCACACTTGGAAGCTACTTGACGATAATAGATGGACTAGTATGAAGAGGAAGCAAGGACTAAAGACCAATCCCGCAAGAATAAAATGGAAATGAGCAAAAAGGGAAGAAAAGAAGAAAAACCACTACTGAAGAACAATCCGAGCGGATTGTCTCAAATCCGCCCGTCTCCACTAAACAATCCGAGCGTCCTGCTCTGAATCCGCTCGGATTCATCCACCCAAATCCGCCCGGATTCTCTTGAATCCGCTCGGATTCCCCTGCCACAATCCGTCCGTCCCGACAACAATCCGCTCGGATTCCTTTCCAGCAATTTTGTCTTCTTCAAGCTTCCGTGAAAGACTCCCTTCTTTCAAGAAATACCGGAGTCTCCTTGCTCAACTTAAAAGTGTAATTACTAGTTTAGCCCTTAGTTAACCCTAATGCATCCTCCCTAATTTTCACTATAAATACCCCATCTTTGTAATTAATCAAGCATGATCTATTTAGCTAGAAAATCCTTCTTTAGATTAGATTAGGAGTAGATTAGAATAGATTACTCTTTAATCTTTCCACAAATTACACATTAATCTCTCCTTAATTATTGTCCAAGTTTATCATTCAAGTTTATTATTGGGTAATTGAAGATTATTGGGTTATTATTGGGAGATTGACAACCTTCCATCAATCAATCAAGTTTCTTCTATTATCCTTGCTTTATTGTTTGGATCATCTTAAGTTGGTATAATTCCTTTACTCTTTAATCTTTATTGTTCATTTCTTCATTTTATTATCATGTTTATACTTGTTGTGATGATTGACACCATTAATGACATGTTTCTCATGATGATGAGTGAGTAGTTACTTAGCTAGGATTAGTGGGTAATTAAGGGAAGTCAACATGGGATTGATTCATGCTTAATCTAATATGTTCACATGATTAAATTGCTTGCTTGTTGTGATGTCAACTTTATGCACATGTTATGTTTGATGAAATGCTAAGCCTATGAATCCTTGCATTTTTTACCATCTCTTATCTACTCAACTTGACTTGTAAGATATAAACCAACTCGAGTCTTGTTAGACCATGCATAAAAGTTGATTAGGAGGAATGTAAGTCGACTTGTAGGTGTTGTACAATCTAATCGATTCGGCTCCGGGACCCAACTCTTCCTAAGAACCGTAAGATATAACCCAACTCGGTTTCTCCACAACATTAATTGCTTGCAACTTTGTAAACATGTTTGTATGATCAACACCATGAATCCCCCATGACCCCATGATATCCTAGCACTTTTAATCGTTTGTTTACATATTTCCTTTTATTGCTTGTTTCACTTTATTGTTTTTATT
Source organism: Silene latifolia (assembly GCF_048544455.1). Lineage (NCBI taxonomy): Eukaryota > Viridiplantae > Streptophyta > Magnoliopsida > Caryophyllales > Caryophyllaceae > Silene > Silene latifolia. The sequence goes on along the minus strand of NC_133534.1, from coordinate 172,296,244 downwards.
AGTCTAGAACACAACTACAAACCCAACCAAATTGTGACACTAGCATAAATTGAGATAGATAGACTTAGAACCCAAAGCACACCGTCCCATGGATCGACCTCGACTTACCGCTAACTAGTTGTTTGTTGAGTATTATAAATGTGTTTGATTGGATGAGTGACGACATCAGCTCACATCACAAACAAACCAAGAGGAAAAGCTTGCTTCGCTTTTCACCCCTGTGGGCCCGCGTCCACAATTAGGTGTGTAAGCTAGTATGCACTAGCTATGTTGATATTTTATTTATCTCATAAAATAATGTCATCCTCACACCCCTAATACTCCCTCCATTCGGTCCATATATCATAAAATGGACTACCATTTTATTTTGTCAATTTGTCATTTATCACACAATATGTCACATATAATATTTTACATGTTATTAATTAATTCAATGCATATTTATCACATAAATATCATTTTACAAATTAATTAAATTACATACAACAAATTGACTAGTGATACTTGATCACATAAATAAAATAGGTCATATAATTATAATTCACAACATCTTGTAATCATAATTAACCATTCATTCTTATCTCTATTGTTTCTCAAACAATAAATAATTTTAGTAATAAAGCATTTTTATTACTAAAATAAATCTTATTTAATCCTATTACAATAAGATATCAATATTCTCTCTCACAAGTGAATTGTTCAATTTTAAGGAATGGATCACCTTGTATCGTCATACAATTAATCAATTTATCTATTAAGGGAATTGTCCTTTAGGTGTGACCTTAAGGGATCAACTGGCCACCACCGTCATACGACAGTAATGTCAAACTCTAGTCAGCCAATCATTACCGATTAATGATGATCAGTTGATTATATAATAAATCATCCCCTATGTATTCTTAAAATGAGATTTAATTATGATATTTAATCATGTGATCGCACTTTTTTTGAGGATACCACTACTACAAATATGGACAAAGAGAACGGTCAAAAACCGTCCTTAAAGCTTAAATGAACCGTCCTAAATTCACCCGTCCTCGTTGCCTAAGAGGACGGTTGGCGAAAAGTCAAACCGTCTTCTTTTGTAGTTAATAAGAGGACGGTTGGGGCTATGAACCGTCTTCTTTTTATAATCTAAGAGGACGGTTCTATGTCTAAACCGTCTTGTTTTGTAAACATGGCGCGCCTAAATTTTGCTCATCTTCATCACGGTTTATTAAGGAACCGTCATCTTCGCATTTTCTTTGAAATCAATTTAGCGCGTAATTTATGAATATTTCTAGCATGATTTTGGCACAAATCCAAGCTCTTTCACCACTAGACTTTTTTTAAGAATAAAATCGTTTCAATGTGCTTTATAGCTTAAAAGTCGTATAGCTAAAGTATATCCTTTTACATTTCAAAAAAACAAACAAATTTTTAATTAATAATCTGAATCCAAGCAAACAAAACGGGATAAGTTTTAACCCGCAAAATATATACTAATGACAATTAATCATTTAACACAAGCACTAACACAAGTCGGGATTTGGGACATTTCCCTAAAAAATTCTGTTATGCCTATGCCACTGGGAACTTCTTGAACAACTGGAAACTCGAGGGAGTCAAGCACACAATGATAGCTCCAACATTTTCTCAAAAGTCTCACCACAAAAATGTCTCCACCTGTTTCCAAAAATTATCTCCACAACAAATATTTGCCTTAAAGTCTTTCACTACATAAAAAATGGGGCAACTTATCAACAGCAAGTAATACTACCTCGGGTAGCCAAAATGCATTTTCGGAAAATACGTGATAAAGCACATCACCTAGGAAATTCATGTTGCACGTAAAATATAATAGTGCCCGTGAAAGAGCAATCTATCTACGGGTTTACTGGACATGAATTTAGTAAGGATTAAATCTTTTCTCAAACTAGTTTACAAAATCACACACTTAAGTCGAGATGATGCCCGATTACTAGAGTTTAACAATATGGAATCTACTATTCTTATATCTTTTCTAAGCAACATAACGTATGTCACATTAATCCATTGGAGGACTAATAAATGGAGTAAAAATATATTGTAAAAACCATCACAATGACTCTGTTTAGTCTCCGCTAATCAACTACGGGCATAATTCATCCCATTCATTTGTTTTATTATGCTCACATGTTAATAAAGCAATTCCAAATAAGATAGATATGTATATAAAATAGTTCTTAGCTTTAAATAAAATACCAACTTTTTGAAGGTAACTACCAGTAAGTTAAAATTTCACTTAACATCATGGTTGTATTTTTGCTTAGCATTATACCCGTAGTTGATTTGCGGAGACTAGTTCAGGACCTCGAGTAAAACACAATCAAAACAAAAAGTGTGGGAATATGGTGACTTAGGGCAAGTGGGTACATAGAACGATGACTACCTGTAACATTAATCAGTAATATAACGATGACTAGGCGTGAAGAGGACAAAATAGCGAAGTACTAATACACACTAATCATAAATAAAATGTATCGATGAGTGAAATACATACAATAATTAAGGGTGTACCGGAGTTGAGGCATGCAGCGGCGGACTGAATGAAAGTGTAGTGATCCCGGTGACATTAGGGCAAGTAGGTATCTAAGCGGTCGTAGTGGCGTTACTAATTATGAGGACTACGGATGAATGTTTGCAATCAGGGAGATGAAGGAGAGCGATGGTGCTGAGCTAGATCGGTGATGCTAACGAGGTGCAGTAGTGTTGCGTTGGGGCGATGATGGAGGAGAGTGCGGTGGTGACGAAAGATGATTGTGCTGGTTATGTTAGGGTTTGTTTGATTGAATAAGAGAGACGCAATAAACAGGAATTACGAATTTCACTTTTGATTAAAAAAAAGATGACGGTTCAATGACTTAACCGTCTTGGATACAATTAAAAGGACGGTTCAATGATATAACTGTCTTGGATATAATTAAGAGGACGGTTAAATTGACCAACCGTCTTTGTTGCTTTCAAAAGAGGACGCGTCTTTCTATTAACCGTGCTACACATTCGATTACTGAAGGCGCCAAAATTAATTGGTTGATGTAAGACGGTTCCGTTCCCAACCGTCCTCTAAAGGGCGTCCTCTTTCCCCAAAATTGTAGTAGTGCACGTTTTCCAACAATCTCCCACTTGTCCGAGACAAGTGTGCGTCACCAATTCTCTTGTGCTATTACAATCTCCCACTCAATGCAAGGTGTCTCTCAGGTCGTACTTGCATTTGATCATATCTTGAGTGGTTTCCTCGATCTGGAGAGTAACTGTCTGGCCGAAATTATCTACCATAGATACCTTCCGAGCGTGACCACGCATTTTCAGTTCACTACTCCTCGAGTGGCCTTGAGATTTCAAACAACCCTGACAAGGGGTGGACAATTCCTATCGTACTTTTCCCTTTGTTCAGCCACAACTCATCATAACCTAAAATATACCCATTTGACCTCATTTACGACAGTCGTAGAGCATAAATCAAAGCTAATCTGAAATTTGTGCCAACTTGGGCGAATAGTCTCTAGTCAAAATAATTGACTCATAAGAATACTATAGTAGCTCTTGCCACGACCAGGCATTATGAATTACCAGAACTCTATAAGCGGTCACTGCCCGACAGAGTGTCCAATACAGTCTGCCTATGTGATCGACTAGTCATCCCATATGACTCTATGCCACTTGAACTTGCCATCAATCGCATCACACTCTAGTCACTTCGAGACGTCACCTCATATAAGTAACTAGGGGCGAATACCATGTCAATCCAGTTCACTTTAATGGGGTTCAACTTATCTCTACAACCCATTTGGATTTAACAAGGTAACGGGTGAGTTAAAACTCAAACGATAAATGTGATTATCACATATGAATAGTCAATACACTATTACTACTTCATATCTTATAATCTTTAGTGTACCTTTTACACCAGTCGAAATGCAATAAAAGCTTGGTAAGTGGATATATCCTATATCAATGTATTCCAACTTTGTCAATTGCTATTTCCTTCTATTCAATGTTATTTCTAATAACTTGAATTTATCTCTAAGTATTTGTCCAGTCTTCTTACTAGACTTGGGCTCTTTAACTTGAAAGATGCTCCCACTGTTAGCGCATAAATTGTGATAAAGTCATTTGTAGAGGGATTCACCCTTAATCCCTACGTTGACCATTTTATCACAATCTACTTAGATTCCTTTTGTAGAATTTGCAATGCACGAAACTAAAACACTTTTCTAGTCTCTTACTCCTAAGTCAATAAGACATCCTAGGATTTCAACAAATCCTTTTCAGTTTGGAAACTAAAGTTTGTGCAGCCCTTCAACACCTAACTTAGTTTATCATCCAAACATATGAACGAATCCTTAATTCTTCTCAAAAATCTCCAGGATGTTCTTTAAGGCTTTCACAAGCCATATCAAGGGAATTATCTTATTATTGACTTATCTTGCCCTAGGCATATATCACATCATGGCATGTGCGTCTGTTGGCATACATGATCATTCTAATGGCGGAAACATTAGAAATCAATTTCATGTAATCAACAACTTAATAGGTTCAGTGAGCGACTATGCCTTCATTATAGTAATTCCACTTCCATCAACATGAATAACCTATTCAACCTTGTTGATGTACAACAGATACAAAAGATCTTATCCACATAAGACTCGCAACTCTATGCCAATATTCTCTCACATAGATTCAAAATCTAGAATACTTTGCATCCCTTTCCAAGTCTCCAATCACTCTTTCACAGAAGAGAGCATTGGTACATTATTCTCAATAAGTAATATGTTATCAACATATAAGACATGGAGAAACAATTCTAGCTCCCACTTAACTTCATGTATAATCATGATTCTTCAATCATGTGAATGAAACCCTTCACTATTATCACATGAACGAAAAGTATAATCCTTTAATGCTTGCTTAAGACTATTCTAGGTTCACTTAAGAAAGCTACGCATAATATGTTAGGATTCTTAGATATTTATCTAAGGTTTTGTGTTCCAAACACATCCTTCTCTAAATTCCCATTTTAGAAAAGCGAATTTTTAATATCATTTGCCATCCTTCATCAAAATGAAATGTGGTGATTCCTAACATAATTTATCTTGATCAATATCTTTATGTCAATCTTATGCATTTGAGTACTCTAAAGCTCTTCTTACTTTTAAAGAGACCCTCGCTTTAAAGTAAATCTACTCTTGAGTAACAATTTTCGGATTGTAATGCTACGGCTCGTATGTAACAAGGTCATATTACTATCACTTTCACAAAGCAATATTTTAACCAACAAGACATGTGCGATAAACTCCCACTGAACTATACTCCTACTCTATCTTTATAGATTATAGTTCAACTATACTCCCGCTCTATAGTTCCATTACTTTCACAAAATAACACTTCAACTATAAGACATGTTTGTGATGATCCAATCTTCTCCCACTCTATCTCTCAGAAATACATCTATCTTCTTGAGAGATAGCTTTGTGAGTTACAAACATATATATGGTGGAGTATTAGGAGTTTTTGTAGACTATGCATTAGCTTTCAGAAGGCCATCTCTATCATGGCAGTTTGATTCATGTAATATGCGAGTCTGATCCACGTCATTTGTTAAATAGATTCTCTATTTTAGGTATCTCCTGGTTGACCATCCGTTTAGAATAATGTGTCCGTTTTGTTTCGCAAATTCCCTACTTAATGAGTTCAATAGCTCATCACAACTTTATAATTGATCTTACAATAGTAAGTTGTTACTTTAAGTAACAATGGCATAAGGAGAATCAAATTCATAGCCTATGAACTTATAATGATCCAATCATCATATTTGTCTAATTGATCAATTTAAGTCGATAATCTTATGTTTCACGATGCAAGTAGTGTATGATGAAAATCTTAGAATAAACGGCACGATAAAGCAAGTGACTTGGGTTGCAAACCAAGTCACCAATATCCAAAATATAACCCGTGTTTAAAGGATACAAACAAATTTCCAAATCACACAAGGAAATCAAAATAGTTATAAAATTTCAAAGTTCAACATGAAAATAAAGACAAAGCAATATATAGCCAAGCTTCCATAGATCTAGCACCATGGTCGGCTACATCTAGCTTCCCTCAAGATCTTCTAGGCTTGCTGTAACACCCGCTAACACCCGCGAATTTCCCATTTTGACATTTAAAATTTATTAAACCGTTTAATCACTTTATTATATATTTTTGAATTATTCAATTTAATTAATTTTATGTCAAACACGATTTTTATAAAAGTAATATATAAAAGCTCATTTTTATAAAAATACGTATTATTAAACTATAATCTTAAGGCATAATTTATATAAGAATAAATGTATACATATTTTGGTCGGACAATAATAATAGTGAAAGTAATAATATTAGTTTCCGTCTTAAAGTTAATATAGACTCGAGACATTAATCCGTCTAGCTATAGACCGTCACATTTCACTTTGTACCTGCTTTAATCCGGACCAACCAGAAAATCGACAACATGCTCACCTACCCTCTTACACCCTACCTCTAAATATCTCCTTTATATATAATTATATATTTTATATATTTCTTTTATTATTATTATATATTATTATTATTATTAATATTATTACTTTATTGTTGTTGTTATTACCCGCCCCCACCTCCGTCTACACACTCGTTTTCTTCTTCCTCTTTTCGAAATAAACCAGCAGCAACAACAAAAACGCAACAAGCTCCGTACTCCATTGAAACCGCCTCTTTCAACCCAAGATCTCTCCCTCATTTCTCGACCAAATTCGATGATTTTTGTACCATTAGCTTCCTCGTTCCTTCCTCGTTCTTTTAAGGTAAGAAAGTTTTGATTTTGTTGAGGTTTCGAAAATGGCATCTTATGACAAACTCGATTTTATGACTCAAAAAACTCGTTTTTCCTCCTTTTTAGTTGAAGACTGAAGATAGGCTCGTGTTTTAGACGCTTTTACTCGGGAATTCGAGAGTTAAAGGTAACCTTGATAGGTTACTCGACAATGAGTCGATATTTTCGCCCTTTCTTACTCGGCTTTCCTTATTCATCGCAAAGTTTGAGTCTTTTCTGTGTTTCTCATGTATGAAGTCGAGTTTTAATGCTTGTGGTAAATTTTCATGGTTGTTGTGGGTCGAAATGGTGGCTGTTTTGGGCGGTTTCATGCTCTGTTTTGGGATGGTCGATATGGTGGTTGTGAGCAGTCAGTATGGTGGTTGTGGGCAGTCTTGAGTCGGGTCTTGGTGGCTGTTTGAATCGAACTAGTTGGAGGTAGCGTATTATGATCGAGTGCCTGGTTTGGGAAGTGTAGTGAGACGTATCTTGGGATACTAGTGCTTAGTGCTTCACTTAAAGTGGATGAGATTGAATGGTGGATTTGAGGATGTAGGATTGACTAATTAAGTCGAGTTTGTGATTGGCTTTCGTAGTTGCTTTGGATATGAGGGTTTAATGTATGGGTTACCATTTGAGAAATGCTAATTATTGGATTACTAGTTGGTTTAAGTGAGTGATTTTGGTTACTACTTGAGGTATGGTATGAAAGTGAGACTAAGCTACATTGTTGGAAGGTCTTAGCGCTTGTTCTAGTAACTAGAAAGGATAATGGTATGGTTGACGCCAATTGTTAGGTGAAAGAACATAGTTTCAATTTATGGTGTTAGAATGTGGAAATATGAGGTGGTAAAGAGTTGTTACAACTAAGACCTTTTTCTTGAGAACTCGATGGTAAGTAAAGTTCTAGGATATCGGATTTGAAAGAATATACCTTGGGATGTTGATGACCATAATGGATTAGTGAGGTGATTTGATATTATTTGGCTCTTGAGAGTTCTTCAGTTGGGAGACACTTGGTATTGAGAAGTATTTGTTAACCCTATAGTTTTATAAACTTTGTGGTGGTATTGAGTACTTGATATGATGGGATGATGTTGTAGATGGTTGTACTTCTGTTTTTGGGAATCCGTAATAAGTAAAAGGATAGAAGGACTCGATATCCTATTGATTTTTCAAACTTAGGTGATTGTGCATCTTTCTCAAAAGAATGTGTAGCAGGATGAACTTTCATGGAAAGAGTTTTAGGTTGACTTGTTACTACCTTGCTTTGAAATGAGAACCTTGTGGAATATTTGAGGAACCTGGAATTTAGAGCTTGGTATTGGGATTTTTGATTGAGGGTTTTACCATTTTGAAAAACCCATGGTTGACACTAGTTGGATATGAGTATAGCTTTGTTGGAAACTTTGACTTTGATCTGGCGGAAGTTGTTTGTGGATGTTTGAGGATTTAGAGTGATGAGGTTACATTTATAGTGGAGTACCTTGTTTCATGGAATAACTTAGGATGAAATAACGTAAGCGTTTTGAGGAAATCCGTAGGAGTGTTGTGGTTATAAGTTCTGTTGTTAGGAAGTTCTCAGGACCATTTGGATGATGTTGTTGTTTGAGATATGAGTACCTGGTGTTTCATTCATGTCTAATTCCCTTTCTTCTTTGACCATAAGCATTACCGTTCATACCTCTCTTTCCTCGCTTCGTCTTGCTCCTCCCTTAAAATTTGATGTTGGTAACCTATGAAACTCCATCTTTGACATCCTTTTAGATTTGACTTCAATTCTTATCCTAGGAAATTCATCATAGCTCTTTAGTTAGTTAAGTTTTGATTCTTTTAGCGTACTTGTTTTTGTGATGACTAAGTTACCTTCCTTTTTGTACAACTTCTAAACTTTCAAGCTACCAGTTTTGATTCGTTGTTAAAAGTTGATGTTACTTTTGCAAAACCTTACCTATTTTAGTGGTTTGAAAATGAAAATGAAAATCTGATTTAGATCCCTACTTGTTCTTTGAATATAAACTTATTTATCATGATTTTAATTGCTAAACTCGGGATTTCTTTAAAATTTATCCAATTTCTGATAACTTTGATCTATTTATGATTTCTTTGTCAAGGTTTAATATTACATTTTCAGAAATTTGACTCCCTTTTGAGTTTAAAGGTGAAACCTTCATTTTTATTTTGGCGTTTGCAAAAAATATTTGAGTAGATTATCTTTTTCTTTTGATTTTGACGTTGATCGGATGTTAGAACTCGTTATTGAAGACGTTTGATAACTTGTTCTACGCTTATCGACGAATTGATTTTGTTTTAAATTTGTCTTTGACTTGGAAAGTTAGCGTTCTTGTGTGTACGACAAGAGCAATTTCGTTCCATGAATGAGACTTACACTTTTGAAAACTCTCCGTTAATGTTTTTGAAAGTGTTTTGATTTTGATTTATACAAATGATTTACCTTTCGATCGGGTTATGTCGGAAAATTTTATTTGAAACATTTGAAAGAATTTTAATTCTTACAAGTAAGTAACCTTTTAGATGTTTTGGTTATCGATTCCAAAATTCTAGTTTTATTTTTATAACCTTTCATTTCTACTTTCAAGTTTCGAGGACGAAACTTTTTAAAAGATGGGGTGATTGTAACACCCGCGAATTTCCCATTTTGACATTTAAAATTTATTAAACAGTTTAATCACTTTATTATACATTTTTGAATTATTCAATTTAATTAATTTTATGTCAAACACGATTTTTATAAAAGTAATATATAAAAGCTCATTTTTATAAAAATACGTATTATTAAACTATAATCTTAAGGCATAATTTATATAAGAATAAATGTATACATATTTTGGTCGGACAATAATAATAGTGACAGTAATAATATTAGTTTCCGTCTTAAAGTTAATATAGACTCGAGACATTAATCCGTCTAGCTATAGACCGTCACATTTCACTTTGTACCTGCTTTAATCCGGACCAACCAGAAAATCGACAACATGCTCACCTACCCTCTTACACCCTACCTCTAAATATCTCCTTTATATATAATTATATATTTTATATATTTCTTTTATTATTATTATATATTATTATTATTATTATTAATATTATTACTTTATTGTTGTTGTTATTACCCGCCCCCACCTCCGTCTACACACTCGTTTTCTTCTTCCTCTTTTCGAAATAAACCAGCAGCAACAACAAAAACGCAACAAGCTCCGTACTCCATTGAAACCGCCTCTTTCAACCCAAGATCTCTCCCTCATTTCTCGACCAAATTCGATGATTTTTGTACCATTAGCTTCCTCGTTCCTTCCCCGTTCTTTTAAGGTAAGAAAGTTTTGATTTTGTTGAGGTTTCAAAAATGGCATCTTATGACAAACTCGATTTTATGACTCAAAAAACTCGTTTTTCCTCCTTTTTAGTTGAAGACTGAAGATAGGCTCGTGTTTTAGACGCTTTTACTCGGGAATTCGAGAGTTAAAGGTAACCGTGATAGGTTACTCGACAATGAGTCAATATTTTCGCCCTTTCTTACTCGGCTTTCCTTATTCATCGCAAAGTTTGAGTCTTTTCTGTGTTTCTCATGTATGAAGTCGAGTTTTAATGCTTGTGGTAAATTTTCATGGTTGTTGTGGGTCGAAATGGTGGCTGTTTTGGGCGGTTTCATGCTCTGTTTTGGGATGGTCGATATGGTGGTTGTGAGCAGTCAGTATGGTGGTTGTGGGCAGTCTTGAGTCGGGTTTTGGTGGCTGTTTGAATCGGACTAGTTGGAGGTAGCGTATTATGATCGAGTGCCTGGTTTGGGAAGTGTAGTGAGACGTATCTTGGGATACTAGTGCTTAGTGCTTCACTTAAAGTGGATGAGATTGAATGGTGGATTTGAGGATGTAGGATTGACTAATTAAGTCGAGTTTGTGATTGGCTTTCGTAGTTGCTTTGGATATGAGGGTTTAATGTATGGGTTACCATTTGAGAAATGCTAATTGTTGGATTACTAGTTGGTTTAAGTGAGTGATTTTGGTTACTACTTGAGGTATGGTATGAAAGTGAGACTAAGCTACATTGTTGGAAGGTCTTAGCGCTTGTTCTAGTAACTAGAAAGGATAATGGTATGGTTGACGCCAATTGTTAGGTGAAAGAACATAGTTTCAATTTATGGTGTTAGAATGTGGAAATATGAGGTGGTAAAGAGTTGTTACAACTAAGACCTTTTTCTTGAGAACTCGATGGTAAGTAAAGTTCTAGGATATCGGATTTGAAAGAATATACCTTGGGATGTTGATGACCATAATGGATTAGTGAGGTGATTTGATATTATTTGGCTCTTGAGAGTTCTTGGTTGGGAGACACTTGGTATTGAGAAGTATTTGTTAACCCTATAGTTTTATAAACTTTGTGGTGGTATTGAGTACTTGATATGATGGGATGATGTTGTAGATGGTTGTACTTCTGTTTTTGGGAATCCGTAATAAGTAAAAGGATAGAAGGACTCGATATCCTATTGATTTTTCAAACTTAGGTGATTGTGCATCTTTCTCAAAAGAATGTGTAGCAGGATGAACTTTCATGGAAAGAGTTTTAGGTTGACTTGTTACTACCTTGCTTTGAAATGAGAACCTTGTGGAATATTTGAGGAACCTGGAATTTAGAGCTTGGTATTGGGATTTTTGATTGAGGGTTTTACCATTTTGAAAAACCCATGGTTGACACTAGTTGGATATGAGTATAGCTTTGTTGGAAACTTTGACTTTGATCTGGCGGAAGTTGTTTGTGGATGTTTGAGGATTTAGAGTGATGAGGTTACATTTATAGTGGAGTACCTTGTTTCATGGAATAACTTAGGATGAAATAACGTAAGCGTTTTGAGGAAATCCGTAGGAGTGTTGTGGTTATAAGTTCTGTTGTTAGGAAGTTCTCAGGACCATTTGGATGATGTTGTTGTTTGAGATATGAGTACCTGGTGTTTCATTCATGTCTAATTCCCTTTCTTCTTTGACCATAAGCATTACCGTTCATACCTCTCTTTCCTCGCTTCGTCTTGCTCCTCCCTTAAAATTTGATGTTGGTAACCTATGAAACTCCATCTTTGACATCCTTTTAGATTTGACTTCAATTCTTATCCTAGGAAATTCATCATAGCTCTTTAGTTAGTTAAGTTTTGATTCTCTTAGCGTACTTGTTTTTGTGATGACTAAGTTACCTTCCTTTTTGTACAACTTCTAAACTTTCAAGCTACCAGTTTTGATTCGTTGTTAAAAGTTGATGTTACTTTTGCAAAACCTTACCTATTTTAGTGGTTTGAAAATGAAAATGAAAATCTGATTTAGATCCCTACTTGTTCTTTGAATATAAACTTATTTATCATGATTTTAATTGCTAAACTCGGGATTTCTTTAAAATTTATCCAATTTCTGATAACTTTGATCTATTTATGATTTCTTTGTCAAGGTTTAATATTACATTTTCAGAAATTTGACTCCCTTTTGAGTTTAAAGGTGAAACCTTCATTTTTATTTTGGCGTTTGCAAAAAATATTTGAGTAGATTATCTTTTTCTTTTGATTTTGACGTTGATCGGATGTTAGAACTCGTTATTGAAGACGTTTGATAACTTGTTCTACGCTTATCGACGAATTGATTTTGTTTTAAATTTGTCTTTGACTTGGAAAGTTAGCGTTCTTGTGTGTACGACAAGAGCAATTTCGTTCCATGAATGAGACTTACACTTTTGAAAACTCTCCGTTAATGTTTTTGAAAGTGTTTTGATTTTGATTTATACAAATGATTTACCTTTCGATCGGGTTATGTCGGAAAATTTTATTTGAAACATTTGAAAGAATTTTAATTCTTACAAGTAAGTAACCTTTTAGATGTTTTGGTTATCGATTCCAAAATTCTAGTTTTATTTTTATAACCTTTCATTTCTACTTTCAAGTTTCGAGGACGAAACTTTTTAAAAGATGGGGTGATTGTAACACCCGCGAATTTCCCATTTTGACATTTAAAATTTATTAAACCGTTTAATCACTTTATTATACATTTTTGAATTATTCAATTTAATTAATTTTATGTCAAACACGATTTTTATAAAAGTAATATATAAAAGCTCATTTTTATAAAAATACGTATTATTAAACTATAATCTTAAGGCATAATTTATATAAGAATAAATGTATACATATTTTGGTCGGACAATAATAATAGTGACAGTAATAATATTAGTTTCCGTCTTAAAGTTAATATAGACTCGAGACATTAATCCGTCTAGCTATAGACCGTCACATTTCACTTTGTACCTGCTTTAATCCGGACCAACCAGAAAATCGACAACATGCTCACCTACCCTCTTACACCCTACCTCTAAATATCTCCTTTATATATAATTATATATTTTATATATTTCTTTTATTATTATTATATATTATTATTATTATTAATATTATTACTTTATTGTTGTTGTTATTACCCGCCCCCACCTCCGTCTACACACTCGTTTTCTTCTTCCTCTTTTCGAAATAAACCAGCAGCAACAACAAAAACGCAACAAGCTCCGTACTCCATTGAAACCGCCTCTTTCAACCCAAGATCTCTCCCTCATTTCTCGACCAAATTCGATGATTTTTGTACCATTAGCTTCCTCGTTCCTTCCCCGTTCTTTTAAGGTAAGAAAGTTTTGATTTTGTTGAGGTTTCGAAAATGGCATCTTATGACAAACTCGATTTTATGACTCAAAAAACTCGTTTTTCCTCCTTTTTAGTTGAAGACTGAAGATAGGCTCGTGTTTTAGACGCTTTTACTCGGGAATTCGAGAGTTAAAGGTAACCGTGATAGGTTACTCGACAATGAGTCGATATTTTCGCCCTTTCTTACTCGGCTTTCCTTATTCATCGCAAAGTTTGAGTCTTTTCTGTGTTTCTCATGTATGAAGTCGAGTTTTAATGCTTGTGGTAAATTTTCATGGTTGTTGTGGGTCGAAATGGTGGCTGTTTTGGGCGGTTTCATGCTCTGTTTTGGGATGGTCGATATGGTGGTTGTGAGTAGTCAGTATGGTGGTTGTGGGCAGTCTTGAGTCGGGTTTTGGTGGCTGTTTGAATCGGACTAGTTGGAGGTAGCGTATTATGATCGAGTGCCGGGTATGGCTGCTGGTTTTGAGTCGTGGGTAAGGGTTCCTCGGCGCAAGTTTGGTTTTCTTTTGAATATTCGAATATCCGTCTTAACTCTGTTAATTGTTCGTCTCTTGGTTCATATGTTTGTTGATTCGGGTGAGTTGTGGTGGTTGTAATTTGACCGTGTAGTTGTGTTTCATATTTGGACCGGTTTATATGTGACATTTTAGGCCATGTTTGATTCATCTTGTAGTGGGAATGGCTTATACCCTATAATAATGGACCATGTTTGTTGGGGTTTTGTAATCGGACTTGCACATGCTCTCGATATTGGGCCAAACCTATAGAATGGTATAGGATTATGAATAACCCATTTGTGATTAGTTACGTCTCATCTCGTATGTTGCATAACGTAAATTATTCATTATCGCTTGTTACATGTTACATAATCGGCATGTTAAATTATGAAGTGGAATATTGATTAATATAATACAAGTATGAAATATTCATTATAAATAGTTATTTATAAAGGGTCATATTCTTGATAATGTCTTGTATTGTTCGGTGGTAAGAGTATTGGTCCTATCGGATACTAGTGGTGAGCTATAAGCCCTCTAGTTCCGATATGATCGTCGGGATTGATGTTCCCATCCGTACTTATGGTGAGATACAAGCCATAAGTATGAATGTGACATTAGTGATCCCGTGTCATGTGACATTCTATCGTGTTTATATTTGCTTGATCTTTCTCACTCTTATTGTGACTCAAGTGTGCCGTTTTACATTGTGTGACGACTTGACATTCCTTATTTAGCCCTTTCAGACCTTTGGTTACGAGTGCGTGCCATGTTTCCGGATTGGGTTATCGTTCCTCTTTCGGACCTTTGGTAACGGGTGCGTGCCATGTTTCCGAATTAGGATATCCTTCCGCCTTTCTTCGGACCTTTGGATACGGGTGTAAGCCATGTTTCCGATTAGAGGTTACTCGACCTTTGGTTACGAGTGCATGCCATGTTTCGAGTCTTGGATACGATTAGTATATCGTTTGTCGAATCGGGTGTCGTCCATTCCGAGAGTCTGGATCCAGGTTTAGACTAGGACCGTATTATGATCATCGTCCTACCAAGAGGTTGGAGTATAGATGGTTTGTCTTGTGAGTTCATACTAAGTATATATATCTACACTTGTTGAGTCGAGTCAATATGAGTTGGTTGAGTTGATTGTTCTGTTTCCTTGAGTGCATATTTATTCTAATGTGTCATGCATATTCCATCAAGAAATTATTATGTATATCTCATCATGATTACCCATTTTATATTCTCTTGTTCTTTATTGTTCATATATGATGCATGATCAATATGTTTAATTAAGTGGTTGTTTACTTGCATTTCGACATATTGTGGCTGGGAGAACCTTGAGTTACTCCCCACTGACTGTGGCGTTCAGGTTCACATGAATGACAGGTTGTGAAGATGCTTACGTGGGGAAGACGTGTGGGCTAGCGAGAACTAAACCCTTGGACCTTAGTTGCTAGTTTAGAAACCCATTATATGTTTATTCGTGGGATATCTTTTCCCCGCTTTCTAGACTTGGGTTATAATAACCTAAGTTTGCCTATCATTGTATTTGTTTCATTTCATTAGTGGCACCCGCGTGCTAATCTTTAACTAGTAACAAAAAGTTTTAAAAATCTCATGAATTTCCGCTTTAATTTATTAGTTATATTTTTCGCTTTATCGCGGGGTGTCACACTTGCTTTTCCTTGCCTTTATCCTTGCTAGGATGCCCTAATTACAATAAAAAGGGTAATCATCACAACTTGTATCAACATACCAAAGTTGATATCGAAACATAAAAGATAGGGATAGTTTTATACCTACTGGAATAATCCTTCCAGCTTTAATGTCGCCAAGGTATTTGGAACAGTTTCTCTTCCAATACCCAACACCACAACAATAGTGGCACTTGTCCCCGGTGGAGGCACTGTACTTGGGCTTGGTGGTAATAACTTCACAAGCTTTACCTACATTCCTGTTGGGAGTTCGCTTCTTTCCCTTTTTCCCGCTTTTCTTTAAGGTTCCCTTGCTCTTATGATTGACATTGAGCACATCTTTGGTGGAGCTAACACTTAGCCCCATCTCCCTTTCGGCTTGCACAAGCATTTTGTGCAATTCATCAAGGGAGACTTTCTTGTCTTGCATATTAAAATTCACCCGGAATTGAACATATACCTTGATTTTGTTAAGGGAATGAAGAATTCGATCAATTACGAGTTCCTTGGGAACCTTCACCTTATGCATTTTTAAGGTCTCAACATGCTCCATCAACTTGAGCACATGAGTGCTAACTTTTTGGTCCTCCATAATGTTGAGATCAAAGAATGCGGAAGCCGCCTCATATTGTATGATCCGTGGAGCTCGTGAAAACATGTTCACAAGTTTCATGTAGATCTCATGAGCAGTGCTAATCTTTATAGCACTTCTTTGGAGTTGGCCTCCATTGCAAAGATCAACACATTTTTTATCGCGGCCGACTTCTTTTGGTAAACCTCATAGGCTTGCCTAGCGGCGGTGGTGAACCTAGCATTAGGTTCGGCGGGAGATGCCTCGGTAAGGTAACGAAGCTTGTCGTCACCCTCCGCGGCCAAGCGAAGTTGCGCGTCCCAATCGTCGAAATTGGACCCATTCTTTTCTAACTTACATCGATCCATGAAGGATCGGAGCCATGACACATTGGTGAGCGTGTTGGAACTAGTGGTTGCGGACGTAATTGGAGTTGCCATTGCGATTGATAAAATGATTTTGACTACAAAATAGGAAGTGAAGGAATTAATGAACATCTATCGTTTTGACAATACTTGTAAACATTTTAAAAAAGTTATAGCATTTATATAGTGACCTCTACCCAACTATCATAAATGATTCCGAGATCCAAATTCATATTAATACGGGTACGGTGAGCCGAGTCATCCCTTATTAATATAACTCGGTGGATTAACCTCTTAATCGATTCTACTTCAAGAACTCTTGGTCGATAAAAATTACTCTAATTTTCATCTTTAGCCCGGAACACATGCGACTACGGTCACGAATACTTCCATTAAGCTCAATCCAAATTTCGATGTAATAACATTTTATTACCCACTTATCCAACGTAACAAGTTTAGTACCCCGGTGAGCCGAATCTATTTCCTTATGAAATTGGGATTCATGGTTTCTACTATTTGGTAAGGCTAATCCTCAATTATTATAAGTGAGAGGTCTTGTTAATTTATTATCTATCACGTTTTAAGTGAACTAAAGCGGTGAACTACGATAATTATAATTGATACGGTCGATGACTCGATATGATATGCATGTGTTGTTCCGGCAACTTGGCAATGCATACAACATATTAAAATAAATGCTAAGCAATAATAATCAAATAATCTATTACATATTTGGAAACCAACTCCTTTGGTCCCTTGAATCTTCAAATGGCACGCCTCGCAAGAATACCGTCTTCGTCGGAACAACTTTCCGAATGGCACCGTCTTTGAAGAAATTCCATAATTACAAATAATAATAAAAATACAAAGCTATTCCTATTATACATTTGTAAAATGGAAAAACTAATAAAAATAAAAGTGATACGAGATCACATTAAATTACAACCGAATCAATATTCCCTTTCATTACGGGTAATATCGATTAAAACTAAGGCCATATTAAGATAAATTTACATAATTTAAAATTATATAAATAAAAAAACTCAACAATTGAAATATGCAGCATTATAATATGTGTCTATCATGCCAACTTATGTTCCAAATCGCCCTATTTAACTTGTATCGTTTATATAACCCGGTTTTATGGAAATGCGTGATAATAACTTCTTAAAATCACAAATTAACACTTAAATCACATCTAAGCTCAAGTTAATTATCCTAATACTCTTAGTACTCAAAAATTTGTCATCACTCAATATTTGACAATAATTCAACTTAATTTAATTTTTATGCTCATATTTGACCTTAAAAACATAACATTTATGAAATAAATCCAAATTAAATTACAATAATTTCAAAATTTGAATTTTAAATTTTTGAACATTCTGGAATAATTCCATGACACTCATAATGCCAAAAATCATCGTTAAAATTTTCGAATTAATTTCGAGAAAATATAGTTGCAATTTATCGGTTTTATCTCATAAAACATCTAAAGTATCCAAAACTCAATCCAATCAATTTTACAACTTTAGATATGTTAAGTGGGATATTTATGCACCTTAAAATAATTTTATCATGTTATGAAATTCGTTTTAGCTATTTATGCTAAAATAGTCACTATTTATGCCATTTTTACTCTAAAAATTCATACATCATGCTAAATGAGATCATATCGTCTCAAAATTTACATACACTCTGTAAATCGTGCATGTGACAACATATTAAAATATTATGGCCTAATTCGAAATTTAATTATTTTTAACCATTTTACCTCTTTTAATCCATTTTTATCTCATAAAAATCATAAATCATGCAATATTAATGCAATTAATACGAGATTTTACACACAACTTGTAAAATATGCATGTGAGGTCATATAAAATTTTCAAGGTCAGAGCGTAAGTTTAACCATTTTTTGTCATTTTAACCTCCATTTATGCCATTTTTATACTAAAAATTCATAAATCATGAAATATTAATCACACTAATATGATATTTTACATGAAATACATAAAATATTCATGTGAGGTCATACTAAAATACCACGTCCAGTAGTGAAGGTTAACTTATTTTAGTGAATAAAAGTTCATTTTACTCATAAAAATGTAATAAAATCACTAAAAATCATTAAAATGAGCAATAAATTTCCATAAATCATAAAAATGACCTAAAAACATTTTAGGACCAGAATATATAACATGCAAAAATTTTCGTGGCTTTATCTTCATAAAACTCAAATTTTTTGTTTTATAAGTTAACATTTTAACTCGGAAAAACAATAACCGATTATGCATGCAACATCCTTATGCTCTAATACCACTTGTTAGGTTTTTTACCTCTTATTAGACTCCTCTAATAGTGAACTAATTAGCTTATTAATTATTTATTCTTTAGATCTAGTACATGCATAACAAAATAAGAGATTTATGAGGAAAAACAATGTCCCTTACATTGTTAGATGGTTCGAAATATAGGGCACAAGTAAGGTCACATTCCTTCACTTGTTCTTGAGCTTAATGTGTTGGATGATCCTCCAAAATCCCAAAGTAGAGATCCTCCTTAGATTGCACCCAAGACTTATCCCTTAAACTAGTATACTAATTAACTAGATTAGTAAACTAGTATCCTTAAATTAATTCTAATATTATTACTATTACTACACTAGTAATCTTTATTTGATATTAGAATGGATGAACGAATGCTTGTGTATCTAAAAACTTGTTTTTAGAGAGATTGAGAGAATATGAGATGTTTTGCATGCAGAGGAAGTGAATGAATGAGTAAGTAAAAAATGAGAACAAAAGTTCTCATAAAGAGGAAGGGGAGGCCGGGTAGGAAGAGGCCAAGGAAGGCATCTTTGCCTTTTGCTTTTTGTCTTCACAATGTATTAAGTGTGTAAGCTAGTATGCACTAGCTATGATGATGTTTTATTTATCTCCTAAAATAATGTCATCCTCACACCCCTAATACTCCCTCCATGCGGTTCATATATCATAAAATGGACTACCATTTTATTTTGTCAATTTGTCATTTGTCACACAATATGTCACATATAGTATTTTACATGTTATTAATTAATTCAATTCATATTTATTACATAAATATCATTTTACAAATTAATTAAATTACATATAACAAATTGACTAGTGATACTTGATCACATAAATAAAATGGGTCATATAATTATAATTCACAACATCTTGTAATCAT
The DNA here is from genome assembly GCF_048544455.1 of Silene latifolia. Lineage (NCBI taxonomy): Eukaryota > Viridiplantae > Streptophyta > Magnoliopsida > Caryophyllales > Caryophyllaceae > Silene > Silene latifolia. Next base: position 172,276,363 of record NC_133534.1, on the reverse strand, counting down.
AATTAACGATTCATTATTATCTCTATTGTTTCTCAAACAATAAACAATTTTAGTAATAAAGCATTTTTATTACTAAAATAAATCTAATTTAATCCCATTACAATAAGATATCAATGTTCTCTCTCACAAGTGAATTGTTCAATTTTAAGGAATTGATCACCTTGTATCGTCATACAATTAATCAAATTATCTATTAAGGGAATTGTCCTTTAGGTGTGACTTTAAGGGATCAACTGACCACCACCGTCATACGACAGTAATGTCAAACTCTAGTCAGCCAATCATTACCGATTAATGATGATCAGTTGATTATATAATAAATCATCCCATACGTATTCTTAATATGAGATTTAATTGTGATATTAAATCATGTGATCGCACTATTGTTGAGGACACATTTTCCAACAGTCCATACACCATACATATCATACATATTTGGCACGAACACTCTACTTACTCATCCAACGCTTAATCATTAAACATCCAATATACAGTAAATTATCAACCAGTTATTCAATAAATGATTCAACACCCATTTAAATTATTTACATAACAACTTAATTTTCACAACAAATTAAATTACTTAATGAATTTACTTAACAATTACTTACATTGCTTTCCCGCAACCAAACTTTAATTTTTTTTTAACAAAATAAAGTAACAACATATATAGTGAACTTTGACCAATAAATTACTCAAAACACGATATTTTTGACATTTTTCCCCTGCGACATTACTCTTCCTCTCTTAAAAGGAACTTCGTCCCCGAAGTTCACCTTCAAGACGAGATATAAATATTACAAGAAAATAAAATCGTCACATAATCTTGACATTACGAGTTGATCCAACACATGATGAAACCAACAATTACAATCTAACCTCCTTTAACATTACTTGTATAACATGTATGCATATGGGTATACTAAATGAAAACAACACACAAATGATTAAATTACGCGCAGCGATACCAAGCCAATATATATGCGGAAATTATCTTAACTGTTTATGCGACATTTACTCGACATATCTATCTTTAAAATTGTTACCAACGACGATATAAATTTAACCACCGTTTAGAATGATACTCAAGAAACTAATTAAGCACATAGGATTAGAACTAATGTAAACCGCCTTGATATCGTATTTAGTGCAATATAAAACACAAGAACGTGATTAAAAGTCATGAGGACTAAATACATCATCAACCAAGTACTCTCATGATGTCAGCTAATACATAGAAATGGATTAAAAGCACAAAAAGGGGCACTCGATCGAGTTCGGGTTACTCGATCGAGTCCAGGTTAGGCTACTCGATCGAGTGAAGCGTACTCGATCGAGTACCTAGAGATCAGAACGCTGTCTTAATGGTCCACATGAGGTACTCGATCGAGTTGAGGGCACTCGATCGAGTAGCTGCATGTCAGAATGTCCTCCACATGCAACATTAAGCCAAGAAAATATAACAAATCTCCGGGGTTTCATCCCCGAAGTCACATACCTGCATAACAAATTCAGAAATCCAACAAAATACGGCCTTATGGCCAACTACAAACCAAAACAAATCCAAGTACGATCGAAACAAATGTAAAAAATAACATAAGTCCTCTAAACAACACCAATAAGAAATCACTCGAAGTCACAACCTCGGTCCTCCTCTATCTCCTCATCTCCTCCTCCTCCTGATGTGTCGGCTCCTGACGTGCCTCCTCCTATGGTCGCTCCCGTGCTGGGGTCCCCTCCTGCTCTCTATGGCACTAGACATCCGTAGGGATAGCTCTCAGGTACTACTCATGTGGCCGGGTCCACTCCGTAGGATTGAAAGGCTCCACCATCGTTCCCCACACCTCGCCACCAAACCGGCTGGGCCAAGTTGGTGCCCACACCCTGCATGTATGCCATCTTATGGAGGTTCCGGAGTACTAAAGCATTGGACACCCTCTGTGTGAGCTCACTCACTTGCACCTGGGAGCTAAAAGGGGAAGGGTAGTTGGGATACTGGTACCGCGGTGGACCGGGCTGCACTGGCTGGGACTCTCCGACCACCTCTTTCACTCTCCTGGGGCCTCTCCCCACCCTAGGTACCTGGTCCTCAGGTCTAGCCTGGTCTTCCCCGACCGGCTCAGGCATCTCCTCCAAAAGGTCATCTAGGATCAGATAGGTCTAACGGGTAGGGGCGGGCTCATCATCATCTGAGTCCGATGAAACCACAATCGCAGCCAACAGCTCAGTCACTGGAAGATGGTCCGGGTTGGGTACTCTCATCCAACTCCAACCTCTCACCCTCCAAGCTAACCCACCATCCTCCAACACTCTCAGCCACTTCTGAGCGATGAAGTAAGCCCTGTTCATAGTGGGAACAGCAGGACCGAAAGGTTTGAGAGCCGAATAGGCCTCAAAGCTAGTCAACCTCTCTGCTAGATGGGTGGTAATAGCACCCCAACTGATGTAGCGGGTCGTGGACTTGGCCATCAAGGCCAAACTGGCACACACGATGGCCGGGGCACCATAAGCAACGCGCTCCACTCGAGTGGGGTTCAGGTAAGCGACCAACAACATAACCTCGTGTAAGTTGAGCTTACTCACATCCTTCCTATCATAGAGTAAACAGGTCAAGGCTCGGAGAAAGATCTTCAAAGTAATATGCTGAACGTCATTAATCAACATGTTACTTGAAGTAGGAGCAGGTCTACCGGTGAAACAAGGCATGTAGCTACTGGCACCACACTCAGTCGGGACATCTCTAAGATATCCCTTCTTGGCTCGTGAAAGCCTCAGGTGCTCAGCGAACTGGTCCAGGGTCAGCTAGAAACTACTGTTCATCAACCGGAAAGCTACTGTCTTCTCTACCACATCATAAGTGAAGGAACTCATAAATTCTAAGGTCATAAAAGGATAAGAGTGTTTCCTTAGGTGATACAACCCCTCCAACCCAGTATCTCAAAGATATGTCTGACATCTACCTTTATTTTCAGGTCCTCCAAATTACCCATGTCGATGCACCTAGTGGGTCTCATGCGACGACTCATCAACTCTATGAAGGCATCTCTTTGCTTAAAATAAGCAAAGATGACCGTAGGGTAGTCAGGGACTGGTAGAACAGTAGGCCCCTGACTTCCTTCCCCTACCTCAGGTTCAGCGGCTCGTGACCTCTTGCTTTGGCGGGTTGCAACTACAGCTCTCGGCATCTGTTTCAACATGGTTTTAGCCGCACACATCGGGTTTTACAATATCAAAGTAAACTTTCCAAAGCATTCATGTGGAGAAAAGCAACAATTAAAGTAAACGTTTGAGACAAAAGAAGAATTTTCCACTTCCCTTTTCTCTTATAATTCTATAAAAAAGATGGTTTCAAATCATCAAAACATCAAGTTTTCACAATTGGTAGAAGTAATTGGACCTTAGTATCTCAAAATAAACTTCTCAAATAGATTATTATCACAAAAATTGGGGCAAAATTTCAGTTTTGGGCACTTTTAAGACGGAGTTTTAAGACGAAATTTCGGATGAAATTAACCAAAATCAAGCACTAAACATGATACGAGTAGCATTCTCTATTCCATTTCAACCATTAAAGATGCAAAAGATGGACAAAAATCAAATTTCAAGAGCAAACCCTAGAAAATTCGGTTCACATATATGATTTAAAGTGATTCCTATCAAAATCTAACAATTATAATGCAAAAACTTTGGGTATAAATCGAAATTTCAGAAAATTCCAACACCAATACATACTAGAAATTGATTAAAATCAAAGAAAAGAAGTAGAAATTTACCTTGAATGAGTTTGCAAATGGATTGAGTGAATAAACTAGAAGGATTTAAGATGAAATCAATCACAAATTCACCAAAGTTTGATAGGGAGAGAAATTTATGAAGGTTTTAGGTTTTTGGAATGAGTAAATAATAAGAAGAATGAAGGGATTGGGGTTTATAAGCCCCGAAAATTTTAAGAGCCCGTGTTACTGTAGCAGAGGTACTCGATCGAGTATCTAGGGTACTCGATCGAGTAGCCTCTACTCGATGGAGTTGAGGTTGCTCGGTAGAGTTTTGACACTGGCAGAATAAGCATGGATTCTGTTTTCTATCAAACTCGATCGAGTGACCCTCTTGCTTGGTCAAGTAAGGCTTTCTCGATCGAGTTGTCCTTTGTACTCGGTCGAGTAAGTCAAAACAAGCGACAAAAGATTATAGATTTGGTTATTCGTTCCTGTAAAACAACAAATCGTTCGGAGTCTAAGGTATACTTAGATCTCGTCACTAATTATTTCCACACGATTACTATCGATTAACATTGCATATAACACGATTAACGCAATCAACATTACTACTCCCATTCTACTACATTCCAAACAACATACGATTCAATCCGGCCATTACATACTTTAGTTCACATATCTTTTATAACAATAACAATACTCTACTCATACTTATGCATATCAAATTCTACCATACATCATGAGCATTCTATTTTATCGAACATTACAACCTGTAAATCAACTACCACTTTACTCATACTTTACTCTATTACTTGTCATACCACACACAATCCTGCAATCACATGCTATAGTTGACACATTTACGTATATTCACAACGGTACTTTACATTATTCATATATCAAATTCCACAACACTACATAGCAAATTCATATCACATATCACATATAGCAAACTTGTAGCCCATTACAAACTTTCACGTCACCATATACCCTCATATATACTTCCCACACACCCCGCCATTCATCAACATATATATATATATATATATATATATATATATATATATATATATATATATATATATATATATATATATATATATATATATATATATATATATATATATATATATATATATATATATATACGCATACACAACTATGTAAACAATTACACATTCCTACTCTACCACTTGCACACACAAGACATCATTTCATACTCGTATATACCTATATCCACTTCGTACACTACGCACACATACACACACAATTCCCAACTCAATCTTTCCATTCGGAGTGGCTGGCTTAAGAATATTGGGGCCAGGATTTTGGAATGAGGGCACCTTCTCACTCAAAATCAAGCAATTTCAAGGGTCTCCTAATACACATACACCAGGTTCATTTTATTTGACTCACTACGTTCATTAGGTTCATTGGTTACAGGTTCCAAAATCGTCGCTCTGATACCACTTTGTAACACCCTCATCTACCAAGGAGCCTTAACAAGACCTTCCCCAACAGATAAGGGCGTTACCATCTCGGTTGCCCGAGTAATAGTAAATATCGAAACATCAATAAAAGAACAATTTAAGTATATTACAAGTTAAACTCAATAAAAGAAAAGGTACAACTGACAACAAACACTATCAACTACGGTGATACTATCCATGTCATGACTCAGTGATAGACTCATCCCTCCAAAGCACCCAGCTAAGTTCCCTTTATCAATACCTATTAAGACTGACTGCTCACCATAATGGATCATGGCAGACACGACACAAGAAGAAACACAGACAACACAACACAAGGTCAGTAACTGAAGAACAAACACAAAACATAAGATACAACATACGCAATCTAACTCCACCTCCAACAACCCATCTTCCATCTGACTAACCCGAAAGAAAGTCCTGCCAGAATATCCGCCGCAACAGATATTCTACACCACCAGTGGGGTACCGTAGCATATCCCACCTAAGCCCCGCTCATCTCCATCGAGCACATAACCCATGTCCATTAATATGCATATCCCCCTCGCGGCGAGAACCACAAGGGGCGGATTAAGAGCGTGAAGCCATTCCCGAGATGGCTCCACTCAGCCGAGGATGCACCTCACAAACCACAGACAATCAACAACAACCAACTACAATACCAATGTAAATAAAACCAATACCAACTAATCAACACCACCAACATACCGAATAATCAACAGTACTGAGTAGGAAAACCTACCTTTAGTAATCCGCGGCAACACTGAATACGACCCTATGACGACAAGCAACCATCATTGTAATACTACGGTTTTATGAGTCTCTGGGTACTCTATCGAGTGGGCCTTACTCTGTCGAGTAAGGGTGTTTTGAGTTTTAAAAACAGTTTCTGTCTGTAGGGTACTCGATCGAGTAGCCTTGGTACTCGATCGAGTAGGGGGCACTCGATCGAGTGGCTCGGTTTACAGGTAATGTTTTGTCGGGTTATGTTAATAATGCGAATTAATATATAAACCTTTCCGTCACTTTCATAATACACTTTTATCAAAGCAAATTACTTCAAAAGAGATTTCAAACTACGTTCTTCGCATCGTTCGCATTATTGACAAATCCCGAAGCTTGGGAGGTCGGAATTTATCGTTCTTTACATCCTTGTGATCCTTGCGTCGGGGGTAAGATCTACGTACCGATTTTATCGTATTTTATTAAAGTTGTTTAAACCCTAATTTGGGGATTTGGGGGTTTTGTTGGTTTTTGTGATTGTTAGTAATTATATGATCATATGTTAGGAGGATAATTCGTAGAGGAGGCTTTTTGATATCAGCTGTTGAGATCGTCTGATTGTTTTGCTTTCTAGGTAGGGTTTCCCTACTCAGTATTATTAACATATGTGTTGGTTGTGATCTATGTTTGTTGAGTATTATCATACGAGTATTGTGACGGTTGTTGGAATTGTTTACTGCTGGTAGTTGTGATTAATTGTATCTGTCTGTGGTATTCGGGGTGCATCCCTGACTGCGTGGGGTCACTTGCGGGAGTGGCTTCACGCCCATTATTCGCCTTTTGTGGAACCCGCCACAGAAGGGATGTGCACATTAATGGATTTGGGTTATTCGCTCTATGGTATGAGCGGGGCTTAGGTGGGAACGGCTGCGATCCCCCACTGGCGGAGTGGAGTAACCTGTTGCGACGGGTACTCTGGTAGTACTACACACTTTAGTGTGTAGTCGGGGATGAGGAGTTGATTGTGGAGTTTGGGTTATGTGACGGTTGAGATATGTTGGTTTCTGTCTTATAGTAGTCGTGTATGTATGATTGTGTGAATAGTACTGACCCCGTTTTATTGTTTTAAAAAATGTGGTGATCCATTCGGGGATGGTGAGCAGTTGTTGAGCAGGTATGAGTCGAGACATATGGGCTAGCTGGGATGTGTCACCTTCAGATGATAGAGTCTTCCACTGTAGCTTGAGTAGTTTATCAGACATTTGTTTAGTTGTTTAGACAGTTGGCTTATGAACATGTAAACCGTTTTTGGCAGTTTGGTTTTAGTTTGTATTCACTTTAAACTTTATACTATTTAAACGTTGTTTCTTTATTGTCTTTTGATTATCATTGCCTCGGGAAACCGAGATGGTCACGTTTCTATACCTGAGTAGTCCTGGTAAGGCACTTGGAGTTTGGGGGTGTCACAGGGAGCTGAACCGAGTGACGGTGAAGAACAAGTATCCTTTGCCAAGGATAGATGACCTGTTTGATCAGTTAAGTGGTACAACAGTATTTTCCAAGATTGATTTGAGGTCGGGGTACCATCAGATGAAGATTAGGGAGGTGGACATACCAAAGACAGCTTTCACGTCGAGGTATGGCCATTATGAGTATGTGGTGATGCCTTTTGGGTTATCTAATGCACCGGCTGTGCTTATGGATTTGATGAACAGAGTTTTCAGTCAGTTTCTAGACAAGTTTGTGGTGGTTTTCATTGATGACATCTTAGTCTATTCCAAGACTAAGGAGGAGCATGAGGAACATCTGAGGATCGTGTTGTAGACCTTGAGGGAACACGAGTTGTATGCTAAGTTGTCCAAGTGTGAGTTTTGGTTAGAGAAAGTTGCTTTTCTGGAGCATGTGTTCTCTAAGGATAGGGTAGCTGTGGATCCGGCAAAGATTGAGGCAGTGACCAAGTGGGAAGTACCAAAGAATGTAGCTGAGATTTGAAGTTTCTTGGGTTTAGTTGGGTACTACAGACGGTTCGTGAAGGATTTCTCCAAGATTGCTAGACCGATGACAGCTTTGATGAGGAAAGAGAACAGGTTTCGTTGGGATGAGAGTTGTGAGACGGCGTTCCAAACATTAAAGGAGCGTTTGACCACAGCTCCAATCTTAGCATTGCCTGAAGGGTGTGAGAACTTTGAGGTTTATACAGATGCCTCAAAGAACGGGTTGGGATGTGTGTTGATGTAGAACGGTAAAGTAATTGCCTATGCTTCTAGGCAATTGAAGCCTTACGAGGAGAATTATCCTACACACGATCTAGAGTTGGGTGTAGTAGTGTTTGCTCTCAAGATTTGGAGACATTACCTTTATGGGGCGACCTTTAAGGTATTTTCAGATTACAAGAGTCTCAAGTACATCTTCACTCAAAAGGAGTTGAACATGAGACAGAGGAGGTGGATGGAGTTGATTGGCGATTATGACATGGATATTATCTACCATGAAGGGAAACCCAATGTTGTTGCAGATGCTTTGAGCAGGAAGAGTGTACATTCTTTATGTACCGCTATATCTTTGAAGAGGTTGAGAGATGAGGTGGGGAAGTTTGGGATACATATGATGCAAAGAGGGGATGCCATGGGAGATTTGACAGTGCAGCCTGATCTTTATGATGATATACGAGGTAAACAAGCTTTGGATCCTAAGATGGTAGAGTGGAGAGCTGGAGTAAAGAAAGGGACAGTGTCTAAATTCTCTATTCATTCAGATGTTAGTTTGAGGTTTGATAGGAGGTGGTGTGTCCCTAATGATGAGGAGCTGAAAAAAAACAATCATGACAGAGGCACACTGTACACCGTATTCGGTACATCCAAGTGGTGACAAGCTGTACAAAGATTTAAAGAACACGTTCTGGTGGCCTGAGATGAAGAAAGAAACAGCTGAGTTTGTGGCCCGTTGTTTGACATGCCAGAGAGTTAAAGGGGAACAGCGACGACCACAAGGTAAGATTCAGTCTCTTGAGGTACCTGAGTGGAAGTGGGAATCCATTTCTATGGATTTTATCGTGGGTTTGCCAAAGAGTCAACAGGGTAACCACATGATATGGATTATAGTGGATCGACTGACCAAGTCAGCTCACTTTGTGTCAATGAAAGATACATGGACTAAAGCACAATTAGCTATGGCTTATCGGAAGAATGTGCTAAAGTTACATGGGGTACCTAAAGACATAGTATCTGACAGAGATGCGAGGTTTATCTCCAAGTTTTGGAAAGAGTTACAGGAATCTTTGGGAACGACATTGAAGTTGAGTACAGCATTTCATCCTGCAACAGATGGTCAGACAGAGAGAATAATCAAGACTCTTGAGGATATGTTACGAGCTTGTGTGATGGATTTGGTGGTAGCTGGGAACAGAGGTTAGATTTGATAGAGTTTTCTTACAACAATAGCTATCACACTAGTATTGGCATGGCACCGTTTGAGGCCTTATATGGGAGGAGATGTAGGAGTCCGATCTGTTGGGACGACAGTGCTGAGGCAGTGGTTTTAGGGCCAGCGATGGTACATGACATGGTTGAGCAGATTAGGATGATCAGGGAGAGGATGAGAGCAGCTCAGGATAGGCAAAAGAGTTATGCAGATCTACATCGCCGGGATATCGAGTTTCAGGTTGGGGACAAGGTTCTTCTGAAAGTGTCTCCTATGCGTGGGGTTATGAGATTTGGGAAGAAAGGCAAGCTGAGTCAGAAGTTCATAGGGCCATATGAGATCCTAGACAGGGTTGGAGAGGTTGCTTACCGTTTGGCTTTACCGTCTTCTTTGGATAGGGTGCATAATGTGTTTCATGTATCTCAGCTGCGGAAGTATGTGAGTGATCCGTCACATGTGTTAGAGGCAAAGAGCATAGAGCTAGATGAGTCTTTGTCTTATCTTGAGGTGCCTAAGCAGATTCTTGACCGGAAGGTTAGGAAGACTAGGAGTGGTGAGACAGTTTTGCTTAAGAGCCTTTGGTCTAATCATGAGGTAGAGGAAGCTACATGGGAGGCAGAGGAGGCTATGAGAGAGCGTTACCCTTTCCTTTTTGATCAGGTATGTATGGTTATCAGGTATGTATGGTTACGGGGACGTAACCTCGTTTCTTTTAGAGGGGTAGGAGATGATCGCAAAGAGTTTTACACCCTTTTTGTGTTGTGTCGGTTTGTTTTGTAGTGGTTTGAGTCGGGTTGAGTTTGGTTGGTAACATATTTTTATGTTAAGTTTTATGTTGGTTGTTGTGTCGGGAGTGTGGTAGTATGTTTTGTTTTGTTGTGGATTGAACTTCGGGGACGAAGTTCTTTTTAAGGAGGGAAGACTGTAATACTACGGTTTTATGAGTCTCTGGGTACTCTATCGAGTGAGCCTTACTCTGTCGCGTAAGGGTGTTTTGAGTTTTAAAAACAGTTTCTATCTGTAGGGGTACTCGATCGAGTAGCCTTGGTACTCGATCGAGTAGGGGGCACTCGATCGAGTATGTTTGGGCACTCGATCGAGTCGCTCGATTTACGGGTAATGTTTTGTCGGGTTTTGTTAATAATGCGAATTAATATATAAACCTTTCCGTCATTTTCATAATACACTTTTATCAAACCTAATTACTTCAAAAGAGATTTCAAACGACGTTCTTCGCATCGTTCGCATTATTGAAAAATCCCGGAGCTTGGGAGGTCGGAATCTATCGTTCTTTACATCGTTGTGATCCTTGCGTCGGGGGTAAGATCTACGTACCGATTTTATAGTATTTTATTAAAGTTGTTTAAACCCTAATTTGGGGATTTGGAGGTTTTGTTGGTTTTTGTGATTGTTAGTAATTATATGATCATATGTTAGGAGGAGAATTCATAGAGGAGGCTTTTTGATATCAGTTGTTGAGATCAACTGATTGTTTTGCGTTCCAGGTAGGGTTTCCCTACTCAGTATTATTCACATATGTGTTGGTTGTTATCTATGTTTGTTGAGTATTATCATACGAGTATTGTGACGGTTTTTGGAATTGTTTACTGGTGGTAGTTGTGATTAATTGTATCTGTCTTTGGTATTCGGGGTGCGTCCCTGGCTGAGTGGGGTTACTTGCGGGAGTTGCTTCACGCCCATTATTCGCCTTCTGTGGAACCCGCCACAGAAGGGATATGCACATTAATGGATTTGGGTTATTCGCTCTATGGTATGAGCGGGGCTTAAGTGGGAACGGCTGCGGTCCCCCACTGGCGGAGTGGAGTAACCTGTTGCGACGGGTACTCTGGCAGGACTACACACTTTAGTGTGTAGTCGGTGATGAGGAGTTGATTGTGGAGTTTGGGTTATGTGACGGTTGAGATATGTTGGTTTCTGTCTTATAGTAGTCGTGTATGTATGATTGTGTGAATAGTACTGACCCCGTTTTATTGTTTTAAAAATTGTGGTGATCCATTCGGGGATGGTGAGCAGTTGTTGAGCAGGTATGAGTCGAGACATATGGGCTAGCTGGGATGTGTCACCTTCAGATGATAGAGTCTTCCGCTGTAGCTTGAGTAGTTTATCAGACATTTGTTTAGTTGTTTAGACAGTTGGCTTATGAACATGTACACCGTTTTTGGCAGTTTGGTTTTGGTTTGTATTCACTTTAAACTTTATACTATTTAAACGTTGTTTCGTTATTGTCTTTTGATTATCATTGCCTCGGTAAACCGAGATGGTAGCACTTCCATGCCTTAAGTGGTCCTGGTAAGGCACTTGGAGTATGGGGGTGTTACAATCATTATCACCTATTACAAACAGTACGACAAACCCTATTACTACCAATCACAACCACAACCAAAACTAAGGAAGATGATGATGACAATGACTTACCTACGCTCAACATTTCGGCGACAAGACCGCTACCCGACTCATGCCTCTTATCCCCATGGTGTGTCAAAGCACAAAGGGTTCCAAGGGATGAAGGTTGGTCAAGGAGAGAGATGTATTGACGATTAGGTTTAGGAAGAAATGAAATGAAAACTGATTTTGGGTTCACGACTTCACGATTTATATTTTACCGCTGAACTTGCCTTACTCGATCGAGTATGGAACTTACTCGATCAAGTGGACTCTACTCGATCGAGTCACTTGGCTACTCGATCGAGTAGCCTATGCTAGATCGAGCTTCCTAATCCCAAGGGTAATTATACCGTAAGATCGAACCAACAGAGATCTCAAGAGGTTTAGGCAGGTGTCTAAGGTCAGTCAATGACGGTCAACAGGTCCCTAACTGGGCGGGTATTACACTAAGTGCCCATGGACAATGCCCTCGTTAACCATGAAATGGCACTTCTCCTAATTCAGCAATAAATTAACCTGGATACATCGCTGCAAAACTTTTTCAAGGTTAGTCAAACAATCATCAAAATCATTACCATAGACGCTGAAATCATCCATAAATACCTCCATCATTGACTCTATATACTCAGAAATATCCCCATCATGCACCTCTGAAAGGTAGCTGGGGCATTACACAATCCAAATGGCATTCTACGATAAGCAAAAATACCATGTGAGCAAGTAAAAATAGTCTTTTCCTGATCGTCAGGATGGATTGGGATCTGAAAGAAACCTGAGCATCCATCTAAATAACAGAAAAATTTATGTGAGACCAATCTCTCTACCAGCTGATCAATAAAAGGAAGGAGGAAGTTATCTTTCTTCATAGCGGCATTTAATTGTGTATAATCAATGCACACCCGCGAACCCGTTACTACTCTAGTTGGTATTAATTCATTTTTTTCATTTTTCACCACTTTAGTCCCTCCTTTCTTTGGGACTACCTGAACCGGACTTACCCATTTAGAGTTGCCAATGGTGTAGATAATACCTGCATCAAGTAGTTTCATCACTTCCGCCATAACTACATCCTGCATCTTCGGATTCAACTTTTGCTGACCCTGTTGGCAAGGCTTATGACCTTCCTCTAACTCCATTCTGTGCATACAAATGTCAGGGCTGATGCCCATAAGGTCATCCAAACTGTAAGCTAAAGCTTTCCTGTTTTTCTTAAGAACAACCAACAAAGCAGAAAGTTGGTTATCATCAAGTTTAGCATTAACAATAATATGATATTGCTCGGAGTCATCTAAGAACATATATTTAAGGTAAGAAGGAAGAAGTTTAAGCTCGGGTTTTTTTACCTCAACAACACAAGAGGTTTCCATTATAGCATTTACCGTCTCACCTTTCTCAATAGTGAACTCTTTACCTTTTAACGCAGCTTTCATTGTCCTGTAATCAACCTGTACATCCTCTGTAAAATCATCAAGAGCCATCAAAGCCTCTAACGGGTCCCCAATAAGGGAACTCATCCAATAATCAAACATAGATTCATCTACAATGTCTATAGCATAACATATATCTTCTATCATAGGCTTAGCCAGCGTGCTAGCCAAATTAAATGTCACCTTATCGTCCCCTACCTCAAGAGTCAAACGTCCTTGTTTGAGATCAATAATAGCCCCTGCTGTATGCAAAAATGGTCTACCCAAAATTATAGGAATCTGAGTATCTTCAGCCATATCTAACACAATAAAATGGACAGGTATGAAGAATTTACCTATATTAAGAGGGATATCCTATAAAACACTAAAAGGACGCTTAACTGTTCGGTCAGCCATCTGTAGGGTCACGTTCGTAACTTTAAGATCGCCCATATTCAGTTTCTCGCAAACTGAATAGGGCATTACACTGACAGTGGCACCTAAATCATATAGAGCTTTATCTATTACATGAGTGCCTCTGGTACAGGGATTGGAAAAACTACCCGGATCCTTCAATTTGGGTGGAAACTTGTTTTGTAGGAGTGCACTACACTCTTCTGTAAAAGCAATGGTCTCCACTTCGTTAAAGCTCCTCTTACGAGTCAGAATATCTTTCATAAATTTAGCGTAGGAGGGTACCTGAGTAATTAGCTCATTGAAAGGTACAGTTACCTGAAGATTTTTAACAACCTCCAAGAATTTACCGAACTGCTGCTCGACCTTTGTATTCTTTAGGCGTCCTGGAAAAGGAACCTTGATAACAATTGGTGGGTCAACAGATTTGCTCTCCCCTTTATCAGAATTAGATGCCTTATCATTATTAGGAGACGTCTCTTTAGCAACAGGTGATGGATCAGTGATGGTGAGAGCGAGTCGTTGTTCACTCCATCAAACACATTTATATTCTCAACAAATAACTAGCTAGTGGTTAAGTCGAGGTCGATCCATGGGATGGTGTGCTTTGGGTTCTACGTCTATCTATCTCAATTTATGCTAGTGTCACAATTGTCGGGGTTTATAGTTGTGTTCTAAACTAATGGAAGCAATAAAGTAAATCAAGCAATAAATCAAGAGATGTAAACAAATGATTAAAAGCACTAGGATATCATGGGTTCTTAGGGGATTTATGGGAGTTGATCATACAAACATGTTCTCAATTATATGCAAGCACTTATTGTTGTGATGGGATCGAGTTGGTGTATAAGCTTACAATCCCTAAGAAGGTTTGTGTCCCGGAGCCGAATTGATTAGATTGTACAACACCTACAAGTCGACTTAGTCCTTCCTATTCAACTATATGCATGGTATAATGAGACTCGAGTTGGTGTATAAGCTTACAAGTCTCATTGAAAAGATAGGTGATGGGTAGAAAATGCAAGGATTCATCGGCTCGCATTTCATCAAACATAACATGTGCATAAGTTGAAACCATAACAAGCAAGCAATTATGAAGACATATTAGATTAAGCATGAATTATTTCCCATGTTTGCTTCCCCTAATTCCTCATTAATCCTAGCTAAGTAACTACTCACTCATTATCATGGGGAACATGTCATTAATGGTGTCAATCATCACAACAAGTATAAACATGAAAAGAGAATGAGGAAATAAACAATAAAGAGTAAAGAGTAAAGAGTAAAGATATTATACCAAACTTAAGATGATCAAAATAATAAAGCAAAGAATAATAGAAGAAAACTTGATTGATTGATGAAGAGTTGTCAATTCTCCAATAATAACACAATAATCTTCAATTACCCAATAATAATAAACTTGAACAATGATTAAGGAAAGATTAATATGTAATTTTGTGGAATGATTGAGATTAATCTATTCTAATCTACTCCTAATGAAAGCTTAATCTAATCTAAGAGAACTTCTTGGTGTCTAATTGGGCTCCCTTTTGATTATTACAAATGGGGTATATATAGTATTACATCATTAGGTTAAGTAAGGATAGATTAGTAAATAACAATGCTAAGTTTTAAAATGGGGAAATGCAAGTCTTGCGAGGAGATGAGCATATCACGCTAGTGCTTCCACGATCCGCTTGGACCACGAGAGGAGACGCTAAGATTGTGAGGGGAGGATCCGCTCGTCTTCTGCACGGGACGCTCGGATCATGAGGGGAGGATCCGCTCGTTTTGTTCCTAAGCCGCTCGGATTGTTGCACAGTGTGATCCTTGCTTCACGACCTTTAGTCGTTGCATACTCCCTATTCTTGCTTTGTCATCGTTCTTGCCTCCTCTTCATACTAGTCCATCTAAGGTCGTCATCAACCTTCCAAATGTGCACGGGAGATGGGAATTCCGCCTCATTACCTCCTTTCCTATTAGACATATAAAATGCACTAGGAAAGCAAAATAGAAAGCATTTAACGGATAAAATGGCCATGAAATGTTATAATAATATGCAAAATAGGTTCAATTAGGGAACTAAATGTACGCAAATAAGAGTCACATCAAACATCCCGAAACCGAACCTTTACTCATCCCGAGTAAAGAGGCGACTAGAACTAGACCTTTATTTAAACTATTCTAATAATACAACCGATGTGAGACAATTAGCGGGTCTCACTCCGCCCCTTCAACTCACAACAAGACAACCATGAGGTATGATGCCTTCTTGCAAGGCAAGGTGGGGCTTGCCAAAATGGCGACACATCCAAGCATTAAAGCACACAAAACAAGTAATGGATGCATCTACAAAAGAATAGCCACTTTTCTCATCTAAGTGGTGGGAATTATCTACAAGGAAAGCAATCTAAGGGTACACATTCCATCATAGATACGGTTTCTTCAAACTACTAAGCCTAGAAGGATACCAATAAATTACCTCCAAGTTGTGTCAAGCTAGGGTACCTTTGTCCTCAATTGTTAAATGCTTTCGTCAAGAGTAGACTCCCTATGGTGTTAGAAACAATGGAGGATCGCGGAATTCCCCTTCTTGCCTAGACAAGAAGAAGGGTCGTCCCCTCTCTACCATGCACAAAAGTGGATTCGATGGATAAAGGGATCATTTGTATTTAAGTTTCATATGGGAGTTTGCTTTTGTTGTTGTTTTTCTCCCCAATTTCTTATGGCATTTGACATTTGAGAACACTTTCTTTTTGCCATTTCTTTTGAGGTTTGGCATTTCAATACTTGACAATTTCAACTTTTTGCATTTTCTTTTGAACATTTTTAAAGCTACCCCATTTGTAGTGAGGGTGCTTGTATTTGAAGCATAGGAGTTTTTATTTTTGTTACTCCTCTTTTCTTTTGATGCAATTGCAAAACCCTTTTTTTGTCTTTTCTTTTCATTTCTTGAACTCAAATTTTGAACAATTTTTGTGCTCATTCCCTTTTTGATGACAAAATGTGGTAGACTATGGAAGATGGTTGCATGGTTTCAAGGGTCACCTTGGAATAAACGGTAGCCAAGAAGTTATCACACCACAAGGTACTCTTGACTAGGCCTTAATCCATGGGTCAAAGAATACTAGCATGTCACATCCTAGGGTGTTTTACAAGCATTCTAATGAGCAAAGTCTCAAGAAGAAAAAGTATCACAAGGGCCTATATACACTTGTCAAGTTTCCCAAATAGATGTTTTCACAAAATTTTCCCTAGATGCAACTATATGCCATGATGCGACTAACATATATACAACCTAATGCATATGCTTCTACCAACTTGTATGCCATATAATCTAAATGCAATCCTATAAACACATTGTTTATTCCGCATCAATCAAAATAAAGCCACATAGTCATCAACATAAAGAGGAAAAAGGAGATTGGAAGGATCATACCACGCGGTCTTCAATATCCTCATGTCTCAGATGTGTCGTAGTCGATCAATGTGAAAAAGGATAAACAAACAAGCAAACAAACAAGTATATACAATATATACAATTCTAAACTATAAAGGAAATGAACATGTTTTTGGATTTTTGCATTTTTCAAGTTTTTATGGATTTTGTTTATTAAATAAAAAGACATGTTTTTGTATTATTCAAAATTTTTCGAATTTTTTTTTTGTATTTTTGGAATATAAATTCCCATCCCCCACTTTATTTTGGACATTGTTCTCAATGTACATGTAGGAGTAGGAATGAAAAAGAAATACATATTTTTGGATTTTTAAAGTTTTATTAAAGCACAAATGAAAGGATATGATATGAATGAATGCATGCTTTAACTAAATGCAATTCTATATGACATATATAACAAATGAATGCAATCTAAACTACACTATATGATGCATGTTTTCACCTATGATCAAACCTCCCCAAACCGATTTAAACATTATTTCTAGTGTAGAAATGAGTAGGTTTGATCATTAATGATTATGCATGAATTTTAGTCTATATGCAACTAACTATATGAATCATGTGAAATATATTACAATGCAAATTATACTTTGTGAACTAACTAATGTGAATGATATAATACAAATGCAAGATAATTGAAAATGTAATACAACTATACATGAGAGAAAGGAAGAGAAAAGAATATCTTACAATTAGAGGTGGTGTGGTAGACACCTCTTGCCATCTCACTCGTCATCATCATCATCATCGCGGTATCTATACCCGCTAGAACCTCCTTGGTCATACCCTCCTCCTTGGCCATAGAATCCTCCACCTTGGCTGCAAAAGTTCTCGTCTTGGTTCCCTTGATTAGGGAACAAAAGGTGCGGTTGAGCCCAAGATGGGCGAGGCCCTCTACGGTCGATATACCCATGTTGAGCCATTTGGTAATATTGAGGATAAAGGGCCAAATAGTTGTCAACCCTCCCATCTTGCACTCCAAGATCGACCCGTTGCATAAGCTTCATCAAGTCATTCATGTCCGGAGCATTGGGAACTTGGGGAGTGAACGGTACATGTTGAGTGGGGTAGGGTGGAATGGGTACATATGACGGTAGTGCATTATCCTGTACCGGCATCCCACGAGGTTGACGAGGTGGTTCTTCTCGTTGTGGTGGGTTGGGGTGAATCTAAATATCGAGGAGGTAGCTCGGTGTAGGCGAGTACCGACTCAACCGTGGCTCAGTAAGTGGTACATTCCACCACGTGAGGACAATAGAAGAGCATCCCTTTGTAAACCACTCCACACTCCCGGTTTGAGTGTAGGTGCACCATCGGTGGTGGTTGAAGATGGCATCCTCGTCAATCAAAGTGCTCCCTTCGAGCTTCTCATAGGCCCCATAAAGGTTAAACTCGGGGCAAAGGTCATTGGCCAACATTGTGACTAGGCCTCCCATCACAAAGGTCTTAATGTTAGAGTTCCCTTGAGCATAATCAAAAAACCTTGTAAGCATCTCAAAGGGCGTGTTAAAATTGTAAGGCCTTGTCCCATGAACATTTAAATAAGACTCTAAGAAGGTCAAGTCAAGGAGAGTGCACCTATCTTGTTCAATATCCTATTGATAGTGCCGGCTATGAAGCGCTCGGTGATCCGAATCACCGGATGTTGAATTGCAAAGGTATAGCATTGTTTCAAGTGAAAGAGGTCCCTCCCGGAGATGGCTCTCCAAATGTGGTTAACATTGAAGTAGGAGGGCTTGTCGGTGTTTTCGTTTGGCACATCAAGACCAAAGACATTTGCAAATTGATCAAGGGTCAACCTATGGTCTTGATTTCATAGTCGGAACTCCAAACAAACAGTTCTCCAAGTATTTGTGACAATGCGGAGACTACATAGAAACTCGAGGGTAAGGCTAAGGTAGGTCTCCTCATGGGCATAAAATAGCTTCCCAAGACCTAAACCATCGAAGAACATTTCAGTTTGATACCTTATACCTAGAACCTCTAAAACAGTGATATCAAAGAACTGAGTGGGTTCCTAATGCTTACTTAGCAGATAAACGAATTTTTGGCGGTGTTCATTGCAAGTGAAGATTACCTCGGGGAAAAACTCGAGTTGCTCCACACCTCCTATCATCACATTGCGATGGCCCCTTGTCTCCCTCGGAGTGGATGAAGAAGTACCCTTGCGCTTCATAGGTGCGGCCTCGGATGATTTCTTGCCTTTTCCCTTTAGGTGCATCATTTTCAATTGAAACGTTAGGATTTTGATGGTTGATTTTTGTGATGGGAATTTTTGAGAAATGATGATGTGAGATTTTGAGTAGATAAGATAAGGGAAATGAGGGATGGTGGGAGTGTTTATAAAGGAAAAGGGGTGGAAGTCGAGCGGATAAGAGCCAGGCTCGGGCGGATTCCACGAGGTTTTAGTATAAATTAGAGCAGATCTGAGCGTCCCGTGTTGGAGATGAGCGTCTTCGTGGAGCAATCCGAGCGTCTTGCTGAGAGGACGCGCGGATTCTTAGTCAGGGATCCTGGAAATTTTGAGACCGGCTGGGGACGAGCGTATCGTGGAAGAGATGGGCGTCTTTCCTGGGTCGAGCGGATTCCTGTGAATCCGAGCGGATTCTTATCTAGTGCAGATTTGTTTCCAAGACTATGCTCAAGACGAGCGTCTTATAGGAGAGACGAGCGTCTTCCTTCTGAGACGAGCGTCTCCTGAGGAATCCGAGCGGATTTCAAGTCAGTGCCGAATTATGCTCTTGGCGAGGCTCAGGACGAGCGTCTTACCCTCGGGACGAGCGTCTCGTGCCGTCTTTCTCAATCCCTTATTCCTTTCTTTTGAATTTGTTTCCCTTGCACCCTTTTGTGATTCCTTCTTATCTTTTTCTGAAAGTATGCTCAACAAATGGGTAAGAAACCCTCTCTCACTACTCTTCATGTAAGAAATGCGAAAATATAAACAATATTATACAATGCAAAGATTATGGGAAGGAATATTTTACAAATGGTGGTTTGAGATAGGACTCTACCAAACTAGTTCAAATTGTCGAGATTTCTTGTCCATAGAACTCAAGGCTCTTAGAAGAAGATCAAAAGCTTGTAAACAAGCCCCAAATAAGCATAAGTATGGTTTGCTCAAATTCAAAATAAAGCTTGGCCAAGGAAACTTGTCATTCATTCTCTTTTTCACCTTTCTCTTGGCACTTGAATATTTACAATGCTTGAAATTAGTAAGCCCATGATTCTTGTCAACACAAGGTATGAAGTATGGCTCATATTCGTCCGGAGACTTCCACTCACCAACTTCTTCTTCAATTTTGGTGATGATGATAGCATTTGGATTTATCAATCCTTCAAGAGTAGAAGAAGAATTCCCATGGCATTGATGACGATGTACCTTTGGAGTTGAAATTGTGGGTGGCAAATCTCCCCAAGTAAGTTCATTCGCAAGTTTGTTCTTGAGCTTTTCCACCAAGTACCCTTTATATGATGTTTTGACTTTTTGAAGAAGGTCTTCCATATCATCTCCAACAATCATAGGCTCCATGGTGGGTGCGAAATGGTCTTCATGGTCAATAGGAAAGAGACATTCATTCTCTTCATGGTAGGGTATCTCAAATTTCTCAAGGATAGGCTCCTCAAGTAAAGCGATATCACAAGTTTCTTCTTCCTTATTCCAAAAGTCCTTGTATAACACATAAGCTTCTTTCACGATCTCGTCATCATGGCTATCTTCATAAGAATCATAGATGGGGGCTTCAATTTTCTTCAATAACTCTTTCTCCATCATCTCAATATTCACTTCAAAGGACACACCCTCATACTCACAAAGGCTAAGAGTATTTGGCTTAGTCAACCTCATGTCTTCTTCATCAAAAATAACACTTTCGTACTCACAAGAGCTCAAGGAGATTGGCTCTCCCCACTCATCTTCTATATCAAAGGTTATTACCTCAAATTCACATTCATGGCCAATGCTCAAGGACTGGTGGGGAATGGTTGCTTGGGTTGCCTTCATTTGGGCCATTCGAATTTCCAACTCCTCACCTTGGGTGACAATGCCTTGAAGAACATTGTCTCTATTCTGGCTCTCCTCTAGCATTTGTTTGAAGAAGTTTTGTTGATCTCCTATCATTTGGAGAATCACATTTTGAATGGGCTCATCTTCTTGTTGTGGGTGGGTGTAAAAATGCTTATATTGTGGAATTTGGAATTGGTTGTAAAGTGAGTTTTGGGTGGATGGTTGTTGTTGATATTGGATATGGTGATTTTGGTGGGAAAAATTGGGGTAGTAGTTAGGATTTTCATTGTATGAGTTGTAAGGTAGGTTTGTGTTGACTTGCTCCTCAAACTCCCCATACCCATTGTAGTCATACTCAAAAGATCCACCGCATACTCCATGTACCAAGTCTTGGGTCATCATCATAGCCAAGATAAAGATACAACTACAAACATGGAAACTACAATAAAACGGTAAAAATGAACCTTAAGGAACAAGTTCCTCAAGGTTAAAGCACAATTTATAATAGACAAACAAGTAAGAACTTAATCACATAACACCGTCCCCGGCAAAGGCGCCATTTTGATGGTGAGAACGAGTCGTTGTTCACTCCATCAAACACATTTATATTCTCAACAAATAACTAGCTAGTGGTTAAGTCGAGGTCGATCCATGGGATGGCGTCCTTTGGGTTCTAAGTCTATCTATCTCAATTTATGCTAGTGTCACAATTGTTGGGGTTTGTAGTTGTGTTCTAAACTAACGGAAGCAATAAAGTAAAGCAAGTAATAAATCAAGAGATGTAAACAAATGATTAAAAGCACTAGGATATCATGGGTTCTTAGGGGATTTATGGGAGTTGATCATACAAATATGTTCTCAATTATATGCAAGCACTTATTGTTGTGATGGGATCGAGTTGCTGTATAAGCTTACAATCCCTAAGAAGGTTTGGGTCCCGGAGCCGAATCGATTAAATTGTACAACACCTATAAGTCTACTTAGTCCTTTCTATTCAACTATATGCATGGTCTAATGAGACTCGAGTTGGTGTATAAGCTTACAAGTCTCATTGAAAAGATAGGTGATGGGTAGAAAATGCAAGGATTCATAGGCTCGCATTTCATCAAACATAACATGTGCATAAGTTGAAACCATAACAAGCAAGCAATTGTGAAGACATATTAGATTAAGCATGAATTATTTCCCATGTTTGTTTCTCCTAATTCCCCATTAATCCTAGCTAAGTAACTACTCACTCATTATCATGGGGAACATGTAATTAATGGTGTCAACCATCACAACAAGTATAAACATGATAAAAGAATGAGGAAATAAACAATAAAGAGTAAAGAGATTATACCAAACTTAAGATGATCCAAATAATAAAGCAGAGAATAATAGAAGAAAACTTGACTGATTGATGAAGAGTTGTCAATTCTCCAATAATAACCCAATAATCTTCAATTACCCAATAATAATAAATTTAAACAATGATTAAGGAAAGATTAATATGTAATTTTGTGGAATGATTGAGATTAATCTATTCTAATCTACTCCTAATGAAAGCTTAATCTAATCTAAGAGAACTTCTTGGTGTCTAATTGGGCTACCTTTTGATTATTACAAATGGGGTATATATAGTAGTACATCATTAGGTTAAGTAAGGATAGATTAGTAAATAACAATGCTAAGTTTTAAAATGGGGAAATGCAAGTCTTGCGAGGAGATGAGCATATCACGCTAGTGATGCCACGATCCGTTCGGACCAGGAGAGGAGACGCTCGGATTGTGAGGGGAGGATCCACTCGTCTTCTGCACGGGACGCTCGGATCATGAGAGGAGGATCCGCTCGTTTTGTGCCTAAGCCGCTCGGATTGTTGCACAGTGTGATCCTTGCTTCACGGCCTTTAGTCTTTGCATACTCCCTATTCTTGCTTTGTCGTCGTTCTTGCCTCCTCTTCATACTAGTCCATCTAATGTCGTCATCAACCTTCCAAATGTGCACGGGAGACGGGAATTCCGCCTCATTACCTCCTTTCCTATTAGACATATAAAATGCACTAGGAAAGCAAAATAGAAAGCATTTGACGGATAAAATGGCCATGAAATGTTATAATAGTATGCAAAATAGGTTCAATTAGGGGACTAAATGTAAGCAAATAAGAGTCACATCAATCAGCAGCTCCGTCAGTCGAAAAAGTTGATCGATTATCCAAACCAGTCGATCGACTAACCAAAATAGTCGATCGACTATCAAGCCCAGTCGATCGACTTTTTTCAATTTCCTCGGTATTCACATCTGCAGATTTAGTCGATCGACTAATATTTTCCGTTGATCGACTTTTTTCAGACGTTACAACAGTTTCGTCAGCGAACTTTTCTTCCGCATCCAAATCTAACTCTTCAATTATGACATTTTCAAAGGCCTGAGGCATCTCTAGTCCATTGTATGTAAGACCACTTCTAAGATGTATCGCATTACCAGTGTCATGCGGCTTTTCAGGCTGAGACGGCAACGTACCCGGTTGTCTACTGGAAGTTAATAATTGGGCAATTTGAATGTCCAACATCTTATTATGTGTCGTCAATTGAGTAATTAGAGCCTTCTGCTTCTGTGAAGCCATCATTTGTTGTTGTAACAAGGCTTTAATTTCCAACATATCGTTAGTTAGAGCTTGCTGAGGAGGTTGCATCTGTTGTTGATATTGTTGATGCTGAGTAATGAACCGTTGACCTCCTTGGTTTTGCCTTTGATAATTGCTTTGTTGAGCAGTGCGATTCTAGGGAATCACATATTGAGAACCCTGTGGTTATTATAGTGTTGTGGTAGGATTAAGGACATTCTGGCTTCGGTACGAGAAATTTGGATGCTCCCTAGTCCTTTCATTAAAAAAGTTAGAGTACGGTGTACCTTGCTTAAAAGATTGAAAAGCATGGACCTGTTTTATCGTACTCATACATTCATATGCACTATGGCCCGCAATGCCACTTTGATCACAAGGTGTGTCCTGTTGGACCATGGCCTGAACCATCTGCTGGTTTCCCAAAGATTGGGATGTCTTCAATTCGGCAATCTGGGCAATTAATGCCTCTAACTGAGCTGCAACGACTCCATATGAACTACCCCCTCTTGTACTTTCTCTGGGTTACCATACTCAGTAGTGTGAGTAGCTATATCATCAATCAATTTCCAAGCATTGGCATCAGTGTTGTTGTTTTGAAACCTCCCATTTGAGGAAGAATCAAGCAAGGCTCTATGATCGCCGTACAGCCCATTATAAAACTGATTACATAAAAACCAAATCTGGAAACCATGATGAGGAACGGAGTGGACTAGTCTCTTGAAGCGAACCCATACCTCATTAAGGTCTTCAGTGGGGCCTTATTTGAAACTCGTAATTTGGCTTTTAAGAGCATTTGTCTTCTGCGGTGGAAAATACCTCTTGTAGAATGCAAGAACTAGTGTATTACAGTCATTAATAGCATTAGCTTCCATGTCCAAATCACGCAACCACTCCGCAACACCATCTGGCAGAGAAAAAGGGAATACAACTTGTTTTACTTGGTGCTGAGTTACCCCGGCAGTCAAAGGGATGGAGCAACAGTATGTAACGAACTTCTCCATATGTTTAGTAGGATCTTCACTAGCTCCACCTCCAAACATGTTTCGCTCTACGAGGTAAATATAGGATGGACGGATCTCAAAGGTGCCATCATCGGTGGTGGGTAGTGAAGAACGTGTCGTTGTACGCCTTCAAACAATATTTATAGTCTCAACAAACAACTCTTAGTAGAGCGGTAAGTAAAGGTCGGATCCCAACGGACGGGTATTGGATTAAGCTATCAAATGCAAGTAGTTATACCTTTAAGTCACAATTTGGTTTGGGTTGAGATGGTTATCTAAACTAGTTAACAAATGCAAAGTAAAAAAATGAAAGTGAAGCAAAGCAAGCAAATGGGGTTTGTAAAGAATTGATTAAGGCACTAGGGTGTCATGGGATCATATGGGAATCATAATGAGATCACATAAATAAGTTTCATAGATGCAAGAAATTTACTGTTGTAGTGTAATCGAGTTAGTTTATATCTTACAATTCCTAGGAAGTTTTGGGTCTCAGAGCCGAGTCGGTTAAGATTTTACAACACCAACAACGACTTAGTCCTCCCTATTCAACTATATGCATAGTCTAACAAGCCTTGAGTTAGTTTATGTAAACATGCAAATGAAAGTAAAACAAAGCAAAGCAAATAGGGCTTGTAAACAATTGATTAAGGCACTAGGGTGTCACGGGTTCATATGGGAATCATGGTGAGATCATACAAACAAGTTTCATAGATGCAAGAAAATTATTGTTGTAGTGGAATCGAGTTAGTTTATATCTTACAATTCCTAGGAAGTTTTGGGTCTCGAAGCCGAGTCGGTCAAGACTTTACAACTCCTACAAGTCGACTTAATTCTCCCTATTCAACTATATGCATGGTCTAACAAGCCCTGAGTTGGTTTATGTCTGACAAGTCTTGTTGAAAGGATAAGAGATTCATGCTAGGTTGTCAATCAAGCATTTCATCAAGCATAACATGTGCATAAGTTGAAACTACAACAACCAAGCATTCCTATGAACTTATTAAGTAAATATCTACCCCATGATTAACTCCCCTAATCCCCCATTAACCCTAGTTAAGGAACTACTCACTCATTATCATGGTGAACATGCTAACAAAGGTGTTAATCATCTTAACAAGTCTAAACATGATGAAAAAGTAAAACAATAAACAAGGATTAAGTAAAGAGAAGAGAAATTGTACCAACTTACGATGATCAAATAGAAAGCGAAGAATAATAGAAGAAAACTTGATGGATGTTGAAGAGTTATCAATTCTTCAATAAACCCAAATAATCTTCAAATTACCAAACTAGATCTAAGAATACTTTGAACAATAATTAAGGAAAGATTAAGATGTGATTAAGATTGAATTGTGTAATCGAATTGTATTAATCTACTAAGTAACTTGGATTAATCTAAACAAACTTGGTTTATGGTAATATAACTTCATAATCTAACTTGCTAATACAAGGGAGTATTTATACTAAGTACAAGTATTAGGTTAACTAAGGGCTTAAATGACGATTAAGCCCCTTAAATGAGTTTAACGCCTTGCAAGTCCTGCTTGGAGACGCACGACCTCCTCTTGATGGACGCCCATCCTGTAATGAAAGACGACCGTCCTGCTCCGGGGACGCTGGGGCTGAGCTTGGGGACGCCCGTCCTTCCCTTTGGATTTCCCGAACTGTCTCTGGGACGCCCGTCCTGAAGGGCAGATTTACTTCTTCTTCCTTTGGTTGTCCCCTAACTCGTGGGGATCAATGGGGAGTCATGGGGGTCCTTCATCATTGCCCATATACTTGTTTTTATGACTTAGGCCTTTAGTTTTGGTCTCCTCCTTGTTGCTTGGTCGTTAGATGTGCTCCATTTAGCTCCGTTTTGCACCATAAAAGCAAGGCTAGCATTCCTCTCCTACCAAGGATACAAAACCTCATAGAATATGCAAAGTAGGAAGCTAAAGATAAGAAACAACCCTAATGCATGCAAGAAAGCATAGGAACGAGCCTAGTTAGGGGACTAAATGTGCGTAAATGTGAGTCACATCAAATATCCCCAAACCGAACCTTTGCTCGTCCCGAGTAAAGAGGTGACTAAAACTATGATCTTTATTTATAACCTAGCCGATGTGAGACAATTAGCGGGTCTCACTCTGCCCCTTCAACTCGCAACAAGACATCTATGAGGTAAGATGCCTTCTTGCAAGGCAAGGTGGGGCTTGCCAAAATGGCGATTCCTCCAAGCATTAAGCACAAAAACAAATCAAAGGATGCATCTACAAAAGAATAGCCACTTTCCTCATCTAAGTGGCAGAAATCATCTATAAGGGAAGCAATTTAGGGGTACACATTCCATCATAGATATTAGTTCTCCTAGTTACTAAGTCCAAGAGGATGCAAATAAGACACCTCCAAGTTGTGTTAAACTAGGCTATTTTCGTCCAAAATTGCTAAATGCTTTTCTCAAGGGTGATCGGATGGGGGTGGAAGGATGATCCTTATGATGTTAGTGGCATATGACATGACAAATCTCGGATTCTCTACAAGTTTAAAGGCCAAGGATCGTCCAAAGCTCAACAAGGTGGCATAACAAAAACAATTTTTGGGAATGAAGTGCTCAAGTCAATAAAACAAAAGTAGTGGATTTGACTAACATTCAAAATTTCACCTCAATTCAACTTTCGCATTTCACATTTCAAAACTTTGAGATGGGGTTTGTCCCTCATTTGTTAGTGTCCTTTGCTTTCGCCAATCGCTTATTAGGCAACCAGTTACCCTCTAGACAATAGCTCTTGGGGTGATAGTCACTTTGTCTTTGGGTTGCCGAATTCACAACCGTGTGGGGGCCCAATTCAATGGATCCCATTGAAGTGGTATTCCTCCATAAAATTTCTTGGCATTTCAACAATTCAAAACATTTGAGGTTTCCTTGGCAATTAAAATGATTCCACATCACAAAATTTTTGAAGTAAGCACTTCAAACTTATTAATGAAAAGTATTTTTGGGTTGCCAAACCACCAAGTCAATCAAGGTCCCCTAGATAAGTTTATCAAGTCCATATCACATCATAAGGTTGGATAGGTGACACACATGAAAACCCTTGACTAGGCCTTAGATTATGGGACAAAAGATACTAGTATGACACATCCTAGGGTGTCTTGAGGGTATTCTAGCAAACAAAGTCTCAAGGAGAAAAATTATCTACAAGGGCCTTATATAAACTTGTCAAGCTTCCTAAATAGGCATTTTCACAAAACAATTTCTATCATACAACTACATGCCATGATGCAACTAACATATATACAACTCTAATGCATATGTTTCTATCAACTAATATGTCATATAAGCTAAATGCAAACTCTTAATACATAGGTTCATACCGCATCAATAAAAAATTAGCCACTTGTCATTAACATAATAGAAAGGAGAAGGAGATTTGGAAAGATCATACCATTCGGTCTTCTATATCTTTCATGCCTCGAATGTGGCGTAGTCGTCCCAATATGATAAGAGTGACAAACAAAGTGTAACACCCCCATTTATTTAGGATCCTTTAGCTAGAAATTTCCAAATAAATAGGACTGTTACCATCTCGGTTTCCCGAGGTAGTGAATAACAAAGTCCAACTCACCAAAGTACTTTAAATTAAAACTTAGTGATTACAAGTTCATTACAACTTAACCAACTAAAACTTAATATAAAATAATTACAACTCGCAGCGGAAATAAATAAAGTGATTAAATATTCTATGTGGTCTAAACTTCTAGCTAGATTGGCCAAGTCCTCACGCATTCCCATAAGCTCCCAAGTCAGCTAATCTTTAGTACCTGTCAAATCTGCTCCCCATTAAGGTTCACCACAGGTGTTCACGAATACACTGTCAATCACGAGGTTGAGTAGGAATAGCCAAACAACCACAATAAATAGATACAAGAACAATATTAAATGCAAATGCAATGTATGCTCATGATCAATCCTCCGACGCTCCCGTTCATCCCGCCAATCCCTGGCCGGGGTAGTCTCATCATCCCAATCGAAGTTGAGGTAGTCTCATCATCCCAGAACAAGTCCTGCAGAACCAGTTCTGAGGTATCCAATGCAAGTGCTCATGATATGAAAATGCAAACAATTAAGCAACACAATTCCTTACCATCTCAGACACGAAGCTGAGGAATCCAATAATCAATATAATCATCTCAGTCACGAGCTGAGGTAGTCAATATTTAAATCATATCAGTCACGAGCTGAGGTAGTCAATAATCAAATCATCTCAATACAACCAACCAACAATCATATATCATCCCATCACAATTCCAAATAATTCAACCAATAAAATCAGATAATACCATTCAAGTAAACATTAAAGTGATTGAGTAGCTATCCTACCTGGCAAGCAAATCCAAATCAAGCAGCTCAAAGCGATCCAAATAATAAAGCAATCCAAACCCGATTATAATTTCTTCACAATAGTCACCTAATCAAAATATTATAATTTCCATCAATTATTAATTATTACATTCTATCTTTTTATAAATTATATTCGTTATTTCAAATTAATTATATATTATTATTATCAAAGGATTACGATATTAAAAACCCGATTCAAAAACAAACCCGAGTCATCCAAACTTAACCAATTAAAACCTGTCACAAATTACCCAATTAATAAATCCCGTCTTAAAACTCCGTATCAATATTAGACACGACCCAATAAAATAAAAAGAGTCACGTGTATGCCAAACTTAGAACATGACAACTACCCTCCAATCTCCATACTTATACTCCCCATACCCTACAACCCGTGTAATGCCCAACCGACAACCACCATCTCCAACACCAACCCCCACCGGAATACACCTCTGCTAATGACCCAGCCACCACACACGGCCTCAACAGGCTGTCCTAACCACCCTACGCAACTCCACCAACCACAACACTCAATACACACCCACAACTCCAACCCGCCAACAACCAACCACCATACCCCACCACCTCTGGCCACCACCGTCATCACCACTAACCCACGGTGGTTCCAGGGTGGTTCCCTCATCTCCTCGACCCAACTATAGCAGCCACGACTTCCTCCTAAACCCGACTACAACAACACCAATACCTTCCCCTGTTTCTCGTTTTCCAACCACCAACCACCACAAATCACCACCTGCAACCACCACAACACCTCCCCCAAGGTCACAAACCCACCATAGCCAGGTCAATTCGAGTCGAGATATGGTGGTCAAACAACCTGGTTTAATACAAGCATACAACAATCGACAACAACCCACAACCCATACGAAATTCCGACCAACCACCGCATAAACCACCCCCCCTCAACCACCTAAAGCCACCCACAGTGGTCGACTAACCACCTTAAGTCGTCCCCACCCAGGTCCAGGTCCAAACCAGTCACGAAAAGCGTTAAAATCCGTAAAACCACATACTGCATACCCTCTCCAACCACCCTCGAAAACACCAGCAAACCACCCCCTTCCCGTTGGTCAACGGTTCTCCAACACGGGTCCGGTCACTCCCTGATGTCCCACGGTTAAGGTGACGGTCTTAGCAAGTCCTATGGTGGTCTAAATAACAAGTTATAATGAAGCAAAGTGTATACATAACACGGTCTTAAAGTATTACCTTGAGGCGATAATAAAATTTAATTCTTTTGCTTTTCTCTTCCTTAATTGAAGATTAAAGCTTGTCCTCTTAGCTTTCCAACGCCACCAGAATATTTGGGTTTATTTGGAGGATTGACAACCTTCCAATCATTCATCAAGTACTTCTATTATTCTTGCTTATTATTTTGGAATCATCATTAAGAATAATTCTCTTAATCCCTTTTTAATTATTGTTAATCATCTTTACTCATTCATCATGTTTTGCTTTGTTGATATGATTGACAACCTTGTTAACATGTTAAACTTGATAATGAGTGAGTAGTTTCCTTAACTAGGGTTAATGGGGAATTAGGGGAAACCAACATGGGGATTGATTCATGCTTAATGTAATATGCTTTCATAATTAATTTGCTTGCTTCTTGTAATTTCAACTTATGCACATGTTATGTTTGATGAAATGCGAGCCTATGAGTCCTTGCATTTTTTACCCATCACTTATCTTTTCAATGAGACTTGTAAGACATAAACCAACTCGAGTCTCATTAGACCATGCATATTGTTGGATAGGGAGGATTAAGTCGACTTGTAGGTGTTGTACAATCTAATCGATTTGGCTCCGGGACCCAAACATTCCTAGGGATTGTAAGATATACACTAACTCGATCCCATCACAACAATAATTGCTTGCATCTAGTTGAGAACATGTTTGTATGATCAAATCCCATGAATCCCCTATGAACCCATGACACCCTAGTGCTTTTAATCAATTGCTTACACCTCTATTCAATCATCTTGCTTGTTTACTTTTATTGTTATTTAGTTTAGTAATCTTCTTATCTCAACCCAAATTGTGACGCCCTTAGACACCACTACTTGCAATCAAAAATCCTACATCAATACCCGTCCCTTGGGATCTGACCTTTACTTACCTCTTTACTAATAGTAGAGTTGTTTGCGAAGATTATAAATATTTTTTTGGTCTAGGTACTCCTAACGACAAGTAACCGAAATCTAAGCTAAGAAAGCGACCGACCAAAAATGGCGCCGTTGCCGGGGATGGTGTTAACTTGATTTGATTTTCTTTGATTGTTATTAGTTGTGTCTTTCATTGCCTTGGGGAAGTAAAACTCCTCAAGGTTTGTTCTAATTGTTTTCGAGTTGTTTGATATTTTGCATGTCTAGAAGATCACAAGGTAACTTGTTACCCATTGATCACGAAATTGAAAGGACTTTGACAACCAATAGAAGACTTGCTAGAAACACTTTGAGAGGTATTGGTGAGGTTGTAGATCAACCCACAATGCCTAAGTTTTCATCACATTCCGTACCAACCGAGGAGAACCTACCCAATGGTACTCCCACACCACAACACTTGACCGGAAATTTCATTGCAAAATCCGCATTTATCCAATTAGTCGAAAGAAGCCAATTTGGGGGAGATGCCTAGTGAAGACCCTCATTCTCACATGGAGACTTTTTGTGACTATTGTGATGCGATTTCACAAACCGGAGTGACTCAAGACCATATTCGATGTGTAATACCCCGTATTTTATATTGTTTATTGAGTCGAGTAATTGTCTGGTCGTATTGATATCGTAGGATCGAGTTATTCGTAAGCTTGTCAAGACGGGTTTAACTGAATGAGATCACGTTAACTAATTCTTTTACCAACCACGCGGACCCATAACATTTACCCACTTACCCAATAATGTTTACCCATGACCCATTTACCATCTAACCTAATTCTACCCTAACATTACAAACCCTACTCCCTCACCCGCCTACCTCTTTTCAACGGCGCATTTCCCAACCTTCACGCAAATCGAGAGAGGGAGAGTGAGTGTGGGTGTTGACAGCGCAGCAGGGAAGATTTAGGGGTGGTTGTCGACGTCCGGTGGCAACCCTGGTGGCGGGTGTGGCGGCAGGAAAGGTAAGAGCACAACCCTTCTCCTCTTTCTGTCGAGTTATTGGCTATTGTTTCGTGTCTTATAGGGGCGTTTTTGGTGGTTGTTGCAGGGGTATAGGAGTAGAGTGGTGTGAGACGAGTGACTTGGTGGTTGTTGGGGTGGTCTTAGGTGGTGGTATTGGCAGAGAGAGGCGGCAGCAACCAGGGGGTAGCAAACGGGTTTAAGATGCGGGTTTCAGGTGAGTTAGATGGTTAGGATTGGGGTGGCGCCACCGTGGACTCGGGGGAGGTCGAAATGGCGGCGCCATGTCGTCTGGATTCGTGGGCTGACGGCGAGCAGGTCAGTGGAGGGTTGGCAGGGAATAGGTGTTGGTTGCGGTGGTGGTAAGGAGAGAACAAGGGGTGGTTGGTGAGGCACGGCGTTGAACCAGGCCAAAAGACGGCCATGGTTTGACTCGCCGGCGGGAGTCTACCCCAGTGGGGGTGGTCGTTGGTGGCTGGGTCAGTGTGGGGGTTTGGGCTGGTGGTTGACACGGCCTAGTGGTGGCGCGTGGGAGCGTGGGAACGCGTGTAAAGGGATGGTGGTTGATGACGGGTTATTCGAATTGTTTTGAAACGGGTTTTCATAGTTTAATCGTTATAATTCGTTAATTTATCGTATTGTTAATTAATTAATTTAATTCTCGAGTCTTCTAAATAATTTATTTAATTTAATTCCCGAGTTATTTAAATAATTAAAGACGGGTTTTGAGTCGGGTTTGTTAAAAGAAAAAAGTTACTATATCGGGAAAGTTTCCATTTTAGGAAATTCTATTTTTTTAGTAACTTCTATTTTGGGAACGGGAATAGTTAAGTGATTGTTTATCATTTAATTATCTTTCAGAGGGAGCATTGTTGTGGAATATTACTGGACACCCGATTATTTGACTGCAGTACTGAGGTAGGGAAATACACTTGACTTCTTATCGTGTTATTGAATTGTGTTGACTTGTTTGTGTTTCATATGCCCAAGTTGTGAACGTGACTTGATTCGTGGTTGTTGGTTACGCTATGAGATGGTTGACTGAACTGTTCGTGTTGAGTGTGTTATCACAACATTGGTAGCTGGCATGATTTCATTCATTGATATACATATTGTATTGCATTGTTTACTGTTGTGCATTCATATGCATTGGAGATGGAGGATGTTGAGGTGATATGGTGTGGTGATGAGGATGTTGTGATAAGGCCTAGGCGGGTTCTGCAGGACTTGCCCTTGTGTCCTCAGCTGCGAGCTGGCAGATCGGCTACGGTCGATATATATAGTCTACCGGGGATCGGTATGGCTGGGTTGTCCGGGTTATGAGATATGAGCTATGATATATGAGTTGAGATGGAGATGGAGGTGACGGAGGATCATGCATATCATATTTTTGTTGTTTAATTGTTTTCCCTACTCAACCTCGTGGTTGACCCTGTGTATTCGTGAACACCTGTGATGACCCAAATATTGGCGAGCAGACTTGACAGGTTTAGAGATAGAACGGGAGCTGGATGGGCGTGAGACACTGGATCAGACGACTTAGTAGCTAGATCATCATCTAGAAGACCTTCACTTTTATTTATGTTAGTTCTTGTAATTTGATGTAAATGAGGTTTGTAAAAGTTAAGTTAAAAGTAATTATATAATTTGCCTTGGAGTTTAATTTGTTATTCACTACCTCGGGAAACCGAGATGGTAATAGTTCGGTTTATTAGGAAATGTCTTGCTAAAGGCTCCTTCATAAACCGGGGTGTTACACGATGGGTCTTATTTCCTTTTTCTCTAATTGGTACCGCGAAACAATGGTTGAAGAGCCTTGATAAGGCTACTCTTGGAATTGACTCTTGGAAGAAGTTGGCTCTAGCTTTCTACAAAAAGTTCTACCCTCCGGAAAAGACTAACATGCTAAGAGCCCAAATCACGGGTTTTAAGCAATGGGACGAAGAATCTTTGTATGAAGCTTGGGAGCGATTCAAAGGAACTTGTCGCTCATGCCCTCATCATGGACTTAGCGAGTGGTTCTTGGTACAACAATTTTGGAATGGTCTTTATGAAAACTCCCGAAACATTCTCAACATGGGATCAAATGGTATGTTCACCGAAGTTGACGATAATCAAACCTGGAACAAGATTGAGGAAATGGCGGTCCATAATTCACAATATAGTAGACCTCGCAAGGCTACTAGAGGAGGAAAGCATGAAGTGGACTCTATTACACAATTGGGAGCTCAACTTAGTGCTCATATTGATACCATCAACTTGAAGTTTGAAAAGGCTATGTCTAAGCTTGAAGAAGCCTCAAAATCACCAAAGCAACATGTTAATGCCATGGTAGCATCTTCATCGATTCCAAATGGAATATGTGAGAATTGTCGAACTTTGGGACATGACCAAAGTGAATGTAGGGGAACAAGTGAGCAAGTGAATGATTTTCAAGCATACAAAAGTGGTACCCCTTATTCCAACTATTACAATGAAAACACCAAATTTCATCCAAATCTCTCATACAAAAGCCAAAATGTTCAAAACCCTCAACCAACATACACTCCAACTCCAATGAGAAACCAAAATCAAAGACCCTTTTACAACCAAAACCAAGGTTACCAAAATCAAACTCCATACAATCAACAAAATTACCAAGGTTTTGATGTTCAAAAAGCGGTCCTCCAAATGCAAAAGAATCAACAAGAATTTTTCACTCAAATGCAAAAAGATAGTCAAGCAAGAGACATCACCATCAACAACATCCTAGCCCACACAAAAATGTTGGAAACTCAAATGACCCAACTAGCATCTTCAAACTCTCAAAGACAAAAGGGGCAATTACCACCTCAAAGTAATCCCCCAAGACATGAATCGGTTAGTGCCATCCACTTGAGGAGTGGTACAAGATATGAAGGTCCAAAGAAGCAAGTTGAGGATGAAGTTGTAGAGGCTAGTGACAAGGAAAGAGTTGTGCAAAACTCTAGGGAAGAAGAACCCACCAATCAAGAAGTTTCAAAGAAGAATAAAGAAAAGGCCAAAGAGAAGGTACCCATTGTGATTAGACTTCTATTCCCGAGTCGTCAAGCTAAGCCTAAGTTTGATGACCAACTTGGAAAATTCATGGAAATTGTGAAGAATTTAGAAGTCTCGATTCCTTTCACGGAATTGATCAATCACGTTCCGGCCTATGCAAAATACATGAAGGATATCCTTACAAAGAAGAAATCAATCCGAAAGCTTGAGACTATTGCCTTCACTAAGGTGAGTAGTGCCATCCTTCAAGGGAGTTCACCTCCAAAGATCAAGGATCCGGGAAGCTTCTCCATTCCTGCACTATTGGTGACACTACAATCAACAAAGCTTTATGTGACCTTGGGCAAGTGTTAGTGTCATGCCATATTCGGTTAGCAAGAGGCTAGGAATGGGAGAACTCAAATGCACCAACATCACGCTTCAAATGGCGGATAGATCGACAAAGACACCTTTAGGGGTATGGGAAGATGTTCCCGTGAGAATTGGAAAATTCTTCATCCCGGTGGATTTCGTTATTGTTGACATGGAAGAAGACTTCAACATTCCTATTATATTAGGAAGACCTTTCTTGCACACCGCGGGAGCGGTGATTGATGTGAAGCATGGAGAGCTCACCCTTGAAGTAGGAGATGAAACCATTACTTTCAATCTTGACAAGACCATGAGAGCTCCCCGATTGCATGAGCCATGTTTTATGGTTGATCACTATAGCCGGAAAGATGATAGGAAGAAGTTGGAATTTCAATGGAGAAAGAAAGTGGATGATGCCCCATCAAAAGAGCAAGGAAATTGCAACAATGAGAGCTTGAAAAGCTCACCCATGACAAGTGAAGAAGAAGGCCTCATTGGCCAACACACGAAAGAAAGAGAGTTGTCTTTATCAACTCAAGACTTTTTTAGTGAGCAAGTAGACGAAGTATGCGGTCTTTGGGATGATGAGTTTGAAGGGATATTCAATCCCTATATTGGTAATGCTATGACCAAAGGCCATCATGGAGAACCAAAAGTGCAAAGATCTATTGAGGATCTTTATCATGATAATGAGCAAGCTTTCGACTACTTCTTCAAGGTGTTGAGTAACATCAACAACACCTTGAACATGCCCCCTTGACATCTCACATTGGATGAGAGTTTGGTGGAATCCTCCCTAAACCACCATTTGTAAATATTCTAACTCCCTAACTTGCATTTCAATTATTCTATTGTATTTTTGTCATTTTTGGATTTACATTTTTGTGCCTTGATCAAGATATTCATCATTTTGAGAGAAGTGAGGGAGGGACTTATGAATTTATTGATGTGTAGTGCTTTGACTTAGTTTGGGGATATCAATTGCCTAGGCTATTCATGCCTTTGTAGTGCCCCTACAATGAAGAACATAAGAATTGAAGAATGAAATGACACGGGTTACGAAGCACCCACGGATGGACCTGAATCCGTGTGGTCAAGGAGGAATCCGAGCGGCCTAAGGGATAATCCGCTCGTCCTGAATAAACCCGAGCATCCAAGCCAACAGACTCTCGTCTGGTGAAGCTACAGAAATTAAAATTTGGGTCTGACTGTTAATCCGAGCGTCCCAGCCAGAAACACGCTCGTCTCAGTCTGGACGGTCGTCCATCAAGAAAGACGCTCGTCTTTTTGCTGCCAAATTCTGGGATTCTTTCCTGGAAAGGAATCCGAGCATCCTAAGCAAAAAGACGCTCGTCTCAGCTCAAGGAATCCGCTCGTCTTTCCTGCGGTCCGCTTGTCCTATGGCGTCTTTTTATGAACCCATTTTCTGAAGAATCCGAGCGTCCCGACCCCTGGTCCACTCGTCTCCCTCTGCAAATTCAAAACTAACGGTTCTCTTTAAACCGTCCTTTCCCATTCATTTTTATTCTTTCAAAACACAAACACTACCCAAACCCTAAAACCCTCATCCTCTCCATCAACAAAAACAAATTTCCTCAACCAAATTCAACCAAATCAAATCCAAACTTCCTCACAACAAAAATTAATCACTCCTTTTGCAACAACAAGTGATTCAAACACCAAAATCTTCAAATTTTGAGTCGATATTTAGGATACAAAGCAACATTCATTCATCTTAAATCGATTTGGGCATTACTAGAAATTGAAGATTTCAATCTTTCATTGGTGTAATTAAGCAAAGGAGAATGGCAAGAACAAAAGGTGGAAACAAGGCACCTCAAAAGAAGACCCTTTCTAAGAGGCAACAAGCCCTTCTTGATAAGCAAACATCAAAGGCATTGGTAGTCCATGAGGCAAGGTTGGAGGTTCAACAACAAAATCCCCCTATGGAAGCTACTACTTCTTCAACTCCGGTCATTGAACAATTATCTGATTATCCGGAGTTAATTTTCACTTCCGACTCCCATAGGGAGAAATTCATTCTCTTTGCTAAGAAAACCATCATGCCTACTAAGTTTATTTGTGAAGATGCATTGTCAAAGTTGGGTGTCCTTGAACAAACTAAGACCTTTTTCGAGTCTATGGGGTTGAGTAAATTGTTTACAATGCAAGAATTGACATACTCCTCCCTTACCTTAGAGTTTTTGAGCTCTTTGAAAGTCACAAAGGTGGAGACCCGAACCATTATTGAGTTTCGTCTTGAAAATGTTGATAGATGCTTATCTTATGACGAATTGGGTAAGATATTTGGCCTTAGTGATAGTGCGAAATTTACAAAGATGCCTACCAAGTATGACCCCGCTCCTCTTTGGATGACAATTTCCGAAATGAAATTCACACGTTTTCATGATTGCCGTGCTCTCTTAGTCCACCATCCGGGCATTAGAGTATGGCATAAGGTCATTGGGAATACTTTGATAGCTAGAAATGGCACAAACCATCTTACCAAACTCGATTTTATCCTTCTTGAGTCGGCTTTGAACATTGGGAGAGAATTTACTGTAACACCCCGATTTATAAAGGAGCCTCTAGCAAGACATTCCCTAATAAACCGGACTGTTACCATCTCGGTTTCCTGAGGTAGTGAATAACAAATTAAAGTCCAAGGCAAATTACATAATTTCTTTAACTTTAACTTTTTACAAAACCTCATTTACATCAAATTACAAAGAACTAACATAAATAAAAGTGAAAGTCTTCTAAATGATGATCTAGCTACTAAGTCTTCTGATCCAGTGTCTCACGCCCATCAAGCTCTCATCCTATCTCATAAACCTGTCAAGTCTGCTCCCCAATATTTGGATCGTCACGGTGTTCACGAATACTGTGGTCAACCACGAGGTTGAGTAGGGAATACAATGAAACAACAAAATATGATATGCATGCTCCTCCGTCACCTCCACCTCCATCTCAACTCATATCTCATAACCCGAACGCC
Organism: Silene latifolia; assembly: GCF_048544455.1. NCBI lineage: Eukaryota > Viridiplantae > Streptophyta > Magnoliopsida > Caryophyllales > Caryophyllaceae > Silene > Silene latifolia. Next base: position 172,237,827 of record NC_133534.1, on the reverse strand, counting down.
CACCATACCGATCCCCGGTAGACTATATATCGACCGTAGCCGATCCGCATTTCTTGTTGAGGACACCAGGGCAAATCTGCAGAACCCGCCCTGGGCCTTATCACAACATCATCATCACCACACCACGTCACCACAACATCCTCCATCTCCAATGCATATGAATGCTCAAGAAATTAATGCAACACAATATGTATATCATTGAACTGGTAAATCATAGAATCATGCCGGTTACCGAATGTTGTGATAATATACTCAATACGATCAATTCAGTCAAGCACATTCCAGGATATGAATCATAACATGAATCAATAACCACGAATCACGTCAACGTTCACAGTTTGGTCATATGAAACACAAACAAGTCAACACCATTCAACAACAACGATAATAAGTCAAGTGTATTTCCCTACCTTTTCGCAATCCAAGCACACAAGCAATCAATTATGATCCTTCACATATCCATCACCTACATAACATAATTATGTATAATTACCACCTACTCAATCAAATAATCATGCACATAACCTAGACTCATCATAACTTAATAGGAATATCAACTTAAAGAACAAACACGATTTTTCCTGATTTTCCAGCACATGACAGACTCGGAATAAAATACATAACTAATTCCAGAAAAATCAAATTGATACAAGGCTAGTTGGATTGGAACCCCATGAGTCTTAGCTACAAATTATATCTAACGTGTTTTTCTCAAATTCCAAACTTATCAAGAGTTTTCAGACTGATTTCCAAAACCTGACAGAAACCGTCGCATAAAAAGTATTGATTCATAAAATGAGTTTAAAACATTATTTTGTAGTAATTCCAAATCCTATTATCATCTAGACTCTACAAAGATGATGTATGAAGAAGCCTCATAACTGAATCGACATAAAAATTAGGGTTTCAAATCATTTTCCACAACCAAATCAGATTCGCGGACTTTTCAGCGACATGTTCATAAATAAATCACCTAGGACAAACCATAAAGAATTTGACTACGATATTTTATATGCATAAACTAGATATCAAATAAACAGGACTCTCTTTTCAAACGTTTTGAAGACGAACAATTTAAAAGAGTATAAACAATGGAATGAAATCGACTTAAAACAGGGAAATCGAATTAGGTTGGAATCGATGAGAAATCTTCAATCAAATGAAAGGCTCGACAATTCTTCTTCCTCTCCCTTTCTCTAGGTTTAGAAATGGTTTTATGAATGATAAAATGAGAAGAGGGGAGAGGGAGAGCGGCTCTTAGATTAGGTTTAGGGTAAATGGTGGTTACATGTTCCGGGTAGGGCAAATGGGTTAAACGGGTATGGTCGTTGGGTAAATGTAGATGGGTAATTCTTGACCCAAAAGACAAAATGTGATGTAGCCCGACTCAACATATACGATATAAACCCGACTTAATAACATTCACGATATTACGATGCAACCAATATAAAATGTATAATACTAATATATAATAATATCCGTTTAATCGATTATATAAAATACGGCGTATTACAGTCTACCCTCCTTAAAAGAAACTTCGTCCCGGAGTTTACCCTCTCTACCAACCAACGCAAACGAATTATGAAACGCATATACAAATGTATGTAAGGCACCCACCAAATTGAATATTAAACGCAGTATTATATTTGGTTGATCGATGGTTTAATGTTGATTGTGGCAAAGAAGGCACGGCCTTTATTGTCAATGGAGGACTAGTTACCTATTTGGCTAAGCATTTTAAACGGGATTTCAACAAGAACAACACTTATGCACCGGTAAAATGTGGCCATCTTATCGATTTGCGCACCATGATTCTAAAGTTTAAGCGGGTCAAGAACGATACTCTTGAAAACAAGTTTGGGTGGTTGACAAATGAAGCTAGATCCTTCACTTTGCCTAGCAAAATTTGCCGATTGAATGTTCATCGACCGAACTACCTTCTCCCACTCTCCGAAGAGACCGAGTACATCATTCAGCACCAAGGGGACGAAATTGTCGAGCCCTCCTCCTCCATTATCACCCCACCTTACCCATTTGAGTACCACGAGTTCAATCCTAAAGATGCCAAGGCGGGAAATGATTACTTGACTCTACTCATGAGGGAAATGCATAAACAAGCTTACAATGATAGAGTTGATGCTTACAAGGCCCAATATCCACCCCTCCTACATCTAGCTAGGCAAGGACTTCTTGATCCATCTTGTCCTTTGCCTTGTTGGGCGGATAGGGAAGTATTCTTTCCTAGCACTTCTAGTGGTGGTAGACCGGGTGGAGAGGAAATGGTTGTTGATGAGAGTGGTGACCAAGAAGGAGAAGAAGAAGAAGTTCAAGAAGAAGAAGAAGAAAGTGAGGAAGAACAAGAAAGTGAAAGTGAGAGTGGACATGATTCCACATCTTTGGAGGTTGATGATGCCTCAAGCGAGGAAGAAGATGATAATGATGATACGATGGGTGAGGACTAGCAAACTTTTGGAGGCTCCTACATTCTTACACCTCCCTTATGGTTTGTCTACTTCTCTTGTTTTTATTTTATCTTGATCATTTTAAGGAGTCCTAGCAACATTGGAGGACTAACACATTGGCATCATTAAGGTGTTCATTTTTATTGTTCCCGACTTGAAAATTCCTAAATGACAATTTTTAGTTTCATGCATTGCATTCTATGTGCATGAACTCCCCCGAAATTCTTGACATTAGAAATAATGTCTATTTTGGTTTGGGGAAGTCCATGCATATGCATTGGGAGCTAATCCAAATTATGCTCTCCGCCATAACAAACACACATGCATCATGCAGTGTAGTTTAGTGTAGTTTGCATTTAGTTTAAAAATCATGCATATTCATTGCATAATTTCCTATCGTATTGGCCATTGAGGACAATGCCCATACTAGTGTGGGGATGGAAAATTCTAACTTGACTTTTATACAAAATCCAAAAAAATCAAAAAAAAAAAAATTCGAAAAAACCAAAAAAATTGAAAAATTGAAAATCCAAAAACAAGTTCATTTCCCTTTGTAGTGTAGTCTTGTATATATATTGTTAATGCGGTATTGAAGACCACATGGTATGATCTTTCCAATCTCCTTTTTCCTCTTTATGTTAATGACTATGTGGCTTTAATTTGATTGATGCGGTATAAACAATGTGAATCTAGGACTTGCATTTATATTATTTGGCATACTAGTTGGTAGAAGCATATGCATTAGGTTGTATATATGTTAGTTGCATCATGGCATATAGTTGTATGGTTAAAAAAATTTTGCGAAACCATCTATTTGGGAAGCTTGACAAGTGTACATAGGCCCTAGTAGATGCTTTTTATTCTTAAGACTTTGCATGTTAGAATACTTGTAAAACACCCTAGGATGTGTCATGCTAGTATCCTTTGACCCATGGATTAAAGCCTGGTCAAGAGTACCTTGTGGTGTGATAACTCCTTGTCTACCGTTTATTCCAAGGTGACCCTTGAAACCATGGAACCATCATTCATCCAAACTCTACTATATTTTTGTCATCAAAGGGAATGGGCACAAAAAAAATTGTTCAAATTTGAGTTCAAGAAATGAAATGAAAAGTGAAAAAAAGTTTGCACAAATTGCATCAAATGAAAAGAGGAGAAAAAATAGACTCTTAATGCTTCAAATATAAGCACCCTCGTTACTAATTGAGGTGACTTTGAAAATGTTCAAAAGAAAATGCAAAAGTTGAAAGTTGTCAAGTATTGAAATGCCAAACATCAAAAGAAATGGCAAAAAGAAAGTGTTCTCAAAGTGTCAAATGCCACAAGAAATTGGGGGGAAAACAACAACAAAAAGCAAACTCCCAAATGAAACTCAAATACTATTGATCACTTTATCCATCATATCCATTTTTGTGCATGGTAGAGAGGGGACGACCCTTCTTCTTGTCTAGGCAAGAAGGGGAATTCCGCGATCCTCCAGTGTTTCTAACACCATAGGGAGTCTACTCTTGACAAAAGCATTTAATGATTGAGGACAAAGGTACCCTAGCTTGACACAACTTGGAGGTGATTTATTGGTATCCTTCTAGGCTTAGTAGTTTCAGGAAATCATATTTATGAAGGAGTTTGTACCCTTGAATTGCTTCCCCTTTACATAATTTCCGCCACTTAGATGAGGAAAGTGGCTATTCCTTTTGTAGATGCATCCATTACTTGATTTTGTGTGCTTTAATGATTGGATGTGTCGCCATTTTGGCAAGACCCACCTTGCCTTGCAAGAAGGCATCTTACCTCATGGTTGTCTTGTTGTGAGTTGAAGGGGCGGAGTGAGACCCGCTAATTGTCTCATATCGGCTATATTAGTAGGTTAGTTTAAATAAGGGTCCTAGTTATGCCACCTCTGTACTCGGGACGAGCAAAGGTTCGGTTTGGGGATATTTGATGTGACCAATATTTGAGCATATTTAGTCCCCGAATTAGCCTCGTTCCTATGCTTTTTAGTGCATATTTGGGTCATTTACTATCTTTAATCCTTTGTTTTGTATATTCTTTGAGGATTTGTTTCCTTAGTAGGAGAGGAGTGCAAACCTTGCATTTTCATGGCAAAATAGAGCTAAATTGATCGAATCTAATGACCAAGCATCAAAGTGAAGACAAGACTAGAAGGCCTTTGTAAATAATGTAGTAGATGGGCAATGATGAAGAAGATCCTTGCATCTCCGACAAAATCCCTAAGGATTGTTGGAAGAAAAAAAGAAGGAAAGAAGAAAAAGCTCACTGGACTGGAATCCGCTCGTCCCAGCATCGGGACGCTCGTCCAAGAGCTCCACAATCCGAGCGTCCCACCTGCCTGGCCGCTCGTCCACCGCCTGCACAGTCCGCTCGTCCCGCCCTTTTGGACGCTCGGATTGTTCTCCAGTGCAGCCCGGCTTCTTCTTGTTCTACTCGGGATGCGCATATTTTCGAAAGACTAGCAAAAAGGAGACTCGCATCTTTCTTCGAGAAGAGCATTTCTTAAACTTTTCTTAAGGACTTAATCGTCATTTAAGCCCTTAGTAACCCTAATTTGTGCACCTAATCCCCATTATAAATACCCCATTATACTAATTAGATTATCATGTTCTTCTTATCAATCTTTAGTGTAGTTTATATTATTCTAATCTCTCTTTAATCTTGTAATCAACTTTTAATCAAGTATTAATACAAATCTCATTTCCTTAATTTCTCTATTGTTCATCCTTTATTTTGGGTAATTGAAGATTATTTGTGTTTATTTGGAGGATTGACAACCTTCCAATCATTCATCAAGTACTTCTATTATTCTTGCTTATTATTTTGGAATCATTATTAGGTATAATTCTCTTAATCCCTTTTTAATTATTGTTAATCATCTTTACTCATTCATCATGTTTTGCTTTGTTGATATAATTGACAACCTTGATAACATGTTAAACTTGATAATGAGTGAGTAGTTTCCTTAACTAGGGTTAATGGGGAATTTGGGGAAACCAACATGGGGATTGATTCATGCTTAATGTAATATGCTTTCATAATTAATTTGCTTGCTTGTTGTAATTTCAACTTATGCACATGTTATGTTTGATGAAATGCGAGCCTATGAATCCTTGCATTTTTTACCCATCACTTATCTTTTCAATGAGACTTGTAAGACATAAACCAACTCGAGTCTCATTATACCATGCATATTGGTTGATAGGGAGGATTAAGTCGACTTGTAGGTGTTGTACAATCTAATCGATTCGGCTCCGGGACCCAAACTTTCCTAAGGATTGTAAGATATACACTAACTTGATCCAATCACAACAATAATTGCTTGCATCTAGTTGAAAAAATGTTTGTATGATCAAATCCCATGAATCCCCTATGAACCCATGACACCCTAGTGCTTTTAATAAATTGCTTACACCTCTTTTCAATCATCTTGCTTGTTTACTTTTATTGTTATTTAGTTTAGTAATATTCTTATCTCAACCCAAATTATGACACCCTTAGACACCACTACTTGCAATCGAAAATCCTACATCAATACCCGTCCCTTGGGATCCGACCTTTACTTACCTCTTTACTAATAGTAGAGTTGTTTGTGAAGATTATAAATATTGTTTTGGTGTAGGTACTCCTAACGACAAGTAACCGAAATCTAAGCTAAGAAAGCGACCGACCAGTGAGAGTCTATTTTTATTTCTCTCTTACATTCATATGCTTACCCTTTGCTTCATGAGAGAAGAGTGACCCGTGAGAGTCCATCATTAAAGGTCTTGCAAGGTCGACAGTTCAGCTCTATTATAAACATCTTATAACTCGTTTGCATTCGACTGTTTCGCTATAAGTATTAGTTGCTTGCATTCAATTGGTCTGAGTGGGCATTGGTAGCTAGCTCTGAGTTTTCTTTTCTGTTCCATTATTTTTGCATATAGTTTGTTTGGGCACAAGCAGGGGTTTGGTTTGGGGAAGTTTGATGCGTGTATTTTATATAGACTTTTTGTACCATATTTGCACGCATCTTTATGCGTATTTAGTAGTGTTTAGCGACAAATGTCCCCCGAATTGTCTACTTTGGTTTCTCTTGTCTTATTTGCAGGAATGAACCGAAAAAGAGCATAATCAAGCTTAATACATGTCCCTATGCATGAATTTAGGAGATGAGTTGAGTCGGAGCCTTAAGACTACTATTTCGTGATGCGCAAAGAAGTAAGATAGCTAGGCGAGCAAAGGAAGAACTTCAAATTACTAGTGCCTAATTTGAAGAGCCATATCTCAAATTATAAAACATATTTTCAGGAGATTCTAATTGGAGATGAAATATTGTCCTCTTAGCTTTCCAACGCCACCGGAAACGCTCTATTTGCCCAAGTAACGAAGAAATGGCAGCCGTTTGAAGTTCAGTACGCGAAACAGGAATTATGCGCTGGAAACTACTCGATCGAGTAGATAGTGTTCGATCGAGTAGTTTAAAGTCCTCGATCGAATAACTTATTTTAGATAGTGTTCGATCGAGTAGGTTTTCTACTCGATCAAGAGGTTTTGCTATAATTTACTCGATCGATAGGTTTTAAACCACTCGATCGAGTACTTTTCTATCTGCCGCAAGGTTTTAATGTCGTTTAGGTTAATAATTGTCTTTCCTATAAATAGGAAAGACGCCATTAGGTCAAAACTCTCTTCGACTCTCTTCTTCACTCTTCTTTTCTCCTTTTCTCTCTTGTTTTACCTCTGGATACTGTTTGACATTATTGCGACTCTAATTTCCGGATCTCCTAATCTGTAAATCTTCCTTTTACTCTTTCTCTTTCTCTTTCTTTGCTCTCTCTTTATTTTGCGATGTCCATTATTTCTCTGTTTTTCCCTCTTGCTTTGTTTTCCATTATGCATAGCTAAATCTCTCGCTAGGATTTAGGGGATTCGATGAATTATTGTTAATTGCTAATTAGGTTTGCAGATCTTTCGTTGTTATGATGTCTTTGTTGTTAATCACTGCAATTAACTGTAACTAGCTACTTGAATCGATGCATTTAGCTTAATTAATCTTGGTAAGCCTTAACCTAGACCAGAAGGTTGGAAGGGGTGATACCCGCAGTGAACAATAGGATGCTTTAGTGAGGGCGTAAGCTAAGCTAATAGTATTTTAGGGCGAATTGAGACCAGAAGAAGATATATGTTGCCCCTTAGACCGATACAACTGATTGATTTGTGACCTTAGCTGCAAATAACTGATATTCATTGATGACCCGACAATCCTAGTTTCTTCTCTCTATTGCTAATCTCTCTTACTCTTTTCTCTTGCTTTATTCTTATTTAGTTTAGTTCAAACAACTCAAACCCCCAGTTTAGTGACCTCAGACGGACTAAATTGACGAGTAGATTGTTGGAATATGTGTCCTCTGACAATAATGCGATCACGACTGTTGATCATGATGATCACATGTTTAAATCTCATTATAAAGAATACAATTGGGAAGTAATATTGTTACTATCAACTGGTCAACATATATCGGTAATGATTGGCTGACTAGAGTTTGACATTCTTTTGTCGTGCGACGGTGGTGATCGATTGACCCCTAGGTCATACCTATAGGGCAACACTCTTAATTGATTATTTAATTAATCGTATAATGTTACGAGTTAATTAAATTACTTGAAAAATTGACGGACGATTTTGGAAGTAAAATTTACGTATTATATTGAAATGTGATTAAATGAGATACGGTCTGAGTAATTGAATTGTATCATTACTCGGATGAAATTATTGGTTAAAGAAACAATTGAAATTGAATGAATTATTATAAATACAATCTGTTGTGATTTATAAATGGTAAAATATTTTGGTACAAGTAATTATGAAATTACTAAGTCGATTTTTGTATATGACGTATTTTTATTAATACTTTGATTTTTAATATGTTAAAAATACATAACAAATTTATGTTACATGTGACATGTTACATATTGAGAAATTGACAAAAATAATATGGACTCCATATTATGATTGTACCGAAATTAATGGGGTATTAGGTTAATATTGTGTTGATTAATTTATTAAGTAAACACAATGATTACCTAATTGTCTAGCCATGCAACCCTATTAACATTGTTAAGAGCAACATATGCATGCATTGGCTACCCCAAAAAGCCCCCCTTCCACCCGGTTTTGAGAAGGCAAAACCATCATGGTTTTTCATTTTTTACCTAATAATATACAAAATGTGTTGTATCACAATTCATTCTTATCACTCATCCAAAATACAATTATAGAGAGAAAATAACTCTCCCCTTATTCTCTCTACAAAAACCGAAATTCTTAAGTGTTCATAATAATTTTGGGTCAATTTTCTACTAGATTAATATTATACTAGTACTTATAATATTAATTTGAATTAAGAGAAAGCCTTGGGTATTAAGCTTAGGGAGAGATCCTATACTTGGATCTTGGTTCTTCCATAAGGGAAAGCTCAAGAACAAGAGAGAAAGGTGATCTCTCTTGTGCCCATTAAACCGAAATCACCAATGTAAGGACATGATTTCTCCTCTATTTTATCATTTGTTTGCATGCATAAGTTCCATATTTAATTTATGACAAATTAATTTATACATATATGAGTATGTAAGTATGTATATAGATCTACATTTCCTTCAATTGGTATCAGAGCCACGGTTGTTTGCATGCAAATCGGTTATAAGTTTTTCCGAGTTATAAGAATAACAAATAAAACTTGTAAAATTTGTGTTATTATGATATATCACGAAATTAATCCATGCATGTTAATATTTCTGGTCCTAAAATGTTTTAGGATTTTTTGGTTAATTTTACGGATTTTTATTGTTCATACTTCCTCCAATTTCCTATGTTTGCCCCATAAAATAATGAAATGTGAGGTATATTTTAATGAAATGGGGCAAACATAGAAAATTGGAGGGAGTATTATACAATAATGGCATTTAAATATGATTTTATGAGCAAAAATGTCATTTTCGGTCTAAAATTAGCTATACTTCGAATTTTTCATTGAGTTTTGGATATGTTGTCACATATATTATTTTGAGATAACCTGTAAATTTTCATAATTTTCGGACTTGTTATGCTCGAAAAATGGATTTTTCATTATTAAATTCGGTTTTAAGTGAAAAATAGGTTAATATGAGTTAAATTTCGAATCTGGTCATAGAAAATTAATATGTTGTCACATGCAATTTTACAAAATGTGTATAAAATAATTGGCTATAAAGAAGTCTTTTTGCATGATTTATGGATTTTTGAAGAAAAATAGCATAAATAGTGACATTATTAGTGTAAAATTAATAAAACATAATCTATGACTTAGGAAAAGCGTCTAATGTTGCATTTTATTATATTTTTCAGATCTAAAATTGAAAATTTTATGAATATAATTTTTCCATGTTTTTATGATTATTTTATTAGAAACCGATAAACCGCAACATTGTTTTTCCGGAAAAATTTCGAAATTTTTTAACCTAAGATTTTGAACATTATGAGTGTCATGGTATTTTTCCAGAATGTTCATGAGTTTAAATTTCAAATTTTGAATTTATTTGAAATTTTGTGATTTATTTGAAGTTTAAAAGCTTATATTTTGTATTTTTGGACTATTAATGGACAATTTTAGTAATATAAGTTAATTATGGTCAATTTATTAGTGAAGACTAAATTTTGAGTCTTAAGTGGTTAGGGTAATTAACTAGTGCATAAATGTTAATTTATGTAATTTTTGTGATTATAAAATGTTGAAATCACGCAAATCCGTAAAAACCGAGTAATATACGATATTGGCTAATTAAAGGCGATTTAGCATAAAATTGAGCATGTTCATACATATTATAATGCTGCATTTTTCTTTATGATTGTCATAATTTTAATTTATGTAATTTTGAATTATGTAATTTTACTTAGTATGGCCTTAGATTTAATTGGTATTTCCCGAAATGTATGGGAATATCGATTCGGTTGTAATTTTATTGTGATCTCGTATCACCGTTTTGTAATTTAATAGATTTATTTTATTTTAGTTACAAATGTATAATAGGAAATTATGTAATTTATTATGTAATTTTATTCATTCCGGAGTTCCCAAAGACGGATTTCTTCAAGAATGGCGATACATAAAGACGGTGTTACCTCGAGATGCATGCCACAACCGAAGTTCAAGGGACCAATGGAGTTGGTTTCCGAATATGTAATAGTTAAATAGTTTTTCTATTTTTAGGAAAGGCCAAACTAGGATTTATTTATCTTTATGCTTGCATTTTATTTTATGTCACATGCATCGCTAAATCGCCATAACTAAAACATGCATCCTTATTTTATCGAGTTTATCGACCGTGTCAATTAGAATTATCGTAGTTCACCACTTTAGTTCACTTAAAACGTGATAGATAATAAATTGACATGACCTCTCGCTAAAACAAACAATTGAGACATAGCCTTACCAAATAGTAGAAACCATGAAAACCTATTTCGCGAGGGAGTGCACTCGGCCCTACCTGGGTACAAACCTTGTTACGTAGGGGAAGTGGGTGATGAGTGTTAATCCACCGAGTTCATGTTAATGAGGGTTTCATCGGCCATACCTTGCCCAAGTTGATGTGGACTTGGATCATGGACACATTTATTCGAAATTTGGATTGAGCTCAACGGAAGTATTCGCGACCGTAGTTGCATGTGTTCCGGGCTATAGATAATTATTAGAGTAATTTTATCGACCAAGAATTCTAAAAGTAGAATCGATTAAAACGTTAATCCACCGAGTTATATTGACAAAGGTTTCATCGGCCATACCGTGCCTAAGTCGATATGAATTTGGGTCTTGGAATCATTTATCTAGTTGGGTAGAGGTCACTAGAAAAATGCATAAAACTTGTTTAAATCATACATTTTTTACGAGTATTATTATTAAAACGACTATTGTTTTACTCCTTATATTTTGTTTTGTAGACCACTTCTTTTTCATAACAAATGGCAACACCAACACCAACTCCTAATGCTACACCTCTCGCTAGTTCGTCATGGCTCCGATCCTTTATGGATCGATGTAAACTTGAAAAGAATGGGTCAAATTTCTCCGATTGGGATGCCCAAATCAAATTAGCCGCCGAAGGTGACGACAAGCTTCGTTACCTTACCGAGGCCTCTCCACCCGAGCCCTCCACTAGGTCCACCGCGGCCACTAGGGAAGCATATGAGGCTTACCAAAAAGAGTCCGCCGCAATGAAAAATGTCTTGATATTTGCGATGGAGGCGGACCTCCAAAGGAGAGCCTTTAAAATGGGCAATGCTAATGAGATTTACTCCAAACTTGTGACCATGTTTTCACAAACTCCGCGGATCGTCCAATATGAGGCGGCCGCGGCATTCTTTGATCTCGACTTCAAAGAGGGCCAAAAGGTTAGCCCTCATGTGCTCAAACTATTGGAGCTTGTCGAGACCTTGAAAATTCAAAAGGTTGAAATCCCCAAAGAACTCATCGTAGATAGGATTCTACATTCCTTGTCCAAAGTCAAGGCATATGTGCAATTCCGGGTGAATTTCAACATGCAAGACAAGGATGTGTCTCTTGAGGAGTTGCACAAGTTAATTGTGCAAGCCGAGAGGGACATGGGGTTAAATGTGAACCCTCCCAAAGATGTGCTTAACATAAGCACTAAGAGTAAGGGGAAGTTCAAGAACAATGGGAGAAAGGGCAAGAAGCTAGCTCCCACATTCACCAAAGCTAAGCCTAATGAAGCTAGCACCTCAAAAGTCAAGAAGGGTCCTCTTGATAAATGCCATTATTGTAATGGCATGGGACATTAGAAAAGAAATTGTTCCAAATACCTTGGTGATATCAAAGCTGGAAAGATCACTCCAGTAGGTAAATGACTATCCTTCTTTTATGTTTCTAATTCAACTATGGTATTATGATGCAAAGTTGTGATAATGTATCTCCCTTTTTATTGTAAATAGGGCCTCCACCAAGCAAAGACAAGGGAAAGGAAAAGCAAGCATGAAAAACCATCAAGAAGCTAGGGATAGCTTTTATGGAGCTTTGCTTTTCATTGTCTTATTTTAAGTTATGTTTTGGATTTTTAGAACTTTAAGTTTCCGTGTTCGACATGGAAAGGTATTATAGATAATGGTTTGTATTTTGGATGATGGTGACTTGGTTTGCAACCCAAGTCACCCGTTTTATCATTAATCCTTTTATGTTCTAAAATTCATCTTTAAATGCTTGCACTTAGAAACATAAGATCTTTCGCTTAAAGTGATCTAATAGACAAATATAATGACGGGTTTCATTATATGTCCACATGCTTAAGGCGTGTGTATGATCATTTATAAAGTGATTTTGAGTCTATGAACTCTCTTAAAGGTATGTCAATCACCAAGTACACATATGAAATCAATATCCATTAGTCTATCTATGAGATAGTTCTCCTTATACTTCAACATCATTAACTTGTGTCTCATATGCTATCTTTGAATCTATAGTGTATTTATTCTAAAGATAGAGTGGGAGAAAAATGAGGACACAACACACAAGGCAAGATAAAATTGTGTACTTGTGTAAATGAAGATCTACGCAAGAAAGAATGATTTGAATGAAGGTGTATCTATTTACTAAAGAGACCAAGTGAAGTAATCATAAGAGTATATTCTCAAGATAACTACACGAGGAGACCAAAAGAAAGTTTTGGAAGAAAAATAACTAATGAAAAGTCTTAACAAGTTTTTGACTAAGTTTATGAAACATTTGACCAATAGTTTCAACCTTGAGATTTACTTAAGAGCCTAAATGAATCATAGTAACATACTAGTTATGATCGAGTTGCAAAGATTGATATACCGATATCTTTAATGGCCAAAGTTTAACCACGCAAATGTCATTGCTTAACCTCACTATGAAATGGTTAAACCTCCTTCCAAAAGGGTATTTGCGAAGGACGTATTCTAGATATTGTTTATATTTGAATAATGACATTACTACACATCATTATGACATGAGTGTGTTGGAGATTTAAAAATATCTTTCCGTAAGGTTAAGATGAGACCACTTCAAAATTGGTATTTTGAAAGGATATGATGGGAACATATACAGTTTTATCCTAATAACTTGGCAATGCAATTTATATTTCAATTCTTGATAAATTTCGATTGAGAAGTCAATTTCGAAATGTGTGAAATTGAGTGGGAGTTAGGAAATTCTCATGTGAAGACATGGAATTTAGTGGGAGCTATCATCCTTTGAATGTTTACGACTCATCACTCATTAAAGAATGACGAGCTAATACCTTCTTTCATAAAGAAGCATTTGAGTTTTCAATTCTGGATGAAAATGGACAATGATGAATCCAATTACATCAAGGGATGTTGGATTAGTATTAAGAGATACACATCGTATCAACATTCACATAGGTTATTCATGTAGATGAAAATGGAATTTGCCTTTAGCAGTCATGGTCGTTCATTGAATCTATGAACGGTTGATCTCATGATTATTAGTAACTAATGTTTCCGCCATTAGAATGATCATGTACATGTCCAATTATGAATCATATGCATAAGAGCATGATGATGGATGGTAAGCCATAATAGAAACGTCATGAATTCTCAAGTAGAATCCGATGAGCGATTTCGGTGTTTGACGGAATACTCCATTATGTGATAAGAGGTTGCACATATTATAGAAAGTCCGAGCACATGTAAGGATTTATGAGAATCCCAAATCTTTCAAGCCTAGAAAGAGAAATAAGAAGTTTTGGAAAGATGCTTAGTTGAATAAGAGGTTATTCAAAACTAATCTTTCCTAGTTAAGCTAGGACTTGTGAGAAGTGCTAAGCTAATAATCTTGTCAATTGTTACAAGATTCTACAAAACATATACCTAGTGCATTGTGTGTGGATGGAATACTTGATCAGTACAAGTTATATCATTCATCACAAATTCGTTCGTTATGTGATAGTCGATAAGAAAGTTCTTTCAAGTTAAAGAACCGAAACCAAGGTCGGGAACCTTGATGTGTACTTGGTAAGATTCATGCTATGAGAGAGAACATGAATGCAAAGGAAATTGCAAGTGTAAGAAGTTTGAACACATGGACACATGTGATGTTAAACTTCTATTGCAATCAATAAGTGTTTACACTTACGATATACATCACAAGGTTGTAATATGATATTGACTACCCGAGTGTGATGTCGACATTTGTCGTTTGAGTTATTATTAACTCACCTTGTACATTGTTATATCCAAACGGGTTGTGGAGACAATTGAACCCCGTTAAAGTGAACATAGATTAACATTGTATTTGCCCATAGTTACTTATATGAGGTGACGTCTCGAAGTGACTAGAGTGTGATGCGATTGATGGCAAGTTCAAGTGCCATAGAGTCATGTGAGACGACTAGTCGATCACATAGGCAGACTGTTAGGAACATTTTGTCGGGCCTAATGACCGCTTATAGAGTTCTGGCAAATTTATATAGCCTGGTCGTGGCGAGAGCTACTATAGTATTCAAATGAGTTGATTCTTTTGACTAAAGACTATTCACCTAAGATGGCACAGTTTCAGATTAACTTTGATTTGTGTTACTACGACTTTCGTAAATGGGGTCAAATGGGCATATTTTGGGTTATGATGGCTGTGGCTAGTCGAAGGGAATGAGTGCGATAGGAATTGTCCACCCCTAGTCAGGGTTATAACAATATCTCAGGGCCACTCGAGGAGTAATGAACTGGAAATGCGTGGCCACGCTCGGAAAGTATCTATGATAGATAAGTCCGGTCAATCAGTTATTCTCCAGATCGAGGAAACCACTCTCGATATGATCACTTGCAAGTACGACCTGAAAGACACCTTGCATTGAGTGGGAGATAGTAATAGGACAAGAGAATTGGTGACGCACACTTGTCGAGGACAAGTGGGAGATTGTTGGAATATGTGTCCTCCGACAATAATGCGATCACGACTGTTGATCATGATGATCACATGTTTAAATCTCATTATAAAGAATACAATTGGGAAGTAATATTGTTACTGTCAACTGGTCAACATATATCGGTAATGATTGGCTGACTAGAGTTTGACATTACTGTCGTGCGACGGTGGTGATCAGTTGACCCCCTAGGTCATACTTATAGGGCAACACTCTTAATTGATTATTTAATTAATCGTATAATGTTACGAGTTAATTAAATTACTTGAAAAATTGACGGACGATTTTGGAAGTAAAATTTACGTATCATATTGAAATGTGATTAAATGAGATACGGTCTGAGTAATTGAATTGTATCATTACTCGGATGAAATTATTGTTTAAAGAAACAATTGAAATTGAATGAATTATTATAAATACAATCTGTTGTGATTTATAAGTGGTAAAATATTTTGGTACAAGTAATTATGAAATTACTAAGTCGATTTTTGTATATGACGTATTTTTATTAATACGGTTATTTTTAATATGTTAAAGATACATAACAAATTTATGTTACATGTGACATGTTACATATTGAGAAATTGACAAAAATAATATGGACTCCATATTATGATTGTACCGAAATTAATGGGGTATTAGGTTAATATTGTGTTGATTAATTTATTAAGTAAACACAATGATTACCTAATTGTCTAGCCATGCAACCCTATTAACATTGTTAAGAGCAACATATGCATGCATTGGCTCCCCCAAAAAGCCCCCCTTCCACCCGGTTTTGAGAAGGCAAAACCATCATGGTTTTTCATTTTTTTACCTAATAATATACAAAATGTGTTGTATCACAATTCATTCTTATCACTCATCCAAAATACAATTATAGAGAGAAAATAACTCTCCCCTTATTCTCTCTACAAAAACCGAAATTATTAAGTGTTCATAATAATTTTGGGTCAATTTTCTACTAGATTAATATTATACTAGTACTTATAATATTAATTTGAATTAAGAGAAAGCCTTGGGTATTAAGCTTAGGGAGAGATCCTATACTTGGATCTTGGTTCTTCCATAAGGGAAAGCTCAAGAACAAGAGAGAAAGGTGATCTCTCTTGTGCCCATTAAACCGAAATCACCAATGTAAGGACATGATTTCTCCTCTATTTTATCATTTGTTTGCATGCATAAGTTCCATATTTAATTTATGACAAATTAATTTATACATATATGAGTATGTAAGTATGTATATAGATCTACATTTCCTTCATAGATAGTGAGCGCCTCCCTGTGGAGATCGACCCTACTGACCGCTGACTTCTGTTAGTAGTATTTAGGTATTTATTTTTGGTACTGTAACGACGGTATCATATAAGATGCAATGCAAAAATAGAATAATGTACAAATTAAATGAAATGCAAGTTAAGAGGTTAGAATATTTACAAATGGTGGTTTAGGGAGGACTCCACCAAACTCTCCTTCATTTGAGAGATGTCAAGAGGGTAAAGCAAGGGCGTTGTTGATGTTGCTCAATTCCTTGTAGAAGTAATCAAAGGCTTGTTCATTTTCATGGTAGAGGTCTTGCATAGACTTCGGCACATTATTGTCTTCATTCATGTACTAGTCCGAGTCAATATTGTGGTGAGAAGGATCTACAAAGCCTTGATCTAGGGTCATAGCATTTCCAATGTAAGGATTAACTAATCCGTCAAATTCGTCATCCCATAGACCATATACTTCCTTTGCTTCTTCCCTCATGTTGAGAGGATTATGAGTTGGCAAGAGCAACTCTTCTTTGTCATGGCCAATGAGGCCCTCATTGATTCTTGTCATGATAGGTGAGCTTTTCAAGCTCTCATTCTTGTTATGAAAAATTCCACGCTCTCCGAATAGAGCCACTTCAATATCATCCACTTCTTTCTTCCAATTGGGCGGTGTTTCGTTGCCCTTCTTGCTAGGATTTACATTGTTGACTTGACCTGTGAATGGGGATTCCACTTTCTTCTTGTCACCTTCCCGGCTATAGTGATCAACCATAAAGCATGGCTCAAGCCAGTTGGGAGCTCTCATAGTCTTATCAATATTAATGGTGATTATTTCATCACCAACTTTAAGTGTGAGCATCCCGTGCTTTACATCAATCACCGCTCCGGTGGTGTGTAGGAATGGTCTTCCTAGAATGATCGATATATTGGAATCTTCCTCCATATTAACAATAACAAAGTCCACCGGTATGAAAAAAATTTCAATTCTCACGGGCACATCTTTCCGTACCTCAGGCGGTTTCTTTGTTGTTCGGTCTGCCATTTGTAGAGTCATGTTAGTGCACTTGAGTTCTCCCACTCCTAGCCTTTCACATACCGAATATGGCATGACACTCACACTTGCACCTAGATCACATAGTGCTTTGTTGATTGTGGTATCACCAATGGTACATGGAATGGATAAACTTCCCGGATTTTTGATGTGACTCATATCTGCGCACATTTATTCCCTTAATTGAGCCTATTTTGCATATTACTATAACATTCTATAGTCATTCTATCCGTCAAATGCTTTCTATTTTGCTTTCCTAGTGCATTTCGTATGTTTTGTAGGAAAGAAGGTAATTAGATGGAAATTCCCGTCTCTTGAGCTTATTTGGAAGGACATTGATGAATTTGGCTGAACGAGTATGGAAGGAGAGGAAGAAGCTAAGCACTTCGAAGAACAATCCGAGCGTCCAAAGCTCCAAGACGCTCGTCCTCTGCTCCAACAATCCGAGCTTCCCGACTGCTCAGCCGCTTGTCCTCCCCTGCCAACAATCCGAGAGTCCTACCCTTTTGTACGAACGGACTGTGGCGTCTTCAGTAAAGATGCTCATCTCTTCAAAATACTTGCATTTCTCTACTTAGAACTTAGAATAGTTAATTACTAAATTAACCTTAGTTAACCTGATGATGCACTACCATATATACCCCATTTTGATGATAATCAAAGGGGGCTTCCACATTAGAAAATACTCTTAGAATAGAATAAGAGTACATTAGAAAAGATTAATCTCAATCTTTCCATAAAATTACACATTAATCTCTCCTTAATTATTGTTCAAGTTTATTACTTTTGAGTAATTAAAGATTATTGGGTTATTATTGGAGGATTGACAACCCTTCATCAATCAATCAAGTTCTCTTCTTTTATTCTTGCTTTATTATTTAGATCATCTCAAGGTTGGTATAACTCCTTTACTCTTTACTCTTTATTGTTTAGTTCCTCAGGCTTTTATCATGTTTATACTTGTTATAATGATTGACACCATTAATGACATGTTTCCCATGTTAAAGAGTGAGTAGTCCTTTAGCTAGGATTAGTAGGTAATTAAGGGAGAAAAACATGGGAAATAATCATGCTTAATTTAATATGTTTCCATGATTAAGATTGCTTGTTTGTTGTAATGTCAACCTATGCACACGTTATGTTTGATGAAATGCTAAGCCTATGAATCCTTGCATTAACAACCATCTCTTATCTATTGAACTTGACTTGTAAGATATAAACCAACTCGAGTCTTATTAGACCATGCATAGAAGTGATTAGGAGGAAAGTAAGTCGACTTGTAGGTGTTGTACAATCTAATCGATTCGGCTCCGGGACCCAACTCTTCCTAAGAACCGTAAGACATAAACCAACTTGGTTCCTCTACAACATTAATTGCTTGCAACTTTGTGAACATGTTTGTATGATCAACACCATGAATCCCTTATGACCCCATGATATCCTAGCCCTTTTAATCATATGTTTACATCCTTCCTTTTATTGCTTGTTTTACTTTATTGCTTTTATTAGTCTAGAACACAACTACAAAACCAAATCAATTGTGACACTAGGATAAATTGAGATAGATAGACTTAGAACCCAAAGCACACCGTCTCATGGATCGACCTCGACTTAACCACTAACTAGTTGTTTGTTGAGAATTATAAATGTGTTTGATTGAGAGCCCCAACGACACTCCCATCAAAATGGCGCCGTTGCCGGGGATGGTGCTATGTGATTAAGTTCTTACTTGTTTGTCTATTTTAATTGTGCTTTCACCTTGAGGAACTTGTTCCTCAAGGATTGTTCTTACCGTCTTTGTGTAGTTTCCATGCTTGTAGTTGTTTCCTTGTCTTAGCTATGATGGCTCAAGACTTGACATATGGAGTATGTGGTGGATCTTTTGAGTATGACTATGTGTATGGGGAGTTTGAGGAGCAAGTCAACACAAACCTGCGTTACAACTCATACAATGAAAATCCTAACTACTACCTCAAATTTTCCAACCAAAATCACCACATCCATTATTCACAACAACCACCCACCCAATACCCACTTTACAACCAAATCCAAATGCCGCAATATGAGCATTTTTACACCCACCCACAGCAAAAAGATGAGCCCAACTTTGACATTCAAGATATGATTCTCCAAATGATAGGAGATCAACAAAACTTCTTCAAACAAATGCTAGAGGAAAGCCAAAAGAGGGACAATGTTCTGCAAGGCATTGTTACCCAAGGAGAGGACTTGGAGATTCAAATTGCCCAAATAAAGGCAACCCAAGAAACCACTCCCCACCGATCCTTAAACATTGATCATGAATGTGAATTTGAAGTAGCGACCTTTGATATGGAAGATGAGAAGTGGGAAGAGCCAATATCCTTGAGCTCTTGTGAGTATGAAAGTGTGGTATTTGATGAGGAAGATATGAGGTTGAGTAAGCCAAATACTCTTAACCTTTGTGAGTATGAGGGTGTGACTTTTGATGTGAACAATGGGATGGTGAAGGAAGAATTGTTGAGGAGTGAAGCCCCCATTTATGATTTATATGAATATGGTAAAGATGACAATACCATAAAAGAGGCTTATGAAGAGTACGTGTCTTACAAGGACCTTTGGAATAGGGGAGAAGAATGGACTTGTGGTATCACCTTGCTTGAGGAGCCTATCCTTGAGAAGTTTGAGGTATGCTTCCGTGAGGAAGATGAATGTCTCTTTCCTATTGACCATGAATACCTTTTAGCACCCACCATGGAACCAATGATTGTTGGAGATGATATGGTGGACCTTCTTCAAAAAGTCAAAGCATCATACAAAGGGTACTTGGTTGAAAAGCTCAAGAACAAACTTGCAAATGAACTTGATTGTGGAAATTTGGCACCCACAACATCAATTCCTAAGGTATTCGGTCATCAATGTTATGAGAATTATCCTTCTACTCTTGAAGGATTGATAAATCCAAATGCTATCATCATCACCAAAATTGAAGAAAAAGGTAGTGAGTGGAAGTCTCCGGACAACCACGAACCATACTTCCTACCTTACGTTAACAAGAATCATGGGCTAATCGGTTTGAAGCATCATAAATATTCATGTGCCAAGAAAAGGAAGAAAACAAGAATGAATGACAAACTCCCTTGGTCAAGCTTCATCTTGAAGTTAAGCAAACCATACTTATGCTTATTTGGAACTTGTTCACAAGCTTTTGATCTTCTTTTAAGAGCCTTGAGCTCTATGGACAAAGAAATTCTACAATTTGAACTTGTTTGGTGGAGTCCTATCTCAAACCACCATTTGTAAGATATTTCTTGAAACTTTATCTTGTATAATATTGTACATTTTCGCACTTCTATTTTCAATTTCTCGCATGAGAGTAGTGAGAGAGAGTTTTCTTGCATATTTTTTTAGTGAGCAAAATCTCAGAAAAAGATAAGGAGGAATAACAAAAGGGTGCAAGGGTACGATCTTGCAAAGAAAAGAAAGAAAAGTACGAAAAACAGCGAGGGACGCTCGTCCCGGGGGCAGGACGCTCGTCCTCAGCCTCCCTGAGGGTACTGTTTGGCGCTGACTTGAAATCCGAGCGGATTATGGGACAAGACGCTCGTCCAGAAAAAGACGCTCGTATTATCTGCTGGACGCTCGTCCTATAAGACATCTGAAGAAAATTTTTGCACTGGACTTGAATCCGATCGTATTCTGAAGAGGACACTCATCTCAATTCAGCCGCTCATCTCAAGCTCGATTTGCTCGTCTTTTGTCCACCCCAGATGAAGCAGAATCCCTGGATTAAAATCCGAGCGGATTTTTTACAAGACGCTCGGACCACTTGCAGGAAGACGCTCGTCCCGACACGAAAGACGCTCGGATTCCTGCACCTACCTCGAATAATCCGCCTGAGCCCGACCCTCAGCCGCTCGTCCCACACTACTTTTCTTTAAACCCACCCCCACCATCCCTCATTTCCTCATCTTATCTAAACCTAATCCACTCATCTTCATCTCCAAACACTCCCATCACAACAAAAATCAACCAAACCCTAACTTTCCCAAATAAAAAATGATGAATCTCAAGGGAAAAGCCAAGAAGCTCGTTGAAGCCGCCGCCAAGAAACGCAAAGGCTCATCTTCTTCATCCCCTCAAGAAAGGATGCCGCCAAGAAACTTCCGTCCCGTGATAAGAGGAGGGGTGGAGCAACTTGAGTACTTTCCGGAGGTACTCTTCACATCCGATGACTACCACATTAAGTTCGTCAAGTTGCTAGGTAAGCATTACGAACCGACTCAATTCATTGACACTAAGGTGTTAGAAGTCCTAGGTATAATGTATCAAACCGAAATTTTCTTTGATGGTTTGGGGATTGGGAAATTATTCCATGCTCATGAAGAGACATACCTTAGCCTTACCTTGTAATTTTTGAGTAGCCTCCGCATTGTTTCGAACACACGAAGCACCGTTGGTATGGAGTTCCGGTTATGCAACCTTGACCATAGTCTAACACTTGACCAATTTGCTCATATTTTTGATCTTGTTGTACCAACAAGCAACATCAACAAACCCTCCGACTTTGATGTGGACCTAGTTTGGAAGGCTATTTTCGGGAGGGATTTCATTCACCAAAAACAATGCTATACCTTTGCTATCCAACACCCGGTGATTCGGATCACCGAACGTTTCGTAGACGGCACCATTAATGGGAGATTTGAGCAAGATAGGTGCACTCTCCTCGATTTGACATTCCTTGAGTCCTATCTAAATGTTCGGGGGACAAGGTGATACAACTTCAATACCCCCCTTGAGATGCTTACAAGATTCTATGATTTCTCTCAAGGGAACTCCCAACTTAAGACCTTCGTGATGGGAGGTCTAATTACTATCTTGGCTAACTACCTTTGTCCCGGGTTCAACACCCATGGGACTTATGCACCTCTTGAGGGTAGTACTTTGATTGATGAGGATGTCGTCTTCAACCACCACCGGTGGTGTGCCTACACTCAAGAGGGGAGTGTAGAATGGTTCACAAAAGGGTGTTCTTCTATTGTTCTTTCGGGGTGGAATATACCCGGTACCGACCCAAGGTTGAGCCCATATTCACCTAGGCCGAGTTACCTCCTCGACATTGAAATCCACCCCAATCCCCCTCAAAGATAAGAAGTACCCCGCCATCCTCCACCACCTCGCGGGATTCCGGCAAGGCCCAATGCCTCGCCTTCCTATGTGCCTATCCCACCTTACCCCACTCCTCATAGGCCATTCACACCGCAAGTCCCAGATGCTCCGGATATGAATGATTTGATGGATCTCATGAAAAAGGTTGATCTTGGAGTATACGATGGGAGGGTCGATAACTATTTAGCCCTCTATCCTCAATACTACCAAATGTCACAACAAGGGTATATCGACCCTAATGGCCCTCGACCATCTTGGGCTCAACCACACCTTTTGTTCCCTAATCAAGGGAACAAGCCGGGAACTTTGTCGGTCAAGGTGGAGGACACTTTGGTCAAGGAGGAGGGTATGACCAAGGAGGAAGCTCTGGCGGGTATGGCTACCACCATGATGATGATGATGACGAGTGAGAGATGCCTACCTCACCACCTCCATTTGTATGATACTCTTCTCTCCCTCTCTCTTTTGTATAGTGCATTGCATTTAGTTTAGTTTTCACTTGCATTTGTATTATTTTCATATTGCATTTATATTAGTTAGTTCATATAGTATAATTTGCATTGTATTATATCTCACATGATTAATGTAGATAATTGCATATAGATTAGAATTCATGCATAGTCACTAATGACCACTCCTATTCTTTTCTACACTAGAAATAGTGTTTAAATCGTTTTGGGGAGGTTTGATCATAGGTGACTTAAGCATTTATCATGCATCATCTAGTATAGTATAGATTGTATTCATTTGTTATATATGCCATATAGAATTGCATTTAGTTAGAGCATGCATCCATTCATATCATTGCATTCATTTCCATAAATTCAAAAATCCAAAAAAAAAAAACATGTACTTTCTTTTTCATTCCTACTCCTATATGTACATTGAGGACAATGTCCAAAATAAAGTGGGGGATGGGAATTTATATTCCAAAAATGATAAAATTGAAAAATTTTGAAAAATACAAAAACATGTCTTTTTGTTTCATAAAATCAAAAACCATAAAAATTTTGAAAATTGAAAAAGCAAAAAACATGTTCATTTCCTTTATAGTGTAGTCTTGTATATATATTGTGTTTTTCCATCCTTTTTCACATTTGATCGACTACGCCACATCCGAGACATGGGGATATTAAAGACCGCATGGTATGATCTTTCCAAATCTCCTTTTTCATCTTTATGTTAATGACTATGTGGCTTTATTTTGATTGATTCGGTATAAAAAATGTGATTATAGGATTGCATTTAGATTGTTTGGCATACTAGTTGGTAGAAGCATATGCAGTAGGTTGTATAAATGTTAGTTGTATCATGGCATATAGTTGCATTTAGGAAAACTTTTTGTGAAAACATCTATTAGGGAAACTTGACAAGTGTATATAAGGCCCTTGTATAAACTTTTTCTTCTTAAGACTTTGCTTGTTAGAATACTTGTAAAACACCCTAGAATGTGTCATACTAGTATCCTTTGACCCATGGATTAAAGCCTAGTCAGGAGTACCTTGTGGTGTGATAACTCCTTGGCTACCATTTATTCCAAGGTGACCCTTGAAACCATGCATCTATCATCCATGTTCTACCACATTTTGTCATGAAATGGAATGGGCACAAAAATTGTTCAAAATTTGAGTTCAAGAATTGAAAAG
Organism: Silene latifolia; assembly: GCF_048544455.1. NCBI lineage: Eukaryota > Viridiplantae > Streptophyta > Magnoliopsida > Caryophyllales > Caryophyllaceae > Silene > Silene latifolia. Next base: position 172,213,316 of record NC_133534.1, on the reverse strand, counting down.
AAAAGAAAAAGTTTGCAATTGCATCAATAGAAAAGAGGAGCAAAAATAGACTGCTAAAGCTTCAAATATAAGCACCCTCCCTACAAATGGGGTGACTTTGAAAATGATCAAAAGAAAATGCAAAAGTTGAAAGTTGTCAAGTATTGAAATGCCAAACATCAAAAGAAATGGCAAAGAAATGTTCTCAAAATGTCAAATGCCACAAGAAATTGGTGGGAAAAAACAACAACAAAAAGCAAACTCCCAAATGAAACTCAAATACAATTGATCCCTTTTCCATCGTATCCACTTTTGTGCGTGGTAGAGAGGGGACGACACTTCTTCTTGTCTGGGCAAGAAGGGGAATTTCGCGATCCTCCAGTGTTTCTAACACCATAGGGAGTCTACTCTTGAGGAAAGCATTTAACGATTGAGGACAAAGGTACCCAAGCTTGACACAACTTGGAGGTGATTTATTGGTATCCTTCTAGGCTTAGTAGTTTGAAGAAACCGTATCTATGATGGAATGTGTACCCTTAGATTGCTTCCTTTGTAGATAATTTCCGCCACTTAGATGAGGAAAGTGGCTATTCTTTTGTAGATGAATCCATTACTTGTTTTGTGTGCCTAATGCTTGGATGTATCGCCATTTTGGCAATCCCACCTTGCCTTGCAAGAAGGCATCTTACCTCATAGATGTCTTGTTGTGAGTTGAAGGGGCGGAGTGAGACCTGTTAATTGTCTCACATCGGCTATATTAGTAGGATAGTTTAAATAAAGGTCTAGTTCTAGTCACCTCTTTACTCGGGACGAGTAAAGGTTCGTTTGGGGATATTTGATGTGACTCATATCTGCGCACGTTTATTCCCTTAATTGAGCCTATTTTGCATATTACTATAACATTCTATAGTCATTCTATCCGTCAAATGCTTTCTATTTTGCTTTCCTAGTGCATTTCGTATGTTTTGTAGGAAAGAAGGTAATTAGATGGAAATTCCCGTCTCTTGAGCTTATTTGGAAGGACATTGATGAATTTGAATGAACGAGTATAGAAGGAGAGGAAGAAGCTAAGCACTTCGACGAACAATCCGAGCGTCCAAAGCTCCAAGACGCTCGTCCTCTGCTCCAACAATCCGAGCTTCCCGACTGCTCAGCCGCTCGTCCTCCCCTGCCAACAATCCAAGCGTCCTACCCTTTTGTACGAGCGGACCATGGCGTCTTCAGCAAAGATGCTCATCTCTTCGAAATACTTGCATTTCCCTACTTAGAACTTAGAATAGTTAATTACTAAATTAGCCTTAGTTAACCTAATGATGCACTACTATATATACCTCATTTTGATGATAATCAAAGGGGGCTTACACATTAGAAAATCCTCTTAGAATAGAATAGGAGTAGATTAGAATAGATTAATCTCAATCTTTCCACAAAATTACACATTAATCTCTCCTTAATTATTGTTCACGTTTATTACTTTTGGGTAATTGAATATTATTGGGTTATTATTGGAGGATTGACAACCCTTCATCAATCAATCAAATTCTCTTCTTTTATTCTTGCTTTATTATTTAGATCATCTCAAGTTTGGTATAACTCCTTTACTCTTTACTCTTTATTGTTTATTTCCTCAAGCTTTTATCATGTTTATACTTGTTATAATGATTGACACCATTAATGACATGTTTTCTATGATAAAGAGTGAGTAGTCCTTTAGCTAGGATTAGTGGGTAATTAAGGGAGAAAAACATGGGAAATAATCATGCTTAATTTAATATGTTTCCATGATTAAGATTGCTTGTTTGTTGTAATATCAACCTATGCACACGTTATATTTGATGAAATGCTAAGCCTATGAATCCTTGCATTAACAACCATCTCTTATCTATTCAACTTGACTTGTAAGATATAAACCAACTTGAGTCTTGTTAGACCATGCATAGAAGTGATTAGGAGGAAATTAAGTCGACTTGTAGGTGTTATACAATCTAATCGATTCGGCTCCGGGACCCAACTCTTCCTAAGAACCTTAAGACATAAACCAACTCGGTTCCTCTACAACATTAATTGCTTGCAACTTTGTGAACATGTTTGTATGATCAACACCATGAATCCCCTATGACCCCATGATATCCTAGCACTTTTAATGATTTGTTTACATCCTTCCTTTTATTGCTTGTTTTACTTTATTGCTTTTATTAGTCTAGAACACAACTACAAACCCAAATCAATTGTGACACTAGCATAAATTGAGATAGATAGACTTAGAACCCAAAGCACACCGTCCCATGGATCGACCTCGACTTAACCACTAACTAGTTATTTGTTGAGAATTATAAATGTGTTTGATTGAGAGCCCCAACGACACTCCCATCAATCTTTGAGCTTAGGTAGGGCATTCCCTTGAAGTATTGCACTACTTATCTTTGTGAATATGATGGTCTCCAACTCTCTAATGGATTTCTTCTTGATAATGATGTCTTTCATGTATTTTGCATAAGCCGGCACATGGTTGATCAACTCCGTGAATGGGATGGAAACCACTAGGTTCTTCATAATCTCCATGAAATTTCCAAGTTGATCATCAAGCTTGGGTTTGGCTTGGCGACTTGGAAACGGATGTCTAATCACAATAGGTTCTTTTTAAACCTCTTTGGCCTTTTCTTCCTTTCTCTTCTTCAATGAGTCATTGGTAGTTGGTTCTACTACTCTAGGATTTCTCCTCAATGGTTCCATCACATCTCTTGGCTTGACACTTTCTTCAATAACATCCTCTTCAATTGGCTCCTTAGGTCCCTCATATCGTGTACCACTCCTCAAGGGGATTGCATTAATAGTTTCATTTCTTGTAGGAGAATTATCTTAAGGAGGTAATTGTCCTCTTTGCCTTTGGGAACTTGAAGAGGCCAATTGGGACATTTGTGCTTCCAACATCTTGGTATGAGCAAGGATATCGTTGATGGTAGTGTCTTTGGCTTGGCTATCTCTTTGCATTTGAGCAAAGAATTCTTGTTGGCTCTTTTGCATTTGAAGGACCGCTTTTTAAACACCAAAAGCTTGGTCATTGGATTGATTCTAAGAGGGTTGGTTTTGGAATCCTTGGTTTTGGTTGAAATAGGGTCTTTGAGTAGGATTTCTCATCGGAGGTGGGGTGTATGTTGGTTGAGGATTTTGAACATTTTGGCTTTTATATGAGAAGTTTGGGTAAAATTTGTTGTTTTCATTGTAATAGTTGGAGTAAGGGGTGCCATTCTTGTATCTTGAAAAGCATTCAATTGCTCATTTGTGCCCCTACACTCTTGTTGATCATGTCCCAAAGTTCCACAATTCTCACATACTTCATTTGGAATAGAAGATGTTGCTACCATGGCATTGACTTGTTGCTTGGGTGATTGAGAGGCTTCATTCATCTTGGCTATAGCCTTCTCAAATTTCAAGTTCATTGTGTCAAAATGGGAGCATAGTTGGGCACCCAAATCGGCACTCAATTGTGTCCCGGAGTCAACTTCATGTCTCACTCCCCTAGTAGCTTTTCTTGGCCTACTATATTGAGAGTTGTTAACCGCCATCTCCTCTATCTTTGCCCAAGTTTGGCTATTATCTACCTCGGTGAATCTTCCATTAGAACCCACGTTGAGTACATTCCTTGCATCTTCATACAACCCATTCCAAAATTGTTGGACTAGAAACCATTCGCTTAGCCCATGATGAGGACAAGAGCGACATGTATCTTAGAATCTTTCCCATGCCTCATATAGAGATTCTTTATCTCTTTTCTTGAACCCGGTGATTTGGGCTTTTAACATGTTGGTCTTCTCCGGAGGATACAACTTCTTGTAAAAGGTAAGTGATAACTTCTTCCATGAATCAATTCCAAGAGTGGCCTTGTCTAGGCTCTTCAACCATTATTTTGCGGTTCTGATCAAGGAAAAAGGAAACAATACCCATCGAATTTGATCTTGAGTTACCCCCGTTTGGGAAATTGCATCACAATAGTCACAAAAAGTCTCCATGTGTAGATGACGATCCTACTAGGCATCCCTCCAAATTGATTTCTTTCAACTAATTATATAAATGCGGATTTGGCAATGAAATTACTGGTCAAGTGGGGTGGTGTTGAAGTACCATTTGGTACGTTCTCCTCGGTTGGTACGGAATGAGATGAAAATTTAGGCATTATAGGTTGATTTTGTGGTTGGTTTAGAATTGGGTTATCCTCTCCTTGTCTTGAAAAAGGGTTGGTAAACTCAACACTATCCGATCGGATGATACCAATGTCCACAAGTTCTCCAATACCCACAATTGTTGAAGTCCCTCTAACGGTTCTTCTAATATTTGTCAAAGTTCTTTCAATCTCGGGATCAATAGGCAAAACTCCGCCTTGTGATCTCCTTGACATGCAAAAATCAAACAACTAGAAAACAATTAAAACTACCTGGACGAGTTTGACTTACCCAAGGTTAAGAAAGACACAACTAAAAACAACAAATGATAACAACTCAATTGAACACCGTCCCCGGCAACGGCGCCATTTTGATGAACGTGTCGTTGTATGCTCTCAAAGAATATTTATAGTCTCAACAAACTACCCTTAGTAAAGCGGTAAGTAAAGGTCGGATCCCAAGGGACAGGTATTGGATTAAGCTATCAAATGCAAGTAGTTATGCCTTTAAGTCACAATTTGGTTTGAGTTGAGATAGTTATCTAAACTACTTAACAAATGCAAAGTAAACAAATGAAAGTAAAGCAAAGCAAGCAAATGGGGTTTGTAAACAATTGATTAAGGCACTAAGGTGTCATGGGTTCATAGGGGAATCATGATGAGATCACATAAATAAGTTTCATAGATGCAAGCAATTTATTGTTGTAGTGAATCGAGTTAATTTATATCTTACAATTCCTAGGAAGTTTTGGGTCTCGGAGCCGAGTCGGTCAAGACCTTACAACACCTACAACGACTTAATGTTTCCTATTCAACTATATGCATGGTCTAACAAGCCTTGAGTTAGTTTATGTCTTACAAGTCTTGTTGAAAGTATAAGAGATTCATGCTAGGTTGTCAATCAAGCATTTCATCAACCATAACATGTGCATAAGTTCAAACTATAATAACCAAGCATTCATATGAACTTATTAAGTAAAGATCTACCCCGTGATTAACTCTCCTAATCTCCCATTGACCCTAGTTAAGGAACTACTCACTCATTATCATGGTGAACATGCTAACAATGGTGTCAATCATCTTAACAAGTCTAAACATGATGAAAGAGTAAAATAATAAACAAGGATTAAGTAAAGAGTAGAGAAATTGTACCAACTTAGGATGATCAAATAGAAAGCAAAGTATAATAGAAGAAAACTTGATGGATGATGAAGAGTTGTCAATTCTCCAATAAACCCAAATAATCTTCAAATTACCCAACTAGATCTAAGAAGACTTTGAACAATAATTAAGGAAAGATTAAGATGTGATTAAGATTGAATTGTGTAATTACATTGTATTAATCTACTAAGTAACTTGGATTAATCTAAACAAACTTGTTTTATGGTAATGTAACTTCATAATCTAACTTGCTAATACAAGGGAGTATTTATACTAAGTACAAGTATTAGGGTAACTAAGGGCTTAAATGACGATTAATTCCCTTAAATGAGTTTAACGCCTTGCAAGTCCTGCTTGGGGACGCACGACCTCCCCTTGATGGACTCCCATCCTATAACGAAAGATGCCCGTCCTGCTCAGGGGATGCTAGGGCTGAGCTTGGGGACGCTCGTCCTTCCCTTTGGGTTTCATGAACTGTCTCTGGGACGCCCGTCCTGAAGGGCAGATTTACTTCTTCTTCATTTGGCTGTCCCCTAACTCGTGGGGATCAATGGGTAGTCGTGGGGGTCCTTCATCATTGCCCATATAATTGTTTTATTGACTTAGGCCTTTATTATTGGTCTGCTCCTTGTTGCTTGGTCGTTAGATGCGATCCATTTAGCTCTATTTTGCTCCATAAAAGCAAGGCTAGCATTTCTCTCCTACCAAGGACACAATACCTCATAGAATATGCAAAGTAGGAAGCTAAAGATAAGAAACGACCCTAATACATGCAAGAAAGCATAGGCATGAGGCTAGTTAGGGGACTAAATGTGCGTAAATGCGAGTCACATCAGGTAGCTTGAATCCCTTAGGAGTCAAGTGTACTCAAGTCTTCTGCTTAACAAATTTCCTTCCAAAATTTTCGTCTAGCGTGGAAAGTCTTTTCTGGTTCAGAGTCGAATGGTACGAGCTCGGACCAGTGAGACCTAGACATAAACAAAACACTAAATAAAGGAATGAGAACGGTCTCAAGGATAAAGTTCCCTGAGACAAGACAAGCTAAAATAAGCAAAAAGAAACGTTGCCTCTCCGGCAGCGACGCCAAAATTTAACAGGCTAAATCGCACACCTACCAAAGATAAACAAACTGGCCTAAATTAATGCATTAAAGGAAGTCGGGATCGTATCAACTGGGAGACAGAAGTGTTCTATTTGCAATTCTAAGTCCGTCTGAGTCACAAAATTCGGGGGTTTGATTGGTTTGTCTACTAACTAATATAGCAAGCAAAGGGAAATTAAATTTAGAAAAAGGATTTCAAATAATAGGAAGAAAGAGGCTAGGATATCGGGTTACCACGGTCAACAACGATCAAAGGTAAGGTCAACGGTTGGCATAAATACGGTCTGAGGGGTGATGAAAAGGTCCTTTCGGTCCACTATTCACCCTAGAGTACTAATTTAGCTTTCGCTCTAATCAGGATAGTCTATTGTTTGTAGCAAGTCTAACTCCTTCTAATCTCTCGATCTACGTCGAAGTTTCCCAGGTCAAATAATCAATTGCGTGCACTCAATTAATTAAACGCTATTAAATGCTACAATTAACAAAACAGATTTATATTAATGCCAAACCTAATAATCTAATTATGATCGTGTTATAACCATGGCTTCCCTAAATCCTAGAAAGGGAAAATTAGCTATGCATATTCATCGTAATGTAAATAACAATAATCAATATGACAATAAATTTAAGCATGACGAATAAATACGAAAAGAAATTAAACATAAACAACAAAGAAAAGGAACTTAAGAGAAATAAAGAGAAATAAATAAATAAAGAGTAAAGGTTTATTGAATTACCGAATGAAAGGAAAAGAAAGATTACAAGATTCAGATCCAAAGTTCCAGCCAAAAGTAACATAGAAAAAGAGTTTTAGCAATGTGTAAGATGACCTAATAATGTTCTCTGAGTTCCCCTGAAATAAAAATGAGGGAAAATTATTAAACAAGCAACTAATGGGCTGAAATAAAAATTAAACAAATCTCGCAGAAATCACGAAACTTTCGATCGACCAAAATACCAGTAGATTGACTGGATCCAAACTCAGCATAGTCGATCGACTTTTTGCACAGCACAGCTTCATTGACTACTCTCCGACATGCTTCCTTGCATCCTCATGCACCTCGAGGCGGTTGTTTCCGAGCTTTAACTCTTCCGATATCCAAAATGCAACACCGGGGACAGGTTTTGGCTTGTTTACACTCGTCTGGGTCCAAACCTGCATAGAATACAAAGTAGCCGAAAGTAAACCATTCTTGGGAGGATAGTCGCTATTTGCTATGTATTAAGCATAGAAATGCATGCTAAAAGGCAAAGAAAAGTGTATAAATAAAGCACGAATCAGTATACTATTCAAGTTATTTAAGTTTGAGATGTTGTAAATTCTTAAAAATATTTCCGCACCAATGATATTTTATTTTAGGACCGTTGTATTTATTGAATATCGTTACTTTATTTGAAGTAACACTGCTAACACGCTCAGTTTCCGAATAAAAGGTTTAAAATATTGGAGGTCAGAAATTGAGGGTGTTACAAATAAAGTAAATATTATTTATTTCATTTTATTTTTTTACTATGGTGGAACAAGGAATAGATGGGGGGAAGTGTGGGGAGATGGGGTGTACATGGGTCAGGGTGGGAGAGGAGATGGAGGTGAGAGTAGGGTGCATTCGAGGGTAAAAGGTGTGTAGAGATTAGTTAGTTATAAATTAAATGAGTTTAGGAGATAATTGTGTGGTTAAGCTTAAACAAAAGTCAAAATATGTGGCCACACTGTCAACTAACACTAAGTTGACGGGATATAGTATTACGTTTACCGTTAATTGTTAATAGGAACGGTTAGGGGTATCACATATGAATTTAGTATAATATTTTCATTAAATTATATACTTTTCATTAAACTAAAATGGTAATAAGGCGTTATGGAATAGGATCTGGAATACCCCTGTTTTGCCAAGAATTAAAAATTTTTTCTAGCAATTATGTCACAATGTCATTGCAACAATGAAGAACCTAGCTGCTCGTGTTGCCTCGATGGATGATGCGTGTCATCGGTGTGCTTATCAGGTCGAGTCCTTTCTTCATGTGATGAGGGGTTGTGGCTGGACGGGAGGGGTGTGGGATGGTCTGGGTTTGGATGTGGCCGGCGGCGTCTGGGTGCGATAAGGTGAGGGATTGGGTGGAAGAAGGAATGAGGGAGATGGAGTCGAAGGAGGTTTCGGAAATGATAACGGGTTGTTAGGCAATTTGAAAAAGACAAAATAAGGCTGTATTTGAAGACGGGGAGTGGAGAGCGGATATGGTGGTAAAGAGGGTGCGGGATGTGTTGATGGAGATGCGGGAGTTAGGGAATGACGGGATAATGGGTACACAGGAGCATACGGTGGAAAGCTGGAGGAAACCGAATGCAAGAGTGCGGAAAATCAATTTTGATGCTGGTATTTTCGACGGTATTGGAGTAGGATAGGGGGTTGCTTGTAGGGATGAGGAAGGGCGGTTGGAATGGGGAGTGTCGATTCAAGAGGACAGGAGCTGGGAGCCGTCAATGGCAGAAGCAATGGCCATTCTACACGGATTGAGGGAAGCATGGAGCGCGGGAGCTAGTAGGGCGGTTGTCGATAGTGACTGCTCAGTGGTGATCGAGGATTTAAAGAAGCGGAAAGAAGGACGTAGTGACATTTTTCTTATTTATGAGGAGATCGTTTCGTTTTGATTCTATTTTATTTTCCTTTACTCGTAGATGTAATAGTAAGGTCGCACTTGAGCTTGCACATATGTTTCCTTGGGTTATATGTCGACGTAGATGGTTGGAATCGTTTCCACGTAACATTGTATCTTTGGTGGAGACGAATTTGATTGATAATTAAGGAACCTCTTTGGGTTTTATCAAAAAAAATGGTAATCATTTCATTAAAGTTATATAAGTTACAAATTTGTCATTAAATTATAAAGTATACTCTGTGTCAGATGCGGCCCTTAATTATGGAAATGAAACGAGAATGTAAAAAGAAAACGTCGCCTGGGAAAACTTCAAGGCCTGGTGGTCGGCGTATAAACCAAAACTAGAAATTGTTATTTCTAGCTTGATGACCGAAAAAATAGTTAGATAATTTGAGAAATTTATAAAATTATACAATTAACTTCATGGTACTAAAAATGTTTTCATTAAAATATGAAAATGATATTATTAGTTGCTTGACTAGTATTGCAGTTTCAATTAATTTTCTAAAATCTAAATATAAGCATGATAAATCTGAAAAATTAGTAGTTACCAATTTAAAATGTATAAGTAATTGAAGAGTCTATGGATCCCTATGAAATACTCAAGAGGGGGGGGGGGGTCAATGGAGTATCTGCCACTTTTTTGACTTTAATCGAATATGCATTTGTATGATGTTTATACTTTGAATTTATCGATTAAATTCAAGTAATACAAATATCACACAATATTAAAAACAATAAAATAAGCCATAAATAAATTTGCACAGCGGATTTTTGAAGTGGTTCAGTTTCACACCCGAAGCATACGTCCACTATTCTCGATTAATTATTTTAGTACCTTTTCATGGATTACAAAATAATCAATCCCTTTTACAACTAACTATAGTTGTAATAATGAGTATCGCTAAACACTCGACTTCCTCTCGTTATAAAGAAAGTAGCAAGAGTATCTCAAAGATTGTTCACACAATTGAACGAATAAGAGATAAATCTATGACCACTATTCTCCAGAACGATACTTAACAATTGTTGACTTGAGTAACACGACTTTCCAAAAAGAAAATAAATCTCGCAATTAAAAGCTCTTTAAAACAAAGACAAAATTATGCTCACAAATTATATGTTTGGAAAAGTAATTTTTAATGTGTCCTATTACCCTTATCTATATATATTTATAAAAGAGGCTTTTTTCGAGCGATTCTAATATGTTCACATCATCAAAAATCAATTTAGGAAAGTATCATAAATATTAATTTTTGATATAAAAAATAAAGTAAAAAATATTTTAATTATTATAATATATATTTCCTAAATTATATTCAAGTGATGTTTCTAATTGTTATATAAAAAATTTTCCATTTCATTTGCCAAACAAAGTATCATTAAAAAAATAATGAAAATAGTATAATTAGTTTCGCGGTTAAAAATGCTATCATTAGAGTATAGATTTCATATTATTTACACATATTAAAGATGGTGTACTTCTTATTATGTTATATGTCTTACATTGCTAAATAATAGAATTGTCCCACATAGAAAACTTAGCATAAGGGGGTGATCCTATGAGTATAAATAGAAAACATCTTTGGAACTTAGGAATTAACCAAAAGTCTTTTGAGTCTCTTAAATATTGTGTTAGAGAGTTCTTAAGAGTTTATATAATTATCTCAAAGTATAATATTAAAAATAAAGTGGAAAATCTTTTAATTATTATAATATATATTTCATATATTATATTCAAGTCATTTTTATAATTTTTATATAAAAACTTTTACAATTTCATGTGACAAAAAATATTGTAAAAAAAAATTATGAAAATTATATAATTAGATTCGTGGTAAAAAAAAATTATATCATTTACACATATTTTTAATTATGATTAAAAAAACTAGAAAAAAAGGTACAAATATTAATAGATAGTATAGTATTTGCTCATTATTAAATCGGGTTGGATGTCAAAATAGATGCGAAAAAGATGGTTTACTTTTTAGTATGTTATTTGTCCCACGTTGAAAATTAATGTAGGTTTGGTGAATATACTACGTATAAATTGTATAATTATCCCACATTGAAAGATTAACATAAGGTGGGTTGATAGGTCATCGCACACCTAACAAAGATAAATACCCTAGTAATAAATGAATGTAGTAATAGGGGTCGAACACAAGGAGACAAGAGTTGCTAAACAAGTTGTCATGGAGCGAATTTTATCAAGGTTGATTAACGATAGGGTGTTTGTTTTGGTTTTAGAAACAATGATAAAATAATGAAAGAAAACAATAATAAAGAAGAGTCCAGGGGACTCGGGTCACACATGCAAATAAATAGTTGGTCATGTCAAACTAGGAATTCTTAATAACGATAATTGTTTAGGCTTAAAGACAACCACCTCTCGGCCTTATTGTCAACCATAGAACGGGTTCTAGCGAGCTCTCACTATTACTAGATCGGTCTACTAAAAGTCTAAAACATGCTTAGTCTAATTGAATTTCGTGCCTCTCGACTTATAAAAGTGAATTAACAAAATTAATCTAAGATAGTGATCAATTATCAAAGACTAGAAAACATTACAAGCATCTGATATAAACTATTAAACAATATTATGACATCCTAATTCAACAATTACAAGTACTATTTATGCATGGCTTCCCTAATCCCTCGACAAGATAAACTACTCACACATATTGAAAACTAAACTAATAACATATGATATAATAAACATGATGATAAGGGAATGAAATAAGTACTAGAAATAGAATTACCTTAACAATAGAAATAGAACATGGAAATGAAGAACAAGGTACAAAATGGAAATAACTTGAAATGTAATTTGTATTACAACTTGAAATGCTTAAAGAAATGTTTGTAATAACTAAAGAAAGCTAAAGGAAACCTAAATTTTATTCTGAAAACTAAGACTAAAGCATATGAAAAAGTGTATAGGTGGTGTCCCAAATGACGGATTCAATACCCCTTATATAGAATTAGGGGTGTTGAAATGTAAACATCTTAATGAGGGGCAACCCCGATCGCGGACACCCCACCCCAATCTGGGTCGTGGGTATTTCAATTTGCGTCTTAATTCCATCTTAACTCCTTGCTTAATAATGATGCGGAATCCAATGTTTGCTCATTCATAGGTCCGACTAATGCATTTTAGGGGTCAAATGGGATCCAATGCGTGCTATTAACTTCACTTGGGCTTTTACTTGGGCTTCATTTCTTTACTTGTCCACCAACCAAAGTTGGTTTCTTCATGCTCGGGATTTCCAATTCTTCCCAAACGCCCCTCCATGGTCAAGACTTGCTCTCATTAGCCTCGTGAACTTGGGTTATTGCTAATTTGACGGGAAAAAAGCTACCAAAGGCTTATTTTCCTACAAAATGCAATGAATACAAGCAAAACACCTAGAATACGGAATTAGCTCACAAATACACTTATGGAAGTGCAATAATCAAATAAAACCGAGCTAAAATAGGGAGTTAAACTATATATAAAATAGACCTATCATGGGTGATCATATGATTATAAATAAGAGTCATTCCTGGAACTTAGGTATGAAATCAAAATCTTTTGAGTCTATTAAATATTGTTTTAGAGACTTATAAGAGTTTATATTAATTATTATATCCACAATAATGAAATTTATTTGTTCCTCACTCATAATCAATAAAAGGTTGGTAACGGTACGCCTCAGTTCCAACAATAACATACAATGTTAATCACGTAAATATTTGTAAAGGCGATTACATATTAATGATCTTAACAAACGATATTATAATATGTTTATTGTAAGATAATCGATAGTGTAGTAACTTTATTTAAGACAAATCACAATTTAAAATAAAATCGGGTCAAATATACATATGATTGGTTATTAATATGTCATAAATAATGATAGTTTCTACTAAAATAAAAAATTTATAAGTTCTAATAAAATCAGGTAATTAAATATTTCCAAATATAAGTTTTGAGTGCAACGAAACTAAAATACATCGTAATTTTTAACTATTAATCGAAATCACAACAAAAAAAAAACACTTTACATTTATTTATACATTTTATTGCTCCGTCCATTTCATATTAAAAGTCATATTAAAAGTTGTATTATATATTTTTAAAGATCAATAATTGCATATAACTTATAAGACTAACACTTTATTAATTTATCTACAACATCTAAAACGATTACTAAAATGAAACAGAATATAAATTTAATTTAATTTTTTTCTATAGAAACGATAAATAGTTATAAGCTTATAAAAATAATGCTTTTGAATATGATAGTTTCGCAATTATATAATTGCATATAGTTATATCATCTCCTTTTTTACTCAAATTTAGTAGTTTAGCAATAAGTTATTTATTTTTCATTTTTCAAGCCTAATTTTTAAATAACGAACATACATCAGTAGTATACTTATTACATAAGAGACTTCCAATGTAACGTTACGTTAAATATTCATTTTTCAAGTTTTTAACATTTTTTTAGGTGAGAGAAAGAGCGATAAAATGGTCAATTTTAATGGAATCTCTTACTTATTATAATGATATAGTTAATTAAATTTTTGATTTGAAAAGAGAAATATTCGTACCAATAAAACAATGCTTCGTATATGTAATTTATATGATAACCTGATTTCAAATTATCACTAAACAAATTCAATGTTAAGTATCAACGAAATGTAGTCTACCATATTCGTCACACGTATTTATCTTTTATTTTTCTTTAAAAGAGATATTTTAATCATATGTAAACAAATGATTAGACATAAGATGTAAACATTAAACCCTTATAACGTTTTTTCATTATAATTATAACTAAGTTAATTACCCTGTTGCAACGCACGGGCTTTCAACTTAGAGCGTGGTACCTAAGAAACACGTATATGTACATATATAATTTATGTACATATATGTATATATCACGCAGAAAGAGGACTAGCAAGTAGCATGACAATGTGTAACTAAATCATTACTATTTGAAGGGTAGATATATGGTTCAAATAAAATATATATTAATTTGTTGAATGTGGCACCAGTTGGCGCTTTAATTTCACACCTGTCATTATAATAATCGTAACACCTTATCGATAATGTTTTATCACATTGTTTTAAAATAATCAAAGTCATTAGCCCGTATGAAGTATGGACTTTCAAACTAGTTTATACTAAAGCACAAATACATGTTTAAGGAGCACTAGAATTTGGATTAAAGCTTACATGCAAAAGATTGTTCGTAATCACACTCTAATTGTTGATCAAACACTAGCACTACATGTTTTACTTATCAAATACAAAGATAAAGTTTGACTTAAAAACAACTTGCAAATACAATTGGTTTTCTAGTGGATCATGTGTGAAAGGTCAACCTATTATGCACAATTTGTGTTAAACACAAATTGAATCACACGTGAATAGGATTAGACAAAGTGTTTGGTTTGGATAAAAGTCAATTTATTATATGAACAATCAATTTGTATATAAAACAAGACACTATTACCATAGCTAATCACATACAACTCATAAGTTTTTACAAATTGGGATTATCTTTTTGGATATAATAAACATATTTAATATTTGAAAAGACAATTTTGACTCTAAATAGGAAAACGTTTTTATTATTTAAAAAAAAAAATCAAATTTAATTTTATAAAATCCAAATTAGCATTTTTAAAATATAAAAATAAATTTTTTCCCGAAAATGTCGTGTTACGTAGTCACCCCACGTTATAGTACAATCGACTATAACTTAGAGTATGAGTGTGTCAAGTTATAATCATTATCATTATAACTTGAGACGGACACAAAACAATTATTAAATATCGCAAAGGAGAGACGAACTAATTAACTACTGACTAATCTTCCTAAAAATTTTCTTCAGTTGTAAGTTCCTTTCATCATTTTGATAACGAACTCAAACCGCTTCATCAAATCATCATTTTTGCAATGTCGTAACCTCATTAATCTATAAGACTTAACAAACAATTACGTGCAAATTTATAAAACAATTATAATACATTTGTCATCATCAAAACATAAAACGTATTTAGGACACAGTCCAACAGTAATCCACTGAAAAATGAAACTCTAATGATACCGTGCAAATATTACATGAGGTTTATACTAGGGCTGACCAAAACCGTATACCCGATACGGTTTTCAAAACCTTATCGGGTATACGGTTTTTAAAATACCATTTTTTGAGTTCCGGTATACGGTTTTCGGGTACCCGGTTAAACCGGATATACGAAAGCCGGATACCCGGATACAGTTTTTGCTGTTTTTCTATTAAATATAATAAAAAAAACTTGAAATCAATGTTTTGAACGAGCCATGTGACTGTGTGTTTCACACTACTTTCACGCATCATTAATACTTGGGGAAAATAGAACCCAATAAACTTGAATCATTATTAAATTCATCTTTTCACACACCGACGCACCTACGCGGCTATGCCTCCACCACCTACCGTCGCAGGAGCATTACGCCGCTGTCACCGAATCATCACACCGCCTTCTACTCTCTTCCCACACCGTCGTCTGCCCCTGCGAGAGCTTCACAAGATGCCTCCTTTCTTTCTCTTTTCCATTCTCTTAGTTTACACTTATAAGATTTGATTCTAGTTCAATTTTTAATGTGACTTTGTGTGGCAGAATTAGGGTTGAGGAATTGGGGATGTAATTGTGGAGGAAATGGGGATCTGAAAATAAGGGATGGGGAATTGGGGTGAGAGAGGAGAGAGCAGCGTAAAGTGTAATGTGATTGTAAAGTGTGCACTGTTTCCGCATTTCGTATGTTATTAGTTTAGGTTTTTTTTTTAAGAATATATCTCAAACCGGGTCAATAAGATTTGATTCTAGTTCAATTTTTAAGATTTGATTCTAGTTCAATTTTTAACCGTATCGTATATACGGAAATCCGTAGCGTATATACGGAAAACCATATAACAAGAACCGTGTATCGTATCATATCCGTATAAAAAAACCATATCGTATATTTTTGCTCATCTCTAGTTTATACTAGTCACATAATTAATCAAAAAGGTTGTCTATATTGACTTGGCTATCCTTGAAGAACTAGGTTTGGGGCCCGGCTACGCCCGGACTACCTTTATTTACCATTTAAATTTTACTTTCTATGAAAATTTGATTCGCAAAATTTGATTAAGACATACTTTTACAATTTATATCTTGAAATTATGATGAGATGTAAAATTAATCAACAAATTGTGAGACACGTTCACCACTCCAGCTGTTAATATTATTACTTTCACTACATCCTCTATTAATAATATTACGTTCACTACTTCTTCGGTTACTGTTGTTTGATTAACTACTCCTGCTATTTTTACGGTTAACCTGTTAGTTTTGTCAAACTCATATATTTAAATAAATTAATATTTTATTAAAATCGAATTGTTAGTTAATTTTTCATACTCTCTCCGTTGTTCCTACTGCTACTTTCATTATATGTCGTGTTACGTAGTCACCCCACGTTATAGTACAATCGACTATAACTTAGAGTATGAGTGTGTCAAGTTATAATCGTTACCATTATAACTTGAGACGGACTCAAAACAATTATTAAATATCGCAAAGGAGAGACGAACTAACTACTGACTAATCTTCCTTGAAAATTCTTTAGTTGTAAGTTCCTTTCATCATTTTGATCACGAACTCAAACCGCTTCATCAAATCATCATTTTTGGAATGTCATAATCTCGTTAATCTATAACACATAACAAACAGTTACGTGCAGACTTATAAAACAATTATAATACACTTGTCATCATCAAAACATAAAATGTATTTAGGACACAGTTCAATAGTAATCCACTGAAAAAATGAAACTCTAATGATAATGTGCATATATTACATGAGGTTTATACTAGTCACATAATTAATAAAAAAAGGTTGTCTATATTGACTTGACTATCCTTGAAGAACTAGGTTTGATGCCCGGCTACGCCCGAGCTACCTTTATTTACTATTTAAATTTTATTTTCTATGAAAATTTGATTCGCAAAATTTGTGTAATATCCGGATATTGTAGGACCCGGAAAGGAACCTTGGAATGCGTAAGGGGACCTTAGACTATACTAGAGGTCACTCGGGAGTGAAGTATCACTATAAAGTGGGCCAGTATAACCTATACTAGACTTAGTGGAGTTATTATAACTCCCGCCTATAGAAGGATCATTTTAAAACTATCATAACTTGAGATATAGACATGATATTGATGAGATTACAATTAAATGTGATAGCTTGTCTTATTATAATTCCAACGGTAGGTCACACGCCCAAAATGACCAAGAAACGAGTGAGATATGACTGTTTTACGAAAACTGGTCATTGTTGAGACATGCGTCGCACTCGACCGAGTGGACTCGGCACTCAGTCGAGTGAGTGACACTTGACCAAGTGAGTGACACTCGACCGAGTGAGTGACACTCGACCGAGTGGACTCGCCACTCGACCGAGTGGCGCTGAATCAGAACACGGGATAAGGAAATCTTATCCCCTTTTCCTCATTCATTCTATCTTCTTCCTTCTTACTCCAAATGCTCTCCCTTCTCTCTAAAACCTCCATAAACACTCTTACATGGGATTCAAGCTTGCTTTCATGGATTATTCATCATTTTCCTTGCTTCCTCAACATTTGTAAGTTATGATCCACCCTTCTTTAATTAGTTTAAACCCTAACTTTTCGGGGTTTTGTGTTGGGTAATTAATTAGTAATTAGTATATGTAATATGGGTAATTAGTGGGTAATAATAAGGGGTTTTTCATTATATAATAGTGTAGGATGTATTTGTGATGGTATTACATTGTTTGTTTAAGAATAAGATGGTCTTGTGAGACGGAATCATACGGGATTCGAGTATCTTATGAAGAATGCTAAAAGGTAGGTTTATCCTACTCGGTTTCAATATTTTATATGCATATTTGTGTGTCTTGCATAATGATTTTTATGTATGAGTCCATTGGGATAACATGTTGGTATTTGAGGAAGTTTTATCCATGATATGTTGGGATTGAGTTCATATGAGTCATGTAATTGGTGTTGTATTGCATTTTCCATGTATGGCCATTGTTGTGTTGTCTTGGAGATCATTGGTGGTATTACTTGGTTATTGAGGAGACGTAAGACGGTTGGGAGACCCTCTTACGCTTGAGTCGCCTCTTGGAGCTTCCTACTCCACGAGGGATGTGCACATTAATGGCTTGAGTTACGGAGGGACTCGTGTGGTTGAGACACGACGTCTGGCAGGGGATCTAGTTGGCTTCCGGACCCGGTACGTCTGGGCATGTCCTAGTACCTATTTGTGATTGTTGGTATGTCTGGGCGTGTCCCGGTACCAGTGTGGTTGTCGGTATATCTGGGCATGTCCCGGTACCATGGTGGTTGTGGATACGTCTGGGCGTGTCCTGGTACCGGAGTGGTTGTTGTTTGATAGTGTCTCATTCATGTTATAGTCATGTTGCATACTTACATACTTTGAGTTGAGTCACACTGTATTCATTTATTGAAACTGATGTTTGTGTGTCTGTGTAATTGTCACCTATTTCCGAGGTGGCTTGTGTCGATTCATATGATATTTTCGATCATATGGGGAGCAGGTTAAGTACGGGTTGTTTTGGTGTCACGCGGGAGACGGGACGAGCTTCAGGCTTGGAGTCAAGTCGACATGAGATAGTATTCTTTAGAAGAGTATATTAGTCATGAGTTGTATCATTTATTTCATTTATTCATTTATGGTTATGTAATCCACTAAATACTTTATTTATATTAATTGTTTCTTAATTGCAACTCCGATTTCACCGCCTCGGGAAACCAATATGGTACATCTCTCAATTACCTTGGCCCGGTAAGAAGGAGGTGTTACAAATAATGATTCCGCTCTTTGAAATTGCAATGCGTGTTAATTAAATGCCTACTAGTGTTATTGATTGTGTATGATTAGTAATGGATGTTGGTAGAGTGACTACTAATACTATAGTAGTGTACCAAAAAAGGTAAGTAGGATGACGTATGGACTAACTCGGGTGAGTTACCGATAGCCGGTGGACTCCCGAACCATCTCTTTGTGTTGCAGGGATTTCATCGTTCTATTTCGACTCGAAATTTCAACCATAAGCAACCACTCTACCGAGTATGAGTCCACACTCGGCCGAGTACAGTGCACTCGACCGAGTGGACCTTGGCACTCGACTGAGTGGACCAGTTTCCAGAAACTGGAAACATTCTTGAAAATGGGGCCCTCGATCGAGTGAACCCGACCACTCGACCGAGTGGGTGCTGTAACTGAGATTTTTACACAGGTTTAACCCTTTACTCGTTTCTTATGTTCTTCTTATCTTCTTTTCACCCCACAACTTCAACATCAAAATTTATCCTTCCAAAACACCAATTTTATAATTTGCTACTTGGGTTAAGCTTTCTACGCCATTTTCTATCTCAAATCTCTTCTTAATTAGCAATGTAAGTAGATTATCCTTCCTCTTGTTTTCTCCATCTTAATTAGTTAGATCTACACTAATGTGCTCAAGATTTGTCAATTAATTTCATGTTTTTACTTAATTCATTGTAATAAATAGCTTTCTACACCATTGTTGTTGCTAAATACCAAAATTTTGTGTCAATTTTTCCACCTAAAGCGAAGAACACGAAAATGAATAGTTGAGCTTGTATGTGGATTTTTGGTGCTTGTTGTTGAGTTTAATTGAACAGCAAAGGCTTAACCTTTGTTGTTATTGATGGATCTTGTTTAGTATGTGAAAATTTCGTCTTAAATTTTCGAAATATAGGTAAGTCATGCACAAATTTTGATTTTTCACGAGTAAAATTTGGTTTATTTGCCTTATAAGACTACCCTCTTTGTTAGTAATATGGTATATTGCCTTATAACGAAACGAATTTCGTCTTAAAACGTGGTCAAATTTTCGAAATTCCTATATACCATGGACAAATTTTAATTTATGTCTTAAAAATGGTTTAAGTATGTTGTTAAGCTAAGAATTTGATGGTTATTGCTATACTACGAGGTAAACTAAGAATTTTTCGTCATAAAAATGTGACCAATTTCTCAAATATTTGGTACTAACCATGTCAAAATTTTGATTTTTATGCTCACTACATGTTTCACTTACTCATGACTACCTTGAATCTCAAACCATGATACTTGGGGAAGCTTTATATCGAAACATTTTCCGTCTTAAAGACCTTAAAGTGTTGAAAATAAGTATTATACTTACCCAGATTTTTAATTTTGTCAAGTCAAATCTCGTCTTAATTGCTTCTTAATAATGTAACTTGGTTTGTAATAGCATGTTTCCTCTTATGTTGGAATTTTCTATCTTAAAATTTTCAAGACATTCGAGACAAATGATCGTTATGTTAAAGTATTAATATAGCAATTCACATTTGAGTCAAGTTTGAGTAAAATTTGCATAATAAAGAAGAGCATTTTACAAAGTTGCTAAAGTAACTAGAGTTGAGTTTTAAAGTTTCATCATTTTACAAAGTTCATCATATTTCAAGTGTGCTATTAAGACAAGTTGTGGTTTGGTTAAAATACAAAGAAAGTCATGCCTTAATTTCTTTAATTCCATTCTTCGGGTTGAGTAAACTCCATCTCAATGACAAGCTCGTGTCAAAGGTTAATTTTAAAGTGTTGGTCATTGATCTAAGGCGTTGGGAAAATTTTCTATCCATTCCAAGGTATTTGATTTCCTACCTCTTACGTATCCGTTCCGGATTGTTTTAATTTTCATTGCTCCTATCCGGAATTTGACTTGTGGAATGAATTCCGGGGCGTGCCGAAGTCATCAAGTAACGCGAGGAGCAACCAAGGAAAGGAAGTTCTCTAAGAGCTGGTGGTACCCTATGTGATTGAACCCCCAAGATCTCCGAACGTAGAATTTGTGTGTGAGCCCAATAGATTAATTTCCTCACCCTATCCTTAGGTTTATGACCCCGATAAGGTATATGATATTGGATATAGCCATCGAGTTTGGAAATTTGGAAACGCTAGGAATATATGTTAGTTTATGCAAAGTTTTGAGTTGGCTGAGTTGATCATGAGAGAAAACATATAAATGATGATTGGAGTGCGACCAAGGTTGGATATTTAGCGGTTGTTCGGACTCATAGTTAGAAAACGGAATTTAAAGGATAAGTGAGAGTGACCTTATTGAGTATGACTCGGGTATTTTGGGATAGCATATGTTCGAGTTGGGATTTATGGAATGATGAGAGAATAGTGAGGTACCAAGAGTGAAAAGAGAGTGATGACATGAGTTGATAAAAAGTTTTGGAGGGTGTGAGATTTAACTTGAAGAATGGTATGAATTGAATAAATAGTGACAAAGGTTTATGAAACCGAATGAACCCTTGTGAAGAGGTCGTGTTGTCGGCCGTGACATACGGGGGATAAGTTTGAGTTTTAATAATTTAGATATATGATGAAGAATTTAGTAATACCAAGTTTGGTTTTCGCGGTCATGAGAATGGGATTGTGGCATGTAATGCTTGAGGATTCAATCATATTGTTGAGGTAGTTGATAATTCGTGTTATAGAGTGTAACCATTCAATTTGAGTAGGTGTGTATAAGTGTGAAAGTGATTATGTGAAAATCTGACCCTATGAGTGGTAGTATAGATGTTGTGGTAAAGTTGCCTCCCAATCGTCAGGAAAGCATCCTTGGTATACATCGTGATCATGTTGTAGTATCCGTTGAGTCGAAATAATGTTAATGTCGTAGGGGATATTAGTACCATGTCTATGAGATTGCATAGATGTGACGAGTGTTGATGTGATTATGGTGTTTCACACTGTTATGCGTTTGTCGGTGACGGTAGCGTGATATCGTCACCGGGTATAGGAGGAATGCAATGCTTATGAAACGAATTTTGAAATGTCATGTTGTACCATGTTTTATTTTAGTTGGGTTGTAATAAAGGCCATAGGGCCAGGAGTTTGTTTAAACTTTGTTATTTGATAGTGTATTAGTCACCGTCGGAGTCTATTACCATTGTGTGATGAAATAAGGAAATTTCGAACCGAGTCGAGAATGAAAACATTATGCCCAGGTGACACTCGACCGGGTGCACCATGCACTCGACCGAGTGGTCGCCTACTCGGCCGAGTGGCCTCCTACAGTCGACCGAGTGGTCTGCATCGACCCTTGTTTGGTTGCAATTCGACCAAATATTGAGTATATACCCTTAGTTTCACGATTTATATTAGTTGACTTGTGTTTGGATAAATATGTTGACCTTACATGGGTGATATTTTTTTGAATTGTTTACGTTTGATTATATGGTGTGGCCAATTGCAAGTGAATGGAAGTTGTTAATTCGACATGAGTAAGTTGATGACAAAAATGATGTGATAATCTTGTCGATGTGTGTGAAACGATGCGAGTTTATTTTGTTTTGTACAACTAAAATGAAAAATGCAATTATGTGTCGCGTAGTGGTCATTTGCATGATTGTGTATTGTGGTCTTCCATATAAACGGAAGTGTTGATGATGGATGGGAACGGATATAGAAACACAGGTGTGATTATGTGGTGGATTTGACTCGGTATATGCGTGGCATGATGTCCGGAAATGGAACTGTTGATCATGGTTGAGCCACATTATGAGTAATTTGGCATTTTTTAATAATTTTATGGAGTCCGCATATTCGCGATTGATGTGCATACATGTAAATGTAGAAGTTTTGATGTGATATAGATACGTAATAATAATCGAGTTATACCCCGTGATAGATATATTTACATATAACCAACATAAAATGGGAGTTAGTTATGGGATTATAGATTGGCACCGTGGGTTTGATCTGACACTTGACCTTTGGGAGGGTTGTAGATGAGGGATTATATCGAAAGAAATTGTAACTATATGAGATTTGATTACGGAATTGCAATGAGTAAGAGAGAGTGTTGAACTTGGAACATAGTCATTTGTGGAATTTGGTAATGAACGTATGAGAGCACAATATGAGGCTTGACCGTTCAACTTAGGGACGAAGTTCTCTTTTAAGGGGAGTGGATGTAATAATTCAGAAGTTAGGAAAGAGAAAGTACGGAAAGTGCGGAATGCGAGGAAGTAATAAGAGTTGAACAAAGAACCTTGGGGTGAGCATGATGATTATAAAAGAGTGTATACGGTAGATAAACATGTCTGGCTTAATGAGAGTGACGATGACTGTAAGAATCTTGATGGACCTTATGATAGCGTAAAGGATAACGGTAATGGCGAGAGATTACATGAGAATCGGAAATAAGACTTGAACAATAATTATGAAAGGAGAGAGAGTGTAGCGAACTTTGGGGACGAAGTTCATTTTAATGGGGGGAAGATTATAATACCCGGATATTGTGGGATCCGGAAAGGAACCTTGGGATGCATAAGAGGACCTTAGACTAGACTAGAGGTCACTCGGGAGAGAAGTATCACTATAAAGTGGGCCGAGTATAACCTATACTAGACTTAGGGGAGTTCTTATAACACCCGCCTATAGAAGGGTCATCTTAAAACTGTCATAACTTGATATCTAGACATGATATAGATGGGATTCTAATTGAAGGTGATATCTTGTCTTCTTACGATTCCAACGGTAGGTCACACGCCCAAAATGACCAAGAAACGAGTAAGATATGACTGTTTTACGAAAACTGGTCATTGATGAGAACTACGTCGCACTCGACCGAGTGGACTCGACACTCGATCGAGTGAGTGACACTCGACCAAGTGGACTCGACACTTGACCGAGTGACGGTGAATCAGAACACGGGATAAGAAAATCTTATCCCCTTATCCTCATTCATTCTATCATCTTCCTTCTCACTCCAAATGCTCTTCCTTCTCTCTAAAACCTCCATAAACACTCTTACATGGGATTCAAACTTGCTTTCATGGATTATTCATCCTTTTCCTTCCTTCCTCAACATTTGTAAGTTAAGATCCACCCTTCTTTAAATAGTATAAATCCTAACTTTTGGGGGTTTTGTGTTGGGTAATTAATTTGTAATTAGTATATGTAATATGGGTAATTAGAGGGTAATAATAAGGGGTTTTGCATTATATAATAGTGTAGGATGTATTGTGATGGTATTACATTGTTTGTTTAAGAATAAGACGGTCTTGTGAGACGGAATCATATGAGATTCGAGTAGCTTATGAAGAATGCTAAAAGGTAGGTTTATCCTACTCGGTTTCAATATTTTGTGTGCATATTTGTGTTTCTTACATCATCATTTTTATGTATGAGTCGATTGGGATAACATGTTGGTATTTGAGGAAGTTTTATCCATGATATGTTGGGATTGAGTTCATGATAAGTCAGGTAATTGGTGTTGTGTTGCATTTTCTATGTATGGTCCTTGTTGTGTTATGTTGGAGATCATTGGTGGTATTACTTGGTTATTGAGGAGACATAAGACGGTTGGGAGATCGTCTTACACATGAGTCGCCTCTTGGAGCTTCCCACTCCAAGAGCGATGTGCACACTAATGGCTTGAGTTACGGAGGGACTCATGTGGTTGAGACACGACGTCTGGCAGGGGATCCGGTTGGCTTCCGGACCCGGTACGTCTGGGCGTCTCCCGATACCTATTTGTGATTGTTGGTATGTCTGGCGTGTCCCGGTACCAGTGTAGTTTTCGGAATGTCTGGGCGTGTCCCGGTATCGTGGTGGTTGTGGGTACGTCTGGGCGTGTCCCGGTACCGGAGTGGTTGTTGTTTGATAGCGTCTCATTCATGTTATAGTCATGTTGCATACTCACACACTTTGAGTTGAGTCACATTGTATTCATTTATTGAAACTGATGTTTGTGTGTCTGTGTAATTGTCACCTATTTCCGGGGTGGCCTGTGTTGACCCATATGATATTTCCGATCATATGGGGAGCAGGTTAAGTATAGGTTATTTTGGTGTCACGCGGAAGACGGGACGAGCTTCAGGCTTGGAGTCGAGTCGGCATGAGATAGTATTCTTTAGAAGAGTATATTAGTCATGAGTTGTATCATTTATTACATTTATTCATTTATGGTTATGTATTCCACTAAATAATTTATTTATATTAATTATTTCTTAATTGCAACTCCGATTTCACCGCCTCGGAAAACCGCGATGGTAACATTTCTCAATTACCTTGGCTGGGTAAGAAGGGGGTGTTACAATTTGGTTAAGACGTACATTTACAATTTATATCTTAAAATTATGATGAGATGTAAAATTAATCAACAAATTGTGGAGTTCTTTTGCATGGATAACCGGAAAAGAAAGTGCACTTTTTTGATTTGAGTAGTACATTCAATCCCTTTAAACACTAGTCAGATTTTAAGCCAATCAATGGACCTCTTCAAGGGTTTACCTCACCCGAATAACGTCTTCGGTTCAGTGGAGTATTACAAAAAAAATTATGAAAATAATATAATTAGATTTGAGGTAAAAATGCTATCATTAGAGTATAGATTTCATATAATTTGCACATATTTAAGATGGTGTACTTCTTAATATCTTATATGTTCTACATTGAACGTATAAATATTAGAATTCTCCCACATCGAAAGATTAACATAAGGTGATCTGAGTTGATCCTATGATTATAAATAGAAGACATCCTTGGAACTCAGATATCAACTCAAAATCTTTTGAGCCTCTCAATTATTGTCTTAGAGAGTTCTTAAGAGTTAAGAGTTTGTATCATTATCTTCATAATATGATATAAAAAATAATGTGGAGAATGTTTTAATTATTATAAGATATATTTCCTATATTATATTCAGTGATGATTATAATTTTTATATAAAAACTTTTCATTTGCAAAAGTATCATTAAAAAAATTATGAAAATTATATAATTAGATTTGCGATAAAAAAAATGTTATCATTAGAGTATAGATTTATTATGATTTGCACATATTTTAATTATGATAAAAAATAGAGAAAAAAATTTATGAACATAGTATAGTAATATTTGGGTTGGATGTCGAACTAGATGCGAAAAAAGATGGTGTACTTCTTACTTCTTAGTATGTTATTTGTCCCACATTAATAATTTAGGTGTTGTTAATATATAATGTATAAATAGTAAAATTGTCCCACGTCGGAAAATTACCATAAGATGGGGTGATCCTATGATATGGTTAAAAAATTATGAAAATAATATAATTAGATTCATGGTAAAAAAAATTATTATTGGAGTATAGATTTCATATTATTTGAACATATTAAAGATGATATACTTCTTATGGGTCGTTTGGTTCGAGATGAAGGAATGAAATGGAACGGAGTATGATATCATAGATGTATGAGATTCCAACTCCATTCCATCTTAAAGTTGTTTGGTTCAATCTAAATAAGTAAGGGGAAGGAATGAAGTTTATTGAAGGGGAGAAGGCGGGTGTGAGTTTTCAAGGGGCTGAGATGGAGTTAGAATCTATTGAGTATCTAACTCCCCCAAAATCACCCAACCAAACACTTGAATAGATTCAATCTATTCCATTCCATTCTAAACTAGCCAACCAGACACCCATTAGTATGTTATATGCCCCACATTGAACGTATAAATAATAGAATTGTCCCATATCGAAAGATTAACATAAGGTGGGGTGAACCTATGTTATAAATAGAAGGCATCCTTTGAACTTAGATATCAATCCAAAATCTTTTAAGTCTCTCAAATATTATCTTAGAGAGTTCTTAAGAGTTTATATCATTATCTCCATAATATGATATATTAAAAATAATGTGGAGAATGTTTTTATTATTATAACACATATTTCCTATATTATACTCAAGTGATAGTTTATAATATTTATATAAAAGCTTTTACATTTCATTTGACCAAAAAGTATCTTTAAAGAAACTATAAAAATTATATAATTAGATTCGTGGTAAAAAAATGATACCATTAGAGTATAGATTTCTTATCATTTGCACATATTTATACATTATATATAATGTAAGTTCCAGGATGCCTCTTATTTATAATCATAGGATCACCCCACCTTATGCCAATCTTTCGATGTGGGACAATTTAATTATTTATATGTACTATATTCATAACACTATATTATGTTTTAATGTGAGACATATAACTTACTAAGAAGTACACAATCTTTTATATTAACAAATTATATGAAACTTATACTCTAATGATAGCATTTCATACCACAAATAAAATTATATTATTTTCATAATTTTTAACGATATTTTTTTACCAAATGAAATGTATAAGTTTTTATATAAAAATTAGAAACATCACTTGAATATAATATAATATAATATAAGAAATATAATAAATTATAATAATTAAAAGATTCTACACTTTATTTTTTTGCATCCAAAAATATTATTTATAATACTTTCCTAAATTAATTTTTAGGAAACTCCATCTTGATAATCATCTGATGTGAGACAATTCAACTATTTATATGTAGTATATTCACCACACTTACATTATTTTTCAATGTGGGACAAATAATATACTTAGAAAAAAAACATCATATCATATATATATAAACATATATATATATATATATATATATATATATATATATATATATATATATATATATATATATATATATATATATAATCGTACGAACATAGTATAATATTCTGTCATTATTAATCGGGTTGGATGTCGAACTGGGTGCGAAAAAGATAGTGTACTTATGACAATGTTATTTGTTTCATATTGAAAAATAATGTAGGTGTTAATATATAATGTATAAATAGTCGAATTGTCCCACATCGGAAAATTACCATAAGGTGGAGTGAATCTATGATTATAAATAGGAGTCATCTTTGGAACTTAAATATCAACCAAAAATTTTTTCAGTATCTTAAGTATTGTCTTATAAAAGATCTTTTATTCAAGTTCCTATTATTATCTCTTTAATAGCAAAATTTATTTATTATTTATTTTTCTCGCATAATCAATAAACGGTAAGCGTGTAAGTATTTATAATTTATTTTCTTTGAAAGAGATATTTTAATCATATGTAAACAAATGATTAGATGTAAACATTAAAGTTATATAACATTTTTTCATTATAACCAAGTTAATTAACCCCGTTGCAACGCACAGGCTTTCAACCTAGTATTTTAATAAATCTGAAATATTAGATTAGAATATTATTTCAGAGTAATCATTATTATTTATTAATTAAATTACAAATCTAATGAATTATGGAATATTGTGTTTTTTTGGAAATCTAGATTGATTTATTTACCTTTTAATAGTTTCCAAAATATAACATACTTATATTATATTTGTGTATGTTAAATAATTAACATCTTTATACTAATTAATATCATAAGTGTGGCATGTTTATTTTAAGGAAACTCACCATATTCTGGTATTCTCTAAATTTATATTTCAACCAAGAATATATAATATTTACATTAAAATCCCTTGTTCAGATCCATCACACAGTGCTATCAATTCAAAACTATATAATATAATTAATTTGAATAAATTTATTTAATTATATAGAAGTCTTTTGGTTTTTATATATATATATATATATATATATATATATATATATATATATATATATATATATATATATATATATATATATATATATATATATATATATATATATATATATATATAGAATTAGGATCACATGAGTCCACCTTATCTTTTTGAGTCCCGTGAGTCCACTTATGTATCACACGCTCTATACAAAAATATCACGTTTTTTTCTACAAAAAAAAAAAAAAAAAAAAAAATTGTCAAAAAAAAAGTTGTGATATTATTTAGTATAACCTGTGATATTGTATCTGAGTATGTGAGTCCAGTAAAAGAGAGTTATACAAACCAATATCACACCTTACAATAAACAATATCACTGGTTGTACTAAACAATATCACGGGTTATACTATACAATATCACACCACTGAACCTAAAATATGCCAAACTACTTCTCGATTCTTGAATAGTTGCAAAATGAAGCAACCCTTGAACTCCTTCCCTAGATCTTCACCATTAAAGTTGCCCGCCAAAGCAAAAGAGAATATCAAAAAAAAATCAAAAACACGAAAAAGACAAACAACTACACAAAATATCCGAAATTAGAGTATACACACTGTGACATGAAATGGATCGAATTCAAGTAGGTAACGAACTATCATTCCGGGTCGAACCTCTTCCTCCCGTCGAAGGCAAAAATCCTCTTCGCGATATACCTGACTTCATCATCGTCAACAATAACCTCTTCGACATATGTTTAATCATACTGCCAGTTCAGAAATATCATATTGGATTTGCTGAGAATTCATTGCTAAAAATTGATTTGCTTTTTACGGGTCTTTGTGACATGTTTGTATGGATGAGAATGCATACAAACATACTTGAATTCGATCCACTTCATGTCACAGTGTGGTGTGATATTGGTTTCTTCTAAATCATTTGATAGTGCACTCTGGTCAATGAAAACTACTATTCTCCCCACCAATCTAATCTTTTAGGCTTCTTCTAAATCATTGTATATCGTTATTTTGTTGCTTATAGTTGTCTTGATCTCA
The DNA here is from genome assembly GCF_048544455.1 of Silene latifolia. NCBI lineage: Eukaryota > Viridiplantae > Streptophyta > Magnoliopsida > Caryophyllales > Caryophyllaceae > Silene > Silene latifolia. The sequence continues at coordinate 172,183,700 of NC_133534.1, read as the reverse complement.
TTTCACATGTTTGTATGGATGAGAATGCATTATTGAGTTGGGGCTGGAATTAATGTACTTGTATCTTTTCTCTTCTAAGTGCACTATCTTTTGTTTAACTTTTTTGTCGCCATTTATTGACTACAAAAGGAGGCTTGGGGAGATGCTGACGAATTTGAGTGGAAAAATTTGTTATTCAATTCGTGATATTATTGTGTACAACGTGTGATATATAAGTGGACTCATGGGACTCAAAAATATAGGTGGACTCACCGGATCTTGCCTCTCTCTCTCTCTATATATATATATATATATATATATATATATATATATATATATATATATATATATATATATATATATATATATATATAATTAGGATCACATGAGTCCACCCTATCTTTTTGATTCAGTGAGTCATTGATATAATATCACACGTTATATTAAATAATTCATAGCTTACAGTATCACACGTTATACTAAACAATATCACAGCTGGAAAAAAAAAACTTTTTGAAAAAAAAAAAATTGAAAAAAAAATCGTCATATTGTTTTGTAATACAATATCACACGTTATGCTAAACAATATCACACATTATACTAAACAATATCACGGCTTTCACGAAAAAAAATTGTTAAAAAAAATTTTCGAAAAAAAAAAAAATTTGAAAAAAAAATTTCGTGATATTGTTTTGTAATACAATATCACAAGTTATGTTAAACAATATCACACGTTATACTAAACAATATCACAGCTAACACGAAAAAAAAAATTTCGAAAAAAAAAATCCCGAAAAAAAAAATTTTTGAAAAAAAAAAAAAATTTCGAAAAAAAAAAAATTTGAAAAAAAAAAAAATTCGTGATATTGTTTTGTTTAGTGCGTGATATTGTTTTATGAACTCATGGACTCAAATATTTAGGTGGACTCACCGGATCCTACCTCTCTCTCTCTCTCTCTATATATATATATATATATATATATATATATATATATATATATATATATATATATATATATATATATATATACATATATACATATATATATATATATATATATATATATATATATATATATATATATAGCGGGGTCCCGTGCATTTAACTAGAGTTCAAGATTTAACTAACTCAAAAACCCTTCTATCAATTAAAAACCAACCCCACTACTCTCCAATCCTCTCCTCATCCCATATCTTCATATACTAGCTTTTGCAACCGCCAGGGAGTCCCGACGACGACGGACTGATCACTGCCCATATTCAGCTCACTGCCCGCGGCCGCCGGCCACCTCCGTGAACCACCAGTCACCTAACGACCCACTTTCTTCTAATACATTCTTATACCCATCCACCACCACCTGATGACAGCCACCATAGCCTGATGTCCGCGTCACCCTCGACCACTCGAACGCCGGTGAAGCGATGACCACCTGCGTCACTACTCTTGTCAGCAACCATTGGATAAGATCAATTGTGATTTTAACAATAAATCTACTGGAAACGAAGTAAAAATTCGCGACAAAGTTGTAATTATGGCTTAATCAGAACATCTGGACTTGGAAATGATGGGGTAAATGCAGAGCATTTTGTTATTTGCTGCTTTTCTTATAGGTCACCTCACTCAATTTGGAAATTGTTAGGGCACTCGCTCAAGGTATCTTATATATATAAATATATATATATATATATATATATATAGGGTCGGGATCCGGTGAGAACCACTAACATAATGAGAACCACTTAGAGCCGTTAGATCTCAAATTAAATTAATGAAGGGCTGAGATTAAATAAACTAACTCTCCACACCCCACACCCTTTGACTCCCGTATTTTACATTGTTCAGCATCTCGCTGTTTTTTTCTCTCTTTCTCTCTTTCTTCGAAGCTCGCTGAACTCTTCTGTTTTGTCTGTTCTATAATCAATCTCGCAAAATCACTATTTCTCTCAGTCTCACTTCGATCAAATTTCAAACTTTGTGAATGTAACCTCGTTATGCCCGATTCATCAATGGACGCTGTGGATTCAACTAGGTAAAGACTTGAAATTGATTTTATTTTTGTGAAATTAGGGTTTATATTTTTATGTCTTTTAAATTCTACGATTCATCAATTAAATTAGTTGAATTTGTCAGAATTATGGTTTATATTATCATTTATTTTCTATTTCTTTTTCGTTGATGATAAAAAAAAATTTCGTTGGTGATAATTAGCTTTTATTTTCATCAATTTAGATAATGACAATTCGTAGTCGTCACTTATTGTTGTTGAATTTTGGTGTTATGACTGAATCGTTTTAGTGTTTAACGGAAACATCTTATTTGTTATCGGAATATTGAATCCTGAGCTCAAAAATGGCTAAATTATATAAGGTTTTTTTGGGGTTCTTCAGCTGATTTTGTTTGGGAATTCAAGTACAATTGGGAAAGAAACATTAGATATGATGACCAAAATCACATTATCTGCTAATTTCTCTTGTAATTGCATCATTAATACCTTAAATGACCCAATAATGAAACTTATTTGCTGAAACCTTCAAAAATGTAGAGCAGTAAATGCAATTTTAATGTTGCGGCTACATTGTATATCATACATTAGCAGTATTTGGTCAGATGAGTCGGATAACTACATGTGCTCTTCTCAGCCCCGAAATGGCATAGTAGGTTTATTTGCTGCCTTACTTTATATATAGAAAATCGAGAAAGATATCAGCTACGACGTGTGACTTGATGCTCTATATCTGATTTCAAGTACATATTTTAGTTGTTATCTCTATTCTTTAAGAGAGTTTAGATGTTCAAAGCTGCAATTTGGTTGTTCGTTTTGTTCCATCTGATAACGTTTGCAGTTTTATTCAGTCAAGAGGTCATGCTAGGATGCGGAACTCAGATTTTGTTTTGATGGTGAAAAGGTAAAATGTTATTTATTTTCTGTGAATGCAATTTTCAAGCATGTTTCAGATGGGTATGCTTGTATACGTAGTGTGAATATATATTATTGTTGCACAGTCCAACCAAGGCGTACACCTGTGAATCCAGCATACTTGGAGAATGATGCTGTCTCGATAGCAACCTATAATACAGCTGAACATGTTAAGCGTTGTATAGCAGGCAAACAACGTAAATTACACCTCACGCAACAGCATCACTATAATCAGATGTAGGAACATCAAGGTCTAATATAAACCATAAACCAGACCCAGCACCAGTGCAAATTATGAAAGTAAAAATGACTAGGTCAATGATCAAAGGAAAGACCATATGCAAAAATGGTTCAAGTGTGCAATGACAGTAAAATAACGGCCCTGAAATGGAAAGGCGGTGAGAAGCAGAACAGGCAGGCAAGTAGCTGTTATTTATTCATGTAATTCTTGTTATTTTATCGTAGATTATTCTTAATTATGTGAGCATTTCATATTGAATGTTGTGGATTGGAGGGAGTATATATTATTGTTGATGCTTGAATTTATAGCTGTATCTGTTTGCATCATTCATGTTAACAAATGACATTTGTGTGTTGCTCAGATATTTTAAGCCATCTCCCCGCTATGTTTTTAACGAGGTTTTTGAGACTTGTACTTTACAATTTCCCAATAGTTGTCCCATTTCATCAGTTTCTATCAAAGGTGATAGTAAAATTGTCAAGCAAAAATTGCTGAAGCACTTTGTCTGCTTGGAAGCTTGTAAGAGGCTCCATGAGATCAATGCTCTGACGGATAAAGTTGTTCCAGACATTGTCTTGAAGGAGGGTCTTGTACAAGAATTAGGTATGCTTTCCTAGACACATAGGTGAATGAATTTATCAGATTATAATATCTTTGATATAGTCATTAACGTTTCTATATATCGAATAATTATATTTTACTTATTTCGAAAGCCAATTAGCTCAAATGGTAGAGCATTGTGCAATGCACAAGATGTGGGTTCAACTCCCACATTGGCTAGGAAATACCAGTGAGATCGCCAAAGACCAGAATGTATGGTTATAGTATGTATGCATAAGTTAGTCTTTGAACATTTTATCACTACAAAGCTATTATATTCCCTCATTGGCGTTCTTGCTCCACACACGAGGTCTAATTATGGCATGCTCATCTTTGCCCAAGTATGAATGTACGATTATGGCATGCCTAATTTTAGCTGGACTGTATCGCTTGTATCTCGACAAGATACAATCATTGAATTTATTGTTAAATAGGCTATATGGGATTCGAACCCATATCTTTGTGCAAAATTAGCACTTCGCTCTACCATTGAGCTAATAGCCTTTAAGATACACTAAACAAAGATGAAATGAAGGCTATAAATAACACAATTGCTCCAAAGAGAAAATCAAAACATGAAATTAATGTCCTTAATGCAACTGGAGAACTTTTTAATGCACATATAACCTTATTTCATGTACATATAACCTTATTTCATACACATATAATCTTATTTCATACCCATATAACACACTTATTTCATGCATGTACACGGTTGTTTGATGCACATATATTGCTTTTTCATGCATCTACAAGGCGACTTCATGCATTGATAAGTCTATAGCACCCCAAACCCTATCTAACCATTATTATTGGGACAAACGATAGGGGACGGTTATCCTAAATTTAAGACGGAAAAGGGCTAATCCAAACCTAAATCATTTCCCTTATTTTCATTCAAATAACAAAAATACCAAAAGACAACCCTAAAGGGAAAGAGTGAACCCTTTTGGGGGGACGAGATTAAAACTAGGGGAATAGTGTCCTAAAATTTAGGACGGGAAAAGGTTTAGGGTTGGATTAGGCGGCCCACGCCTTTCCCTTGTGATGGGAACGTGTTAAATTTGGGGGAATAGTGTCCTTAAGTATACCAAAAAGAAGGGTGTACTTCATTCACATAAACCCTTAATTCATGCACATATAACCTTATTTCATGCACATATAATCTTATTTCATGTACATATAACACTTATTTTATGCATGTACAAGGTTGTTTAATGCACATATATCGCTTTTTCATGCATTTAGAAGGCTACTTCATGCATTGATAAGTTTATTGCACCCCAACACCTTACCATTAATATTGGAACAAACGAGGGAGGACGGGTATCCTAAATTTAGGACGAGAACAATGTTGGATTAGGCGGGTCCGCATCACCCTAGAGGGGAATAGGGAACCCTTTTTAGGGGTCGGGATTAAAATTAGGGGAATAGTGTCCTAATATTTAGGACGGGAAAGGGTTTAGGGTTGGATTAGGTAGACCGCTACGTGGACCCGCCTAATCCAAGCCTAAACCCTTTCCCTTATTTTCCTTCAAACGACAACAATACCAAAAGATAACCCAAAAGGAAAGAGTTAACCTTTTTAGGGAAAGGGATTAAAACAAGGGGAATAATGTCCTAAAATTTAGCAATGGAAGGGGTTTATGGTTGGATTAGGTGGTTCTCAAGCCGCCTAATCTAATCCTAAACCCTTTCCCTTATGATGAGAACGGGCTTAACTTAAAATTAATGTCCTTAACCAACACTAGTTAGAAGATGCAACTGGAGAACCTTTTAATGCACATATAGCCTTATTTCATGCACATATAACCTTATTTCATGCACATATAATCTTATTTCATGCCCATATAACACACTTATTTCATGCATGTACATGGTTGTTTGATGCATATAGATTGCTTTTTCATTCATCTACAAGGCGACTTCATGCATTGAGAAGTCTATTGCATCCCGAACCTAACCGTTATAATTGGGACAAACGATGGGGGAAGGGTGACATAAGTACACTGAAATGTTTTTAACATGATAGTAAGATATGTAGTAGATAGACTAAAATGGCTTTTAGTTACATAAAAAATGCCGGTAAATACATTAAATGTGCACGCTTCCAATTTTCAGAAACAGGTAATGACTATTTGGATAATTAATACACTGAAGCTACAATACCTGGTGGCCATAGTATTGAGTCATATTAATACACTGAAGCTGCAATGTCACTCTTCCAGTTTTATTTTGTCTTCTCAGAAAAGTAGCTTTACTTCTCAAATTCAGACTATAATTTAGTCATATTTGCTGATTTTTTTTCTCCTGAAACTGAGTGCATGTAATTTAAGAAATATTCGAAATTTCATAACTAACAAACTTGACAATTAATCCCCCAAAATCGTATCAAGCAAGATTCAATAATTTCAATTCTTGAATTCCTTGAAATACGATGAACATCATCAATTTTTAGCCAGCACGAAAATCATAGAAATGAATGCTCTTGTTTGCTATACTACATTCTCATGATATCATACAAAGGTGATGCATAATGATCTTGCTAGCAAACTATACTCGTCAATGCCTCAATTTCCAAGATTTAGTTCATTTTCCAGACACTAAAAACAACTTCTGAACATTAAAGTATCAGCAGCTCATTGTTAAAGAGTAAGCTCAAATTGCTTCATTTGAAAATTGTTTGAGCTACAAAATTGATGAAGTAGGTCGACCGTACTATAAGACGATATTAGACAATACCTTGTTCATAAAAATCATATTCATAAATTGTAACTTGCTTAGTGAAATCCTAAATACTGCAACAAATGAAGGCGAAACAAGAATGATTTATCGGACTTCTACAAATCAACGAGACAAAGACGATTGTTTGCTTCAATTCAATGAGAATTAGTAAAAAAAAAGGATAAAAAAAAACATGGTGAATTAAGGTTATAGAAACTAACTGGTATAAACATTGAGATATATGATTGTGATTGAGACGAAGGTGAAGAAATAGAGAAAGAAACTAATACCTCCTGTTGCTAGCAAGTTGCTTTTCTTTTATATATATCTCATCCGATTTCTAATTAATGCGGTCAACTGATAATACTAAACGAAACTAGAGAACATCAACCGGCATCCACAACCTGAACACACCAAAATTTAATCAATCGAAATGCATTTCCTGTTAAATAAACTACAACAGATCTAATTAAAGCTCTGGTAAGCATCACAATTATGGAAATTCACAATCTACAATATAAATATCCAGCAAAACTTATAAACAAAAAGATAAAAATGAAAAAACAATTATACTGTATGATGCGTGTCATTTTTATGATGTTTTACATCTCTTTTTGCACGCATTTCAGAGCTCATTTGTTTAGTTTATGCTACATTTCTCCCTATTTCCGTCTACTTCCGTATTTTGTACTTTATTGCAGAAATGTGAAGAATTCAACAGGAAATCAAGCCAAATCCGCCCCGAGTAATCTGCATTGCAAATGACGTAAAGGAACTGCTTAAGGAACGAGCTTGGTGCGCAATCCAAGGCCCAAAGGACGAGTCCACGAGTTTAAAGAAGTCAATTAGCAGCTCAAGCAGTCGATCGACTAGTCCCATCAGTCGATCGACCAACTATCGGGATCCAGAAGCTACTGTAGCTGAGGAGCAGTCGATCGACCTCCCTGCTTAGTCGATCGACCAGGTTTCTATTCCAGACGGGAATTAAAAGATTGAGAAACTTGAAGCCCGTGAAGTTTAGGTTTAGGAAATAATTGTTACGTTAGTTTGCTATATAACGTAACCTAGAAACATCAGAAGAGGCATCTAGCTTTTATCGAATTACGCATCAAGTTTTACATTAAGTTTTCATTCAAGTTCTTTAACGAATAGTTAGGGTTTGGGATTATTGTGAGCATCGGAATTTCGGTTCTTATTAATCAGTCTTTCCCCTGCAATTCGGTATTTCTCCTGTTTACTTTCAGTTTATTTATTTTGCTAATAGATTAGAATTGCTAGTAGATTCCCGAAACCGTCTTGATTATTGCATGTTAATTGTTTCCTTTCCTGTTTTGAGCATGAATTCAGTAGCTAGTTTTATCGTTTATGTTGTTGTTTCTGCCCTTAGCATGAGTAGCTAAATCTATAGTGCTAGGATGTAGGGGAATTGTAGCATAGGCGGCATTAGATTGAACACAGACTGAACCCGCGTGTCAGTCGATCGACTGACCTTGTTGGTCGATCGACTGACCTTGTAAGGTTATCCTTCGTTTTAATTAAATTTAATCTCGTATTTAACAAATCGAATGCTTGCGACCAGTTAGATACCTATTTTGTGACCGACCCATTAGACCGAAAGGTAGGGAAAGTTATTTGACCGTCAATTAAATCGACTAAACTGTGCTAAGATCGAAAGATAGGTATAGTTTAGACCATTAGTCACTTTTCAGGACGAAAGTTAGTATTAGTGACATTAGGGACCTATAGCAAGATCGAGAGATGCTATTTGTTAGGAGTGGACCGAGAGGACCTCTTATTTCCCGCCTTACCTGTGTTTGATTCAGACCGACTTAGTTTGCTGCCGCCGAAGCTATAATGACCCGACCATCCTAGTACCCTTCTTTTATCTATTTAAATCGTATTTTTAGTTTATTTTCTTTTTATTGTTATTAGCTATAGATCAATTCAAATAAATCCCATAATAGTTACCTCAGACTGAACATAAATCAACTAAAGTTTACAACTGCCTCCTTGTGGTTCGACCCTGTTACCACTAGCCTAGGTTGGTCTTAATAGGAGATTATAAATTTTATCTTTGGTACTCACAACGACGGGTATCAAATTTTGGCGCCGTTGCCGGGGAGGCAATAGTCCTAATTTTAGTTGTTTTAATTTTTAGTCTTTTTTAGTTTAAGGAACATCCGTTCCTTAAACTGTTCTTATATTTTGTTGTAGTTTCCTCTTATGCGCAGGTCACAGGGTGGTCCATTACTGCCATTTGATCCAGAGATTGAAAGATCTTTGCACGTTAAGAGGAGATTATTTCAAGAACAACAGCTGGAAGAGCCTAGTTCTCATTCTAGCTTTTACGAGAACGAGCTGTTCGAGGAGAATCCACCATCTTCACCCATTTCTACATCTTCAGCCGAGACAGTTATTTCTCCAGAAATTTCTGTCATGGCCGAGGAAGCAAGTATAGCTAGTTTTTCTGAGCCGACAGCCGATAACTTATATAAGGGGTTCGAGTTACCAGGAGATGCCAGGAAATTCGAACCAAAGCCTGCTTACATTACTATGGTCGAGAGAAATCAGTTTGGGGGAGCTGCAAATGAAGACGCAGCAAGGCATATGGAGACCTTTATTGACTACTACTGCTCCATTCCCCCACCAGCTGGCGTGACCCAGGATCAAATCAAAGAGGCCATGTTCATCTTCTCCCTTCGTGATGCTGCAAGGGAGTGGTATAGAGATTTGGACCGGACCGCTCAGGAGATCACTGATTGGAATACATTGGCCTTGGCGTTCTACAAGAAGTACTTTTCTGCTTCGAGGACGATCGCTATTAGAGCTCAAATCACGGGCTTTAAACAAGGGCCAGATGAGAATTTCCACGAGGCATGGGTCCGATTCAAGAAGTTGGTGCGAACCATACCGCACCATGGGTTCGAAAAGTGGAGTTTGTGCAATCATTTCTACAATGGGTTGTAAGACGATCAGAGGGCCATTTTGGATGCTGCAGCCAATGGAAGATTCGCTGAAAATTTGGGAGCAACCAAGGGGTGGAAGATCATTGATGATATAGCTACCCACAAGGCCGAGTATGGGAATTCGAGAGGGAACCAGAGGAGAGCTGCTGAATCTTCCTCTGTTGCTGCACTTGAGGCTCTCACCGCGAGATTTGACAAGTATGAGCTAGGAGGAGCCTCTAAGGGTGGGATATACCAAGTCAACGCTGTGTCAGACGGTCCCTTCCTTTGTGAAAGGTGTGGAGTTGAGGGCCATGTCTCGAAAAACTGCCCTAGCCCCTTTGAATCATGCGCTGCCTTTCAACACTATAGGCAGAACAACACCTACTACGAGCCGCAGCATCCAAACTTGAGTTGGAGAAGCCAGAATGTTTTGAATCCAACTCAACCTCCGCCACAGCAGCAGCCATATGTGCCTCCGCATCAAAAGCAACAAAGAATATCAAAAGCCTCCTTATATGCCGCAAAGCAAGAAGAACAAACACAAAATTCTGAACTTTCCGAGCTGAAGAATCTGTTGCTGAAGGAGTCCCAAGCAAGAGAGGCCGGGATGAAGTTACTGGAGAGCCAAATAACTCAGTTGGCTAGCAAAAGTAACACTCGAGCTCCCGGACACTTACCCACTCAACCCGAACAAAAGGAGACCCTACATGCCATCACCTTGAGGAGCGGGTCCACACTTGAGGGTCCTGCCATGGTCGAGAAAGCTGTTGAGAAGAATGAGGCAGATCCGAGTTCAAACAAAGTCAGAATAAATAAAAAAAATGCCGTCTGTGTATTTATCGATCGATCGACGTACCTAGTCGATCGACTGAATTGCGGGTTACAGGAGCTTCTGGAACTGTGCAACCCAGTCGATCGACTGATGAGGGTGGTCGATCGACCAATATCACTGCTGATGTTGAAGAATTTCGTCCTTTAATGCCAAATAATTTACGAGACCATTTGTTTCGGGGAACCACCGTCCCGAAAATTTTGGGGACAGACCCGGGTGCTGATGGGTCAGTCCCGGCTCCGAAGTTCGATCCGATGACGGTTAATGGGTCTTATTTGAGACGGTCTAAGGAAGGGTCTAGCTTCAACAAAGAAAAGGTGACGGACTTCCAGCCAAAGTCCAAGGACGCCGGCGCGCGCGAATTAGAGGAGAGGGCTAAGGTACTCCTTACAGCCCCATATCCGGAGAGACTCGTGCCAACCAAGGAACAGGTATCTTTCAGTAAATTTGAGAAAGTTATTCGTAGCTTAAATGTTCAGGTACCCTTCCTTGAGTTAGTTAACCAAGTGCCAGCATACACTAAGTTTATGAAACAGTTATTGTCAAAGAAAAAATCGCTTGAACATGTTCATACTGTTGCATTAACTAAAGAGTCTTTCTCCTACTTGTCTCACACTGCGCCCCATAAGTTAGAAGACCCGGGCAGTTTTTCCGTCCCTTGTAGCATAGGCACCTTTTCTATCGAAAAGGCTTTATGTGACGTAGGAGCTAGCATAAGTGTCATGCCCTTGAGTCTAGCCAGGAAGCTTAAACTGACCAGGTTTGCTATTACCGAAATGACAGTCCGATGGCCGACCGTTGCTGCGGTCGAGCCCATAGGAGTCCTAGAGGACATACCGTCCGATAGGGAAGTTTTTCTTCCCTGTTGACTTTGTTGTCCTCGACATGCCTGAGGATGACCATATACCGATCATCTTAGGTAGGCCGTTTCTGCACACTGCTGGTGCAGTTATTGACGTCGGTTTAGGAACCTTGACCTTCAAAGTTGGGAAACATTCTATTGTCTTTGCCCAACTGGCTAAAAAGAAGGACGCCATGTGGCCTGTTACTTGTAATACGGTTTCTGAAAAGAAATCGTACTTTGTGCTTCCTGAATCGCCTATCTCTATTACTACTCCTGTATTAACCCCTCCGCCCCAGACTGGGAGCGAAAAAGAGGAAAAACTTGTTGTTTTAGACATTGCAGGAGCTGGTTTGGGGAAGGAAAAGCCGTTGGATGCTCCAGCTGCGACAAAGCCTATCATTCAAAGAGGAGGTCTCGGATGCCTAAGTTATGGGACTGATGAGGAAGTGGAAGATGAGCCGGTCAACGTGAGATGGTCTGATTTGGATTCCGACGATCCCAAGGAAGTCCTCGATTGGGGAGATGACGAAGCTGATCAGCTGAGTTCTCCGACTGTCGAAGCAGAGAAGAGTGCAACTGATAACATGAGCACTTATGAGGCTACCTCTAGTAGCCAGAAGCCGACGAAGTGGGCCATACCGTGGTCCTTCTTGGTCAACTATTAAGTTGATCAAGTGCGTTATAAACTTCACTTTAATTTTGTTAAGACATGTTATTGCTTTTGTGTGAGCGAGAACTTTGCTTTTATTCTTTTTTTTGCTTAGGATTTTTATGCACTTTAGACTTCGTTCTGGGTTTTGCGCAATTTTTGGGCGCGTATTATTGTGCTTTTGCAGGTATTTAGAGCTTATTAGCTCAAATCATTGAGCAATTACGAAGAAATAAGACGTTGCAGCAGTGTTTTCAGTCGATCGACTGGTACCATTGGTCGATCGACTGAATTGCAGTTTCAGAGCTAGCTGTTTCGTCCACTTGGTCGATCGACTGACCTTAGTGGTCGATCGATCACTGCTGCTGCTATATTCGTTTACGACCTCTCCCCTGCTGTGTTTGGTCGATATGCGGACCTAAGGGAGTCTTCTACTCCATATTATTTTCCGTTAAAATTATCTATTTCTTCTATTTGTCTCATTTATGCACAATTTTTACGTTTCAAAATTGCTTTCTTCGGTCTTATGCGTGGTATGTTCTGTCTTTCAGGCACTCTTATTGGTAGCACTGCTGGCTACTGAAACCTCCTAGCTCACGCTGGTTTGGGGAGGTTTCCTTTGCTGCGCTTAAAGTCTTGTGAGTTCCTAAGTCTTTACTTTATGTCATTATGTTCTATTTTATATTCTCGCAAATTCCCGTTTTCCATTTTTCTTCATTACATGATTTTGCACAATGGGGACATTGTGCGATTTGGTTTGGGGAAGGGTTTTGCGTCGCATTTCATTTGCTTGCATTCACGTTACATTTCAGTTTTGCATTGCTCGTTTATTTCCTATATATACAGAAAAATTTGAAATATTTCAAAAATTTCAAAAAATGCACGTTTATTTTAGCATATAGGTCGAGTCGGAGCGGTAGTATTTCAAGGATGATATTGCATTTTGCACCTGTTTTGCCTGAGCCTTGCTTGATTAACATGTTATTAGTAGAATCGTATATGCATATCTACGAGTTTTCGTTAATATTTTGCTGAACTTGAGACTTGACTTAGAATTTTGGCAACCTACATCATATATCTGAGATTTAGAGCCTATAACTGGTGACACTCATGACCAGTTCATCTAGGAATGTGAGTAGTACTCCTTATGAGACATGTTTCCTTAATTTGCATAATTATGAATTTGATCTACTTAATACCTGTATGCATTCGGTTTGTGGTTAGTTGACACATGTGGTAGAGGTTTCCTTTTTCTCATTTTACCCATAAGCTTCACACTGCCAAAAATATCCTTTTTGTCCCAATTACTACATCCTATATTTAGCCTGTCCTTTGTCAAGCTAGTAGTCTGCGTTCTTGGGGTTGTTACTCATTTTTGGTGGTATTTGCTCTTTTGAGATGAAGTTGGGAAAATAAAATGAAATGAAATGGAAAGAAAGAAAAAAAAAAGGAATGGAAAAAAATTGAAATTCGAAAAAGAAAAAGAAGAAAAGAAAAGTTTCTGTACTGTTCAGAGAGGTCGATCGACTGCTCACTTAGGTCGATCGACTGAAGTTCGTGAAAGAAAAAAAAAAATCAATTCGCATACCTTATACCTTATCTTTTGGCGATTTTTTCTCCCATGATTCATTTATATCCTATGGGGAGTTTATTGATTTGTTAGTTCGGAGTTTGTGAGATTTGTGCTTGCTATAGCACCATTTTATTTGTTTATGGGAAGGAAGTTGGATGTTGTCCTTTGGTTCTGTTTTGGTACTAGCTTGATCACCTGTACCTCCACTTCACCATAAAATGTTTTGCCTCTTCTTACCCATACCTCACATTTCCATAATTATACCTCGGCATGTGTCAATGGTCTTTTGTTGGTTGGAATGCATATGTACGGTTATAGAGATTATTCTTCATAATTTATTGCTGGCATGTTTTCATAGGTCGCAGTTAGGTGAGAGTCACTACAAATTTAATTCTTTCTATCTTACACATTTATCACCTGCGCTTATTGAGTGATTTGAGCGACCCGTGAGAGTCCAGTTTGATAAGTCTTTACAGTCAACGGTTCAGCAGTTTTCGACGACTTTATAATTCGTTTGCATGATTCACATTACTAATTGATTGTTGGTTGTGCATTAAATTGGTTTAGGCCCTACAGTTTGCATTTCGCTCTGAGATTGAACTCGTTCCATTAGGTCATTAGATCTAGTCTAGTTCTTGCTTGGGGACAAGCAAGGTTTGGTTTGGGGAGATTTGATGCGTGTCATTTTTATGATGTTTTACATCTCTTTTTGCACGCATTTCAGAGCTCATTTGTTTAGTTTATGCTACATTTCTCCCTATTTCCGTCTACTTCCGTATTTTGTACTTTATTGCAGAAATGTGAAGAATTCAACGGGAAATCAAGCCAAATCCGCCCCCGATTAATCTGCATTGCAAATAACGTAAAGGAACTGCTTAAGGAACGAGCTTGGTGCGCAATCCAAGGCCCAAAGGACGAGTCCACGAGTTTAAAGAAGTCAATTAGCAGCTCAAGCAGTCGATCGACTAGTCCCATCAGTCGATCGACCAACTATCGGGATCCAGAAGCTACTGTAGCTGAGGAGCAGTCGATCGACCTCCCTGCTTAGTCGATCGACCAGGTTTCTATTCCAGACGGGAATTAAAAGATTGAGAAACTTGAAGCCCGTGAAGTTTAGGTTTAGGAAATAATTGTTACGTTAGTTTGCTATATAACGTAACCTAGAAACATCAGAAGAGGCATCTAGCTTTTATCGAATTACGCATCAAGTTTTACATTAAGTTTTCATTCAAGTTCTTTAACGAATAGTTAGGGTTTGGGATTATTGTGAGCATCGGAATTTCGGTTCTTATTAATCAGTCTTTCCCCTGCAATTCGGTATTTCTCCTGTTTACTTTCAATTTATTTATTTTGCTAATAGATTAGAATTGCTAGTAGATTCCCGAAACCGTCTTGATTATTGCATGTTAATTGTTTCCTTTCCTGTTTTGAGCATGAATTCAGTAGCTAGTTTTATCGTTTATGTTGTTGTTTCTGCCCTTAGCATGAGTAGCTAAATCTATAGTGCTAGGATGTAGGGGAATTGTAGCATAGGCGGCATTAGATTGAACACGGACTGAACCCGAGTGTCAGTCGATCGACTGACCTTGTTGGTCGATCGACTGACCTTGTAAGGTTATCCTTCGTTTTAATTAAATTTAATCTCGTATTTAACAAATTGAATGCATGTGACCAGTTAGATACCTATTTTGTGACCGACCCATTAGACCGAAAGGTAGGGAAAGTTATTTGACCGTCAATTAAATCTACTAAACTGTGCTAAGATCGAAAGATAGGTATAGTTTAGACCATTAGTCACTTTTCAGGACGAAAGTTAGTATTAGTGACATTAGGGACCTATAGCGAGATCGAGAGATGCTATTTGTTAGGAGTGGACCGAGAGGACCTCTTATTTCCCGCCTTACCTGTGTTTGATTCAGACCGACTTAGTTTGTTGTCGCCGAAGCTATAATGACCCGACCATCCTAGTACCCTTCTTTTATCTGTTTAAATCGTATTTTTAGTTTATTTTCTTTTTATTGTTATTAGCTATAGATCAATTCAAATAAATCCCATAATAGTTACCTCAGACTGAACATAAATCAACTAAAGTTTACAACTGCCTCCTTGTGGTTCGACCCTGTTACCACTAGCCTAGGTTAGTCTTAATAGGAGATTATAAATTTTATCTTTGTTAATCACAACGACGGGTATCACTGTACCTACACCTTAATAGAATATTAGCAAATAAAATCTATTTGAATCAAATTAAAGATAACTGAGAGAGAGATTATACGATGATCCTTCATTATAGATATCAATGGAAACAAGGAGACGTTCAGCGCCAGATTTGAGATGCTTGAGAGTGACTGTTTTGCGTGCAACGATGGAACGGATCTTCGGAAGAGGCGACTTTATTCAATAAAAAAGTAGAACAAAATTAGGAATGCCACCCTAATCAACTAATTTGCTCATAAAAATTGAGGAATAAGAAATAAATTGGGAAAATTGAATTACCTAAATTTTAATCTGCTCAAAATAAGAAAAATTGATGATAAAATCAGGGAGAACGAAGAAGGAAGCAAAGTTGAAGTCTGGTGTACATAATAATTTGGTCGAAATCACGGTAATGGCGGTGCTCGAAATCAAAGAGAATGAAGAAAGAAGCATGAAAGAGGATGATGAAGAAGGAGGGAGAAAGTGTAAAATGTATAATGATGGAAAATTAGATTAGATGGTGAGACGGGTTGGACAGCGCTCAAAATAAGTTTATTCCCAGTCCGTTATTTGTCTAAAATCTAAGGACTGTGAGAGGTTCTCACAGTTCTCATTATATTAGTGGTTCTCATAGGATCCCGAATATATATATATATATATATATATATATATATATATATATATATATATATATATATATATATATATATATATATATATATATATATATATATATATATATATATATATATATATATATATATATCTATCTCACGCAAATACACCCTGATTTCTGTAAAGGAATATACTTTTAACTAGCTTGCCTGTCCCTTAATGTCACTGATATAAAATTAGACAGTCCATCCTTCATATGACTTACTTTTTTTTTTATGGCCATTGGAGTTCTGTTCATATGTTTGAGCTTATGGTGATAGATATTTATCAAATTAATCTTTACTACGGTTAGGGTTTAAAAACTTTGCTTGTCTTGAGGAACTGGGATCTGGGGTCATAGTTTTTAAATGACTGAAACTAAGGCATGAATTGTGTATGAGTTTTATTCTATCGACAATTTCATTGAGTAGTTTCTGGAGAAGTCAAGTATGTGTTTTATCCCTTTTTTTAGCTGATACGAACTTAGTTCACTAGGCTGATTTCAGGGAGTAAAAATGATGGATAGTATAGGCACATTTTCTCTTTGATTGTCTGGATTGCAAAATAGAGGTAGAGAGATGTGGGGGGTTTTGAAGGGAGACAACTCAGACAAGTTCCTCTGTTTCCCTCCTATAAGACAAATTATTTTCCCTCCCTCCCTAGTCCCTCCCCCTCCCATTCCCTTCCCTCTTTCCCCCTTCCCTCCATATTTTGTATTCAAACAAAGCCTGAGTCGAGGGTGAAATATGATTAAACACATTGTTAGCGCAAGGAATAAAGGAAGGCAAGCTAGCACACCATAACATTTTATAAAAAACCGGCCATGTATCAAGATTCCAATAGGGTGGATACATGAAGTACTGTTACTAGATACATGTATGATTTATGTATCTCACAATACTGATATGTGTATCTAGACGGAGTAATATATGTATCTAGGTAATGCAGGCTTCGAATCAAGCACATTTCATTTTCAGATTGTCAAAATAGTTAGCTGTAATACATTTTTGTGCACAATGTCGTGATTAAGGAAACATGTGTTGTTCATTTCTGAGTAGTGATTCGACCTTGATGTATAATAAAGCTTTAATAACCGCTTTCTCTGGTAGGATTGTGCTGTAAATTATGAGATCATTCCTGAACTTAATGTTAATTGCATTTTCGCCTGCAGAACAAGGTCGCTCCTCAAGTTACTCATAGAAGAACTAGAAGTAGAGGGGCTGAAGGCTATATGATTACGAAAACTAATTATTGCAGAGTAAATGATCTGCATACACCACATCTCGAGCAAATGGCCGAGACTCATGCCAAGGATCAGTTGAATGCGGTTGAGTATGATGCAATGGTTACTCCTGTAATACTCTTAGGCATCGACGCCCTCAAGTCACCTTAAACTCTGGTGAGAAGTCAGTCTGCTAGACGATCTCGAGACTATATTGATGTTTTGTTAACACCAACTCCAGCTCCAGCAACAAACTACACCTCATTGCTCCTTCAAGACATTCAAAATTTCCACCAGAACATAAACTCATACGAGAATTCCAATACAAAAACCGATACTATAACTCCTAATAACAGTGCTACCACAAACTTTACAATCCCAGCTTGTGTTAGCAAAGCCGATTCTATTCTTGAAGCCGTGGTCGATCTCAACTCCACCACGAGGTCAAACTCATCTTTTATCTTCTCCGAGTCTAGTAAGAAGAGGTCAGACCCGTTTGTCAAGTCTGAGGTCAAAGTAGGGGATGATTTGATGGAGTCGAGCCTTTATAAGTATGTGACCGTGAGGAAGCGGAGCGGTGATATGGACAACGAATAATCATCAGGGAGTAATAGCATTGTGGGACACCAGAATATTGGGTTCCTTCTGCAAGTTGGGAACCTAACTCCGCTGAATCTACTGATTGTTGGACATCAAAGAGTTACTCCCGGGAAGAGGATGTTAGCCCTGTTGGATTTCAGAAACATGCAATATCTGATCTGGGTTGTCGTACCCTTGAAGATTCCGGAATGAAATACAGCAGGAATGCAAGAGATTTTCAGCTTGTTTGATGGGTTAACATGTTGACAAAAAACAAGTGTGTGACACCCCCATACTCCAAGTGCCTTACCAGGACCACTTAAGGTATGAAAACGTCACCATCACGGTTACCCGAGGCAATGATAATCAAATGACAATGAAGAAACATATTTAAATAGCAATATAGTTTAAAGTGATTACATGTTCAAAAGCCAAAACTGATAAAAGTGAAATACAATGTTCTCAAGTCCAAAAGTACTAAACAACTAGTCCAAAACAGCGGAAGACTCTAAGACTGCATCGTGGTGACTCATCCCAGCTGACCCAAGCGTATCTCCTCATGCCTGCTCAACAACTGCTCACCACCCCCGAATGGATCACCACAGTTTTTAAAACAATTAACGGGGTCAGTACTAATTACACGAAAACAATGCCGCAATGAAACAAGTACACAAACAGTTCAAACAGCTCAACATAACCCCAGTCTCCATCTCCAATCTCCACACAACTGACTACACACTAAAGTGTGTAGCCCTGCCAGAGTACCCATCGCAACAGGTACTCCTCACCGCCAGTGGGGGACCGCAGCCGTTCCCACCTAAGCCCCACTCATCTCCATCTAGCGATAAACCCATGTTCATGAATGTGCATATCCCTTTTGTGGCGGGTTCCACAGAAGGCGAATCAAGGGCATGAAGCCACTCCCGCAAGTGACTCCACTCAGCCAGGGACGCACCCCGAAGATCACAGACAGTTATACAGTAATCACAATACTTCAATCAACAACCACCAAATTAGAATCCAACACGGTAATTACTCAACAACAACAATACTAACAACATCAATATCAACCATGCCATGTAATTAATACCGAATAGGGAAACCCTACCTGGAATGCAAATGATACGTGCATTTTATATAGTCCTTTTTGGCCTTTTTATGCACGTATTTCTATGCTATTATCGTAGTTTTATGCTACGAAATGCCCCGAATATGCTACTTTGGTTTATTTTGTCTTATTTACAGGAATGAGCCAGAAAGTAGTGAAATCGAGTCTTTTATCGTCTGTTTTGCATGCATTTGGAGGAAGAGTGAATTTGGAGCGGAAATATAGCTGTCTTGGGATGCGTGAAGCCATTTCGGGAGCTAAAAAGGACAAGTTAAAGCTGAAACTAACGGAATTGTGAGCTGCTGGAGTCAAAGTTACTCGATCGAGTACATTTCTGGTCGATCGAGTGCTTCTGCTAGGAATAATAAGTCGATCGAGCACTTTACTTGGTCGATCGAACAGTTGCATATTTAGGTTTACTCGATCGAGTAGTTTTTCTACTCGATCGAAAGGTTTGAGTCAGGTACCACTCGATCGAGTGGTTTCAAGTCACTCGATCGAGTGGTTTCTTTTACGGGCTTGGGCTTTTTAGTTTTATTCCGTCATTAGGTCAAATAAATACTATTTTCTTATAAATAGGAAGTTAGGACGTCATGTTTATGGGGCTTCTCCTCTGGGATTTTACCATACAATATCAGACGATAATTTTCTACTGTTCTTTGTTTCCTCTCTTTCCGGATTTATTACTGTGACTCTTTCTCTCCCTTTTCTCCTTAATTTATTTAATGTTTATTGTTCTTGCTTCCTTTATTCTTGTCCTTTATTTATTCATGTCTAGCTAATTCCTCTACTAGGATTAGGTGATTCGATGAATGGTTGTTAATTGCTAATTAGGTGTATAGATCTGTTGATGCAGTTATGTCTATGTTGTTAATCGCTGCTTTAATTGTATCCTGCTAGTTGATTCGAAGCAATTAGCCTATTTAATTTTGGTAAGCCTTGACCTAGACCGAAAGGTTGGAAAGGGTGAGACCCGCAGTGATCAATAGGATGCTTTAGTGAGGGCGAAAGTTAAGCTAATAGCATTTTAGGGCGAATTGAGACCGAAAGGAGATATTCGTTGCCCCATAGACCGACACATCGACTGATCTGTGACCTTAACTGCGATTGACTGACGTTCATTGATGACCCGACATCCTAGTTCCCTTCTCTTACTGTTAATTTCTCTTATCTTTATTTCTCTCGCCTTAGTCTCTTTATTTTAGTCAAAACAACCAAACCCCCCATCTTGTGACCGTAGACAGACCGAATAGACAAGTAGATAGTGACCGCCTCCCTGTGGAGATCGACCCTACTTACCGCTGACTTCTGTTAGTTGTACTTAGGTATTTATTTTTGGTACATAAACGATCGTATCAAATTTTGGCGCCGTTGCCGGGGAGGCAACTATTTATTTATTTGTTTAATTCTGTCTGTTTTTAGCCTCAGGGGATTTTTCCCTTGAGGCCGTTCTAATCTTTTTCTTTAGTGCTGTTTTGATAGGCCTTACAGGTTCTACCTAGACAGTTCTAGGTAAAAGATCGTCAAAGGGAAGGCTTGAGTACCTTTGACCCGTCACCTATGTCCCATTATATGGCGCAGCAGGTGATTTACTACGGGAGATGTGGTGCTGCTGAGCACAATGCAGCCTTTTGCATGGCAGAAAATGACGAGGTCCTCGAGTTCAGGCTTTGGGGACGAGCTAGCCATTCCTCTGTAGTTGTGCCGCCGCATCTACCCTATCAACGAGCCTACCAAGAGCCTTCGTTTGTCTGGCCACCGCAACAACAAGATCCTCCTGATATACGGAAAGAAGAGATTGCGGAGCTGAAATCTTTGTTGGAAACACTTGAATCCAAAAGGCAAGAGTGTGATAGACGTATGGAAGCTCAACTTATTGAGCTGGAGTCTGAAATTGCTCAGTTAGCAGCTGAGTCGGATAGTAGGCAACCAGAAGAGGTATACCTTACCGAGAGCGGTTTTTCCCATGAAGAAACCGTGTTGCCTAATGCTGAGGATGATTTTTATGACTCGGATTACGAATTTCTATCATATTTCAATGCCTTACACGAGGATTTCAAAGATCAGACAGGGAAGAATCACTCGATCGAGTGACTTATATTAGTCGATCTAGTGAATTTCCAGAAAAAGCATTCGATCGAGCAGTTCAAAGCACTCGATCGAGTGAAAATCAGGAAGGAAGTTCTCGATCGAGTAGTAATTCTACTCGATCGAGTAGTTTGGCCAGCGAGAGCATTGATTCGTCATGTGGGTTCATTTTCGATGACGATTTTTAAGAAGATAATGGATACGGTGAATCTCCCCTTTTCAAAGCCGAGTTGGATGCACTTGAGGCTGCGATTTACGGGACGAAATCAACTGAGGAGGGTGACGAGGAGGCAGCTGAGTCGGTAATTGCTCCTAGCACGGAAGAGGTAATATCTTCCTTTGTCAATGATTCCGTCATTGAGAGCGACCAACCCGAGGTAGTAGACGATAATTATATTATTGTTTGTTTAAATAGTACATTGCCTCACTTGACTTATGCTTCGCATTCTAATGCTTTACCCCTCCCCAATAGGTCAATTAATTTAACGATTTTTCGCCGTCCTTATCGTTTCAATTTCGTTAATCTGAAATGGGACCCTACTTTATTGTCAATTGCTCCTAGGCTCCTCTATTTTGTGGATAAATTTAGGAGCTCTCATAGGAAATTTGTTAGGCTTAAATTGATGCACATTTCAATTTCCTATTTTATTTTTATATTATGGTGCTACTTATGCTCTTGTGTAGCACATGCGCAGATGTATGATCTCATGCTAAGAGCTTTGAGCTGTTTTGATTATGACTGATTGAAGCAGCTGGATGAAAAAGACGGTCGAGCTGGGACCTGACTGAAGCTAGCGCTGCCAGGAAGCAACCCGGAGATTTTGTTTTTTATTTTCTATTTCATTTCAGTTGTAATAAATGGTTTTCATACCATAGACTATCTCAGCTACGCGTGTTTTGTTGGTTTGCGGGCTATTTTTATTGCGTTTTGCAGGAATACACTGAGGATCACTCGATCGAGTACTTTTTGTACTCGATCGAGAACTTTTGCTGCTATATTCACTCGATCGAGTAAAACAATTTCACTCGATCGAGCACCTGCAAAGAGAGAACAACTCGATCGACCTAATTTCCTTTCGATCGAGCAGTTTTGGATGCCCATTCACTCGATCGACCACTAACTCCTCTCGATCGAGTGCCATCGAGTGTTTTTGACTTGGATTAGCTTCCTGTGACGGTATTCCGGGCCTTTAGCAACCTCCCATGTTCATGGTCGGTTTGGGGAGGTCCCTCCTTCACGTATCTTGTAAGCTTTCCGTATTTACTCTCTTTCTCTTTTAGTTTGCGTTTCCTTTCCATGTTTTGGTACAATGAGGGCATTGTACGGTTTGGTTTGGGGAGGTTATGCATTCATATCTGTGTCTGCATATTGTCTTCATTGCATTTCTGTCATCACGTTTAATTTCTGTATGCATTGTTGTTTATTTTTATAAAATTCAAAAATTCCATAAAAATTTAAAAAATTGGTAAAAATTCAAAAAAAAATTCACGTTTATTTTAGCATGTAGGTTGAGTCGGAACGGTCGATTTCGATGATGATATTGCACTGCAATTGTCTTTTTGCTTAAGCCTTGCATTAAACTGTTACCTTTTAGCTATGTCTTATCGCATATCTACGAGTTAATGTTAAATTTTAGCTGAACGAATAGACTTGACCTGAAATTTTGGCAACCTACTTATAATTTCTAAGGAATTAGAGCCGTATAAACTGGTGACATTTATGACCGGTTTCATGTAGGATTGTGAGTAGTTACTCCTTGCATATCATGTATCATTAATTTGCACGAATATGAAATTCAATTGCTTTCTGCCTTCATACATTCGGGTTAGTGGTTGATGTCACATGCAGGGAGGTGCTTACAATTTCCCTTTATTTCATTTTTACCCATTGAACTCCACATTAGCCAAATTTGCCTGTTGACCCTTAACTACATCAAAATTTAGCCTGCCTTGTCAAGCTAGTTTAGTGTATGTTTTTGCGGTATATAATTTATTGTGCCAAGTTTGGTTTGTATTGCATTATTTGGAGTTGGAAGAAAAGAAAGAAAGAGGATGAGATGAAAAAGAAAAGAATTGAAAAAAAAAAAAAGAAGAAAACCGTGAAAGAAAAATAAAAAAAAAAAGAGAAAAAATTCGAAAAGAATGAAAAAAAACAGAAAAGAAAAAAAGATGTTGTTTGTTGAGACGGTTTCACTCCTATTCTTTATTTACATTTATTGAGCAGTATGTTCAGTTCGGTTTGGTGAGTTTTGTGCCAAATGAAGGGCATATGTGCTTAATTCATAATTGAGTTGGAAATGGATGTTGTTATATGGTTTTGTTTAGGTACTAGCTTGATCACCTATACCTCCACATTCCCATAAATGTTTTGCCTTTTCTTACCCATTGCCTCACTTTACCATATTTTTGTAAGCCCTCAGCTGTGACAGGACCTTGTTTGGTTGGAATGTATGTATGGTAGCTGGAATTGTCTATCATATTAGTTGCATGCATGTTTATGTGGGTCGTAGTCTAGGTGAGCGACTATTTTTCTTTCTCTCTTACATATATATGTTCACCCTTTGCTTCATGAGAGAAGAGTGACCCGTGAGAGTTCAATTTTAAAGGTCTTGCAAGGTCGACGGTTCAGCTTTATTATAAACATCTTACAACTCGTTTTCATTTGACTGTTTGCTATAAGTGTTAGTTTGCTTGCATTAAATTGGTTTAAGTGGGCATTTGTAGCTAACTCTGAGTTATCTTTTCCGTTCCATTAGTTTGCATTTAGTTTACTCGAGGACGAGTAAAGGTTTGGTTTGGGGAGATTTGATACGTGCATTTTATATAGTCCTTTTTGGCCTTTTTATGCACGTATTTATATGCTATTATCGTAGTTTTATGCTACGAAATGCCCCGAATATGCTACTTTGGTTTATTTTGTCTTATTTACAGGAATGAGCCAGAAAGTAGTGAAATCGAGTCTTTTATCGTCCATTTTGCATGCATTTGGAGGAAGAGTGAATTTGGAGCGGAAATATATATAGCTGTCTTGGGATGCGTGAAGCCATTTCGAGAGCTAAAAAGGACAAGTCAAAGCTGAAACTAACGGAATTGTGAGCTGCTGGAGTCAAAGTCACTCGATCGAGTACATTTCTGGTCGATCGAGTGCTTCGGCTAGGAATAATAAGTCGATCGAACACTTTACTTGGTCGATCGAACAGTTGCATATTTAGGTTTACTCGATCGAGTAGTTTTTCTACTCGATTGAAAGGTTTGAGTCAGGTACCACTCAATCGAGTGGTTTTAAATCACTCGATCGAGTGGTTTCTTTTACGGGCTTGGGCTTTTTAGTTTTATTCCGTCATTAGGTCAAATAAATCCTATTTTCTTATAAATAGGAAGTTAGGACGTCATGTTTAGGGGGCTTCTCCTCTGGGATTTTACCATACAACATCAGACGATAATTTTCTACTGTTCTTTGTTTCCTCTCTTTCCGGATTTATTACTGTGACTCTTTCTCTCCCTTTTCTCCTTAATTTATTTAATGTTTATTGTTCTTGCTTCCTTTATTCTTGTCCTTTATTTATTCATGTCTAGCTAATTCCTCTACTAGGATTAGGTGATTCGATGAATGGTTGTTAATTTCTAATTAGGTGTATAGATCTGTTGATGCAGTTATGTCTATGTTGTTAATCGCTGCTTTAATTGTATCCTGCTAGTTGACTCGAAGCAATTAGCCTATTTAATTTTGGTAAGCCTTGACCTAGACCGAAACGTTGGAAAGGGTGAGACCCGCAGTGATCAATAGGATGCTTTAGTGAGGGCGAAAGTTAAGCTAATAGCATTTTAGGGCGAATTGAGACCGAAAGGAGATATTCGTTGCCCCTTAGACCGACACATTGACTGATTTGTGACCTTAACTGCGATTGACTGACGTTCATTGATGACCCGACATCCTAGTTCCCTTCTCTTACTGTTAATTTCTCTTATCTTTATTTCTCTCGCCTTAGTCTCTTTAGTTTAGTCAAAACAACCAAACCCCCCATGTTGTGACCGTAGACAGACCGAATAGACAAGTAGATAGTGACCGCCTCCCTGTGGAGATCGACCCTACTTACCGTTGACTTCTGTTAGTTGTACTTAGGTATTTATTTTTGGTACAGAAACGACCGTATAAGCAAACACCGATAAAAGATGATCAAGAAGCTAACTCAGAATCTCTCCTCAATGAATCCTCCTCCTATACATACATACATACATACAATTACATAAACCGCCAAAACCCCCAAATTACCCAATTAGGGTTTAACCAACTGAAACAAAATGATATAAAAATTATATGTAAAGCTTACCCTCGACACAAGGATCACAAAGATGTAAAGAACGACAAAAACCGACACTCCTATCTCCGGGATTTGCTAATAATGCGATGAGGATAAAGCAACGTAACTTGAATCTTCTCCTTTATGATTTTAGGTTATAAAAAGTGTTTAAGGAAAAAGGTGACGGAATATTATATATCAATCCGCATTTTTAACAAACCCGTCGCAAATCACCCGTTAACCGACTTACTCGATCGAGTAAATCACTTACTCGATCGAGTGACCCTTACTCGATCGAGTGCCAAGCTTACTCGTTCGAGTACCCATCAGGCAGACTACTATTTTGCATAAAACCAGACTTACTCGACAGAGTAAGCCCCACTCGATAGAGTACCCTTAGACACTTAAAACCGTAGTATTACAGTCTTCCCTCCTTAAAAAGAACTTCGTCCCCGAAGTTCAAACCAAAACAAAACAAAACACACTCACAAAACTCCAAACACACCTCCCAAAATAAAAACTTAACCCGACTCAAAACAACTACTAACTATACCAAAACCCACATAAAACATGCAAAAACTCTATGCGACCATCTCCTACCCCCCTAAAAGAAACAAGGTTACGTCCCCGTAACCACACGTACCTGATCAAAAAGAGATGGGTACCGCTCCCTCATAGCCTCTTCCGCCTCCCATGTAGCCTCCTTAACCTCATGGTTAGACCAAAGAACCTTAAGCAACACTGTCTCACCATGTCTAGTTTTCCTAAGCTTTCGATCAAGAATCTGTTTAGGCACCTCAAGATAAGACAAAGACTCATCCAGCTCGATGTTCTCTACCTCTAACACATGTGATGGATCACTAACATACTTCCGCATCTGAGATATATGAAACACATTATGCACTCTATCCAAAGCAGATGGTAAAGCTAACCGATAAGCAACCTCACCCACACGATCCAAGATCTCATATTTTCCTATAAACTTCTAGCTCAGCTTGCCTTTCTTACCAAATCTCATGACCCCATGTATAGGAGACACTTTCAAAAGAATCTTGTTCCCAACCTGAAACTCTATGTCCCGGCGATGTAGATCTGCATAACTCTTTTGTCGATCCTGGACCGCTTTCATCCTTTGCCTAATCAGCTTAACCTGTTCAACCATATCCTGTACCATCTATGGTCCCAAAACAACTGCCTCAGCACTATCATCCCAACAGATCGGACTCCTACATCTCCTCCCATATAAAGCCTCAAATGGTGCCATGCCAATACTGGTGTGATAGCTGTTGTTGTAAGAAAACTCAATCAAATCCAACCTCTGCTCCCAGCTACCACCAAAATCCATAACACAAGCTCGCAACATGTCTTCTAAAGTCTTGATGGTCCTCTCTGTCTGGCCATCTATCGCAGGATGAAATGCAGTACTCATCTTTAAGGTAGTCCCCATCATCTCCTGAAACTCTTTCCAAAACCGTGATATGAACCTCGCATCTCTATCAGACACTATATCCCTAGGTACCCCATGCAAATGAACCACATGCTTCCCATAAGCCAAAGCCAACTGTATCTTGGTCCAATTATCCTTCATCGGCACAAAGTGAGCTGATTTCGTCAGTCGATCTACTATAACCCATATCATGTTATTACCCTGCTGACTTTTCGGCAAACCAGCTATAAAATCCATAGAAATGGACTCCCACTTCCACTCAGGTACCTCAAGAGACTGAATCTTACCTTGTGGTCGTCGCTGCTCCCCTTTCACTCTCTGATATGTCAAACAACGAGCCACGAACTCACCTGTTTCCTTTTTCATCCCCGGCCACCAAAAAGTCTTCTTTAAATCTTTGTACAGCTTGTCACCGCCTGGATGTACCGAGTATGGTGTGCAATGAGCCTCTGTCATGATTATCTTTTTCAACTCCTCATCACTAGGAACACACCATCTCCCATCGAATCTCACACTACCATTTGTATGAATAGAGAATCTAGACACTGTCCCTTTCTCTACCCCAGCTCTCCACTCGTCAATCTTGGGATCCAAAGCCTGTTTTCTGCGAATATCATCATAAAGGTCCGGCTCCACTGTCAAATCCCCTTTAGCATCCCGTCTCTGGATCATATGTATCCCCATCTTCCCCACCTCATCTCTCAGCCTCATCAAAGACATAACAGTGCATAGAGAATGCACACTCTTCCTGCACAAGGCATCTGCAACCACATTAGCTTTCCCTTCATGGTATATAATATCCATGTCATAATCACCAATCAGCTCCATCCACCTTCTCTGTCTCATGTTCAACTACTTTTGAGTGAAGATGTACTTAAGACTCTTGTGATCTGAGAACACCTTAAAGGTCGCCCCATAAAGATAGTGCCTCCAAATCTTGAGAGCAAACACAACTGCACCCAACTCCAGATCATGTGTAGGGTAGTTCTCCTCATAAGGCTTCAATTGCCTAGAAGCATAGGCAATCACTTTCCCATTCTGCATCAACACACAACCCAACCCATTCTTTGAAGCATCTGTATATACCTTAAAGTTCTCACTCCCTTTAGGTAATGCTAAGATTGGTGCTGTGGTCAAACGCTCCTTTAAGGTCTGGAACGCTGTCTCACAACTTTCATCCCAACGAAACCTATTCTCTTTCCTCATCACAGCTGTCATAGGTCTAGCTATCTTGGAGAAATCTTTCACGAACCACCGATAGTACCCTACAAAACCCAAGAAACTTCTGATCTCTGCCACATTCTTTGGTTCTTCCCACTTGGTAACCGCCTCACTCTTTGCAGGATCCACAGCTACCCCTTTCTTTGAAATCATATGCCCTAGAAAGGCAACTTCCTCTAACCAGAACTCACACTTAGACAACTTTGCATACAGCTGATGTTATCGCAAAGTCTGCAACACTATTCTCAAATGCTCCTCATGCTCCTCCTTAGTCTTAGAAAAGACTAAGATATCATCTATAAAGACCACCACAAACCGATCCAAGAATTAACTGAAAACCCGGTTCATCAAATCCATAAACAAAGCAGGTGCATTGGATAACCCAAACGGCATCACAACATACTTATAATGACCATACCTCGATGTAAAAGCTGTCTTTGGTATGTCTTCCTCTCTAATCTTCACCTGATGGTAACCCGACCTCAAATCAATCTTAGAAAAGACTGTTGCACCGCTCAACTGATCAAACAAATCATCTATCCTTGGTAAAGGATACTTGTTCTTTACTGTCACTCTCCATGATTTCTCCTCTATTTTATCATTGTTTGCATGCATAAAATCCGTATTTAATTTTATGACAAATTAATTTAAACATATATGAGTATGTTAGTATGTATATGAATCTACATTTCCTTCACTATTATTATCTCCCACTCAATGCAAGGTGTCTTTCAGGTCGTACTTGCAAGTGATCATATCGAGAGTGGTTTCCTCGATCGGGAGAATAACTGATTGACCGGATTTATCTACCATAGATATCTTCCGAGCGTGGCCACGTATTTCCAGATCATTACTCCTCGAGTGGCCTTGAGATATTGTTATAACCCTGACTAGGGGTGGACAATTCCTATTGCACTCATTCCCTTCGACTAGCCACAACCATCATAACCCAATCCCATCTTTCTTCTTTACAAACAACACTGGTGCTCCCCACGGTGATACACTAGGTCTAATGTATCCCTTCTCAATCAGATCATCTAGCTGCTTCCTTAGCTTCTCCAACTCCTTAGGACCCATACGGTACGGTGCCTTAGAGATTGACCCCGTCCTCGGTTTCAGCTCAACACTGAAATCTATCTCTCTCTTAGGTGGCAACCCCGGAATCTCCTCTGGAAAGACATCTGGAAACTCTCCCACCACTGGTATCTGCTCAACTGACGGACTCTCCATTCTATGATCTCTCACATGGCATAAGATCAACGGGCATCCCTTCCTCAGATAGGACTTCAAGGTCACTACTGCAATCAACTTGACTTTGGGTTTGAAACAAACCTCCGATAAGACATACTAATCCCCTTAGGACCTCTTAAAGAAACCCTCTTTTGATGACAACCTATCTTAGCCTTATACTTACCCAACCAGTCCATACCAACTATCATCTCAAAACCCTCCAAAGGAAACTCTAACAGATCCACTGGTAGATCAACCTGCCCAACTATCATAGACACTCCTCTATACAACCGCGCACAAGATACAGACTCACCAGAAGGTATAAAAACTTCCTCTATTACAGACTCATACTCACTTAAACCCAACCGTTTAGCATGACTCGATGATACAAACGACTGTGACGCTCCCGAATCAAACAAAACAAAAGTAAAAACTCCATTAACAAGAAATGTACCGTTGATAACGTGAGCATCATCCTCAGCTGCCTTCTTCTCCATCATAAACAGCTTGCCACTGGTCTTCTGCCCACCTCCCTGGACAGTACTAGCAGAGGTAGCCGGCTTAGCAGCCGATCCCTGGTTGTTGTTGTTGTTGTTGTTGTTCGTTGTCGGTCTCTGGTATGAAGTACCGCCATTGCGGTTAGCCCCACCGTTGTTGTTGCTCTGACCACCCCCATTATTCCACAACCCAGTCGGCCTGTTACTAGCATAACTCTGTGAAAGACCCTAAGAAAAACTCCCCTGTGACGGTCTCTGGAAACCCCCACTCACAGCACGGGTGGACTCATGCCTCTTGTGGCCCACACCGCCACAGTTAAAACAAGTCATACCACAACTGCTACTACCACTCCCACGACCACGCCCAAAGGAAGCCCCAGCACTAAACCCTGAACCCGATGAATATGCCCTTGCCTGGTTATGGCCACCCTTCTTGTAACTGGACTGACCACCTCCCTCACTCTCAGCTTTCCTCTTCTCAGCGCCTCTCTCCTTGGTCATCTCAACTAACCTCTCAGCCCTCCCAGCATGCTCATAAACCTTCTTCACATCAGTAAGAGCTCCCACCGGTAACTTCTCCATAATCTTGGGGGTCAACCCCTTCTCAAACCTCAATGCCAAGTTCTCTTGGCTCAGCCCCATGTCCTCAGCATACCTAGACTTCTCATTAAATATATGGTAGTACTCAACAACCGTCATCTCAGAGGTCATCATAAAATCATGGAACTCCTCCCTCAACTTACTACGCACATGTTCAGGCACAAACTCACGCCTCATAGCTTTCTTGAACTCATCCCAAGGTATCGCAGGTAACCCCTGTTTCTGATATATATCCAAAGCACTTACCTTTACCTTGTCCCACCACTCACCAGCTGCCTCCCTCAAGTAGAACGCAGCCTGTTGATGTGACTCATAATTGCGCACATTTAATCCCCTAATTGATCCTATTTTTCATACTATTATAACATTCTATAGCCATTTTATCCGTCAAATGCTTTCTATTTTGCTTTCCTAGTGCATTTCGTATGTTTTATAGGAAGGAAGATAATTAGGCGGAAATTCCCGTCTCCCATGCATATTTGGACGCTTTTTGACAATATTGGATGGACTAGTATGAAGAGGAGGCAAGAATGATGACCAAGGATGTAGGAATAAAGAGTATATAGAAGGATCATAGGGCTAAAAGTAAGGATGACGAGAAGGAAGGCATTACAAGAAGAAATTGCTCGAAACCAAACCGAGAGTTGTTTCTTTGGCTCTGAAAGTATGCTAGATGAAACGCCGTTGAAAAATCAAGTGATCTAGGCTTTTGAATCACTCCAATAGGAGTCCTGATGAGAAAATGACGTCCGTTTTACAATCCGAGCTCAAATAAAGAAGTTGTCCGCCAATCCGCTCGTCCCGAGACTCAAGACGCTCATCCTCTGAGACAAGACGCTCGTCCTCCCTTCCAGGACGCTCGTCTTGAGGCCTTAAGATCCGAGCATCCCGTGCTTGATCCGCTCGTCTCCTCCTGCTACAGGACGAGCGTCCCGACCCCTTGGCCGCTCGGATTCCTCTCCAGTGACAACCGTCCCTACTGCCTAGACGCTCGGGATGCGCATATTTCTGAAAGACTAGCAAAAGGGAGACTAGCATCTCTCTTTGAGAGGAGAATTTCCCTACTCAATAATTAGCATTGTTAATTACTAAACTACCCTTGCTTAACCTAATGATCCACTACTATAAATACCCCATTTGATGATAATCAAAGGGGGGCTTCCACATTAGAAAATCCTATTAGAATAGATTAGGATTAGATTAGATTAGATTACTCTTTAATCTTTCCACAAATTTCACATTAATCTCTCCTTAATTATTGTTCAAGTTTATTACTTTTGGGTAATTGAAGATTATTGGGATATTATTGAAGGATTGACAACCCTTCATCAATCAATCAAGTTCTATTCTTTTATTCTTTGCTTTATTATTTGGATCATCTCAAGTTTGATATAATTCTTTTACCCTTTACTCTTTATTGTTTATTTTCTCATTCTATTATCATGTTTACACTTGTTGTGATGATTGACACCATTAATGACATGTTTACCATGATAGTAATTGAGTAGTCTCTTAACTAGGATTAGTGGGTAATTAGGGGAAACCAACATGGGATTAATCATGCTTAATCTAATATGTTTTCATAATTAATTTGCTTGCTTGTTGTGATGTCAACCTATGCACATGTTATGTTTGATGAAATGCTAAGCCTATGAATCCTTGCATTTACACCCATCTCTTATCTACTCAACAAGACTTGTAAGATATAAACCAACTCGAGTCTTGTTAGACCATGCATAGAAGTGATTAGGAAGAAAGTAAGTCGACTTGTAGGTGTTGTACAATCTAATCGATTCGGCTCCGGGACCCAACTCTTCCTAAGAACCGTAAGACATAAACCAACTCGGTTCCTCTACAACATTAATTGCTTGCAACCTTGTGAATATGTTTGTATGATGAACTCCCATGAATCCCCCATGAACCCATGATATCCTAGCACTTTTAATCATTTGTTTACATCCTTCCTTTTATTGCTTGTTTTACTTTATTGCTTGCATTAGTCTAGACACAACTACAAACCCAAACAAATTGTGACACTAGCATAAATTGAGATAGATAGACTTAGAACCCAAAGCACACCGTCCCATGGATCAACCTCGACTTACCACTAACTAGTTGTTTGTTGAGTATTATAAATATGTTTTAATTGGGCGTACAACGACACGCTCACGTCAAAAATGGCAAAAAAGGCTATGATGAAAAGGCCAAGGTGAATGGGAGAAATTTCAATGAAAATCCCCTTGTGGAGGATTGGCTCTATTGCATTTTGAAGTGGCCATGGTTCTATCTTTGCTTATTTGAGGATTGTGCTCAAGCCTTTGACCGGTTATTGAGAGCATTGAGCAACATGGACAATATCAATAACCATGGCAACATGGAATGAGTTTGGTGGAGTCCTCCCTCAAACCACCATTTGTAATATATCCTTTCCTTTGAATTTGCATTACTTTTACATTTGCATTTAGTTATACACATATACATTTAGCTTGCATTTGTATTATATTTCATATTGCATTTACATTAGTTAGTTCATATAGTATAGTTGCATTGTAATATATCTCACATGATTCATGTACATAGTTGCATATAGACTAGAATCATGCATAGTCATTAATGACCAATCCTATTCTTTTCTACACTAGAAATAGTGCTTAAATCGGTTTGGGGAGGTTTGATCATAGGTGACCTAAGCATGCATCATCTAGTATAGTGTAGATTGTATTCATTTGTTATATCTGTCATATAGAATTGCATTTAATTAGAGCATGCATTCATTCATATCATATCATTGCATTAGTACTTTAATTTCCATAAAACTTGAAAAATCCAAAAACATGTATTTCTTTTTCATTCCTACTCCTACATGTACATTGAGGATAATGTCCAAAATAAAGTGGGGGATGTAAATTTATATTCCAAAAAATGATAAAAATTGAAAAATTCTGAAAATACAAAAACATGTCTTTTTATTTCATTAATCGTAAAAACCATAAAAATTTGAAAAATTGAAAAACTCAAAAACATGTTCATTTCCTTTGTAGTATAGTCTTGTGTATATATTGTGTTTGTTCATCCTTTTTCACATTGGAACGACTATGCCACATCCGAGACATGAGGATATTGAAGATCGCATGGTATGATCTTTCCAATCTCATTTTTCCTCTTTATGTTAATGACTATGTGGCTTTATTTTGATTGATGCGGTATAAACAATGTGAAAATAAGACTTGCATTTAGATTATTTGGCATACTAGTTGGTAGAGGCATATGCATTAGGTTGTATAAATGATAGTTGCATCATGGCATATAGTTGCATTTAGGAAAATTTTTGTGAAAACATCTATTTGGGAAGCTTGAAAAGTGTATATAAGGCCTTTGTAGATACTTTTTCTTCTTAAGACTTTGCTTGTTAGAATACTTGTAAAACACCCTAGGATGTGTCATGCTAGTATCCTTTCACCCATGGATTAAGGCCTAGTCAAGAGTACCTTGTGGTGTGATAACTCCTTGGCTACCGTTTATTCCAAGGTGACCCTTGAAACCATGCAACCAACCATCATCCATATTCTACCACATTTTGTCATCAAAGGGAATGGGCACAAAAATTTGTTCAAATTTGAGTTCAAGAATTGAAATGAAAAGTCAAAAAGTTTGCAATTGCATCAAATGAAAAGAGGAGCAAAAATAGACTCCTAAAGCTTCAAATATAAGCACCCTCCCTACAAATGGGGTAGCTTTGAAAATGTTCAAAAAGAAATGCAAAAGGTTGAAAAATTGTCAAGTGTTGAAAATGTCAAACATCAAAGAAATGGCAAAAAGAAAATGTTCTCAAATGTAAAAATGCCACAAATTGGGGGGAAAACAACAACAAAAAGCAAACTCCCATATGAAACTCAAATACTATTGATCCTTTTTCCATCGTATCCATTTTTGTGCATGGTAGAGAGGGGACGACCCTTCTTCTTGTCTAGGCAAGAAGGGGAATTCCGCGATCCTCCAGTGTTTCTAACACCATAGGGAGTCTACTCTTGACGAAAGCATTTAACGATTGAGGACAAAGGTACCCTATCTTGACACAACTAGGAGGTGATTTATTAGTATCCTTCTAGGCTTAGTAGTTTGAAGAAACCATATCTATGAAGGAGTGTGTACCCTTGAATTGCTTCCCCTTTAGATAATTTCCGCCACTTCGATGAGGAAAGTGGCTATTCATTTTTGTAGATGCATCCACTACTTGATTTTGTGTGCTTTAGTGATTGGATATGTCGCCATTTTGGCAAGACCCGTCTTGCCTTGCAAGAAGGCATCCTACCTCATTGTTGTCTTGTTGTGAGTTGAAGGGGCGGAGTGAGACCCGCCTATTATCTCATATCGGCTATATTATTAGGATAGTTTAAATAAAGGTCTAGTTTTAGTCACCTCTTTACTCTGGACGAGTAAAGGTTCGGTTTGGGGATATTTGATGTGACTGATAATTGCGCACATTTAGTCCCCTAATTGATCCTATTTTGCATACTATTATAACATTCCATAGCCATTTTATCCGTCAAATGCTATCTATTTTGCTTTCCTAGTGCATTTCATATGTTTTGTAGGAAGGAAGATAATTAGGCGGAAATTCCCGTCTTCCGTGCATATTTGGAAGCTTTTTGACAATATTGGATGGAATAGTATGAAGAGGAGGCAAAAATGATGACCAAGGATGTAGGAATAAAGAGTATATAGAAGGATCATAGGGCTAAAAGTAAGGATGACGAGAAGGAAGGCATTACAAGAATAAATTGCTCGGAACCAAACCGAGAGTTGTTCCTTTGGATCTGAAAGAATGCTAGATGAAACGGCGTCGAAAAATCAAGTGATCTAGGCTTTTGAATCACTCCAATAGGAGTCCGGATGAGAAAATGACGTCCGTTTTACAATCCGAGCTCAAATAAAGAAGCTGTCCGCCAATCCGCTCGTCCCGAGACTCAAGACGCTCGTCCCCTGAGACAAGACGCTCGTCCTCCCTTCCAGGACGCTCGTCTTGAGGCCTTAAGATCCGAGCATCCCGTGCTTGATCCGCTCGTCTCCCCCTGCTACAGGACGAGCGTCCCGACCCCTTGGCCGCTCGGATTCCTCTCCAGTGCCAACCGTCCCTACTGCCTAGACGCTCGGGATGCGCATATTTCTGAAAGACTAGCAAAAGGGAGACTAGTATCTCTCTTTGAGAGGAGCATTTCCCTACTCAACAATTAGCATTGTTAATTACTAAACTACCCTTGCTTAACCTAATGATCCACTACTATAAATACCCCATTTGATGATAATCAAAGGGGGCTTCCACATTAGAAGATCTTCTTAGAATAGATTAGGATTAGATTAGATTAGATTACTCTTTAATCTTTCCACAAATTTCACATTAATCTCTCCTTAATTATTGTTCAAGTTTATTACTTTTGGGTAATTGAAGATTATTGGGTTATAATTGAAGGATTGACAACCCTTCATCAATCAATCAAGTTCTATTCTTTTATTCTTTGCTTTATTATTTGGATCATCTCAAGTTTGGTATAATTCTTTTACCATTTACTCTTTATTGTTTATTTCCTCATTCTCTTATCATGTTTACACTTGTTGTGATGATTGACACCATTAATGACATGTTTACCATGATAATAAGTGAGTAGTCTCTTAACTAGGATTAGTGGGTAATTAGGAGAAACCAACATGGGATTAATCATGCTTAATCTAATATGTTTTCATAATTAATTTGCTTGCTTGTTGTGATGTCAACCTATGCACATGTTATGTTTGATGAAATGCTAAGCCTATGAATCCTTGCATTTACACCCATCTCTTATCTACTCAACAAGACTTGTAAGATATAAACCAACTCGAGTCATGTTAGACCATGCATAGAAGTGATTAGGAGGAAAGTAAGTCGACTTGTAGGTGTTGTACAATCTAATCGATTCGGCTCCGGGACCCAACTCTTCCTAAGAACCGTAAGACATAAACCAACTCGGTTCCTCTACAACATTAATTGCTTGCAACCTTGTGAACATGTTTGTATGATCAACTCCCATGAATCCCCCATGAACCCATGATATCCTAGCACTTTTAATCATTTGTTTACATCCTTCCTTTTATTGCTTGTTTTACTTTATTGGTTGTATTACTCTAGACACAACTACAAACCCAAACAAATTGTGACACTAGCATAAATTGAGATAGATAGACTTAGAACCCAAAGCACACCGTCCCATGGATCGACCTCGACTTACCACTAACTAGTTGTTTGTTGAGTATTATAAATGTGTTTTGAGTGGGCGTACAACGACACGCTCACGTCACCTGTTCCACTCAAAGCTCATCTGGGCAATGAACCAGATTGAGTATATTCTCCATCTCTGTGTGCCAATTATCCAGTAATATTGGTGCCCATGTCCCCTTATACTCCTTAGGGTTGAACCTCGATATGTGAATGCTGATCTTGGAAGGATCAACATCTCTATCCTTTCCCACCCTTTTCAAAGCCTCTGTGAGAGCATCCTGGTGCTCCAACATCTTTACTATGTCATCAACGGTCATACTCTCAGCTCTAGCATACAACACGGTTCTCTTTGGCGGCATCTTATAACTATATAAGAGAAAAGTAAACATAAACACATATCCCACATCTCAAACACGCATACGACCTGTATAGAACCTACTCGATTGAGCCCCTTAACCCACTCGATCGAGTTGCCCCCTCCACTCGATCGAGTGCCTCGACTCTAGAACCTGACCAGAAGCTGCTAAAAACATACTCGATCGAGCTGACTACCCACTCGATCGAGCCGACCCTACTCGATCGAGTACCACATCCTACTCGATCGAGCGCCCAAAAACTTGCTTCTGCCCATAAAAAGTAAACTACCTACTCGATCGAGTCAGACCCACTCGATCGAGCCTCTCACCTACTCGATCGAGTGCCCCCCACTCGATCGAGTCATGCAGACTCGTATACACTACCCGCATGTTCAACTCACACCCCCAACATTCTATACTCTTAGCAAAACGATAACATCAATATATGTACTTACGCATCAATATATATATATATATATATATTAAAAAAACACTTCTCATAAATCTATCATGCTACATTATAAATCAAACATCATGCTTTCAATCAATCCACATACGATTCATGTCATTATCATCCTTCAATTCATATCTCCCATTCTCCACATGCATACATCCACCGATTCACACCACATACTACTACATAGATATGCAAAGCACAAGAATAACACATAACGATCCCGACACATACCCCATGTGACCGGTTCAAAATTGTAGAGCGAGTTCGCAACTTTAGGACGTCTCCCAAGCCTTTGCATTAGCTCCTACAACTTCTACCCCGGGTTTGTTTTAATTTGACTCCCTATGTTAATTAGGTTCATTGGTTACAGGTTTCAGGATCGTCGCTCTGATACCACTTTGTGACACCCTCATACTCCAAGTGCCTTACCAGGTTCATTTAAGGTATGAGAACGTCACCATCTCGGTTACCCGAGGCAATGATAATCAAATGACAATGAAGAAACATATTTAAATAGCAATATAGTTTAAAGTGATTACATGTTCAAAAGCCAAAACTGATAAAAGTGAAATATAATGTTCTCAAGTCCAAAAGTACTAAACAAGCAACTAGTCCAAAACAGCGGAAGACTCTAAGACTGCATCGTGGTGACTCATCCCAGCTGACCCAAGCGTATCTCCTCATACCTGTTCAACAACTGCTCACCACCCCCGAATGGATCACCACAGTTTTTAAAACAATTAACGGGGTTATTACTAATTACACGAAAACAATGCCGCAATGAAACAAGTACACAAAAAGTTCAAACAGCTCAACACAACCCCAGTCTCCAACTCCAATCTCCACACAACTGACTACACACTAAAGTGTGTAGCCCTGCCAGAGTACCCATCGCAACAGGTACTCCTCGCCGCCAGTGGGGGGCCGCAGCCGTTCCCACCTAAGCCCCGCTCATCTCCATCGAGCGATAAACCCATGTTCATTAATGTGCACATCTCTTCTGTGGCGAGTTCCACAGAAGGCGAATCAAGGGTGTGAAGCCACTCCCGCAAGTGACTCCACTCAGCCAGGGACGCACCTCGAAGATCACAGACAGTTATACAGTAATCACAATACTTCTATCAACAACCACCAAATTAGAATCTAACACGATAATTACTCAACAACAACAATACTAACAACATCAATATCAACCATGCCATGTAATTAATACCGAGTAGGAAAACCCTACCTGGAATGCAAACACCGATAAAATATCATCAAGCAGCTAACTCAGAATCTCTCCTCAACGAATCCTCCTCCTATACATACATACATACATACATACATACATACATACATACATACATACATACATACATACATACATACATACATACATACATACATACATACATACATACATACATACATACATACATACATACATACATACATACATACATACATACATACATACATACAATTACATAAACCGCCAAAACCCCCAAATTACCCAATTAGGGTTTAACCAACTTAAACAAAATGATATAAAAATTATATGTAAAGCTTACCCTCGACACAAGGATCACAAAGATGTAAAGAACGACGAAAACCGACACTCCTAGCTCCGGGGTTTGCTAATAATGCGATGAGGATGAAGCAACGTAACTTGAATCTTCTCTTTTATGATTTTAGGTTATGAAAAGTGTTTAAGGAAAAAGGTGACGGAATATTATATATCAATCTGCATTATTAACAAACCCATCGCAAATCACCCGTTAACCGACTTACTCGATCGAGTAAATCACTTACTCGATCGAGTGACCCTTACTCGATTGAGTGCCAAGCTTACTCGATCGAGTACCCATCAGGCAGACTACTGTTTTGCGTAAAACCATACTTACTCGATAGAGTAAGCCCCACTCGATAGAGTACCCTTAGACACTTAAAACAGTAGTATTACAAAGTGTCTTTGTTTGTTCACATCTTTAATATTACTCCTTGTGCTCAATTTTCTAGAGTAAAAATTATAAAATGGTCTAGTGATTGAAAATTTCTCCAATAATATCATGTTAAATGGTATATGGGTGCAAACTCTGTAAAAACGTTCTATGCTTCACCTATGATACAGTTATGCCAGTGTGCAAATGATTCAAGATGCTCATAGTTTGTAGACATGGCTTGCTTTAGTAGGATTTTCCTATATCCTAATTTCATCATCGTGTATTAGTTGCAAAAAACCAATAAGAAGAAGTTATTGTATGGATAAATTACAAATAACCACCATGTATTTGAGTATTTTAACAAATAACCACCATGTATTTTTGTTTTTATAAATAACCCCCAAATTTTCATGTATACTCCCCAATCACCACCATATATATGACCCAAGACTCATTTTTCATATTTTCCGACTCATTAATGAATGATTTATCTAAAATACCCATATTACCCTTATCAACTTACACAATCCCAATTAACATAACATCTCTATCTTTCTCGATTTCCTGAAGACCCAAATCAATTAATTCATATAGAACCCTAAACTCTCAAAATCCCCCAAATCAATTGATTCATCTAATCCCTAAATTCCTAAGATCCTCCAACATTTCACCTACACTCATCTCAACCATGCCAAATTCAAGTGCAGCAACAACCTGATTCCGCGCTCAATTGAGCAGCCAACAGCGGCACTGGACTAAAATTCAACCGCACACCACCATTTGAATCACCGTACTTGAATTCGGAACCAAAACCTAATTTAAAAGTATGAGAAGTTGAACTAATTAAGCACAAATGAACCACAAGTCCAACAGCCGTGACACGATGCAATCGGGCTAGTTCGACTCGGTTCCGATCCACCATTCTGTCACACAACCTAGTGTATCCCAGAATAAGGCCATCACACCCACCCCCTCCTCCTTATTGCCCATGAATCTCAACCCAGAAACGAGTCCCCACTCATCCTCATCATCTACTCCTTACTCACGAGTAACAATTCGGTACCGCCGTTCAACCACCACGAGCAACCCAGTTCCACCGTGCCAAATCTCGAACAACCCAACCCGCGCTACTGCTCTATTCGAACCCATCAATCTATACCACTATGTATGTCGTCGAATTGAAGATAAATACTTCTCCAGCTGCTGTCTGCGTGGATCAGTTTTAAGGAATGTGTCTTGTCGGTACGAGCAGAACATGAATTCATGTGAATGAAACCAAGAATTATGGTAAATCATAAAGAGGGGTTATGTTAAAGTTGAATTGTAAAGAAAAATTGTAAAGGATATTGGATCAATTGATTTGGGGGATTTAGGGTTTCCAGATGCATCAATTGATTTGGGTCTTTCTTGAAATCGAGAAAAATAGAAATGTAATATAATTTGGGATTGTGTTAGTTGATAAGGGTAGTATGGGTATTTCAGATAAATTATTAATTAATGAGTCGGAAAATATTAAAAATGAGTTTCGGGTCATATATACGGTGGTGATTGGGGAGTATACATGAAAGTTTGGGGGTTATTTGTAAAAACGGAAATACATGGTGGTTATTTGTAAAAATATGCAAATATATGGTGGTTATTTGTAATTTATCCTTATTTAATTTGAAAAGAATGGCAATAAAACGGACTAATTTCTTTGATAAAATGGTTTCGGAAAACAATTTTAGCTGCATGAATACAAGAATGATGATCTTTTTTTTTTTTTTTATATAAAATGGTGATATTTTTCTCGTTTTAAATTAAAACCTTCTTTAAAAAAAACTTATTAATACTTACTAGTAGTGTATCTAGCAAGGTAAAGACATGTATCTAACAATCTAAATGTGTGTATCTAGTAAGGTGAAGAACTGAAGACATGTATCTAACAATTTAAAGGTGTGTATCTAACTTGCCAGAGATGTGTATCTGGAAAGGTAAAAGAGTATATCTAGGAAGGTAAACAAGTGTATCTACCTTACCAGAGATGTGTATCTAGCAAAGTAAAGGTATGTCGTGACTTTTTTTTATATATAATGGTGATATTTTTCTCCTTTTAAATTAAAACCTTCTTTAAAAAAACTTATTATTACTTACTAGTAGTGTATCTAGCAAGGTAAAGACATGTATCTAACAATCAAAAGGTGTGTATCTAGTAAGGTGAAGACATGTATCTAACAATTTAAAGGTGTGTATCTAGCTTGCCAGAGATGTGTATCTAGAAAGGTAAAAGAGTGTATCTAGGAAGGTAAACAAATGTATCTACCTTGCCAGAGATGTGTATCTAGCAAGGTAAAGGTATGTATCTAGTAAGGTAAAGAGGTGAATCTAGCTTGCAAGGTCGGCCAAGAATTGTGTTTTGGATCCTTCAAAATATTACCTTTACGTTGTTCTTATCCTATTTTATAAGTAGGAGCATAATATACTCTCGGTAGAGGGTATATATATTTTGGAAAATAAAATAAAAGTAACTAATTTCACTTTCACTTTAATATATACTCTTTCATTTAAGAAAGAATAAAATAATGGCGTTGATAAAAAACAAAACTAGTATGAAATACATTACGATGCTAGATACATTAATAAGTAGTTTAGATACATTTTTTACATTAACTTGAATAAACTTTTTTTCCTATACATGTACACTTTTTTTATCTAGTAAGGTAAAAGATTGTATCTTGTAATTTAAAGAAGTGTATCTAGCTAGCTAAAGTATGGTTTTAATAACTTAAACGAATGTATCTAGCAAGCTAGAGGTATGTATCTAGTA
The DNA here is from genome assembly GCF_048544455.1 of Silene latifolia. Classification (NCBI taxonomy): domain Eukaryota; kingdom Viridiplantae; phylum Streptophyta; class Magnoliopsida; order Caryophyllales; family Caryophyllaceae; genus Silene; species Silene latifolia. The sequence goes on along the minus strand of NC_133534.1, from coordinate 172,141,452 downwards.
ATTGAAAGGAGTGTATCTAGCTAACTAAAAGTATGTATCTAACAAGCTACAGATATGTATCTAGTAGCTTAAAGGAGTGTATCTAGCAAACAAAAGGTTTGTATCTAACAACTTAAATGTGTGTATCTAGCAACTTAATGAGATTAAACGAGGGAAACGCCTATCCTCTAAGTAAGACGAGAAAGCGTTATTGGGCGGGTCTAAGGCTTCAATGTTATTACTTTTGTTGTTGCTGCGGTAAACCATTCCAATCAAACCAGGACATAGATAGTATAACAACTGCTAAACAAAGTTTTAAATTTTCTTTATTTATGCTGAGAATTGAGATATTGAATCTTTCACAAATTTGATGTAATGTAATCTATAAGAGCAAGTCTAATGGTGTAGCTTAGGGATTTGCTTGCAATTTCATAAAATTGAAAGCTAGTTGCTACACCATTGGAGAAGGTTTTGTAAATTAGCTTGGCTTAAGCTTGTAGTTTCATCAAGCTACTTGCTTAGATGGGTCCACTTACCAAACAACCAATAGAAAATTAGCTTCAATAATTTTTTATTTATTCTTATTATTTGATTTCAATTATTTATGTTTAGGAAAAAATAATTTTCTAATAAACCATTGGAATACTTTACTAGCTTAGAATGGTATTAGCTTAAAGAGATGAGGTTGAATTGTCAAGCTAGTTGATTGTTGTTTACCATTGTACTTGCTCTAAGTGCTTTATTCTATAAGAGCATGACAAACTAGTAAACCACTAAACCACGATCTCATTTGGCACAGGAGGATATTTCTACGATGACATTTTTCTTTCTAGCATGATCTCATATTCTCATTTGGCACAAGAGTATAATATTCTAATCCATAAACATTAACATCAGATTCATATTCCAAAATTGAAAAGCGGCCATGTAGATGGTCAGAGATTAAACTTGTCGAAATAGCAAACTACTGAAATCCTAAGGCTGAAGCAAGAAACAGACATTTAACTAAGATAACAATGGGTATGCAGTTAGTTAAGACAATATTTCTGCTAATATGAATATTCCAGGACCTCATTTGCTTTATTATTCATCAATCAAAAATATTCGGAACAGCACACTTGAACAATCAAGTCCCAAAAGACTTCCAATAATCCCAATTACAATTGAGTTTAATTCAGCCTTATCTAGAAAGGTAACGGAAGTGAATGGCTGGTTGAAGAAGTAGGCAGTCATTTGAACATCACTTAACCGTTACAGAATCTACTACCAAATGCAATTGAATTCAGAGCTAAGGTAATTGCACTTAAAAAACCAATGGATATCCTTTTCTGCAGAGTATCGGAAAAGACCGGCGGTAACAGAGAAATCACTTCACCAATGTTTAATACATCTTGGAGTTCGAAGTCATAGTACCCAGAGTTTAAATGAATCAAGCACATCAGAATTACTATTCTCAGCACAAGCAAAGAAATGTTATCCTCTGAAATGATGTCCACTGTTTTATCAACCCATTCCACAGTTTGCTCATGTTCATCAGAAAATAATGAGCTAAATGAGCCAGAAACTCATCCCCAAACCTCCGTGCTTAGAATTAAGTTCATGCCACAAATGACTCAAACCTTACCAACCAACTGCCAGCATTAACATCACAAAATTAAGAGCAGAAGAAAAAAAAAATGTATTCCATTTAACCGAGTGGAGTCATTCTGTCGTAGGATTACAAAACGCGCCTGCTTCCAAATCACAACATATTACTTTAACTCAAGTTACACATATATCAATTGCATACTTTACTTAGCTCATGAAGTAAATTATCTGAGACAATCCAATTCCTGCAACTACAACTAGTCGAAGCCGAGGCAAACCAACTCGTAAAGTCCTCAGTCATCTATTTATCCTTAGGAAAAGAAGACTTCATCAACTTCCTGTTTCAAAACAAGTTGTCTGTCCCGGGTTTTAACAATGCTTCACAAGCATTTGGGTAGTTGTTGGCTAATGAGATGACGAATGCTGTCCGAAATTTGTACAATGCAGGGGGGAGAAAGGTGGTGGTTATGGGTGTATTGCAGAGATGCAACATGATAGCAATCAGATGCATGATACATGAAAATTATGAGAACCCATGCTCTCAAATGCATAAATAATAACAAGATTATATCCATTAAAACCCAATTTGCTCAAATTGATGGTGGAATGAATAAAAATTAGGTTATGAAATTGAGATGAAAGAGGGATAAACAAGGTTTATAAATGTGGATTGAATACAAAGATTAGATCGAAGGATAGCATTTACTAATAGAGGATTTGGGAATGAACAAGGGAGTTCTTCAAATACTCAGCAACCGTCGCTCATTATATCACATAACCACTAATCCACCATCCCCTTTCGTGACAACTGGCGAACAAACCCATTATCTAGTACAGAAATGGCCGATAATCTAATGGCTCACCTGTACAAATTGATTTTCGATTGGATACATGTGGTGCACCGATCTGGTCGTAAGACGTGTGGTGGCATCGACGAGTTCGCTGAAAACTTTGGTCGCCGACGCTCGCAGCATGTGAGGACAGTGAGGATGCAAGTAGATTGGAAGATAGGTGGTCGCAGTGAGGTTGTCGGCGTTTTCTGGCTCTGATTTATGGTATGGCGTCGACGATAAGAGGTCTGTGTGTGGAGGTCAGAGGGAAAGGTTGGGAATAATTAATGTTAGGGAGTGTATAGAATAAAGGTGATGGGAGAGAATGTCAGCGCGTGTGTTTGTGTAATTCAGTTTTGGTTTTTAAATCAGTTTGCACTGAACTTTAAGTTCGCATGAGATCCTATTTCTATATATATATATATATATATATATATATATATATATATATATATATATATATATATATATATATATATATATATATATATATATATAATATCAAGATCCGGTGCAAACGACCACTCGGTGCAAACGGTGAGAACGAACTAGCTGTGCAAAAACTCACGCATATAAATTACCTTTTTATTTCATTTAATTCCCACTCCCTCGTCATTTCAAAATTCACTCAACCTAACCCATCTATTTCAACAAACTCCAATAGCTCATACTCAATTAACAGTCATGTCTCCTGATGCCTCCTGACCGCCGTCGACGACTCTCTTACCACCGGCAAAGACGAACTCCAACTCGTCGGCGTCGACTTTTATGACGAAGGCAATCATCTTCTCTTTCGTTCTCCAACCATTCTCTGTCACCATACGCCGGTAGCCTCATCGACCTTCCCTCACGGCGGAGCTCCGGCACAGTGCACCATCGACTGTGATCGTGCGCGCGTCTAACGTCGGTATCTTCTACCTGTGTTTCGCCGGAATTTGAGGCCTCAGTGTTGCCGGCTTTTTGAAAACAATCGGGTTGATTCCGGTGGCATGTTGTTTAGTCAAATGTTACTGCGTCCGGCGATGTATCTGGATACTATATTGATGTATCTCAAACCAAACATAATCTCTCCCAATCATATCCCGTCTAACGTCGGTCTCTTCTATCTCTCCGTCACCATCATCATATTCATCACAGTTGGTTAGATTCATCAAATCCGGCGGTTTATCTGGATACTATATTATTGATGTATCTCAAACCAATTTTAATATACCTAGTGATTAATTTTGAGTATCTATGTTAAGATACATTAAATTAGTTGTTAGATACATCAAAAAATAGTGTAGGTACATTGAAATTAATGTAGGTACAGTCCAAATCTGGGATTCGGAAATCAGGAATTTTGGTTGTTGCCTCACTAGTTTATATAGAATCTAATTACAAAATTTGGCTTGGCTTAACCTCACTTGAGCAGTAAAATACCAATAGTCAATATTCCAATGGTAATAAAACTTGTTTCTTCACCAAAAAATACAGGCTATGAATATATACGTCAATCGCAATGCTCTCATCCTTGTTTAGGATCCTAAAATTACAGGTTAAAAGAGCCTCTTCCTGCAGCCAGCAGCACCACAGTAGTAAGCCATTTGCTTAATCTTGCATATGATGATGAATATGTGCAAATGATGATGAATCTGATGATGGTGATAGAGAAAGCAAAGTGATGACGAGAAGGAGATTCTCTTGGGGTATGACGTGGTCTGACACCATTAAAGGTCATCAATTCGGTTGACGAGGGTGACGAAGCCAGTCAAATGTTACTACATCCGGTGACTATATTGTCGGAGCTCCGACGGCAGGAGGAGTGGAGTTTTGGGATGCGTGAAAGAGGATGATCGGTGAGGTTAGAGAACGAAATAGAAGATGATCGACACCGGCATAAAACTAAACTTGATGATGGCTAATGTTGTTGCCGGCGATCAGGGATTCGTCATCGCCGGTAGTAAAAGAGTCGTCGACGGCGGTCGGGGAGGAGTCAGGGACTGGTTGTGGTGGATGTGGCAGGTTTGAGTTTGTTGATAATTTGGGTGGTTTATGGGAGGGTTAAATGTTTGGGCTAGGCTTAGTGAATTTGCAAATGACGGGGAGTGGGGTTTAAATGTATTGGTGGTTAGTTCGTTCTCACCGTTTGCACCGAGTGTTCGTTCTCACCGGATCCTAAATCTACATATATATATATATATATATAGAGAAGGGATCAACTAAGGTCCTTAGATATAATAAGTCCATAAGTCCTAATGTGGACGGTTGGATCAATCAAACCAATGGCCAAGATTTCGCAGTCAAACCCCACTAAACCCCATTAAACTAATATTTTTGATTTACCTCTCTCCTCTTACCCACTAACCCATGCATGCTACACTGTTTGTCCATCAGTCCATGATCATTTCCCTCCTCATTTTCTAGACAATTCAAAACAACTTGCGGGTATTTTTCCCTCTATTTCCTGTCATTTCGTCTTCCTTTTCTTTCTTCACAATTCTGATAACTCCATTTTCATCACTACCAATTAACTCCATCCTAACAAACGCCATTTTCATCACTACAAATTAATACCAACTCGCGTGCAAACTACTTTGTCTCCATTTTTTTATAAGGTATTTTCTCCATTCCTTATTTAGTGATTTGTAGTTTGTTTTTTGTTAATTATTGCCTTTGTTAAACTATCATAAAAAGAGTTCATTTGATTTTTCAATCTTCAATTATGGGTTTGCTGATGTTTATTTGTTCAATTGTTAATTATGGTTGTGCAGATCAAATTCGAGGTCATTTGATAATTAACAATGGTTTTTGCCAAGAAAAATGCTAAGAAATCTTCCAAGAAATCTGAATCGAAGGTAAAAAATCTCGTCTTGTTGGTATAACTCTTATAGAATGATTTGTAACTTCAATTAAATATCTGTATAACTCTAATCCCAATTGTTTGTCATCTACAGATGGATGTTGTAGAAAGTATTGACACGGGAGTTGATATCCAGGTTAAAAGTTTTGATTTTCATTTATACGTTACTAGATGTCTAACTCTGCTTACTAGATGTATAACTTTAGTACTCAATATGTATAACTCTGGTTAACTAATGTAAAACTCTGGTTAATAGATGTATAACTTTAGTACGCAATATGTATAACTCTGGTTCCTAGATGTATAACTCTGGGTTCTAGATGTATAGCTCTTCTGATTCTGTGACCAACTCCTTCTTCATAATGTCAAACTCTAATTGTTATATGTATGACTATACTTTTAATTAGTTTCCATTCATAGAGTTATACAATATATGCCTACAGTTATACAATTTATACCTGGATATATACAATATATAGCTAGAGTTATACAATTTATACTTTGGAGTTATACATTAGATGCCTGGACTTATACCTGGAGTTATTCCTGGAGTTATTCATTATACTGTATATGCTTACAGTTATACATTGTATGGCCAGAGTTATACATTCTATGACTAGAGTTATACATTACATGACCAGAGTTATACTTTCTATTGCTAGAGTTATACATTTTATCGCAGTCATTTGTTGTATAACTCTGATTACATGTTGAATAACTTCTGCTGTCAACATGTATAACTCTGGAGTTATACAATGTATGGCCAGAGTCAGACATTCTATGGCTAGAGTTATACATTACATGGCCACAGTTATACTTTCTATTGCAGTCATTTGTTGTATAACTCTGATTACATGTTGAATAACTTCTGCTGTCATAATGTATAACTGGAGTTATACAATATTTGCTTAGAGTTGTACATTTTATTCCTGGAGTTATACAGTATATGCCTAGAGTTACACATTAGATAATTTTAGTTTCAGATTGTCCACTTTTGTTATTATATGTATAACTGTACTGTTAATCTGAATCCCTTTTTGTTTGTCAGCTAAAGATGGATGATGCACCAAGTACTGAGAAGGGAGCTGATTCCCAGGTATAAAGTTTGACCCTTTTATAACTGTTGTCATTTGTTGTATAACTCTGATTACATTTTGAATAACTTTTGCTGTCAGAATGTATAACTCTTGATATTTTTCGATTAACTCTATTATCGAATGTATAACTTTTCTTATATTTTGTATAACTCTGACTATCTATTGTATTACTTTAATTCACAGTATGTCTATTTCTTTGTTCCAAATATCTCTAGTTGCAACTATAGTATGTCTAATTTTGTGTGTTGTCCTTGCTTTTCCCCAGATGGTTGAGGCCAAGCCAAGGGTAAAGAGGGTGCATGAAATCACGGTTTCGTGTCGACCTCAAAGACTTGTCTCTCTCATTGAAAAGCTTAATGAGGATCGGTGTCCATTGTTAAGAAAATTGGGTTTGGTGGCCTTTTGGAACTCAAGATTAGCAACTTCCCACTTGCACACGTTCACTGTTCTTGGAGTCCTTTCTCGACGGGTCATATGTGTTCGGGGCTTCGCGGAAGAAGGAGTTTATGATCGTAAGTATGACGTGCATGATTGTTTCTTGTTACCTTTCGGACCCAATTCTCTCCCTTTGGTGCCCGTGAGCTCGCAGAAGGGGTCCAACGATCCCGAGAATAAGGAGCTGAAGGACAAATGGCGGCAAGCGTACGGGGTGGCCAAAGGGAATAGTGCAATACCCTTAGGGAAAGTTCACAAGCAAACGGAGTACGAGGAGGCGGACGATCAATTTTGCCGGCTATTTGTTTTGTTCTGTATGTCTTCATTCCTCGCACCCACCCCAAACAACGGGATAGATTGGAAGCTGTTAAGGGCTGTAGAAGATCCTGAAGCCATCCCGCATTTTGACTGGTGCTCTTATATTTTGGACATGACGGTGAAAGCGGGGTCAAACTGTAAAAAGGGGGTAACATTGTTGAACGGGTGTATCCCCTTCCTCATGATAAGCTACTTTCAGCGATATGATTACAAGGGTAAGCCTTGTAAACATGATCTACCTTTGATTAAACATTGGGATGAAACTGCGCTTGTAGAGAGGGTAAAATTTGAGGTGGGTCAAGGGGGATTGGGTACTTTAACCTTGTCTAAGACCAGGTATCCGAGGTGCCTTCAAGACCCCTCTTATGGAAAGAGTGTGGACAGTAGCAGCCTCAGCGGCCCGCGTGAACCCAAACTACTATTGCTATCGGGCCCCCACCCCCTCTCTCCGCCCAACTTCCGAGAAGAAGTTCATTCGAGATAGAACTACCGGCAGTGTCGAGGATGACTAGGAATTGAAAGCTAGGGTTGTCGATGTAAGTGCAAACTATTATATATTTTCAGATGGATTTTTGAAACTTAACGTACCCATATATTATAATATAACTAACTTACTGTACTTCTTGGATGCAGGGTACTCACGAGCTTTATCTACAAATGCAAAGGAACGCTATTGTGTTCTATTCATGGTACGCAGATGCAACCGCACGGATCAAAGCTGTAACTAGTGATCCGACGGGCCTAAATCCTAGTCAGGCCTCTCAAGAATTCTTTGAGGGTGAAAAGATTCAAAAGTACGTCGCTGAAGCAGAACAGATTGCAGAAAGGCTGAAGGTTTCTGTGGGTAACGCTCCTGCATTTGGAGAGGTAGTTACTGAGCCTCCCAAAAAATCTGACGGAATCGATGCATCTACGCGTCAAATAAGTGAAGTTCTGTCTAGTCTCGCCAATGATGAGGGTGGCAGGGGTGGTAACCCCCGTGTTGAGCCGCGTCTAGAGTCCGTCAAAGCCGACACGCCAACGAAATCAGTTGCAGTTTCATGGTCAAAGATTATGGAGGAAGTGGGAGGTGATACAGTCGTTTCTAAGCCGTTGTCACTGCTAGCCCGGGGTTAGAGGATCAAGTTGTGTGCACCCCGTCCCAACCGTCGAGAAGCTGTTGTTGGAGGCGCGTTACACCGAGGAGGAAATTGACGAAACTATCGGACCGTCAAAGGACGATGAGGCTCGCCTCTGGACAGGTGATGAGGGGCATGAGCACGTTCATGGGGACGGATTGAATGAAAATGCTGAAAATGTTGGAAGATTGTCAGACACTGACCATGAAAGAACAGCAGACATTGTAGGCCAAGCTGACGGACGGTCGAGAGAATCGAATCTCGGCCCGTGGTAGGTGATGAGGTGCATGAGCAAGTTCATGGGGAGGGATTGCAAGAAAATGTTGAAAGATTGTCGGACAATCAACCGTCGAGAAAAGGCGATGGAAAAATCTACGGTCCCAGGTGGGTTTGGACACACAAGAATTGATGGAGTGTCTGTTTTCTCTCTCTTTGAAATGAAGGAAGCTGCATGTGGACTTCCAGCGTACGGGAGTGGTCCTGGTGGCGAGGTAAGTTTGTTAATTTGCGATAAATACTTTTTATACAATGGTTTTTTTTTTTTTTTTTGTTTATTGGTAGTGTATAACTCTAAGTTGATATAGTATAACCTTGTTGAAACTTATGTTGAGGGCTTGTAACTGTAGTATAACTGTAACGGCCGGTTGGTACAACTCTTAACCAGTATATGACTACAGTTATACAGTATATGACTAGAGTTATACAATATATGCTTTGGAGTTATACATTAGATAGCTGGAGGTATATCTAGAGTTATACAGTAGAGTTATACATTATAGTGTATATGCTTACAGTTATACATTATATGGCCAGAGTTATACATTCTATGCTTACAGTTATACATTTTATGGCCGAGTTATACGTTTGGCGTTTAATTTTGTTATTTTTCATTCAGCCACCCTTTGTTAAAAAGGATGTAATTGAGAATGTTGAACAACATTCTAACAATGGGGGAGTAAACATAGATGTTGTCGAGGGTGCGGAGATCACCCCGGGGAATCCTTCAACTGAATGTACTGGAAATGAAATCCCTCTGACTTTCATGAGCACGGCAGAGGTGAATGAGGCATTTGCCGGGGTTGAGGAGCGAACGATCGGTGCTGCCAAAGAAGGTTTGGTAGTTGAAATCGCTGGTGCTAGGGTTGAGCCGGTTGCACCACATCCACCCCCTATTTATATGCCGCGATGTGACATGATCCACCATCCCTTCTTGCTGCATTCAACTGCCCCCCTTCCGTGTATGGACATTGTACCTGAGAACCTAGGTTGTTCTCAGGATTGCGGGGCACCCGAACCTGACCAGCACGTATGCTCACAGTGGTTGCGTTTTAACAAGGAACGTTTCAGGACGGTGTTCAGGGTGAGGAAGGATGTAATGGATTATGTCTTTGATGAATTCCACGACCATAATAAATCGTAAGTAAAAGATAAGTTTTACCTATATTTCAATACAACAGACAAACAGGCCATGAATGCATTCCCTTGCTGCGTGTCACAATTTTGCTAATCCTTTGTAGGGAACAATTGGTCACATATCCCTGTCCAAACTGCATAACGCGTATTGATCTCCAGTCGTTGATGCCCGGAAACAGTCGGGAAATGTCATCGATCTTTGGTCCGTGCTACTCAATCGCCTTACGCACGCGAACACCGCAATTGTTTCAAGTTCGTTATTGTTTCTTTGGCCTAGGTCACTTGTTGTAAGTGTGCTCGAACTCCGCAAGTTATTTTGTGACAACCTGTACGTACCTTGTGATACAAGTTTGCCAACCCCGTCTATCATTTTTATAGGCCCTAGCAATTGACATTTGGCAAGGCAGGAAGAAAAACTTGGTTGTTGATCATTCTGAAGGCTTTTGTTACTCGTGGGACATGTGGCAAGAGTCGTGTTCTAGTCCATTCCAACTGGACTCCGATATGGTGAGCTTAGATATCAATATAGAGACATTTACATACTGGAATTATACATTATTTTCGTAGAGTTTAACAGTATATGCTTAGAGTTGTACAATATATGCTTTAGAGTTAGGCATGGAGTTTTACCTAGAGTAATACCTAGAGTTATACACACTACATCGTATATGCTTACGAGTTATAGATTTTATGGCTAGAGTTATACATCCTATGGCAAGAGTTATACAGTATATAACTTTAGCTTTCAGAATTACTAGAGTTATACGTTCTAGGGCTGAAGTTATACATTATTTGTCTAGAGTTATACAGTATATGCTTAGAGTTTTGATGAGTGGCTAACTTCACTCCATAACTCTAGGCATATAATGTATAACTTTAACCATAGAATGTATAACTCACTGCACATAAAGTACAAGTCTTTGTAAGCATATACGAGTATAATGTATAACTCAGGCATCCGCTTAGTGCACATAATGTACAATCGCAAGAATATCTTTGTATAACTCGGAAATTAAATGTACAACTCTACACATATAATGTATAACTCTAACCATAGAATGTATAACTCCAACTACGCACAAAATGTATGCCTCTAATCTGCTAATTATGTTTTAAAACTCTTAGATTTTTGGTGCATGTTTGTAGGTTTTCGTCCCGGTAAGCACTGGCGATGAAGATCATTACTCTTGCATTTGCATAAATTTCCTCTCTGAGCAGATCGAGTATCTTGATAACCGTTCTTACGAGGACGATCTTCTGAAATTACCATACGGAGGGATTGCGCGTACATTGTAAGACTTATAAAACTGGTGACTAGATTAATTATCAGCTCCATTTGTTTTGTTAATACGTCTTCCCCTTTTAAACGCCTTGCCTAACTTCCGCCAGGCTGATGCAATGGGAAAGTATATGGCCTACAAAGGGCTCGACAAAGGCAAGAGAGTTGAAGGGTTCCCTTTCTTCAACATTAAATTCAAGTGGCAGGGAGCAGGACATACTGCCAATGACTGTGGTCTGTACGTCATGGTTCATATGTTGTTGTACCGTGGAGAGCCATTCGACTGTACCCTAGGGACTGAGGAAAGCAATGACCTCATGCGAGCGGAAATTGCTGCAACCCTTGTCCTCAGTGACATTAACTTGGACAGGGAAGATGTGTTATCCAGGGTATCAGCTTTTAAGGAGCTTAAAGACCGTGAATTGGAGGAGGTGCATGATAAACGAGGAGGACAGCCAAGCAACACAAGTGGAAGGAAGAGAGGTGTTGGAAACGCCGGAGAGAACAGATTCGCTAAACGACCTTGCTCTAAGGTCGGTTCAACCTTCTAGACTCCACCTTCCAAAGTAGCCCTGGGCCGGACGCCGTCCAGTCGGGCCCTCTCTGCCGTTAATAGCCGCTCCCGGGGTAAGGGCGATGGCCTTGGTTGCACCAAATATTGCGGGGAACCAGACGCCAACCTTACCGTGGTCGCCAAGATGCTGAAGATGAACAAGGCATTAACTAGGGATATCCCGGTGTATCGCAAACAAGTGGCTGATTACGTTTTCCTTGATGACTACAAATATCCAAATGAGTAAGCTGTCTAAAATCCTAATGTTTTATCATATTAAGCTATATCAATATAGACACATTTCCATACTGGAATTCTACCGTTTTTTGCGTATAGTATTACAGTATATGCTCAGAGTTGTACAATTTATTCTTTGGAGTTATACATTAGAGGACTGGAGTTATACCTAGAGTAATACATGGAGTTATATGTTTCATCACTGAAGTTATATATATCGTTAATGGAGTTACACATTCCTAAACTGCATTATACGTTTCATCGGTGAAGTTATGCGGTCATTTTAATAGCGATTACCTTCCCATTTAGTATACGTCATAGCTCGATTAACACTTTGTCCGAACTACAGTGAACCACTTGTGAGTTACGGCCGACACGGAACAATTAATAGGTTGCAAATGTTGTCTATGCTCCCTGAGACGCCAATGGATGAAAAAGTGATTGAGTGTTGGTCCTTGTTGCTTAATCGATTGGAGGCAGAGGATTGCACGATTTTTCGTTCGTCTTTCTTCGGTATCCGTCATATGGTATGGTCCTAATCAATCCTTTAATATGTTATAAGAGTTGCACATACCCTCTTTAAAACTTTCACAGTGGAAAGTAAGTCTAAAGTTATACATACCCTCCCTGGAGTTAAACATTTTGTTTTTAGAAGTTATTAACAACCAGTATATACTTAGGCATTCTTCATTATCTTTGTAAGAGTTCTTTGTGAAACTCCAATGCACAACCCCTATAACTCCTTTGGTATCCTCACACATATCTCGCTACTTGAACAGGAAATAATCTTGAGCCTTGTACGAAACCCTGTCCAACAAACACCGGACACCGACAGGTTGTACAATACGTGGGACGTCTTCCGAACCGACTGTGGCAAAGATTTCAGCTTGAAGGCTGATTTAAACTTCGTACCCATTAAGATTGAAGCCCATTATGCATGTGTGTGTATCAACTTTAATTCTAGGATGATTGATCTCCTGGACAGTAAGTACTATTCAAGTCCACGGCAATCGGAGATATGCAAAGCATGTCACGTTATTGTAAGTGGAATTAAATTGTAATTATGTTCAACTAAAAAGTGTTCTCACCGCTTTTACAAATCTCACTTTTTGACGTTCTTGTCTCTTGCCAGGCGAGCCTCATGAGCGACTACGTGGAGGCTAGGGATGACGAGAAGGACAGAGCGAAAGACATACCGTCGTTCCAGTTCCGTCAGATCTCGTTTGCCTGGCATCAACAAACGATAAACGACACCGAGTCTGGGTTGTTCTGCATGATGCACATGCTAATGTACGAGGGCGATAGTTTTGGTCACGTTGATCTCGAAAGGAAGGTGAACCGTCGATATTTGGTGATCCAGTTGGCAGCGACGCTTCTCCTAGCTGACATGAACATCATCAGGGAAGGAGTTCTGACCAAGGTCAATGGTTTCATTGGCAAGAAATTACAGATCCTGAAGCAAGTAGAAAACAGACGGAAAGCAGCGCGGAGAGGAGATAAAAAACCTGCGAAAAAATAGAATGTATCCCTTTGATTCTGTATTCTCTTTTTTTGCAACTCTAGAATGTTGTCAAGAAACTCCTTAACAACTTAGACAACTTGTTGGAATAGATTGTTACTATATCATCTTGGGCAGTCATAATTAAAATCCAAGTTTTGAGATAAGTGTTAGAGTTATACACTGTGAAGTAAAGTTATACAAATTATGTGCGGGAGTTATACAACACATGATCTGATTATGATAAAAGGCAAAATTTATTAGACAACTAAAAGTTATACAAAAAACATCAAGAGTTATACAAACTGTGTACAAGAGTTATACAACATATGACTCATGAGTTATTTAAAGGCAAATTTTGAACAAGAGTTATACACTCTGTGAAGTACATTTATCCATATATGGGTAAGAGTTGTACTTAAAGCCACTGAAATTATAATTCCTTCTTAAAGCCACTTTTAAATATTGGATATGTTGCCATGAACAGAAGTCATCAAAACAATGTAAAAGAGTTGTACAACATTAGCTTCAAATTTCACACACCATATTACTGAAGTTATACAATCTGGAAGGTGCAATCCCCCTTCAAAATAGACAAAAGCTAGCTATTAAATACCCGTTCCGTCTCACCAGATTTTTTACCTTTTAAAGAAAAAAAGATTGTAAATAATTTGTTGAGACGGGGGTATTTTTATACTGCCTACTACTACATGTTAAGTTTCTCTATTCTTCTTCTTCGTCGTCTTCGTCTTCTGATTCTTCTTCTTCTTCTTCCTCTTCCTCTTCTTCTTCTTCTACTCATTCAGATGCTGGTGAAGACGGTGGATGCTCAGAGAATGGGTTAGGGCAGTTCCGTTTATTGTGGTGTGCCATTTGTTTACAGTTATTACACATGTGCTTTGGCTTAGAAGCCAAGGCAATGGCTTTAGCCTTAGCTGACACCATTCTTTTACCGCTGCCTTTGTTTTTCGATTGTTTTGGTGGAAGTATTGTTACCTCGTCACTGGCGGGGCAACCAAGGATTTGCTCAAATTCCTGTTGCTTTGTTAAATCCTTCTTTCTTGAAGAAAAGTTTCTCCTTGAACTCTCTAATTAACGAGCTTAAGTTCACAACTTGGTCTCACTCGCGCCACGAAGTAAACCAATGGTAGAATGAACTTCTGACCACAACTTCACCATCGCAACTTCTTTTGCATCAGCGCTACTATTTGTTTCCATTTGTTCACCATCACATTCTGATAATCTGAATTGCAATGCATCCTTTTTCCATCTTGTAGAAACGTAATCAACTGGAATTGTCTTCATGCCGTTAGCCGACAAAATCCGGACTATATGTCAAACACGTAAATCCCATCCTTTCAAACATCATACAATTTGCCTTTGTGTAGCCTGTGTCCCCTGTAATCCAATTAAATTATGCCGTTAGTTGTCTTATACATATAATAATAAGAGTTAAACATTATCACGCAGAGTTATACATATGGCAACAAGAGTTTTACATTCTGAAAGCTACAGTTATTCAAACTCTAATCAGAGTTATACTACAAATAGCTGCAGTTCTGTGAAAAATAGAATTCCTAATGTTATTCTGAAAGTAAAGTTATACATATGGCAACAAGAGTTATACATTATGAAAGCTAAAGTTATTCAAAATGTAATCAGAGTTATACTACATATGGCAACAAGAGTTATACATTCTGAAAGCTAAAGTTATTCAAAATGTAATCAGAGTTATACTACATATGGCAACAAGAGTTATACATTCTGAAAGCTAAAGTTATTCAAAATGTAATCAGAGTTATACTACATATGGCAACAAGAGTTATACATTCTGAAAGCTAAAGTTATACATTCTGAAAGTAGAGTTATACATATGACAACAAGAGTTATACATTCTGCAAGTAGAGTTATGCATATAATAAAAAAAGTTATACATTCAGAAAACTTAAGTTATTAAAACTGTTGTTACCTGGGTTGTACTCTACGTTGAAACTTTCCTGTCTGATTGAATCCTTTACGACAGTCACTTCAACTCCATCGACTTCAGCATAGCCGACACTCTTACATGTATCGATTGAGAAAATGACCTCTAGTTGGAATTCCTTGAAAACCTCACGGGTATAAACATCCGACGTATATTCCTCTATGGGTAAATGCGTCCCCATTGCCGGTGTTGAGTGTCGGTTTTCATGGTCAAGTCTCTTCTGCGTATGCCGTTGATGGTCCATAACGCTTTCAAAACGCATCCAAAACTCCACTAACGCACGACTCGCTCGAACTTCTTAAAAAAACTATTAATGCTCTCTGATCTCTGGGTTGTCCTCATTACACCACCCATGTTCAAGTCCCTGCAATGTGCCATCACCCATTGGCTCCTTTTTTTCGTACGCTTCTGTAAACCACTCTTCGTTCACAAGACCATGCGCTACCATTATTTTCGCCCACCTAGCGTCAAAGTCGTCTGCTTCTATGTTGTCGTCCCATAGAATGTTGTTCAATTTTACGAACGAACTCCTTATAATCCTCCCTTGTCACCCCGACCTTTGATGGCACCTTGTTCATTATATGCCACATGCAAAATCGGTGGCGTGCAATCTTGAAGGCAAGGGGTACGGCTTAATAATGCCGGACAACGATCCGTGATAATGTACTTGGGTTCCTTTCCTCCCATAGCATTCAAAAACCTACGAAAACCCACTTTGGAAGGATTCATGGTCTTCATGGGCAATCAATGCCCCACAGAATGTCACTGATCGCTTATGGTGATCTATGCCAGTGAATGGCGTGAAAATCATATCGTACTTGTTTGTTGAGTATGTTGGGTCGTACGACACTGCATCTCCAAAAACGGAGTAGTTCCTTCTAGCGGTTTCGTCAGCCCATATTGCGCTTCGAAGGTCGTTATCCTTGTCAACTTCATAATCAAAATAAAACCCCGCCTATTTTGTGCCATATTCTTGAACCGGTCAATGAACAATTGACCGTCCCGTTTATGGATGAAGCACTTCACATCTCGGTGGAAGTTCTTAAAATCAGTTAAGGATGCACCAATGTTCTCGAACCCGTTTACGAGCTCCTTACACATGTTGTACGTCCTAGTTGCTCCTATCCTCAACTGCAGTGGACAACAAATCCTTATCGATCTTGATTAATAACCAAGAATTCCTCAACTATAAATCTTTCAAACTATTCTTATAACTTCTTATTATTTATAACTTTTAGGTTTACATAACTCTATCATCTCGGTAAATAACTTTAGAAGTTTGCCATTTAATTAGTGGATGTTTGTTTAATAGTAAACTAACCCTTGAGTTGTACATTATCAAGTACTTGTGAAAATCTTCTATGTTCCGCGACATCTTTTGAAATTGACGATCCTCACTCGATACAAGCTCGTGATTATGCCCCATGTGGAATCGGTCAATTACTAGTACTCCATTCTTCATAAATAGCCTGACATGAGCTTTACACCCTACCCTCTTATTTGTATACTTCCTCGGTTCGCAGATTATTTTTCCCCATTGCATTCCTTCTTCCCTAATCCCGATCTGATTTTTTTAATTACTGCCTCTCCTTTTGGGACATATGTGAATCCCTCTCTGTTGCAAACCAGCAACTTTGACCTGATTTCACCGTCGCGCCATTTTTTCGTCGAGTACTTCCGAACATCAAACCCGGTCGCCAATGCATAAACTTTATAGAATGTCACTGCCTCGTCGATTTCAAAAAATTGTTGCCCTACACAAGGTGTAAACTCCACGCAAATGCTTACAATACTCGTTTTCGCCGCCTTGCGACCATCCGAGCAGAATCAATCATCCATGAAATGATTAAGAAATACATAACTCTACGCATATACTGTATAACTCTATGCACATACGGTATAACTCTGGGCACAGACTGTATAACTTTCGGTGTATAATGTATAAATTTAGTCATACAATTTATAACTCTGGGCACATAATGTATAACTGTAGCCAGATAACGTATAACTCTAGTCATACAATGTATAACTCTAGTCACAGTTTGTATAACTCTAGTCACAGTTTGTATAACTCTAGTGATTTAATGTATAACTCTAGTCACAGTTTGTATAACTCTAGTCACACTGTATAACTCTGGGCACATAATTTATATAACTTTAGTCAAATAATGTATAACTCTAGTCGCAGTAGTTATAATTCTAGTCATACAATGTATAACTCTAGTCACAGTTTGTATAACTCTAGTCATACAATGTATAACTCTAGTGATTTAATGTATAACCCTAGTCACACTGTATAACTCTGGGCACATAATTTGTATAACTTTAGTCAAATAATGTATAACTCTAGTCGCAGTATTTATAATTCTAGTCATTCAATGTATAACTCTAGTCACAATGTATAACTCTAGTCATACGATGTATAACTCTAGCTACACAATGTATAACTCTAGGCAGAGACTGTAAGATGTATAACTCATTCTACACAATGTATAACTCTTAGCAAATAATGTAAAACTCTAGGTATATAATGCATAACTCTAGGCATACTTTATATTCTAAGAGTTATACATTTAATGAAATGGCACAATATATGGAATGCGAAGGGTTATAAGATTTCAAGCAGGGATATGGCACAACTTCCTAAACAAAATTCGTATTAATTAAAAAACAACTTAAAGGACACATTACTAATTATAAATTCATTCCACTATCTAAAAAACCAGTTCATTATATCCCTATCTCCACCCTAAACTCCAAACCCTAAATCGTTAAAACCTAAAATAAATTCCAAACTTCCTTCAACAACAATGAATGATGCCATTCGTAATACATGCATTATGACCGAGTACAACAAGAGTTTCATACGCCGGTTCTTTGGACATCGAGAGGAGGTACAGGACCTACCTTGAGGACGCTCGGATCGCACTCAAGGACGCCAAAGAAAATGGCTTGTCGTAGCAAAGCAGATAATGCGGCTATTAGAAGATATTGCATCTGCATGAACGAAACCTCCAAATAGCAAAGGAGGAGAGGATGAATATCATAGAAGAGAATTCATCCCTATATGAACATCTAAGAACTGTATTTTTAGCAATGCATTAAGTTTATGTATCTATATCTATTAATTACGTTCATGTATGTTAAATGTGGGTTTGTTTTACTATCCTCTCCATCATCTTCTTTGTTTTATTTTATTTAATTTGTTTTACTAACAAACACAGAAAAACTAAGCGAATAATAATTACAGAAAAAACAATGACGGAGAAAAACACATGCAAATAACATGTATAACTCGGGCACTGAGAATGTATAATCAGGCATTTAATGTATAACTCTAATCATACAATGTATAACTTCAGACAAAATGTGTATAACTTTAATCATAGAATGTATAACTCTAGACACAGCTCGTAGAACTCTATGCATTTAATGTATAACTCTATGAACAGTCTGTATAACTCTAGTCATGCGATGTATAACTCTAGCTACACAATGTATAACTCTTAGCAATGAATGATCGTATAACTCTGGGCACAGACTGTATAACTTTGGGTATATAATGTATAACTCTTACCATATCATGTATAACTATAGTTACACTCTGTATAACTCTAGGTAGATACTGTATAATTCTAGTCATACAATGTATAACTTGTATAACTCTTACCTATATATGGAGAACTGCAGTGATGTGTTGTATAACTCCTGTACAAAACGTGTATAACTGTAATCATACAATGTATAACTCTATACACAGTATGAATAACTTTAATGATACAATGTATAACTCTAGACACAAACTGTATAACTATATCAAAATTGGTTCTTTAGTAAGATTTGTACGCACAATTTAGGGTTTGAATTTTGTGTTACCCGAAGTTGCAGGAAAATGTCAAAGAGTTTTACAAAAAACCTCTGGAGTTATAACACGATGAATATAAGAACTGCATGTGTACCCTGTATTATTGAAGTTATACATATTTGGGTCAGAGTTATACTAAAACCCACTGAAGTTATAATTCCTACTTGATCAAGCTTTTAAATTTCCATCATTTTTTGCGATCAACAACAAGCTACCAACATGAAAGCACAAATCTGATGAACACCATGAAAGTACAACGATTAAGAATAATGAACACAAATTATATAACTACAACCTACAATAATGAACATTCGGAACTCACCATCGATGCAACTTCAATGCATATAATCGTTTTCACGAACACCGATCGTCATTTTGATCGTCTTTTTGTGATGAACAATGACAAATTATTTATTTTCAACAAAGCGAATGAATTTTATACGGAAAGATGATGTAGTTAAACAGTTGGCATGAAATTTCTTTTCTCTTTTTGATGATTTATAATGGATTTGCAGAATTATTCAGGTTTTTTGGATGATTTTTATGGGTTTTGCTTGTTGAGAGGTTTTGAATGGTGAAAAGAGGAGGGAAGCATGCAAAATGATATAGGAGGCTTTGTTTATTGCTATTGTCCGCGGGATTTGATATGGAGGCAGTACATAAACAGTGCAAGTGGTCCCTCTCTCAAACAATCAAAGCATTTTTTTTTTTTTTTTTTGCTCTAAAAAACATGCCCTCTCTCCTCATCTCATCCCTTCAATCCCTTCATCCAAGGGCTCTTATAAAGACTTAGGGCCTTATAAGGTATGAAGGCCTTATAAGAACTGCTCTCTCTCTCTCTCTCTCTCTCTCTCTCTCTCTCTCTATATATATATATATATATATATATATATATATATATATATATATATATATATATATATATATATATATATATATATATATATATATAAGAGGAGAGAGAGAGAGAGAGAGAGAGAGAGAGAGAGAGAGGGGGGGAGAGAGAGTGAGAGAGAGAGAGGGAGGGGGGCAAGTTCAAATGAATCCACCTAAAATGGTGAGTCCTTAAGTCCTAATCTAAGCCATTAGATCTTCTAAGATTGATGATTGATATTTGAAACTTCTAACCAATTTCTGGAATGAAACTTTAATGTTTTATAAGTGAAATTTTAATCTATGAATGTAACTTTAATTATTTACGATTGTAACTTTAATTTTTTAAAGTCATTTTGTAAATAAAAATTTAAATTTATGTATTTTTGAATACAACTTTAATTATTTACGAGTGAAACTTTAATGCTTAAAAGTGTAACTTTAATTTTTTTAGGCCATTTATAATATAAAATTTTGATTTTATGAAATAATGTAATTGTGACTATTATTTGTTTAATTTAACTGATTTTTTAATGTAACTTTAATTGTATACGAGTAAAACTTTAATGCTTAAAAGTGGAACTTTAATTTTTTTTAGGCCATTTCTAATAAAAAAAATTTGAATCCTCTATTTACTAAATGAATAGGTGAAACTAGGAATTTTTCCGCTCTAATCACCCTCAACTACAAATTGGGCGTTAATAGTAAATAGGTTTGGTCATTCTCAAATATTGGGCTTAAGCTTTTATTTATTCTATACAAATGTTGGCCTACTTTATAATTCTTATTTCTCAATATTTGTAGAGAAATATATTACACTTAAATACTTTAGACTACCATATATTTTACATATGCTATACTCCATTATATGTGTCAGTTTGTAAGATTACTATATATTTTACTCATATTATTATTATCACATTTTAACCATAAATATATTTTAGTTATGATATTTAAGAATTTTCTCCATCACAAATATCTTCGATCTCTTATTTGAAAAATACACCGCGGAAATACTAATTAGTGTGATTTTATAAAATACGAAAATCTCCCTAAAATACAACACCAAATACACAATATTTATTAAAATTAGTAAATGTAATGATACTTTGATTTTTTGTATGTAAAATTATCCTCACGTTTTCCCTTTTCTATCTTAATAATTAATAGAACACATCAATATTGTAGATTTTAACAGTAAATTTAAAGTGTAATTATTAATAATGCTCCTTTCTCTATATATTACAATCTAAAATATCGTGCATTTGCACGGGATCTAAACTAGTTTATGTAATAATGTAATTGTAACTAAATTTTATTTAATTTTCACTGATTTATGAATGAAACTTTAATGTTAAACGAGTGAAATTTTAATGATAAACGAGTGAAACTTTAATTTTCTTTTTTCGGCCATTTTAATTATAAGAGTTTGTAATAATGTAATTGTGACTAATATTTTATTGATTTTCACTTATTTATGAATGAAACTTTAATGTTAAACGAGTGAAACTTTAATGGTATATGAGTGAAACTTTAAACTTTTTTAGGCCACTTTTAATATAAGAGTTTGTAATAATGTAAAAAATTTTATTTTTTTTAATTTAAGATTGCAACTTTAATGGTCTACGAGTGAAACTTTAATGGTATACGTTTGTAACTTTAATGCTTAATGAGCAATCGATACCGATAACCCCCATCGCCGCCACTAATAACAACAACGACCACTGTCGCCCAACTGAGCCACCACTACCTTCACCAAACACCCATCACGACCCCTCTACAACCACCACCACGCACTAGATCTGGGGAAAGAAAACAGAAAAAAAAAAAAAAAAAAAAAAGAGAATAGGAGGCAGCACCCAAATGACATCACCACCACCATTGTAGATCTGAAAAAAAAGGAGAGAGGCCACCACCGTTACCACGGCTAGCACCCAACCCACCATGAAACCACTAACCACTAGCGACATCACAATCTAGAAAAAAAAAAGCGCACCAACACCCACCACGACACGACATCAGCACCACCACTACTAGATTACTAGATAGACCCACACATGTCCCCAAACAACAGATCTGAAAAAAAAAAGGAAAGGAAGGGAGAAACGTGGTGCGGCGGCCTGACCCACCAACAACCACCACGACACCGTTAACCACCACCATCAAATCTGAAAAAAAAAAAAAAAAAAAAAAAACAAAGAGGCGACAGCCTGACCCACCAACCCCCACGACATCACCACCCCCACCCCCACACAAGGCCCACTAACAACAAATCTGAAAAGAAAAAAGAAATGAGAAATGACGAGACGGCGGCCGAGGGCGGTAGAAAAGGAGATAAGAGGCGGAAGTGCGGCAGACGTGGTAGCCTGTGGGTTGTCGACTGGTGAGGGAGTGGTGGTGGCGATGTGGTCGGTGAAAGGAGGGTTGTGGGGCTGGCAGTAGTAGCGGTGTTATGGTGGCTGAGGAAGGCAGAAGAGGAGAGAAGAGGGATTTAGAGAGATAAGTGGGAGTGAGGGAGGCAGAGTGAATGAATGAGGGAGGGAGATTAGGTTTTTATGTTCTCAGTTTTAATCTTGACCCTTGATTTTGTTTTAATCATAACCATTCATTCTTCTCACCTAAAGGCTGGGATGAGGACTCATGGACTCATCTAATCTAAGGGGACTCATTTGAACCTAATTATATATATATAACTATTGTGAGAGAGAGAGAGAGAGAGAGAGAGAGAGAGAGAGATAGGATCTTGTGAGTTGGGTTTCTTATGGTGAGTTGTGAGTTTGTGTGCTCACAAATCTCAGCCATTGGATTGTATTAGGGAGGAATGGTCAAGATCTAATCTTACCTGTCATATAAAATCATTGTCATTTACTTATTTTCTCTTTTTTCTAGTGCTACTTTTTTTTTTACTTTAATTTTTTTTTTCTCTTTTTTTTTTACCTCGTGGTATCATGCTTTTTTTTACAACTTTGATTTTTTTCTCTTATGTTTTTCTCTAATTTTCTCATTATGTTACCTTTTTTTCTTTTTCTTTTTGTACCAATTTTTTTTACTTGAATTTTTTTTGCTCTTATTTTTTTACCCTCGTGTTATTATGCTGTTATTGTGCTTTTTTTACTTTGATTTTTTTTCTCTTTTTTTTACCACATGTTATTGTTATTCCGTTGTTATTGTTATGTTATTCTGCTGTTACTTTGATTTTTTTTACGACTTTGATTTTTTTTTCTTTTTTTTTACCACGTGTTATTGTGCTGTTATTCTACTGTTATTCTGCTGTTATTGTGATGTTATTCCGGTGTCACTTCGATTTTTTACTACTTTGATTTTTTTACTACTTTAATTTTTTTACTCTTTTTTATTGCATGTTATTGTGCTGTTATTCTGGTGTTATTCTGTTGTTACTTTGATTTTTTTTACGACTTTGATTTTTTTTACCCCGTGTTATTGTGCTGTTATTCTACTGTTATTCTACTGTTATTGTGATGTTATTCCGGTGTCACTTTGATTTTTTTTTTTACTACTTTGATTTTTTTTACTCTTTTTTTTACTTGTTTTTTTTACCACGTGTTATTGTGCTGTTATTGTGGTGGTATTGTTATTCTGGTGTTATTGTGATGTTATTCCGGTGTCACTTTGATTTTTTTACTACTTTTTTTATCACTTGTTATTTCATTGTTATTCTGTTGCAATTGTGTTATTACTTTGGTGTTATTATGGTGTTATTCCAATTAGCCTCACTTTCACAAGTATAAAATGACTCGCAGTAATTCTCCACTGTATACATCGTAAGGCGTGACATCTACGAGAGACAAAAAAAGGCCTAGAAATAAAAGAAAACACTTAAATGGGGGAAGTGTTAATTACCAGTAGCTACTTTTTCTAACCTGACTCACTTATCAATCATCACTACTCACTCTTGACTCATGAGTGAGTGAATTGAAAAAGTGTAAAAACCCACAACCACAATCCTGAATCCTCCCTCATCTCTCCTCTCCTTTACTTGTTCTCTTTTTCTATTCATTAATTAATTAACTAATTTCATCTTCAATTTTACAAATTTACATTATCCAACCTCTGCTACCAACTGGTAGTTTAAACTCCATAATAATAATAATGCACACAATCTCACCTTAACATTATTCATTCACCTCTCACTATTTTCATTCATTTTTCAATTGATAGTGATTTGTCTCCTTTTAATCTAGTGGACCTGCTGCTAACATCCGAACACTGCCCACGAGCCACCATCGCTTGGCCAACCTCAATCGACTGGCGTACTACACTAACCAGTAGCAACAACGCGGCATCGACACCACCACACGCATCAGCATCTCATACCTCTAAATCCTCTCCGACCTAGCTCCCCTGACCATCCCAAAAATCGAGTCACCATTAAACTATCAACCTACTCACACGCAACCCAGTTTCAACCACCATCAACCTACTCACCCACAATCCAGTTTCAACCACCATGAAAGCCGAGACCTGCTGCCACCATAGCTTCATCTCGTCTCGGCACCGAAATCGAGCCCAACTTCTGTCACCAATCTAAAACAAGCACGGAGTTCAAAATGAACCCAGAAACGAAAGTTTTTGGTGTTGCTAATGTGAATAATCCACGAAACCCAACACATCCCTCTCAACAATATCATCATCATCATCAACCTCCTCCCACTCGAAATCGTGATTATTCACCTCTCCATGATCATCATCATCCAAATGAAATGAATCCCAACAAAGCGTAACACTCAAATCACCATCATCATTCACATTAGCAACACCAAAACTTTCCTCATCATCAGAACCCACATTCATCCCCAATAAAACATTATCAATCCCCCCAACCTCAACCTCGTCATCCATATCTCAACCCAGAACCGCCCTGGCCAGCCGTCTTGCACCATCGCATGCAGCAATCAGACGCGACTCCTTTGCCTCCTCCTTGAGTTCGCACCTATAACCTGGAAAAACCAGTCACAAAACCACCATTAAAGCCACCAACAGCAAGAGTTCACCACCGAAATTGGTGAAATTGAGATGATAACAATGGTACGACACCAAAATCAAGCACGAAAATAGTGAAATTGAGACAAAATCGATATTATGGTAACTCTTTTACGGTAATTTCTAGGTTTTAATTGTAGTGATTTTGGGGTTTTTTTTAGTTTAGAGGGAGGATTTATAGTTCATTTTGGTTTAATGTAGTGATTTTTGGGTTTTAATCGATGTTCAGGATGCTGTGTCGGTCCTGTCGTTGATTACTTTTTTTTTTATTTAGATTTAATCTCAGCCATCTATTTCTTTTTATCTAATGGCTGATATTTGTGAGTACACAAACTCACAACTCACCATAAGAACCAAACTCACGAGATCCCGCTTATATATATATATATATATATATATATATATATATATATATATATATATATATATATATATATATATATATATATATAGTGTTGAGATCATATAAGCCCCCCTCCTAAGTGTGGTCCATAAGTCTTCATCCAAGCCATTGGATGAGGAAGATGGGTGGTGGAGATCAAAGCACAAAAAGGTGATTAATTAGCTAAATAAACACTCTCTCTCTCTCTCTCACTACCTTAACTAATCCACCCTAATTATCACTAATTCCACTATATATAATTTATCATCACACCCATTTATCTCTCATCTCACACAATTCATTCACCTTCTCTATCAAAAACCCAATAAATTCAAACCCTAAAAATTCAAAAAAAATTCCCCCTCTTTTCCTCACCAACCCACCCCCTCACCCGACACCACCATACCCAACACCACCACCATCTGACGCCACCACCACCGTCGGCCTATGCCGACAATACCAACCCAGCCCCTCACCCGACACCACCATATCCGTCAAACCGCTTTTTTTGTTAAAGTTACACTTTTTCCGTTAAAATTACACTTTTAAAAACAGTGAAAGTGTTGTAAAATTTGTGTAAAGTCTTTGTCAAAAAAAAAATTTGTGATCAAAAAAAAAATTTGTGTATAATAATCAATTAGTGAATGTATAATTAAAGCTAGAGAGAGAAAGTGGATTAATTAGTGTATAGAAAACTCATTAGTGTTAAGTATGCTTTTTTGCTTTCAATCTCAACCATCCTTAGTGGGATATCTAAGGGATGTAGTGAGGACTTATGGACTCAAATATATAGATGGACTTATAAGAACTTCACTCTCTCTCTCACTCTCTCTCTCTCTCTCTCTCTTTATATATATATATATATATATATATATATATATATATATATATATATATATATATATATATATATATATATATATATATATATATATATATATATATATATATATATATATATATATATATATATATAGACCGAATCCCGGTGAGGTAGTTAATTATGGTGAGGCGGCGGCCTCACCAAATTCCTTCATTAATCCTTCATTATATGGACTAACTTCCTATTATTCATTGGGCTGAAAATTTAGGGGTCACTCCAAATCTTTTCATTTAGCCCAAAATACTTTCTTTCACTAAAATATTAAATCATATAATAGCCCAATTACACACTATCTCTCTAAAATATAGAAACAAAATTGTTTCCTGAAAATTCTTCAACGGAAGTTCTTCAGCAAGCTCTCGTTCGCTCAACGGAAGTTCTTCAGCAAAGCTCATCAATTTTTTCATCGATTGTTCGTGGATTTCATCAAAACAACATTCAACAACGTTAATTCAAGTAATTTCAGAAGAAAAATCGATTAATTTTCAGGTAATTTCATAATTTTGATCAAAATTGAGTATATTCATACAATTCTGTCAATTCACTCATAAATTGATGATATTAGGTTCGAATTTGAACAAATTGAACGATTTTCTAAATAGAACGTTCGAATTTGACCAATATTTTGAGCGATTTCCTTTTTCTCAATTGCTATGCTATGGAGATTGTTCGTGGATTTCGTACTACTTACTAAATTGTTTTTGACGATTACTAAATTGTTTTTGACGATTTTGCAGCTCTAATTGCTATGGAGATTGTAGATATCACAATGACTGATGATAATAGTGGTATTGAATCAGGTATATCGTTTTTTATGTAATTTTTGTAAAATCTCATGTTTTCTGATTCAATTTGCATTTGTCAAAATTTCTGCTCGATTATTATGGAATATATGGATCGATATTGTATCTCAGTTTTTTTGCAAGGTTTAGTTTATGAATTGAGTTGAATTTGTGAATCTTAGGACCTAATTGTGTAACTGTAAGAGTTGGTTGAATTGTTACTGTAAGAGTTTATGAATTGAGTGGATTTTGTTGTTTGGTGAATCTCAGACCTTATTTTGTGAATCTCAGACCTAGTTTAGTGAATCTTAGATCTTGTTTTGTGAAACTTGGTCATCATAAGTGGTTAGCATCACCTTTTCTACTCTATTACTTATTTTGTGAATCTTAGACCTTATTTTGTGAATCTCAGACCTTACTCAGTGAATCTTAGCAAATGATGATAGTGTGATAATTAATTAAAACAAAATATTCAGAAAACTTAAAAATCTTGTAATTTTTCATCACATAAAATTTCGCAGGTTCATGGCTTTCGAATTAACTAAACAACAACATTCAAAAATAAAATAAAATGAAAAGCTGAAAAATTAAGCAAGATATGATATTTGTTTAGTTTATCAATCACCCCTATTTGTTCGAGGCAATGCACATAGAGCAATATTGATATAGCTATAGGTGCAGCATTCATCTGCAACAGCGAGTGATCTTCCTACGTGTTTAGATGAATATGGGACTCTTATACATACTGGAGTGTAGTTAAAATATTTTGAATCGAGCCTTGATGCTACCCATAGAAAGGGCCCCTGAACTCGGGAATAGGTAGCCAGCCATTCAGATCTAGTACGCCCAAATTGCTCGAACTTCTCCTGCAACTTAAAAGCCTGTTTGCAGCTAGTGTCATTTGTGCCAAGTTGAATTAGTACTAATCCCATAAAATGACAAGTCTGCTTGCACATAACAGGCACCAAAGACTTTATCTCATAACCTTGGCTCATTAAACAATCTGCCAATTTAGAGAGGTCAGGACAAACATACTTCCCTTTTTTATCCATATAACCTGGAACATTCGCCAAAACACAAGTATAGGGAAATACAAATAAATGAGACATTGTGTGCAATATGGATTTTTGAAATGTTTTATAGAAGAGAGAAGAGAAGGTTATTGGTATATACTATTATGTTTCAGAAATTAGATATTTATAGGCCTGGTATTTGGCACAATGTCAATGAGTGCTGTTCACATTACCCATATATTAAATTTTTTGATTGAATGCTTGATTGTTCAATGTCCTTTTCTTGGGAATGGAAGTGTTATTAAAAAATCAACAAAAATATCCTCATACATACAACCTAACCTTTTCTTAAAAGTGAATTCATAATCTTCACCAAATTTTTTTTAATTATTTGAACTAATAATCTGATACTTTATTTAGTGAATCTCGGACTTTATTTGGTGAATCTCAGCCTTTATTTAGTGAATCTTGGGCCTTATTTTGTGAATCTCTGTTGTTAAACGTTACTGATGCAATTTATTTATTTCTTTTTGTGTGAATCAGAAACCCTAGTTTGTGAAACTAGAAGGTTATTTTGTGAAACTTAATAACTAATATATACAACCTGGATAAGATTAAAAACTGAACTAATAATCTGAACCAAAAAGTGAACTTGTGAATCTCAGTCATTGTATTTGTGAATCCTAGAGCTCTTTTTGTGAACCCTTTAGAGGAATGACCTATTCTGCTCTCTTCCTTGCTCAGATAATATCCTCAGACTTTATTTGTGAATCACATACCTTATTTAGTGAATCTTAAACCTTGTTTTGTGAATGTGAGATATGACTTTGTGAACCTTTTATCTTCTTAGGTATTGATTCAAATGTCAACAATAACTCACAGTGTAGTGTGACGCCTCGTGTCGGTTGTGGTGAGGTTCCTTGCTCTAATGTTGGTTCTCGTCAGGATGGTGAGGGTTCTACTGCTGTCTTAACAACCCCTACAATGCCAACTATTTCCACACCTACTACTTTGGTAACTTACACACCGGGTCACACTGAGCAATGGATAAGTAGGATTGAAGAGAAGTTTACACCCGTGCTTGGCAAAACATTTGTGGACTTAGAGTCAGCAATGTTGTTCTATAAAATTTATGCTATTGCTTGTGGGTTTGAAGCAAGGAAGTCTTCAACTAAGAGGTTTAAAGATGGTACTATTCGAACAAAATGCATGGTTTGTCATCGTCAAGGTTTTAATAACAGGAAAAATCGTCCTCCCAAAGCTGATGCAAAAACAACAACTATTGAAACTGGTGACAAAACAAAAGCTGGTGCAATAAGTGCAAATAGAAAAACAAAAACTGCTAAAACCGGTACGAAAAAGGGTGGAGTTGCGGTGCGGTGGTGTGAAGTGAGAGTTCCAATAAGCAAAGTGGTACAAGAATAACTAAAATTAAAAGGTGGGGTTGTGAAGCAATGATAAAATTCATGTACCATGAAAAGATGTACAAGATTGAACAATTCCGTGAGGGTCACAATCACTCAGTGACGCCTGTCAAAAATAGGGAATTTGAGAAACTTGCTCTTAATATAAATCAACTAAACGAATATCATAAGCAATTGATTATCCAAAATTCGAGATTAAATGTCGGGGCTAGTTTAACATACAAATTATGCAAGGAACAAGCAGAGGGTTTCGAAAATGTTGGAGCTACCCTTACGCAGTTCAAGAATTTCCAAAGGGAAGTAAAGTGTCTACTTAGTGGCAAGGATGGACATATGTTCATCTCTCGTTTAGAAACCCTCCGAGAAACAAAAGGGTTGGTATTTTCATATGAAAAGATCTTGTGGTGCCTTGACAAGAATTTTTTGGACAAATGCGGATTCCATCAGATGTTATGCATTGTTTGGTGATGCTATTTCATTCGATCCAACCTATGGAACGAACAAATATAACATGAAATTTGCACCTTTCATTGGCATTGACAATCACAAAAAGTCAATAACATTTGGATGCGTGCTTTTAGATCATGAAGACGATGACTCGTTTATTTGGGCATTTTAGTTCGAGTTCTGAAAGCAATGGGTGGCAAAGAACCCAATTACATCATCAGTGACCAAGATGCCGGAATAATAAATGCAGTTCCAGTTGTGTTTTGAATATCTTACTTTTGTGAAACTGGTTATTTATTTGGTGAATCTTGAAGTTTATTTTGTGAATCATAGAGAGTGTTTTGTGAAAGTTAGATCTTGATTTGTAAAGCACAAAGCTAATATTCTTAAACTTCGTCATAAGTTGTTGAAATTGCCTATTTTGTTATTTCTCTTATCTTGTGATTCTGAGACCTTGTTTTGTGAGTCTCAGACCTTATCTTGAGAATCTCAGACCTTATCTTGTGAATCTCAGACCTTGTTATGTGAAACTTGGTCGTGGTTTAAAATCATCTATTTTACTCTTAATTTTGTGAATCTCAAACCTTATCTTGTGAATCTCAGATCTTGTTCAGTGAATCTTTGGGCTTGTTATGTGAAACTTGGTCGTGGTTTAAAATCATCTATCAGTCTCTTAATTTTGTGAATCTCATACCTTATCTTGTGAATGTCAGACCTTGTTCAGTGAATCTTAGGGCTTGTTATGTGAAACTTGGTCGTGGTTTAAAATCATCTATTTTCCTCTTAATTTTGTGAATCTCAGACGTTATGTTGTGAATCTCAGACCTCGTTCAGTGAATCTCAGGGCTTGTTATGTGAAACTTGGTCGTGGTTTAAAATCATCTATTTTGCTCTTAATTTTGTGAATCTCAGACCTTATCTTGTGAATCTCAGACTTTGTTCAGTGAATCTTTGGGCTTGTTATGTGACACACAAAGCTAATATTCTTAAACTTGGTCATAAGTTGTTGAAATTGCCTATATTGTTATTTCTCTTATCTTGTGAATCTCAGACCTTGTTTTGTGAATGTTAGAGCTTAATTTGTGATAAAAGATCTCTAACAATAGATAATGTGGATTTTGTGACTTGCAGCCGTGTTCAAAAAAGCAAGACATCGCTTTTGCATGTGGCACATTATGAAGAAAGTAACAGATAAGGTTGGGAGCACAATTTGCAAAGAGACTGAACAATATTGTCTGGAGCGAGGACTTGGAGCCTGAGGAATTTGAAGAGAATTGGGCTAAAGTCATTAGCGACTTTTCGTTAGAAGAGAATAAATGGTTGACTGACAAGTTTGCGGAACGAGATCAGTGGATACCCGCTTATTTCAGGAATGTGCCGATGGGCAACATTTTAAAAACCACACAAAGATCAGAGAGTTCGAATAGCTTCTTCAAGAGATTTGAAAATAAATATGGGACTCTTGTAGAATTTTGGATGAGATTTGAGAGTGCCATGGACCAACAAAGGCACAATCTAAAGCTTCTTGAAGCACAGAGCCACAACTCAATGCCTGAAACCCTATTCGGGTCAAACTGGGAGGCCCATGCAGTGAAGGTCTATACAGATGAAGTGTTCTTTGATTTCCAAGAGGAGGTTAAATTTTCGGTAAATGCGTGTAGTGTTTGTGGATACACCCCACCAAATCCAGTAACTAACTTTGAAGTTTCAATTGTTGAGGACGCGAACAAGCGAAAGAGATATGCAGTTGAGTACAATCGGAGAACAATGGATGTCCGTTGTGCATGTAAATTGTTTGAAAGGAAAGGTATCTTATGCAACCACA
Source organism: Silene latifolia (assembly GCF_048544455.1). NCBI lineage: Eukaryota > Viridiplantae > Streptophyta > Magnoliopsida > Caryophyllales > Caryophyllaceae > Silene > Silene latifolia. The sequence goes on along the minus strand of NC_133534.1, from coordinate 172,109,787 downwards.
TCATTTGGATTTGCTCGGGAAAGTTTAAGGACATTCCTGAGAAATACATTTTGCGTAGGTGGAGTAAGAATGCACTCAGAAACCCGGTTTATGATTTGAATGGAAATCTACTGGAAAACAATGATCTTACTGGTAATAGTAAGTTTGGAATGTCTCGGGTGTGGTCTGAGATTTACGCAACTGTTGGTATGCTCAAAAGAAAAGAAGAAGAGTCAGATATGAGAGAGTTTGCCAAGCTAATAAAAGAATTCCGAGAGAAGTTGGAGCCAAACCCAAAGCCTTTGACCAAAGAACAAGAATTGGAGGCCCTTCTCAACTGCAAGGCTCCAAAAGAAATCCAAATCTTACCACCTAAAGTCTCTAGAAACAAAGGTAGTGGTAAAAGGATGGTGAGCAGCAAAAATAAGGCAATTATGAAGGCGAAAAAACAAAAAAGGTTGTGTGCTAAGTGTAAACGCATGTCACACCACGATAAAATAAATTGTCCAAATGAGTTTGCAGAGCATCCTCCTGAGAATCAAGTATGTATAATTCTACTCTTGTCTTTCCATTTTAGTGTTGCTTGAAAACGCAACTACTATTTCCTACTAATTCTTTTTTTTCTAAAAAAAAAGTATCTAATAAAGGTTTGATTCTTCACATAGGGAGACACATCGGAAGAATAGGAAGAAGAGGAAGAGGTTGAGAATGAAGAATGATGTAATGAGGAAGAAGAGGAAGACGATTGAAGAAGACAAGTTTTAAGCTCGTTATATTTTTGTCAACGTTGTGAATCCTGAACCTTATTTTATGAAACTGGAACGTAGAATTGTGAAACTTGGTTCTGAATCTAGCATCAAGCGTTTTTCTCATTTCAGACCTTGTTCAGTGAATCTTAGGGCTTGTTCTGTGAAACTTGGTCGTGGTTTAAAATCATCTATTTTGCTGTTAATTTTGTGAATCTCAGACCTTATCTTGTGAATCTCAGACCTTGTTCAGTGAATCTTAGGGCTTGTTCTGTGACACTTGGTCTCAGACCTTATATTGTGAATCTCAGACCTTGTTCAGTGAATCTTAGGGCTTGTTCTGTGAAACTTGGTCGTGGTTTAAAATAATCTATTTTGCTCTTAATTTTGTGAATCTTAGACCTTATCTTGTGAATCTCAGACCTTTTGCTCAACTCATTGACAATGTCAATGTCAAACTTGGTCGTGGTTTAAAATCATCTACTTTACAACTATCAAAATATCTTTACAAGAGTTGATGAAGGCAACAATCTTTACAACTATCAAATATCGTTACAAGAGTTGAAATATCTTGCCTCGAACCATTTTTGCTCAACTCAATGTCAATGTCAATGTCAATGTCAATGTCAAATTAGCAACATAAATCACATAAGTGACTCTGAAAAATTATTACGACTTTACAACTATCAATGTCAATGTCAATGTCAATATCTTTACAAGAGTTGATGAAGGCAACAATCTTTACAGGAGCCTCGACCCACTTTTGCATATTATGACTTCACGGACAATTGTCTTCTTTAAATAAACACCTATACAACCAAAAATAAGTACAATCGACTTATTTATGAAAAATTTGCCAAAGTTATGAAGAAATGAACTTCATATCATTTTTAAGACAATGAAGTGTACCTTTGTAGTATTTTTATCCCATCTAAGTAGTTCCAATATGATCGATTTTCGATATTGTGTCAAATTCTGCCAAGAGCAACATATATTAATGAAGTATATAGACAACGAACCTATATTTATTTGGAGAATATCAAACCTTGTTTTGTGATTCTCAAACCTTGTTCAGGGAATCTCAGAGCTTGTTCAGTGAATCTCAGACCTTGCTGATTTTAAACCACTTATAATGACCAAGTTTCACCAAAAAAGCTCTGAGATTCACTGAACAATGTCTGAGGTTCACAATATAAGCCTTTATTTTCGTATACTAATGAACTTACCTCAAAATATTCACTTTTGGTCCATAAACTATCATCATCCAAGGCACTCAACCACTTCAACAGAAAAACTCCACAATCATAACTAGACAAAAAAAAATAGTAAATGGCTCAAAATAATAACTATTGATCTGTTAACAAAAGGAAAAATATACATGCTTACATACCTTGTTGTTTGTTGAGGGACTTTGAGATTGACAAATTCGTTCGTGTGCATGAACTCCAAAGATTTATATGACTCTGGCAAAATAGCTGAAACATGATGTACCTGAAAAAGAAAAGGCAATAACAAGATCAAAATATATTTTGAAATACACTTTTAAAAGAAAAGGCAATAACAATATTTTGGAAAAAAAAAATCATACAATCTCTTTGGCATGCTTGTTGTCAGGATCCACATTAACAGCCACGCATGAGTCAAGGATGAAATTTTTTCCATGCTTTATATCACAGACACAAGCCCACCAATGCTGCGGCTCTGTGTTACTATGGAAAGGGATAAAAACCTGAGATAGTAAATGTCCAGGATTCACAAAATAAGGTCAAGGATTCACAAAAAAAGGTCAATGATTCACAAAACAAGGTCAAGGATTCACAAAACAAAGTCACAAACTAAGTTCAAGGAGTTCACAAAACAAGGTCCAGGATTCACAAAACAAGGTCCAGGATTCACAAAATAAGGTCCAGGATTCACGAATTATGTTCCAAGATTCACAAATAAGTTCACAAAATAATCTCCAAGATTCACAAAATAAGGTCCAGGATTCACAAAATAAGGTCAAGGATTCACAAAACAAGGTCAAGGATTCACAAAACAAGGTCACAAACTAAGTTCAAGGAGTTAACAAAATAAGGTCCAGGATTCACAAAACAAGGTCCAGGATTCACGAATTATGTTCCAGGATTCACAAATAAGTTCACAAAATAATCTCCAAGATTCACAAAATAAGGTCCAGGATTCACAAAATAAGGTCCAGGATTCACAAAATAAGGTCAAGGATTCACAAAACAAGGTCAAGGATTCACAAAACAAGGTCACAAACTAAGGTCAAGGAGTTCACAAAATAAGGTCCAGGATTCACAAAACAAGGTCCAGGATTCACGAATTATGGTCCAGGATTCACAAATAAGTTCACAAAATAAATCTCCAAAGATTCACAAAATAAGGTCCATGATTCACAAAATAAGGTCCAGGATTCACAAAACAAGTTCCAGGATTCACGAAATAAGGTCCAGGATTCACATATAAGGTCCAGGATTCACAAATATCTGACCTTGTCGATATGGCTACCAGCAAGTGGAGTGTAACTGTCCTTTATGTGTGCACCCCAAATTTCGGGGTTGTTTTCTCGATGAAGACTCTACAAGTCACAAGAAGGCAATTTTAGAAATAAAGCAACTTAAAGAACGCAAAATACTTGAATATCAACATAGGATTTGAGACTGACAAATATTGTTGTTGGCAAGTAGAGTAAATTTCTTCTACTGAATGTGCACTTAATTCCAAATATATCAATGACCTACAAAATTAAATTTGTTAGGAAACATACACATCAAGTGACGTGAACAAAATGAAAACATGGGGAGGAAAAGGAAAATAATACTCAGGGGTTACTTACCTCATCCATAATAAGGCCTTTCGGTCCAAGGCTACGCAAAGCTTCTCTTGTGACTTCCATCCACGGAGTGGACACCATAACGTCACTTCATTATTGATAAAATTCAATTATTAGATATATTTATTATAATAAAAAAAATCAAAAAATGAAAGCAAAAATATGACATTACTGTATATTTTTCTTTGCTTTCTTTCGAACAAAATGCATCAATTCATTGTCAGTGTATCGAGGCCATTCTAGTGCATCATTTTGTACTATTTCTCTGGATAGGTTCTCTTGATTGCACGCCCTCAACTCCTTACTGGCAGATGGTTTATCGAGGCCGGAAACAATTGGTGTAGAAGGAGGATCATTGTTCCCTACCACAGGAGGAGGAGTAGAAGTTGCAGGAGTAGCTAGAACAGTAACAGTGGGGTGAGTGGGCTCATTGACGGAAGGGAAATCATCAATAGCACTAGAACTTGTTTGGATATCTCTTTCACTTGTTCTCCTCCTATTGTACTCAATGCACCGTTCTTGATTATGATGATCATCCGCTACCACTGTGGGCACAGAATGGTCAGGTTGTTCATCATTGACGGGAGAGGCATCATCACTGACGGGAGGGAAATCATCAGTAGCAGTATTATGAGTGGGAGATAAAAGATGATCAGGTTGTTCATCAGCTTGAATACAAGATGTTGAAGGTTCACCAAGTCGTATGATTTGGCATTCTGGTTTTGGTGGTGAACGACTTGACTGTATTGGTTGCAAAGCTTCACCCATCACATCCATTTCCTCCAACAATTCAGCTAGGTTATCCCCACTATTACCCTCCACACTCTCCTAGACATTACCCTCCACACTCTCCTGTACATTACCCTCCTCATTATTGTCTTCTTGAGATAACCTAAAACCATCTGCAATACCATATACAGCTGCAACTAGTTTAGAAACTGTTGCTGAGGAAGGTAGTTTGCTCAGAGCTTGGCTAGCAAGAGATTTGTACTCCATGAAAGCTTGAGCCATGACCTTTGCGGAAACTGCAAGTTTATTAACAAACTCAGTAGTACTGCCTGAATTATTAGGTAGAAGAGGATCAACATTTGCGGAAAGAGCAAGTTTATTAATAAACTCAGTAGGAGGATCAGAAGGTTCTTCATCTTCAGAATGTTGTTGTTCACTTGTTCGCTTTGAAGACTGCCTAAACTCAATAGTAGGCAAAGGTGCGCTTGGTGGCTTTGAAGACTCCCAAAACTCAATAGTAGGCAAAAGTGCATGTGCCTTATGCTGAGTGATGACCAGTGGAGGCTCAATAGAACCCTTGCCGAAAGTTTTATTGTCCGAATTTTTATCATTCACTTCCTGCTTAATTCTCTGGGATATAGCTTCTTTAGTCCAAGTTGAGAGCGTTGGAAACTGCCGGGTAACAAGGCGTGCTTTGTAGACACATCGGTCTAGATAAACAAAAACCAAGACCATAATAGGTCCACCAAACCAATTGTTTTTCAGCTTTTGTTTCTTCCACTCCTCCGTTTGCCAAGACTCAACTTGGTCAGCCAATTTACGTTTGATAAAATTGCACCAGTTGAATTCGGAGATCAACTCAGTGTTTACCAAACTTTTAAGAAGTCTCAAACTTGCCCTATTGCCTACAACACCGCCTAAAAGAGCATTGAAGATATAAATGATGAAAGTGCGTTTGAAATCATCTCCACCATCTCTTTGTGTAAAGAGCTTTTCCATAATGTGTTTGAGCTCAATGGAACTACCTTTGTATTGATATTTGAACTCCTCCAAAAGAGACACATAAGAAGGGTACTTATCTCCAATTTTTGCTTCTTCCACAATGTTTGGACCCATTGGCAATCCCATGCACAGATGGATATCTTCCTCTAAAACAAGGAGTTTCCCATCACACAACGATCCTGTACAGGGGTCATAATTTGAAACTAGCCAGTACGCCAAGTCACCCGGAACAACATTTGTTTTAACATGCAATAGAGAACCAAATCCCATTTCTTGTATAGCTTCAATCTGCTTATCTGATGGTGGATTCTCCTTATTGTTGAGAAAGTGGTAAAGCCCAGCAGGAGACATCCGAGTCCTCAACACACGCAGTCTCTCTTTGTAAATTCTTAACTTTTTTGTAGGTGGCTCAGAGAGTGGTTCAGTAGCTTCAGTAGAATCAGCAGCTGGTTGAACAGGTCGCTTCATTTTTGATGGTTTCCTATTATGCACCAAGTAAGGCAAAATAACATCAGAACTAAAATCCGAAATGTAAACATTTTAAGTAAGTTTGACAACAAAGAAGGTGATTTCATGCACTTATTAACAAGTATAACAATATTATCTTCCAGTTTCACAAAACAGGGTCTGAGATTCATACAATTAGGTCCTAGATTCACACAACTAGGTCCTAGATTCACGAAATGCAAATGAGATGTAGCTACTGAAAAACTTAACCAACAATACATTTAAAAACTGGCAATAAATAAGGATATGATAATGAAAACAGATAAGGTGATTTCATGCACTTATTAACAAGTATAACAATATTTCCTCCAATTTCACAAAACAGGGTCTGAGATTCACACAATTAGGTCCTAGATTCACACAACTAGATCCTAGATTCACGAAATGCAAATGAGATGTAGCTAACAAAAACTGGCAAAAACCTTAAACCCTAAACCCTCAGTAACAAAAACATTTAAAAACTGGCAAAGAACATGCATCCAAAGAACGATAAATTAATCACAAAACCATACGCAAAAGAATCGAAATATACTAAAAAAACCCTAAACCCTCACTAACAAAAAGTGGCAAAAACCCTAAACCCTCAATAACAAAAACCTGCATAATAAAAACAATAATTTGACGAATTAAAGAAGTTGATTGAAAATTATGGTGAAAAATACGAAACAAAAGGAGGATGAATCGAAATTTGAGAAAGTAGATAGAAAAATACCTAATTTGCGGATGATAGCGAAGAAAAGCTAATGGCAAACGAAAAGCTCAATGATAATGGCGGATAATGGCGAAGACGAGCAGTTAGTGAATATGGAAGTTGAAGAGAGAGCAGTTAGTGAATATGGTGAATATGGAAGTTGAAGAGAGAGCAGTTAGTGAATATGGAAGTTGAAGTGAAATTTGAAAATTGCGAAATTGCGAAATTGAGACCACGTGGATCTTTACTTAAGAATACATGAAACTGGAGCATGAAATTGTGAAACTGGAGCATGAAATTGTGAAACTAAGTCTTGAATAGTTGATCTTCACTTAAGATGTTTGTTTCACTCAATGTTGTGAATCCTGGAACTTATCTTGTGAAACTGGAACATAAAATTATGAAACCTAGACCTGAATCCAACAATAAGTATTTTTGTGATTTTGATCAAAATTTAGTCGATGTCATCGTTCCCCAATTTAGCCTGAATCTAGCATCGTTCCCCAATGAAATAAAGCCTTTAGTTGATGACATGAAACATGTAATTGTACATAATACAGAAAAAGATGTGAATCAAATGAGAAGGCGGCTTGCATTAAACATCTTTGTCTCTCAATAAAAGACCGTCATACGAAGTACACCCATCTCATCTTATGGTCAAATCCAAGTTTCACAATTTCTTGTAGCATTACATTCTCGGCTACTAAATACATTCTCGACTACTCAAATACAAGACTACAGACTAATCAATTCATGGTACCATTACAAACAAACAAGGTCATATGGCCGAATTTCACCATTTTGAATACTGAGTACATCAACACAAGATAGATATAGCAGGCCTGCTGAAGCAAGGGATGTCCGCCAGTGAACACATATCCATCAAAGAAAGATCATTTGCTTGCAAAAGACTGTCATGTCATCAATGAAACACATATACCATGAAAAACAAGTAACAATTAACAGATGTTCATCAAAGTTATGACGAAATGGACTTTGCATTAATTTTAAGTCAAGCAAGTGTACCGTTTTTGTATTTTTATCCCATTTAAGAAGTTCCAATATTATCTTCTTTCGATAGTCAGGCAATTTCTGCAAAAGAGATTTTCATACAGTATAGTATATATTTAATATGTAGCAATGGCAAGGTAGGAGGCAAAACCCGTAAATCTATACCTCAAAATATTCACTGTTGGTCCATAAACTTTCATTGTCCAACGCATCCAACCATTTCAGCACAAACACTCCACAATCAAAACTACAAATAAATAAACATTTATGAGTAAAAGAAACATCTCAAGTGAACATCAACTATTCAACCATTCATTTCAGCAAATATGGGATTGGGTACATGATTTTGGTCAGAGAGGGACCATTCAAACTTGTACAATATATCTCATAATATAGCCTAAAAAACGAAGATACATGGTTACATACCATGTTTTTTATTGAGGGACTTAAAGGTTTTCAATTTGGTTCATGTACATCAACCGCAAAGGTTCAAATGGAGATAAACCACCACAAAGAACAGATGAAACTTGGTACAACTGGAACATGAAAAAGCCAATAGAACATAAAAATATGATAGGGATATATTTTTAAGAAACTAAAGATAAATACTCCAAAAATTTTTGGGAAAAAGTCATACAATCTCGTGGGATGTGTGGTTATCAGGATCCGCATGTATATCGGTGCTCGAGTCGAGGATGAAATTTTTTTTTGCTTTAAATCGCAAACGCAAGCCCACCAATGACGACACTTATCGTTAAACATAGGGATAAAAACCTGCAATAGACAAACCAATTAACAATACACATGAACGAAAATAAATAAAAAAGAACATAAATAGTAGAAGAGGGATCTTTCACCTTTTGGATATTTCTCCCATCAAATGGAATGTAATCAGGCTTCATGTATTGACCCCAAATAGCTGGGTTGCGTTCTTCATGAACGGTCTGCATGTGACAAAAGTAGGACCATTTTAATAAACCAGAGAGGAGCAACATTAAGAAAGCAAATACTTGAATATCAACATCTAAAGGATTTGAAGCTCACATATACTGTGGTTGGCAAGTAGAGGAGATCTGATCTACCGAGTGTGGACTTCACTCCAAACATATCAATCACCTACAAAATCAAATTTAACAAAATATAGGCAAAGGATTCACAAAATAAGTTCCAGCATTCACAAAATAAGGTCCAGGATTCACAAAATAAGGTCCAAGATTCACAAAACAAGTTCCAGGATTCACAAAATAAGTTCACAAAATAAGCTCCAAGATTCACAAAACAAGGTCCAGGATTCACAAAATAAGTTCTAGGATTCACAAAACAAGTTATAGGATTTACAAAAAAAGTAAAATGAAACATGAAAAGAAAAAGGAAAGGAAAATGATACTTACCTGATCCATAACAAAGCCACGTGGTCTAAGGGTCTGTAAAGCCTGTCTTGTGACTTCCATCCATGGAGTGGACACCATAGCGTCACTTAAATAATGAGGAAATGCAATTAGTCAATATCTCTCGCAATATAACTTTTATATTGTAAAATCAAATCAAAATCATATAACTTTTATATTGTAAAATCAAAGCAAAATCTTTACAATTTAGTTTGTGCCGATTTTGATCTGCATACATAATCCAACAATTGCTGGTCACTGTAAGGAAGTGGTCGAGAGCCACTGCCACAATACGAACATATAACATTATTTAATCAACTAAAGTACTAAAAGGTTTTGCAAGAAAAATATGATAATATTAAAAGAAGAAGGTTCTTACAGCGGTACACGACTCCATTCTAGTGCATCTTTTTTTACTCTATCTCTTAATACGTTCTTACCACATGTAATAATCTGATGGCACACCCTCAGTGCAAAACGCTTCACCTGAGTTTCCTATAAATGGAAAAAGGGGAATAATAATGTGTTGCAAACTTATAAAAATTTATATTTATCAATGTATAAATAGAGTTGAAAAAGTAATCTTACAGTATATATGGTTATTGGACAATCGCTTTTGTTTCCTTTGTAATTCTCCAATATGTTCAATAAATAGATGCCATTATCTATTTCATCAGAAGGTAAGTTTGATTTTGGGATAAACACTTCGGGCGTCCACAGAATACTTGTCAGTGCTGGCACCTTTGGTTTAAGAAGACAGATGAGCTTTTCTTTCTGTATGAACAAAAGAGAAATCAGTCTTTCTTAGCATAGGTATAAACAAAGGAAAATCATCTACTCAGACCTTGTTCAGTGAATTTTAGGGCTTGTTCTGTGAAACTTGGTCGTGGTTTAAAATCATCTATTTTGCTCTTAATTTTATGAATCTCAGACCTTATCTTGTGAATCTCAGAGGCTTGTTCTGTGAAACTTGGTCGTGGTTTAAAATCATCTATTTTGCTCTTAATTTTGTGAATCTCAGACCTTATCTTGTGAATCTCAGACCTTGTTCAGTGAATCTTAGGGCTTCTTTTTGTGAAACTTGGTCAACATAAGTAGTTAAAGTGATAAGATTCACAAACCTTAAGTGTAGGCTTCACAAAATAAAGTCATACATTCACAAAGTCATTTCCTAGTAGAATCACAATAGCACACATTTTCATAAGCAAAATGGAAACAATAGACGTACCAAAGGTTGGATAAAACAAGAATAATCAACAGATCTGCCTTTCATAGGATGGATGATTTGCACTTTGCTACTTTTAGTTCTGAGGTCGATACAAATCAAGAAAGGTGGGTAGGAGGTGTAGACTATTGGAGCGCAAACCTGAAAAAGGACAAAAAGTAAACTGAATTAAAAAGACAAAAATGCAGTGAATAAAAAAGACAAAAATGAACTTAAGTTGAAATATAAGCAGGCCAAAATCAAAGACTTACTAGTTGAACTGCAGAAATGTCAACGTTGGAGAGACACTGGGAACAAAAAAATAAGATCAGTATGAGTAACGATTAGAAGTCAACATCATGTAAAATAGACTCGGAGAATTGGATAAAGTACAGGGTAATAAGACTAACACTTTCATTTCTATACGGCACAAATAAACGAGAAGGGGAAGTCCGGGATTTGAATATCTCAGTACTATTTAAGATCTCACAATACACATCTATGACATGAGATGATATCCGATCGCCTTCAGGCACACTCTTCAACTGGCTCCTAGTCAAAGTCTGACATTGACTTTGGAAAAGAATCTCCGTTTCATCATATGATTCACCAAGTATAAAATCTAATACTTGTTTCTCAGCTTGATTCAAATCCCTAAAAACATTAAGATTTCTTTGCAAATAGGGCGATCGGAAAACTTCACTGGAACTACTGACCCTCCTCTTACCACGACCGGAACATCCTCTTCAATTGGTAAGGGAGATAAGTGAAATGGGATTGCAGCGAGAGTTGGGGTTTTGCAAGGAACACGGGCAATCGACTTTGCCAAATGACGTGGCGATCGACGAATATAAACATTCCGACGAGATCGTTTCTTCGACGGATGTTTTATCGATTGTTGAAACAAGTGGAGTATCCGGTAGGCAAATAACATCAAGAGTTGTCTTCCGTACCACGGTAGTAGGAGGAGTAGGAGGAGTAGCTGTTATCTCAATAATTGTAGGCTCGGTGACGTCCTTGTCGGGAAGAACATCATCCGAGCGGCGTGAGAGGATGTGTTCCCTACCAAAGGAGTGGGCTCGGTGAAAGGAGGGATGACATCCACAAGCGGGGATGACACAAAGAAAGATATGTGTCGGGCTCGGGCTCAGGTTGAGACAACAAATGGTCATCATCTGCTAAGAGCCTAAAGGATGGGTATTCTGCATTTGGTGGTGGTGAATGATGTCGCGCTATTGGTTGCAAAGCTTCACCCATCGCATCCAATCCCGCCAACAAATCAGCCTCAGTCCACCCATAAAAATTATCCACATTCTCCCCATCTTTCTTCACATTCTCCCCAGCTTTCTCCACATTTTCCCCACCTTTCTCCACATTCTCCCCACCTTTCTCCACATTCTCATGAATATCGTCAACCACTTTCTCAGCGATATTCCCATCCACAATGTCCGACACCTTTTCCTCATTCTTCACATCGTTCACATTTTCAACATCATCATCTTGTTGAGATAACTTAAAACCTTCTGCTATGCCGTCTACAGCTGCAACTAGTTTCTTCACTGTTGTTGTTGAAGGCATTTTGGAGGGAGCTTGACTAGCAAGTGATTTGAAGTCCGCAAAAGCTTGAGCCATTGCCTTTGCGGAAGATGCAAGTTTATGGACAAACTCACCAGTGCCTTCATTCCTAGGTAGCGGTAATTTTTCAGCGTCAGCTTCAGATGCTTTATCTTGAATTGTTGACTTGGAAGACTGACTGAGCTCAATCTTTGGAGGAGGAGGACACAACTGTGGAATATGGTGGCTGAAGACCATTGGAGGCTCAATAGAACCCCTGCCAAAAGTTTTCTTGTCCGAATTTTTGTCATTCACTTCCTGCTTAACTCTCTTGGTTATAGCTTCTTTAGTCCAAGTTAAGAGCGTTGGAAACTGCCGAGTAACAAGGCGTGCTTTGAAGAAAAATCGGTCAAGATAAATGAAAACCAAGACCATAATAGGTCCACCAAACCAATTTTCTTTCAGCTTTTGGGTCTTCCACTCCTCCTTTTGCCAAGACTCAACTTGGCCAGCCAATTTGCGTTTGATGAAATTGCACCAGTTGAATTTGGAGATCAACTCAGTGTTTACCAAACTTTTAAGAAGTCTCAAACTAGCCCGATTGCCTACAACACCGCCTAAAAAAGCATTGAAGATATAAATGATTAAAGTGCGTTTGAAATCATCTCCACCATCTCTTTGTGTAGAGTGCTTTTCCATAATGTGTTTGACTTCAATGGATCTACCTTGGTATTGACTTCTGAACTCCTCCAAAAGAGACACATAAGAAGGGCACTTATCTCCAATTTTTTCTTCTTCCACAATGTTTGGACCCATTGGCAATCCCATGCACAGATGGATATCTTCCTCTAAAACAAGGAGTTTCCCATCACACAACGATCCTGTACAATGGTCATAATTTGAAACTAGCCAGTACGCCAAGTGACCCGGAACAACATCTGTTTTAAGATGCAATAGAGAACCAAATCCCATTTCTTGTATAGCTTCAATCTGCTTATCTGATGGTGGATTCTCCTTATTGTTGAGAAAGTGGTAAAGCCTAGAAGGAGACATCCGAGTCCTCAACACAGGCAGTCTGTCTTTGTAAATTCTTGTCTTTTTTGTAGGTGGCTTAGAGAGTGGTTCAGTAGCTTCAGTAGGTGCTTCAGTAGAGTGGCTTGGCTTGCTTCATACAACTCAGTTCACAAAATAAAGAAACTTGGTCAGTAAGGTTTAGATTCTCAGACCTTGTTTTGTGAATCTCAGACCTTGTTCAGTGAATCAAAGAACTTTTTTTGTGAAACTTGGTCATTATAAGTGGTTAAAATCATCTATTTTGCGCATACCTTTAATTGGTGAATTCACAGACCTTGTTTTGTGAATCTCAGAGCTTGTTCAGTGAATCTAAGGGCTTGTTTTGTGAAACTTGGTCATTATAACTGGTTAAAATCATCTATTTTGCTCATACCTTTATTTGGTGAATTCACAGACCTTGTTTTGTGAATCTCAGACCTTATTCAGTGAATCTAAATGCTTGTTTTGTGAAACTTGGTCAGCATAAGTTTTTAAAGAACATTACATTATAACAATAAGCTATGGTCAACAAGCTGTGGTCAATTAACTCAATTAACTGAATTTAAATGTCTGAGATTCACTAAACAAGGACTAAGCTTCACAAAATAAGTTCACAAAATAAGTTCCAGGATTCACAAAATAATTTCCAGGATTCACATAATAAGTTACAAGATTCACAAAAGAAGATCCACAATTCACAAAATAAGGTCACAAAATAAGGTAACAAAATAAGTGCACGGAAGAATATGTAAGAAAACAAATACAAAATTAAATAGAAAGTCAGAAGTAAAGAACATTGCATTATACATAGAAAAGTGATCCATGCAAATATTTAAAACAAAAGTACAACATTACATGATAATTTATGTTATCCAAAATGTTAAACTAAGACGTACGTAATTATACAGAAGGTTGACACTACTACGAAATTATACAAAATAACAAAAGGGCAAAGTTAAAACCTTAAAGTGCAAAGCCCTAGTTACACAGATAGTACATTACAAACAAGGGACAACTCTAGGCTACATATACATCATCATCAGAGGTAAGTCAAGAAAAGATATATCTCTACGAGTGACTAGTAAGTCAGCAGCAATGCCAATAGCTATACCTCGTTCTTCACTCGGCGTAGCTTTTAAAACAAGCAATGACTCATTAACTGCACTACGTGCAGCATCATCAAGAGCATTGAGATGAGGACTCTGAGATGGAATTTTCGCTTGCTTATAATGCAGCATGAATTTGGCAATCATATCCTCCGTCATGAAACATTTGCATGTTTGAAAGACTGTACTAGGACCCCTACGAATAGTCCGAACACCATTCATATCATTTATGTCTACAGAAAGCCAATATGCCAAGGTGACCTGAGGTGCACTTTTGTGTATCAGAAATAGTTGAGCCCAATTTCGACAAACGAGCGCCATATTTGCTTTATCTTCGTTATGATTAATTTTTGAGAAGATTTTTCGCATAAGATCTTCATTATTGAAAACAGAATGACATGCTTGATAGTGACGGCCAGACACTATAACTTCCTTTAACGGCGAAAAAGAGAAATCCATAGCTGTTTGTTTTTCAGTGACATAAAGTGCGCGAAATGACTCTTGATCTTCGTTAAGAAGATTAACAACACAACCATTGCACCAAGGTGTCATACTTGTCTATGAAACAAGTGAAATACAAATATTAGTTAAACAAAACAAATGTGAAAATACAAAACACAAATTCCTAGGTAGTTGGACTAACAATTTGGGAAAATAAACAAAGGTGAAGGAGATTCTCAGACCTAGGAAGCACAAATTCCTCACAAAATTAGATCTAGGAAGCACAAAAACCGGGAAAATAAAAAGGTTTAGATCCTCAGACCTTGTTTGGTGAATCTCAGACCTTGTTTAGTGAATCTCAGACCTTGTTTTGTGAAACTTGGTTATTATAAGTGGGTAAAATCATCTGTTTTGTTCATTCCTTTATTTGGTGAATTCACAGACCCTGTTTTGTGAATCTCAGGCCTTATTCAGTGAATCTAAGAGCTTGTTTTGTGAAACTTGGTCATTATAAGTGGTTAAAAATCATCTATTTTGCTCTTTTCTTCTTAATTTGTTTCTCTGCTTCTTTGTAACACTCAACCAACAACAGCAGAAAACAAACAGTAGCTAGTGTAATTTATGCAAACCTCTGTAATTTATACAAACCTTTGAATAATCTCAGACTTTATTCAATGAGAACAACAACAGCAGAAAATACAACACGGAGAGAAACAACAACAGCAGAAAATGCAACACGCAACCAAATTTACTGGTTTGAAGATAATATAACAATAAGCTACTGGTTTCACAAATTTACCTCCTAGATTCACAAAATAAGTTCTAGGTTTCACAAAAGCAGGTAAACGAAATATTAACAAACAGATGACAAACATCAACTCCAAGTTTGAAGATAATATAACAATAAGCTACTGGTTTTACAAATTTACCTCCTAGATTCACAAAATATGTTCTACGTTTCACAAAAGCAGGTAAACAAAATATTAACAAACAGATGACAAACATTAACTCCAAGTTTGAAGATAATATAACAATAAGCTACTGGTTTCACAAATTTACCTCCTAGATTCACAAAATATGTTCTACGTTTCACAAAAGCAGGTAAACGAAATCTTAACAAACAGATGATAAACATTAAGTCGAAGTTTGAAGATAATATAACAATAAGCTACTGGTTTCACAAATTTACCTCCTAGATTCACAAAATAAGCTACTGGTTTCACAAGTTTGAAATAGAAAGGAACATACGAAAAAGCGGAGAAATCGACTGCAATTGATTTTATGCGTTCCTACTGTCTTCGATTATGCTCACAAAGCGATCAAAACCTGCGAACATAATACAAAAATAAGAGAAAGTTTAAATCAAATTGCGAACATAATCGAGCAGAAACGAAATGCATAAAAATCAAACGAAGAAGAAGGAGAATATAAAAATAAGAGAAAACTGAGTAATCGACTTCAATGGCGGAAAGAAACATACGAAGAAAAGAAGAAATCGACTTCAATAGCGGAAGACGGAGTTCAGTGAATGACGAATGGCGAAGACAGAGTGAATGGCGAAGACGGAGTAATGGTGATAATGGCGGAATAGATGAGCGTGTAATGTGATAATGGCGGAAAAGGAAAAGAGAGAAATAAATGGTGAGTAAATGTTGAGGAAGTGAGATGAGTAAATGGTGAGTAAGTGCGTTAGTTGGGAGTATATATGGGGACACGTGTCAACATCTGGTGCATTTGAAATAATTAGATCCAATGGTGAGTAAATGGTTCAGCCGCCTCACCCTAAGGAGGGTGCCTCACATGATTCAATTTCTATATATATATATATATATATATATATATATATATATATATATATATATATATATATATATATATATATATATATATATATATATATATATATATATATATATATATATATATATATATATAGAGAGAGAGAGAGAGAGAGAAGAGATCAACTAAGTCCACCATATATATTTGATTCCATAAGTCCTTCTAAGGGCCATTAGATCAAGGCAATGGAAGGCTAGGATTTGATGTCAATATGTGGCTACAAATTAATCCCTCCACCTTTTCTCTAATTAACTCATCAATTCAATAAACCAACCTCACTAATCATTCATCATCTCATTATCACAACTCCTTCTCCTCTCTCTACATCTCACTTTTCTCTCCTCTCTAAAAAAAACCCAAAATCCCAAAAAACCAAAACCCAAATAAATCACCCACTTCTCTCATCTTCATTCACCACCACCCACCGCCACCCCACCCAACACCAACTCACCACCCACCACCCCCCCCGCCGCCACCTTGGTATTTTTTTTTTCGTTTTTTTTTTTCGTTTTGGTGTTAATTTTTATGTTTTGAGTTGTTTTTTCCATTAATTTTTTTTGTCGTCTTTTATTTTCTTTTAATTGTCTTTTATTTTGTTAGTTCTCGTTTTTTAATTCATTTTCTCAAATCTCTTTTTGTTATACGTTTTTTTTTTTAAGATTTCGGGTTTTAAATCTCGTTTTTTTTGTGAGATACTTTTTTTTCATCTAAGATCTACTAAAATGTTTTTCATAAAATTTGTTGTTTTAATCTTACCTATTTAAAAATTCTTATAATTTGTTGATTTTAATCTTATATTTCACATTTTTATATAAAAATGATATAAAATGACTAAAGTTACATAGTTATGGGCAAAAGTTATACTGTTATGGACTAAAGTTATACCAAAATGGACAAAAGTTATACAAAAATTGTCTAAAGTTATACTGTTATGGATTAAAGTTATACAAAAACGGACAAAAGTTATAAAAAAATTGCCTAAAGTTATACAAATATGGATTGAAGTTATACAAATAAGGACTAAAGTTATACAAAAACTGACTAAAGTTATACAAATATGGACTAAAGTTATACAAACAAGACTAAAGTTATACAAATATGGACTGAAGTTATACAAATAAGGACTAAAGTTATACAAAAACTGACTAAAGTTATACGAATATGGACTAAAGTTATACAAATATGGACTAAAGTTATACAAATAAGGACTAAAGTTACACAAAAATGGACTAAAGTTATACAAAAATGGACTAAAGATATACAAATACATTAGGAATGTGTTGAACTTCTACTCAATGAATGTATAACTCTAGTAACGATATGAATAACTTCTACTCAACGAATGTATAACTCCAGTAGAAATGTGTATAATTTCAATGACTTTACTCCTTATTTATATAACTTTAGCACATTTTTGTATAACCTTAGCCCATTTTTGTATAACTTTAGTCAATTTTCGATAAATTAATTGGAATTTATATAAGTACTTTTTGTATGAATTTAGTCCATATTTGTATAACTTTAGTCCATTTTTTTATAACTTTAGTCCATTTTTGTATAACTTTAATCCATTTTTGTATAACTTTAGTCATTTTCGATAAATTAATTGGAGTTTTATATAATTTTATATAACTTTAATCCAATTTTGTTTTACGAGTGTAACTTTAGTCCAAAATTGTGTAATTTTAGTACAAAATCGTATAACTTTAGTCCAACAAACATATAACTTTAGTACAAAATCGTATAACTTTAGTCCAAAAAACGTATAACTTTAGTCCAACAACTGTATAACTTTAGTCCAACAAACTTACTCCCTTATTCAACAATTATCACCCCACTTCAATATAATATCTCTCACATATAATGGAGAAATGGGTGATAATTGTTAAATGGAGCGAGTATAACTTTAGTCAAAAATCGTGTAACTTTAGTCTATAATAGTATAACTTCATTCATTTTTTGTATAACTTTTGTTCAACAAACTTATAACTTTAGTTTTATATAATTTTATCATCTGAACTTTAAGATTAGAAACTAAAAAAACCAACAATAACAAAAACAAAAAAGAATCGAAAATAACTTTAATCCATAATAACAAAAACCCGTTAATCTAACAAAAAAATCGTAAATCTAAGAAATAACAAAATAACAAAATCATGATTCATCAAAAAAAATTTAACAATGAAAAATAAAAATTTAATTTATTACTAAAAAATAAAAAAACCGTCTCACAACAACACCAACACACAAATTGTATAACTTTAATCGTAAATTGTATAACTTTAATGTTTAAAGGGTATAACTTTAGTCGTAAATTGTATAACTTTAATATTTTAAGGGTATAACTTTAGTCGTAAATAGTATAACATTAATGTTTTAAGGGTATAACTTTAGTTGTAAATAGTGTAACTTTTATAAAACCAAATAAATCTGAAAAATTAAAATCAACAAATAAATCTGAAAAAAAAAACAAATAAGAATAACAACCAAATAACAAAAACCCGAAAAAAAAAACAAATAACAAAAAAAAAGTAAATCTGAAAAACAAAAACAAATAACAATAACAACCAAATAACAAAAACAAAAAAAACCATTCATAGATCTGAAAAAACCCGACACACCTCCTCACCCCGCCTGTCACACTGACCCGAGCATCCCGACCACCCACCCGGCAACCTCTGCCCACAACCGTACCCCACAACCCCCACACCATCACTAATAGATCTGGAAAAAATATGAAACAAAGAAAACAAAAAAAGTAGAACGAAAATTTGGTAGCATGGCTGTAATGTGCATAAATTCTTTATCATATCATATTATAACAATATTCCCGAGAAAAGGGGACATTCTTTATGCCACTGCCTTCACATTAAAAATCAAGATCTATACCAGAAATTCCAGGAAAAAAAGCATTAAACACCAAGATTATGAAAATTTTAGAAAACCGCCACAAAACAACCACCGCCTGACCCCACCATCAACTCCCACTGCCGTTGACATCGCTACTGACCACGCCTTCTAACCGCCGCACCACCAACCACCATCACTACCCAGATCTTTAAAAAAAATAAAATCAACAAAGCAAAAAAAAAAATCGAAAAAACCCACCATATATACCCAGATCTGAAATATTTTTCGAAAAAACCGCCAAAGATGTTGTGGTAGGATGGTGGTGGCGTCGTTGGGTTGGGGGAGGAGGGTGGCGAGGGGAGTGGTGGAGGTAAATGGGCAGGCGGGTTTCGTGGTGGCGAGGGGAAGGCCGGTTGTGGATGCGGGTGTAAGTGGGTCCGGTGGTTCGTGGCACGTGAGGCAGTTGTGGGGTTGTTCGTGGTGGTGGAAGGGTGGTGGTGAAAGTTGAAATTGTGTTTTTTTGGTTTTTTATTTGTTGGGAATTTTAGGGAAAATGGTTTTTTTTTTTGGGTTTTTTTTGTTGTTGGGAATTTCAGAGAAAATGGGATATAGTGAGAGAGTAGAAGGGTGGGATAATGAGAGGAGAGATTAGGATAGGGTGAATGTTTAAGGAGTTAGAATGATTAAGGGAGTTAATTAGATGAGATTAATTTGTGGCCACTCAATGAGAGACAATCCCATCCCTCCAATCCCTTCATCCAAAGGCCTAGATGAAGACTTAGGGACTCATAATATATGAAGGACTTACTAGAACCCTTCTATATATATATATACATATGTATATATATACATATGTATATATATACATATGTATATATATACATATGTATATATATATATATATATATATATATGTATATATATACATATGTATATATATATATATTGTTGGGAAATGTGTCCTCAACAATAGTGCGATCACATGATTTAAATATCATTATTAAATCTCATTTTAAGAATACATGTGGGATGTAATATTTTACAGTCAACTGGTCCACACATATCGGTAATGATTGGCTGACTAGAGTTTGACATTACTGTCGTGCGACGGTGGTGATCAGTTGATCCCCTTAGGTCATACCTATAGGGAAATACTCTTAATTAATAATTTAATTGATCGTATACCGATACGAGTTAATTAAATTGCTTAAAATTGACGGATGATTTTGTGAGTATAATTTACGTATCTTATTGTAAATATGATTAAATGAGACACGGTCTAAGTAATCGAATTATTTTATTACTTAGATGAAATTATTGTTTAAAGAAACAATTGAAACGGAATGAATAAATTATTATAAATACAGAATGTTGTAGTTTATAATTTGGAAACATTTTTGGTACAAGTAATTACGAATTACTAGTCGATTTTGTAAATGACATATTTTATGAATATGTTGATTTTTAATATGTTAAAAATACATTACATTGTAACATGTCATGTAACATGTTACATGTGACAAATTTGACAAAAGACAAAATAAAATGGATTCTCCATTTTATGCTAAAACCGAAAATAAGGAGTTAGTGGAATAAAATTGTGTTAATTGTTTAGTGGTAGACACAATGATAAAAGCTAACTAGTAGGCTTGCATGCCTAGTCTCTTGTGAAGAGCAAAGATGAAAGCTATTGGGCAACCTACCCAAGGCTAATTTTCGGCCACTCCACATGAAAAGAGAAAAGAGCTTTTCTCTTAGATCATTCATTCATTCTTCCCATCTAATTTTCTAGTGTAAGAAAATCCATAAAAACTCTCTACAATTTATGAGAATTCTAGAGAAATAAACTCACAAAATTACTATCTCTTGAACCGAAATTCCAAGAGTAAAATCATTGATTTTGTGTCAATTTTATTGTAAAACTAATATTATTACTAGATCTAAATAGTATTGGTTTATTAAGATGTATTCCTTGGGTATATGCTTTTGGGAGGGATTCTACACTTGAATCCTTGTTCTTCCATTTGGAAAGCTCAAGAACAAAAGAGAAGGAGATCTCTTTTGTGCCCATAAAACCGAAACATCCATTGTAAGAATATGATTTCTTCTCTTTTTGTTTATTTGTTTGCATGCATAAAATCCACATTTAATTTTATGACAAATTAATTTCGACATATATGAGTATGTTAGTATGTATATAGATCTACATTTCCTTCAATTGGTATCAGAGCCGCGGTTGTTTGCATGCAAATCGGTTAAAAGTTTTTCCGAGTTATAAAGATTAACATATAAAACTTGTAAAATTTGTGTTATTATGATATATCACGAATTTAATCCATGCATGTTAATATTTATGGTCCTAAAATGTTTTAGGATTTTTTGGTTATTTTTACGGATTTTTATTGTTCATATTTCACTATAATGACATTTAAATATGATTTTATGAGTAAAAATGTCATTTTTGGTCTAAAATTAGCTATACTTCGAATTTTCAGTTGGTTTTTGGATATGTTGTTACATATATTATTTTGAGATAACCTGTAAATTTTCATAATTTTTGGACTTGTTATGCTCGAAAAATGGATTTTTCATTTTTAATTCGGATTTAAAGTGAAAAAATAGGTTAATATGAGTTAAATTTCGAATCTGGTCATAGAAATTTTATATGTTGTCACATGCAATTTTACAAGATGTGTGTAAAATAATTGGCTATAAAGAAGTCTTTTAGCATGATTTATGGATTTTTGAAGAAAAATAGCATAAATAGTGACATTATTAGTGAAAATTAATAAAACATAATCTATGACTTAGGAAAAACGTCTAATGTTGCATTTTATTATCTTTTTCAGATCTAAAATTGAAAAGTTAGTGAAAATAATTTTTCCATATTTTTATGATTATTTTATTAAAAAACGATAAACCGCAACATTGTTTTTCCGGAAACTTTTCGAAATTTTTAACCTAAGATTTTGAACATTATGAGTGTCATGGAATTTTTCCAGAATGTTCATAAATTTAAATTTCAAATTTTGAATTTATTTGAAATTTTGTGATTTATTTGAAGTTTATGGCTTATTTTTGTAATTTTTGGTCCATTTATGAACAATTTTATAAAATATGGGTTAATTATGGTCAAATTATTAGTGAAGACTATATTTTGAGTCCTAAGAGGTTAGGGTAATTAACTTATGCATAAATATGAGTTTATGTATTTTTGTGATTATAAAAATGTTGAAATCACGCAAATCCGTAAAAACCGAGTAATATACGATATTGGCTATTTAAAGGCGATTTAGCATAAAATTGAGCATGTTCATACATATTATAATGCTGCATTTTCTTTATGATTGTCATAATTTTAATTTATGTAATTTTGAATTATGTAATTTTACTTAGTATGGCCTTAGATTTTAATTGGTATTTCCCGAAATGTATGGGAATATCGATTCGGTTGTAATTTTTATTGTGATCTCGTATCACCGTTTTGTAATTTAATAGATTTATTTTAATTTATAAGTTACAAATGTATAATAGGAAATTATGTAATTTATTATGTAATTTTATTCATTCCGGAGTTCCCAAAGACGGATTTCTTCAAGAATGGCGATACATAAAGACGGTGTTACCTCGAGATGCGTGCCACAACCGAAGTTCAAGGGACCAATGGAGTTGGTTTCCGAAATGTAATAGTTAAATAGTTTTTCTATTTTAGGAAAGGCCATACTAGGATTTATTTATCTTTATGCTTGCATTTTATTTTATGTCACATGCATCGCTAAATCGCCATAACTAAAACATGCATCTTTATTTTATCGAGTTTATCGACCGTGTCAATTAAAATTATCGTAGTTCACCGCTTTAGTTCACTTGAAACGTGATAGATAATAAATTGACATGACCTCTCGCTAAAACAATCAATTGAGACATAGCCTTACCAAATAGTAGAAACCATGAAAACCTATTTCGCGAGGGAGTGCGCTCGGCCCTACCGGGGTACAAACCTTGTTACGTAGGGGAAGTGGGTGATGAATGTTAATCCACCGAATTCATGTTGATAAGGGATGAATCGGCCCTACCGTGCCCAAGTTGATGTGGATTTGGATCATGGACACATTTATTCGAAATTTGGATTGAACTCAACAAAAGTTTTTCGATAAGGGATGTATCGGCCCTACCGTGCCCTTGTCGGATGTGTTTTGGGCTATAGATAATTTTTAATGTAATATTATCGACCAAGAGTTCTAAAAGTAGAATCGATTAAAGAGTTAATCCACCGAGTTATATTGATAAGGGATGAATCGGCCCTACCGTGCCCAAGTTAATATGAATTTGGATCTTGGAATCATTTATCATAGTTGGGTAGAGGTCACTATGTAAATGCTTTACTTGTTATCTACAAGTATTATTATAACGATGAATGTTTTGTTTTCACTATTCCGTTATTATATTGTTCTATTTCTTTACCACTATTCATATACGATATCATTTCGTTTTTGATTCAAATCTCCATTAAAACATCGTAACTAAAGACAAATATGAGTTTGCTTCTAAGACCTCGAATTATCCATTGTAAGGATCTCTCGTAAAAGGTATAGATTAAAGTTATTCATTATTAAACAGGTTTTTGATTCTTGACTAACACATCTACTTACAATGAATTATGTTTCATATACTTAATTGAATTAAGTACCTTGAAGCGATAAATTGTTTTGGTAACTAGATTTATAGGAAATCAAAATTGACCAAAATAACGCAACCACTTCAGTGAAAGTTTTAAGACTAAAACGAACAAATGAAGAGTAATCTTCATGAATTAAATTTTGCTTCTCAAAGCAAAGACTCATTGAAATGAGTGGGAGCATTCTCTTAAACCGTTAAGATGAGGACGAGGTTCAAGAAGTAATGGAATTGATACAAGGTAATGTTAAAGGTAAAGTTGTTGAGAATGACGATACTAAACCTATCAATCCCGACCGATAAAGTTTCCAATGTCTCAAATGTTGGACACGAGAAAGGAAACTACCCCAAATTATTGAAGAATCAACAAATTAGTTGTGGGACATCTAATAGGATCTTCTTCTTTAAATGTTTATTTGATTAAACACAAACTTTGCTAGTATCACTTCGTCAATATTAGAAACCAATGGAGGTTTTCATCATTATGTTTGATACATAGGATGATTAGAATATGACGACTAGCAACGACGAAGTCGAGAGAATGAGTCATTGTGTACTGAATCTAGTTTTGGGTTTGGAGTGGTACTTAATTGTGACTATTAAGTACATAAACTCTAAATAAGAATACAAATTTGTTAAGATACAAAAGAGGTTTCACTCTTGTGACCCTATACACCACGATTTGATATATGGCTAGCCCATTATCAAGGTGATAATATTCTAAACCAAACTAGAACGATGTATCATGAAGATGATGCAAGACTCAAATTGGTAACCCAAGATTAAACCTTAAATTTTGGAATTATGAACGCAAAGAGTTATCGAGTACTCTTGAAACCATTAGATTGTTAATGGTTTATGCGTATCTTGTATTCAAAGCAAGATGTCTCGTGCCTTTTGGTTGAAAAGGAGATCGAGGTTGTAAATCATTGATCCAAAATAGGTTGATCATTTTCTTTTACCAACGATTTAAGTTGACGCTAATATGTTCACTTAATAAGGTAAATAGAAAAAAATCTTTGAAGAAGTTTAAAGAGTTCAAGGAATCACGATTAAGTCGTGATGGGATTATCAAAGTGAAGACTTTGATATAAGCCAAAGGAAATGTGATATAGTATCACAAGTTAATCTCTCTTAGCACGCATTATAGAATAATGTATGGTTGCATAAGAAATCAAACGCTATTCGATATGGTTTGAACTTCAATCAAGTTACTTTGAGTTACTTGATCCTTTTGGGGATATTATCATTTTTGTCTAAATTATTTTTCCACTAAATCGAATCATATGAGATATGAAATGGTAAGGGTACCATGTTTGTAAGTTTTTACAAGAAACAAATGCTCATTTTTCCCTTTCAATTATCACGAGTACGACGGGTTTGCGGCTCATGAAGCTGTCTTTCTGAAATACAAGTTTATTTCTAGAAGACAGAGTGGGAGAAATTATTCAAAGAGCCACAAAGAATGTTATGTCGCAAGAAACTGGTCTTTCTTGACTACATGAGACGTTTTGTGTAAGAAGTTGTTTCTTTTAAACCTAGGAGGTTAAATTCGTCACTTGTTAAAAATGATGAATTCATGCTACTTTTAAGAAAGTAAAGAGCTTATAACTTACAAAAGAAATTGTTTGATTCAAGTTAATTACTTCTAGAAAGTAATGAACAAATGACTTATATAAGAGTGTTTAAGTCACAACTCAATACAAGGCTTAGAGCCATGAGAATCCGAAAATAAAAGGCTTGATTAGTGACAAAGGTTTTTGCACTAATAAAGAGATATTTCAATACAAGATTGGATGCAAAGGGTTTTGCACTAATTGAAATGCTTAAGTCTATTTGGATCTTCTTAAGGATTGTGTTTCATTATGAGGTTATGAAATACGTAGCAAGTGAATCTAAAACCCGCTTCTTCATAAGAAGGAATGTATTCAATACATGTCATGAGTTTTGTAGATTCTTGCAATCCTAAGATAATGTGAAACTTAAGAGAGGGTCTTAAGTAGGACATCAATGAGTTGGAATCAACATTTTGATGTGATAAAACATTTCTCGATAAGTCGAGAAGTTGTGTTTATACATGAAGTTTAGTGGGAGTTACGGAAATTTTAATTAGTCCGATATGTGGTTGACATATTGATCATTAAGAATGATTTAAGACTTTTGGAGTATTATAATACATCTTTAATATCCAGATTTATGAAGATAAATCCACATGATATTAGCGTCAGTAAGAAGTCTTATGTTGATAAGATTCATGACTAGTTCAATTAAATTGAACATATTTGATTGATTCCATTTGCTTCCGCTGCCGAATCAATTAAAAAGAAATGATGTATAACACTTCATATGTTTTGAGTATGATGAATTGTTTTTCAAAAATCGAATTTAAGTAATCTTTACCAAGTAAGCTATAAAGATTACCCTTAAGTGCTTGCAGAAGCATTAAAGAAGTAAAGCAAAGTGTTTATGATGCAATATTGTGTAAGGGTGTTACACAAGTGACAATTGACAATTGAGATTGCGCATGGTTTCCGACAAAACCATAATCAAAACACATTAGGATGGTTAAGATACCATTGTGGCAATGTTAATTAAGAAGTAGATTTTCTAGAATCGTTCTAGGCAATAAAGAACAATGAGAGATATTTATAACGGAAATTGAGTACACTTGCAATCATGGGATGTGCAAGAAGGAAGAGTCCCGCACTGCAAAAAAAGTGGGAGCTATTCTAAGGATAGAAGGCCTATGTCTTGATTGGATCTCGACACGTACTCAGAAAGTTTTGTGATGCAAATGTATACATTACAAAGGAAAACGAGTATGTAGTAAGGTTGAGTAAGGTACAAGAAGTTGATAAAACCTACTAACCAAAGCCTTCTCAAAGGCTAAACATGATGAGTCATGTCATTTCAATTGAATTGAAATGAACAACTACGTACAAGATCAAATTAGATTATAGAATATGAAATAGTAATCAGGCATTGGCTATTCATATGTGATAATCACATTTGTCGTTCGAGTTTTACTTTAAAACTCTTTTATTATACACTGTTACATCCAAACGGGTTGTAGAGACAATTGAACCCCGTTAAAGTGAACACGGATTAGCATTGTATTCGCCCATAGTCATTTGTATGAGGTGACGTCTCGAAGTGACTAGAGTGTGATGCGATTGATGGCAAGTTCAAGTGCCATAGAGTCATGTGAGATGACTAGTCGATCACATAGGCAGACTGTTAGGAACATTTTGTCGGGCCTAATGACCGCTTATAGAGTTCTGGCAATTTATATAGCCTGGTCGTGGCGAGAGCTGCTATAGTATTCTAATGAGTCGATTCTTTTGACTAAAGACTGTTCACCTAAGATGGCACAGTTTCAGATTAACTTTGATTTATGTTACTACGACCTTCGTAAATGGGGTCAAATGGGCATATTTTGGGTTATGATGGCTGTGGCTAGTCGAAGGGAATGAGTGCGATAGGAATTGTCCATCCCCTTGTCAGGGTTAAAACAATATCTCAGGGCCACTCGAGGAGTAATGAACTGGAAATGCGTGGCCACGCTCGGAAGGTATCCAGAGTGGATAAATCCGGTCAATCAGTTGTTCTCCAGATCGAGGAAACCACTCTCGATATGATCACTTGCAAGTACGACCCGAAAGACACCTTGCATTGAGTGGGAGATAGTAATAGGACAAGAGAATTGGTGACGCACACTTGTCGAGGACAAGTGGGAGATTGTTGGGAAATGTGTCCTCAACAATAGTGCGATCACATGATTTAAATATCATTATTAAATCTCATTTTAAGAATACATGTGGGATGTAATATTTTACAGTCAACTGGTCCACACATATCGGTAATGATTGGCTGACTAGAGTTTGACATTACTGTCGTGCGACGGTGGTGATCAGTTGATCCCCTTAGGTCATACCTATAGGGAAATACTCTTAATTAATAATTTAATTGATCGTATACCGATACGAGTTAATTAAATTGCTTAAAATTGACGGATGATTTTGTGAGTATAATTTACGTATCTTATTGTAAATATGATTAAATGAGACACGGTCTAAGTAATCGAATTATTTTATTACTTAGATGAAATTATTGTTTAAAGAAACAATTGAAACGGAATGAATAAATTATTATAAATACAGAATGTTGTAGTTTATAATTTGGAAACATTTTTGGTACAAGTAATTACGAATTACTAGTCGATTTTGTAAATGACATATTTTATGAATATGTTGATTTTTAATATGTTAAAAATACATTACATTGTAACATGTCATGTAACATGTTACATGTGACAAATTTGACAAAAGACAAAATAAAATGGATTCTCCATTTTATGCTAAAACCGAAAATAAGGAGTTAGTGGAATAAAATTGTGTTAATTGTTTAGTGGTAGACACAATGATAAAAGCTAACTAGTAGGCTTGCATGCCTAGTCTCTTGTGAAGAGCAAAGATGAAAGCTATTGGGCAACCTACCCAAGGCTAATTTTCGGCCACTCCACATGAAAAGAGAAAAGAGCTTTTCTCTTAGATCATTCATTCATTCTTCCCATCTAATTTTCTAGTGTAAGAAAATCCATAAAAACTCTCTACAATTTATGAGAATTCTAGAGAAATAAACTCACAAAATTACTATCTCTTGAACCGAAATTCCAAGAGTAAAATCATTGATTTTGTGTCAATTTTATTGTAAAACTAATATTATTACTAGATCTAAATAGTATTGGTTTATTAAGATGTATTCCTTGGGTATATGCTTTTGGGAGGGATTCTACACTTGAATCCTTGTTCTTCCATTTGGAAAGCTCAAGAACAAAAGAGAAGGAGATCTCTTTTGTGCCCATAAAACCGAAACATCCATTGTAAGAATATGATTTCTTCTCTTTTTGTTTATTTGTTTGCATGCATAAAATCCACATTTAATTTTATGACAAATTAATTTCGACATATATGAGTATGTTAGTATGTATATAGATCTACATTTCCTTCATATATGTATATATATATATATATATATATATATATATATATATATATATATAATCAGGATCCTGTGCGAACTAAATTAAGGTGCGAACTGTACGAACTAAATAAGAAATGTCAGATAATATAAATCAATGGTCACGATTAAAACCCAATATGTAATACCCCCATACTCCAAGTGTCTTACCAGGACCACTCAGGTATGAAGACATTACCATCTCGGTTACCCGAGGCAATGATAATCAAATAAACAATGAAGAAACAACGTTTAAATATAAATACTTAGCGAAGAGTTACAATTCTCAAAACCAAACATAATGTGTAATACATGTTCTCAAACTAACTGTTCTAGCTGAAATGTAAATAACTAATAAGCTACAGCGGAAGACTTCTATCATCATGTCGTGGCAATCCCAGCTATTCCAGTACTCATCTCAATACCTGCTCAATATCTGCTCACCATCCCCGAATGGATCACCGCAGGTTTACAAAACAACATCGGGGTCAGTACTAATGACACAACTCAATATATATATTAACAATAAGTTAAACAGACAGCTTAACTGTCATACACACACAATCACGCCAAATCCAATCATCTCAATCACTGACTGTCCACTGGACCAGCCCTGCCAGTGGGGGACCGCAGCCGTACCCACCAAATCCCCGCTCCACATAGTGAGCGATAACCCTGTCCATTAATGTGGACATCCCTTCTGTGGCGGGTTCCACAGAAGGCGAAACTAGGGCGTGAAGCCACTCCCGCAAGTGACCTCACTCAGCCGAGGCCACGCCTCGCGAACCATAGACAACGATCACAATCACAATCACAATACAACTACTATATCAAACAACCAATCACAACACATCAACCAATATCCCATTATGGGACTAATACTGAGTAGGAAATCCTACCTGGAAAGCACACTGTCAGACGGTCTCTACTGCTGTATCAAAAAGCTTCCTCTATGAACCCTCCTCCTATCATACAACATATAAAGGCTACCAAATCACATACTACACATAAACCCCCAAATCCCTTAGTTAGGGTTTAACCAAAATAAAGGAAAGACAATAAAAAGGGTACATAGATCTTACCCTCGACGCAAGGAACTCAACGGTATAACCAACGCTAAGAACTGACCTTCCAAACTTCGGGGATTGCTAATAATGCGATTAGGATGAAGAACTTGCTTGATTTCTCTCTTAAACAGTAATTTAGGTTTTGCAAAAAGTGATTTAGAATAATGACGACAAAGCTTATATACCTTAATCGCATAATTAACAAAACCCGAGAAAACTCTCCGTAAAACCGGACACTCGATCGAGTACCCGAGGTACTCGATCGAGTACCCCCTTACTCGATCGAGTACCCTAGTTACTCGATCGAGTACCCAACAGGTCAGAAACTTTTCTAAAACGCAACTTACCCTTACTCGACAGAGTAAGGCCTACTCGATAGAGTACCCCAAGACTTATAAATACGGAGTATTACAGTCTTCCCTCCTTAAAAGGAACTTCGTCCCCGAAGTTCAAACCACTACTAAACAAAGGTACTCCCATAACATTCCCGACTCAACAACCAAAACAAAATTCAACATAAAACATGTTACTAACCCAACTCATCCCGACAAACATACCGACGCAACATACAAAAGGGGTATAAAACTCTTAAAAACTGTTCGCGATCATCTCCTACCCCCCTAAAAGAAACAAGGTTACGTCCCCGTAACCATACATACCTGATCAAAAAGGAAAGGGTAACGCTCTTTCATAGCTTCCTCTGGTTCCCATGTAGCTTCCTCGGTCTCGTGGTTAGACCAAAGGATCTTAAGCAAAACTGTCTCACCACTCCTAGTCTTCCTAAACTTTCGGTCAAGAATCTGCTTAGGCACCTCAAGATATGATAAGGACTCATCTAGCTCTAAGCTCTCTGCCTCTAACATATGTGACGGGTCACTCACATACTTCCGCAGCTGCGATACATGAAACACATTATGCACTCTCTCTAATGCAGCTGGTAAAGCCAGACGATATGCAACTTCCCCAACTCGCTCTAAGATCTCATAAGGCCCGATAAACTTCTGACTTAACTTGCCTTTCTTCCCAAATCTCATAACCCCCCGCATAGGAGACACTTTCAAAAGAACTTTGTCCCCCACTTGAAACTCTATGTCCCGGCGATGTAGATCTGCATAACTCTTTTGCCTATTCTGAGCTGCTCTCATCCGTTCCCTGATCATCTTAATCTGTTCCACCATCTCATACACCATCTCTGGTCCTAAAACCACTGCCTCAGCACTATCGTCCCAACAAATTGGACTCCTACATCTCCTCCCATACAAAACCTCAAACGGTGCCATACCAATACTAGTGTGAGCTGTTATTATAAGAAAATTCTATAAAGTCCAACCTCTGTTCCCAGCTACCACCAAAGTCCATCACACAAGCTCGCAACATATCCTCAAGAGTCTTGATTGTTCTCTCAGTCTATCCGTCTGTCGCAGGATGAAATGCTGTACTCATCTTCAAAGTTGTTCCCAACGATTCCTGGAACTCCTTCCAAAACCTCGATATAAACCTCGCATCTCTGTCAGACACTATGTCCTTAGGGACTCCATGTAACTTAAGCACGTTCTTTCGATAGGCCATAGCCAATTGTGCCTTAGTCCATGTATCTTTCATTGGAACAAAGTGAGCCGACTTGGTCGGATCGATCCACTATTACCCAAATCATGTTGTTACCTTGTTGACTCTTTGGCAAACCCACAATGAAATCCATGGAAATGGATTCCCACTTCCACTCGGGTACCTCTAAAGACCTGAATCTTCCCTTGTGGTCATTGCTGTTCCCCTTTAACTCTTTGGCATGTCAAACAACGGGACACAAACTCAGCTGTCTCTTTCTTCATCCCAGGCCACCAAAACGTTTTCTTCAAATCCTTGTACAGTTTGTCACCACCCGGATGTACTGAGTATGGTGTACAATGCGCCTCTGTCATGATAGTCTTTTTCAATTCCTCATCATTAGGGACACACCACCTACCATCGAACCTCAAACTACCATCTGTATGAATAGAAAATCAGGACACTGTCCCTTTCTCTACTCCAGCTCTCCACTCCACTATCTTGGGATCCAACGCCTGTTTACCTCGAATGTCATCATAAAACTCAAGATGTACTGTCATATCACCCATGGCGTCTCCTTTATGCATCATATGTATCCCAAACCTCGCTACCTCATCTCTCAGCCTCATCAAAGATAGAGCTGTACACAGAGAATGTACACTCTTCCTACTCAAAGCATCAGCAACAACATTGGCCTTCCCTTCATGGTAGATTATTTCCATGTCATAATCGCCAATCAGCTCCATCCACCTCCTCTGTCTCATGTTCAACTCCTTTTGAGTGAAAATGTACTTGAGACTCTTGTGATCAGAAAATACCTTAAAGATTGCTCCATAAAGGTAATGTCTCCAAATCTTGAGAGCAAACACCACCGCACCCAACTCCAGATCATGAGTAGGGTAGTTCTCCTCATAAGGCTTCAATTGCCTAGAAGCATAGGCAATCACTTTACCGTTCTGCATCAACACACATCCCAACCCATTCTTTGAGACATCTGTATAAACCTCAAAGTTCTCGATCCCTTCAGGCAATGCTAAGACAGGAGCTGTGGTCAAACGCTCCTTTAATGTTTGGAACGCCGTCTCACAACTCTCATCCCAACGAAACCTGTTCTCTTTCCTCATCAACGCTGTCATAGGTCTAGCTATCTTGGAGAAATCTTTCACGAACCGTCTGTAGTACCCAGCTAAACCCAAGAAACTCCTAACCTCAGCAACATTCTTTGGTGCTTCCCACTTTGTCACTGCTTCTATCTTTGCCGGATCCACAGCTACCCCATCTTTAGAGATCACATGCCCCAGAAAAGCAACTTTCTCTAACCAGAACTCACACTTGGATAGCTTAGCATACAACTCATGGTCCCTCAAAGTTTGCAACACAATCCTCAGAAGCTCCTCATGCTCCTCCTTAGTCTTGGAGTAGACTAAGATATCGTCGATAAACACCACTACAAACTTATCCAAAAACGGTCTAAAGATCCTATTCATCAAATCCATAAACAATGCCGGTGCATTAGACAACCCAAACGGCATCACCACATACTCATAATGACCATACCTCGACGTAAAAGCCGACTTTGGTATGTCCACCTCTCTAATCTTCACCTGATGGTACCCCGACCTCAAATCAATTATATAAAAGACTGATGCACCACTCAACTGATCAAACAGGTCATTTATCCTTGGCAAAGGATACTTGTTCTTTACCGTCACTCGGTTCAGCTCTCTGTAGTCTATGCACAACCTCAGACTCCCATCTTTCTTCTTCACAAAAAGAACTGGTGCTCCCCACGGTGATACACTAGGTCTAATGTATCCCTTCTCTATCAGATCATCCAACTGCTTTCTAAGCTCCGCCATCTCCTTAGGACCCATGCGGTACGGTGCCTTAGAGATTGGCCCCGTCCCTGGTTTCAACTCTACTGTGAAATCTATCTCTCTTCCCGGCGGCAACCGCGGAATCTCCTCTGGAAACACATCCTCGAACTCTCCCACCACTGGTATCTGATCAACTGTCGGACCCTCTATCCGGTCATCTCTCACATGGCATAATATCAACGGACATCCCTTCCTCAGATATGACTTCAAAGTAACAGCTGCAATCAACTTAACTTTGGGTTTGACTAGAAACCCACGATAAGACACACTAACGCCCTAAAGACCTCTTAAAGATACTTTCTTTTGATGACAGTCTATCTTAGCTTTATACTTTCCTAACCAATCCATCCCGACTATCATCTCAAAACCGTCAAAAGGAAACTCTAGCAAGTCTACAGGGAAATCAACTTGCCCAACTATCATAGATACATCTCTAAACAACCTCCCACATGATACAGACTCACCCGAAGGTATAAAAACTTGCTCACTAACAGACTCATATACCCTCAGACCCAACCGCTTAACATGACTCGAAGATACAAACGACTGAGAAGCCCCCGAATCAAACAAAACAAATGTATGAATACCATTAACAAGAAAAGTACCAGTGATAACGTGAGCATCCTCCTCAGCTGCTTTCTTCTCCATCATGAATAACTTTCCATCGGTCTTCGTCCACCTCCCGGACAAGATCTTGGTGATGTGGTTGGCTTAGCACCCGACCCTTGATTGTTGTTGTTGTTCGTTGGTGGTTTCTGATAAGAATTGTCGTCGTTGCGGTTGCCTCCACTCTGGTAACTCGACTTCCCGGTTTGGCCATGACCCGGCCCGGTCTATTGCTCGCATAGCTCTGCGCAGGTCTCTGGAAAGTTCCCGGTGCACTTGTGCACTCATGTCTCTTGTGGCCTACACCACCACAGCTATAGCAGGTCACTCCCCAACTACCACTAACACTTCCACATCCACACCCAAAGGAAGCCCCAAAGATCGAACCCCGACCTTAAGAAAACCCCTTAGATCGATTGTGGTTGCCTTTCTTGTGATTAGATTGGCCACCACCCTCGCTCTCAGACTTCCTCTTCTCACCACATGACCTCTCCTGAGCAATCTCCACCAACCTCTCAGCTCTCCCAGCCCTCTCATAGGCTTCCTTAACATCAGTAAGAACTCCCACGGGTAACTTATCCATAATCTTAGGGGTCAACCCTCTCTCAAACCTCAATGCCAAATTCTCCTCACTCAAACCCATATCCTCAGCATACCTAGACTTATCATTGAACCGCTGTAGTACTCGGCCCACGACATCTCGGCGGTCATCTTAAAAAAAATCAAACTCTTCTCTCAACTTACTCCTCACATGCTCCAAAGACAAACTCCTTTCTCACAGCCCTACGAAACTCCTCCCAAGGTATAGCAGGTAAGCCTTGGTTTGTATATATCTCCTTAGCACTCACTTTCACTATATCCCACCACTTGCCAGCTGCCTCCCTCAGATAGAACGCAGCCTATTCCACTCTCATCTCATCAGGACAGTGAACCAAATCTAGTATGTTCTCCATCTCTCTAAGCCAACTATCGAGAAGGTTAGGCTCCCCAACTCCCTTATACTCTTTCGGGTTAAACCTCACTATATAAAGGCTGATTTTAGAATGATCAACCTCTTTCTCCTTATCCTTATCCTTATCCTTCCCCACAGTCTTTAAAGCCTCAGTGAGAGCATCCTGATGCTCCAACATCTTAACGATGTCATCTATGTTCATAAGCTCAGCTCTCGCATACAAAGCAGTCTTCTTGGGCGGCATCTTGAAACTATCATAGAAAAAGGGGTGGATATAAACATACGCGCCAAAACCTCAAAACAAGGAAACACGCTGCCCAGACCCCTACTCGATCGAGTTCCCAAACATACTCGATCGAGTAACGGGCTACTCGATCGAGTGCCCAACATACTCGATCGAGTGCCCCAACATCAGACCTCAAACAGACCTTCTGACCTCTAACATACTCGACCGAGGTAGCTAAGCTACTCGATCGAGTGACCCCCTACTCGATCGAGTGCCCGAGGTACTCGATCGAGTGCCCAAAAACACGATTCTGGACTCAAAATCGTCAAAAACCCACCCGATCAAGTCAGTCCCACTCGATCGAGTCATGCTAACTCAGAAACGCTACCCGCATGCTATATCATATGCTAACATGCTAAAAACTTTATAAAACCACATATTATATCATAACTAAGCATATAATGCTACGCATCCTTTAAATACGATCTACGAGATCATTATATCATGTTATTAAATGCCACCTTATAAACATCCAACATGTTATCACTCCAACAACAAGTCTACATATATCATTAACCTTTCTTTCACATTCTCAACTTTCTACTTCAAACATCCAACAACTACACACACTTCATCACATTCATACACAAGCTAACCAAACAACACATACGACCTTGACATACACCCCCCATGTGACCGGTTAAAAATTGTAGGGCAAGTTCGCGACTTTAGGACGTCTCCCAAGCCTTTGCATTAGCTCCTACAACTTTTACCCCGGGTTCATTTTAATTGACTCCCTATGTTCATTAGGTTCATTGGTTACAGGTTTCAGGATCGTCTCTCAGATACCATTTGTAATACCCCCATACTCCAAGTGCCTTACCAGGACCACTCAGGTATGAAGACATTACCATCTCGGTTACCCGAGGCAATGATAATCAAATAAACAATGAAGAAACAACGTTTAAATATAAATACTTAGCGAAGAGTTACAATTCTCAAAACCAAACCAAATGTGTAATACATGTTCTCAAACTAACTGTTCTAGCTGAAATGTAAATAACTAATAAGCTACAGCGGAAGACTTCTATCATCATGTCGTGGCAATCCCAGCTATTCCAGTACTCATCTCAATACCTGCTCAATATCTGCTCACCATCCCCGAATGGATCACCGCAGGTTTACAAAACAACACCGGGGTCAGTACTAATCACACAACTCAATATATATATTAACAATAAGATAAACAGAACGACTTAACTAACGTCATACACACACAATCACGCCAAATCCAATCATCTCAATCATCGATCGTCCCTTTGGACCACCCGCCATGGGGGACCGCAGCCGTACCCACCAAATCCCCGCTCCACATAGTGAGCGATAACCCTGTCCATTAATGTGCACATCCCTTCTATGGCGGATTCCACAGAAAGCAAAACTAGGGCGTGAAGCCACTCCCGCAAGTGACCTCACTCAGCCGAGGCCACGCCTCGCGAACCATAGACAACGATCACAATCACAATCACAATACAACTACTATATCAAACAACCAATCACAACACATCAACCAATATCCCATTATGGGACTAATACTGAGTAGGAAATCCTACCTGGAAAGCACACTGTCGACGGTCTCTCGCCGTATCAAAAAGCTTCCTCTATGAACCCTCCTCCTATCATACAATATATAAAGGCTACCAAATCACATACTACACATAAACCCCCAAATCCCTTAATTAGGGTTTAACCAAAATAAAGGAAAGACGATAAAAAGGGTACATAGATCTTACCCTCGACGCAAGGAACTCAACGGTATAACCAACGCTAAGAACTAACCTTCCAAACTCCGGGGATTGCTAATAATGCGATTAGGATGAAGAACTTGCTTGCTTTCTCTCTTAAACAGTAATTTAGGTTTTGCAAAAGTGATTTAGAATAATGACGACAAAGCTTATATACCTTAATCGCATAATTAACAAGACCCGAGAAAACTCCCCGTAAAACCGGACACTCGATCGAGTACCCGAGGTACTCGATCGAGTACCCCCTTACTCGATCGAGTACCCTAGTTACTCGATCGAGTACCCAACAGGTCAGAAACTTTTCTAAAACGCAACTTACCCTTACTCGACAGAGTAAGGCCTACTCGATAGAGTACCCCAAGACTTATAAATACGGAGTATTACACAATATCCCATTGACTCTCACCATTTCAACGTAACCACCCTCCCCCACTTATTGTCTGTTATTCTAATTTAGTCATAACCCTATCTGAGTTCCGATGACCACCCACCACCATTGGCGATATACTTGACGCCGGCGAGTCATTTATGTCGGTGTCCCATCGCAATTCTTCACATTTACTTTTATTTCCTCTTCTCTCTCTTTTATTTTTTTGCCTTCCGTCGCGCTTCCCTACACCACCGCCGGAGGTTCGACGACTGGTTCTTTTTACCAGAGTTAAAAAGGGTCCCCTCACTCCGACTCAAACAATGCATCTGCTACTTCCTCTATATTTTCTCTCCTCGCAATTCGCCTCATCCCTCACCATACGCAGCCATGTCGGTGAGTCCTTGTCGTTCTCCGCTCAGCCTCTGTACTATTGTCATTATCTGCATCATTCCTCACCATACGCCGACGGTCTTTGCTCATTTTTATTTTGCAATTTCAAAAATTTCGTGCTTGAAAACATAGATCTACTAAAAACCAATTATAATTTCATAAAAATACTCACAATAATGATTTAGTTGGACGATTTCGGGTCAGTAAACGCCCTCGTCGGTTGGAAACGACTCCGGTGGTTATCGAGGTGGTGGCGGCAGGCGAGTTTGTGGTCCTGGGTTTAATGGCTAATGACGGTGGAGGGTAGGATGTATAATGAGAAAGTTGAAATTAAGGTGTCGTGTGTTCTCTGGAGTAGTCAACGTCGTCGCCGGAGTCGTCCAGTGTGGTCGAGCTGTCACCGACGTTGGTTTGGTTGCATTGTCTGGTTTCAGTTTTTGGTTGCTGAGGTGGTGTTGGTGTTGGTCTGGTGGACTTCGGTTGGTTGTAGTTGTGTGGTGGTGGGTTGTGGTGTTGTGGTTGGCTTCGTGGATCATAGTGGTGCGGTGGATACACAAAATACCAGCACGGATACGTATGGTATTACTACTGGATACACAAATTGATTTGTGTATCCGGAGGGAGTAACATGTGTATCTGAGACGTAAAAATGGTTGTCTCTACGTGCAATGTAATTGGCATGGCCTTGATCATCGTGGCGTCAAGCCCTTTCGCAGGAGCTGTTGTGATGCGCGTTGGATGAACACAACGACGGTGCTGAGGTGGCGGAAGCAAAAGAACCAACGAGAGTAAAAGAGGAGTAAAGTGGCGAGTAGGACAATGGCGAATAGTATGAAGAGGTAGAATAATGTTTGGCCGTGTATATGGAAGTTTGTGTTTTCTAATTGAGTGTAGTGTAATTGGGATAAGGGGGAGGTGTTGGGTAAATACAAGGAGTAAGAACACCATCTCCAATGACAGGTGAAACAGCAAGTATGGTGACAAACAAGAGACTGCATTTTGCAAAGACTGGTCAAATAGTATTTCAAACACAACACCGCCCAAACATAACAAATACTCCGTACTTCGTAGTAATTACTAATTAGCAAAACTCTCTAAGGTGTTTACGTCCAACTTCTTTGTCTTCCTTTTCTTGATTTGGGATCAATCCAATTTTCACATTTTGGGATTTCTGAAGATAGTCAAAAAAGGACGGCAATGAGAAAGGGTAATCATAAGAGGTACCTTTGACATGATTTACCGGAAAAATCTCCATATTTTTTTGCTGGTCGTCAATGGCGGGGGTATGTTGTACAAGGGCTTATGGTTTATCTATCCAATTGGTCTTGCTAAGTCCTAGGCAGTCTAAGTCTGAACACAAATTCTGGTTTGAAACGGAGATGGATAAGACGGAGATGGTCATTCCGTCTTAAACAAGACTTGCCGCTTAAGTTAAGACGGTCTAAACTGGAATTGGTACTTGACAAAATTAAACCGACTCGACACATGAACTCAAGACCTGGGTTTCACCCGAACCCAAATTGACCCAATTGAATATAACCCGACCGGAATGTTTGTTTAAATTAAATGTTTCACCTATTTCAATTGTCACAACAACATAGTAATGTACATTTATTAATTTGGAATACTTGAGCCTACATGCATATTTGTTACATTTATCATTACGTAAGTAACTGTAATAACCGATCTCGATAAAAAAATTTATGGTAGAGGATTGAATACTCGACAATATAATTTAATGAAGGGAATTGGAGATATATCTTACATAATACACTTCTTTCGTACAACTCATTTGTTTTCCTTTTTTATTCTTATTAGTTAACGGTGGGATCGATCCGGTGTGGTGGATTTTATGATGGTATCGGCTTTTGGTCATTGACGTCAAGATCTAAATTTGTTCAACCGATTTAACTAGCTAGATAGATACATACACTCCTTTAAGTTGTTAAATACATACTTCTAGCTAGCTAAAGAGCTTCCTTAAGTTGCTAGATACATATCTCTAGTTAGCTGGATACACTTTTTAAGTAACTAGATACATACCACTAGTTAGATAGATACACTCCTTTAAATTGCTAGATACTTAAATTTAACTTGTATGAATGCGTATCTGTGTTTGATAACATGTGTATCTAGGTTCGATAACATGTGTATCTGGGGTATTAGAAGGTGTATCTGAGGGTAATTACATGCGTATCTAGGGGTAATAATATGTGTATCTGAAGTATTATTATGTGTATCTCGACTTTTATTTTGTAAATTTATACATATAATATTCCCTCCGTCCCAATCATTTGTTTACCTTTGATGATAATACTATTTTTTCTTTTTTGTCACTCTTAAATGATTAGTGTCGTCTGGTAGAGTTTCATTAGCTTGAAGAGAGAATAATGAATTTGACTTCCACAAGAGAAAGCATACTAATAGTTGCGCTTCATTAGACCCGTAGTTAAACAAAAATACCCCTTTCATTAGTTACCTTCACAGATTCTCCCCTCTATAAAATAATTGTTCATCTTCCACAAGAAATTGAACTTCAACCAAGAAATCCAACAAGAATCAAGAAATTCACGTGCTTCTCGGTCTCTAATTTCAAATCATGCATTGTACAAAATAACTAATTACTAATTGGTTC
Organism: Silene latifolia; assembly: GCF_048544455.1. Classification (NCBI taxonomy): domain Eukaryota; kingdom Viridiplantae; phylum Streptophyta; class Magnoliopsida; order Caryophyllales; family Caryophyllaceae; genus Silene; species Silene latifolia. Next base: position 172,069,679 of record NC_133534.1, on the reverse strand, counting down.
TTTAATTACAATTAAATTTAGTTGTAATATCCTTGTGTATCTATAGTAATACCCTTGTGCATTTAGAGTAATATCCTTGTGTATCCCCATTTGATAGAACTTGAAGATTTAACAGAACAATGGATGCATAAAAACTACGTCATTAAGAACAGAAAAGACAAACCTAATATCAACACCAATCCTAATACCAAACCTAATATTTCCTTTTTTGAACCACATACTCTGGCAAGGTCGAGAGGAGAGATCAATGCTAGACCATTTTAACTCGAATCAACGGCAACATCTGACAGCACCGAGGATATCTCACGCACCAATTACCTTGCCATAGCTCCGCTTCCCTTCCCCATCTCCACCATTTATGGCACCAAATAGTCGCCGTCGACACCAAAATGAGACGACGAAAGTTCGCCGGAGTGAGACGACGAAAGTTCGTCAGATCTACATTAATATTTCGGTACCGAGGCGGTTAAGGATCATTGACGGTGAATGTGACGACGAAAGTTCGCCGGAGTGTCATGCCGTGGAAATAAAGGTGATAAACGAGTCTCCGAGACGTCGGTCGGTGCCTATTGTTGGTGGATAGGATAGAGAAAGAACAAATGGTGTTCGCGAGATCTGCGCTGCCAGGCTTGATAAGGAGATGGCGGTGACGATGTGTCGCCGGTTAGAGTATATGATATGTGGGTGACTAGGATATTGAGTGACATGGGTAATTGAAATTTACGGGGATAAGTCAGTATGTATGGAGGTTTAAGTTGGACTTTCCTTCTTTGCTTAATCTGACCCTTTTTAAGTTAGTTCATACAGTTCGTACTGAACATTAGTTCGTACCGGATCCCGCCCCTATATATATATATATATATATATATATATATATAAATAATCAGGATCTCGTGTGAACTAAATGTTCGGTGCGAACTTACGAACTGACTAACAGACCAATCAAAAACCACTCGCGCAAATTTTTTTTAATGCAACCACTCTTTCAGTCTACCTTACCCATGCTCCTTCACATCAACTATCATCCACATCGTCTTTTTCTCTCTTCTCTACCCACAACCTCCACCGCCGGCGTCGGACAGCCAGACCATGCCGGCAACGCCGCTAGTCCTCGGTTTCTCACCACCGTACTTTCAAATCCTCACTCCCCTCGTCCCATAACCAACCATCACACACAAGTACACATCCAACTTCATTGTTGACGGAGCTCTGGCGTATACGTCCCCAGTAAGCCACCTTAACCCCACTGTCCCTTAATCTCATTTTTGTCTTTGTTGTTTTTAGATCTGGAATTTATATCTACAAATTTTGCCGATGATGGCTTTCTGGTGGCCTCGCGTATGGGTTTATGTCGAGTAGCCGACAACGGTTACTCGAATCCATCGCCGTCAGATCAGAGATAGCGGGGGTGGAGCTCTGATGTGGTTTTATGTTCTCTGGAGGTTGTAGTGGTGTTCTATGTTGGTGATGATGGTTGTTGGGGGTACGGGAATTCAGTGAGAAAAGGTGGGAAAATTGGTGTGGAGATGAACTACGGGGAGGAACGATAGTGGTGGTTTGGTGTTAGTTGGCGATGGTGAGTGGTGGTGATGAGTGGTGGTCGGCAGTGGTAGTAGAGGTGGTGGTAAGTCCCATGGTGTTTGTGGTGTGTTAGTTAGGGTCAGAGTTGGTAATGGCGGCGGTGGTGGCAGCGACGGTGGTGGGGACAGTGGTGATGGTGGTGGCAGTGGATACACAAAATACCATCCTAGATACATTTCATATAACTACTAGATACACTTCGTATAACTATTAGATACACATGTATCCAGTAGTAATACCATGTGTATCTGGGGTAGTTCGTACGATTCGCACCATACTTGATTCGCACCGACCCGCCCTATATATATATATATATATATATATATATATATATATATATATATATATATATATATATATATATATATATATATATATATATATATATATATATATTTGGGATCCTGTGAGAACCTGTAATATAATGAGAACCATGAGAACTCCTTGAGAGCCATTGAATTATCAAATCTAAGTATCAAGATGAGTCCCTTATTTTAAAATCAAACTAAAACGCTTCCCTACTTGACGTATTCTTTTCACCAAAATGACTTTCTCTCTCTTAAATTATTTCTCTCTTCATTCATCTCGTTTCCCCAATCTGGCAAAAAAAAGCACATTTTTTCCCTCTTTCGTCACCTTCATCTCAATCGCAATCATATATGGCACTAGTTTATCGAAGATCTTTTTGTTTCCCCCTTTATTTGAAGAATAGTTTCACCTAATAATGCTTCATTCATGTAAGTTTTATCAATCTCATAAATTAATTAATTATTCTCAATGTTTATGCAGTTTGTTTCCATAATACTAACCCTAATTCTTCATGTACGATCTTTTTGACTAATACTTGTTGTTAGAAGCTAGAAATTGCATTTCTATTTTTAACAACAATCTCGTCCATTTACAAAAGTTCTGTTCATGTATGATACTTTTGGGTAATTGTGCAAATAGTGAAGATTATAATTAACAAGGATCTTGTTATTCAATCGGGGTACTGCATATTAGCTTTAGACTTTACTGATAATCTCTTCCTCAAAAATGAGAGTTTGTGACATTCTATGTACAATTGTTTACCTGTCATTAGTTTTTCAAGTTTGTTCACCCTAATTTAAAGAAAGTTGTATCCAAAAGACGGATATGTTGCGACACGTATTTAATTGCCTCGGTAAAACTGGCAATATAATACTCCGTATCTTATTTATTCATCTAAGCTCTTAGTATCCTATGTGAATTTATTTAATATTGTTGTAACTCTAATAGTTCATTCAAGCCTTTAATAATCCTTCTAGTGTGTTTGGGATGTTGTAAGTCATTAACGAAGACTGAAATGACAAGAGATTTAATGTATTTACCAACCTTATTTATGCAACGACAAGCCATTTTAGTGTATCTATTACATAGTTTAATAATGTAATAGACATTTCAATGTACCTATGTCAAATTACTACTCCCTCAATCTCAATCATTTGTTTACCTTTGATTAAAATACTTCTCACCAAGAATAAAAAAGGTAAACGAATGATTGGGATGGAGGGAGTATCTTTTTATTATTTTAGTTTTGTGTTTGATTTATGGTATTTTAGATAATTGTAGTGCAACTGTGATTGTTTTTTTTTTTAGGAAAAGTGGAGTTTTGTTAATTCTCAAAAGCGAATACGAAATCCAAAAATATAAGATCAGCGACCTACTAGGGTCCGCTATCCATCCAAATGTGGCTAGAATAATCTAGAGGCAATAGAGGAACCATTCTATGTGCCACATGATTATAAGTAAAAACCGAAACTCTCAGCAATTTCACAAATTTCTCTACCTATTAACCCAAAGTAATTAGCCGGGTAAATTCTTTTGATCATCATGTTAGCAAGTCGTACACACTCTGTTTCCACGGCCACCTTTTGCACCCCTTGTTGAATAGCCATCTTGAGCCCAAATTCCATTGGTTTAGCTTCAATAATTATGGGGTATCCACAGCTCAGAAATCTGCTTGCATCCCGCTCTTGACACTTCCCTATCCACTGTGTTGTTATTGTATGCACTTAGGAATGTTTTTAATGTATCTATATGGGTATTTAGTGTACTTGTGTTAAAAAGTACTTCGTAGTGAGTATGTGCGGTTACTAATAATAATATGGCTATCTAATTTCTTTGCAAAGTGATATGGTACCTAACATTTTGACATACTGGGTGGTTTTATTTTTTTAACTCTATGGAACAGCAAGTGTGATATATTTTTTTCTAGGTAACTACTAATTTTCCCCGAAAGACGAAAAACAAATTTCTTGCATTCTTCATTAATTTCATCAATTTAGCTAAACAAGAGTATATGCTTTTTCTCTACATGAATGGAAGTTAAGAAGCATGATAAAAAAAACATATATCACCAAAGCTTTTAATTAACTTCACATGGTCTTGGTCTTCAGATGCAAGATGTGCTCTTTGTGCTATAAATTATTATAGAAAAATTTATCTTGTGTTGCATTAGTCCACTACTGGAATTCTTCAATTTAAAAAAAAATGGTCAAATTATGCTATTTGAAACCATAGTTGTAATATGTTATTTTGATACCCTGTATATTTTGGTATTTTGAAATTGTTTTTGAGAGGTTGTCGTTTGATTTAGATATGCATAGGATAGCCTTCTGAATGGTATGGTACTGGTATGGCAAAATGTAATATATATTTTACCTTTTTGTATGAATCTTTATGAACGTGATTAAATTGTTTTATAAAATTAAAGATCATATAATAGCGTAAGTAATGATGTTTTGAAAGTCGGTTAGCTCAAATGGTAGAGCATTGTGCACTGCACAAGGTACGGGTTCGACTCCCATATCGGTTGTGAAATAATAATACTCACTTCATAAAGATGCACAAAAACTCACGCTACTGTGGACGTCGCCACCCGTTAAGCGGGCCACCTAATCCAACCTTAAACCATTTCCCGTCCTAAAATAATGGCAAAAATTTTGGGTGCAATAGCCTTATCAAGGCATGACGTAGCCTCGTAGATGCATAAAAAAGCAATATATATGCATTAAACAACCTTGTACATGAATGAAATATTAAATCCCGTTCTTACATTAAAATAAGCTAACTGACAACAATGTAGTGTGGTTGGCTAATCCTACCCTAAGCCCTTTTTCGGCCTACTTAAATACACTATTCCCAAAAATTTGAACTCGTTCCCATCATCCTTTCCCGTCCAAAAAGAATGGTAAGATATATGAGTGCAATAGAGTTATCAGTGCATGAAATAGCCTTGTACATGCATGAAAAATCAATATATGTGCATTAAACAACCCGGTACATGCATGAAATATGTAAAATCAGTTCCCATCATAAGGGAAAGGGTTTATGATTAGATTAAGCGGTCCGGCGCCGCCTAATCTAACCCTAAACCCTTTCCCGTCCTAAATTTTAGGAAACTCGTCACACTTCTTTGATCGCATTCCCCTCGAAAAGAGTTTACTCTGCCCCTCTAAGTTGTCTATTGGTCTTGGCGGCGTTCAAAAGACTTTTAAGCGAGGTTGGCTAATCCTACCCTAAACACTTTTTCGGCCTACTTAAGGCATTATTCCCCCAAATTTAAACCTGTTCCAATCATAAGGACCCCCAACTTTAAACCTGTTTCCATCATAAGGAAAAGGGTTTAAGGTTGAATTAGGCGGCTACGCTACCGCCTAATCCAACCTAAACACTTTCCCATTTAAAAAGAATGGCAAGAGTTTTGGGTTCAATAGCCTTATCAGTGCATGAAGTGGCCCTGTAGATGCATGAAAAAACAATAAATGTGTATTAAACAACCATTTACATGCATGAAATATTTAAAATCTTGTTGTTACATTAAAATAAGCTAAGTGACAACAATATTGCCGCGGGGTTGGCTAATCCTACCCTATACCCTTTTTTGGCCTACTTGACATTTTTTTCCGAAAAAAGGGAAAGGATTTAGGATTGGATTAGACGGGTCCGCGTCGCGGTCTGCCTAATCCAACCCTTAACCTTTTCTCATCCTAAATTTTAGGACACTATTCCCCTAATTTTAATCTCATTCCCTGCAAAGGGTTCACTCTTCCCCTCTAGGGTGTCTTTTGGTCTTGCTTTGTTAGAATGATAATAAGGGAAAAGGGTTTAGGATTGGATTAGGTGGACCATGGTAGCGGTCCGTCTAATCCAACTCTAGACCATTTCACGTCTTAAATTTTAGGATACTCGTCCGCTGTCATTTCTTCCAATAATAATGGTAAGGGTTTGGGGTGCAATAGACTTATCAATGCATGAAGTAACCTTGTAGATGCATGAAAAAGCAATCTATGTGCATTAAACAACGTTGTACATGCATGAAATAAGTGTTCAATTTTCTCATTTTTTTTGTCTTTTGGTGCATGATAAGAAGTTGTATGTTCATTAAAGAGGTCTTTGGTAAGTAAAAGAAATATTTGGTATTTCATAGCCAATATGGGAGTCGAACCCACATCTTGTGCATTGCACAACGCTCTCCCAATTGAGCTAATTGACTTTCAAAATAAGTAAAAGGTAAATATTCATAGTGTAAAAATGACAATGATGTCATGACGATATTATAAAATGATAAGTTCCCTCACCTCTCTACAGAGGAACAAGGTGAGAGAGCTACTGTTGTTTTTCTCAATGAACCTAAGTAGTTCTTATAAAGGCTCTAGAATAGAAAGGTATAAGAGGTATATCTAATATATGACAAGTAATATCATCACAATTTTAATAGCCCTTTCATATGTTGTAAAAGTCGAGAAGACGTCCTACATTTATATCGCAAACATTATCAACACCGATGAAGAAGAATCAAAGAAATAAATATATAACATATCGAGGTCACGTAAATAAGAGTAGAAACACGGTTATTACCCAATCTCTGAAAAATAAGTCTTGTCATTGATTCTGAAATTCACTAGGCTAGAAAAATAATTCCTGAAGAATTTAGTAGCTGTATAAACTAAAGTCCTCTTAAGCTTCTCACTTTATGATTTCTTCACTTTAGCTCACAACATTCTCAGGACATAGGAGTATAGTGAATTAGAGCTATCTACTATGGATCCTTAAAAAATCATAAATGTTAGGGAGGGGAGAAAACAGATAAAATCCTAATGAAATTCATCGATCAACTAAGAACGAAAAAGCTTTTGGGCAAGTCATGCCACTCCCAATCAGTCTCTCCACTGAGCAAGTACGACGCACTCCCCCCGTCTCAATCATTATTTAAGTTTGATTAAAATAGCTAAGACGAAAAAAGTACATTTTAAACACTCTTAGTCAAAATTATTTCTATGTATTTAGAAATAAGCTTAGGTGCATCGCAATTTGAAATAGATACCCAAAAATAACCAATACATACCCAAAATAACAAAGTAAATTTCTCTATGAATAGGTCTTAAATTGATGTACCCCTCTACCACTTGATGTGGGGTCTGTCTTAGGAGCCTTCTCAAATGCATGGAACCGGCTTGGTTTACACAGTAGGTACCATAAAATCAGAAAAAAAAAATGATATTTCCATCCCCAACAAAAGCGTAAAGAGTAAAGAGTAGATAGATGGAGTACATAAATAAGAGCAATAACAGCAAGAGAAGACGGGCCGAGCTCCGCAGTCGGAACAGTATCTCCTTTAGTAGGATAAATACTGGTAGGAGCTCTGGTCATCCTCCACGACAACGGTCTGGACATGGATGCATCGCCCCCGTTGGTGCTAGCCATACCGCCGCAACCTTGAATCGAAAATGGATGGAATTACTGGAAAATGAAAATGAAAAGGCAAAGAAATGGTATGGTGGTGGTCGGCATATTAATAAGGAAAAACATGCTTAGTGTGATAAGTGGGGTATTCTAATGTATTGGTATTTGATAAAGTAAAAGTGTAGAGTTTGTATTCCTATAAAGCACGTAAAGAATTCCCAAACTATTTGTGTTGCTTTACTTCACTGGACAATAGAGAACGGAGGAAATTGAGGACTAATAATGTCTATGAAAACTAACCAAACTTGGTAAAATTTAGCTCAGAATCATAATAAGACGGAACGAGGACTAATACTTACAAACAACAATGGAATAAGGCCTAATTTTCAGATTTTACTGCATATCAATTTTAGGGTAAAAACTAAATCAGTTTAAGAAATTTGGCATAAGCTCTTGAACTTCAATATCTGAGAAGTTGACGAATTAACAAATTAAAACAATTGAGGTAGTTTATAAATTTTCCCCAACCCTAATGTCAATTTAGTACCCCAATTATATGTATATAAACTCGAATAAAAAATTCGTTAACCCTAATTTGTTGATGAATTAACAAATTTGTAAGACATAAAATCGAAATTAGGGGAAATTAATAGAGAAATTAAACAAACCTCATCGAATTTTAATGTACGGTGAAATATTGTTCGATTTGCATCTCCATTGATGAAGGAAGCAGCAGATCGAATATTGAATTTTGTTTTTCAGTTGAAGGAAGCGGTTTGATGATGGGGAGAGAAAAACAAAATTGGAGAGAAAACTTGATTTGGTTAAATGACGAGGTTGGACAAAAAATGTGCAGAGTCTCAGCCCTTCATTTGTCTAAGATCTAAGGGTTGTGAGAAGTTCTCACAGTTCTCATTATGTTAGTGGTTCTTACCGGATCCCGACCCTATATATATATATATATATATATATATATATATATATATATATATATATATAGATAGATAGATAGATAGATATATAGATAGATAGATAGATAGATAGATAGATAGATAGATAGATAGATAGAGAGAGAGAGAGAGAAGATATCAAGTGAGTCCCTTATATGTATATAAGTCCATAAGTTCTATTAAGGGCCCTTGAATGTGAAAGTAGATGGTCAAGATCAACCCCAAAAAAGTGTGTTTAATAGCTAATCTCACCATCTATCTCCTTCCTCACTAATCCACTCTAATTAATCACTAATTTAATATATATTTGTTTTCCACTCACCCATTTCTCTCTCATCTTACACATTTCATTTCTCTCTTCTCTCAAACCTCCAACAAAAAAAAACAAATAAATAAAAAAACCCAAAAAATCCAAATAAATAAAAACCTAAAAAATCCAAATAAATAAAAAACCCAAAAATCCAAATAAAAAAAAAAAACCCAAAAAAATCAAAAACCGAAAAAAATCAAAAATCCAAACAAATCAAAAACTTCTCTTCCTCATACACCACCACCCCACCCGACACCACCCACCACCACCACCCACCGTCCCACCACCGCCGCAAATCAGTAATGTTTTTTTTTTTTTTTTTTTTTTTTTTTTCAGATTGTGGGTCTTTTTTTATCGTCTTTTTTTTTCATATTTTGTGTTAAATTTGTTGTTTGGAGTTTTTTATTTATATTTGTTAATATTAATCTTAGATATATTAAATTTATTATAATTCATATTTTGACATTTTAAATATCGTCTTGTTTTTTATTTTTTCAAATCTCGTCTCGTTAAAATTCGTCTTGTTATATAAATTTTGCAGTTTTACTATTTAAATTTCAATATGTATTTCAAATCTTTAGTACCGTATAACTTCAATGTCTTGTTTTATAAATTATTTAAAATCTCGTCTTTTTAAAATTCGTCTTGTTATATAAAATTTTCAGATTTAGTATTTAAATTTCAATGTGTATAACTTCACTGACATTATACATAACTCCAATTCACATTATGTATAACTTCAATGACATTATGTGTAACTTCAATCCACATTATGTATAACGTCAATGGCATTATGTGCAACTTCAATCCACATTCTGTATAATTTTCAGATTTAATATTAAAACTTCAATGTGTATAACTTCACCGACATTATGTATAACTTTAATCCACATTATGTGCAACTTCAATGACATTTTGTGCAACTTCACTGACATTTGTACAACTTCAGTGGGCTTTAGTGACATTAACTTCAATCTCATCTTGTTATTGTGTTGGTTTCAAATCTGAATTTATATTTGGACTAAAGTTATACGAAAAATTACTAAAGTTACACTATTATGGACTAAAGTTACACAAATTTGGACTAAAGTTATACAAAAAAGGACTAAAGTTACACTATTATACACCAAAGTTATAATATTAGGGACTAAAGTTACATTCTTAAAGCACTAGAGTTACACTATTTTGAATATATAAATTGCATTTGTATAATTTGAAGTCAAGATTGTGTCACTTTAGTCCATATTTGTATAAGTTTAATCCAAATTTGTATAACTTTTGTAATTTACAGGTAAAACTTTATTTCTTGAGAGTGAATTTTATTAAATAACTCTAGTCCATATTTGTATAACTTTTAGTCCAAATAACTCTAGTCCATAAAATTACACTATTTAGTCCAAAATTGTGCAACTTTAGTCCAAAAAAAAGAGAAGTAAGAAGAATAAGAGATTTAATATTTTAAGGGTATAACTTTAATCCTTAATGATATAACTTTTGTCTTAAATAGTGTAACTTTAATGTTTAAAGGGTATAACTTTAGTCATAATTAGTGCAACTTTCATCACAAGTAGTGTAACTTTAGTCATATAGTCCATGTTTATGTAACTTTAATGTTTGAAGTGTATAACTTTAGTCGTAAGTAGTGTAACTTTAGTAGCAGATAGTATAACTTTAGTTGTATTCACATATCATTTTGAAAATTCAAAAAAAAAAAAGTGATGAAAGTTGAGAAGAAGAAAACTAGATCTGAAAACTAATAACAAAAACAAAAAAGAAACGAAAAAAGAATCGAAAATAGCTTTAACCCATAATAACAAAAACCCTTTAATCTAACAAAAAAAACCCGTAAATCTAAGAAAAAAACCAAATAACAATAACAAAAAAAACCAATAACAAAATCATGATTCGTAAAAAAAAAATTAACAATGAAAAATAAAAATTTAATTTATTGCTAAAATTTTTAAAAAACACCTCACAACAACACCAACACACAAATACTAAAAAAATATACAAATTGAGTTATATAAAATAGATGGTTGTGTAACTTCAATTCATACAATGTATAACTTTAGATGTTAATTGTGTAATTTTAATGTTAAAAGGATATAACTTTAGCTGTAAATAGTATAACTTTAATGTTTCAAGGGTATAACTTTAATTGCAATAATAGGACGAATTTCGATCTGAAAAAATTAATAGATCTAAAAAAACCAACAACAACAACAACAACACAAAATTAATACCAAATCTGAAATAATAATAAAAAAATCTAAACTAAAAAACTAATAGATGTACAGAAAAATATAAAATAAGACGATATTGCAAATAACAATAACAATAACAACCAAATAACAAAAAAAAACCAAATAACAATAACAAAAACTAAGTAAATCTGAAAATATAAAAAAACCAAATAACAATAACAAAAATTAAGTAAATCTGAAAATATATAAAAACCAAAAAACAATAACAAAATAAAGTAAATCTGACACAAACACTAAAAAAAAAAAAAAAAAAGATCAAATACCACGGTCAAACACAAACAAATCTGAAAACAAACCCAAATTAACACTGTCAATGCCAACTACCATTATACCAACATCACCACCCAACAACTAAAAACAAATCTAAAAAAAACTAATGGGAAAGAACAAATCTGAAAACATTCAAAAAATGAAATCTGAAAAACAAAATGGGAAAGAAATGAGGGAGATTTAGACAGAAGTGGCGGCGACTCGGTGGTCGTGGCAGGCAAGACGAGAGAAAATGGTGGTGGCGTCGTGAGGGTGTCGGATCTGAGAGGAGGAGGTGCGGGTTGTTGGTTTTTGTGGTGGAGGTTGACGTTCGGTGGTGGTGGTGATGTGGTTGGCGTTCGTTGGTGCTGGTGTCGGTGTAGATGTGGTGGTGGTGTTGATGTTGCCGGTGTGTTGTTGTCGTCGGGTTGTGCAAGGGTGGTGGGGTGAGAGAGGATGGTTTTGAAATTTTTATTTTGTTTTGATTTGTTTTTTTTCTATTTGGTTTATTTTGATTTGTTTTTTTTTTTGAGAGAATGAGGGAAAATGAGAGAGAATGAGGGGATGAGAGAAGTGTGAGAGAATGAATAATGAGGAAGTGAGTAGGGAGATTAGAATGAGGAAGAAATTATACAGAATTAGGAAGAGTTATGGAGGAGATTAGGGAGGGAGATTTATGGCCTTCCACTTAGATACAATCTCATCCATCCATCCCTTACATCCAATGATCCATATAAAGACTTAAGGACTTATAAGATATAGTGGACTCATGAGAACCCTTCTCTCTCTCTCTCTCTCTCTCTCTATATATATATATATATATATATATATATATATATATATATATATATATATATATATATATATATATATATATATATATATATATAGATTTAGGATCCGGTGAGAACGAACACTCAGTGAGAACGGTGAGAACGAACTAGTTACATAGTATTATTAAAAGAAAACTAAGGCCCACCCTGTATCTCACTCACAATAACCCAAACATTTCATCACCCTAACAAAACTCACTGTCATTCCTCCCACCTAACATCAGCCACCAATCGCCGGCAAGTTACCACAACCGCCAGTCAGACCCGTACACCACCACCTCCAGACACCGGCGAATATCACCTCCTCCATCGTCGTGCTCACCATTGCTCATCGCGTTTTCTCTTTGGCGAACACCATCGCCACCGACGAGCATCGCCGACGATGTAAGACGACGCTGACGAGATCACCAGATGCCGACGAGGTGGGTAAATGACTGAGGGTGCGTGGGGCAGGCGGGCTATCGTCGCCGACGGTGAGGGATTCGTCGTTGCCGGCGGTCAGGGAGGCATCCATGTTTTCTTTATATAGCAAAAATTGGAAGGGTGGAAACAACTTTTAAAACATGGAAATTGCTATATAAGCAAAAATTGGAAGGGTCCACGAAATTGCAAATTTATGGCATTAATTTAGGCATGCTAGGTCTCCTCGTCGGAAACCATGTCGTCCTCTTCCCCTTCCTTCCAAATCTCGTCATTCTTCTCTGTAATTCCTCTTTTTTGCGGTTATTTGTCAATTTTACGCTGATTAGTTATTGTTTTAAGTTATAATTTTGACATTGAAAAAGCTTTTGAATTGTTAGTTGTCATTTTTATGCTGATTCATTATCGTTTTTGCTAGCAAAATTTGATTTTGATCAGTTAATTGTCAATTTCATGCTAACTAATTATTGTTTAACGTGTTGTCTTTGATTTTGAGCTAATTTTAAGTTTATTTGCGTCATTGGAGGTTTTTGATCGGTTAATTGTCAATTTAATGCTGACTAGCAGTAGTTGGTTTATAATTTGGGGAAAGTGTATTTACCATGGAAAAAGTGTGTATACATTGTTAAAAAAAGTGTATCTAGAATTTAAAAAAAAAAACGTATCTATATTGTTAAAAAGTGTATCTACATTGTCAGAAAAATGTATCTAGAATTATTTAAAAAAGTATATCTACAATAGATTTTAGTGTACCCTTGAATTTTGTTTAAAAAAAAGATGTATCTAACATAATATTTCATTGCATCTACTTCGTTTTCATCGTTCTCATCGAATGATCGTTGAAATATATGTCATATACACTTTTTATTTTTTCTTACCAAATTTCAGATACACTTTCACCTTTCATAGGTACACTTTTTACATAATTTTGGATACATTTTTTTGACACCGTAGATACATTTTATACTATCATAAATACACTTTTTTTACGTGAATTCTAGATACATTTTTTTCTATACTAGGTACATTTTTTTTTTCTACATATAATACAAAAAATTCAAATTATCTAGATACACAAAAAATTATTCTAGATACACAAATATGGGAACTAGATACACGTATATAACAAGACTCGAGTATTCAAAAAATCACCCTAAATTACAAAATTCAATAAAAATTACCAAATTTCAAAAACTAGATAATCACCCCAAAATTAAACAATCAAAAATATCGATGCATGTTGACTTGAACATATCCCCTAATTCATCATTTTGACATTTTGTCTCTTTCGTTTTACTGCATTCATCAAATAATCAAGTCACTTGCATTGTTTTTTCGACTTTTTCTTGGATAAGCTTCCTTCCTCTCGCTCATGTACGGTCTTTGTCATCTCCACCGAAAATTCAACAACTCCTTTCTCTCGATGTTTTCTGCCACCTTATTATCATTGTAGAAGCAATAGACAGGCAATTTCAACCACCAAATTCAGTTGTTACGACGACAATCAAAACAAAAACTCACCCAAATTGCAAAACGCCGCTAAACTCACAGAATCAATCTTAGCATCAGTGACATAAATATCAACCAAAAACGCAGCTAAATTCTGTTGGAGGTGCCGACAGCCGACGTGCTGCTGAATTCTAGGTAGTGACGGTGGTGGTCCAAGTGGTCGTAAACGAAGTAGTGGGTAGTGGGAGTGGGGAGGATTGAGTGAATTTCGGAATGACAAGGGGATCGGGTTCTAAATGAATTCTTTGCTTTGTATTTTGATTTAATTGTATGGTTTGACACTAGAAACGGATTGATAGGAGATTTGATCGCACTTCCGACATTGATGATGGTTGCAATTAGAAAGAGGAGGAGATGCGGACAAGATCTTCAATGGTGCGCGGTGGTGCACGGTGGTGCACAGTGGTCTGGCATGGCTGATTGCTGGTTAACGACAGTGGCGTGGAGGATCTCGCCGGGGCTACGGCGGCAGGGGCGTGGAGTCATGGGACACGTGAAAGTGGATGGAGTGTGGAAGTGTTTTACGACAGATTTTATTAATTGAATATATAATCTCTCAGCCTTTTATCTCACTTTCATCCAAGGGAGGAGGGATGTTCTCACCGTTCTCACCGAGTGATCGTTCTCACCGGATCTTAACTCTCTCTCTCTATATATATATATATATATATATATATATATATATATATAGCTGTGATCTTGTGAGTTTGGTTTCTTATGGTGAGTTTGTATATATATATATATATTACCAAACATTCCCTCACTTAGGCTAAGTTTAAAGGGGTATGAAGAGAGGTATGAGTGTGGATCTTAGCGCCAGATTTTTAGTGGCTGAAGGTCAGACTTGGATAAAGTAGTATAGATTGTACTAGAGTCTTAATATGGGTCTTTGATTTCCAAGACTCATGTTGAGACTTGTGAATAGTAGATTATATTATGCATTATTTTACAAATAAAATAAGATAAAAATCTATTTAACCAATTGGAATATCTTAGCTGCTCTTTTTAAGACAGATATATTTCGTGTTAAGAATAAAACGGGTCAAATAATGCACCACTTGTGTGAATGAGATATATGGAAATCTAATTTATTAAATTATGTTTATTAAAAAATATGTGTACCAGAAAATTGGAAAAAAAAATTAATATTTAAAAAAAAAATATAAATAGCTGTGAACCACGAATTTTAGAATAAGACGGTCTCACACCTTAAGACGGTCCATTTTTTTAAAAAAAAGTTCGTTCATTTAGTGTTAATAAATGTGTTGTTTTTTCTATATATTAGGACGATCTCACGGCATGAAACTGTCTCACACAAGAAATACTGATCTAGTCTTTTTAATTTTCATGTTTAGACCCTTTTATTTTACGTGTGTAATTTAAATTGAAGTATAATTTATTTTATTTATGTTGGTATAAAAAAACTGTCACAAGATTTATTTAATGTATAATTTATTTAATTGTAGTTATCAAATTAAGATATAAATATAGACATGAAAGTAAACAAATAAAATAAGTAAAATAAGTTAAGTGGAAAGTTGAGGTGTCAAAGTCTGAAATGAATTTGGGAATAAAGTCAGTTTTTTCAGTGAGTCTGAGTCTGAGTCTAAAGAATAAAAAGATAGTATAAAGCTGAGGTGGTAGAGTCTGGAGTCTGAAGATGAGTCTGTGGATAAACTTAGTCTTAAATGCTTTATTTCTTATACTAGCAATGACAATGTAGTCAATGAATGGGACCACCATCAATCCTAATACCTAAAAAGAGTGAAGAATTGTTCGCGTAATTTTGGCTGGACTATTCTACCCCTTTCTAAAAGTAGAACATCTCATTATTTTTCTCATTATTTTGGTGACACATGTTATAGACGTGTCACTCTTCCAAATCCCTTTTTCGGTTTCTCTCTTCACGACTGCTTTTTCATTGCATAGTTATCTCTGCTTCATTTTTAATCTTCTCCAGTTTCCATCTTACCAAATTCCATCATTTACTCTAAGCTTTTTCATCTCATCAAGAAAACCGATTGTCAGGTAATTTAAAATCAAAGCTACTTGTATTCAGGGAAATCATCGTCTATATTAGGAAATTGCCGTGCTTTTTTTTATCTGGGTAATGTTTGTTCACTAATTTTTGAAAGATTGCTCTTATTTTTTGTTGATTTCGAAACAATGTTTTGTATTTTATTACACAATAGTTTGTCTTATTTTGCTGCACACCATATGTTTGATAATTTTCCTCAAAGTTTCTATGTTTTAAATTTGATCATTATATTCATGATCTTTAGTTTACTTCCTCTATCCTAATCATTTGTGTAACTTTGCTTAAAATATCCCTCAAATATTATAAAAGGTTAACAAATGGTTGAGACGAAAGGAGTATTAATTTAAATTCAAATGAACTTTTATGCGAGTTTACCTGGACTGCTGTGAGTAACCAAAGTTTCTCAACATACATCTTGTTACTTTTATTGCATGTTTGTCTGTTTGCACATTAGATATGAATGCTAATTTAATTGAAAATGTTTGTTTCAAATTTGTAAACAGGGTTGCCAAGTAATGACTTAATTGACTAAAATAAGTGGTAGAGGTGTTCAACTTAAAGCTTTCCTGCTTGTGCGCGGTCAGGTAAGCCTGATATAAACAACATGCTGTATTAATTAAATTTTATAAAGGCTGGTGTATTACACATGACAAAGTTGTGATTTGGTTATTATATACATTGTTTCAATTATATCAGCTCTACTGTTGTTTTTCCTTTCAATGTGTTGGTTTAGGTGAAAGAATAGGGAGTATATGAATAGGTAAACAAATAATTGCGATGAACGGAGCTTCTTGATGAAAGTTCTTTGATGTTCACCGAGTGTATTGATTTTGATGTTTTTTTGTGTACAACCAATATGAGTGGGGAAGCCTTTGACGTGTTTGTTAAGATACATGTGGTTAGTTTCTTACCGCTTCAACTGCGAAAGGGAACTAATTGTTATGTTCCTTTTGAACAGGATTGAAGGAAGTGGGATTGATCTTCGTAGTAATCCTGGATACAATAACTTTTCTGTTGTAATTAAATCTCAATGCCCATGTACAAATGCTGCCTCACAGAAATACGAGTCCTCGTTTTAAGACCGTTACCTACACCTAAAATCTTTGTCAGGTTAATCAAGTAGTCATCTTCTTTTCTTTGGCTTCCTTTCATTAATTTTGTTGTTTCTTTAATATGATGTTTGTTCTCAGGATTTATGTGAATCCAACCAAATTCTTGGGTACTCGGTATGTCTCAGTCATTTGTTTACCTTTTTAATTCTTTGTAAGAGCTCTTATAATCAAAGAAGATAGACTAATGATTGGAACGGAGTGAGTATTCGATACCTTTAATAGCTTCAACTGCATGTTTGATTTCGTAAGGAGCTTTTTCTTTGGTTGAAACTTCGTGGTTCATGATGCCACTTATAGAGTTGTAGTCCGCAAACTGTCCCTCTCTAGCACACTACTAGTAACTCATTATGCCTTACATATGCTGTATGAATTATTGACAAATTATTGTTTTTTCATTAATTTCACTTATGTTGTGCAACAACCTGTTCAGGGAACGCGAATACAGACGACAATTTCCGCGGTCATTACTACATCTCAAACGCAATAGTGAAGCCAATACAAGAGCAACATCGTGTTGTTAATAACAAATATCAATTTTTTTGGTCAAGATGTAATGGTGAAGATGTAACAATTGATATCAACTTTAGACGGTGCAACCCGAGCATCGTCGGGCCCAAAAACTAGTTTATGAAACATCAATACTGAAAATAAATCTCCTTAACAAATTTGCAAACCGGGAAAAAAGCTCTGACACCCTCTTTCTCCCGCACTTGACACGCTCCAAATACAATTCCTCAAGAGTGGGACAACACCCCAAATGCTCGTAAGGACCCAGACACACATCACTACTCTCACAAGATTGAAGCTTCAACGTCTTCATTTACGACAGCGCTGCCAACCACCCACCACTCGTCCTATACCCAGAAATCGTAAACTCTTCCAACATCTTCCAACATTGCCCAATAGCCTTAATCCCATTGATACTGTCGTTTCGTACCAAAAATAAAATACCTAAGTACTACTAACAGAAGTCAGCGGCAAGTAGGGTCGATCTCCACAGGGAGGCGGTGTACTATCTATTTGTCTGTTTATCTGTCTAAATGTCACAATTGGGGGTTTTGATTGTGTTGATTTAAACTAAAGAGACTAAAGCAAGAGAAATAAAAAAAAAGAAATTAACAGAAGAAAAGGGAGTATGCTAGGAGTCGGTCCACCGTGGCAGCTATCAGATCTTATACTATCGGGAATATTAAGGCGATTAGACTATTGATAAGAAGAGCTATGGTCGTCACCTTTCGGTCCTTAGACCGCCCTAGAGCGTAAACAACTTAACTTTCGCCCTCACTGCAATACCCTATTGTAATTAAGCAAGCCTTCCCTTCCAATCTTTCGATCTAGGTCGGGGTTAACTAGAATTATGGTCTCCTGCATGCATTCATTCGACCGGATAACAATTAAATTGCCTAATACAATTCCTATCGCAAGACTAATCTATATAAGTCAATTAAAACATCGCTACCACGGCTTCCCTAATCCTAACATACTACGGGAATTAGCTACGCATAATTAAAGGAAGAACAAGAAATAAAGGAGAAACAATAAATAACATTAAGAAATTAAAGAGAAAAGGGAGAGGAATTACTGAATTAAATAGTCCGGAAATGAAAGAACAAAGTAACAGTGTAAAAGTAACAGTCTGAGAAAAATGATAAGAGAGCCGGGGGAGAAGAGAGGAAGAAGTAACGTGTGTTCCCCCTTTGATTTTTATATAACCTCAAAACATAAAACCTAATCTAGACTTCACGTGAATAGAGGCCCAATAGCTTGTAACTGCTCGATCGAACAGTTAAGTCACTCGATCGAACAGTTCCTGCGTCTGTTTACTCGATCGACCAAGAGAAACTGCTCGATCGAACAGTTGGCCACTCGATCGAACAGGTCCTTCGTCTGTTTACTCGATCGATCAAAAGAAGCTGGTCGATCGAGTGGTTCCTAGTTCCAGCTCGTGTTGGTCTTGTAATTTGGTCTTTGACTTGTCCTTTTAGCTCCCGAAATAGCTTCACGCATCCCAAGACAGCAATATTTCCCGCTCCAAATTATCTCTTCCTCCAAATGCATGCTAAACGGACGGTAAATGGCTTGATTTCACTACTTTCGGATCCATTCCTGCAAATAAGACAAAATACACCAAAGTAGCATATTCGGGGCATTTCTTAGCATAAAACCACGATAAAAGCATAAAGATACGCGCATAAAATAGGCTAAAAAGACTATATAAAATGCACGTATCAAATCTCCCCAAACCAAACCTTTACTCGTCCCCGAGTAAACCAAAATGCAACTAAAGGAAAGGAAAAAGATAACTCAGAGCTAGCTACAAATGCCCACTTAAGCCAATTTAATGCAAGCAAGCTAAACACTTATAGCAAAAAGTCAAATGCAAACGAGTTATAGGATGTCTACAATAAAGCTGAACCGTCGACCTTGCAAGACCTTTAAAATCGGACTCTCACGGGTCACTCTTCTCTCATGAAGCAAAGGCAAGCATATATATGTAAGAGAGAGAAAGAAGAATAGTCGCTCACCTAAACTACGACCCACATAAACATGCATGCAGCTAATATGATAGACAATTCTAGCTACCGCACATACATTCCAACCAAACAAGGTCCTGTCACAGCCGAGGGCTTACAAAAATATGGTAAAGTGAGGCAATGGGTAAGAAAAGGCAAAACATTTATGGGAATGTGGAGGTATAGGCGGCCAAGCTAGTACCTAAACAAAACCATATGAGACATATCCATTTCCAACTCAATTATGAACTAAATACAATACCCTTCACTTGGCATAAAATCTCACCAAACCAAACTAAACATACTCCTCAAATAATGTAAGATAGAACATAGGAGCAGAAACCGTCAACTAACAACATCTTTTTTCTTTTCTTTTTCTATTTTTTTTCATTTTTCTTCTTTCTCATTCCTTTCGGTTTCTTCTTTTTTTTTCGAATTCTTTTTTTTTCAACTTCTTTTTCACGTCTTTTTTCAACTCTTTTGTTTTCTATTTTCCTCCTTTTCTTCATAAATTACCAACTCCAAAACAATAGATATGAGCCAAACTTGATACAATAGACAATATACCGCAGAACAATCTAAACTAGCTTGACAAGGCAGGCTAAATTTGGTTGTAGCTAAGGGTCAACTGGCAGATTTGGCTAATGTGGAGTTTATGGGTAAAAATGAAAGAAAGGGAAAATGTAAGCACCTCCCTGCATGTGACACCAACCACTAACCCGAATGTATGAAGGCAGAAAGCAATTGAATTTCATATATGTGCAAATTAATGATACATGATATGCAAGGAGTAACTACTCACAATCCTACATGAAACTGGTCACAAATGACACCAGTTTATAAGGCTCTAATCCTTAGAAATTATAAGTAGGTTGCCAAAATCTCAGGTCAAGTCTATTCGTTCAGCTAAATTTAAACATTAACTCGTAGATTATGCGATAAGACAATGCTAAAAGATAACAGTTCAATGCAAGGCTTAAGCAAAAAGACAAATGTAGTGCAATATCATCATGGAAATCTACTGTTCCGACTCAACCTATATGCAAAAAGAAACGTGATTTTTTGAATTTTTAAATTTTTCTATTTTTATGTGATTTTATAACTTTTAGCAAAAGTAAACAACAATGCAAACATAAATTAAACATGATAACAGAAATGCAATAAAAACAAGATGCAGACACAGATATGGATGCATAACCTCCCCAAACCAAACCGTACAATGCCCCCATTGTACCAAAGCATGGAAAGGAAATGCAAACTAAAGGAAGAAGAGAGTGAATACGGAAAACTTACAAGATAGCGCGGAATAAGGGGACCTCCCCAAACCGACCATGAAATGGGAGGTTGCTAAGGTCCGGAAAACCGTCTCAGGAAGCTAATCCAAGTCAATAACACTCGATATCCGTCCAACAGTGGTCGATCGAGTGAGTGGGCATCCAAGAACAGCTCGATCGAGAAGAAACTAGGTCGATCGAGTGGGTTCTTACTTCGCAGGTACTCGATCGAGTAGATATTTCACTCGATCGAGAGGATTATCAGAAAGAGTACTCGATCGAGTGGAAAACCAGTTCGATCGAGTGATCCTCAGCGTGTACCTGCAAAACACAATGAAAAACAGCCCGCAACTGACAAAAACAAGCATACTGAGATAGTCTATGGTATAAAACCATTTATTACAACTTAAGGTAAATATAAATGCAGAAATAAATCGCCAGGTTGCCTCCCGGGTAGCGCTAGCTTCAGTCAGGTCCCAGCTCGACCTTCTTTTTCTTCGAGCCTCTCTAATAGTCACAATCAAAACAGCTCAAAGCGCGCAGCAACCTGTCAAATAGCTGCGCATGTGCTACACAACAGCATAAGTAGCACCAAAGTGGAATACAGAAATAGGAAATAAATATGTAAAACCGTTTAAGTCTAACAAATTTCCTATGGGAGCTCCTAAATTTATCCACAAAATATAGGAGCGCGGGAGCGATTGTCAATAAAGTAGGGATTCGTTCTAGATTAACATTATTGGCATGATAGGTAAGGTGAAAGGCAGTCAAATTATACGTCCACATGGGAGGGGGCGTAGCATTAAAAGAATTAGCATGAGTTAAATAAGGTAGCTTACTCTGAAAATTAACAATAATAAAATTACCGCTAATTACCTCAGGTAGGTTGCTCTCAATGGAATCATTGATAAAAGAGTGTAATACCTCATCCGTGCTAGGAGCAAATACCGACTCAGCTGTCCTTTCGTCGCCCTCAGTGGAATTCGTCCCGTAAATCTCGGCCTCAAGCGCATCTAACTCGGCCTTGAATAAGGGGGATTCACCGTAACCGTTATCATCGTCAAAGTCGTCATCTAAATCAAACCCAAATGACGAATTACAGCTCCCAATGACCAAATCAGTCGATCGAGCAGAATTATTACTCGATCGACCAATTTCTTCCCGCATTTCACTCGATCGAGTACAAACATCACTCGATCGAGAACTATCCTCCTGCATGTCACTCGATCGAGAAGGGATATTACTCGATCGAGGACTGTCTTCTGGAAAATCACTCGATCGACCAATAATTGTCACTCGATCGAGTGATTCCTCCTGTACAGCGCTGAAATCTTCGCGTGGGGTAGTGAAATATGATAGGAACTCGTCGTCCGAGTCATAGAAGTCATCCTCATCATTGGGCAACACGGTTTCCTTAGGAGAAAAACCGCTCTCAGCAAGATAAACCTCTTCTTCTTGCATCTCAGCTGTTAACTGAGCTATTTGTGACTTCAGCGCAAGGATTCGAGTATCCATATCCCTATCACTCTCTTGCATTTGTGACACAAGCATTCTCATTAAATATGTTAGCTCCGCGATCTCTTCTCTCTCCATCTCAATTTGCTAATTGAGCAACTGCTGAGACTCGAGCTCATCAAATCGCGAGACATATTCTTGCACTTGGAATGCAAGTGCCTCCATCAAGGATTTCAGCTCCGCAATGTCTTCTTCTTGTATATCAGGGGAATCTTGTTGCGGTGGCCATTGATAGGGCGGATGTGGCGGCACAACTACAAGCGCATTGTGCTCGGCGAGAACCACATCTCCGTAGAGAGATCACCTACTGCTGTTCCATATAATGGGACATCGGTGATGGGTCAAAGGTACTCAAGCCTTCCCTTTGAGTGTCTTTCACCTAGAACTGTCTAGGTAGTACCTGTAAGGCCTATCAAAACAGCACTAAACAAAAGATTAAAACGGCCTCAAGGGAAAAATCCCCTGAGGCTAAAAACAGATAAAATTAAACAAATAAATAATAGATTGCCTCCCCGGCAACGGCGCCAAAATTTGATACTGTCGTTTCGTACCAAAAATAAAATACCTAAGTACTACTAACAGAAGTCAGCGGCAAGTAGGGTCGATCTCCACAGGGAGGCGGTGTACTATCTATTTGTCTGTTTATCTGTCTAAATGTCACAATTGGGGGTTTTGATTGTGTTGATTTAAACTAAAGAGACTAAAGCAAGAGAAATAAAAAAAAAGAAATTAACAGAAGAAAAGGGAGTATGCTAGGAGTCGGTCCACCGTGGCAGCTATCAGATCTTATACTATCGGGAATATTAAGGCGATTAGACTATTGATAAGAAGAGCTATGGTCGTCACCTTTCGGTCCTTAGACCGCCCTAGAGCGTAAACAACTTAACTTTCGCCCTCACTGCAATACCCTATTGTAATTAAGCAAGCCTTCCCTTCCAATCTTTCGATCTAGGTCGGGGTTAACTAGAATTATGGTCTCCTGCATGCATTCATTCGACCGGATAACAATTAAATTGCCTAATACAATTCCTATCGCAAGACTAATCTATATAAGTCAATTAAAACATCGCTACCACGGCTTCCCTAATCCTAACATACTACGGGAATTAGCTACGCATAATTAAAGGAAGAACAAGAAATAAAGGAGAAACAATAAATAACATTAAGAAATTAAAGAGAAAAGGGAGAGGAATTACTGAATTAAATAGTCCGGAAATGAAAGAACAAAGTAACAGTGTAAAAGTAACAGTCTGAGAAAAATGATAAGAGAGCCGGGGGAGAAGAGAGGAAGAAGTAACGTGTGTTCCCCCTTTGATTTTTATATAACCTCAAAACATAAAACCTAATCTAGACTTCACGTGAATAGAGGCCCAATAGCTTGTAACTGCTCGATCGAACAGTTAAGTCACTCGATCGAACAGTTCCTGCGTCTGTTTACTCGATCGACCAAGAGAAACTGCTCGATCGAACAGTTGGCCACTCGATCGAACAGGTCCTTCGTCTGTTTACTCGATCGATCAAAAGAAGCTGGTCGATCGAGTGGTTCCTAGTTCCAGCTCGTGTTGGTCTTGTAATTTGGTCTTTGACTTGTCCTTTTAGCTCCCGAAATAGCTTCACGCATCCCAAGACAGCAATATTTCCCGCTCCAAATTATCTCTTCCTCCAAATGCATGCTAAACGGACGGTAAATGGCTTGATTTCACTACTTTCGGATCCATTCCTGCAAATAAGACAAAATACACCAAAGTAGCATATTCGGGGCATTTCTTAGCATAAAACCACGATAAAAGCATAAAGATACGCGCATAAAATAGGCTAAAAAGACTATATAAAATGCACGTATCACCCATCATAACTTCCCTCACACCCATTTAACTCGAGCATAACCAACCTCTGACATCCTTGAGCCAAAATCGTTAACCCAATATCGAAAACAAGAGAATCATACAACCCTTCAACATACTCATTCAATTTTAATATCTGCAAGTTCCTAAACTTCAAAAAATTCCTCAATCACTAATTCAGTAAAAAGTAAACAAATCACTAATTCACTAATTCCATTCTTTTGATGCATCGGATCAAACTCCTCAATACCATACCCATTCAATCAATCATCGACGCTTTCTGCGTACGGCGGCGGGTGGTCGAACGCGTCATCACGTGCGCCATCGCCTGAGCTCCAAAACGCCGCTGCATCGGACCTGTTATATGAATCCACCGGTCAAGTAAACAAGCAGCAACAACCTAAGTCGACGCACCACCACAAGCACAACCCTCCTTCCCACAAGCAGCAACAACCTAACTTGGAATCGAAACCAAGCCGCCATGGCTGCCCCCGTCACTTCATTAACCTCCAATTAAACAACCAACGCAGCAGCCCAGATGCGAGCTCGAATATAAATACGGATTACAATTAGTATTGGAATTATTCTTGTGTTGATTTAGTGATTTTGATTCGATTGTTTGATCTGATGCATCAAAAAAATTTTGACATAATTGGAATTTGTATTGATTTGATTCGATAATAATTAAACTCCAAATCCTATGGTTTAATCGCATGATTTGGGGTTTATTTTTGGATTTTTCTTAGTTTAGAGATAAGTTAGAGAGAAGTGCGTATTTGATTTTTTTGTAGCGTTCTCTTTATTATTATTATTATTATTATTATTATTATTATTATTATTATTATTATTATTATTATTATTATTATTATTATTATTATTATTATTATTATTATTATTATTATTATTATTATTATTATTATTATTATTATTATTATTATTATTATTATTATTATTATTATTATTATTATTATTATTATAAAAGGATGCGCGCAGCTTTCATTAAAAGGAAAATAAAAGTTTACATAAAATTGGTGGGGAGCCGAGAGACAATCTGGGCTCCCACACCCTTAGCAACAGCAAAGCTAAGTCTAATAAAAATGTAAGCAGCCACCCGAGCCCCCGCATCCTGAGATACCGAGAATTTCTGGATCCGCTTGAGCAAGGCAACAACATCCGAACCCAGCTCCCCAAGTGAAGACAAAGAGAAGGGAAGGAAACCATAACCCGCTGCCGCGCACAAATCCCCGTACTTAGCACACTTACGCTAAGCAGCATCAGCGACAACCCGGCCAGGCACAAAATCCGCCATCCCAGTCTGAGTCAAAGGAGAAGACCCTGTCAAGTCAACGCACACATCACGCCCTCTGTCCCAAGAATAAAGCAGCAAATCCGCAGGACGAAGAGAGCCACCATGCTCGTCAACCAACCCGATATCAACCTCCTTTCCCGCAGAAATACCAGATCTATAGCAGATGTCGAATAGAATTGAAAGATCATAGATCCATATTAGACTCTCTAATAAAATAAATTTATCTCATAAATAGTTATTTATGTGATCTATGTAACATGCATGCTAATATGAAAGCATAAAAACAAAGTATAAGGAAAAACAATTTCCTTACATTGATTATAAGGTAAAATGGGCACAAATTAGTTCTCCTTACTAATTTGTTCTTGAGCTAAATATATGTGGATGATCCTCCTTGTATAACCTTCAACTAGAAAGTCTCCTCCAAGTAGCACCCAAGAACAACCCAAATAATATTAATAAGTAAGAACTAGTAACTTATTAATATGTGCCCTTGATAATAATACTAGTAATATTACTAACTATTCTTAGTAATAATGCATACTAGAGAATAATTGTAGAGAGATGGAGGAAGTTTTGTTCACATGCAAAATAATGAATTGTGTAAGAGAGGTAGTGTGAGCAAGTGAACAAATATATGGAGTGTGTAAGGGGGAAAGGAAGTGGCGGGTGGAAGGAGTCTTTAGTGGACAATTTTTGTTTTATATTTTTATCTTACATCACATGCAAAATGTAGTATAAGACATATATTATGGTAGTATACAAAATAAGGTAAAAATGATTATGTAAGTAATCATTCATTGCACTTATTTTACACGGTCCACATGACCATATACGGGTCCATGTTGGTTTTTATATTTGTCGCACAAATCCGTGTAATTTTCATTTTAAACATCGTTTCATGTTTAAATGCTTCCATAATAAATTCGTCCAATTCACTCCGTAAATATACGTGTACCACTACACATATTATTTACGTACTAATATTAATCACATTAATCAATTAGTACAATTTTAGTAAATTAACAGATAATTAACTAAAACCCGTTTCCCAAAACTTATTATTTAATTATCGCATAATTAAATAATAACTGCCGCTCCTCGAGTTCGCAACTCGAAATCTCTCTAATACTAATCGACTAACCTCTTAGTTGATAAATCAAGGGACTAAATGAATTGTATCTCATACAATTAATTAGTTATCAATTGGGGTTCGTTCCTTTAGGTGTGACCGAAAGGGGTCAGTTGATCACCGCCGTCTCACGACAATAACGTCAAACTCTAGTCAGCCAACCGTTATCGATTTACGTTAATCAACTGACGAGGATCAAATAATTAAATATCCGATGATATTCTATTAATGAGATTTATTATGTTAACGCACTATTGTGGAGGACACTAGCTCCAACAATCTCCCACTTGTCCGACACAAGGTGTGCGCTACCAATTCTCTTGTCCGTTTTAATCTCCCACTCAATGCAAGGTGTCTTTCGGGTCGCACTTGCACATGAACACATCGCGAGTGGTTTTCTCGATCGGGAGTGTGACTACCAGACCGGAAAAATCTCTCACAGATTACTTCCGAGCGTGGCCACGCATTTGTAGTCATTAACTCCTCGAGTGGCCTTGAGATATAGTTACCCAACGTGGGTGGACAATTTTTGTATGCCCTATCTATCTTATTGCACAATACTGACTCACCATGACCTAGTAAATGCCCTTTTGGCCTCCTTTCACGGCACGACCTAGGACAAAAACCAAAGTCACTCGGAAGCGCACCTGCTCGGATAATAGTCTCCGATCAAAAGAATCGACTCATTAGAACATCTTAGAGATCCCCCGCCACGACCAAGCGTCTATAATAGAACTTAGGGACTCTCTAAATGGTCACTGTCCGACAAAGTGTCACACACACTGCCTATGTAATCGACCAGTCATCACATATGACCTTATGGTGTTGAACAACCATCAATCGAC
This sequence comes from Silene latifolia, assembly GCF_048544455.1. Taxonomy (NCBI): domain Eukaryota; kingdom Viridiplantae; phylum Streptophyta; class Magnoliopsida; order Caryophyllales; family Caryophyllaceae; genus Silene; species Silene latifolia. The sequence continues at coordinate 172,042,275 of NC_133534.1, read as the reverse complement.
TTACAATCTAGTCACTCCGAGACGTCACCTCATTAAGTGACTAGGGACAAAATACAATGTTCATCTTATTCACTTGAATAGTGTTCAACATTGTCTCCACAACATATTCAGATAAACAAGGTATTAAAATTTAGTCACACTAAATAAAAATTCATAAAAGAATGAATACGAAAACAATGAATATGATTATCATATATATAATAAAAGATACACTATCCAATTATTACATATCCATAATCTAAAGAAAATCTGGTACTCGTCTCAATCCCATAGAGACGACATGACCATCATGCTTAGCCTTTGATAAAGGCTTGGTTAAAGGATCAACAATGTTGTCATCTGTCCCAACCTTACAAATGTCAATTTCCTTCCTTTCCACATAATCTCTAATTACATGGTATTTCCTTTCAATGTGTCTAGATTTGTTACTAGACTTAGGCTCTTTGGCTTGAAAAATAGCTCCACTTTTATCACAATATAGAGTGATAGGATCTTTGGCGGAATGGACTACTCCTAGCCCCTCCATGAATTGCCTAATCCAGCGACTTCCTTCGCGGCCTCGACGCGCAAGGTACTCACCTCTGTTGTAGAATCCGCAGTAACACTTTGCTTGAAGCTCTTCCAGCAAACAACTCCTCCATTTAGCATAAACACGTAGCCGGATTGGGATTTCATGTCATCCCGATCAGTTTGGAAACTTGCGTCCGTGTAACCTCTTACACACAACTCAGTTTCTCCTCCAAACACTAAGAACGAATCCTTAGTTCTTCTCAAGTACTTAAGGATGTTCTTTACGGCTATCCAGTGACTCTCACCAGGCTTGGCTTGATACCGACTTGTCATGCTCAAGGCATACGCAACGTCGGGACGAGTGCAAATCATAGCATACATGATAGACCCAACAGCGGAAGCATAAGGGACGGTCTTCATGTGTTCAATTTCCTTAGGGGTAGAGGGAGACTGTGACTTGCTCAAAGTAATCCCTTGGCCCATAGGTAGAAATCCTCTCTTGGAGTCTTTCATATTGAACCGGTCAAGAACTTTGTCAATATAAGCTTCTTGACTCAATGCTAGTATCCTCTTGGACCTATCCCTATAGATCCGGATACCTAAGATTCGTTGTGCCTCTCCCAAGTCCTTCATTTGGAAGTGTTTCCCTAGCCACTCCTTAACGGAAGTGAGCGATGGAATGTCATTCCCAATGAGCAATATGTCATCCACATATAGGACAAGGAATACAACCTTACTCCCACTAAACTTCATGTATAAACACGGTTCTTCCACACTTCTAGTGAATCCGTATTGTTTAATGACATGATCAAAGCGATGATTCCAACTCCTAGATGCTTGCTTAAGACCATAAATGGACTTCTTGAGCTTACACACCTTCTTAGGGTTAGATGTATCCACAAAACCTTCGGGTTGTATCATGTACACCTCTTCTTCTAGAATCCCATTCAAGAAGGCGGTTTTGACATCCATTTGCCATATCTCATAATCATGAAATGCGGCAACCGCTAAGATTATCCTAATGGACCTTAGCATAGCGATCGGAGCGAAGGTTTCGTCATAGTGTAAACCATGAACTTGGGTGAAACCTTTTGCCACCAATCTAGCTTTGTAAACATCCACATGTTTATCCACGCCGATTTTAATTTTGTATATCCATTTACATCAAGAGGTCGCACTCCCTCGGGTAAATCCACCAAGTCCCATACTTGGTTCTCGTACATGGAATCCATTTCGGACCGCATGGCTTCTAGCCAAAGCGAGGAGTCGGGACTAGACATGGCCGATTTGTAGGTAGTGGGTTCATTACTCTCAAGAAGTAACAAAACACCATCCTCTTCGATGTTACCAAGGTAGCGATCAGGTGGATTAGAAATCCTACTTGACTTTCTAGGAATAATTACCGTTTCGGAGGAAGAGGGAATGCTATCCTCCACGTTCTCCTCTACCTCGTTCTCGGTTTGTGGCTCTCGAACTTCTTCAAGTTCAAATTTTCTCCCACTCTGTCTCTTAGAAATAAATTCCTTTTCTAGGAAGACAGCATCACGAGCCACAAACACTTTGTTCTCGTGTTTATTGTAGAAGTAATAGCCACGTGTTTCCCTTGGATATCCTACAAAAAGACATTTGCGGATCCGGGTGCAAGCTTATTGTCGACTTGATCTTAACGTACGCTTCGCAACCCCAAATACGCATGAATGACAAATGAGGGACTCTCCATGTCCATATCTCATATGGAGTCTTATCATTTTGCTTTAGTCGGGCTTCGATTTAGTGAAAATATCGCAGACAAGAGGGCAAAACCCCAAAATGAACTAGGAAGCTCGGTTAGACTCATCATTGACCGAACCATATCAAGTAAAGTTCGGTTTCTCCTTTCGGCCACACCATTTAATTGCGGTGTGCCAGGAGGAGTCCATTGTGATACTATACCACAATCTTTTAGGTGTGAATCAAATTCAATATTTAGATACTCACCACCACGGTCGGACCGTAGAGTCTTTATCTTTTTATCCAATTGGTTCTCTACTTCCTTTTGAAACTCTTTGAACTTGTCAAAGGCTTCACTTTTGTTCTTCATTAAGTAGACATACCCATATCTACTTAAGTCATCATAAAAGTAATGAAGTAGTGAAAACCTCCTCTAGCGGTGATGGTTAATGGTCCACACACATCCGTGTGTATGAGAGCCAAAACCTCACTTGCTCGTGTCCCTTTTCCCGCAAAAGGTGCACGAGTCATCTTGCCTAAAAGGCAAGACTCGCATGTACCATAAGATTCGAAACCAAATGGTTTGAGCACTTTTGATGAAGCAAGTCTCTTAATGCGTCTTTCGTTTATGTGGCCTAAACGACAATGCCAAAGGTAGGATTCGTTTGGATCACCCTTTTTGAGCTTTTTAGTTTCCATATGATAAACGTCATTAACATCATTTAAAACATAAATGCCTCCAATTGAAATGGCCTTGCCATAAACCACATCATTTAAAGAAAAAGTACAACACTTGTCCTTAATCATAAAACAAAAGCCTTCCGCGTCTAACGCGGAAATGGAGATGATGTTCTTAGTTAAAGTTGGTACAAAATAACACTTATTTAAATACAACTCTAAACCACTAGCTAAAGTGAGCACATAGGTCCCTACGACAACGGCGGCTACTCTAGCTCCATTGCCCATGCGGAGATCCACATCACCTTTTGCTAGTGCTTGCACGTCCCTTATACCCTCCAAATGGTTACAAAGGTGAGAGCCACATCCGGTATCAAGTACCCAAGTGGAAGTACAAGCATAATTAACGTCTATCACATAGAGAGAGGAAATCATACCAATAGGCGTCACACGCCCTTCCTTGAGATCCTCCAAGTATTTGGGACAACTCCTCCTATAATGCCCCTTCCCATTACAATGGAAACATTCGGCCTCGGAGAGCTTGACACTTTTTGCCTTGGGATTGCCATTCACAACGGCCTTCCCCTTTCCCTTGTCAATTTTCTTTGACGATTTCTTGAATTGGGACTTTTCTTTCCCTTTTCCTTTCTTGACTCCAAGAGACATGTTCTTTAACTTCATGGTTAAAACATCTCCTTTTTCACTCCCACTAGCCTCCATATCCCTCTCCGCTTGGGTGAGGAGTGCATGAATTTCATGGTAACTCTTATCCATACCATTCATGTTGTAGTTTACCCTAAAGTGGGCAAACTTGGTGGGGAGTGAGTGAAGGATACGATCCACCACAAGAGTTTTAGGAATCTTACACCCTAGACGCTCTAGGATGTCAACATATTCGACCATTTTAAGGACATGGGGACCAACCTTTTGGCCCCTCTCAAGCTTAGCTTCAAAGAAGCGTGCCGCCGCATCGTATTGACGGACTTTAGGTGTTTGTGAAAACATAGTGATCATACGAGTGAATATCTCGTAAGCATTTAAAGAAATGCATGATAGCTTGAGGTTTGGCGATATTGACCATATCAACACATTCTTGATATCATTCAACATCCTCACATAGTCATCATGGGCGGTCCGCACCGCCGATGAAGCTCTTGCACCGGGCTCAATAGGAGGAGCATCGGTCAAGTAAGTGAGCACATTGTCGGACAACGCGGCACTTTTGATGTTGGATTCCCATTCAAGAAAGTTACTACCGTCATCTTTTAAAATACATTTGTCCATTACGGACCTTAGCCATGAATCTTTGCCTAGTGAAGTAGTCGATGGAGTTGATGAAGTTGCCATTGCGAATTAAAATGCTACAACAAAAAGGGAAAATTAACATTCATTGTTTTAAAAATTACTTGTAAAAACATGTTTAGCAAGTTTTAGCATTTATATAATGACCTCCCACTAAATTATATAAATGATTCCAAGACCCAAATATTAAACAAAAATGAGCATCGCTTGGGCGAAACATCCCATAATTGCGTAAATTCGGTAAGTCACGTTGACTAATTCTACCTCTAGAACTCTTGGTCGACAAATTTCCTCAAATTTATCTACTAGCCCCGGAACACAAGACCGTCTTATATCCCGTTGAGTCCAACCAATTTTGGCGTGTGATAACCGCTTACCACCCTACTTACCCAAGGTAAAAAGAGAACACCCCGCTTGGGCGAGCGTGGCTCTAATGAACAAGAGATTCATAGGTGTTACTAATTGGTAAGGCTAATCTCAATTTTAGTTAAGTGAGAGATCTTGTCAATTTAGTCATAAATTCCTTATAAGTGAATTAATTCAGTGAATGTAAATGACGTGAATTGACAACCGCGAAAAATAAAATGCATGTGAATGGCGATTTTGGCATGCGCGAAAATAAAACAAGCAAACATGTAAGCATATGATTAAATCCTAGTATGGCCTTCTAGTTAATAAACAACTAGTCTATTACACTTCGGAAACCAACTCCTTGGTCCCTTGCCTCTTCATTCCTTAAGTGGCTCTTCCTTGTGGGATTTGGAACACCTTCCAAAAATAGACTCCGTCTCGTTGTAATCCGTCTTTTGAAACGCCGGTAAAAATAACTATTACAAATTAATTACATAGCTATTCCTATTATACATTAATTAATAAAATGAATAAAACTATTAATTAATTACAAACCGACGATACGAGATCGTATTTAATTACAAACAAATCGATATTCCCATTCATTTCGGGTAATAACGATTAAAAATTAACTAGGCCATACTAGGTACAAAAGATAAATACTTTAAATAAATGACAATCATTCATTCAACTTAAATAAATATGCTTAAAATGCTGTAAATATGATGCCAAAATCGCCCTACCTATCATTCATTGGTATCCATCTCGGTTTTGTGGATTTAATCGATTTTTAACATGTAAAAATCAATAATTAACTCTTAAATCTCATTTAAGTCCAAACTAATAGTCCAAACTGTTTTGAACCTCAAAATTAGTCCTCACTAATTTTATGACAAATTATTAGTTTGGTTTGGTGATAATTTGCTAATTAAATCGGAAAAATCATAATATTTAAGTAAAAATCCAAAATAATTGAAAAATTACCCAAACAATTGAAACAAAAAATTTTAGTATTCTGGAACACTCCCAAGAACACCAAAAAGTCATAAAAATTGCCCAAAAATTTCGGATAAATTTTGTGAAGAAAAAGATCGATATTTATCGGTTTTTAACCACTAAAACCAATAAATCATCAAAACAAAGTGAAAACACACATGCAAAATCACTTTTGACATTTAAATAATATTATTAAATGTACATAAATTTATCATGGGCAGAATCAAAAATTTCGAAATTATGATTAATTAATTTGACTTTTATCGACTTTTTACTCAAAAAATCAATAAACATGCAAAAAAATTCGAACCAACCTTCAACCTTTTGCATACAATCAGTAGAAAACATGCATGAAATACCATAAAAAGGCCATGCACCGAATCAACATTTAACTAATTTTAGTCAATTTTTCACTAAAATGCGACATTTTGACTCGGTTTTCTACCAAAAATCATTAAAATTAGCAAAATTACTTGACAAATCACCAAAAATTCCACAAACCTTTTGAGATCAGTAGGTATGCATGTCCCAAAAATTTCGTGCCAAAACCTCTTCTAACACAATTTTTGAGTTTTTACTAATTATCTCATAATTCATAAAAATGCTTAAAATCAACATGCAAATTACAAGCCTATGCTCTGATACCACTTGAAAGATCATAGATCCATATTAGACTCTCTAATAAAATAAATTTATCTCATAAATAGTTATTTATGTGATCTATGTAACATGCATGCTAATATGAAAGCATAAAAACAAAGTATAAGGAAAAACAATTTCCTTACATTGATTATAAGGTAAAATGGGCACAAATTAGTTCTCCTTACTAATTTGTTCTTGAGCTAAATATATGTGGATGATCCTCCTTGTATAACCTTCAACTAGAAAGTCTCCTCCAAGTAGCACCCAAGAACAACCCAAATAATATTAATAAGTAAGAACTAGTAACTTATTAATATGTGCCCTTGATAATAATACTAGTAATATTACTAACTATTCTTAGTAATAATGCATACTAGAGAATAATTGTAGAGAGATGGAGGAAGTTTTGTTCACATGCAAAATAATGAATTGTGTAAGAGAGGTAGTGTGAGCAAGTGAACAAATATATGGAGTGTGTAAGGGGGAAAGGAAGTGGCGGGTGGAAGGAGTCTTTAGTGGACAATTTTTGTTTTATATTTTTATCTTACATCACATGCAAAATGTAGTATAAGACATATATTATGGTAGTATACAAAATAAGGTAAAAATGATTATGTAAGTAATCATTCATTGCACTTATTTTACACGGTCCACATGACCATATACGGGTCCATGTTGGTTTTTTATATTTGTCGCACAAATCCGTGTAATTTTCATTTTAAACATCGTTTCATGTTTAAATGCTTCCATAATAAATTCGTCCAATTCACTCCGTAAATATACGTGTACCACTACACATATTATTTACGTACTAATATTAATCACATTAATCAATTAGTACAATTTTAGTAAATTAACAGTTAATTAACTAAAACCGTTTCCCAAAACTTATTATTTAATTATCGCATAATTAAATAATAATCGCCGCTCCTCGAGTTCGCAACTCGAAATCTCTCTAATACTAATCGACTAACCTCTTAGTTGATAAATCAAGGGACTAAATGAATTGTATCTCATACAATTAATTAGTTATCAATTGGGGTTCGTTCCTTTAGGTGTGACCGAAAGGGGTCAGTTGATCACCGCCGTCTCACGACAATAACGTCAAACTCTAGTCAGCCAACCGTTATCGATTTACGTTAATCAACTGACGAGGATCAAATAATTAAATATCTGATGATATTCTATTAATGAGATTTATTATGTTAACGCACTATTGTGGAGGACACTAGCTCCAACAAGAATGTCACGGACGAGGTTATGCCGATGTTGAACGCCCACAGTACCAGTACAAGAAATAGCGTGGTCCCCAAAAACATCACCAGCAAAAACCCGAGAGCAAGCAGGACATGGCCTAGATACCGTGAATAACGGAACACCCAGACGATACCCAAGCACACTACGGTAAGTCCTCTCGTTCATAGTCTGACCCAACCCCGAGATAGGAACCGCACGCAACCAATCAGATGAGTGGGAACCCTGCTGAGACTGCCACAAAGCAAGCTGGCATGGTGTCAAAGAGAAAACAGACTCTGAGGCAGTAGCAACCGTCGCGAAATAAATGTCTGCCAATTTCTTCATAAGTTTAGGGGCAGCAATTTCACTAGGGTTACCTAAGATACCAGAGCCTATAGTCGCGGTAAACACCTGCGCGGCATCGTCAAAAGCAGGGCCAGTAGTGTAACACCCCGGTTTATGAAGGAGCCTTTGGCAAGACATTCCCTAATAAACCGAACCGTTACCTACTCGGTTTCCCGAGGTAGTGAATAACAAATGAAACTCCAAGGCAATTTATATGAATACTTTAACTTAATTATAACAAAACTTCATTTACATCAAATTACAAGAATTAACATGAATAAAAGTGAAAGTCTTCTAAATAGTGATCTAGCTACTAAGTCTTCCGATCCAGTGTCTCACGCCCATCCAGCTCCCGTCCTATCTCTTAAACCTGTCAAGTCTGCTCGCCAATATTTGGGTCATCACAGGTGTTCACGAATACACAGGGTCAACCACGAGGTTGAGTAGGGAATACAACGAAACAACAAAGTATGATATGCATGCTCCTCCGTCACCTCCATCTCCACCTCAACTCATATCTCATATCTCATAACCCGGAACGCCCAGCCATACCGATCCCCGGTAGACTATATATATCGACCGTAGTCGATCTGCCAGCTCGCAGCTGAGGACACAAGGGCAGGTCCTGCAGAACCAGCTTAGGCCTTATCACAACATCACATCGTATCTCATCATCGTCACCACCACACCATCCTCTAACTCCAATGCATATGCAATGCTCAACAGTAATCAATGCAATATAATATGTATATCAATGAATGAAATCATGCCAGCTATCAAAATAATGAGATAACATGCTCAACACGAACGGTTCATTCACCCACACTCCAGTATATGAAACATAACATAAATCACAACCACGGACAAGTCAACGATCACAGCTTGGTAATATGAAACACAGCAAATCAACACAATTTAATAACACCGGTAAGTCAAGTGTATTTCCCTACCTCAAAACTGCAGTAAAAATAGTCAGAAGCTCAGTGATAATCCACAATAATTCGCCCTCTGAAAGATAATGAAATGATAACCAATTACTTAACTATTCCCGTTCCCAAAATAGAAGTTACTGAAAAATAGAATTTCTTAAAATGGAAACTTTCCCGATATAGTAACTCTTCCCTTTTAACAAACCCGACTCAAAATCCGTCTCTAATTATTTTAAAAGACTCGGGAACTTAAATTAAATAAATCATTTAAATGATTCGGGAATTTAAATTAACTACGAAATACGATAATTTAAACAATAAAGAAACGAATCAAAGCCGACTAAAACACGCCCAAACCCACGACTTCCAACCCGTTTCCCGAACTCCCACGCGCCCCCTACCACCGTGACAGCCGCCAGGTCAGACACCGGGTCTGACCTGAGCACCCACCAACACCCTCACCGGGGCGACTCCCGCCGGTGAGTCGATCGTGGCCACGAACTCCCCCCCGGTTCACTCCACCTCCCATGGTTGCCACCACAAGAGACCCCCGCAACACAACCCCACGCCCACCGCCGTTGTCAACAAAGACTCCACCCTATCACCACCACTCTGCTCCCCGTATAGCCACGTACACAGACACCATAGCGCCACCGTTTCGACCTCCCCCTAGTCCACGGTGGCACCACCCCAAAACTACCCACCTAAACCCGTCTGAAACCGTAACCCAAAACCCGTTTTGGCTACCCCTGTCGCTACCGCCTTTCACAACCACCACCACCACCCAAAACCCACTTGACCGCCACCAATAGGAGCGACTCAGACCACCCAACACCATTACCCCGACACCAACCACCCTTATTACCTCCCTGCGACACACCGAGACAACAACCACAACCTGACAACCAACAAAAGAGAAAAAGGAATGATGACTGCTTACCTAAACCGTCACGACAACCACCACCAGGGCCGCCTCACCACGTCGACAACCACCCTAAGCTCTTCCCTGCTGCGCCGTCAATGCCCACGCTCTCTCTCTCTCTTTCTCGAATTGCGTGAAGGCTGAGATATGGGCCGTTGAAAAGGGGTAGGCGGTTGAGGGAGTAGGGTTTAGGATGTTAGGGTAGAATTAGGTTAAATTTTAGGTTAGATGGTAAATGGGTCATGGGTAAGCGTGATTGGGTAAGTGGGTAAATGTTATGGGTCCGCGTTGTTGGTAAAAGAATTAGTTACGTGATCTCATTCAGTTAAACCGTCTTGACAAGCTTACGAACAACCCGATTCTAAGATATCAATACGACCAGACAATTACTCGACTCGATAAACAATATAAAATACGGGGTATTACAGTCTTCCCCCCTTAAAATGAACTTCGTCCCGAAGTTCGCTCAACTACCAAACAGATTTTCTAGTACAAGGATTCATGAACTCAAGCGGGTGAAACGGAATGTTACAAGTAGCTACAATACCAGAAGGTCCGAGGAGCTTAGCCTGCAAATCAGCAGACTGCAAACGGGAAGCAATAAAATCATAGTGTAAAACATCTCTCGCCGCATAAACACCAAGACCACCAAGATGAAAAGGGAATGTAGCAAGGCGTCACTGCCAATCCCCAAAACCCGGGCCGGACGCGGTGATAATACGTTCCAAGCTGGAACGAAGAGCAGCATCAAAAGGAAGATGGACCGACCCAAAAATACTGGGGGAGCAAGTACGTAAGGAGAAATAGAGCATAGAAATACCAGTACAAGCTCGAAGTAGAAGCAACTCACATTGCGGGTCCTCAATCCTCGCAACCAAGTCCATTAGATCAATGGTCTTAGTTACTCTCTTTGCCACAATCTCACTGCCAAAACCAGGACAAGTACTGACAGGTCCACCCAAAACAGTAACACCACGCAAGGGCCGAGCAATAGAAGGGGGAAAACCCCAGGAAGCCGACTCTGAGGATCCTTAACAGGCCAAGAGACCTCCGTCTTGGAGACATTAAGATACAGTCCAAAACGAGGGTCATCCGCCATAATCAAATCCAATACCTTCCCCACCTCCAATGTATCCCCCACGATGGTGCCATCATCCAAGTACCACGCCTGCATAGTGAGGTCAAAAGTGTCCCGGATTTTGCATACCAAGGAATGCAAAACCAAAGCGAAAAGCAAAGGGCCCAAACGATCACCCTGCTGGACACCCTGACAAGACCACAAGCAATGCTCCCCATAAAAAAGACGGGCAGGGCTGGAATAACAAAACTCCACCCAACGGGAAAGAACCGGGCAACGGCGCCGGACTTCCTTAAGCATGGTCGCACGATCAACAAGGTTGAAAGCATTATGGAAATAAACCAGCAACATAGAAAGTCCCATATCAGCACCCCGAGCCTCAATGAGCCGATTCAAGGCATGCAAGATATGTTGGAGCTTGTGTCCTCCACAAATTAGTGTGATAACATTTGTAAATCTCTTACAGGTTCACAAGGGTATACTTCGTATTTTTAATCAGTTGATTAACGATTACCTAATAACGGTTGGCTTGCTAGAAAGTTTGACGTTATTATCATACAGATGGCGGTGATCAACTGGTCCCTAAAGGTCACACCTATAGGATGTGTTTGAGAGATGTGGTTATAGAAATATAATCACATTGATGCCTAATATGACTAAACAGTTAGTCAATGTGTTTATGAGACAATTATTTAATGAAGATTAAATAATATTAGTTGAGACGAATTAACTGTCAATTCGTAAATTGAATATAATAAGTTATATTTAATTAAATGTATGTAATGTTAACTTGGACGAATTAATCTGTTAATTCGTAATTAAATGTAATCGGTTATATTTAATATCAACAAGATGAATGTGTCATAGTGGTAATAGTGAGGGTACACAAACCAAGAGGTCATGGGTTCGATCCTCACTAGATGACAATTTACACATTTTATACATTTTTGTAAAAACCGAAAAAAAAGAGAAATGGACCTCTTTTATTTCGGTTAGCATATGGGCCGAAAAATAAAATAAGAAAATCTACCCTAATCATCTATATAGTCGGTTGTATAGGGTGAAGAGGGATAGAATTTTTAACCTAATTTTTCCTAAGCCATTCTTGCCTCCCTCTCATCAAGAAAAACACAAAAAAACCTAAAATTAATCTGTTGATTTGGGGATCGATTCTAGCATAAGCACAAGTGGTATCAGAGCCAAGGCCACGAATTTTAATTTTGATGATTTTCATAAAATTGTATGTAAACATTACAAGGAATTTCGAAAAAAAAGGGTATTTCGGCTGAAAATTTTTTTATTGCCGAGAAGAGTTTTTTTTTCGGTCTGTTTTTTCGTTTTTTTTCTTTTGTTTGATGATTTATTTCCAATTTCATTTTTCATATCATTGTTTTAATCAGTTAAAATTATCATATGAAGAATTGGTAGATTTTGATTTAATGCAGATTAAGTTAAAATGCAAATAGAATCGTCATGTCGATGATATAAGAATTTGTTTTTGCTATATAGTTTTAGCATATACGATTAATCATGTTTATTAATTCATTTGCTAAATCATGTTCTAATAGCAACTGTAAACATTTTCTTCATCGAATTTTTGAATTAGGGCTTTTTGCCGCAAAAGAAAAAAAAAAGACGGCTTATTTTTTAGGGTTTGCCGTGAGCTAGAAGAAAAAAAAATTTCTGTTTTTGTTGCATTTTTCCAGAAATGCCGAGCCAAAAAAAATAAAAATAAGATTCTGTTTTTTTTTTTTGTTTTTTTCCTATTTTGCCGAGAAAAAAAAAAATGGAAGGGCTGTTTTTTTTTTTGGCCGTGAGCTAAGATTAACAAAAAAAAAAAAAATTTCCTGTTTTTTCTTTTTGCCGAGACCCAAAAAGAAGAAAAAAAAGTTTTTTAATTTTGTTTTGATTTTGGCCAATTAGTTATTGTGAAACGGTTCACAATTTAAAGATACCATATTATTTTAAAGCAGTTTAAAATTTTGATGGATTAAATTCATATTACAAGTTTAATATGAATTGAGATTGAAATTAATGTGATTAATTGAGGAATTGTCACTTAATTTAATTTTTAAATAAGTGGTTTGGATAAATTAATCAACATAATTAAGGAATTGTGTCATGTATGTTTAATTTATTTTTAGTTGATGCATTTTAATTTTGTTGAATGAATCGTTGAATGATTTTATTTACGTATTTTTTTTTGCAATCGGTTGTAATTTGTAATACTTAGTGTGGCCTTAGTCAAATTATGTTTTCGTAATGAAGGAAACATGATTTTTTTATGTAATTATGAGATCTCGAATCTCCTTTTTCTTTAGTTTTTGGGTTTTGAAATTAGAATATAATAAATAGGTTTATTATGTAAATTTTATTTATTGTATTTTTCAAAATAAGACTAAATATGGAGATTGGAGCTCACTCCCGCTACATGGATCAAGATGGAACATCAAGACAAGCTTCTCGGGTCCAAGGATGGATTCCAAACTTGTATTTATTGTTCATTTTGATAGGATAGGCCACACTAGGACTTTTATTGTTTTTACGTTTTCATTCTTATTGCTTTTCATTCACATGATAGTTTATGCATCATATTCCGCCTAAAACCAAACCACCTACTACTAAAATGCATGAAAATTGACTCATATAGGTTGTATGTTAGTTTTCATGGACATACGGATGTCACAGACTTTTAAGCCATCACCTTAGTTTATTTATTCTCGCATGCTAGATATTAGTTCACTTAAAATGAATTAAAACAAAGTTGATGGGATCTTCCTCTAAAACGGAAATTGAGACTAGTCTTTATAAGGACAAACAACTATGAATCCCTTCTTCGTCGGTAGGCATAATATGACCCCTTCTACGTTGGGTAAGTAGTTGTGTTGACTTAGTTTATCTCAACATTATAGTCCGAAGAGTTTCTCATGATTATGATGGACTAAAAGATAGAATTTACAGAAATTTATCGACCAAGAATTCTAACGGTAGAATTAGCTAAAAGGTTAGCTTATCAATTTACAGAGAATTGAGTCTTGGGATCATTTATATAATTCTTGAGGGAGGTCAATTGTATAAATGCTTGAGTCTTCGCGTTATGACAGTAGTTCATTAGACTTAAAAATATAAACGATGCACACGCTTATTTTTTTTATTCTTCTTCTCGCAGTGTAGAACACGTATATTTTGATAATACTGTAACAACTAAATGGCTGGAAATAACGAAATCCCAATGCCGAGTGTCACACTTGGACGCGAGTCCTGGCTTAAAATCTTTATGGACCAAATGAATCAGTTCACACGTCTGAAAAATGACGGGTCCAACTTTTGGATCGGGTGGCAAAGACTACGGAATCTTTGCCATTCCGACGGTAAGCTCAAGTACTTAATCGAGCCAATACCGCCAAACCCAGGCCCAAATGCAAGAATCAATGATATTGATGCTTATAGTGACTTCGCTATGGAAGCGGGTGCGATAAAGAACGTACTCATCTTTGCAATGGAAACCAATTTGCAGAGACGCTTTATTGCCCAAGGTGCAAACAAGATTTTCACCACGCTCACTAACGAATTCTCAAAACACCGAGGATCGTTACTTATGAGCATACCTGTCGCTTCTTTGATGCGAAACTCCAAAAGGGCCAACCGCTTAGCCCACACATTCTTCACATGATTGAGAATGTCGAGAAGTTGGAGGCACTTAATTGCAAAATCAGTGAGAGCATTGTCATTGACCGAATGCTTCATTCTCTTCATGATGGTTTTGCCCTTTTTAGGGCGAACTACTACATGAATGACTTGAAAAGGAGTCCTCATGAGCCACTCCCTTCTCGTACAAACCGAGAAGGATATGAAATTGAGTGGGAGCATGAAGCAGGATGTTCTCACGATTTCCAATAAAAGTAAGGGTAAGGGCACGACGAATGGCGACCTAGCTGTAGGTAAGCTAAAGTTTAAAAAGCCAGGAAACGGTAAGAGTGCGCCTGGTGAGACTAGTGGCTCACAGGGCAAGGCAAAGAGCAAGGGCGGTGACATAGAGTGCCACCATTGTCACAAGACTGGACATTGGAGGAGGAACTGTCCCGTCTACCATGAGGACATCAAAGCAGGCCGCGTTGTTCCTGTTGGTATGTCATCTTATATTCATATGATTGAGATTAACCATGCAAGTTTCGGAACTTGGGTACTTGATACTGGTTGTGGTTCTCATCTGTATAATCATTTGCAGGGCCTAAAGAACATCATACCTCTCGAAAAAGGTGATGTGGACCTGCGAGTCGGGAATGGAGCACGAGTTGCTGCTGTCTCGAAGGGAACATATGTAATCCAACTCCCTAGTGGTTTTGAGTTAATTTTAAATAACTGTTACTATGTACCCAGTTTGTCTAAGAACATTATTTCAGTTTCCGTATTTGCTAAAGACGGTTTTGCATTTTCAATAAAGGATAATAGCTGTATTTTCTCTTTCAATGAAATGATTTATGGCAAAGCAGTTTCCATGAATGGAATTTACAACTTAGACCAAACCACGGAAGTATTATACGTGAATAATAAGAAAATAAAGGTTGGTGACAAAGATCAAACCTATCTATGGCATTGTCGAATGGGACACATAAATGAGATACGCGTGAAGAAACTCGTCGATAATGGGACTATTCCCGCATTCGATTTTTCTACATATGGCACGTGTGAATCATGTCTCACTGGCAAAATGACTCGAATTTCCTTCAAAGGTGTTGGAATGCGCGCTAGTGACCTATTAGGACTCATACATACTGATGTTTGTGGACCTATGTCAATTACCGCTAGAGATGGCTATAGATATTTTATCACTTTCACGGACGATTTGAGTAGATACGGGTAGGTCTACTTAATGAAGCATAAAAGTGAGTCCTTTGAGAAATTCAAGGAATACCAGAACAGGGTTGAGAACCAACTGGGTAGAAAGGTTAAAGCACTCCGTTCAGATCGGGGTGGCGAATATCTTTCAAATGAGTTTGATCAACACCTTAAAGACTGTGGAATCGTTCTACAGTTAACTCCACCTGGAACACCTCAATTAAATGGCGTGTCCGAACAGAGAAATCGAACCTTACTTGATATGGTTCGATCCATGATGAGTCACACGGTAGTGCCTGATTCATTATGGGGTTTTGCTCTTTTGTCAGCTGCTCTTATACTTAACCGAAGTCCGACTAAAGCTGTCGACAATACTCCATATGAAATGTGGAAGGGAACGGTCCCTAACTCGTCCTTTATTCGGGTTTGGGGCTGCGAGGCTTATGTCAAGTGGAGACACGAGGATAAGCTCGGCCCACGATTGGTCAAAGCATACTTTATAGGTTATCCAAAAGGAACATTTGGTCATTACTTCTATTCGCCTACCGAACATCGAGTTTTTGTTGCGGCTAGTGCGACGTTCTTAGAGAAAGAATTTCTCGAGAACAAGACGAGTAATAGAACTTTCGAGCTGTCGGAGATTCCAGAACCAACAACCGAGGAACGGATGGAGGAAGTTATTCCTCCAACTGATGACACGGTTAATATTCCCGAGGAACCTAGGAGGTCGGGTAGAGTCTCTCATCCTCCGGACAGATACATTGGTATGGTCGAGGAGAATGACGTTTTACTCCTAGAGAGTAATGAACCCGCTACCTATAAAGGTGCTATGGCCTATTCCGACTCAAAGCTATGGCTCGAAGCCATGCAATCCGAGATGGACTCCATGTATGAGAATCACGTATGGGATCTAGTTGATTTACCTAATAAGGTAAAACCTCTACAGTGCAAATGGCTTTACAAAATAAAGCGTTCTGTAGACGCGCAACCAGATAACTATAAGGCACGACTTGTGGCAAAAGGTTTCACTCAAGTGCACGGATTGCATTATGATGAAATTTTTGCACCTGTTGTCATGTTACGTTCCATTCGGATAATCTTAGCGATTGTCGCATTTCATGATTATGAAATTTGACAAATGGATGTGAAAACCGCCTTCTTAAACGGTTATTTGGAGGAAGAGTTGTACATGGTGAAACCCGAAGGTTTCATAGATCCTGAACATCCTAAGAAAGTATGCAAGCTTAAGCGTTCCATTTATGGACTTAAGCAAGCTTCTCGGAGTTGGAATCATCGTTTCGACCAGGTGATAAAAGAGTATGGTTTCACTCGATCGGTCTAGGAACCATGCTTATATATCAAGTCGAGTGGGAGCAAGATTGTCTTCTTGATATTGTATGTCGATGACATACTGTTGATTGGGAATGACATTCCTCTCCTATCTTAGGTTAAAGAATGGTTGAAGAACCATTTCCAGATGAAAGATCTGGGTGAGGCACAGCGCATTTTGGGAATTCGTATCTACCGAGATAGATCATGACGGACGTTATCACTTTGTCAGGAGTCTTATTTGGATAAGATTCTTGAGAAGTTCAGCATGACCAACTCCAAGAAGGGGAACCTTCCAATGACGACTGGGATGCAGTTGAGCAAGTCTCAGTCACCCACGACGCCTGAAGGGATTGAGCGCATGAGTCGTGTTCCTTATGCATCTGCAATAGGATAGATCATGTATGCCATGATATGCACACGTCCAGACGTGGCATATGCATTGAGTATGACGAGTTGGTACCAAAAGACTCCAGGTGAAACACACTGGATAGGTGTTAAAAATATCCTCAAGTACCTACGGAGGACTAAGGATTGGGTATTGACTTATGGAGGCGATACTAAGCTATGCGCAATCGGTTACGCAGATGCTAGCTTCCAAACGGATCGAGATGACTCAAAATCTCAGTCCGGGTTCGTCTTCACTCTTAATGGTGCCTGCGGTCAGCTGGAAGAGTTCCAAACAGAGTGTTGTAGCAGATTCTACTACTGAATCCGAGTACTATGCCGCTTTGGAGGCAGCAAAGGAAGCGATATGGATGCGTCAATTCTTACAAGGACTTACGGTAGTTCCTAGTTCGAATGACCCGATCACCATCTATTGTGACAATAGAGGTGCCATCTTCCAGGCTGAGGAGCCAAAGTCTAGCAACAAATCTAGACATGTACATCGGAAAGCTCACCTGATCCGTGATTACGTGGAGCAAGAGGAGATAGTGATAGACAAGATCGCGATGGATGATAACATCGCGGATCCTCTCACTAAACCGTTGAATTATGATAAGCATGTAGGGAACGTTAATTCCATGGGAATTAAACATGTTCTTGAGTTGTAGTACTTGATTATGGGTTTGATACATTATCTTTTTCATATACTATTTATAACTTCATCGTTTTATTATAATATTTTGTTTTTCATGTGGATTGTACTGACAACATTGAACGCCACAAAGTGAACTGGATTACATTACATTTGTTTTGGTCCGTAATCGCCAATGTGAGCTGATAACTCCGGCTATTATATTGTGCAGTCGATTGATGGTGGGTTCAACGAGCCATAAGTCAAACGGTTGACTGATCGATCACAGATGCGAGATTATAACGATACCTCGTAGGACAACTTTTTGTGACAACGTAATGGAGTCCTAACTGTTTAAAAACATTCGGTGCCAGGTCGTGGATAGGACAGACATTGTGTTCCTAGAGTCGATTCTTTTGACTATCGACTGTCTCTTGAGATTAAGGCAGTTTTTGGGTGACTTTGGTTTCTTTCTCACGGTCCGTGAATCGGAGGCTAAGTAGATTTTTTTGGGTCATTTCACCGTGCTTACATCTGCAGGATTCGAGTTGAGGAAAATATCCAACCCTTATCAGGTATAGTTATTTCTCAGGGCCACTCGAGGAGTTGTAACTGAAATGCATGGCCATGCTCGAATGTTGATTCGTTTATCAGTTAAGTTACTCTCTAGTCGGGGAAACCACTCTTGATGATGATCACTTGTAAAATACGACCTTTGTGAATACGGATTTGCAAATTGTTTTACATTGAGTGGGAGAAATTTTAGGATATGAGAATCGGTTATCGCACATACACTTGGGAGGACAAGTGGGAGTTTGTTGGAGCTTGTGTCCTCCACAAATTAGTGTGATAACATTTGTAAATCTCTTACAGGTTCACAAGGGTATACTTCGTATTTTTAATCAGTTCATTAACGATTACCTAATAACGGTTGGCTTGCTAGAAAGTTTGACGTTATTATCATACAGATGGCGGTGATCACCTGGTCCCTAAAGGTCACACCTATAGGATGTGTTTGAGAGATGTGGTTATAGAAATATAATCACATTGATGCCTAATATGACTAAACAGTTAGTCAATGTGTTGATGAGACAATTATTTAATGAAGATTAAATAATATTAGTTGAGACGAATTAACTGTCAATTCGTAAATTGAATATAATAAATTATATTTAATTATATGTATGTAATGTTAGCTTGGACGAATTAATCTGTTAATTCGTAATTAAATGTAATCGGTTATATTTAATATCAACAAGATGAATGTGTCATAGTGGTAATAGTGAGGGTACACAAACCAAGAGGTCATGGGTTCGATCCTCACTAGATGACAATTTACACATTTTATACATTTTTGTAAAAACCGAAAAAAAGAGAAATGGACCTCTCTTATTTCGGTTAGCATATGGGCCGAAAAATAAAACAAGAAAATCTACCCTAATCATCTATATACTCGGTTTTATAGGGTGAAGAGGGATAGAATTTTTAACCTAATTTTTCCTAAGCCATTCTTGCCTCCCTCTCATCAAGAAAAACACAAATAACCTAAATTTTTACAGAAAATTTGGATCGATTTCTAGCATAATCAAAGGGCATATCTCATATCATCTTGGGTGCAACTGATAGGAGAATATCATTGCGATATTGTTCATAGGCCGTATTTGCTAGGACCGAATGTTATCTCTTAATCCTTTACTTTTGTTTATGTATTTTATTTTATGACTAGTGATCGTCTTCATTAAATTCGTTATAATCCTTGAATATAAAGGGATTCATACAGATAAATCCCACAAGATAGCCTCTCCTCCACCGGACACACCCACCCCAAACTGAAGACCAACAAAGTAACAAGACAAGGAAGGACCAACCAGAAAAGCACCAACCTTAGAGACAAGCCGTCTCCAAACAGTGCCAACAGTAATCGGACAAATACCACCACCTGGTTTAACAAGCGGCGTGAGAGGGGCGCTGGCAATGTACTCACCCAGAGCAAGAGGACACCGACCCTCAAGAAAAAGATTAACCAATCTAGTAATAGAAGCAATCAAATCATCAGAGATAGCCACAGCTGCGCCACTCAAACAGTCCATCAGGTGTTGGGCGCGAAAACCATCCCTCCCACAAGAAGTACCACATGGAAAGCTCCGAATCATATCCAAAACCACTGACGAAGAGGCAACCAGAGGATGATGATCCCCAGACAAAGGAGGCAAAGTAGGAGGCGGGGCAATAGGATGCTTCTCACGCAAGGCCACAAGAGTGGCATCGGAGTAGGGGGCAACCTCAGAGGAAGAGAGCACCCGAACAATAGCAGTATAGTGACCATCACAAATCTTCCTCCGACATTGATGGAGGTTAAGCTCACTCAAATCCAGATCCTCCTCTACAGCAAATAAAGAAGGACCCTCATCCAAACACTCCTGCAACAGCTGCAAACCCCCCCAGGTACCCCCCAAGCAAGGATAGCCCTGGCAATACTCTCCCCCTGACGCTGACGCCGAATAGCAGTCCTACACTCAAGATTACTCCGACGAGCAAAAGTCTTAAGGAGACAAAGTGGTAAAACAAGCAAACGAATCCAGCGGGAGAGATCACTAGGAGAACCAGCCACATCATCCAGGGCTCCTTTCAAAGCACGAGCAAACCCAAGACGACACTTAGGAGGAATAGATTTCACGGTGCGAAGGCCCAAAGACAATAAACGATCAAGCGAAGATATAGACCACTGAACAAGCCCAACACTATCATTAGAAGAAACCGAAGTAGAAGGAGCCAAAGGTCTTGGAATACCACAAATATAAAAGCTGTAGAGGCCATCAACACACTCCGGAGGCATCACAATATCACCCCGACTATGCCGACATCTAGCGCGAGTGGTACGGGTTTTAAAGCATACCCCACACAACCAAAGCCCAATCCGCTTCAATGTACTCTCGGCATTAGAGAAAACAGTCAGACTATCAACAAGAGTTTGACGCGTAAGCTCTAAAGCACCATCATGACAATGCCGGACCTGAAAATGTTTCTGCCATGTAGCCTTAGTAAGGCCTTTACCAAACCCATCCGGACACGCATGAAGACTCGAAAAAGGACAGTGAAACCGTACAAGTTCAGGCATGAAGGAACACACCACCAACCTGCACAGAAAACTATAAACCCACAACAAACACCACCCGAACGGAAACCACTAAACAGGCTCATGCACAAGAAGCTAAGAGCTCAAAATGTACCCGCTACCAGCATCCACAAGGGCAGCCCATCTGACCACCAACGCACCACCCACTGCGGTGGTGATCAATAAGCAGCCGACACCACCACAACCACAAAGGCAGGCGGCAATTGAACCCAAACCCCACAGCAGCCACAACCTGTTACAACAAAATAAACCAGTCCAACAGCACCGGCAGAGGTGGCAGCAGAGGTGGCCGGACAACGGAGCAAAGAGCAAAAGATAACAGCAACACGGGATGAAGAAAAGAAGAACCCTAACCGAAAAAAAAAAAGAAAATGGTAAATTTAATCTTAGCCTTCTATTTCCATTTATCCAATGGCTGAGATTTGTGAGCACAAACTCACCATAAGAACCAAACTCACGAGATCCCGCCCCCCCTCTCTCTCTCTCTCTCTCTTTATATATATATATATATATATATATATATATATATATATATATATATATATATATATATATATATATATATATATATATATATATATATATATATATATATATATATATATATATATATATATATATATATAGGCAAGTTCAAATGAGTCCACCTAAAGTGAATAAAAATTTAAATTTATGTTATAAAATTTTATTTTAAATATATAAATTTGATTTTTAAGTGTAACTTTAGTGTTCTACGAGTAAAACTTTAATGCTAAAAATTAAAATTTTAATTTTTTTAGACAATTTTTAATATAAAAATTTAAATTTATTTAATTTTACTGATTTATAAATGTAACTTTAATGTTTTATGAGTGAAACTTTAATATTAAAAATTGAAACTTTAAGTTTTTTAGACATTTTCTAATATAAAAATTTGAATTTATTTAATTTTTCTGATTTATAAATGTAACTTTAATGTTTTACGAGGAAAACTTTAATTGTAAAAATTGAAACTTTAATTTTTTTAGACAATTTTAATATAAAAATTTGAATTTATTTAATTTTACTGATTTGTAAATGTAACTTTAATGTTTTACGTGTGAAACTTTAATGCTAAAAATTGAAACTTTAATTTTTTGTAGACAATTTCTAATATCAAAATTTGAATTTATTTAATTTTACTGATTTATAAATTTTATGTAAATATTGTAATTTTATGAATGTAACTTTAGTCTTGTACGATTGTAACTTTAGTCATAATTTTTGAAACTTTTTTCTGTAGGAGTGTAACTGACACGGCTGTCGCAACCCAAGGCAGCATCGTTTCCGCTCCAAACCCACTCATCTTCTAAATGCAAGCAAAAGGGACAGTTCCAGTCTCAATTATGCTACTTTCGGATCCATTCCTGCAATTAAAGTCAAACGAACCAAAGTAGAATATTCGGGGTATTTCGTAGCATGAAATTACGAGAGTAGCATAGGAATACGTGCATAAGAGGCCAGAAAGGACTATATAAAATGCACGTATCAAATCTCCCCAAACCGAACCTTTACTCGACCTCGAGTAAACTAAATGCAAACTAATGGAACGGAATAGAAAACTCGGAGCTAGCTACAAGTTGTCTACTTAAACCGGTTTAATGCAAACAAACTGACACTTATAGTAAGACTAGTCAAATGCAAACGAGTTGTATGATGTTTATAATAAAGTTGAACCGTCGACCTTGCAAGACCTTTAATAATGGACTCTCACGGGTCACTCTTCTCTCATGAAGCAAAGGGTAAGCAATTTAAATGTAAGAGAGAAAGAAATATAGTCGCTCACCTAAACTACGACCCACATAGACATGCATGCAGCTAATATGATAGACAATTCTATCTACCACACATACATTCCAACCAAACAAGGTCCCGTCACAGCCGAGGGCTTACAAAAATACAGAAAAGTGAGGCAATGGGTAAGAAAAGGCAAAATATTTTTTTTGGAAATGTGAGGGTATAGGCGGCCAAGCTAGTACCTAAACAGAACCAAATGAACCATATCCGCTTCTTAATCCATCGAAAATAAGCACAATGCCCTTAATTCGGCATATAAACTCACCAAACCGCATAAAATCAGCTCCTCAAAAGATAAAATGATCGCAGAGGAGCAAAAACAGTTAACAAACAAATTCTTTTTTTTTCATTTCTCTTTTTCTTTTTTTCTTCTCGGTTTTTTTTTTCTGATTTTTTTTTTCTTTTTTCTTTTTTTCAATTCATCCTCTTTCCTCCATAAATTGCCGACTCCAAATCATGCAATACAAACCAAACTTGGAACAATAAATTGTATATCGCAAAAACATACACTAACTAGCTTGACACGGCAGGCTAAATTTGGAATGTAGTTAAGGGTCAAAAGGCAAATTTGGCTAATAGTGGAGTTAATTGGGTAAAAATGAAAGAAAGGGAATGTAAGCACCTCCCTGCATGTGACACCAACCACAAACCCGAATGTATGTAGGCAAAAAGCAATTGAATTTCATATACGTGCAAATTAATGAAACATGCTATGCAAGGAGTAACTACTCACAATCCTACATGAACTGGTCATAAATGACACCAGTTTTTGAGGCTCTAAAACTTAGAAATTATAAGTAGTTTGCCAAAATTATCAGGTCAAGTCTATTTGATCAGCTGTACTTTTAACATTAACTCGTAGATATGCAAAATGTCAAAGCTAAAAAGATACCAATTTATCGCAAGGGTTAAGTGAAATGACTAAATGTAGTGCAATTTCATCACTGAAATCCACCGTTCCTACTCAACCTATATGCAAAAATAAACATGATATTTTTTGAATTTTTTCGAATTTTATAAATTTTATGAGATTTTCATATTTTTTGAAAATAAAAGACAATGCAAGCGGAAAATTAAACGTGATAACAGAAATGCAATAAAAACAGTATGCAGACACAGATATGGGTGCATATACCCTACCCAAACCAAACTGTACAATGCCTCCATTGTACCAAAAAATAGGGAAAGGAAATGCAAACTGAAAAGAAGAGTGAAGATGCGGAAAACTTACAAGATAACGCAAAATAGGGACCTCCCCAAACCAGCTAGCAACATGGGAGGTCACAAACAGCTTCATAGCAACGTCATTGGAAACAAATCAAAACGAATCTATTCGATCGAGAGTGCAAAGTACTCGATCGAGTAGAATGGGCTGCAAAAGTGCTTGATCGAGGAAAAAGGATTACTCGATCGAGATGTCAGTTTCGGTAGGTGCTCGATCGAGGAAGATAAGCGTTCGATCGAGGGAGTCAAACACTCGATCGAGTAGAAAATAGCTCGATCAAAAGCTCCCTATTGCGCGTACTCCTAGGCGTCAGTGAAGCACCTGCAAAGATGCAAATAACAACCACAAAAATGACCAAAAACCACCAAGGCGATCGAGTAGAATAGTTTATAGTTGTAAAAACCAATTATTACACACACACAACAAAAACTAAAATGTTTGTAAATCAATCGAAAAAAAAATTAAACACCGGGTTGCCTCCCAGACAGCGCTAGTTTCAGACAGGTCCCAGCTCGACCTCTTCTTATCTTCACCTCAGCTAACCCAGTGGTCACAATCAAAGCAATTCAAAGCTCTTAAGAACTGGTCATAGATCTGCGCATGTGCTACACAAAAGCATAAGTAGCACCAAAATAGAAAAGGAGCATATAACAGCAGTCTAAGGTACCGTCTCAACCTAACAAATTTCCGATGACAAATATGGTGAAAAATTATTAACTTATTTGTCCAACCGGGAGAGGGTGGAGCATCAAAACAGAAAGCAGAAGTCCCATGAGGTAGTTTACTATCAGCCATAACAATAACCATGAAGTTATCGTTAACCACCTCAAGTCGGTCGCTTCTAATGTCGGAATCATTGGCAAAAGAGTATATTACCTCTACCGTGCTAGAAACATTCGTGGACTCAGCTACCTTCTCGTTCTCCTCCCTTTTGAGTTTTGTCCCATAAATCGTAGCCTCTAAAGCATCCAGCTCGGCTTTCCAAATGGGAGATTCAGCATAACCATTATTTTCTTTTACATCGTCATCCGAAACTGGCCCAAATGACATAGCAAAAATGGTACTCGATCGAGAGCTTTCCTTATGAATATTACTCGATCGATCACATGTAACTTCTCGCTCGAGTGGTTCTTCGTGCAAAGTGTTCGATCGAAGGATGAATTCTGTTCGATCGAGCTCTTGTTGCTGTACAGTGCAGAAGTCTTTGTATGATGCATTATTTTCAGATAAATCTTCAGATTCCGAGTAATACATATCATCATCGTCAATAGGCAACTTAGGTCTTTCATGGGAAAGACCGCTTTCGGTACAAGTAGCATATACCATTTTTGAGTGCCTAAAGTCCAACTCGGCAGCCAATTGAGCTATTTGAGACACAAATTCCTTGATATGAGCCTCTCTAGATTTATCATTCTCTTGCATTTGAAGTGCTAGCGTCTTCACCAAAGACTTCAATTCAGCAATCTCTTCTTTCTTCTTATCAGGAGGAGAAGCTTGTTGTTGCGGTGACTATATAAATGGAGGCTTTTGGTAGCCTCGCTGCTGAAACGGATGTGGCGGCACATATGCATAGGATTGACTAGCTTGTCTACGCTGCGTAAACGCATAGACTTCATCGTTCTTCGCCAAGCAAATAACAGCATTGTGCCCAGCAGCACCACATCTCTCACATTAGACCACCTGTTGTACCATAGGATGGAACATAGGTGGAAGATCAAAGGTACTCAAGCCTTCCCTTTGATGATCTTTTACCTAGACCTGTCTAGGTAGGACCTGTAGGACCTATCAAAACAGCACTAAAGGAAAAAGATAAGAACTGCCTAAAGGAATAAATCCCTTGAGGCTAAAGACAGACAAAAATAAACAAGTAAATAAAATAGTTACCTCCCAGGAAACGTCGCCAAAATTTGACACGGCTGTTGCAACCCAAGGCAGCAGCGTTTCCGCTCCAAATCCACTCATCTTCTAAATGCAAGCAAAAGGGACAGTTCCAGGCTCAATTCTGCTACTTTCATATCCTTCCTACAATTAAAGCCAAACGAACCAAAGTAGAATATTCGGGGCATTTTGTAGCATAAAACTACAAGAGTAGCATAGGAATACGTGCATAAGAGGGCAGAAAGGACTATATAAATTGCACGTATCAGTAACTTTATACTAATTTGAATTTATGTAATTTAAATCCTTGGCGAGTAAAATTAGTCCATATCAGAGCGTAACTTTAGTCCATATAAGCGTAACTTTAGTCCATTGGCGAGTGAAACTTTAATGCTTGCGAGTCATTTTATATAGTCGATCCGCCGCCATCAACACCGCTAACCGCCGCCGCTGCCAACCAATAACGACCACCTCCTTTGTTGCCAGCCCAAACCACCACTACCACTCCCACCACTAGCTGCTCACCCACACACGACCCACCACCACCACCACGGTCCACCCGTGACCACCACCACCAACAACAACCCGGAAAAAAAAAAGCGAATCTGAAAAAAAAAAATGGACAACTCCACCACCACACCTACAACAACTCCACCACAGTCCCATTATATTCAGAAACCACAACCACCACTCCAAAAAGTGTTAATCTGAAAAAAAAAAAAAACAATAAACAACCAACAACAACAACAAACACTTTTTTCAGATATGAAAAAAACAAAAAAAAAATAAAAGGGAGACCACCACCACCAACTCAATTTCAGATCTAAAAAAAAAAAGCAAAAGGGAGAACACCACAAACCACCACCACCGACTCATGCCCACTACCACCACCACGATATCCCCATAGATCTGAAAAAGAAAAAAAAACAGAGAAATGAGAAGGGAGAGAGGCAGCAGCCACCAACCGCCACCAACACCCCCACCTGACCCACCATAGCACCACGACAACCACAATGACTCCTTTATCCGATCTAGAAAAAAAGAAGGGAGAGAGGCGGCAATGGCACCACCACGACAGCCCACACCAGCATAAGACGGGATTGGACAAAATTAAGATCTGAAATGGAAAAAAAAGAGGGAGTGCGGGTTGTGCCAAGGAGGCAGAAGAGGATAGGATGGAGGCGTGGCAAGGAGGCAGAAGAGGAGATGAGGCTTCGACGGCGGCAGGTGAGGTGAGAGGCGGT
The DNA here is from genome assembly GCF_048544455.1 of Silene latifolia. Taxonomy (NCBI): domain Eukaryota; kingdom Viridiplantae; phylum Streptophyta; class Magnoliopsida; order Caryophyllales; family Caryophyllaceae; genus Silene; species Silene latifolia. The sequence continues at coordinate 172,015,092 of NC_133534.1, read as the reverse complement.
GGTAGTGGCAGCGGCAAAAGATAATTGTAAAGAATGGCGGTGGTTATGGGGGTAATGGTGTTTTATGGTTGTTGGTGGTAAATCTGGTAAAGAGAGGGGGTGGGTGGCGGTAGTAGTGGCGTGGGATGGGTGGTGGTGGAGGGAGAAGAGGAGAGAAGATGGAATTTAGAGAGAGAAGTAAGAGTGAAGGGAGGAGTTGAAATGAATTAGTGAGGGAGATTGGTTAGGGTTTTTATGTTTTTAGAGTTGATCTTGACCCTTTATTTTATCTAGATCTAAGGGTGAAAAATAGGACTTATGGACTCATCTATTCTAAGGGGACTCTGGTCGGACTTTCGTTTTCGGTTACTTGTCGTTAGGATCACCTAGACCAAAACAATATTTATAGCTTCACAAACTACTCTACTATTAGTAAAGGGGTAAATAAAGGTCGGATCCCAAGGAACGGATATTATGTAGGATTTTCGATTGCAAGTAGTGATGTCTAAGGGTGTCATAATTTGGGTTGAGATAAGAAGATCACTAAACTAAATAACAATGTAAATAAACAAGCAAGATGATTAAAATGAGATGTAAACAATTGATTAAAAGCACTAGGGTGTCATGGGTTCATAGGGGATTCATGGGAATTGATCATACAAACATATTCTCAAATTATAAGCAAGCAATTATTGTTGTGATAGGATCGAGTTGGTTTATATCTTACAATCCTAGGAAGGTTTGGGTCCCGGAGCCGAATCGATTAGATTGTATAACACCTACAAGTTGACTTAATCCTCCCTACTCAACTATATGCATGGTCTAATGAGACTCGAGTTGGTTTATGTCTTACAAGTCTCATTGAAAAGGTAAGTGATGGGTAAAAAATGCAAGGATTCATAGGCTCGCATTTCATCAAACATAACATGTGTATAAGTTGAGATCACAACAAGCAAGCAAATAAATTATGTGAACATATTAGATTAAGCATGAATCATCCCCCATGTTGGTTTCCCCTAATTCCCCATTAACCCTAGTTAAGGAAACTACTCACTCATTATCAAGTTTAACATGCTAACAAGGTTGTCAAACATATTAACAAAGCAAAACATGATGAATGAATGGAGAATGATTAACAATAATTAAAACAAGGGGTAAGAGAATTATACCTAATGATGATTCCAAAATAATAAGCAAAGAATAATAGAAGTACTTGATTATTGATGGAAGGTTGTCAATCTCCCAATAATACCCAAATAATCTTCAATTACCCAAAATAACTGATGAACAATAGAGAAATTAAGGAAATGAGATTTGTATTAATTTTTAATTAAAAGTTGATTATAAGATTAAAATGAGATTGGGAAGAACATAAATAATATTAAGGATTGATGATAATCTAATTAGTACAATGGGGTATTTATAGTGAGGATTAGGTACCTAAATTAGGGTTACTAAGGGCTTAAATGACGATTAAGACCCTTAAGAAAAGTTGAGGAAATGCTCCTCTCGAAGGAAGATGCTAGTCTTCTTTTTGCTAGTCTTTCAGAAATATGCGCATCCCGAGTGGAACAAGGAAGAGACGTGTTGTACTGGGCAGGAATCCGAGCGGACAAGGGGTCGGGACGAGCGGATTGTAGTGGTGCAGGACGAGCGGATTGTGTGGTGGGACGCTCGGATTGTAGAGGTCTTGGACGAGCGGACATGGTGGTGAGACGCTCGGATTGTAGAGGTCTTAGACGAGCGTCCTGAGGCTGCGACGGGCGGATTGTAGTCCAGCAAGCTTCTTCCTCTTTTCTTCTTTTCTTCTTCTAACAATCCTCAAGGATCTTGTCGATGATGCAAGGATCTTCTTCATCATTTCCCATCTACTACATTATTTACATAGGCCTTCTAGTCTTGTCTTCACTTTGATGCTTGGTCATTAGATTCGATCAATTTAGCTCCATTTTGTCATGAAAATGCAAGGTTTGCACTCCTCTCCTACCAAGGAATCAAAACCTCAAAGAATATGCAAAACAAAGGACTAAAGATAGTAAACGACCTAATTATGCACTAAAAAGTATAGGAACGAGGCTAATTCGGGGACTAAATATGCTCAAATATTGGTCACATCAAATATCCCCAAACCGAACCTTTGCTCGTCCCGAGTAAAGAGGTGACAAAATTAGGAACCTTATTTAAACTAACCTACTAATATAACCGATATGAGACAATTAGCGGGTCTCACTGCGCCCCTTCAACTCACAACAAGACAACCATGAGGTAGGGTGCCTTCTTGCAAGGCAAGGTGGGGCTTGCCAAAATGGCGACACATCCAAGCATTAAAGCACACAAAATTAAGTAATGGATGCATCAAAAAAAGAATAGCCACTTTCCTCATATAAGTGGCGGAAATTATGCAAAAGGGAAGCAATTCAAGGGTACACACTCCTTCATAAATATGGTTTCTTCAAACTACTAAGCTTAGAAGGATACCAATAAATCACCTCCAAGTTGTGTCAAGCTAGGGTACCTTTGTCCTCAATCGTTAAATGCTTTCATCAAGAGTAGACTCCTTATGGTGTTAGAAACACTGGAGGATCGCGGAATTCCCCTTCTTGCCTAGACAAGAATAAGGGTCATCCCCTCTCTACCATGCACAAAAGTGGATTCGATGGAAAAGGGATCAATAAAACTTGAGTTTCATTTGGGAGTTTGCTTTTGTTGTTGTTTTTCCCCCCAATTTCTTGTGGCATATAACATTTGAGAACACTTTATTTTTGCCATTTCTTTTGATGTTTGGCATTTCAATACTTGACAATTTCAACTTTTCTTTGCATTTCTTTTTGAACATTTTCAAAGTCACCCCATTTGTAGGGAGGGTGCTTATATTTGAAGCTTTAGGAGTCTATTTTTGCTCCTCTTTTCTTTTGATGCAATTGCAAACTTTTTGACTTTTCATTTCATTTCTTGAACTCAAATTTGAACAATTGTTTTTGTGCCCATTCCCATTTTGATGACAAAATGTGGTAGAACATGGATGATGGATGGTTGCATGGTTTCAAAGGTCACCTTGGAATAAACGGTAGCCAAGGAGTTATCACACCACAAGGTACTCTTGACTAGGCCTTAATCCATGGGTCAAAGGATACTAGTATGACACATCCTAGGGTGTTTTACAAGTATTCTAACAAGCAAATTCTTAAGAAGAAAAAGTATCTACAAGGGCCTTATATACACTTGTCAAGTTTCCCAAATAGATCGTTTCACAAAATTTTTCTAACATGCAACTATACGCCATGATGAAACTAACATATATACATCCTAATGCATATGCTTCTACCGACTAGTATGTCATATAAACTAAATGCAAACCTAAATTCACATTGTTTTTACCGCATTAATCAAAATAAAGCCACATAGTCATTAACATAAAGAGGAAAAAGAATATTGGAAAGATCATACCATGCGGTCTTCAATATCCTCATGTGTCGGATGTGGCGTAGTCAATCAATGTGAACAAGGAGGAACAAACACAATATATACAAACAATATATACAAGACTACACTACAAAGGAAATGAACTTGTTTTTGGATTTTTCAATTTTTTTGTATTTTCGAAAATTTTTAAATTTTTTTGGATTTTGTTTTAAAAGTCAAGTTATAATTTCCTATCCCGACACTAGTATGGGCATTGTCCTCAATGGCCAATACGATAGGAAATTATGCAATTTACATGAACATGCATGATTTCTAAGCTAAATGCAAACTATACAAAACTACACTACATGGTGCATGTGTTTTTGTTATGGTGGAGAGCATAATTTAGATTAGCTCCCAATGTATATGCATAAACTTCCCCAAACCAAAATAGACACTATTTCTAATGTCAAAAATTTTGGGGGAGTTCATGCACATAAAATGCAATGCATGAAACTAAAATTTGTCATTTTGGATTTTGAAAGTTGGGAACAGTAAAATGAACACCTCAATGAAGCCAAGGTGTTAGTCCTCTAGTGTTGCTAGGACTCCGCAAAATGATCAAGATAAAATAAAAACAAGAGAAGTAGACAAACCATAAAGGAGGTGTAAGAATGTAGGAGCCTCCAAAAGCTTGCTAGTCCTCACCCATCGTGTCATCATTATCATCATCTTCCTCACTCGAGGCATCATCAACCTCCATGGATGTGGAGTCATGTACACTCTCATTTTCACTCTCTTGTTCTTCCTCACTTTCCTCTTTTTCTTGAACTTCTTCATCGTCACCTTCTTGGTTACCACTCTCATCAACAACCATCTCCTCTCCACCCGGTCTACCACCACTAGAAGTCCTAGGAAAGAATACCTCCTTATCTACCCAACTAGGCAAGGGACAAGATGGATCGAGAAGTCCTTGCCTAGTAAGATGTAGGAGGGGCGGATATTGGGCCTTGTAAGCATCAACTCTATCATTGTAAGCTTGTTTATGCATTTCCTTCATTAGTAGAGTCAAGTAATCGTTTCCCGCCTTGGCATTTTCGGGGTTGAACTCGTGGTATTCAAATGGATAAGGTGGGGTGATAATGGAGGAGGAGAACTCGACAACTTCTTCCCCTTGGTGTTGAATGATGTATTCGGTCTCTTCGGAGAGTGGGAGAAGGTAATTTGGTCTATGAACATTCAAGCGGCAAATTTTGTTAGGCGATGTGAAGGATCTAGCTTCATTCGTCAACCACCCAAATTTGTTATCAAGAGTATCATTCTTGACCCATTTGAACTTTAGAATCATGGTGGGCAAATCGATAAGATGGTCTCCTTTTACCGGTGTATAAGTGTTATTCTTGTTGAAATCCCGGTTAAAATGCTTAGCCAAATAGGTAACTAATCCTCCATTTGTAATAAAGGCCGTGCCTTCTTTGCCACAATCATCATTAAGCCATCGATCAATCAAAAGTCGTAAAGCATTGTATGGCTTGGTAAACTTTCTCCCAATGTTCAAAGAGATGATTTGTGCCTTTCCTAGCTATCAAAGTATTCCCAATGACCTTATGCCATACTTTAATGCCCGGATGATGGACTAAGAGAGCACGACAATCATGATAAGGTACGAATTTCTTTCCGGAAATGGCCATCCAAAGAGGAGCGGGGTCATACTTGGTAGGATTCTTTGTAAAAGTCGCATTATCACTAAGGCCAAATATCTTACCCATTTCGTCATAAGATAAGCATCTATCAACATTTTCAAGATGAAACTCAATAATGGTTCGGGTCTCCACCTTTGTGACTTTCAAAGAGCTCAAAAACTCTAAGGTGAGGGAGGAGTATATCAATTCTTGCATTACAAACAATTTACTCAACCCCATAGACTCGAAAAAGGTCTTAGTTTGCTCAAGAACACCCAATTTTGACAATGCATCTTCACAAATGAACTTAGTAAGCATGATGGTTTTCTTAGCAAAGAGAATAAATTTCTTTCTATGGGAGTCGGAAGTGAAAATTACCTCCGGATAATCGGCTAATTGTTCAATGACCGTAGTGGTAGAAGTAGTAGCTTCCATAGGAGGACCTTGTTCTTGAATCTCCAACCTTGCATTATGAACTACCAATGCCTTTGATGCTTGTTTGTCTTGAAGAGCTTGTTGCCTCTTAGAAAGTGTCTTATTTTGGGGTGCCTTGCTTCCACCTTTTGTTCTTGCCATACTCCTTTGCTTAGTAACACCAATGAAAGCTTGAAATCTTCAATTTCTAGTAATGCCCAAATCGATTTAGGATAGATGAAGGTTGCCTTGTATCCTAAAAATCAACTCAAAACTTGAAGATTTTGGTGTTTGAATCACTTGTTTTTGCTAAAGGAGTGATTAATTTTTGTTTTGAGGAAGTTGGGGATATTTGATGTGGTTGATTTTGGTTGAGAAAATTGGGTTTTGTTGATGGAGAAGATGAGGGTTTTGAGGTTTTGGGTAGTGGTTGTGTTTTGAAATAATGAAAATGAATGGGAAAGGAGGGTTTAAAAGACCCTTTGTTTTTGAATCGCAGAGGGAGACGGGCGACTTCAGTATCAGGACGCTCGGATTCTTTAATTTCTGGGTTCAGAAAAAGACGCATGGGACGAGCGGATTGCAGGAAGGACGAGCGGATTTCTGAGCTGAGACGAGCGTCTTTCGCTTAGGACGCTCGGATTCCTTTCCAGTGAAAAATCCCAAATTTTAGCAGTAAAAACACGAGCGTCTTTCCTCTTGGACGACCGTCCTGACTGAGACGAGCGGATTCCTTGCTGGGACGCTCGGATTCACAGTCAGACCCAAAAATAATTTCTGCAGCTTCATAAGACGAGCGTCTTATGCCTTGGACACTCGGGTTCTTTCAAGACGAGGGGATTATCCGTCGGGCCGCTCGGATTCTTCCTCGACCACATGGATTCAGGTCCATCCGTGGGTGCTTCGTAACCCGTGTCATTTCATTCTTTAATTCTTGTGTTCTTCATTGTAGGGGCACTACAAAGGCATGAATAGCCTAGGCAATTGCTATCCCCACACTAAGGCAAAGCACTACACATCAATAAACTCATAAGACCCTCCCTCACTTCTCTCAAAATGATGAAAATCTTGATCAAGGCATAAAAATGTAAATCCAAAAATGACAAAAATACAATAAAATAATTGAAATGCAAGTTAGGGAGTTAGAATATTTACAAATGGTGGTTTAGGGAGGACTCCACCAAACTCTCATCCAATTTGAGATGTCAAGGGGGCATGTTTAAGGTGTTGTTGATGTTACTCAACACCTTGAAGAAGTAGTCAAAAGCTTGCTCATTATCATGATAAAGATCCTCAATAGACCTTTGCACTTGTTGTTCTCCATGATGGTCTTGGGTCGTAGCATTACCAATATAGGGATTGAATATCCCTTCAAACTTGTCATCCCAAAGACCGCATACTTCGTCTACTTGATCATTAAAAATGTCTTGAGTTGATGAAGACAACTCTCCTTCTTTCTTGTCTTGGCCAATGAGGCCTTCTTCTTCACTTGTCATGGGTGAGCTTTTCAAGCTCTCAATATTGTAATTTCCTTGCTCTTTTGATGGAGCATCATCAACTTTATTTTTCCATTGAAATTTCAACTTCTTTCTATCATCTTTCTGGCTATAGTGATCAACCATAAAACGTGGCTCATGCAATCGGAGAGCTCTCATAGTCTTGTCAAGATTGAAAGTGATGGTTTCATCTCCCACTTCAAGGGTGAGTTCTCCATGCTTTACATCGATCACCGCTCCCGCGGTGTGCAAGAAAGGTCTTCCTAAAATAATAGGAATGTTAGAGTCTTCTTCCATGTCAACAATAACGAAATCCACCGGGATGAAGAATTTTCCAATTCTCACGGGAACATCTTCCCATACCCCTAAAGGTGTCTTTGTTGATCTATCCGCCATTTGAACCGTGATGTTGGTGCATTTGAGTTCCCCCATGCCTAGCCTCTTGCTTACTGAATATGGCATAACACTCACACTTGCCCCAAGGTCACATAGAGCTTTGTTGATCGTGGTGTCACCAATAGTGCATGGAATGGAGAAACTTCCCGGATCCTTGAGCTTTGGAGGTGAACTTCCTTGAAGAATGGCACTACTTACTTTAGTAAAAGCAATAGTCTCAAGCTTCTGGATTGATTTCTTCTTTGTAAGGATATCTTTCATATACTTTGCATAGGCCGGAACATGATTGATCAATTCCGTAAATGGAATTGAGACTTCTAAATTATTCACAATCTCCATGAATTTTCCAAGTTGGTCATCAAACTTAGGCTTAGCTTGACGACTCGGGAATGGAAGTTAATCACAATAGGCTACTTTTCTTTGGCCTTCTCTTCATCCTTATTTGAAACTTCTTGAGTGGTGGGTTCTTCTTCTTTAGAGTTTTCAACAACTCTTTCCTTGTCACTAGCATTCACAACATCTTCATCAACGGGCTTCTTCGGCCCTTTATACCTTGTACCACTCCTCAAATGGATGGCACTCACCGGTTCTTGTCTTGGGGGATTACCTTGAGGTGGTAATTGCCCCTTTTGTCTTTGTGAACTTGAATATGCTAATTGAGACATTTGGGTCTCCAACATCTTTGTGTGAGCTAGTATGTTGTTAATGGTGATGTCTTTTGCTTGGCTATCCTTTTGCATTTGAGTGAAAAACTTTTGTTGGTTCTTTTGCATTTAGAGGACCGCTTTTTGAACATCAAAACCTTGGTCATTTAATTGAGTGTATGGAGTTTGGTTTTGGAAACCTTGGTTTTGGTTGTAAAAGGGTCTTTGATTTTGGTTTCTCATTGGAGGTGGGGTGTATGTTGGTTGAGGGTTCTGAACATTTTGGCTTTTGTATGAGAGATTTGGATGGAATTTGGTGTTTTTATTGTAATAGTTGGAATAAGGGGTACCACTCTTGTATGCTTGAAAAGCATTTACTTGCTCACTTGTTCCCCTACATTCACTTTGGTCATGTCCCAAAGTTCCACAATTCTCACATATTCCACTTGAAATTGATGAAGATGCCACCATGGCATTAACATGTTGCTTTGGCGATTTTGAGGCTTCTTCAAGTTTAGCCATAGCCTTCTCAAACTTCAAATTAATGGTATCAATATGAGCACTAAGTTGAGCACCCAATTGAGTAATAGAGTCCACTTCATGCTTTCCTCCTCTAGTAGCCTTCCGAGGTCTACTATATTGTGAGTTATCGACCGCCATTTCCTCAATCTTGTTCCATGTTTGATTATCGTCAACTTCGGTGAACATACCATTTGATCCCATGTTGAGAATGTTTCGGGAGTCTTCATAAAGACCATTCCAAAATTGTTGTACCAAGAACCACTCGCTAAGTCCATGATGAGGACATGAGCGACAAGTTCCTTTGAATCGCTCCCAAGCTTCATACAAAGATTCTTCGTCCCTTTGTTTAAACCCCGTGATTTGGGCTCTTAGCATGTTAGTCTTTTCCGGAGGGTAGAACTTTTTGTAGAAAGCAAGAGCCAATTTCTTCCAAGAGTCAATAACAAGAGTAGCCTTATCAAGGCTCTTTAACCATTGTTTCACGGTACCAATCAAAGAAAAAGGAAATAAGACCCATCGAATTTGGTCTTGAGTCACTCCGGTCTATGAAATCGCATCGCAATAGTCACAAAAAGTCTCCATATGAGAATGAGGGTCTTCACTAGGCATCCCCCCCAAATTGGCTTCTTTCGACTAATTGGATAAATGCGGATTTTGCAAAAAAATTACCGGTCAAGTGTTGTGGTGTGGGAGTACCATTGGGTAGGCTCTCCTCGGTTGGTACGGAATGTGATGAAAATTTAGGCATTGTGGGTTGATTTTGTGGTGGGTTTTGTGTTGGGTTCTTCTCTCCTTCTCTTGCAAAAGGGTTGATGAACTCAATATTGTTTGGTTGAATATCCACAATCTCACCAATACCTCTCAAAGTATTTCTAGCAAGTCTTCTATTGGTTGTCAAAGTTCTTTCAATCTCGTGATCAATGGGTAACAAGTTACCTTGTGATCTTCTAGACATGCAAAATATCAAACAACTTGAAAACAATTAGAACAAACCTTGAGGAGTTTTACTTCCCCAAGGCAAAGAAAGACACAACTAAGAACAATCAAAGAAAATCAAATCAAGTTAACACTGTCCCCGGCAACGGCGCCATTTTTGGTCGGACTATCGTTTTCGGTTACTTGTCGTAGGAGCACCTAGACCAAAATAATATTTATAGCTTCACAAACTACTCTACTATTAGTAAAGGGGTAAGTAAAGGTCGGATCCCAAGGGACGGATATTGATGTAGGATTTTCGATTGCAAGTAGTAGTGTCTAAGGGTGTCACAATTTTGGTTGAGATAAGAAGATTACTAAACTAAATAACAATGTAAATAAACAAGCAAGATGATTAAAATGAGATGTAAACAATTGATTAAAAGCACTAGGGTGTCATGGGTTCATAGGGGATTCATGGGAATTGATCATACAAACATATTCTCAAATTATAAGCAAGCAATTATTGTTGTGATAGGATCGAGTTGGTTTATATCTTACAATCCTAGGAAGGTTTGGGTCCCGGAGCCGAATCGATTAGATTTTACAACACCTACAAGTAGACTTAATCCTCCCTACTCAACTATATGCATGGTCTAATGAGACTCGAGTTGGTTTATGTCTTACAAGTCTCATTGAAAAGGTAAGTGATGGGTAAAAAATACAAGGATTCATAAGCTCGCATTTCATCAAACATAACATGTGCATAAGTTGAGATCACAACAAGCAAGCAAATAAATTATGTGAACATATTAGATTAAGCATGAATCATCCCTCATGTTGGTTTCCCCTAATTCCCCATTAACCCTAGCTAAGGAAACTACTCACTCATTATCAAGTTTAACATGGTAACAAGGTTGTCAAACATATTAACAAAGCAAAACATGATGAATGAATGGAGAATGATTAACAATAATTAAAACAAGGGTTAAGAGAATTATACCTAATGATGATTCCAAAATAATAAGCAAAGAATAATAGAAGTACTTGATGATTGATGGAAGGTTGTCAATCTCCCAATAATACCCAAATAATCTTCAATTACCCAAAATAAATGATGAACAATAGAGAAATTAAGGAAATGAGATTTGTATTAATGCTTAATTAAAAGTTGATTACAAGATTAAAATGAGATTGGGAAGAACATAAATAATGTTAAGGATTGATGATAATCTAATTAGTACAATGGGGTATTTATAGTGAGGATTAGGTACATAAATTAGGGTTACTAAGGGCTTTAATGACGATTAAGACCCTTAAGAAAAGTTGAGGAAATGCTCCTCTCGAAGGAAGATGCTAGTCTTCTTTTTGCTAGTCTTTCAGAAATATGCACATCCCGAGTGGAACAAGGAAGAGACGTGTTGTACTGGGCAGGAATCCGAGTGGACAAGGGGTCGGGACGAGCGGATTGTAGTGGTGCAGGACGAGCGGATTGTGTGGTGGGACGCTCGGATTGTAGAGGTCTTGGACGAGCGGACAGGGTGGTGGGACACTCGGATTGTAGAGGTCTTGGACGAGCGTCCCGAGGCTGCGACGGGCGGATTGTAGTCCAGCAAGCTTCTTCCTCTTTTCTTCTTTTCTTCTTCCAACAATCCTCGAGGATCTTGTCGGAGATGCAAGGATCTTCTTCATTATTGCCCATCTACTACATTATTTACATAGGCCTTCTAGTCTTGTCTTCACTTTGATGCTTGGTCATTAGATTCGATCAATTTAGCTCCATTTTGCCATGAAAATGCAAGGTTTGCACTCCTCTCCTACCAAGGAAACAAAACTTCAAAGAATATGCAAAACAAAGGACTAAAGATAGTAAACGACCTAATTATGCACTAAAAAGCATAGGAACGAGGCTAATTCGGGGACTAAATATGCTCAAATATTGATCACACCAGACTCATTTGATCCTAATTCTATATATATATATATACACACACACACACACACACACACACACACACACACACACACACACACACACACACACACACACACACACACACACACACACACACACACACACACACTAGTTTAGGACCCGTGCAAAGTTGCACGGGTGTGTATATATTGTGTATATAATTTTTTTCGTAAATTCATAGATTTACAACATTGTTTTGGTTTCTTAATTGAGGTAATTTATTTCCTATATGTTACATGGAAATTATATACTTCACTACTACAATTACAAATACAATACTTCTATAACAATATAATCTACATATTTAAATTATAGTATTAATTTTTTTTTTCAAAATAACATTAGTATTAATAGAGTATTAATTGTAAAAAAAATAGTTACACTCCTTTTGTATATCGTGCTTACACACGTCGTATCTCATATCTTTGAATAGTGCATGCATATGCCGACATGTTTACACCTATGTTAAAGCATGTTAATAATTTCAAATATCGAAAAATTTTACCATATAGGATAAGTTTTCAAATGTTTGCACAAAAATTAAAATTGAAATGAAGACAAAATAAAAAGTAGAATTTCGAATTAAGTCAAAACAATATTAGTTAACGTATACACTTGAAAACTTGGCATAAAAGGAAAAAATGCTTACGAGTTACACATTATGATATCTCTATAAATTATTTTCTATTTGATATACTAATCAGTATATGTAAATTACCATACTAAAACCTCTTTGAGCTTTTGAAATTATTTTACGACCCGTTAATCGCGAAACATATTTGGTCTCTATGTCTTTAAAGAAGGTCTCACAATAAATTTATTATGAGCTTATTTTACAATTATAATATAAAACAGTACCACGGGCAATAAAAAAGGTGAAAATATGGTTAAAAATAAAATTAATACACTTATTATAATAATATATACAAAGTTAAAGAGTCGTTTCAAGTCATGATTAGCAATATAATTATATAATAGTCATGAAAACGAATAAATGAGTACAATGTTATATCAATAACTTATTTAGAGACTATCTCTGATCTCCCTCATTTTTTTTATTAGTTAATGCAATTTATACGAATGAAATTTGATTATGAGTAGGTTGACATTGTTTAAACATTAATAAGGGATTAAAGGGTATGTATCAGAGAGTTTTGATTGGATGTATATTTAACATTAGCGAACATGAATAAAGGGTCTACACTCTAGAGTGTCAAGGGCCTAATTCTTAATCACAAATTATACTAAGATATGATACCCTAATATGGTGGGACCACATAAAAGTGACCATTTTATGGTAAAAATTTAGCTTTTGATATTAAAAGTTGCACAAATTCTCATTATAGACGGACACTATCCGTCTATATGTATAGACGGATACCACTTTTCCTCACAAAATACCCGTTTGCCATAAAGTGGGAAGCACATGGGGGTGCCCCACCTTGTCCCCCTTACCCATTTTATTAGAGGTCTTTACCCGTCTGTTCGCCCCACCCGTCTATACCAAGACCTATTGTAAAAGTTGCCACTATTTTGTTATTAATAGGGACTACTTAAAAAAACAATCATTTTTACGTGAAATGTTCACTATTTCTTATAAATTGGTCACTTTTAGCAGTCTACATTCTACTTGCATTGATAAAAGTGACCAATTTCTTATTTCTTATAAATATTAAAAAAAAACAAATCATAAATATCTTTTTTAATTTTCCGCCTAACTACTCACCTCATACTAAACATAATTTTACCAAAATCCATAAGCCCACTAATCAAATGACCCATAATGATCATCAAATTTATATCTACTAACTCATACATGGCTAATATTGACTATGAAATGAGCCCACCATGTTAACAAAAATGAACCTCAAATTGATTTTTTACCAATTTCTGCCAGTCAAATATTGAAAACCTTGAAACTAAAAAATAAATTCAACTTAATATATGACTTTTGAATGTCTGCATAAAACATATGAGACACGAGTAATGTTATGGGACATAGAGACCAAATATGTTTCGCGATTAACGGGTCGTAAAATAATTTCAAAAGCTCAAAGAGGTTTTAGTATGGTCATTTACATATACTGATTAGTATATTATATAGAAAATAATTTATAAAGATATCATAATGTGTAACTCAGTTCATGTTAATAACACATATACTGATTAGTTTATCAAATAGAAAATAATTTATGGAGATATCATAATGTGTAACTTAGTTCATGTTAATAACTATGGTAATTGTTATTGTTTTATTAATTAGTATAGATAGTTAGATTGAAAGTTATGAACACTTCAACATGACTGGCCACTTTAATAAATAGGTATTTACACCGGTTTAAAAACATAAAAAGAATGATTTTGAGACTAACGATTATCTAAATTGCATGATTAAACAATATTATTTGATCGAGTAAAAACATGATGCTTGAAAATTTTAAATTCACGCCAAACAATTGTATAGGATATGAAAATTAGTTTTAAAAAACCCACAAAATTCTAAAACTAATTATGATATCATGGAGACCTTAGAATATAGAGAAGTTAGTAAAAACAACAATAAAATATGGTGATATAAATCTTATGCTAACAACATAAAAGAAATCCTATATATTGGGCTATTTAGTTAGTGCGCCTATTTTTAAAGAATCCAAAAATATGTTAAATGTGGAAGCGAGGTTTTAGAGGGAAAAAAATATGTTATGGTTACACACAAAAAATATATATATATATATATATATATATATATATATATATATATATATATATATATATATATATATATATATATATATATATATATATATATATATATATATATATATGTATGTATGTATGTATGTATATATAGAATTAGGATCATATGAGTATAACTCATATATTTAGGGATTGTGGATCAATCTAAGCCATCTAAAGTAATAGATCCTACGTCTTATATTTAACACATAGAATTAAGGGCAGTTTGGTAATTTTAATTCTTTGTATATATACCCCTGCTTCCCTAAATTTTATAACCTTTTTCAGTTACAATATCAATTTTCTTTCTCTTTCTAAATTCATCTTCCTCGACCTAGCTTTATCCATGGATTCCTTCTTTCTGCTGCTTATTTCTTGCGCGATTTGTTGATTTCTATTTCTTATCAAGGATTATACTTGTCTTCAATCTAAATCGCTATGTCAGGTACATCTTCTTTCTGCTGCTGCTGATTTCTTCCTTGATTTGTTAATTTCTAGCTTTATTTTGATGTTATTGTTGTTTTTTTACACATATTCGCTACGTTTATTATGAATTCATGTTTAGATTTTCAATTTTCAGCTTTATTTTTATGTAATTGTTGTTTTTGTTACACATATTTGAATTACTCTTCTTATTACTACTTTGTTTCGAATGTATGTCTACCTTCGTAATATCCAGCTGTATTTTCATTTACTTGTTGTTTTTGCTACATATATTTGCAATTACTAGTGTTGTTACTTCGTTTCTTATGAATTTGTCTATATTTTCAATTTTCATACGGTTTTATTGGTGTACTGCACGAAATTTCAATTTTCATACTGTTTTTGCTACCTATATTTTCAATTTTCTCTTGAGTTTGCCATCATTGTAACTTATTGTTTACTTTACATCTGTTATCAGTTGTTGTAATGCATTCTCGTACTATATTCGTTTGCAGACCTTGACACTGCTTTAGCAGTATTACAATAATAACAGATATCCAATATAATATCACACCATATTCAATACAATATCACAACTATTACAATAACAAACTTTGTCATTAGTCTTGGCCCCCTACTGTTTGCTTAATACCTGTTATGTTTTTAATTGCCTCTCATATTGCATTCTTTTCCAGATGCTGATAGTTGTATACCTTCTTCTGGATCCATCTTTCACGATACTAGTGTGTCTTAAATTACTTCTATTCCATGCATTGAAAGTCCTTCCCCACCTACGTCTAATGTTAATGATTTTGCTGAAATTACTTCTACTCCACGCATTGAACAACCTCCTGTTTCTTATCATGAACATCAACTGTTTTTGGAATCCACACCTGGTGGTACTGAATTGTGGACAAGGAATGTCGCAATTCAATCTAAACCTCAATTTGGTCAGATTTTTGAAAAATTGGAAGATGCTATCAGTTTTTATAATGTGTATGCAGAAGCATGTGGTTTTGAACCTAGGAAGTCCTCTCAAAAAAAAAATGCTGATGGTGCCATCTTTTATAAACTTGTTGACTGTAATCGTGAAGGGTTTAGAGATGGTAAGAAAAGAAAAGCTATTGTTCATGATAGTGTAGTGGAGCAGCCACTTATAAAGCCGTTTAATATTAAGAACAATAAACTAACTAGGACTGGTTGTGATGCTATGATTGAATTTCGCCTTATCAAGGATGTTTATGTTGTCGCTTAGTTTCGTGAATGGCATAATCATCGTCTTTGTTCCCTCACAAATCAAGAATTTCAAAGAAAAAAGAGACACCTTCATCTTTTTTATAAAAAGGCAATTATTGATCATTCAAAAGTTAATTTAGGCCCTACATCGGCATATAGATATTCTAAGGAACATGCAGATGGTTATGAGAATGTTGGTGCTCAATTGATTGATTTTAAGAACTTTGGAAGGGATATCAAATGTTTCATAGGAGATAAAGATGCTCAATTGTTTATCAATCATTTCGAGGACCTCCGTGAAACCAATCCAGGTTTCTACTTTGCTTATGAAGTGGATTCTTTCAAATGTTTGGTTCGTGTGTTTTGGTGTGACGCACAGGCACGTCAAAATTACTCTTCCTTTGGTGATTTGGACACTTTTGATCCAGCTTACGGTACAAATAAATATTCTATGATTTTCACTCCTTTTACTGGGGTAGACCACCACAAAAGATCTGTGACTTTTGCTGCTACATTGTTGTTTCATGAGGATGAAGATTCATTTAAGTGGGTTTTTGAGAAGTTCTTAGACGCTATGGGTCAGCGAGAGCCGCAATGTATAATCACTGACTAATGTGCAGGAATAAAGAAGGTTGTACCCAAAGTTTTCAAGAAGGCTAAGCCTAGATATTGCATGTGGCATATTATGCAGAAGGTCCCTGACAAGATTGGAAGTACAATATCCAAGGAGACTAATTTTATGAGTCGTTTGAATTCTGTCGTTTGGGACTCTGACTTGGAACCTTTAGAATTTGAACGAAAGTGGTCTGAGTTAATTGCTGAACATAACTTGCAAGCAAATTCATGGTTGTCATACATGTATAAAAAAAAGAAGGAGATGGATCCCAGCTTATTATCGTGATATTCCTATGGGATGTCTTCTCCGAACAACTAGACGATTGAAGAGCCAGAATAGCTTTTTCAAACGTTTTGAAAATATACATGGTACACTTGTTAAGTTTTGGATACGGTTTCAAAGCGCCATGGATCAACAGCGCCGTACACAAAAGCAACATGATCGAGACAGTGATTATACTTTACCCCAATTAGCTACGTCTCTACACTTGGAAGCTCATGCGTCCAAGGTTTATACCCATGCTATTTTCAAAGATTTTCAACAAGAGGTTGCTGCCTCTATGTGTTCCCTTAGTGTTGGTGGCTTCACACCACCTGTCGACAGTACAGAGGTCATTGTTGTTACTGATGCTAGAATGCATAAGACCTATCAAGTAGTGTTCAATTCTATAAGAACCGATGCAGAATGTTCTTGAAAGTTGTTTAATAGGAAGGGTATTATTTGCAGACACATTATTTGGGTTTTCTCTGGGAAACAAGTCAGGACTTTGCCTGATAAGTACATACTTATGCACTGGACAAAGAATGCACAAAAGATCCCTTTGTATGGTTCACATGGTGAGTTACTTGACGACTTTGATGCCACTGATGAAAGGAAGCTGGAGATGTGCAAATTATGGTCAGAGTTCTACTCAATTATTAGTTTGCTGAGAACTATGCCTATCAATCAGATCACTGATCTTGCTGACACATTGAAGCAATTTCGGGTCAAACTCAATCCACAAGCACAGTCAATGACAAAAGAGCAGGAGTTGAAAATGCTTCTTGGATGTAGTTCCTCAACTGAGGTGACGATTCTATCGCCTCGTCAGGCAAAGAATAAGGGTAGTGGGAAGAGAATGATATTGACAAAGCAACAATGCATTGCCAAAGCAGAGAAGCCAAAAAGGCTTTGTAAAAATTGCAAACAATTGGCTAACCATGATAAGCGTAACTGCCCTCATCCTTTTGTACCTGACGTCGAGAATCGGGTATGCTACCTAAATAAATATATTCTATTACATTCACATTCTTCTATAAGTAAGATGCCATACGATTCTGTTTATGAGTTTAATTTTTGGAATTGTATATACTGTTGATATTGAGCGCTGACGAGTACTCGTGGTGCTGTTTATGATTTTAATTTCTAAAGCTGTATCAACTGTGTTTGTTCATTTGCTGACAACTACTTGTTGTGCTGTTTTGTATTTTTCAGGGGAGTTCAGATGATGATTGACTGGTATACTGATTCATGTTCATCAAGGTCATCCAAAACATTTTTTGTGTCGTCGTCTCTTGGTTGGAGGATTCTTTGTTGATGGAGCTCAATATATATAGGATATACATCTTATAGTTTCATTACTATTATAGCAATTACACTCCATACGTTAGGATTTACGCACTGATATAAGTGATCTTATTCGTACATTGTTTGATACTATATTTCATACGCAAAGTATTAAAAATAGTCTTATTTTGTATAGTTAGACGTGTGATATTTCATAGCTAGATGTGTGATATTTCATAGTTAGACGTGTGATATTTCTTCTATACTACTTTCAAAACAGTATTATCAGAACTCTTATTTTTAAATGTACATATCGTGATATTGCATAGTTGGACGTGTGATATTTCTTACATAAAGCTTCCAAAAAAATATTATCAGAAGTCTGATATTTTATTGTACATGTCGTGATATTGCATAGTTAGACGTGTGACATTTCATAAATAAAGCTTCCACAAAGTATTATCAGAAGTGTGATATTTCAATGTACATGTTCTGAAACTGCAGAGTTAAAATGGATGACGGTGGAATATGGATGACGGTGGGATTTTTAAATGTACATATTTTGATATTGCATAGTTAGAACTATGATATTGCATTTGATATGCAATGTGATATCACATTATATCGAATAAAATATCACACTTGTCTCAAATAAACACCACACGTATCACAATAATTTCAGTATTCTTTATAGTATCACAGTCTGTTCAATACAATACCACGCAATATTCAATCCAAAATTT
This sequence comes from Silene latifolia, assembly GCF_048544455.1. Lineage (NCBI taxonomy): Eukaryota > Viridiplantae > Streptophyta > Magnoliopsida > Caryophyllales > Caryophyllaceae > Silene > Silene latifolia. The sequence goes on along the minus strand of NC_133534.1, from coordinate 171,996,368 downwards.
TACTTTTTGGGGAATAATTATTATCCTCGCAGTGTTTACAATATCACATGATATCGAATACAATATCATCTTGTCTTAAATAAATATCACAAGGGGGAATAATTATTATCCTCACAGTTTTTTGCCATACAATATCACAAGATATCGAATACAATATCATACTTGTTTTAAATAAATACCACAACTATCACACTAATTACAGTATTCTTTACAATATCACAACGTATTCAATACAATACCACATAATTAGACGTGTCATGGGATACAATATCACAACGTATTCAATACAATATTAGTTGTTTTGCTATACAATATCACACTTTCCGTCCAAAAAGAGATTTCTCAGTCAAGGGTGAACAATGTTTGTTCAATAAGAGTTACTATATCACATGTTTTTACCTTTTCCAAATAATATATGTCATTTTGAATGCTTTTAAAGTAACAATTTCTCCTAATGTTCGATTTAAAGTTTAAATACCACGAATTTCATAATACAATCTCGCAATGCATTCATTCCAATATCACACGTGTAAGATAAACTAGTTGCTCAACAAATAGATGAATGAACCCTTTTAAAATAGCACATTAACACTAGTTTGATATATCTTCATTACAAAACCTTACCAAACGATCTAGATTGTACCATTTTTGTCTACCTATTACAAATCAAACTCCAAACCCATTTTCCTAAGTCAGATTAAACACTTTCTATTTTCCTACATTGCTGCCTCTACCTCGACCTCTATCTCAACCTCTTGCTCTTGAATATTGTGCAACTGTTTTGATCCTCTGACCACCACTTGTGTTTTACCCACTGACAATATCACTGCAATCCCAAATATGTGCACAGATACTCATTAATATATGTCCATAGTCAAATAAAACCAAAACGAATATCTTACAAAGTAATGACATTATTATATCCGATTAGCCATTTTTTTTATTTTTTTTATTTACCTTTTAGGAGAACTACGAAGAACAAGCATTTCAGTATTCACCGGCTTTTGCACATCTTCACCCTTGCCTCCTTTTACAGGTTTTTTGTTCATCGCTGCATCTCTTTTCAGTTTCAGTTGAGGCCAAACTTCTTCCTTTATTGCTGTGAACTCTGCTGCCCTTTGAATGAGTTGCTCCCTAATTCCATTTATGTCAGCCAAGAGTAATGCTGTTGCCATTTCTGCCCAATAGTATCTGCGGCCAACATTTCCATCAAGATCTGCTTCAAATACTTCTCCCTCATACCTTATCATGTGCAGCATTAGAAAAGTGTCGGATTCATTGTTCTTTAGTTCCGGTTTTTGCCATTTGAAGCTTACGTTAACAATGTTAAAACCTATTATTTCTTCAGCTTTCGGCCTTTTCTTTGCTTCCAGATAGTCACTCATGCATGAAGCCTGACACATTTCAATAAAACCATCGGAATGAAACACACATATATTATCCAACAATGTCTCAGATTTCCATTATCAACTAAAGCATTCAACTTACCACAATATCTGCCAGTTTGTAAACACTTGTATCTTACCATTTATCATAGGATGTATTATCTAGGACTTCAACCTTTTCTTTGTTAAAGTTTATACAAACACAAAAGTAATGGTCTTCAAATAGCATTGGTACGAAAACAATCTCAGCTGTCAAGTTGCATGTACCCTTGTTTGCGGTAATAAAAGTATCCCAAGCTTCAAAAATCCTCAATTTATGAGTTTCATCCTGACTTTCATCACCTCCTTGTTGATATAATGCGTGAACAACATCCTGTTTGCAAATCAGTTGTTTAACAATAACAGCACATATTCATTGTATTAATATTAAATTTACAATATTTACAATCAAATATCTAAACTACTTGTAAATAATATTGCATACCATGTGGCGAAGTCCGAGAAACAGTAAAGTTGTTGTGCTGTGATCCTTGTACTCAATGTCATTCAGTAGGTGTGCCCAACATTCAATCATTTTGCTCGTGACATTCACCGTCTGTTGTATTGATAGTATATCCTCTTTGAGGAGTTTTGATTCTTCGCCGTAGACAGCAACACAATCACTACAAGCAATGGTATAGGAAGAGCATTAGTGGAAATATTCTTTTTATATGCTACTAAATAAATGATGGGCATCAGTTAAAATATTTGAGGATATCATAATAGTTTTCAATCTTACTCTATAGAGAATGTGTGGTCGTCTAATAAGCAGTAGTCAAGTACTTCTTTTCTTACTTTCAACAATCTTGCTAAAAGTGCTTGATTGTTCCTCATAAATTTGGATACAACCAGTATATAACCAGCTTTGCCACAGTTGTATGTGCACCCAAGACCATCTGAATTTCCTTTTCGACGGCTATCCAAGACACTAGTATTGCAATCATTGTCGTCTGGTCTTTTCAACCCTAAAGAACAGTTCAGGTGATGCTGCTGTTTTAGTACCAAATACAACTATGCTGTTTAAGAAAAAAATGAGCACCTAAGTAAAAGTAATTAACCTTTGATTTTTGACTTGGGTGTACAAACTTTCTTCAGACTGTCTGCTTTTGCTTTTCATCCTCTTCTCTTTTTAGCCTCCTTTTTTTCCAACAGGATTGGTTCCAATGATTCCTTTACTGTGTTGAAGTTTGCAACAGTATCCATTGTTTCAGTCCTGGTATGGTTATAATCACTGAAAACCAATGCCGCTCAGCTCGATATAATTTCCTCTTCATTTCATCATTCAAATCACAATCAAATACTTCCCCATCGTAAAACATCATGTGCAGCATCATAAATACCCAAGAGTCTAAGTTAAAATCATTTGTTTGCCACTTGAATTTCTTATTAACTAAGGGAAACATTTGCACTTTTTCTCCTTGCTTTATACCTTTGCTGCACATGTAACTCCCAAATGTCTTTGCCTATAAATTTTTGACAACAATTAAAAATCTCATTAATGTAAAGAAAATTTTCTCCAATTTAATAAAACACATCAATTGTAGTTTTGCAGTAAAGTTTGAGTTTACGACTTACAGCCAACTCAGCGAGGTAAAAAAACTCTGATTCTTCGAAGTTGTCATAGAGCCTATTGTCTAAGTAGTTCACTATCTCGTTTTCAAAGTTGATGCATATGCAGAAATAATGTTCGCTTATCAGCAAAGGCAGGAACACCTAATAAAGTTTGCGTGAAAGAATTTATCAGTTTAATCAGTAAATAAATGGCATAACACAAACAATTGCGACAATGCTAGTGTCTTCCCAGATCTGAATTTAAGTTCAATGGCTGCCTGCAAACATTTGTCCACGTATCCTATGCTCCAGCTATTTCTTTAGTAAGTATTTCCGTCGTCTCAAAGTCTTCTCCATTTAGCATTAATATTTTTTCTAGAGGTGTCTGTAACATTGCAATAACACAATAGGTTCCTTTCAATATCCCCTATTTACTAAATGGATAGGTGAACTCACAAGTTTTCCCTCCAAAAAGCATCTTTTTAAATAAGGAAGTTATTGATAATTTAATTGTATTCACTAAATAAGGAAATTAATAATTATAATGTATTTCATTATATAATTCTTTTCATTTAAATTAATCTTTTTATCAAATTATATAATCTCCACTAAACACTAAAATATTATATTTTAATTAAAGTATAAATAATATAAGACTATAAACTATTAAATTTTTTATTGATATTATTCTTTGATAATGACTTCACTCATACTATTCATACTATGTATAAACAAAAGTATAACTGGTTTTGATTACTTTCATAACTGAGAGAATTTATAAATTGGATCGTTAGCATTGTGGTATAAAAAATAACTTAAAAAAAAAGTATTTTAGCACATTACTCAATCCTCTTAGATTAATTTTCAGTTTTAATTTATTTTTTGCTCGAAACAAAAGATAATAACGAGAAAAATGAATAATTAATGAGATACCCCTATTATTTTACAGTTCAATTTTACTTAGTTTTTTTTGAATAATTTTACAGTTCAATTTTTTTCCTCAAAATATAATAACGGTAAATATGAAAAATTAATGAACGGTTACTTTAGCATGATTAAGTAATACAAAAATAAAAAGTCTATAAATACCGCGCATTCATTGCGCGGGATCTAAACTAGTTAATCAATATTACAATAACAACTGTCTTACACTACAATAACACAAACTTTTCAATCCAATATCATACTAATTGAAATTTTTTTCCATGTCTACAAATACAATATCACAATATATCCAATACAATATTACAAGATATCCATTTCAATTTCAGAACTAGTTTTATATTTCAGCCAATACATTATACAATATCACAATATAATACAATATTACGGCTAGTTGCAATATCACAACATTTACAATACAATATCACACTAATTGAAATAACACAAACTCTTCAATACAATATTAATCAATATTACAATAACAACTGTCTTACAGTACAATAACACAAACTCTTTAATACAATATCATACTAATTGAAGTAACAATTGACTTAAATTACAATAACACAAACATTGCATTACAATATCACATATTTTTGAAACAATTTTATCAGTCATGGTTTAAATTTCTTTTGCAGTCCTGGTTTAAAAATATTTTACAATAATACATACTTTTCAATAAAATATCACACTTTTAAGAAATAGAACTTACTGCATGTGCAAGCCTAAAGAAAATCCTTTTAGGTGCTGGTGCTTCTTGTTCCTTTTTTTATAACTCATTCATCAAAATTGACCACCATTCAATCACAGACGACTCAATCTTCACATTAGGCAATAATGATTCTATATCTGATCTTGAAATTACATGGTAAGTCCCATATGTTGCAACTGTTTCTCTGTCGTATATTATCAACCAAATTAAAGATCAATTTACTAATATGCTTAAAAATAGCAGTAAGCCTTTTAATTTTTTAGTGTTTGAAAATGGACTTACGTTTTCTCAATTTTATGATCGTGAATGAAACAATAATCCATCACCTCTTTGTGTTTCTTCAAAACCGGTTCAAACAACTGTCTATTTCCCACCAAGAATTCTGACAGTAGTCTCATTTGCTTATCTGGTTGTCCACATTGTACGGTACAACCTAAGTTCTGAGATACCAACAGTGCACATTCTGGTATAATCTTTGAGTGGAGAAAATAGTCACTAAGTAAACTCCTTGACTCACTTGTTTCTCCTTTTTGAACAGTTGTTGTTTTGCCTTTTTCATTGTTTTCACTTGCATGTGCATCTCTTCTACGAGAATATACGACTTCCTCACTAATTTCTTCATTTTGTACATTCATATCAGCTAATATCTCATCCAAATTAGGGCACTCTTTCATATCCCCATAAATCATGTCATCAATGATTACTTGAGAATCCATTTGGAGGTCTTTATCAGTACAACCACCGTAGGACTTGTCCAATTCTTTATACTGAGCTTTCAACATCTCAGTCCATACGTCGATTGATGGCATCCTTTGTGAATAATCTTACATTTCTTTTGCCCTCAGTACCAAACAGTCGATAAAGCTATGGTAGAATGGATCTTTCATAAAAGGTAGTGTTTGAGGAATTTGGCTGCCAAATTGACCTTTTTATGTTGTATTTTTCTTCTACCTTATCATCATTGCCATCAACAGTTTTTTCACCAGTCTCTTCTACAGTATCTTCCTTGGGAGGACATTCAGCTGCTTCGGTTTTATCACTTCTCAGTTCATCTGATTTTGTATCATTTCCAACATGTTCATCTATCTTTGAGTTGAACTCTTTCATATTATCAGTGTATCTTTTGTAAAACAATGTTGAATCCCTCGTCATTCTCAAAAAAAAATTCATGAATTTCCTAGCAATTTAAAAATCATAATACAATATCAAGGTCACATCTATAAATTAATATTGTAATACTAGTAATACTAATAAGGTTTAAGAATATCATAAAATATCTGAAAAGATAACATAGTTATAAAGTTTGTCTTACATCTAATGCGCTTCCTCTTATTTCTTCGTCACTTTGTATCCCAGGAGGCAATTTGATCAACATGTATCCCTTTGGTATTTCAGTTTCAGTCTGAGGTTGAGTTTGAGTTTGAGGTCGCTGATCTTCTTGATAACCTGGCTGCTCACAGATAGGGTAAACAATTTTAGACGGGACAGCATTCCCCAATGCACCTGTCGCCAACTCGCTTTTAACTTTTTTTGTCAACTCTTTATGATCCCAGTGTCGAATAAGCGGTAGGCTGTGGGCTAACACATCCCCTTTAAAATTCACCCTATGCAAATAGCATATCATTAACACAAGTATGCATCTAGTAATATTACTTGTCTTTTTGGTCCCCTCCTTAAAATTACCAACACCCTCTACCAACTGCTCAAAAACATACAAACTCCAGTCACAATTTTTTATGTTTGGTACATCTTCAACAGCTTCTTGAAATCATCACCCGACTCATTGCATCTCATTAATCTATCATGCACAATGTTCAACTTAATAGGGTCTGCCTTACTCTCTAATCCAAATTTTCTTCGCCACTCAACTTTCAATTCATCGTCAGCAGTAACTTTGCAATTACCAGTCATAGTTTTCCGCACCCTAGGACCAACCCTAGGAAGCAGGAATACATCATGTACATCAACTTTGCTTAACAAAAACTCGATCTTTTTCACCCTAAACATGTAGCTGGTATGCTTGAAAGCTTTTATAAGCAATTCAACAATCCCTCTAGGAATCTCCTTAATAAGTTTTAAATGCAACAAGCCTCCAAAACCAATTTCTTCCACTGCCTTCTTTTGCTCATCATTAAGCTCACTAATAAGCTCAAACAGCTTGTTTGGCCTACACTTTGTTACAAATTTGTGCTCACTTTCATGTCGACCAGTTTCTTTTTTCCTTTGCTCAATCACGTCCATAATTTGTAAACCATCCTCATTTTCATTTTACACAATCATTTTGTTTTGATCAGAGGTATCTCCCATCACCACATTTGGAGCTCTCTTTGTTGGTTTGTTTTTTTTGGTGGTGTTTTTTTGGGACTTATTATCACCTATAGCTTTTCTCTTTTTACAAGGTCTTTTTGTAGGAGTTTCTGTAAGTGCCAGCGTGTTCATGACTGTATTTGTTCAAAAACCTGAGACAAATTATATCAGTACAAATATCATATAGTACTACTGTTAGGGAAGCTAGGTAGATCAATTTTTGCATAACACAAATAATTCAATACAACATGAAAATTTTTTCCATGTCTACAAATACAATATCACAATATATCCAATACAATATCACAACATATCCATTACAATTTCACAACTAGTTTTATATTTCAGCCAACACATTATACAATATCAGAATGTAATACAATATCACAGCTAGTTGCAATATCACAACATTTACAATACAATATCACAACTAGTTATAGTATTAGACAGTACACATAATAAAATCTCACAATGCATTCGAAGATACGTTTTTCTCGTGTTCTTCATCTATTATCTGTGATGTTACATCTAAATGCAAATTAAATGAACTAGAGAAATTTTGCGAAGCAGTAATACACACAAACACGATCAATAATATGAAAGTAGATGAAAATTAATCGATTTTATCAATTAATTCATGCGAATATTTTGCATGAAGATGTTAAAATAATTGCACAATATTTCTGAAACCCTAGCATGAACATTTTTCGGATTTTGCCCAAATTATATGCATGTCTATGTTATAAAAACATCTTAACAAAGAATCAGACAAAATATATTGAATATTTAAACCAATGATCAATTATTTCTGTAAAATATGCCTAAAATGGAAAATCGGAAGAATTTAGGGCAAAAATTGTACCTGAATTCAAAGAAAAATGCGATGATATGCAACAACGATTCGTATTCCTTCGTAATCTTGATTGATTCACCAATTTAATCAGTATTTTCTTCGATTTTTCTTCAATTTTAAGAGAGAGAAAGTTGTAGTAGAAAATGAAATATCAATCAACTAATTTTATGTTTGATGTCGCGCGTTTTTGTTTTTTTGGTTTGATTTTTTGCGCGTGGTATTGTATTGAATAAAGTGTGTTATTTCATACTGTCCTCAATCCTCAAATATATAGCCGTCCTCACGGATCCCGCCTATATATATATATATATATATATATATATATATATATATATATATATATATATATATATATATATATATATATATATATATATAGAGGCGGGATCTCGTGAGTTGGGTTCTTATGGTGAGTTGTGAGTTTGAAAAATCTCAACCATTGAATAAAGTGAGATCAACGACTGACATCAACTGTTTTAATAACAAATTAAAATCCTTATATCCCAACTCCAAGGGACACGCAGACCTCCAACTATCAACAATAGTCATTCATAACTTTACACCTACTGTCAACAGTCTCAACATCAATGCCGACAACCACTAACGGACTGAGGACGGAGCTCCGTCATGAACCTCGTCAGCGATCAAGCGCAAGTTCACCGTACCGTCGCTGCTTTTCCTTATATTCTCCTTTTTTTTTGTCCGGATTATCTTAATTAATCTCGTCTCCGGCGTACTACTCGCACCACCTCCAAAATTAGAGACATTTTCGACCAAAATGGAATCCATTGGACTCGAAATATTGCAACAATGTCATTAGTGTGGTTAGTGTTTTGAATTTTTTCTTCGTTTTGCATAAATCTGCGATTTAAATCACAATTGTTTTAAAAAAATGAGATGTATTGTTTTCATGGAGGTGCGTCGGCGTGGTGCGATTTGATATTTGACGGAGTTTTGAATTTTCGTTCTCCGGAGTTCCGTCATCAATTTTTCATCAATTTTTTTACCTTTTTTTTCATTTATTTGTTATAATGTTCATATTTTGTTCGAATTTTTCAGATTTATATTGTTGTTGAATTGTATATGGATTAATAGTTGATTAATCGAAGTATGGGATTGATTGTTTTTGGTACTTTGAATATCTTGAATATCTTGTGTGGGATTGATTGTTTTTGGTACTTTGAATATCCTATCTTTATAAATGTTTCGACAACTACTTTCATTTTTATCTGTGGTATTGTTGTGATAACCCCCACCTTATGCTGAGTTTCTGAGAAAGTCGCACCTCGGCTCTCAAATGCTCTAAACTTCTGAAGGAAGGTAGGATTTAACAGTTTCCCGAGTCACCGTGGGGAATAACTTGAACATTGTCTTGGAGCATTCTGTGGGTGCATGTTGGTTGTGTTGCTATTGACTAGTCACATATCAAACGATAAAGACGAGTATTAGGCCATCTTTTGTTGTCGGTCGTAGATCGTTGTAAGGGGCTAAGGGAACTATGGCTCAAAACCAGTGCAGATTGTTAAATTGAGCAGATTCACTGTCTGAGTGTCTGTCAGTAGAGTAAGAACACAGTACAGTACACTGCATGACTCAATAACAAATTCACAAACCCCTTAATACTTCTTGATCACGGCGAAGTGAACCGGCGAAGTGAACGGGATTGGATTATCAGATACTAATGGTATGTGAGTATGTGACTGTTGTAATTCAACAACATGCTGTACATACTAACTTTAGGATGCACACAATTTTTTGGGTGATAATGTGATATTCATAGTGAAGAAGAATAAAGGTGATGGTTGTAACTTGCAAGTTAAATGTCGTGAGTGAAATAGACTATCAAAATGTCGTCTCAAATTCCGTCTCGTCTTGCTTTTGACTCGCTTCACTTTATTTTCCTCCTTGCTTTCCGTCTCACCTATACATAATAACAACATAATAACACTACAATAACAACACAATCACCCGGGGAAAAAAAGAATAAAAAAATTAAAGTAGTAAAAAAAAATCAAATTGACACCGGAATAACATCACAATAACACCAGAATAATAGCACAATAACATGCGGTAAAAAAAAAAAGTAAAAATCAAAGTAGTAAAAAAATTAAAGTGACACCGGAATAACATCACAATAACAGCAGAATAACAGTAGAATAACAGCACAATAACACGTGGTAAAAAAAATAGGAAAAAAAATCCAAAGTCCTAAAAAATAAAAGTGACAGCAGAATAACATCACAATAACAGCAGAATAACAGTAGAATAACAGCACAATAACACGTGGTAAAAAAAAAAAAAGAAAAAAAAATCAAGGTCGTAAAAAAAATCAAAGTGGCACCGGAATAACAACACAATAACAGCACAATAACATGCAGTAAAAAAAGAGTAAAAAAATCAAAGTAGTAAAAAAAATCAAAGTAGTAAAAAAATCAAAGTAGTAAAAAAATCAAAGTGACACCTGAATAACATCACAATAACAGCAGAATAACAGTAGAGTAACAGCACAATAACACGTGGAAAAAAAAAATCAAAGTCGTAAAAAAAAAAATCAAAGTAACAGCAGAATAACATCACAATAACAGCGGAATAACAATAACATGTGGTAAAAAAAGAGAAAAAAAATCAAAGTCATAAAAAAAATCAAAGTAAAAAAAAGCACAATAACAGCATAATAACACGAGGTAAAAAAATAAGAGTAAAAAAAATTCAAGGAAAAAAAAAATTTGGTACAAAAAGAAAAAGAAAAAAAAGGTAACATAATGAGAAAATTAGAGAAAAACATAAGAGAAAAAAAAAATCAAAGTTGTAAAAAAAAGCATAACAACACGAGGTACAAAAGGAGATAAAAAAAATTAAAAAAAAAAAAAAAGAGTAACACTAGAAAAAAAGAGAAAATAAGTAAATGACAGTGATTTTATATGACATGTAAGATTAGATCTTGGCCATTCATCTCTAATATAATCTAGTGGCTGAGATTTTCCAAACTCACAACTAGTGGCTGAGATTCCCCCAACTCACAACTCACCATAAGAACCAAAATCACCAAATCCAATCTATATATATATATATAGAGGTGGGATCCGGTGAGAACGCACTAGATACCTTAGAATATATATAAAAGGTGCACTTTTTTTTTTTTTTTTTTTTTTTTTTTTTTTACCAAATCTCATATACACTTGTAACTAAAGTAGGTACACTTTTTACCAAAATTCTATATACGCATTTTAGGAATGTAGATACTTTTTTTTTTTTTACCAAATCTCATATACACTTTTAACTAAAGTAGGCACACTTTTTACCAAAATTCTATATACGCATTTTAAGAACGGTGAAAACAAGCTAGATACATTAAAAAATATATGTTAGATAAATTTTTTATTTTATTTTATTTTATTTTATTTTTACCAAAAATTAGATGCACTTTAGACATTTGTAGGTACACTTTTTTCATGTATCCTAGATACACTTTATAACATTCCAGATACATTTTTTTCCAAGTTTTTTGTACAGTTACTAGATACATTAAAATACATGTTAGATAAGTTTTTTTCATAAATTCTCAAATACACTTTACGCTATTATAAATACGCTTTTTACATGAATTTTAGATACATTTTATGACTATGTAGATACATTTTTTTCTATACTAGATACAATTATTTCAGCTTATAATTTAAAAAAGAAAAAGGAAAAAAAAAAGAATACCTATATATACACATAATATTATTCATGATACATTAATATGATACCAAGATACACAAATCTAATATGACTTAGATACAAAAAAGTCAACCCCCAAATTAAATAAAAATCCCCAAATTTAAACCATAATTACAAAATATCAATTCACCACCTTAACTACCACTGCACCACCACCATGCGCCCCTGACCAACACCACCACTGCCCCCAACGGCCAGCCGCTCCACTATCGCCGCCATTACCGACCTCAGACGACGGCGCCTGATTACTTACTGAGGAACTCCGACGACCACATTACTCATAAGAATAATGAATTAATGACATTTTATTGCCAATTACAAAACAAAATCAATACAAATTCATAAAATGGCAGATGACCAACACCACACACTCCACCCTCGCTGGACTCAACCATTGCCAAATTTACCTGAGTTACCACCGTCTACTACCACTCACCAATTATCACCACTCTTGCTTCATTTCTGCCGGCGACATTACTGAAGCCAAAGATTTCGCCGAAAAATCGAGATCTGAAGAAGGATAATAATCGATATCTGGAGTTCGAAAATTGGCGGTTTGAAATGTTTAATGGATGCTATTAAGTTGTGGTCGGCATCAGGTAAGTTTGCGACATCGACTTGAGATGTCAGAGATGCAGATGATGGTCCATGCCGACAACGATCAAGTGCACGTGCATGATGATGATGGCGTTATCGTTCGTAGACGGCGTTAGTAATGGTGCCTCTGTCGCGTGTGCTCGCCGGAGTTGTCGACCGTCGTCGGAGACAGCGGCAAAGTGGTAGGTGGTGATGGGGGATTTGAAGGGTTGTTAGGAGTTGAGGAGAAATGAAGTTTGGTTGTGAGCATCTAATAACGCGCGTGAAGTTTTATTATAATGGTCGTTCTCACCGTTCTCACCGGATCCTAGATATATATATATATATATATATATATATATATATATATATATATATATATATATATATATATATATATATATATATATATATATATATATATATATATATATACACAACCGGGTTGAAACGCCGTGGATGCGCCACGTGTCAACCAAGCATTAAATACAAGTATTAATTACAGATGAACATTAAATATAGACTTAATAAATGCTACATAAATCTCAGCAAATTAAAGTATTAATTAGAGTTTAATAAATGTATTATAAAATTAGATATAACAATTACGGTGATTTGATTTATTTAAATTTATATAAAAAAAATTTGATAAAAATTCTAAAATGTAAATAAATAGGTTTATATAGTGTGATAACGAGTATGTGTACGAGTATGTATGTACACAGTGATCGTGAGTGCATTTGAATAATCAAAATACAAGTAATGATTATTAAATAATATAGTATTATAAACGACATGAAAAAGTAGAAAAAACGTTAAAATATGTATACGTCAAGTGTAAATATTGATTATGACTAGCTAAATATTACTTTTAGTTAAATATTTTATATGTTATCTTTTAAATACTTTGAAGTTAAAACCTCAAAAAATATTATTTGAGAAAGTTTAACCTATTTTATTTACAGGTAAACTCTTAAACATCATTTATATATAGTTGTTTAAGAATACAAAAAGGTGCAATTCTTATAGATATGTATGGCACATAACACATCCAAGATACAATCAAAACATTTGAATAAGTTGAGTTTGAACTCTATATGTTTGATACATAAATATTACACGTTATACATAAAAAACTAAAAATTACATAAAATTATATTCACATCATTTTGAATAAATATTAATTGATTTGGAACATAACGTATCGTGAAATGTTATAATTTGAGAACTTATTGTTGATTGTTGCATTATTTGAATAAATTTTAATTTAATTAATATGATATTTGATCAGTAACAAAATAATTTATAAAACGTTGATCATGCATAACTAATTATCACTTTTTTTTTTAATTAAAATTGTATGTATTTTATTTTAAAATATTGAAGTTAAATCTAAAAAAATTAAATTTGAGATTTGAAACTTTTTAAATGAAACTTTAGTGTTTTATAAGTGAAACTTTAATTATGAGTGTAACTTTAATTTTCTACGATTGTAACTTAATCTTTATGGTCATTTTGAAAATAAAAATACAAATTTTATGAGATACAATGTAATTTTAAATATATAAATTTGATTTTTGGGTGAAACTTTAATACTTTACGAGTGAAACTTTAATGCTTAAAAGTGTAATTTTAGTTTTTTAGGCCATATCTACTATAAATATTTGAATTTATGAAATAATTTAATTGTGACTAATATTTATTTAATTTAACTGATTTTTGTGTGTAACTTTAATGTTCTAGGAATGTAACTTTAACGCTTAAAATTGTTGCTTTAGTTTTTTAAGCCATTTTTAATATAAAGTTTTGAATTTGTGTAATAATGTAATTGCGACTAATATTTATTTAATTACACTGATTTATGAATGAAATTTTAATGTTATACGAGTGAAACTTTAATGCTTAAAAGTGTAACTTTAGTGTTTTAAGACCATTTTTAATATAAAAATTTAAGAGTCTATCGATCCGAAATACTCAAGAGGGGGGGGGGTTGAATTAAGGATTAAAAACTTTGACCTACTTTTCGATTGTAAGAGTATAATTAATTATTTAAAGTTTATTGATTAAACTTTAACTAATTAACCAACTAACGAGTTAAAACAATGCAAATAAACGAAAGAGAAAGAGAGGCACACAGATTTTTGAAGCGGTTCAGTTTCACAAATCGAAACCTACGTCCACTATTCTCGATTAATAAATTTAGTACTTTTCTACGGATCACAAATTTACTAACCCAACTCGTACAACTAACTCTAGTTGTAACTCAAGTGAGTACCGTTAAATACTCGAGTGACTAACTTACGCAAATAAGAAAGCACTAATGATTCTACTAAAAGTTCACGTTAATGAACGAGTAAGAAATCGATTAAGCACTATTATCTTATAACGATAACAATAAAAATGAATGCACGAGTTTATAATATACACGACCTTTTCAAAAAAATTACAAAACGGATTTCTTGCTTTAAAACACGGTTTTTGCTTTTTGAAATAAATTAAAGTTATGCTTAAAGGTCTTACTTTCAATGTTGCAAAGTGTAGAGTATTTATAGAACAAGAGGAAGCAAGGCACACGGTTTCATTGAAACCCTAGAGGCCGAAATATAAGATATGTAAACAAATCATATCTTAATATTTTTATCCATAAAATCTTAGGAAAAGATATAAGTTGTTAATAGATTATCTTATCATATATTCACCTAATATTATTTCCTTAAACTAGATATGCCGAATGAAGATAAAAAAAAATCATAACAACTTTCCTTATTTTATTTAAGCAATGTCTTAGAAAAGATATAGGATAATCATAAGATAAGCCAATAAAATATATACTTAATATATTTTCCTTAAATCTAAAGATAGCCGAAATATATGATATGTAAACAAATCATATCATATTATTTATATCCCTAAAATCTTAAGAAAAGATAGTGAATAACTAAAAGATAACTTTATAATTATTCTTCTATTATCTTTTCCTTAAATTTTAAGATATGGTAAGATTTTTCATAACAAAAATATTCTTATCATATATAACCATATCAAGTTAAATATAAAAGATATGTTAAGATAATTCTATAGAATAAGATCTTAACAATAAACAACTTTTATCCTTAGGCTTACACGAAACCAACATGGCTCATATGCCTCGTTTTTCGTGAAAACCCTAGCTTGATATTAGGTTAGATTTAGGGTTTAAGAGTATGCAATATTAGAAACCCTAATTAGTAATATGACCCAACTCACAAGTTGATTCAACATAATTACTAATTATAAGATTAAAATAAAACCACACTCAATATGATTGTGGGCTTCCTAGTTAAATAAATACTTTTTTTGCAAAAACATTTAAAAGAGACAAAAACATTTTTCAAAAACAATTTAAAAACATTTTAGTCGTGTATTATGTAAACTTGACATCTAAATGTTATAGTAGAAGAGCTATAACATTGAGCTCTTATATAAGAAATGTTATAGATGTGAAGCTATAACTTTACCAATTTAAGAAGTGCACTCTAACGTTACCATTACGAGATAATCACCTACGCTATTCTAATCTTCTTAGGAGATCTTCGAGTGTAGGCTACTTCATCAATCAAGCTTGATCAATCTTTAAATGAGCTTCATCTTCTCATGAATGCTTGAATAATTCTTTCACTATCTTGTAATATCTTGATCCTTGATTGAGGGTTTGATCATAATATAAACGCATCATACTTCCATCACAATTCCTTAATGCTTGCGATTAGTAAGTCCAATCTAAAACACTAAATAAACAATTACGCGCAACGAGTATATAAAATATAAAGCACTCTTGACATCATCAAAACATACACATATATATCTATATGGTTCAACAAATTCCCTCTTTTTGATGATGGCAAGTCTCCTGAAATTGTGACTAAGTATATAGTTCTCCCTCAATATAATACCGTCATCTTTATAGGTAAAGATTAATGCAAGATCAAACAATTATATACAAGACCGAAACTTTAAGGTCTTTAAGAGACAATAGGTCTTGACAAGGAGCAAGCTTAGGCAAATACTAAATCATGGTCATTTCTTCCCCCTCTTGACATCATCGAAAAGACGAGAACAGACATAAAACGACTAGAATGATATCAACCGAGGCAAGAAATATATATTAATCAAAGCATATATTATAGCATAAGAACGACTTCAACATAAGCAAGCCCTACATATAAAGTGTGTAATACAAACCAAGTTGAGTACTGATTTTGTAGGAGAGAAGGAAAGTAGTCACTCACCTAACTACGACCTACAGAAGCATGCATACAATCTAACATGATAGATATCTCTAGTAACCGTACATATACACTCCTACCAACCGAGGTCCAAAACACATGCCAAGGACTTACATATGAATGTGAGAAGAGGTAATTGGGTAAGAAGGGGCAAAATAATTTGGATATGTGGAGGTAAAAGCCAAGCTAGCACCGATCACAACCAAAAGTAGCCATATTTCACTTTCCAACCCAACCTTAAAGATGATGCACCATGCCAAGTACCGCACGCACTCACTCACATCAACAAGTACTTCTCCTCAAGTAATATAGAAATGAATAAGAATAGGAGTAATAAGAGATTCTGCATTTCCATCTTTTATAATAACATTTTTCTCCCTTTTTTGTTTTTTTTATTTCATTTTTTTCAGTCCATCTTTTTCTTCCTTCCTTCCAATATTCATCACAACACCAACAAAATTGACCACAACAAGACTTCCAAACTTACCAACAAGACTAGCTTGACAAGGGTAGGCCATATGGAATGTAGTTGAATAAATAGGTCAAAACAAGGCAAATTTGGTTAATGTGAGGTTAGTAGGTAAAACGTAAAGGAAGGGTCGCCTCTCCACTTGTGTCACCACCACAAACCCGAGTGTATACAGATAATAAGAGACAAATTTCATGCTTATGCAATTTGATGTTACATGCCATGTAAGGAGTACTAATCACATCCTAAATGAAACCAATCATGAATGTCATTGGTTTATGAAGCTCTAAACCTTAGAATGTATATGTGATGAACAAGAGTTATGCTTTGTATACAACACAAAATATAATAGACAAGCAAACGGAATATTCTTATAAGATAATAAAATACTATATAAGAATGTACTTGCAACGGAAAATACGAACATAGACATACAATCTTGTCAAATCTAGTCAGTCATACGGGAAATAAAATATTTATGACAAGTTTAGTTGCCACCAATTAAACCAATTTCCAATCGTAAAGTCTCAAAACGTCCTCTAGCTAAAGGCTTTGTCAAAATGTCTGCCCATTGTTTTTCAGTACTACAAAATTCGAGTTTTATATTCCCTTTTTCAACATGGTCACGTATAAAATGGTGTCTAATTTCAATGTGCTTAGTACGCGAGTGATGTGACCAATATTTGAGCATATTTAGTCCCCGAATTAGCCTCGTTCCTATGCTTTTTAGTGCATAATTGGGTCATTTACTATCTTTAGTCCTTTGTTTTGCATATTCTTTGAGGTTTTGTTTCCTTGGTAGGAGAGGAGTGCAAACCTTGCATTTTAATGGCAAAATGGAGCTAAATTGATCGAATCTAATGACCAAGCATCAAAATGAAAACAAGACTAGAAGGCCTTTGTAAATAATGGGCAATGATGAAGACGATCCTTGCATCTCCGACAAGATCCTTGAGGATTGTTGGAAGAAGAAAAGAAGAAAAGAAGAAAAAGCTTGCTGAACTAGAATCCGGCCGTCGCAGCATCGGGACGCTCGTCCAACCTCCACAATCCGAGCGTCCCTCCAGCCAATCCGCTCGTCCAACACCTCCACAATCCGAGCGTCCCTCCAGCCAATCCGCTCGTCAATCCCCCACAATCCCCTCGTCCCGACCCCTTGGCCGCTCGGATTGTCATCCAGTACAGCACGCCTTCTCCTTGTTCTACTCGGGATGTGCATATTTCTGAAAGACTAACAAAAAGGAGACTCGCATCTTTCTTCGAGAGGAGCATTTCCGCAACTTTTCTTAAGGGTCTTAATCTTCATTTAAGCCCTTAGTAACCCTAATTTATGTACCTAATCCCCACTATAAATACCCCATTGTACTAATTAGATTAGAAAAAATCCTTAATATAATTTATGTTCTTCTAATCTCTCTTTAATCTTATAATCAACTTTTAATTAGGCATTAATACAAATCTCATTTCCTTAATTTCTCTATTGTTCATCATTTATTTTGGGTAATTGAAGATTATTTAGGGTTTATTTGGAGGATTGACAACCTTCCAATCATTCATCAAGTACTTCTATTACTCTTTGCTTATTATTTTGGAATCATCATTAGGTATAATTCTCTTAATCCCTTTTTAATTATTGTTAATCATCTTCATTTATTCATCATGTTTTGCTTTGTTAATATGATTGACAACCTTGTTAGCATGTTAAACTTGATAATGAGTGAGTAGTTTCCTTAACTAGGGTTAATGGGGAATTAGGGGAAACCAACATAGGGGATGATTCATGCTTAATCTAATATGTTCACATAATTTATTTGCTTGGTTGTTGTGATCTCAATTTATGCACATGTTATGTTTGATGAAATGCGAGCCTATGAATCCTTGCATTTTTTACCCATCACTTACCTTTTCAATGAGACTTGTAAGACATAAACCAACTCGAGTCTCATTAGACCATGCATATAGTTGAGTAGGGAGGATTAAGTCGACTTGTAGGTGTTGTACAATCTAATCGATTCGGCTCCGGGACCCAAACCTTCCTAGGATTGTAAGATATAAACCAACTCGATCCTATCACAACAATAATTGCTTGCTTATAATTTGAGAATATGTTTGTATGATCAATTCCCATGAATCCCCTATGAACCCATGACACCCTAGTGCTTTTAATCGATTGTTTACATCTCATCTTAATCATCTTGCTTGTTCATTTACATTGTTATTTAGTTTAGTGATCTTCTTATCTCAACCCAAATTGTGACACCCTTAGACAGCACTACTTGCAATCGAAAATTCTACATCAATACCCGTCCCTTGGGATCCGACCTTTACTTACCTCTTTACTAATAGTAGAGTAGTTTGTGAAGTTATAAATATTGTTTTGGTCTAGGTGCTCCTAACGACAAGTAACCGAAAAATATAGTCCGACCAAAAATGGCGCCGTTGTCGAGGACGGTGTTAACTTGATTTGATTTTCTTGGATTGTTATTAGTTGTGTCTTTCTTTGCCTTGGGGAAGTAAAACTCCTCAAGGTTTGTTCTAATTGTTTTCAAGTTTTTTGATATTTTGCATGTCTAGAAGATCACAAGGTAACTTGTTACCCATTGATCACAAAATTGAGAGAACTTTGACAACCAATAGAAGACTTGCTAGAAATACTTTGAGAGGTATTGGTGAGGTTGTAGATATTCAACCAAATACTATCGAGTTCATCAACCCTTTTGCAAGAGAAGGTGAGGAGAACCCAACACAAAACCCACCACAAAATTAACCCACAATGCCTATGTTTTCATCACATTCCGTACCAACCGAGGAGAACCTACCCAATGGTACTCCCACACCATAACACTTGACCGGAAATTTCATTGCAAAATGTGCATTTATCCAATTAATCGAAAGAAGCCAATTTGGGGGGATGCCTAGTGAAGACCCTCATTCTCACATGGAGACTTTTTGTGATTATTGTGATGTGATTTCACAAACCGGAGTGACTCAAGACCAAATTCGATGGGTCTTATTTCCTTTTTCTGTAATTGGTACTGCGAAACAATGGTTAAAAAGCCTTGATAAGGCTACTCTTGGAATCGACTCTTGGAAGAAGTTGGCTCTTGCTTTCTACAAAACGTTCTACCCTCCGGAAAAGACTAACATGCTAAGAGCTCAAATCACGGGTTTTAAGCAAAGGGACGAAGAATCTTTGTATGAAGCTTGGGAGCGATTCAAAGGAACTTGTCGCTCATGTCCTCATCATGGACTTAGCGAGTGGTTCTTGGTACAACAATTTTGGAATGGTCTTTATGAAGACTCCCGAAACATTCTCAACATGGGATCAAATGGTATGTTCACCGAAGTTGACGATAATCAAACTTGGAACAAGATTGAGGAAATGGCGGTCCATAACTCACAATATAGTAGATCTCGCAAGGCTACTAGAGGAGGAAAGCATGAAGTGGACTCTATTACTCAATTGGGTGCTCAACTTAGTGCTCATATTGATACCATCAACTTGAAGTTTGAGAAGGCTATCGCTAAACTTGAAGAAGCCTCAAAATCACCAAAGCAACATGTTAATGCCATGGTGGCATCTTCATCAATTCCAAGTGGAATATGTGATAATTGTGGAACTTTGGGACATGACCAAAGTGAATGTAGGGGAACAAGTGAGCAAGTGAATGCTTTCAAGCATACAAGAGTGGTACCCCTTATTCCAACTATTACAATGAAAACACCAAATTCCATTCAAATCTCTCATACAAAAGCCAAAATGTTCAAAACCCTCAACCAACATACACCCCACCTCCAATGAGAAACAAAAATCAAAGACCCTTTTACAACCAAAACCAAGGTTACCAATATCAAACTTCATACAATCAACAAAATGACCAAGGTTTTGATGTTCAAAAAGCGGTCCTCCAAATGCAAAAGAATCAACAAGAATTTTTCACTCAAATGCAAAAAGATAGCCAAGCAAAAGACATCACCATCAACAACATCCTAGCCCACACAAAAATGTTGGAAACCCAAATGACGCAATTAGCATCTTCGAGCTCTCAAAGACAAAAGGGGCAATTACCACCTCGAGGTAATCCCCCAAGACATGAATCGGTTAGTGCCATCGACTTGAGGAGAGGTACAAGATATGAAGAGCCAAAGAAGCAAGTTGAGGATGACATTGTGGAGACTAGTGACAAGGAAAGAGTTGTGCAAAGCTCAAGGAAAGAAGAACCCAACAATCAAGAAGTTTCAAAGAAGAATGAAGAAAAGGCCAAAGAGAAGGAACCCATTGTGATTAGACTTCCTTTTCCAAGTCGCCAAGCTAAGCCTAAGTTTGATGACCAACTTGGAAAATTCATGGAGATTGTGAAGAATTTAGAAGTCTCGATTCCATTCACGGAATTAATCAATCACGTTCCGGCCTATGCAAAGTATATGAAGGATATTCTTACAAAGAAGAAATCAATCCGGAAGCTTGAGACTATTGCTTTCACTAAAGTAAGTAGTGCTATTCTTCAAGGGAGTTCACCTCCAAAGCTCAAAGATCCGGGAAGTTTCTCCATTCCATGCACTATTAGTGACACTACAATCAACAAAGCTTTATGTGACCTTGGGGGCAAGTGTTAGTGTCATGCCATATTCGGTTAGCAAGAGGCTAGGAATGGGAGAACTCAAATGCACCACATCACGCTTCAAATGGCGGATAGATCAACAAAGACACCTTTAGGGGTATGGGAAGATGTTCTTGTGAGAATTGGAAAATTCTTCATCCCGGTGGATTTCGTTATTGTTGACATGGAAGAAGACTCCAACATTCCTATTATCTTAGGAAGACCATTCTTGCACACCACGGGAGCGGTGATTGATATGAAGCATGGAGAGCTCACCCTTGAAGTGGGAGATAAAACCATCACTTTCAATCTTGACAAGACTATAAGAGCTCCCCGATTGCATGAGCCATGTTTTATGATTGATCACTATAGCCAGAAAGATGATAAGAAGAAGTTGGAATTTCAATGGAAAAAGAAAGTGGATGATGCTCCATCAAAAGAGCAAGGAAATCGCAACAATGAGAGCTTGAAAAGCTCACCCATGACAAGTGAAGAAGAAGGCCTCATTGGCCAAGACAAGAAAGAAGGAGAGTTGTCTTTATCAACTCAAGACACTTTTAGTGATCAAGTAAACAAAGTATGCGGTCTTTGGGATGATGAGTTCGAAGGGATATTCAATCCCTATATTGGTAATGCTATGACCCAAGACCATCATGGAGAACAACAAGTGCAAAGGTCTTTTGAGGATCTTTATCATAATAATGAGAAAGCTTTCGACTACTTCTTCAAGGTGTTGTGTAACATCAGCAACACCTTGAACATGCCCCCTTGACATCTCACATTGGATGAGAGTTTGGTGGAGTCCTCCCTAAACCACCATTTGTAAATATTCTAACTCCCTAACTTGCATTTCAATTATTGTATTGCATTTTTGTCATCTTTGGATTTACATTTTTATGCCTTGATCAAGATTTTCATCATTTTGAGAGAAGTGAGGGAGGGACTTATGAGTTTATTGATATGTAGTGCTTTGCCTTAGTGTGGGGATAGCAATTGCCTAGGATATTCATGCATTTGTAGTGCCCCTACAATGAAGAACACGAGAATTGAAGAATGAATTGACATGGGTTACGAAGCACCCACGGATGGATCTGAATCCGTGTGGTTAAGGAAGAATGCGAGCGGCCCGAGGGACAATCCGTTCGTCCTGAAATAACCCGAGCGTCCAAGTCACAAGACGCTCGTCTTGTGAAACTGCAGAAAATATAATTTGGATCTGACTAGGAATCCGAGAGTCCAAGCCAGGAAACCGATCGTCTCAGTCAGGACGGTCGTCCAACTGGAAAGACGCTCGTCTTTTTACTGCTAAAATTTGGGATTTTTCACTGGATAGGAATTCGAGCGTCCTGAGCCAAAGACGCTCGTCTCAGCCAAGGAATCCGCTCGTCTTTCCTGCAATCCGCTCGTCCCGTGGCGTCTTTACCTGAACCCAATTTTTGAAGAATTCGAGCGTCCCGACACTAGGTCCGCTCGTCTCCCTCTGCATTTCAAAAACCAACGGGTCTTTTAAACCCTTCTTTCCCATTCATTTTCATTACTTCAAAAGAAAAACACTACCCAAAACCCTCATCCTCTCCATCAACAAAAACCAATTTCCTCAACCAAAATCAACCAAATCAAATCCAAACTTCCTCAAAACAAAAATTAATCACTCTTTTAGCATCAACAAGTGATCCAAACACCAAAATCTTCAAGTTTTGAACCGATTTTTGGGATACAAGGCAACTTTCATTTATCCTAAATCTATTTGGGCATTACTAGAAATTGAAGATTTCAATCTTTTATTGGTGTAATTAAGCAAAGGAGTATGGCAAGAACAAAAGGTGGAAACAAGGCACCCCAAAAGAAGACCCTTTCTAAGAGGCAACAAGCCCTTCTTGATAAGCAAACATCAAAGGCATTGGTAGTCCATGATGCAAGGTTGGAGATTCAAGCTACTACTTCTACCACTCCGGTCATTGAATAATTAGCCGACTATCCGGAGGTAATCTTCACTTCTGACTCTCATTGGAAGAAATTTATTTCCTTTGCTAAGAAAACTATCATGCCTACTAAGTTCATATGTGAAGATGCATTGTCAAAATTGGGTGTCCTTGAGCAAACTAAGACCTTTTTCGAGTCTATGGGGTTGAGTAAATTGTTTACAATGCAAGAATTGACATAGTCCTCCCTCACCTTAGAGTTTTTGAGCTCTTTGAAAGTCACAAAGGTGGAGACCCGAACCATTATTGAGTTTCGTCTTGAAAATGTTGATAGATGCTTATCTTATGACGAATTGGGTAAGATATTTGGCCTTAGTGATAGTGCGAAATTTACAAAGATGCCTACCAAGTATGACCCCGCTCCTCTTTGCATGGCAATTTTCGGAAGGAAATTCACACGTTTTCATGATTGTTGTGCTCTCTTAGTCCACCATCCGGGCATTAGAGTATGGCATAAGGTCATTCGGAATACTTTGATAGCTAGAAATGGCACAAACCATCTTACCAAACTTGATTTTATCCTTCTTGAGTCGGCTTTGAACATTGGGAGAGAATTTACCAAGCCATACAATGCTTTACGACTTTTGTTTGATCGATAGCTTAATGTTGATTGTGGCAAAGAAGGCACGGCCTTTATTGCCAATGGAGGATTAGTTACCTATTTGGCTAAGCATTTTAACCGGGATTTCAACAAGAACAACACTTATGCACCGGTAAAAGGAGGCCATCTTATTGATTTGCCCACCATGATTCTAAAGTTCAAATGGGTCAAGAATGATACTCTTGACAACAAATTTGGGTGGTTGACAAATGAAGCTAGATCCTTCACTTTGCCTAGCAAAATTTGCCGATTGAATGTTCATAGACCGAACTACCTTCTCCCACTCTCCGAAGAAACCGAATACATCATTCAACACCAAGGGGAAGAAGTTGTCGAGCCTTCCTCTTCCATTATCACCCCACCTTATCCATTTGAATACCACGAGTTCAACCCCGAAAATGCCAAGGCGGAAAATGATTACTTGACTCTACTAATGAAGGAAATGTATAAACAAGCTCATAATGATAGAGTTGATTCTTACAAGGCCCAATATCCGCCCCTCCTACATCTTGGTAGGCAAGGACTTCTCGATCCATCTTGTCCTTTACCTAGTTGGGCGGATAGGGAGGTATTCTTTCCTAGCACTTCTAGTGGTGGTAGACCGGGTGGAGAGGAGATGGTTGTTGATGAGAGTGGTGACCAAGAAGGTGAAGATGAAGAAGTTCAAGAAGAAGAGGAAAGTGAGGAAGAACAAGAAAGGGAAAGTGAGAGTGAACATGACTCCACATCCATGGAGGTTGATGATGCCTCAAGTGAGGAAGAAGAAGATGATGATGACACGATGGGTGAGGACTAGCAAACTTTTGGAGGCTCCTACATTCTTACACCTCCTTTATGGTTTGTCTACTTCTCTTGTTTTTATTTTATCTTGATCATTTTGTGGAGTCCTAGCAACATTAGAGGACTAACACCTTGGCTTCATTAAGGTGTTCATTTTTATTGTTCCCAACTTTCAAAATCCAAAATGACAATTTGTAGTTTCATGCATTGCATTTTATGTGCATGAACTCCCCCAAAATTTTTGACATTAGAAATAGTGTCTATTTTGCTTTGGGAAGTTTATGCATATGCATTGGGAGCTAATCTAAATTATGCTCTCCACCATAACAAAAACTATGCATCATATAGCATAACTTAGTTTGCATTTACTCTTGTTTATATATCATTTGCATTTAGCATAGAAATCATGCATATTCATATAAGTTGCATAATTTCCTATTGTATTGGCCATTGAGGACAATGCCCATACTAGTGTGGGGATCGGAAATTCTAACTTGACCTTTTTAAAACAAAAATGATAAAAATTAAAAATTTTGAAAAATACAAAAATATGTCCTTTGATTTCATTAAAACAAAATACAAAAAAATTTAAAAATTTAAAAATCCAAAAACAAGTTCATTTCCTTTGTAGTGTAGTCTTGTATATATTGTATATAATGTGTGTGTTCATCCTTTTTCACATTGATTGACTACGCCACACCCGAGACATGAGGATATAGAAGACCGCATGGTATGATCTTTCCAATCTCCTTTTTCCTCTTTATGTTAATGACTATGTGGCTTTATTTTGATTGGTGCGGTATAAATAATGTGAATCATATGCATTAGGTTGTATAAATGTTAGTTGCATCATGGCATGTAGTTGCATGTTAGAAAATTTTGTGAAATCGTCTATTTGGAAAGCTTGACAAGTGTATATAAGGCCCTTGTAGATGCTTTTTCTTCTTAAGACTTTGCTTGTTAGAATACTTGTAAAACACCCTAGGATGTGTCATGCTAGTATCCTTAGACCCATGGAATAAGGCCTAGTCAAGAGTACCTTGTGGTGTGATAACTCCTTGGCTACCGTTTATTCCAAGGTGACCCTTAAAACCATGCAACCATCCATCATCCATATTCTACCACATTTTGTCATCAAAAAGGTAATGGGCACAAAAATTGTTCAAATTTGAGTTCAAGAAATGAAATGAAAAATAAAAAAGTTTGCAATTGCATCAAAAGAAAAGAGGAGCAAAAATAGACTCCTAATGCTTCAAATATAAGCACCCTCCCTACAAATGGGGTGACTTTGAAAATGTTCAAAAGAAATGGAAAGAAAAGTTAAAATTGTCAAGTATTGAAATGCCAAACATCAAAAGAAATGGCAAAAATAAAGTGTTCTCAAATGTTATATGCCACAAGAAATTGGGGGGAAAAACAACAACAAAAGCAAACTCCCACATGAAACTCAAATACTATCGATCCCTTTTCCATCGTATCCACTTTTGTGCATGGTAGAGAGGGGACGACCCTTCTTCTTGTCTAGACAAGAAGGGGAATTTCGCGATCCTCCAGTGTTTCTAACACCATAGGGAGTCTACTCTTGACAAAAGCATTTAACGATTGAGGACAAAGGTACCCTAGCTTGACACAACTTGGAGGTGATTTATTGGTATCCTTCTAGCCTTAGTAGTTTGAAGAAACTATATCTATAATGGAATGTATACCCTTGAACTGCTTCCCCTTTAGATAATTTTTGCCACTTAGATGAGGAAAGTGGCTATTCTTTTGTAGATGCATCCATTACTTGATTTTGTGTGCTTTAATGCTTTGATGTGTCGCCATTTTGGCAAGACCCACCTTGCCTTGCAAGAAGGCATCCTACCTCATGGTTGTCTTGTTGTGAGTTGAAGGGGCGGAGTGAGACCCGCCAATTGTCTCATATCGGTTATATTAGTAGGATAGTTTAAATAAGGGTCCTAATTTTTGTCACCTCTTTACTCGGGACGAGCAAAGGTTCGGTTTGGGGATATTTGATGTGACCAATATTTGAGCATATTTAGTCCCCGAATTAGCCTCGTTCCTATGCTTTTTAGTGCATAATTGGGTCATTTACTATCTTTAGTCCTTTGTTTTGCATATTCTTTGAGGTTTTGTTTCCTTGGTAGGAGAGGAGTGCAAACCTTGCATTTTAATGGCAAAATGGAGCTAAATTGATCGAATCTAATGACCAAGCATCAATGTGAAAACAAGACTAGAAGGCCTTTGTAAATAATGGGCAATGATGAAGACGATCCTTGCATTTCCGACAAGATCCTTGAGGATTGTTGGAAGAAGAAAAGAAGAAAAGAAGAAAAAGCTTGCTGAACTAGAATCCGGTCGTCGCAGCATCGGGACGCTCGTCCAACCTCCACAAAACGAGCGTCCCTCCAGCCAATCCGCTCGTCCAACACCTCCACAATCCGAGCGTCCCTCCAGCCAATCCGCTCGTCCATCCCCCACAATCCGCTCGTCCCGACCCCTTGGCCGCTCGGATTGTCATCCAGTACAGCACGCCTTCTCATTGTTCTACTCAGGATGCGCATATTTCTGAAAGACTAGCAAAAAGGAAACTCGAATCTTTTTTCGAGAGGAGCATTTCCTCAACTTTTCTTAAGGGTCTTAATCGTCATTTAAGCCCTTAGTAACCCTAATTTATGTACCTAATCCCCACTATAAATACCCCATTGTACTAATTAGATTAGAAAAAATCCTTAATATAATTTATGTTCTTCTAATCTCTCTTTAATCTAGTAATCAACTTTTAATTAGGCATTAATACAAATCTCATTTCCTTAATTTCTCTATTGTTCATCATTTATTTTGGGTAATTGAAGATTATTTGGGGTTTATTTGGAGGATTGACAACCTTCCAATCATTCATCAAGTACTTCTATTACTCTTTGCTTATTATTTTGGAATCATCATTAGGTATAATTCTCTTAATCCCTTTTTAATTATTGTTAATCATCTTCATTTATTCATCATGTTTTGCTTTGTTAATATGATTGACAACCTTGTAAGCATGTTAAACTTGATAATGAGTGAGTAGTTTCCTTAACTAGGGTTAATGGGGAATTAGGGGAAACTGATGTGATAAATATTTGAGCATATTTAGTCCCCAAATTAGCCTCGTTCCTATGCTTTTTAGTGCATATTTGGGTCATTTACTATCTTTAGTCCTTTGTTTTGCATATTCTTTGAGGTTTTGTTTCCTTGGTAGGAGAGGAGTGCAAACCTTGCATTTTCATGGCAAAATAGACCTAAATTGATCGAATCTAATGACCAAGCATCAAAGAGAAGACAAGACTAGAAGGCCTTTGTACATAATATAGTAGATGGGCAATGATGAAGAAAATCCTTGCATCCCCGATAAAATCCAGGAGGATTGTTGGAAGAAGAAAAGAAGAAAAGGAAGCTGAGGCGGAATCCGCTCATCCAAACCATCGGGACGCCCGTCCAGCAGCTTCCCAGGATGCTCGTCCAAGCCACCCAGACGCCCGTCCAGCAGCTTCCCAGGACGCTAGTCCAAACCACCCAGACGCCCGTCCAGCAACTCCCCAATCCGCCCGTCCCGACTCTTGGACACTCAGATTCTACTCCAGAGGGACACGTCCACTTCTTCCTTCCATTGAAGATGCGCATATTTTTGGAAGACTAGCTAAAAGGAGACCCGCATCTTTTCTTGAGAGGAGCGATTCCTCAAGGACTTAATCGTCATTTAAGCCCTTAGTAACCCTAATTTGTGCACCTAATCCCCACTATAAATACCCCATTAGTCTAATTAGATTATCATGTTCTTCTTATCAATCTTTAGTGTAGTTTATATTATCCTAATCTCTCTATAATCTTGTAATCAACTTCTAATCAAATATTAATACAAATGTCATTTCCTTAATTTCTCTTTTGTTCATCTTTTATTTTGGGTAATTGAAGATTATTTGGGTTTATTGGGAGATTGACAACCTTCCATCAATCAACAAGTACTTCTTTTATTCTTTGCATTATTATTTTGGAGTCATCATTAGGTAAAATTCTCTTAATCCCTTTTTAAATATTGTTAATCATCTTCATTTATTCATCATGTTTTGCTTTATTAATATGATTGACAACCTTGTTAACATGTTAAACTTGATAATGAGTGAGTAGTTTCCTTAACTAGGGTTAATGGGTAATTATGAGAAACCAACACGGGGAATGATTCATGCTTAATTTAATATGTTTTCATAATTTATTTGCTTGCTTGTTGTGATCTCAACTTATGCACATGTTATGTTTGATGAAATGCGAGCCTATGAATCCTTGCATTTTTTTACCCATCACTTACCTTTTCAATGAGACTTGTAAGACATAAACCAACTCGAGTCTCATTAGACCATGCATATAGTTGAGTAGGGAGGATTAAGTCGACTTGTAGGTGTTGTACAATCAAATTGATTCGGCTCCGGGACCCAAACCTTTCTAGGATTATAAGATATAAACCAACTCGATCCTATCACAACAATAATTGCTTGCTTATAATTTGAGAAAATGTTTGTATGGTCAATTTCCATGAATCCCCTATGAACTCATGACACCCTAGTGCTTTTAATCAATTGTTTACATCTCATTTTAGTCATCTTGCTTGTTTACTTTTATTGTTATTTAGTTTAGTGATCTTCCCATCTCAACCCAAATCATGACACCCCTAGACACCACTACTTGCAATCGAAAATCCTACATCAATACCTGTCCCTTGGGATCCGACCTTTACTTGCCTCTTTACTAATAGTAGAGTTGTTTGTGAGGTGATAAATATTGTTTTGGTCTAGGTGCTCCTAATGACAAGTAACCGAAATCTAAGCTCAAAGCGGACCGACCAAAAATGGCGTCGTTGCCGGGGAAGGTGTTAACCTGATTTGATTTTCTTTGATTGTTATTAGTTGTGTCTTTCTTTGGCTTGGGGAAGTAAAACTCCTCAAGGTTTGTTCTAATTATTTTCGAGTTGTTTGATATTTTGCATGTCTAGAAGATCACAAGGTAACTTGTTACCCATCGATCACGAAATTGAAAGGACTTTGACAACCAATAGAAGACTTGCTAGAAACACTTTGAGAGGTATTGGTGAGGTTGTAGATATTCAACCAAATACTATTGAGTTCATCAACCCTTTTGCAAGAGAAGGTGAGGAGAACCCAACACAAAATCAATCACACAATCAACCCACAATGCCTAAATTTTCATCACATTCCGTACCAACCGAGGAGAACCTACCCAATGGTACTCCCACACCACAACACTTAACCGGAAATTTCATTGCAAAATCCGCATTTATCCAATTAGTCGAAAGAAGCCAATTTGGGGGGATGCCTAGTGAAGACCCTCATTCCCACATGGAAACTTTTTGTGACTATTGTGATGCGATTTCACAAACCGGAGTGACTCAAGACCAAATTCGATGGGTCTTATTTCCTTTTTCTCTAATTGGCACCGCAAAACAATGGTTGAAAAGCCTTGATAAGGCTACTCTTGGAATTAACTCTTGGAAGAAGTTGGCTCTAGCTTTCTACAAAAAATTCTACCCTCCGGAAAAGAATAACATGCTAAGAGCTCAAATTACGGGTTTTAAGCAAAGGGACGAAGAATCTTTGTATGAAGCTTGGGAGCGATTCAAAGGAATTTATCGCTCATGTCCTCATCATGGACTTAGCGAGTGGTTCTTGGTACAACAATTTTGGAATGGTCTTTATGAAGACTCGAGAAACATTCTCAACATGGGATCAAATGGTATGTTCACCGAAGTTGACGATAATCAAACTTGGAACAAGATTGAGGAAATGGCGGTCCATAATTCACAATATAGTAGGCCTCGCAAGGCTACTAGAGGAGGAAAGCATGAAGTGGACTCTATTACTCAATTAGGTGCTCAACTCAGTGCTCATATTGATACTATCAACTTGAAGTTCGAGAAGGCTATGGCTAAACTTGAAGAAGCCTCAAAATCACCAAAGCATCATGTTAATGCCATGGTGGCATCTTCATCAATCCCAAGTGGGATATGTAAGAATTGTGGAACTTCGGGACATGACCAAAGTGAATGTAGGGGAACAAATGAGCAAGTGAATGCTTTTCAAGCATACAAAAGTGGTACCCCTTATTCCAACTATTACAATGAAAACACCAAATTCCACCCAAAACTCTCATACAAAAGCCAAAATGTTCAAAACCCTCAACCAACATACACCCCACCTCCCATGAGAAACCAAAATCAAAGACCCTTTTACAATCAAAACCAAGGTTATCAAAATCAAACTCCATACAATCAACAAAATGACCAAGTTTTTGATGTTCAAAAAGCGGTCCTCCAAATGCAAAAGAATCAACAGGAATTTTTCACTCAAATGCAAAAACATAGCCAAGCAAAAGACATCACCATCAACAACATCCTAGCCCACACAAAAATGTTGGAAACCCAATTGACCCAACTAGCATCTTCAAACTCTCAAAGGCAAAAGGGGCAATTACCACCTCAAAGTAATCCCCCGAGACATGAAACAGTTAGTGCCATTCACTTGAGGAGTGGTACGAGATATGAAGGACCAAAGAAACAAGTTGAGGATGAAGTTGTGGAAGCTAGTGAAAAGGAAAGAGTTGTGCAAAACTCTAGGGAAGAAGAACCCACCAATCAAGAAGTTTCAAATAAATGTGAAGAAAAGGCCAAAGAGAAGGAGCCCATTGTGATTAGACTTCCATTCCCGAGTCGTCAAGCTAAGCCTAAGTATGATGACCAACTTGGAAAATTCATGGAGATTGTGAAGAATTCAGAAGTCTCGATTCCTTTCACGGAATTGATCAATCACGTTCCGGCCTATGCAAAGTACATGAAGGACATCCTTACGAAGAAGAAATCAATCCGGAAGCTTGAGACTATTGACTTCACTAAGGTGAGTAGTGCCATCCTTCAAGGGAGCTCACCTCCAAAACTCAAGGATCCGGGATGCTTCTCCATTCCATGCACTATTGCTTACACTACAATCAAGAAAGCTCTATGTGACCTTGAGGCAAGTGTTAGTGTCATGCCATATTCGGTTAGCAAGAGGCTAGGAATGGGAGAACTCAAATGTACCAACATCACGCTTAAAAGGGCGGATAGATCAACAAAGACACCTTTAGGGATATGGGAAGATGTGTAATACCCGCCCTTTTAGGGACCCTTTGACCATCGTTGACCGACCTTGGGAGCGGAAGTAGTCCTAGGAAAGTGTGCCAAAACCTGTTTGAGCTGCGTGGTAAGAGTGGTACTCGATAGAGTAGAGGCTACTCGATCGAGTAGCTAGGGTACTCGATCGAGTAGGGGGCCACTCGATCGAGTAGGTTGGGTACTCGATCGAGTATAGGGTTTTCAGCGAGGGTTTTATATCGCGTTTTGTTAAATCCGCATATCACTTCCGCCACTTTCCTCCTATCCTTCAGTCGCCCCTTTCCCTTCCCTTCACCTCAAAACCTCCATGGAAGCCTTTTGAGGATTCTTGTGCCTTAGGAGAGCGTCTCTTGAGTCGGGTAGCGGTCTTTTGCTGAGTTTTTCCCTAATAGGTATGTCACAATCATCATCCGTGCCTTTGTCTCTATAGTTAGGGTTTGCTTGTTAGTAATAGATGTTTGTATGGTGGTTATAGGCTTTGCTTGGTCGCTGGATATGTTATCTGTCGGCGTGGATTGGTTGCGGTTGCTTAAAGGTAGGTTCGCCTACTCAGTTTCTGTAGATGGTCTAGTGGGTCGGTCGTGTGGTTGTATTGTGATTGATTAGTATCGTGATTGTATTGTGACGATTGTGTTTGTGGTTGTGATTGCTGTTGATGGTTCTCGAGATGCGTTCTCGGCTGAGTGGGGTCACTTGCGGGAGTGACTTCACGCCCTAGTTTCGCCCTTCGTGGAACCCGCCACGGGAGGGGATGTGCACATTAATGGGACAGGGTTATCGCTCGGTATGATGAGCGGGGCTTAGGTGGGAACGGCTGCGGTCCTCCACTGGCAGGGCTGGTCCAGTGGACAGTCAGTGACAGGTTTGGTTGGATTATTGTGATTGCGGTTGGGATCAATATCATTGTTTGTATCGTTGTTTGTAGTTGCCGTTGTCTTATCTTGTCTCAGTACTGACCTTGTGTGGTTGTTTGTTTGTTATGTGTCTGCCGTGATCCCTTATGGTGAGCAGTCGGTCTTAGCAGGTGTTGATGTTGGTGATAGCTGAAGTCCGGGCAGGGATGAGTCTTCACGAGATATGATGGTCATAGCGAGTAGTCTTTGAGTTGTACCTTTGCATCGTATTTTGGTTTAAATCACTTGTAATATAACTTAATAGTTCTTTTATTGACGTTTGATAATTACTTTCCTCGGGCAACCGAGATGGTAACGCCCTTATATGCTAAGGAAGGCCTAGCTAAGGTTCCTCTGGATATGGGGGTGTTACAAAGTGGTATCAGAGCGACGATTTTGGAACCTGTAACCAATGAACATAATGAACGTAGAGAGAGTCTAATAAAATGAACCTGGTGTATGTGAAATGGGAGCCCCGGCTGATGCTAGATTTTGGGTGAGTAGGCGCTCTCATTTCAAAATCTTGGCCCCATGACGCTTAAGCCAGTCACATGGGATGGGAATGTGGAGTCCGTGTGTCTATGTGTGCTATGTATGTTAATTGTGCCGGAACTACCTCCGGTTAAGTTTTGTTAGAATTAATAGAGGTGTGATAGTAATGTTTGGGCCGAGTATGGTAATTAGTGATGAGATTATTGGAGCTCGTTGGATGATTAGTGAGCTTATATGATAGCTAGGAGTTATGTGACGAGATTATACGTCATGGAGATGCGTGAAAGTGTGAAATCGAATGTGTAATATGAATAGTGAACACGTAGGTGTTTGCCATAAAAAAAAAAAAATTAATGATGACGGAAGTTGTACGTGAGATTATAAATCCTACCGCGATGACTATAATGATAATTATAGTATAGATGAGTAATAATCCGAATCACGGTATGTGGTAATGTGTTTATGCTTTGCTATTTAGTTGAAATTTTTCCGCTGCGTAGTATTTGATTTATACAAGATAGATTGCTTGGGATAGAATGTAAGACATAATTGAATAAGTGGGTTGCAAGGTGTATAATTAGGTGATAAGTGAAAGGAGGAATTAATATAAATTATACGTTTCAATTTGAAGTAAACACGAGTTTAGTAATAGCACGTAAAGTAAGTTTAAGTGTAATAAAATGACACGACTAGGTTCATAAATAACTCGGTGACAGGTAGACCGAGTTGGGTAATTTGTATAACGTAACGTGATACGTCTCTTAGTTGTTGAAGGGTTGTATTTTGTGTGACAATGGTTACAAAACGTGATTGAATGTGATAATTAGTGTCGGATCCCGAACTTAGTTTGGAACCGACACGCGGCGTTGTTTTGCAGGTATCTTCGAGTTACTTAGTGTTCAGACCGAGTACGTAACTATACTTGACCGAGTGCGAGTGCTTACTTGACCGAGTAGACCTCACTCGATCTAATTAGGAAGCTATGATGTCGAGATGTGGAAAACTTCTGCAGTTACTCGATAATTTAGCTCCTACTCGATCGAGTAGGGTGGTACTCGATCGAGTACCCCAGGCACTCGATCGAGTAGGTTACTGTGCAGTAATTCCTACGGGTTTTCTTAAAACCCTTCATCTTTCTATTTTTTCCTCTTATTCGCTATATTTCGACACACTTATACCTAAATCACCCTCAATTCCTTGTCTCCTCTCAAATCCTCTCTTTCTCTTGGGTTAGTAGTGATTCTTGGGGTTGATTTCTTAGTTTAAGTTCGTTTCTCTACTTTGTTCATCAATCAAGGTATGCTATTCTTCCTAATGTACATGGTTTATTGCTTTGAATGTGCTAGGAAAGTAAAACAATCTGAAATTTTCGATGATAATGACCAATTTGGTGCTTTTAATTGTTGAAACATGATTCACATGCCTTCTTTCCATGTTTGTTGGTAGTTAATTGCTGTAAATTAGATTAGAAATTGCAAAATTGAACTCGAAATTTCTAGGGTTTCCAAAATTGAAATCGATTTTTGGTTGTTTTACAATGGTTAGATGGTAGAATTGAGCCTTAAGTATCGTTTATATCATGTTGGAGGATAGATTTTGATGATTTTACCCTTAGAAAGTTGCCTTAAAACTCCGTCTTAAAAGTGCCTTAAATGGAAATTCGGGATTTATAATTGAAAAATTGATGTTGTAATTGACAGTATAAGCATGAGTTGAACTTCATTATGCTAATAGAATCGATGAGTGATGAATATATGCCGAAATTTTCACAGCTGTAGAGACCGTCTGAAAATTTTAGTTGAGTGTTGAACATAATATGAAAGTGATGGTGATATACCATAAATTATTCTTTCTCTTGAATTAGTGACATGTAAGTAGCAATGTAAATGGAACGACCTTTAGAAGCATGCTAGGATATTCGAATTGCTGAGAATATGTGTTCACACGCCAAATTTTCATAATTGCGGTTTATAAGTGGCTACAAACTGAGACTATATGTTAAAATTGAGGAAACCATTAATGAAATGCGTGTACCTAGCTGAGCATCTAAGTTTAAGGGCATGATTTATGTGCTTCAATTATTGAACTGCTTGATGAGTTAGGGAACTTGCTAAGTAGATAGAACTCAAATTGTATGAAGTATATGCCTACATGTTTTATACAAATTGTTTGACCTTATACCTAAAGCAGATGCCGAGACTGAACCTTGGAACCCGCCAGAGTAAACGGGGGAGGGGTAAACTACCTGAGTTAGGGGAAGGAAGTGGACCTGTGGTACCCACAGTCCCCGAATACCCTACAGTTGTTTTTGTTGACTTCAAGCAAAGGGAGCATTTTGTAGCTTTACAAAAACGCAAATTGAGACCTACAAAGTGTATAGACACCAGTGTATTAGAGGAGTTGGAGATAGAGACGGATGTCCGTCACATATTCGAGACCTTGGGTTTTACGGGTTTGTATAGGCTGAGGAAGCATACTTACCCTTTTCTTACCTTGGAGTTCATGAGCTCTTTTAACTATGACCAGCGGGCGATTGTCGAGTTTAGATTGATTAATACCAGTTTTTGTTGACTATGGACTGTTTGCCTCTCACCTTGGGTTGGCCAAGCCTCCCAAGGACTCCTTTCTTGACATTCCGGTGAGTGCGGCGTCGCCGCCTAATGCCTTGCTTGACGGGGAAGCAAGCTCCCACCTCGAGCAACATCTTTGATTAATGATGTTGAGCATATTACCTTGAGGGTCTTTCTCCGTTCTCTTTCGAACCTCCTCTATGACCGAAAGGATATCAGTAAATTGAATAACCATGAGGTTTTACTTTTGATGTCGTACCTCAACCCGGAGCGGGCCAGGAAAGTGGTCTTTAATGCTCCTTCTATAGTTTTGTCTTTGCCCTTGCCTTGATGGCTTCTTCCTCTTCCGCACACGAGTTGTGGTGCTATTGCCACTCGGTTAGAATTTGAAAAGCTAACCTCCTTTGAGGCTTCTTTGGCGTACGTGCCTCTAGCTACCCCAGTGCCTACCATGGATTGTGAATACTATCTCGACCTGAAATGGTTGAGGACCTTGGCTGACGGCAGCCTAGCATGGAGAGTGCATGGGATGAGTTGGATGAAGATTCCAGCTCCTGAGCACCTCCCACCCACGGAGCCCTTGGAGCCGATGGTAGTGACGGTGGACTCCGATGACGAGGAGGAGGAGGATGACGACGGACCCCGCCAGCTACAGACCTATCTCATCGACGGTACCATCCTTGAGGAGATGCCGGAGCCGACGAAGGGCGAGAATGCGGGAGTTCAGGCGGCAGAGAGGCCTTGAGTGGTGAGGGGACCCCGTCGAGTGAGAGAGAGGGCCTCGGAGACTAGGCCACGGCCGTGAGCACCGCAGCGAAGAACGATCTTTTCCATGCTACCCTTACCTCGACACCCCGGAGACGCGATCCAGTTACCTGGAGGAGAGAGTGTCATCTACCTTGACACTCCGGAACATGCACGAGATGGCCTACGCTCAGGGGATAAGGACCGAGGGACC
Source organism: Silene latifolia (assembly GCF_048544455.1). Taxonomy (NCBI): domain Eukaryota; kingdom Viridiplantae; phylum Streptophyta; class Magnoliopsida; order Caryophyllales; family Caryophyllaceae; genus Silene; species Silene latifolia. Next base: position 171,959,471 of record NC_133534.1, on the reverse strand, counting down.
GCATCCGGTGTGGTGGAGTGGAGTCGGGGACTACACAGGGGTTTTCCATTCCTACGGGGTGGATCAGTCGACGTGGGGGCACCTCGGTCCTTCCCTTACGGTGGCTTGACTCCATGGTACGTGGGCCGGGAGCGAGAACAGGAGGTGATGCGGGAGTGGGCTCATCAGGTGCGGGTATGGCTGGAGGTGGTGGTGGTAATGATGAGGTGATGTTCGAGCAGCAGCAGCAGCAACAGGAGGAGTGATACTCCTCGTTCTTATCTTCGTTGATAGTAGTTGATGTTAGATGGTGATATTGTTGTTAGACTTTGGTAGTTGTTTCCTTTTATTATTGAGACTTAGTTGGATTTGTATGATTGGACATAAGGCCGGATTTGATATTCTAACAGATTGCAGGATATTAGAAGTCGGGGAGTCGTCCCGACTCGGTTTCATATGACAAATATGCGCATGGGTGTTCACTCGTGACAGGTTTTATGAGGAATTGGCCTGTAGGTACTCGACAGAGTACCCCGTACTCTATCGAGTAGCTACAGGATGAAATGAGAAACAGTTTCTGACCTGTAGGCCACTCGATCGAGTAGCCAAGACACTCGATCGAGTAGCATGGCACTCGATCGAGTACCGCTAGTTACTCGATCGAGTAGCACTGTTACAGGAGGTTTTTGAAATTTAAAAATGTTCAATTGTTTTATAATTGCGAGTTTAATGTTTAAAGTAGTTGTGAGTGCGTAGTAACACCTTTGAACCGTTAATTTCATATGTTACAAGTCATGATTGAAGTTTTATAAGCATATTTGTTTCAATTAGTGAAGCGGTAATAATTTCTTGTTACGATTAGTGAAGAGTTAATAATTTCTTGTTACTATTGCATACGCCTCATTACGATCTATTTATTGGAGTAGTAACTTCGCCTATATGTGTGCATATCATTTTAACGTGGGTTGTCAACGGTAACTAGTTATTCCGGTGACTTGCGTATGATTTCTAAGTTAACGACTGTATAATTAGCGAGTAATGTCCACAACAAATAATATGGTTTTCTTTAAAGATTAAGATACAAATAATAAGTAATACGCGTTGATATTGGGGTGGTGAACTTCGGGGACGAAGTTCCTTTTTAGAGGGGAAGAGTAATGTCGCGAAATAAAAAGGTTGCCTTTGAATAATGTTTTGCTTGTTATAACGTTGTTGGTAATTGTTTATAGCTTGTTATAACGTTGTTGGTAATTGTTTATAGCTTGTTATAACGTTGTTCGTAATTGTTTATAATGTAGTTGGTATCATGTAAAAAAAAAAAAAGTATAACGATTTGCTTTAGTTCTTAAGGGAGTGTGGTCATGAAGAATAGTTATAGTGTGATAAATCGTACTCGAATCGCGTTGCCAAGTAACATGGTGGCATTAGTTGTATCACGTGAAAGTTGATATGAGACATGTTCTAGATCGATAGTTTGATAGTTGACGTTGTACGTCGGGTGATCGTGGGTGGTGATTCGCGTTGCGGGTTTGATGTTTATATGTGTATAAAGTAACGGTTAACGGTAATAGTGCTTGCATGATAGTAGTAAAAGTCATTGGATATAAGTATGGACGGTGATGATGATGACATGGGGGGGGAAATGATATTTCCAGGGAGTAATGGGTTGAGCGGGAAGATGATTGAGGACGTGTTGTTCTCGTGTCTCGAGCGGGAGATGGGTGAGGTGAACTTCGGGGACGAAGTTCTTTTTAAGGGGGGAAGACTGTAATACCCGCCCTTTTAGGGACCCTTTGACCATCGTTGACCGACCTTGGGAGCGGAAGTAGTCCTAGGAAAGTGTGCCAAAACCTGTTTGAGCTGCGTGGTAAGAGTGGTACTCGATAGAGTAGAGGCTACTCGATCGAGTAGCTAGGGTACTCGATCGAGTAGGGGGCCACTCGATCGAGTAGGTTGGGTACTCGATCGAGTACCGGGTTTTCAGCGAGGGTTTTATATCGCGTTTTGTTAAATCCGCATATCACTTCCGCCACTTTCCTCCTATCCTTCAGTCGCCCCTTTCCCTTCCCTTCACCTCAAAACCTCCATGGAAGCCTTTTGAGGATTCTTGTGCCTTAGGAGAGCGTCTCTTGAGTCGGGTAGCGGTCTTTTGCTGAGTTTTTCCCTAATAGGAATGTCACAATCATCATCCGTGCCTTTGTCTCTATAGTTAGGGTTTGCTTGTTAGTAATAGATGTTTGTATGGTGGTTATAGGCTTTGCTTGGTCATTTGGATATGTTATCGTCGGCGTGGATTGGTTGCGGTTGCTTAAAGGTAGGTTCGCCTACTCAGTTTCTGTAGATGGTCTAGTGGGTCGGTCGTGTGGTTGTATTGTGATTGATTAGTATCGTGATTGTATTGTGACGATTGTGTTTGTGGTTGTGATTGCTGTTGATGGTTCTCGAGATGCGTTCTCGGCTGAGTGGGGTCACTTGCGGGAGTGACTTCACGCCCTAGTTTCGCCCTTCGTGGAACCCGCCACGGGAGGGGATGTGCACATTAATGGGACAGGGTTATCGCTCGGTATGATGAGCGGGGCTTAGGTGGGAACGGCTGCGGTCCCCCACTGGCAGGGCTGGTCCAGTGGACAGTCAGTGACAGGTTTGGTTGGATTATTGTGATTGCGGTTGGGATCAATATCATTGTTTGTATCGTTGTTTCTAGTTGCCGTTGTCTTATCTTGTCTCAGTACTGACCTTGTGTGGTTGTTTGTTTGTTATGTGTCTGCCGTGATCCCTTATGGTGAGCAGTCGGTCTTAGCAGGTGTTGATGTTGGTGATAGCTGAAGTCCGGGCAGGGATGAGTCTTCACGAGATATGATGGTCATAGCGAGTAGTCTTTGAGTTGTACCTTTGCATCGTATTTTGGTTTAAATCACTTGTAATATAACTTAATAGTTCTTTTATTGACGTTTGATAATTACTTTCCTCGGGCAACCGAGATGGTAACGCCCTTATATGCTAAGGAAGGCCTAGTTAAGGTTCCTCTAGATATGGGGGTGTTACAAGATGTTCCCATGATAATTGGAAAATTCTTCATCCCGGTGGATTTTGTTATTGTTGACATGGAAGAAGACTCCAACATTCCTATTATCTTAGGAAGACCTTTCTTGCACACCGCGGGAGCAGTGATCGATGTAAAGCATGGAGAACTCACCCTTGAAGTGGGAAATGAAACCATTACTTTCAATATTGACAAGACCATGAGAGCTCCCCGATTGAATGAGCCGTGCTTTATGGTTGATCACTATAGCCGGAAGGATGATAGGAAGAAGTTGGAATGGAAAAAGAAAGTGGAAGATGCTCCATCAAAAGAGCAAGGAAATAGCAACAATGTGAGCTTGAAAAGCTCACTCATGACAAGTGAAGAAGATGGCCTCATTGGCCAAGACAAGAAAAAAGGAGAGTTGTCTCTATCAACTCAAGAAATTTTTAATGATCAAGTAGATGAAGTTTGCGGTCTTTGGGATGATGAGTTCGAAGGGATATTCAATCCCTATATTGGTAATGCTATGAACCAAGACCATCATGGAGAACAACAAGTGCAAAAATCTATTGAGGACCTTTATCATGATAATGAGCAAGCTTTCGACTACTTCTTCAAGGTGTTGAGTAACATCAACAACACCTTGAACATGCCCCCTTGACATCTCACATTGGATGAGAGTTTGGTGGAGTCCTCCCTAAACCACCATTTGTAAATATTCTAACTCCCTAACTTGTATTTCAATTATTACATTGCATTTTTGTCATTTTTGGATTTATTTTTGTGCCTTGATCAAGATATTCATCATTTTTAGAGAAGTGAGGGAGGGACTTATGATTTTATTGATGTGTAGTGCTTTACCTTAGTGTGGGGATAGTAATTGCCTAGGCTATTCTTGCCTTTTTAGTGCCCCTACAATGAAGAACACGTGAATTGAAGAATGAAAATGACACGGGTTACAAAGTACCCCCAGATGGACCTGAATCCGTGTGGTCAAGGAGGAATCCGAGCGTCCAAACGGATAATCCGCTCGTCATAAAAAACCCGAGCGTCCAAGGTCACCAGACGCTCGTCCGGTAGAGCTGTAGAATACAAAAACTAGTCTGTAAAAGAATCCGAGCGTCTCAGCTGAGAATCCGCTCGTCTCATTCTGGACGGTCGTCCATCACAAAAGACGCTCGTCTTTCTAATGGCAAAAATCTGGGATTTTCTCTGTAAAGGAATCCGAGCATCCACCCAGAAAGACGCTCGTCCCTACACAGGAATCCGCTTGTCTTAGAAGCAAGACGCTCGTCCTGTGGCGTCTTTTCCTGAGCCAAACATTGAAGAATCCGCTCGTCCCGATGCCTGGTCTGCTCGTCCTCTACTGCACTTTCAAATATAACGGTTCATTTTAAACCCCTTTCTCCCATTCATTCTCATTTCTTCAACATACAAACACTACCCACTATCCAAAAATCCAAAAAACCCTCATCCTCTCCATCAACAAAATCAAATTTCCTCAACCAAACTCAACAAAATCAAATCCAAACTTCCTCACAACAAAAATTAATCACTCCTTTTGCAACAACAAGTGATTCAAACACCAAAATCTTCAACCTTTGAGTCGATTTTTAGGATACAAAGCAACATTCATTCATCCTAAATTGATTTGGGTATAACTAAAAATTGAAGATTTCAATCTTTCATTGGTGTAATCAAGCAAAGGAGAATGGCAAGAACTAAAGGAGGTAACAAGGCACCCCCAAAGAAGACACTTTCCAAAAAGCAACTAGCTCTTCAAGCAAAGCAATTGTCAAAGGCATTGGTAGTCCATGAGGCAAGGTTGGAGGTCCAACAACAAGATCCCCCTATGGAAGCTACAACATCAACAACTCCGGTCATTGAACAATTATCTAATTATCCGGAGGTAACTTTCACTTCCGACTCTCATAGGGAGAAATTTGTTCTCTTTGCTAAGAAAACCATCATGCCTACTAAGTTTATTTGTGAAGATGCATTGTCAAAATTGGGTGTTCTTGAACAAACCAAAACCTTCTTTGAGTCTATGGGATTGGGTAAATTGTTTACGATGAAAGAATTGACATACCCCTCCCTCACCTTGGAATTTTTAAGTTCTTTGAAAGTCACAAGGGTGGAGACTCGAACCAACATCGAGTTTCGTCTTGAAAATGTTGATAGACGCATAACTTATGGCGAATTGGGTAAGATATTAGGCCTTAGTGATAATCCGAAATATACAAAGACTCCTATCAAGTATGACCCCGCTCCTCTTTGGATGGGAACTCGATTGTATTCTTCTTGAGTCGGCCTTGAACATTGGGAGGTAATTTACCAAGCCATACAATGCTCTAAGACTTTTGGTTGAACGATGGCTTAATGTCGATTGTGGCAAAGAAGGCGCCGCCTTTATTGTCAATGGAGGACTAGTTACCCATCTTGTTGATATGGACACCATGATTCACAAGTTCAAGTGGGTCAAGCATGACACTCTTGACGATAAATATGGGTGGTTAACAAATGAAGCTAGATCCTTCACCTTGCCTTCGAAAATTTGCCGATTGAATGTTCACCGACCGAACTACCTTCTCCCACTCTCCGAAGAGACCGAGTATATCATTCAACAACAAAGGGGCGAAATTGCCGAGCCCTCCTCCTCCATAAAAGATCATAGATTCTAATTAGACTCTCTAATTAAAAACAAATTATCTCATAATATGTTCATTTAGTGATCTATGTAACATGCATGCAAATATAAAAGCATAAAATTTAAGATTAAGGAAAAACAATTTCCTTACATTGATATTTATGGTAATATGGGCACAATCAAGATCTCCTATCTTGATTGTTCTTGAGCTTAAAACAAAAGGATGATCCTCCTAGAAAAACTGTCAAAAAGAAAGTCTCCTTCAAGTTGCACCCAAGAACAAATCACCCAAATAAACTTATAAATATTAACTAGATATTTGTAAAACTTAACCTTGATAATATTTGTAATATTACTAACACTCTTAGTAATAATATTTTGATTACTAACTTCTTAGTAAATGATGTATAATAATTTTAGAGAGAAATACCAACAAGTTTTATTCACATGCAAAATAGTGTACAAGTAAAGTAATATAAAAATTAACAAAACTTGGAGTATATAGGAGGAAGTGGCGGGTAGAGTGTGTAGTAGTGGAGTGTAGGATTCATTTTCCTTATTTTATTGTCCAACACATTATGACACACATAATGATCACATGACAATTATGGAAGAAAAATAAGCAAAGTGTAATGATCATGATCATCCATTACACTCCATTTACACTGTCCAATGTCCCATTTACGGGTCCATTTTGGTTCTTATATTTGTCGCACAAATACGTGTAAATTTTATTTAAACATCGTTTCATGTTTAAATGCTTCCAATTAATTTCGTCCAAATCACTTCGTAAATATACGTGTGCCGCTACACATATTATTTTACGTACTAATATTAATCGCATTAATCAATTAGTACAATTTTAGTGAATTAACAATTAATTAACTAAAACCCGTCTCCCATAATTTATTATTCAATTATCTCATAATTAAATAATAACTGTCGTGCCTCGAGTTCGCAACTCGAAATCTCTCTAAAATAACCTTTTAGTCTACAAATCAAGGGACTAAATAAGTTCTATCTCATACAATTAATTAGTTATCAATTGGGGTTCGTTCCTATAGGTGTGACCGAAAGGGGTCAGTTGATCACCGCCGTCTCATGACAATAACGTCAAACTCTAGTCAGCCAACCGTTATCGATTTACGTTAATCAATTGACGAGGATCAAATAATTAAATATATAATAATATTCCTTTAATGAGATTTATTATGTAAACACACTATTGTGGAGGACACTAACTCTAACACTTCATTATCACCCCACCTTACCCATTTGAATATCAAGAGTTCAAACCCAAGGATGCCGAAGTGGGAAATGACTACTTGACACTACTCATGAGGAAAATGCACAAGCAAGCTTACAATGATCCGTCTTGTCCTTTGCCTAGTTGGGCGGATAGGGAAGTATTCTTTCCTAGCATTCCAAGTAGTGGTGGACCGGGTGGAGAGGAGATGGTTGTTGGAGAGGGTGGTGACCTAGAAGAGGTTCAAGAAGAAGAGGTTCAAGAACAAGAGGTTCAAGAAGAAGAAGCTCAAGAAGAGGAAGATGAAAGTGAGGAAGAACAAGCAAGTGACAGTGAGAGTGGACATGATTCCACATCTATGGAGGTTGATGATGCCTCAAGAGATGATGATGATGATGATACAATGGGTGAGGATTAGCAAACTTTGGAGGCTCCTACATTCTTACACCTCCTTTATGGTTTATCTACTTCTCTTGTTTTTAATTTTATCTTGATCATTTATTTTGTGGAGTCCTAGCAACATTAGAAGACTAACACCTTGGCTTCATTAAGGTGTTCTTTATCTTTGTTCCCGACTTGTAAAATCCAAAATGACAATCTTTAGTTTCATGCATTGCATTCCATGTGCATAAACTCCCCCGAAATTCATGACATTAGAAATAATGTCTATTTTGGTTTGGGGAAGTCCATGCATATGCATCGGGAGCTAATTTAAATTATGCTCTCCGCCATAACAAAAACACATGCATCATATAGTATAGCTTGCATTTAGTTTAGAAATCGTGCATATTCATTGTATAGTTTCCTATCGTATTGGCCATTGAGGACAATGCCCATACTAGTGTGGGGATGGGAAATTCTAACTTGACTTTTATTCAAAATCCAAAAAGATCAAAAATTTTGAAAAATCCAAAAAAATTGAAAAACTGAAAATCCAAAAACATGTTCATTCCTTTTTAGTATAGATTTGTATATATTGTTTTGTATATATTGTGTTTGTTCGTCCTTGTTCACATTGATTGACTACGCCATATCCGAGACATGAGGATATTGAAGACCGCATGGTATGATCTTTCCAATCTCCTTTTTCCTCTTTATTTTAATGACTATGTGGCTTTATTTTGATTGATGCGGTAAAAACAATGTGAATTTAGGATTGCATTTAGATTATTTGGCATATTAGTTGGTAGAAGCATATGCATTAGGATGTATATATGTTAGTTGCATCATGGCATATAGTTGCATTTAGGAAAAATTTTGTGAAACCGTCTATTTGGGAAGCTTGACAAGTGTATATAGGCCCTAGTAGATGCTTTTTCTTCTTAAGACTTTGCTTGTTAGAATACTTGTAAAACACCCTAGGATGTGTCATGCTAGTATCCTTTGACCCATGGATTAAGGCCTAGTCAAGAGTACCTTGTGGTGTGATAACTACTTGGCTACCGTTTATTCCAAGGTGACCCTTGAAACCATACAACCATCATTCATCCATGTTCTACCATACATTTTGTCATCAAAAGGGAATGGGCACAAAAATCATTCAAATTGAGTTCAAGAAATTAAATGAATAGTCAAAAAAAGGTTTGCAAATGCATCAAAAGAAAAAAGGAGTAACAAAAATAAAAACTCCTATGCTTCAAATATAAGGCACCCTCGTTACTAATTGGGGTGACTTTGAAAATGTTCAAAAGAAAATGCAAAAAGTTGAAAAATTGTCAAGTGTTGGAAATGCCAAACATCAAAAGAAATGGTAAAAATAAAGTGTTCTCAAATGTCAAAAGCCACAAGAAATTAGGGGGAAAAACATTAACAAAAAGCAAACTCCCAAATGAAACTCAATTACAATTGATTTCTTTATCCATCGTATCCATTTTTGTGCATGGTAGAGAGGGGACGACCCTTCTTCTTGTCTAGGCAAGAAGGGGAATTCCGCGATCCTCCAGTGTTTCTAACACCATAGGGAGTCTATTCTTGACAAAAGCATTTAACGATTGAGGACAAAGGTACCCTAGCTTGACACAACTTGGAGGTGATTTATTGGTATCCTTCTAGGCTTAGTAGTTTTAAGAAACCATATCTATGAAGGAGTGTGTACCCTTGAATTGCCTCCCCTATAGATAATTTCCGCCACTTAGATGAGGAAAGTGGCTATTCTTTTGTAGATGCATCCACTACTTGATTTTGTGTACTTTAATGCTTGGATGTGTCGCCATTTTGGCAAGACCCACCTTGCCTTGCAAGAAGTCATCCTACCTCATGGTTGTCTTATTGTGAGTTGAAGGGGTGAAGTGAGACCCGCTAATTGTCTCATATCGGTTATATTAGTAGGATAGTTTAAATAAGGGTCCTAGTTTTGTCACCTCTTTACTCGGGACGAGCAAAGGTTCGGTTTGGGGATATTTGATGTGATCAATATTTGAGCATATTTAGTCCCCAAATTAGCCTCGTTCCTATGCTTTTTAGTGCATATTTGGGTCATTTACTATCTTTAGTCCTTTGTTTTGCATATTCTTTGAGGTTTTGTTTCCTTGGTAGGAGAGGAGTGCAAACCTTGCATTTTCATGGCAAAATAGAGCTAAATTGATCGAATCTAATGACCAAGCATCAAAGAGAAGACAAGACTAGAAGGCCTTTGTACATAATATAGTAGATGGGCAATGATGAAGAAGATCCTTGCATCCCCGATAAAATCACGGAGGATTGTTGGAAGAAGAAAAGAAGAAAAGGAAGCTGAGGCGGAATCCGCTCGTCCAAACAATCGGGACGCCCGTCCAGCAGCTTCCCAGGACGCTCGTCCAAGCCACCCAGACGCCCGTCCAGCAGCTTCCCAGGACGCTCATCCAAGCCAACCAGACGCCCGTCCAGCAACTCTCCCCAATCCGCCCGTCCCGACCCTTGGACGCTCGGATTCTACTCCAGAGGGACACGTCCTCTTCTTCCTTCCATTGAAGATGCGCATATTTTTGGAAAACTAACTAAAAGGAGACCTGCATCTTTTCTTTAGAGGAGCGATTCCTCAAGGACTTAATCGTCATTTAAGCTCTTAGTAACCCTAATTTGTGCACCTAATCCCCACTATAAATACCCCATTAGTCTAATTATATTATCATGTTCTTCTTATCAATCTTTAGTGTAGTTTATATTATCCTAATCTCTCTTTAATCTTGTAATCAACTTCTAATCAAATATTAATACAAATCTCATTTCCTTAATTTCTCTTTTGTTCATCTTTTATTTTGGGTAATTGAAGATTATTTGGGTTTATTGGGAGATTGACAACCTTCCATCAATCAACAAGTACTTCTTTTATTCTTTGCATTATTATTTTGGAATCATCATTAGGTATAACTCTTTTAATCCCTTTTTAATTATTGTTAATCATCTTCATTTATTCATCATGTTTTGCTTTGTTAATATGATTGACAACCTTGTTAACATGTTAAACTTGATAATGAGTGAGTAGTTTCCTTAACTAGGGTTAATGGGTAATTAGGGGAAACCAACATGGGGGATGATTCATGCTTAATTTAATATGTTTTCATAATTTATTTGCTTGCTTGTTGTGATCTCAACTTATGCACATGTTATGTTTGATGAAATGCGAGCCTATGAATCCTTGTATTTTTTTACCCATCACTTACCTTTTCAATGAGACTTGTAAGACATAAACCAACTCGAGTCTCATAAGACCATGCATATAGTTGAGTAGGGAGGATTAAGTCGACTTGTAGGTGTTGTACAATCTAATCGATTCGGCTCCGGGACCCAAACCTTTCTAGGATTGTAAGATATAAACCAACTCGATCCTATCACAACAATAATTGCTTGCTTATAATTTGAGAATATGTTTGTATGGTCAATTCCTATGAATCCCCTATGAACCCATGACACCCTAGTGCTTTTAATCAATTGTTTACATCTCATTTTAGTCATCTTGCTTGTTTACTTTTATTGTTATTTAGTTTAGTGATCTTCTCATCTCAACCCAAATCGTGACACCCTTAAACTGTAACATCCCGTATTTTATTAAGTTGGATAAAATTCTTTTAATTGCTATTTTGAATTTAATTATATCATTTAACGATTTATATATATATGCTTAGCTAATTAATTAATTTCATCATAATTCGATACGTTAATTTTAATAATCATTAATAAGTTTATTTAAAGTTAGTTCGAGTTTATTGAAATTAGTTCGAGTTTATTTATTTAATAATTTCTGTTTCTTTACGAGTCCTTATGAAAGTTGTTTTAAGTAAACCCGAGATGGATTTTGGGAACAAAACCGTCCAATTTGTGGGTTAATATCCGTATACTACCCTTTAAATTTAGGACTATAACGTAAATTTAAACATGTGAATATGGTCATAAAACATAAATACAAACGAGAAACGATAAGAAGCAAGTAACAACCTCGGGTCCTTTAAATTGCGGCGTAAAGAGCAGAAATCAAAGCAGATTTCCTCCTAATCGTTGCACCCAAGACTTTGTCCGAGATATGCCCTTGTGCTAGAACAGTGTTCTCCGATTGCCTTGCAATATAGGGAGAACTGATGTGAATTTTGTCGAGATGAGAGATCTCAGGTTTTCAGAGAAGAATGCTCTTCAAACCCTAATCTTTGTTTCAAATGATGATTTCAGGTCAAAAGGAGAGGGAGTCTCTCCTTTTGTTTGGTTCGGCCGGACCGAGTGCATGCATGGGGAAGTGGGCTTCCACTTCCTCTTAATTTTAGCTCGAGGTCCAGTTCGCCAAATCCTAGAATGTATATGACGGGTTTGTATTATAAACTGTTATCGGTTATCGGAAATTAAGGCATCAGCTAATAATACGGGTTAGCTGAATTATTAATACGTGTCCGACAAAACAGTATTGTATAATTATATTCAATATACATTTAATTAAATATAAAACGCTTATATTTAATTTTACGAATTAACTGGTTAATTCGCCTTAGCCCATGATATTTAATCCGTATTAAATATAGTATCTCATCATCACATATTTGACTAATTACTAGTCAAATAACTCGGACTAACTGGTTAGTCAAATTTGGCATCTACATGACTGTATTTTCATACTGTCACGTCTCTCAAACGTATCCTATAGGTGTGACTTTTAGGGACCAGTTGATCACCGCCATCTGTATGACAATAACGTCAAACTTATCTAGCAAGCCAACCGTTATTGATAAACGTGGATCAACTGATAATAATACCAAAGTATGCCCTTTGATCCTTTTAGAGGTTTATAAGTCCTTGCACTAACTGTTAAGGACACCAACCCCAACAAGCTCCCACTTGTCCGTACAAGTGTATGTGCAATGACGTTATCCGCACTAACTGGAGGACACAAGCTCCAACAAACTCCCACTTGTCCGTACAAGTGTATGTGCGATAACCGATTCTCATATTCATTTAAAATCTCTCCCACTCAATGTAAAACAATTTGCAGATCTGGATCCACAAAGGTCGTATTTTACAATCGATCTGTATCTAGAGTGGTTTCCCCGACTAGAGAGTAACTTAAGCGATAAAAAACGAATCCGTATCCGAGCATGGCCATGCATTTCGATTCTGACTCCTCGAGTGGCCCCGAGAAATATCGAGTACACGATAAAGGCTGAATATTTCCTTCAACTCGACTCCTTCCGATCTAAGCACAAAGCATGAAATGACCGAGAAAAAATCTACTTGGCCCCCCCACGTTACGGATGACCGTGAGAAAGAAACCAAAGTCACCCAAAATCTGCCGTAGTCTCAAGAGACAGTCGATAGTCAAAAGAATCGACTCTTAGGATCACCATGGAAGTCCTATCCACGACCGGGCAACGAATGTTATAAAACATTTAGGACTCCACGTCGATGTCACAATAGTGTCCTACGAAATATCCGTATAAATCGCCTCTGTGATTGGTCAGTCAACCGGTTGACTTATGGCTCGTTGAACCCACCATCAACCAACGTCACAAAATAATTGCCAGAGTTATCAGCTCATGTGGGCAATTAAGGACTGAAAAGATATAATGTTCGTTCAGTTCACTTTGTGGTGTTCAAAATTTGTCGTACAAATCCACATGAAAAACAAAATATATATATAAATATCAAAACGATGATGTCGTATAGAGTACAAGGGAGAATGAATCTGATCCATAAAAGAGTACTACAACTTAGGAACACGTTTGATTCCCATGGAATTTACGTGCCCTTCATGCTTATCTTGTCGTAATGCTTTAGTGAGAGGATCTGCTATGTTATCATCAGTAGCAATCTTTTCTATCACTACTTCCTTTTGCTCCACGTAATCCCGGATTAGATGAGCTTTCCGTTGTACATGTCTAGATTTGTTGCTAGACTTAGGCTCCTTAGCTTGGAAGATGGCACCACTATTGTCGCAATAGATGGTGATCGGGTCATTCGAACTAGGCACTACAGATAGTCCATGTAAGAATTGACGCATCCATATCGCTTCCTTTGTTGCTTCAGACGCGGCATAGTACTCGGACTCATCGTAGAATCTGTAACAGTTTGTTTGAACTCTTCCGGTGATCAAAGCACCATTAAGAGTAAAAACGAATCCGGATCGAGATTTCGAGTCATCTCGATCCGTTTGGAAGCTAGCATCTGCAGAATCGGTTGCGCATAGCTTTTGATCGCCTCCATAAGTCAATGCCCAATCTTTAGTCCTCCGGAGGTACTTAAGAATGTTCTTGACAGACAACCAATGTGGTTCACCTGGTTGTTGTTGGAATCGACTTGTCATACTCAATGCATATGCCACGCCCGGACGTGTGCATATCATGGCATACATGATTGATCCTATAGCCGAAGCATAAGGAATCCGTGTCATGCGCTCTTTCTCTTCCGGTGTCTCGGGTGCCCGAGACTTGCTCAAATACACCCCGGAGCCATCGGGAGGAACCCCTTCTTGGAGTTAGTCATCTTTGAATCTCTCTAGGACTTTGTCTATGTAAGACTCCTGACTGAGAGATAACATCCGTCGTGATCTATCTTGATAGATACGGATGCCTAGAATCCTTTGTGCCTCTCCCAGATCTTTCATCTGGAAATGGCAGCTTTAGACGGACTTCGGTTAAGTATTAGAGCGGCTGACATAAGAGCATAACCCCATAATGAATCAGGTAATATCGTGTGACTCATCATGGATCGAACCATATCAAGTAGTGTTCGATTCCTCCGTTCGGACACACCGCTCACCGAGGTGTTCAGGTGGAGTTAATCGTAGGGCAATCCCACAGTCCTTTAGGTGTTGATCAAACTCGTGAGAAAGATACTCGCCACCACGATCTGAACGCAGTGTTTTAATCTTTCTACCTAATAGGTTATGCACCCTATTCTGGTATTCCTTAAATTTCTCAAAGGATTCACTTTTGTGCTTCATTAAGTAGACATAGCCATATCTACTCAAATCGTCCGTGAAAGTGATGAAATACCTATAGCCTTCTCGTGCGGTGATTGACATAGGACCACATACATCCGTGTGTATGAGCCCTAATAGGGTCAGCGCGCATTCCAACACCTTTGAAGGAAATACGAGTCATCTTACCGATGAGACATGATTCACACGTGCCAAATGATTGAAAATCAAAGGCCGAGATAGCTCCATGTTTGATGAGCTGTTTTACGCGTTTCTCATTAATGTGTCCCATACGGCAGTGCCATAGATACGTTTGATCTTTGTTACCAACCTTCAACTTTTTATTCATTACGTGTAATATTTCATTGGTCTGATCTAAAACATAAATTCCGTTCATGGAAACTGCCTTGCCGTAAATCATATCGTGTAATGAGAAAATGCAAGCATTATTTTCTATTACAAATGAAAAACCAAGTTTATCAAGCGCAGAAACAGAAATAATGTTTTTAGAAAGACTGGGTACATAATAGCAATCATATAATGATAACTCAAATCCGCTAGGAAGCTGGATCACATATGTCCCCTTGGAGATGGCAGCTACTCTTGCTCCATTCCCAACACGCAGGTCCACCTCACCCTTTACGAGGGGTTCGATGTTTCGGAGCCCCTGCACATGATTACACAGATGAGAACCACAACCAGTATCAAGTACCCAAGTTCCGTAACTTGCGTGGTTAATCTCAATCATATGAATAAAAGTAGAAGAGAGAGAAGACATACCAACAGGTTTAACACGACCTGCCTTTAAGTCCTCATGATAAACAGGACATGTGCGTCTCCAATGCCCAGTCTTGTGGCAATGATGGCATTCCATGTTTTCACTCTTGCTCTTTGTCATGCCTGATGAGTTGCTCGCCTCACCAGGACCACTCTTACTTGAACCCGACTTCTTGAACTTCGCCTTACCTCTCGTTAGGTTTGCTGGAGCTTTGCCCTTACCTTTCCCTTTGTTTGACACAACGAGAACATCCTGTTTCGAGCTCCCACCGCACTTCATGTCCTTCTCGGTCTGTACGAGAAGGGAGTGCAGTTCATGGGGAGTTTTCTTCAAATCATTCATATAGTAATTCGCTCTGAATTGCGAAAAACCATCGTGGAGTGAATGAAGCATGCGATCGATAACAATGTTCTCGCCGATGTTACGATTAAAGGTCTCGACTTCTCGACATTCTCAATCATCTTTGAGAATGTGTGGGCTAACCGGTTGGCCTTTCGAGTCTCGCATCAAAGAAGCGAGTGGTATGCTCATAGGTCACGATTCTCGGTGCTTTCGAGAATTCCTTAGTGAGCGTGGTGAAAATCTTGTTTGCACCTTGGGCTATGAAGCGTTTCTGCAAATTGGGTTCCATTGCAAAAATAAGTACGTTCTTTACCGCACCCGCTTCTAAAGCGAAATCGTTATACTTGTTGATTTCGTTAATTCCAGCCGTGGGGCCTGGGTTTAACGGCATGGGCTCAAGCAGATATTTGAGCTTTCCGTCAGCAGCGGCAGCATTCCGTAATGCTGCCTCCCAGTCCGCGAAGTTGGATCCATCATTCTTCAGTCGAGTAGACTGATTCATCTGACTCATGAAGATCCTAAGCCAGGACTCACGGTCCAATGTGGCACTTGGCATTGGGTTATCACTTGAACCAGCCATTTGTTGTTACACAGTTTTAATACGTGATCTACACTGAAAAAGAAAGGAAAAACAAAACGAAATAAGCAACTCATCGAGGTGATTTAAGTCTATTTTAAAATTCATTTTAAACATGTAGACTCTTGCACTTGCATAATTGATCTCCCTCAAGAATGATACAAGTGATCCCAAGACTCAATTTCAAGAAATTGATAAGCCAACTGTTTAGCTAATTCTTAGGAAGAACTCTTGGTCGATAGATTTCCGTAAATCCTATCTATAGTCCACCATGATCACAGGATCGTACGAGTGACCATAGTGTTGAGATAAAATAGGTCAATCGGTTCCAACTTACCCGACGTAGAAGGGGTCATAGTATGCCTACCGACGAAGAAGGGACTCATTGGAGTTTGACCTATAAAGACCGTTCTCAATTTTGGTTTATACGAGGAAGATCCCATCAACTAAGTTTTAATTCATTTTAAGTGAACGAATAACTAGCGTCTGTCGTGAATGAATTAATTTAGATGATGGCTTAAAATCGTGTGACATGAGAATGTCAATGAAAACTAACTCGTGACCTCTATATGTGTCAGTTTTCATGCAATAATTAGGTGGTTTGGTTTTTAGGCGGAAAATGATGCAAATTATCGTAACAATAAATAAATAAAGGAATGCAATACGTAAATAAAAAATTTCCTAGTGTGGCCTATCCTAGTATAAGAACATAATACAACTTTGGAATCCACCGTTGGACCCGAAAAGCTTGTCTTGATGTTCCATCTTGATCCAAGTAGCGGGAGTGAGCATCCGGTCTCCATCTTTGGTCTTCTCAAAAATTACAATTTAAAATTACAAAATATAAACCTATTTACATTCTAATTAAAACTGTAATTACAAGTGAAAAATCCAAAACGGAGATACGAGATCTCAAAATACAACCAAGACCGTGTTCCATCATTACGGTAACACGTTCTACTAAGGCCACACTAAGTTACAATCGATTGTAAAAAATTAAATACGTAATTAAAATGGCATTCACGGCATTCAAAAATTAACGATAAATAAAAAAATGCATCAACTAAAAACAAATTCATTCGTGACATAATTCCGTAATTATGTTAAATTTATCCAAACCACCTTTTAATGATTAAAATTCATGTGATAAAACCGCTTCTATCATTTAATTTTAATCCATTACAATCCGTTACTTTAAAAAAACGCTTTAAAATAACTTAATGGTACGTGTGTGAACCTTTTCACAATCATAGCGAGTGTACTATATCCGTATAAAGTACATAATAAAGCCAAAAGAAAATTTAAATCAAAAGAAACAAATTTTCAAAGCTGTCAAAACGGAAATCCCTCGATCCAGGGACACAAGTGCTCGATCGAGGAACTACAGGGCTCGATCGACTGAATTGCAAGTCGATCGAGGGGTGTGCTAATCAGGAGGTACTCGATCGACTAAACTGGAGGTTGATCGAGAACTTATATCAGCAAATCCACTCGATCGAGTACGAGGACAACTCGATCGAGTAGTAGGGTTTAGAAAGGGGTCGATCGAGTACAACAGGGACTCGATCGAGCAAAAGGTTTTGAAACAGGGTCGATCGAGTACAACAGGGACTCGATCGAGCAAAAACAAGACAGAAACAGCACTCGATCGAGTAGAAATACGCTCGATCGAATGCTTATAAGGCTGAAACTTCAAAACCCTCGTGAAAACAGTTTGTCGAGACAAAATCAATTGCAATTTTGATCAAAAACGCATCAAAACAATTTTAACAATTGACAAAAACTTGACATGTTGCTATAATCTCCGTATAAAATAACAACATGTAAAAACAACATGAAATTTGAAACAAAACAGCCGTGTAAAACATGGCACGGTTTGGTTTTCGAGACAAAACAACAACAAGAGCAACCGTGTAAACAAGACACGGTTCCCAAAGCAACCAAAAAAACGCAGCAATGAAAAAAAAATTTCTGCCGAGTAAAAATTGGCTGCCGAGACAAATTTTTTTTAACCAAAAATCATCGTTTCAACAATCGTTTGATGAAAAACACATATAATAATTTACGTGGCCTCGCTCTGATACCACTTGTGGGTTAATATCCGTATACTACCCTTTAAATTTAGGACTATAACGTAAATTTAAACATGTGAATATGGTCATAAAACATAAATACAAACGAGAAACGATAAGAAGCAAGTAACAACCTCGGGTCCTTTAAATTGCGGCGTAAAGAGCAGAAATCAAAGCAGATTTCCTCCTAATCGTTGCACCCAAGACTTTGTCCGAGATATGCCCTTGTGCTAGAACAGTGTTCTCCGATTGCCTTGCAATATAGGGAGAACTGATGTGAATTTTGTCGAGATGAGAGATCTCAGGTTTTCAGAGAAGAATGCTCTTCAAACCCTAATCTTTGTTTCAAATGATGATTTCAGGTCAAAAGGAGAGGGAGTCTCTCCTTTTGTTTGGTTCGGCCGGACCGAGTGCATGCATGGGGAAGTGGGCTTCCACTTCCTCTTAATTTTAGCTCGAGGTCCAGTTCGCCAAATCCTAGAATGTATATGACGGGTTTGTATTATAAATGTTACGTTATCGGAAATTAAGGCATCGCCTAATAATACGGGTTAGTGAATTATTAATACGTGTCCGACAAAACAAAGTATTGTATAATTATATTCAATATACATTTAATTAAATATAAAACGCTTATATTTAATTTTACGAATTAACTGGTTAATTCGCCTTAGCCCATGATATTTAATCCGTATTAAATATAGTATCTCATCATCACATATTTGACTAATTACTAGTCAAATAACTCGGACTAACTGGTTAGTCAAATTTGGCATCTACATGACTGTATTTTCATACTGTCACGTCTCTCAAACGTATCCTATAGGTGTGACTTTTAGGGACCAGTTGATCACCGCCATCTGTATGACAATAACGTCAAACTTATCTAGCAAGCCAACCGTTATTGATAAACGTGGATCAACTGATAATAATACCAAAGTATGCCCTTTGATCCTTTTAGAGGTTTATAAGTCCTTGCACTAACTGTTAAGGACACCAACCCCAACACAATTAGCTATTTTGAGCTTATTTCACTAAATTAGCAATTTTTATTAATATCCGTTAGTTTTGTAAAAATCGCTAATAATTCCGATTCAAGCTGATATTGTATTATTTACGTTAACTAGCTGAGTTTATTTTATTTTCACTCATTAAATTTATTTATTATTGATTCCGTTTTATTACTGAAACTTTTACTTAAATCGGTTAAATTTAACTCGAAACGGTTTTAATAACGATCGAAGTTTCTTAAAAACGAAGAAACGTACGTATAATAAATAGCAGGCTGGCAGGCTGCTGCCTCATTTCTTCATCCCTTCACGTCTTCTTCTTCCCTTCTTTGATCTTCTTTTCCTTCGTTTTAATTTTGATCTTCAAAATTGATACTGATGCTCCGTTTGTCATCCGTTTTCAACTATTTTTGTTCCATAGCGCTCCTCTCGTCGTTTCCGTCAATCCGTTGTAAGTAAAATTCATTTTCGTCATGTATTTTTACAAACCCATTTATATTTTCAGCTTTATTTATTATAAGACGGTTGTATGTACTAAAATAGACGGTCTTGTAGAAGATTTGTTAGTCATAAATGATTAGTTCAATCGGAAAAAGGTAACAATTATGGATTACTCGATATTACTTGTAAAATATGTTTACTTCGAATGCTGGTTAGTTTGTTTTATATTTAAGACGGTGTATAATTATATATAGGGATCCTTATGGATGTTAATTAGTCAGTTGTATAGTTGAGACGGTGTATACTGATATGTGGAGATGATTGAGACGGTGTATACTGACCTCTAGGGATCATTTGGGATCCTAGCTAGTAAGTGGTATATTTAAGACGGTGTATGCTGACATGTATGGATTGTTTTGGACTAATTTGGACTCTGTGTTGGGGCGATTTTTGTAGTCTTTAGGGACTGTTTTTGAGTTGCTTTATACTTGTGGATTTCCGCTCTAAAACCGTTTTAAATGCTGACTTAATTGGCTCAGCTAGGACTGTTTTTAGGCGCGAGAATGGAGTCTTATGGGGACGATTGGTACTCTGTTTTGGGCAGGGACGAGAGCTGTCATCGTGGGTTTTCACTTTGTATTTGAGGACTGGAGTTGGGGTCGAACTTAGGCATCTTTTGGGTTCTGTTTTGGACTGATTTTTGGGTCAGGTTATGAAGTAGGATGAAGGGTGGCTATGGGTAGTCGGGTGGTGGTCGTGTCGGACTCCCGGTGGCCTATTTGTGGCTTTGGCCGTGGCCTAGCTAAGTCACGAGTTTGAGGACATGTGTAGTTGGTGGTTAGGCCGAGTTTGAGGTTGTCATTATAACTTTTGAGCCGTGTCTATAAATTGTTTTGACGCTAGTTTGGTTTATTTAAAACATAACTAAATTAATTTCCATCTCATATTTTATATAAAGATAATTCGTTAATATCGTCCTTTCACATAATTATTTTAGGTGGCTCATATGTGGTTGAAGATGAAGAGTAATTTTGGGTTTTAGAAGCTTTCTCAAGTTATTACTTGTCTCTTTGCTAGCGTAAGGTAACTATTCCGAGTTACTCGACGAATTAATGTCACATTAGTAGTTAATGTTGTGCTCGTTGTTTGTTAAGTGTTTAGGGATTGATAATGTGTTACTTTCGTTTTTCACATGATAGAAATTAGAAATAGCATGAGAATTATATTGTGATAAATTTTATGATTTGGGCCAAAGTAGGCAAAGACTCGAGTGGGCAGATTGACCGAACGAGTTTGGTCAAACTAGGTTTAAACCGATCAACCTCGATTTGACCGATGACCCGTCGCGGGACTCGGGTCGAGGGTTTGTCTTTGAGGTAAGATTGGTTGTTATTGGAGGTTTTATGTTATGCCTTGATATTTGTAATTATCATTTCACATGTTGGTTGTTGGATGCTTTGGATGCCTTATGCTTGAGTCTTGTTTGCCTTTAGCCATTGTAGTTTATTCTCATGGACTATGATATTGATGGTTAGCTATAATTTGGTTATTGATGACATTGAGGATATGGTTGGATTGTCTCTTTGAATAGACATTTATATAGCCTTTCACATGATAGAATGTTAGCATTTATGTTGGTAAGTTGGACTCTTTGCCCCTCTTATGGTTAATTGGGTATCCTACTTGTCTTGTGTGGTGTGGGCTAAAGTATTCAAGCTGGGACTAGCTGGGACTAGGTCCTAGGTGAGTATTTCGGCCTTCATTATAGATAGGTCATTATAGTCTTTGACGAGTGTATGTTCACTGCTTAATAGCCTCTGTGTTCCTGACTTGGTGGGTTTATATCCAAGTTGGGGCATGACCTCGTTACTTATTTTGAGAGTAAGTGGTCAGCTTAAGTACTAGCCAACCCTTTGGTGGACTCCTTAGGGTACTCACTTTGTTTTAGAAAAATTGTGGGTCTTGGGTGCGGTGGTGTGTATCCGCATGTCTAGGTCTGCTTAGATTTTAGGCTAGGGTTGTGTTGTGTCTTGGCCATGTTTTGATAGAACCTCGAGCCAAGATACCGGTTCGATTACCTTCCCTACCTCGTGGTATAGACTCGAGTTCTGAGAGTGACTATTGACGGGACTAAGAACTTATGCCTGTTTTTGATATATTGCCCTTTCTTGTTTGATGATTCTATGAATCATAGAAGGTGAGATGCAAGCCGGCTATGGTTGATAGAGTTTGGATTCTGGATGTTATGTGATTCACATGATAGTGTAGTATGAGTCGGTCTAGTATTCACATGCTAGGACTATGTGTTGTTATATTGTTGTTCACATGATAAGCACGATTGTCTAGCATCTATATGCTAAGGCATTGTGTGATTCGTATTCATATTCTTATGTTTACATGTTATATTAATTATGACATTTCGTGGGTGGGAGAACTCGGAGTTACTCCCCACTGACCGTGGCTTTCGTATTTGTATAAAATGCGATCGGCGGTGTAGGTGATGCATATATGGGGTACATGGAGCTAGCGAGCAAAGTAACCTTGGAACCTAGATTGGTTTTATTTTATTGTGACCCTTATACACTTTTTATGTCACATACATTTTAGGGACATATGTCTCCCTTTCTCATATTTGGGTTGTATAATTTTGTTTCGCGACTTTAGCGATGTTTCATTCATGAGATTTATTTTGGACCTTGCATGTTTGACACCTTCCATTTGGATATCTTTATAACAGGTTCAGGTTTTAAAAATTACAGGTTTTTACTATAATGAACCTATTACAAACATATCCATGCAGTTTTTATTTAGAAATTACGTGTTTACTTTTCCGCGATTTCGAGGGTGTCTGATTGGTATCGAGCATATTTGCTCCCGACGCACGTTTGTGCACCCCACTATAAATAACTTGACCTTAAAATAATAAACTTGAGAGACGGGTAGGATGGGTAGATTTAGGATCTTATGTTGTAGTCTCTTTGTGTTTTCTCTTTGTTAGGTACTAACCTGTTTGTTGATTGTCATTTAATAATTGTTGCGTTCTTGGATCAATGACCGTGAGCTTATCTATAACTAATGGAGTTATTACCCTTATTAAAAAAAAATTTGAACTAAAGGTTTTGAAAATATTTTAATGTTTTTCACTGGTTTTAACGTCAATTAGTGTTAAAGCTTGTTATTGGAGACGTCTGATAATTAGTTTTATCATTTGTTGATGTAAAAATGTATTTTTATGTCTTTGAATTGGAATATTGATGTTCTTGAGTGATCGCCAAGAGTATCTCCGTTCCATTGAAAGGACACTTATATTTTAAGAAGATCAAGATTTAGTGCCTATTGCTGAGGATTGAAGATTTGTTCAACCTTTGAAGAATGCTTCTACTTCCTTGAAGATGTTTCTCGTTCTTTTTGTATCTCGCCTTATTCTAAATCTCTTGGTGCTTATCCTCCTTCTAAACTCCCTTCTGTTTTACTTTAAAAGCTACGCTTGTACTCCTAATTTGTCCTTTGTTCTTTGCTTATCCTCCCTTAACGCCATTAGATAGTACTCTTTCTTGTGAGGAATGTTGACCTTGGTTGGAAAATTCGACTTTTGAGGAGATTGTTTGTGTCTGACCCTTAACCCTGGCTTTGAGAAGTCGTGATGTTAGAAAGACTTAGGTAATGTGATGAGACATACTTAGTGATTCTTATACCTAGTTCCTTGACAAAGTAAGTATAATCGATTGGTGGATTCTTTGTGTTAGGAATGAGTTGCCTATGTAATTAAAGTTATAGAACTTGGCTTTGTTGTTTACGTTTGGGA
This sequence comes from Silene latifolia, assembly GCF_048544455.1. Classification (NCBI taxonomy): domain Eukaryota; kingdom Viridiplantae; phylum Streptophyta; class Magnoliopsida; order Caryophyllales; family Caryophyllaceae; genus Silene; species Silene latifolia. Next base: position 171,936,174 of record NC_133534.1, on the reverse strand, counting down.
TTTGAAAGCTTAGTAGGTTGAGCGTCGTCACCTTAGGAGTAAACATGAGATAAGTTTAGAATATGAATTTGGAAGAAAACCCATTTTTAGATGTCAACAATCCCGTATAGATTGGGGATGTGATTTGATATTAGTTGTTTCTTGAGAACTTTGTTGAGAAGTCTTTGTCAATTGATTCTTTGGTTTTTAAAACATTGAGGTTGTGTCGAGTGCTTGAGATAAAGAGATGCTTTTATACTTGAGTGGTAGATTTGCTTTAGGGAAATCCTAATATGTGATAAGATAGGGGGAAGAAGTATCTAACCGATTTATCACCCCTTAAGCGAGCGTTTATTTTACCTTGACCCTTGTTTGGGATTTGGTCGTTTTGTCATGAAGGTACAATACCCTAATAGGCGTGACCTTGTTAGAGAGAACCTTAAGTTTTAGGAAGCGTATGGACTAAGCCTTAAAAATCCTCTTTCGTACCAATAATCGTTTTCCTCCCTTTCGTTCATACCTTGGTTGGATTTGATTCTTAAGTATAAAAGTTTACTCGTTATTTCCTTGTTTTGAATACCTTCCTAATTCTAATATCTCTTACTGGTTGTTAACTAGTTATCTTTATGATTCGACTCTTTTAGTCTCACACCCTGACATGTTTCTTAAGTTTCCTTGTTGTCTAATTTTCCTTTCTCCTTGATCATAAGTGTTACCGTTCATACCTCTTTTTCTCGCTTCATCTTGCTCCTCCTTTAAGTTTGACACTCGTATCTTGTGAAACTCTATCTTTGACATCCTTGTAATTTTGACTTCAATTTCTACCCTATGAAATTCATTATAGCTCTCTTGTTGCTTACGTTTGAGCTCTCTTAACATACTTTTTTTTTATGCTATCTAAGTTACTTTCCTTTTTGTACAACTTCTAAACTTTCAAGCTACCAGTTTCGATTCATTCTTAAAAGTTTATGTCACTTCTGCAAACCTAACCTATTTTTTTTTTAAAGATCTGAAAATGAAAATTTGATTTAGTTCCCTAATCCTTCCTTGAATATAAACTCATTTATCGTAATTTTTAATTACTAGACCCGAGATTTCGTTAAGTTTTGTCCAATTTCTGTTAACTTTGATCTATTTATGACTTCTCTGTCAAAATTTAATGTTACACTTTCAGGGATTTGACCCCCAATTGGGTTTAAAAGTGAAACCTTTATTTCTATTTTGGCTTTTTGCAAAAGAAAATTTGAGTAGATTACCTTTTCTTTTGATTTTAACGTTGATCGGATGTTAGAACTCGTTATTAGAAACGTTTAATAACTTGTTCTACTCTTGTCGACGAGTGATTTTCGGTTTTAAATTTGTCTTTGACTTGGAAGGTTAGCGTTCTTGTGTGCACAACAAGAGCAATTTCGTTCCATGAATGAGACTTATACTTTTGAAAACTCTTCATTAATGTTTTCGAAAGTATTTTGATTTTTGATTTATACAAATGATTTGCCTTTGAACTTATCTTGGATTTGGAATGTGATGTTCTTGAATGCGCAACGAGAGCACTTCCGTTCCTTTGATGAGAATCTGGTTCTGTCGGAAAATTTTATTTGAAACTTTTGAAAGAATTTTGATTCTTACGATAAGTGACCTTTTAAATGTTTTGGTTACCGATTCCAATTTCAGTTTTATTTTTATAACCTTTCATTTATACTTTCAAGTTTCGAGGACGAAACTTTTTAAAAACATGGGGTGATTGTAACACCCCGTATTTTATTAAGTTGGATAAAATTCTTTTAATTGCTATTTTGAATTTAATTACATCATTTAACGATTTATATATATATATGCTTAGCTAATTAATTAATTTCATCATAATTCGATACGTTAATTTTAATAATCATTAATAAGTTTATTTAAAGTTAGTTCGAGTTTATTGAAATTAGTTCGAGTTTATTTATTTAATAATTTCCGTTTCTTTACGAGTCCTTATGAAAGTTGTTTTAAGTAAACCCGAGATGGATTTTGGGAACAAAACCGTCCAATTATCTATTTTGAGCTTATTTCACTAAATTAGCAATTTTTATTAATATCCGTTAGTTTTGTAAAAATCGCTAATAATTCCGATTCAAGCTGATATTGTATTATTTACGTTAACTAGCTGAGTTTATTTTATTTTCACTCATTAAATTTATTTATTATTGATTCCGTTTTATTACTGAAACTTTTACTTAAATCGGTTAAATTTAACTCGAAACGGTTTTAATAACGATCGAAGTTTCTTAACGACGAAGAAAACGACGTATAATAAATAGCAGGGGCAGTCACGCCTCATTTCTTCATCCCTTCACGTCTTCTTCTTCCCTTCTTTGATCTTCTTTTCCTTCGTTTTAATTTTGATCTTCAAAATTGATACTGATGCTCCGTTTGTCATCCGTTTTCAACTATTTTTGTTTCATAGCGCTCCTCTCGTCGTTTTCGTCAATCCGTTGTAAGTAAAATTCATTTTCGTCATGTATTTTTACAAACCCATTTATATTTTCAGCTTTATTTATTATAAGACGGTTGTATGTACTAAAATAGACGGTCTTGTAGAAGATTTGTTAGTCATAAATGATTAGTTCAATCGGAAAAAGGTAACAATTATGGATTACTCGATATTACTTGTAAAATATGTTTATTTCGAATGCTGGTTAGTCTGTTTTATATTTAAGACAGTGTATAATTATATATAGGGATCCTTATGGATGTTAATTAGTCAGTTGTATAGTTGAGACGGTGTATACTGATATGTGGAGATGATTGAGACGGTGTATACTGACCTCTAGGGATCATTTGGGATGCTAGCTAGTAAGTGGTATATTTAAGACGGTGTATGCTGACATGTATGGATTGTTTTGGACTAATTTGGACTCTGTGTTGGGGCGATTTTTGTAGTCTTTAGGGACTGTTTTTGAGTTGCTTTATACTTGTGGATTTCCGCTCTAAAACCGTTTTAAATGCTGACTTAATTGGCTCAGCTAGGACTGTTTTTAGGCGCGAGAATGGAGTCTTAAGGGGACGATTGGTACTGTTTTTGGCGGGGGGACGAGAGCTGTCATCGTGGGTTTTTACTTTGCATTTGAGGACTGGAGTTGGGGTCGAACTTAGGCATCTTTTGGGTTCTGTTTTGGACTGATTTTTGGGTCAGGTTATGAAGTAGGGTGAAATGTGGCTATGGGTAGTCGGGTGGTGGTCGTGTCGGACTCACAGTGGCCTAGCTGTGGCCTGGCCGTGGCCTAGCTAAGTCACGAGTTTGAGGCCATGTGTAGTTGGTGGTTAGGCCGAGTTTGAGGTTGTCATTATAACTTTTGAGCCGTGTCTATAAATTGTTTTGACGCTAGTTTGGTTTATTTAAAACATAATTAAATTAATTTCCTCTCATATTTTATATAAAGATAATTCGTTAATATCGTCCTTTCACATAATTATTTTAGGTGGCTCATATGTGGTTAAAGATGAAGAGTAATTTTGGGTTTTAGAAGCTTTCTCAAGTTATTACTTGTCTCTTTGCTAGCATAAGGTAACTATTCCGAGTTACTCGACGAATTAATGTCACATTAGTTGTTAATGTTGTGCCTGTTGTTTGTTAAGTGTTTAGGTGATTGATAATGTGTTACTTTCGTTTTTCACATGATAGAAATTAGAAATAGCATGAGAATTATATTGTGATAAATTTTATGATTTGGGCCAAAGTTGGCAAAGACTCTGAGCTGGGCCAGATTGACCGAAGGAGTTTGGTCAAACTAGGTTTAAACCAGTCAGCCTCGATTTGACCGATGACCCGTCGCGGGACTCGGGTCGAGGGTTTGTCTTTGAGGTAAGATTGGTTGTTATTGGAGGTTTTATGTTATGCCTTGATATTTGTAATTATCATTTCACATGTTGGTTGTTGGATGCTTTGGATGCCTTATGCTTGAGTCTTGTTTGCCTTTAGCCATTGTAGTTTATTCTCATGGACTATGATATTCATGGTTAGCTATAATTTGGTTATTGATGACATTGAGGATATGGTTGGATTGTCTGCTGAATAGACATTTATATGGCCTTTCACATGATAGAATGTTAGCATTTATGTTGGTAAGTTGGACTCTTTGCCCCTCTTATGGTTAATTGGGTATCCTACTTGTCTTGTGTGGTGTGGGCTAAAGTATTCAAGTGGGACTAGTGGGACTAGGTCCTAGGTGAGTATTTCGGCCTTCATCATAGATAGGTCATTATAGTCTTTGACGAGTGTATGTTCACCGCTTAATAGCCTCTGTTCCGACTTGGTGGGTTTATATCCAAGTTGGGGCATGACCTCGTTACTTATTTTGAGAGTAAGTGGTCAGCTTAAGTACTAGCCAACCCTTTGGTGGACTCCTTAGGGTACTCACTTTGTTTTAGAAAAATTGTGGGTCTTGGGTGCGGTGGTGTGTATCCGCATGTCTAGGTCTCTGCAGATTTTAGGCTAGGGTTGTGTTGTGTCTTGGCCATGTTTTGATAGAACCTCCGAGCCAAGATACCGGTTCGATTACCTTCCCTACCTCGTGGTATAGACTCGAGTTCTGAGTGACTATTGACGGGACTAAGAACTTATGCCCGTCTTTGATATATTGCCCTTTCTTGTTTGATGATTCTATGAATCATAGAAGGTGAGATGCAAGCCGGCTATGGTTGATAGAGTTTGGATTCCTGGATGTTATGTGATTCACATGATAGTGTAGTATGAGTCGGTCTAGTATTCACATGCTAGGACTATGTGTTGTTATATTGTTGTTCACATGATAAGCACGATTGTCTAGCATCTATATGCTAAGGCATTGTGTGATTCGTATTCATATTCTTATGTTTACATGTTATATTAATTATGACATTTCGTGGCTGGGAGAACTCGGAGTTACTCCCCACTGACTGTGGCTTTCGTATTTGTATAAAATGCGATCGACAGGTAGGTGATGCATATATGGGGTACATGGACGAGCTAGCGAGCAAAGTAACCTTGGAACCTAGATTGGTTTTATTTTATTGTGACCCTTATACACTTTTTATGTCACATACATTTTAGGGACATATGTCTCCCTTTCTCATATTTGGGTTGTATAATTTTGTTTCGCGACTTTAGCGATGTTTCATTCATGAGATTTATTTTGGACCTTGCATGTTTGACACCTTCCATTTTGATATCTTTATAACAGGTTCAGGTTTTAAAAATTACAGGTTTTTACTATAATGAACCTATTAAAAACATATCCATGCAGTTTTTATTTAGAAATTACGTGTTTACTTTTCCGCGATTTCTGAGGGTGTCACATAAACACCACTGCTTGCAATCGAAAATCCTACATCAATACCCGTCCCTTGGGATCCGACCTTTACTTGCCTCTTTACTAATAGTATAGTTGTTTGTGAAGTTATAAATATTGTTTTGGTCTAGGTGCTCCTAACGACAAGTAACCAAAATCTAAGCTCAAAGCGGACCGACCAGAAACCAACATGGGGGATGATTCATATTTAATCTAATATGTTCACATAATTTATTTGCTTGCTTGTTGTGATCTCAACTTATGCACATGTTATGTTTGATGAAATGCGAGCCTATGAATCCTTGCATTTTTTACCCATCACTTACCTTTTCAATGAGACTTGTAAGACATAAACCAACTCGAGTCTCATTAGACCATGCATATAGTTGATTAGGGAGGATTAAGTCTACTTGTAGGTATTGTAAAATCTAATCGATTCGGCTCCGGGACCCAAACCTTCCTAGGATTGTAAGATATAAACCAACTCGATCCTATCACAACAATAATTGCTTGCTTATAATTTGAGAATATGTTTGTATGATCAATTCTCATGAATCCCCTATGAACCCATGACATCCTAGTGCTTTTAATCGATTGTTTACATCTCATCTTAATCATCTTGCTTGTTCATTTACATTGTTATTTAGTTTAGTGATCTTCTTATCACAACCCAAATTGTGACGCCCTTAGACACCACTACTTGCAATCGAAAATCCTACATCAATACCCGTCCCTTGGGATTCGACCTTTACTTACCTCTTTACTAATAGTAGAGTAGTTTGTGAAGTTATAAATATTATTTTGGTCTAGGTGCACCTAACGACAAGTAACCGAAAAATATAGTCCGACCAGCGAGTGCTGCGCAGGGTTTTTAGAAATAATAATGGCACTCGTGTTATCGCATAAAATAGGAATACAACCTACGTTAACACCATAATCATATAACTGTTGCTTAAGCCATAATAATTGAGTACATACCAGTTCTGCTGCAATATATTAGGCTTCTGCTGTTGAAAGGGCAACTGAATTCTGCTTCTTTGAACCCCATGTGATAATGCAAGGTCCAACAAATGTGGCAACACCTGACGTACTTTTCCTATCTAGAGAGCATCCTGCGTTATCAGCATCTGAATATCCGACAAGATCGAAATGGCATTCCATCGGATACCATAGATAAATTTTTGACGTCCCAATAATATATCGTAAGATTCTTTTTACGGCCGTCATATGCGATTCTTTGGGAGATGATTGATATCTCGCACAAACACATACGCTAAACATGATATCTGGTCCACTTACAGTTAAATATAGAAATGACCCAATCATTCCTCGGTAAGTTGTTTCATCAACTGACATACCATCTTCATCTAAAGTTAATTTCTTGTCTGCGGCCATTGGAGTAAACATAGCATGGGAATTTTCCATTCCGAACTTTCGAATTAATTCCTTAATATATTTATGTTGATGAATCTTGATGCCCTTCTCCGTTTGTTGAATTTGCAGACCTAGGAAGAATTTCAATTCTCCCATCATGCTCATCTCAAATTCGAAAGTCATCAACTCCGAAAAATACTTGCACAGATTGCAGTTTGTTGATCCGAAAATGATATCGTTGACGTAGATTTGGACAACCAAAAGGTCAGTTCCCTCGAATTTTAGGAATAGGGTTTTGTCAAAAGATCCTCTCTTAAATCCACTGTCAATTAGAAATTTCGATAATCTGTCATACTAAGCCCTTGGTGCTTGCTTCAATCCATAGAGTGCCTTGTCTAATTTAAAGACATGGTCTTCAAATTTGCTATCCTTAAATCCAGGAGGTTGTTCTACGAAGACTTCTTCCTGTAGATACCCATTTAGAAACGCTGTCTTGACATCCATTTGGAAGAGTTTTATTCCTTTATGGGCTGCAAATGCTATCAGAAGTCTAATAGCTTCGAGACGGGCAACGGGCGCAAAGGTTTCGTCATAATCTATTCCTTCTTGTTGATTATAACCTTGTACCACCAATCTTGCCTTATTTCGAACTATGACCCCAGCATCATCTAATTTATTTCTAAACACCCATCTAGTTCCAATTACAGATCGATCCTTGGGTCTAGGAACTAAGTGCCAAACTTTGTTCCGTTCGAATTGTTGAAGCTCTTCTTGCATGGCTATAATCCAATCTGATTCTTTGAGAGCTTCTTTGATATTCGTTGGTTCGATCGTTGAAAGAAATGAATAAAAACAGCAAAAGTTATTCAAGGACTTTCGTGTTTGAACACCTCTCTGAAGGTTGCCAAGAATATTATCCATTGGATGTAAATTCTTATATTTCCACTTTGTTGAAGTACTCGGTTCTTCATGATTTGAACTTTATCCAACTTCATTTATCTCAGGATTTAAGGAAGTTCCCCCTGAATCCAATCCTGGTGTTGTAGTTGAGTCGGGTATAACTCTGGACTCATTACCTTGATTTGGATTCAATGTTATAGTAACATCTTCTATAACATTGGATTGGGAATCCTTATCTTGAGACAATGTTATAGTATCATCAACTATAACTTTAGTTTTCTTCTTTTTGTCTTTTGAAGAATGATCAAGCTCATCATTTATTCCTTCAATCTCATTGTCCTCAGTTTCCAATTCTGGTGGATCATCTCTGGAAAGACGAAAATCAGGTTCATCCATGTCTTCTTCCTCATCCTGTAAGGGCTTATCAAACATGTTATCTTCATCAAAAATAACGTGAATGCTTTCTTCAATACAGAGAGTTATTTTGTTGAAGACTTTATAAGCCTTGCTATGATCCGAGTATCCTACAAAAATAGCCTCATCACTTCTAGGGTCGAACTTACTTAACCTATTTTTACGATTGTTATGAACAAAACACTTACTCCCAAAGCAACGAAGATGAGAGATATTAGGTTTACGACCTCTTAGAAGTTCATAAGGAGTTTTATTTAGGATAGGTCTTATCATAGCACGGTTATGAATATAACATGAAGTACTAATGGCTTCAGCCCAAAAATTACGAGATAGACCGCTACACAAAAGCATTGTACGAGCCATATCTTCTAGTGTTCTATTCATACGTTCAACAACACCGTTTTGTTGAGGAGTTCGTGGTGCAGAAAAGATATGTCCTACACCATTAACTCTACAATATTCTATAAAATCTTGATTGTCAAGTTCGGTGCCATGATCCGTACGAATAGAAACAAGGTTAGTCTTAGATTTATTTTGAACAAGTTTCATAACAAAAACGAATTCATCAAAAGTCTCATATTTTGAATGAAGAAAGATAGGCCATACATACCTTGAGTAATCATCTACGAGGACGAAGACATACCTGGACCCTCCTCTACTCCTTACCTTCATAGGACCACACAAGTCCATGTGTATCAATTCCAAAGCTTGATTCGTGCTTACCACTCTTTTGGGTTTGAACGATGATCTCACATGTTTGCATCGAGCTTAAGTGTCACATAGACACACATCTTATCTTGATCGAACCTGATTTTAGGTAGTCCTTCAACCAAGTCCCATCTCTTGAGTTTACTCAAAATTGGTGAGCTAATGTGACCAAAAACGCTTGTGCCATAGACAAGGATCATCGAGTATAACTTTTATACACGAAAAAGAGTTAGTAGGCACAGCATTTAAATCTACCATATACACATTCCTTTTCATATGGCCTTCAAGAATAATATTACTTGTACCTTCAATTATAATACGACAAACATCTGTATGAAAAACAACCTTGTTACCTTTGTCGCATAGTTGAGATATGCTAAGTAGATTATGCTTGAGACCATCCACTAGATAAACATCACTGATTGCGTGTGATTTACAAAATTCAAACTTTGCCCACACCAATCACTTTACCCTTCTTATTATCCCCAAAAGTCACCTTTTCTCCATTGAAAGGTTTGAGTGAAAGAAACAAATTCTTATCTCCAGTCATGTGTCTTGAGCATCCACTGTTAAGATACCATTGATTGTTTTCTTTTACCATTGCCTACAAAAGGATTAGATACAATTTTTAGGTACCCAAGCTAAGTTGGGTCCTTTATGGTTAGTTACCCTATATACTAAATCCTTTCGTACCCAAACTTGTCTAACAGTCGTGTTTCTAAACTTTGGGTACTTTTGTTTAGGAGGAGTTCTAGGTCTAGGGGATTCCCTGGGTCTCACATATTTGCTCTCCTTGTGTTTAGGTTTACTTTGTTTGGGTTGACAAGGAGTTTGTGAAGTGCTAGGCTTTTTGGTGTAATCAAATGTCATGTCGTAGAACCAACGAAAGTTATTATTCCTCTCTTCGTTAGGTTCATATATGGGGGATTCATCATCCTCGACTGTTGTGTCAACCGTTTTAGCAAAATCGGTATTTTTTCGTATATCATGAGCTCGTTTGACACAATTGTCTTGGATGTGACCCGTATGACCACAATAATTTCAAATCAAATATTCAGGAAGATCAGCATATTTTCTTTTTCTGAAATTGTAATCAGAAGGTGTTGATTTGCATTTAGAGTGATCTCTACGGATAAAGCATTCGTGTCCTAAGCCCATCTTCATATTATTGTCAGATTGTTCGGTTAGGAAGTTTAGGACTTTTGTGCTACCTTCCCACTTGTCATGGACTTTCCTAGCATGTAAAAGTAAGTCCTTTAGGGTTTTAATCTGCTCAAGACATTTCGTGTGATCTACGTCATTATCCTTCTTGAAATTATCACGAAAGTCTTGGAACCTTTTGTTAAGAATAAGTACAACATCCTAATGTTGTTTCTTAACATTGATCATGTCAGTTTTAGATTCCTTCAATTGCTTTGTGAGAGAATCTATTTCTTTATTTTGGTCTAAAATCACTGCTTCATTAGATGTGATTTTAGTCTCTAAAAGTTCTTTAGCTTTTCTAAGTTCTAAAGTTATAGCTTCACTAGCTATAAATTTAGCTTGAAGGTGCTTAATATTAAGCTTTAGATCTGAAGTTATAGCTTCATTAGCCATAACTTTAGATTCTAATTCCTTCTTTTCAGCATTAGCAATATCTAATGTTGTAGCTTTATCAGCTATAACTTTAGACTTCAACTTCTTAGCTTTTGCCTTTAGAATGTGATTCTCCTCAGTAATATCAAGAATCTGTTCTTTTAGATGCTTAAGTTCCATATCCTGTTCATGACATTTATCGAGGGATTGCTCAAAAAATTCAATTAGGTTTAGATAGTTTTTTAACACGCTTTTTGAGTTCAAGATAACTAACCTCTTCATCGTCATCTTCATCTGATTCTCCTAGAAAGCAGTAGTTTGAGTGAGAATCCATGCTATCCTCGTCGCTGTCAGAAATTAGGTCAAGACTAACGCTGCTGAGACAAAGATTTGCTACTTCATCTTCTTCAGATCCTTCATCATCTTCTGAGTCAAGATCTCCCCAACACGAAGCCATCATTACTTGTTTGAACTCCTTCTTTGTCTTCTCGCGTTTTGCCTTGTCTTTATTTTTCTCCCAGTTGGATAATCCTTGATCATGTGATTAGATTCTCCACACTTGAAGCAACCTCTGTTAGCAAATGACGATTTTGATTTTGTTGCTTTCTTGTTAAAGGACTTGTTGTTGTTAGCAGAAGATTTTGCTTGTTTGTTTCGAAAGATTCTATTTTTAAAACGACGTGCAAACAATAATGTCTCATCTTCTATGTCGGAGCTAACATCTTCGATTTTCAAGGCCATGCTTTTGCCTCTACTCGGTTCTGCTTCATCAGCATTTAGAGTGATTTCATGTGCCATGAGAGCACCAATGTGTTCTTGATAGGATAGGTTCTCAAGATCTCTCGATTCCTCCATTGCTGTGACCTTGGCACGCCACTTTTTAGTCAGGCTCCTAAGAACCTTTCTTGCAATGTCCTCGGTGTTGAATTGTCTTCCTAGGTTTTTCAATTTGTTTATGATGCTTGAAAAACGTGCGGACATACTATCCAAGGACTCATTTGGCTCCATACTGAATAGCTCATATTTCTGCATTAACAGATCTATGCGGTGTTTCCTAACAATAGAAGTACCTTCATAAGCTAGTTCAAGGCCGTCCCATATTTCCTTGGCCGTTGAGCACGAAGAGAAGCGATCGAATTCTGTAGTAGTCATGCCGTTTTGCAATAGACTTATAGCTTTAGAATTCTTCTCGGCCTTCTTGTAGTCAGCCTCGATATAATCCTCTTCCTTTTTCTCGTTGGTAGTACCTTCAGAGGATGCAACCATAATTTTATGCAGTCCGTTTTGGATAATCCTCCGGCACTCCCAATCATGACCTTTCACATAGTGAGTCATCATGTTTTTCCATAACCCATAATTCTTCCCATAAAAAACGGGACACTTGAGGTATTTGGAATCCATTTATCACATGATAGGCAGCGGAATATAAAACGATAAGATAGACAGATCAGCCTCTTTGCGGTTAGGCAATCAAGAGCACGAGGCTCTGATACCAATTGAAGAGTCTATCGATCCGAAATACTCAAGAGGGGGGGTGAATTGAGGATTAAAAACTTTGACCTACTTTTCGATTGTAAGAGTATAATTAATTATTTAAAGTTTATTGATTAAACTTTAACTAATTAACCAATTAACGAGTTAAAACAATGCAAATAAACGAAAGAGAAAGAGAGGCACACGGATTTTTGAAGTGGTTCAGTTTCACAAATCGAAACCTACGTCCACTATTCACGATTAATAAATTTAGTACCTTTCTACGGATTACAAATTTACTAACCCAACTCGTACAACTAACACTAGTTATAACTCAAGTGAGGACCGTTAAATACTCGAGTGACTAACTTACGCTAATAAGAAAGCACTAATGTTTCTACTAAAAGTTCACGTTAATGAACGAGTAAGAAACTGATTAAGCATTATTATCTTATATCGATAACAATAAGAATGAATGCACGAGTTTATAAAATACACGACCTTTTCAAAAAAATAACAAAACGGTTTTCTTGCTTTAAAACACGGTTTTTGCTTTTTGAAATAAATTAAAGTTAGGCTCAAAGGTCTTACTTTCAATGTTGCACTCTCTATAGTATTTATAGAACAAGAGGAAGCAAGGCACACGGTTTCATTGAAACCCTAGAGGCCGAAATATAAGATATGTAAACAAATCATATCTTATTATTTTTATCCATAAAATCTTAGGAAAAGATATAAGTTGTTAATAGATTATCTTATCATATATTCACCTAATATTCTTTCCTTAAACTAGATATGCCGAATGAAGATAAGGAAAAATCATAACAACTTTCCTTATTTTATTTAAGCAATCTCTTAGAAAAGATATAGGATAATCATAAGATAATCCAATCAAATATATACTTAATATATTTTCCTTAAATCTTAAGATAGCCGAAATATATGATATGTAAACAAATCATATCATATTATTTCTATCCTTAAAATCTTAAGAAAAGATAGTGAATAACTAAAAGATAACTTTATAATTATTCTTCTATTATCTTTTCCTTAAATTTTAAGATATGATAAGATTTTTCATAACAAAAATATTCTTATCATATATAACCATATCAAGTTAAATATAAAAGATATATTAAGATAATTCTAGAGAATAAGATCTTAACAATAAACAACTTTTATCCTTAGGCTTACACGAAACCAACACGGCTCATATGCCTCGTTTTTCATGAAAAACCTAGCTTGATATTAGGTTAGATTTAGGGTTTAAGAGTATGCAATATTAGAAACCCTAATTAGTAATATGACCAAACTCATAAGTTGATTCAACATAATTACTAATTATAAGATTAAAATAAAACCACACTCAATATGATTATGGGCTTCCTAGTTAAATAAATACTTTTTTTGCTAAAACATTTAAAAGAGACAAAAACATTTTTCAAAAAAAATTTAAAAACATTTTAGTCGTGTATTATGTAAACTTGGCATCTCAATGTTATAGTAGAAGAGCTATAACATTGAGCTCTTATATAAGCAATGTTATATGATGCGTGCCATTTATATGATGTTTTACATTCCCTTTTACACGCATTTCAGAGCTTCATTGTGCTATTTATGCCCATATTTCTCTATTTTCCTCTACTTTCGTGCTTTTGTACTTTATTGCAGAAATGTGGAGAATTTAGCGGGAAATCAAGCCGAATCCGTCCCCGAGTAAGCTGCATTGCAAATGACGTAAAGGAACTGCTTAAAGAACAAGCTTGGTGCGCAATCCAAGGCCCGAAAGACGAATCCACGAGTTTAAAGAAGTCAAGTAGCAGCTAATCCGGTCGATCGACTAGTATCATCAGTCGATCGACCACCTATCGGATCCCAGAAGCTACTGTTGCTGAGGAGCAGTCGATCGACTAGCATCCTTAGTCGATCGACCAGATTTCGAGACCAGACGAGAATTAAAAGGTTTAGAAACTCAAAGCCCGTGAGGTTTTAGGTTTAGGAAACAGTTGTTGCGCTTATTTTCTATATAACGTAACATAACTTTCAGTTGAATCATCTAGCTTTTATCAGAGTTTTTACATCAAGTTTTATTTAAGTTTCTCATCATAATAATTTAGCTTAATTTCGCAATTAGGGTTTGATATATCGACTTTGCATCGGATCTTTCAGTTCTTAATCTTAATCTTCCTCTGAATTTTCGGTATTCCTCTGCCCTAATTCCCGTTTTGCTTTATTTCCGTTAGTATAGAATTGGTAGTTAATTCCCTAAGCCGTTTCATTATTTATGTTTATTGCTTTCTTTATCAATTTAAGCATGAATTCTTTAGTCTTAATCTCTAATATTGTTATAGTTTTCATCATTGTCATGAGTAGCTAAACCTATAGTGCTAGGATGTAGGCGATTTATGGCTAGGCGGCAATAGGTTAGACATGGACTGAACCCGCGTGTCAGTCGATCGACTGACATAGTTGGTCGATCGACTGACCTTGTAAGGTTACTTTCGTTTTAATTGTTTTTAATCTTGTATCTGACGAGTTGAATGCATGCGACCAGTTAGATACCTCTTTTGTGACTGACCCATTAGACCGAGAGGTAGGGTAGTTATTTGACCATCAATTAATTCGACTAAACTGTGCTAAAGATCGAAAGATAGGTATAGTTTAGACCATTAGTCGCTTTTCAGGACGAAAGTTAGTATTAGTGACATTAGGGACCTATAGCGAGATCGAGAGATGCTATTTGATAGGAGTGGACCGAGAGGACCTCTTATTTCCCGCCTTACCCGTGCTTATTTTCAGACCGACTTAGTTTCTTTGCGCCGCCGAAGCCGTAATGACCCGACCATCCTAGTACCTTTCTTTTATCTGTTTAATCCATATCTTTAGTTTATTTTCTTCTTATTGTTATTAGTTATAGACCAATTCAACCAACCCCCACAATAGTTACCTTAGACTGATCATAGAACAACCAAAGTTTACAACTGCCTCCTTGTGGATCGACCCTGTTACCACTAGCCTAGGTTAGTCTTAATAGGAGTTTATAAATATTATCTTTGGTACTCACAGCGACGGGTATCAAATTTTGGCGCCGTTGCCGGGGAGGCAATAGTCCTAATTTTAGTTGTTTTATTTTAGTCTGTTTTTCGCCTCAAGGGAAGACTGAGTACCTTGAGGCAGTTCTCATCTTCTTCTTTAGTATTGTTAATTTGCAGTACTTCAGGAGAGTCCACTCATGTTCCATCCTTGGGAGCAGCAGGTGGAGATTTGTGGGAGATGTGGCGCTGAGGGGCATGATTCTGCTATATGCCGAGCAGATATGGACCAAGTCTATGCTTACTGGCATTATAAACAAGGTCATTATGTGCCGCCACATCCGTGCTATCAGCAAGGCTTCCAAGAGCCTTCATATTCCTTTGCACCACCTCAGCAAGACCCTAATCCTTCTGAAGAGAGTGCGGAAATGGAGTCTATGATGGAGATGCTTAAACTCCAAATGCAAGAAATGGCTGAACAGAGAGAAGCTTCTTTCAAAAGACTTGAGCTTCTCTTGGCTCAAGTAGCTGCCGAGCAAAACGATGATGTGTATGACTCGGAGGATGATGAATTGGAGGAAGATGAAGTGTCAATTGAAGACTTCAATGCCGCGCCGCATAAAGAATTCGATCAAGCAGATTTGTGTGGTCGAACGAATGACATTGCAGAAGGAATAGCGGTCGATCGACTGGAACCAATGGTCGATCGACCAGTTATGCTGAAGGAGGAAACTACTCGATCGAGTAGTGATGTTGTTCGATCAACCCCTGCAGCCTTGGGAATTGTTAAATCGTCACCAACGCCTATTCCGGATGACGACAAGAAGGTAAATGAGGATCACTCCTATCCGATTAGAGGTAATTCCACTCCTTTAGTCGATTATGTATACCTTCTTATTCCTTCTGTTGAACCATGTGTTGCTGTAGAGTTGACGCCTCCGTCCCAGTTCGGGAACAAATTGGAGGAACATCGATTTGTTTCTCTTTCTACAGGTCTTGGCAAGTTCAAAGACCCCGGAGGTGAGTTGGGTATTCCTAGCTCGAAGTCTAGAACTGCTCGGATATATGATCCAGGAGGAGGTCTTGATGAGGATATGCCGTCCAAGAAGAAGCTGTGCTCTGAGGTGAAAGATTGGGATCTGGATGCTGCGAGACGTTGTTGTTCTTCCGTTGCCATGTTGTGGAGGCCGGGAGTAGATTTGACAGTTGCTGAAGCCACTGCGTTCAGTCAGAAGCCTAGTAGTGGGCCATACCGTGGCCGTTTTTGATCAACTACTAGTTGGTCACATTGCCTATCAAGCATTTTATTGCTTTTAAACAATTTTTATTGCTTTTGTGTGCGCGAAAACTTCGCTTTTATTTTGTTTGCTTAGGATTTTTAAGTACTATAGACTTCGTTCTGGGTTTTGCGCAATTTTGGGCGCGTACTATTGTGCATTTGCAGGTATTTAGAGCTTATAAGCTCAAATCATTGAGCAAGCGATTCGAAGAAATAAGACATCTTACAAGCGGTGTTTTGATCGATCGATTTGGTATCTTTGGTCGATCGATGAATCTGCAGACTTACAGAGCTCTGTTCTCGCCATTTAGTCGATCGATCGCCTCGTAGGTCGATCGATCTCTTCTTGCTATATGCGTCCACGACCTCTCCCCTGCTGTGATTGGTCGATATGCGGATTTAAGGGAGTCTCCTACTCCACTTTATTTTCCGTCGAATTGTCTATTTCTTCTTTTGTCTCATTTATGCACAATATTTACGTTCCAAAATTGCTTTCTTCCGTCTTATGCGTGGTTTTGATTGTCTTTCGGGCACTCTTGTTGTAGCACTGTTGCCATCGAAACCTCCTAGCTCACGCTGGTTTGGGAGGTTTCCTTTGCTGCGCTTAAAGTCTTGTGAGTTCCCAAGTCTTTACTTTATGTCATTGTGTTTTTATTTCCCTTTTCTCGCAAATTCCCGTTTCTCTTTTCTTTCAATACATGATTTTGCACAATGGGGACATTGTGCGATTTGGTTTGGGGAAGGGTTTTGCGTCGCACTTCATTCATTTGTTTGCATTCACGTTTACTTTTTTTGTTCTGCATCGTTTGTTTAATATTCGCTATATACAAAAATTCCAAAAAAATTGAAAAATTTCAAAATTTTCCATAAAATGCACGTTTATTTTAGCATATAGGTCGAGTCGGAACGGTAGTATTTCTATGATGATTTAGCATCTGCATCTGTTTTGCCTGAGCCTTGCTTGACTTACATGTTATTAGTAGAATCATAAGTGCATATCTACGAGTTTTCGTTAATTTACTCGCTGAGCCTGAGACTTGACTTTAATAATTGGCAAGCTACATCATATTTCTGAGTTTTTAGAGCCTTTAACTGGTGTCATTTATGACCGGTTTATCTAGGAATGTGAGTAGTACTCCTTATGAGGCATGTTTCCTTAATTTGCATAATTATGAATTTGATCTACTTAATACCTGTATGCATTCGGTTTGTGGTTAGTTGACACATGTGGTAGAGGTTTCCTTTTCTCATTTTACCCATAAGCTCCACATCTGCCAAAAATATCCTTTTTGTCCTATTTACTACATCCTACATTTAGCCTGTCCTTTGTCAAGCTAGTAGTCTGTGTTCTTGGGGTTGTTACTCATTTTTGGTAGCCATTGCTCTTTTGAGATGAAGTTGGAAGAAATGAAAGAGGAAAGAAAGAAAAAAGAAAGAAAAAAATAGAAATAAGAATGAAAAAAAAAAAAAAAGAAGAAAGTTTCTATACTGTTCAAAGCATTCGATCGACTGCTCATTCAGGTCGATCGACTGACGTGCGTGAAACAAAAGAAAAAGAAAATCAATTCGCATACTTTATCCTTATCTTTTGGCGATTTTTGCTCCCATGATTCATTTATATCCTATGGGGAGTTTTATTGATTTGATAGTTGGAGATTGTGAGTTTTGTGCTCGTTATAGCACCGTTTCGTTCGTTATTGAGCAAGAAGTTGGATCCTGTCACTTGGTTCCGTTTTGGTACTAGCTTGATCACCTGTACCTCCACTTTACCATAAAATGTTTTGCCTCTTCTTACCCATACCTCACATTTCCATAATTATACCTCGGCATGTGTCAATGGTCATCTGTTTGGTTGGAATGCATATGCACGGTCATAGAGGTCATCTTCATAATTTATTGCTGGCATGTTTTCATAGGTCGTAGTTAGGTGAGAGTCACTACAAAATTAATTCTTTCTATCTTACGAATATATCACCTGTTCTTAATTGAGTGATTTGAGCGACCCGCGAGAGTCCGATTTGATAAGTCTCTATAGTCAACGGTTCAGCAGTTTTTGACGACTTTATAATTCGTTTGCATGATTCGCATTACTAGTTGATTGTTGGTTGTGCATTAAATTGGTTTAGGCTATTCAATTGCATTTCGCTCTGAGTTTGAATTCGTTCCTTTAGATCGAGTCTAGTTCTTGCTTGGGGACAAGCAAGGTTTGGTTTGGGGAGATTTGATGCGTGCCATTTATATGATGTTTTACATTCCCTTTTACACGCATTTCAGAGCTTCATTGTGCTATTTATGCCCATATTTCTCTATTTTCCTCTACTTTCGTGCTTTTGTACTTTATTGCAGAAATGTGGAGAATTTAGCGGGAAATCAAGCCGAATCCGTCCCCGAGTAAGCTGCATTGCAAATGACGTAAAGGAACTGCTTAAAGAACAAGCTTGGTGCGCAATCCAAGGCCCGAAAGACGAATCCACGAGTTTAAAGAAGTCAAGTAGCAGCTAATCCGGTCGATCGACTAGTATCATCAGTCGATCGACCACCTATCGGATCCCAGAAGCTACTGTTGCTGAGGAGCAGTCGATCGACTAGCATCCTTAGTCGATCGACCAGATTTCGAGACCAGACGAGAATTAAAAGGTTTAGAAACTCAAAGCCCGTGAGGTTTTAGGTTTAGGAAACAGTTGTTGCGCTTATTTTCTATATAACGTAACATAACTTTCAGTTGAATCATCTAGCTTTTATCAGAGTTTTTACATCAAGTTTTATTTAAGTTTCTCATCATAATAATTTAGCTTAATTTCGCAATTAGGGTTTGATATATCGACTTTGCATCGGATCTTTCAGTTCTTAATCTTAATCTTCCTCTGAATTTTCGGTATTCCTCTGCCCTAATTCCCGTTTTGCTTTATTTCCGTTAGTATAGAATTGGTAGTTAATTCCCTAAGCCGTTTCATTATTTATGTTTATTGCTTTCTTTATCAATTTAAGCATGAATTCTTTAGTCTTAATCTCTAATATTGTTATAGTTTTCATCATTGTCATGAGTAGCTAAACCTATAGTGCTAGGATGTAGGCGATTTATGGCTAGGCGGCAATAGGTTAGACATGGATCTGAACAGCGTGTCGTCGATCGATCGACATAGTTGGTCGATCGACCGACCTTGTAAGGTTACTTTCGTTTTAATTGTTTTTAATCTTGTATCTGACGAGTTGAATGCATGCGACCAGTTAGATACCTCTTTTGTGTATCGACCCATTAGACCGAGAGGTAGGGTAGTTATTTGACCATCAATTAATTCGACTAAACTGTGCTAAAGATCGAAAGATAGGTATAGTTTAGACCATTAGTCGCTTTTCAGGACGAAAGTTAGTATTAGTGACATTAGGGACCTATAGCGAGATCGAGAGATGCTATTTGATAGGAGTGGACCGAGAGGACCTCTTATTTCCCGCCTTACCCGTGCTTATTTCTGCATCGACTTAGTTTGTCGCCGGAAGCCGTAATGACCCGACCATCCTAGTACCTTTCTTTTATCTGTTTAATCCACATCTTTAGTTTATTTTCTTCTTACTGTTATTAGTTATAGACCAATTCAACCAACCCCCACAATAGTTACCTTAGACTGATCATAGAACAACCAAAGTTTACAACTGCCTCCTTGTGGATCGACCCTGTTACCACTAGCCTAGGTTAGTCTTAATAGGAGTTTATAAATATTATCTTTGGTACTCACAGCGACGGGTATCATTATAGATGTGAAGCTATAACTTTACCAATTTAAGAAGTGCACTCTAACGTTACCATTACGAGATAATCACATACGCTATTCTAATCTTCTTAGGAGATCTTCGAGTGTAGGCTACTTCATCATTCAAGCTTGATCAATCTTTAAATGAGCTTCATCTTCTCATGAATGCTTGAATAATTCTTTCACTATCTTGTAATATCTTGATCCTTGATTGAGGGCTTGATCATAATATAAACGCATCATACTTCCATCACAATTCCGTAATGCTTGCGATTAGTAAGTCCAATCTAAAAGACTAAACAAACAATTACGCGCAACGAGTATATAAAATATAAAGCACTCTTGACATCATCAAAACATAAACATATATATCTATATGGTTCAACAAAAATTTAAATTTATGTAATAATGTAATTGTGACTAATATTTATTTAATTTCACAAATTTATGAGTGAAACATTAATGGTATCAAATGAAACTTTAATTTTTTTAGGAAATTTTCATTATAAAAATTTGAATTTTTGTAAGGGTAAATGTGACTCAAAATTATGTAATTTCACTGATTTATAAGTGAAACTTTAATGTCATACGAGTGAAACTTTAATGTCATATGAGTGAAATTTTAATGGTATATGAGTGAAACTTTAACCTTTTTAGGCCATTTTCAATATTTTAATGTCATTTCTTAATATAAAAATTATGTAAGTTTAATAGTTGTGTAATTTTAATAAATGATATAGGACTTTAATAGATCCACCGTCATCGACAACGACAACCACCGCCTCCAGCAATAACAACCACCACCCACAACCTCCCCCCCACCACAAACGACCCACCAACACATGACCACCACCACCGTCCTACACATACGGCTCCAAACACAGCCACCACACCATAACTATGTCGTAGATCTGGAAAAAAAAAATGAAAACCACCACCAACACCCAAAATAGTAAAGAAAAAAAGTTAGTAATAAAATCTTAAAAAAAAAAGAAATCAAAATCAAAATCAAAGAAACCAATCAAACAGACACATCACCGTCCTGCCACCACCCGCACCACGAACCACCACCTGAGCACCACACCGCCCCCACGCTGTCCTCCACATACGACTCCACACACATCACCGTCCTGTCGCCACCAACTGAGCACCACACCGCCACTAACAAGACTGCTCTCACCATCGTTATTTTGTAGATCTAGGTTTTTTTTTAAAAAAAAATTTGATTTGAATTATAGATCTACTAAAAACAATGTAAGATTTCAAGGAAATAAACACACAAATGAAGTTGTTGGAAGATTTCGAGTAAGAATTAGTCTTAAAAGGCCGAAAATATTGTGGCGGCAACTGGTGGTGGTGGCGATAGTCGCGGCAGCCGGTGTTGGGGGCCAGATTTGGCGAGAAGAAGAGAGAGACGAGAGGAAAAATAAGTTTGGCGACAGTCGGGGATTGGTGGTGGTGGCGAAATTTGGCGGCGACGGCGGCATTGGTGGACGAAGAGAGAGAGAGAGAGAGAGAGAGAGAGAGAGAGAGAGAGAGAGAGAGAAGTATGAGAAGTGAGAGAAAGAGTGAGGCAGAAACTGAGTGAATGAGGGAGGGATTAGGCTTTTGTATTTTTAGATTTAATCTTGACCCTTGATTTTGTTCTAATCTTAGTCATTCATTCTCTTTATCTAATGGCTAGAATGAGGACTCATGGACTCATCTAAATCTAAGGGGACTCATTTGAACCTAATTATATATATATATATATATATATATATATATATATATATATATATATATATATATATATATATATATATATATATATATATATATATATATATATATATAGAGAGAGAGAGAGAGAGAGAAAGGATCATGTAAGTCCACCTATTTTGGTTGAGTCCATAAGTCCCCATCTAAGCCTTTGGATGAGAAAGATGAAGGGCTGAGATTAGATCTAAGAAAGTGATTGAATGGCTCAGATTATAACAAAATATGTGGACCAGATTACTCCTATAAAAAGAAAAAAACCCTATTTTGTTTCTCATTTTCTGCCTCCCTCCTTCTCACTCATCATCTCTCTCTAAAAACTCTCACCTCTCTACACAAACCCTAAATCTCTCCTCTCCTCCAACAACCACCACCCGCCGCTGCCCCTTCACCCGCCGCACACTACCACGCAACACCCGCCGCCGCACCAACACCATCCCCACCGACAACCACGCAGCACGCGGCCTCCTTCCGTTCTCCTTTCTCTTTTTTTTTTTTTTTTTTTTTTCAGATCTGAAAAAAATGAAGTGGCGGTTGTTGTTGGTTGTTGATGGGTGAGTTAATGTCGTCTTTTTGGTGGTTGTTTTTCATTTTTTGATTGTTTTTGGATGGTGGTGCCATGGTGGGTTTGTTGTTGTTATTTTTTTTCAGTTTCTTTTTTTTTTTTTTTTTTAGTGCTGCCGCTGGAGATGGGGGTTGGGGATGGTGTTGGTGGTGGTTATGGTGTTGTGGTGCGTGACTTCGTGGTGGGTTTGACGCCTCCCACCTTTTTTTTTTCAGATTTGGGATAATAAGTGGTTGGTGGTGTTGTTGGTTGTTGCGGTTTGGAGGTGGTGGTGATGTGGTGGTTGAGAAAGAAGAATTACTATAAAGTTACACTTCCGAGAACTAAAGTTACAATTTCAATGACTAGAGTTACAATCGTAAGGCAGTACAATTACACTTTAATGACAGAACTTACTCCTCCATACTAAAGTTACACTTTTGATAGACAAAAGTTACAGTTGAAAGGACTAAAGTTACAATAGTAATTAAATTAATTGAAATTTTTACATACAAAACACTATAAAACTAAAGTTTCAATTTCAACGACTAAAGTTACACTTGATAAGAGTAAAGTTATACTCATAAAAGTATATAAATTCAAATTTATGCATAGAAACCATCATACGACAAAAGTTACAACTAAAACGACTAAAGTTACAACTAAAACGACTAGTTACATTTTAGGGCAAGTAAAATTACGCTCATAAAATTACATAAATTCAAATTTTTGTGAATAAAATGGCTTAAAAATGTTGAAGTTACACTATAAAAGTTAAAGTTACACTAAAAAATCATTAAATGAATAAAGTTACACTTATAATGCAATAGAGTTACACTAAAAAAATGTGTGGCTGAGAATAGGACTTAGGGACTCAACCAAAATGAAGGACTTACCTGAACCCATCTATTCTCAGCCACACATTTTTTTATTGTAACTCTATTGCATTATAAGTGTAACTTTATTCATTTAATGATTTTTTAGTGTAACTTTAACTTTTATAGTGTAACTTCAACATTTTTAAGCCATTTTATTCACAAAAATTTGAATTTATGTAATTTTATGAGCGTAATTTTACTGCCCTACAAATGTAACTTTAGTCGTTTTAGTTGTAACTTTAGTCGTTTTAGTTGTAACTTTTGTCGTATGATGGTTTCTATGCATAAATTTGAATTTATATACTTTTATGAGTATAACTTTACTCTTATCAAGTGTAACTTTAGTCGTTGAAATTGAAACTTTAGTTTTATAGTGTTTTGTATGTAAAAATTTCAATTAATTTAATTACTATTGTAACTTTAGTCCTTTCAACTGTAACTTTTGTCTATCAAAAGTGTAACTTTAGTATGGAGGAGTAAGTTCTGTCATTAAAGTGTAATTGTACTGCCTTACGATTGTAACTCTAGTCATTGAAATTGTAACTTTAGTTCTCGGAAGTGTAACTTTATAGTAATTCTTCTTTCTCAACCACCACCACCATCCTACGACCTCCTACCCCAACCACCACATCACCACCACCTCCAAACCGCAACAACCAACAACACCACCAACCACTTATTATCCCAAATCTGAAAAAAAAAAAAAAAAGGTGGGAGGCGTCAGACCCACCACGAAGTCACGCACCACAACACCATAACCACCACCAACACCATCCCCAACCCCCATCTCCAGTGCAGCGGCAGCGGCAAAAAAAAAAAAAAAAAAAAAAAAAAAAAAAAAAAAACTGAAAAAAAAATAACAACAAACCCACCATGGCACCACCATCAAAAAACAATCAAAAAATGAAAAACAACCACCAAAAAGACGACATTAACTCACCCATCAACAACCAACAACAACCGCCACTTCATTTTTTTCAGATCTGAAAAAAAAAAAAAAAAAAAAAAAGAGAGAAAGGAGAACGGGAGGAGGCCGCGTGCTGCGTGGTTGTCGGTGGCGATGGTGTTGGTGCGGCGGCGGGTGTTGTGTGGTAGTGTGCGGCGGGTGAAAGGGCAGCGGCGGGTGAAGGGGCAGCGGCGGGTGGTGGTTGTTGGAGGAGAGGAGAGATTTAGGGTTTGTGTAGAGAGGTGAGAGTTTTTAGAGAGAGATGATGAGTGAGAAGGAGGGAGGCAGAAAATGAGAAACAAAATAGGGTTTTTTTCTTTTTATAGGAGTAATCTGGTCCACATATTTTGTTATAATCTGAGCCATTCAATCACTTTCTTAGATCTAATCTCAGCCCTTCATCTTTCTCATCCAAAGGCTTAGATGGGGACTTATGGACTCAACCAAAATAGGTGGACTTACATGATCCTTTCTCTCTCTCTCTCTCTCTCTCTCTCTCTCTCTCTCTCTCTCTCTCTCTCTCTCTCTATATATATATATATATATATATATATATATATATATATATATATATATATATATATAGAGAGAGAGAGAGAGAGAGAAGAGATCAACAAAGGCCATATATATGTATTGAGTCCATAAATTCTATTAAGGGTTATTGGATGGTGAAAATGGATGGCCAAGATCAACCCCAAAAAAGTGTGTTTAATAGCTAATCTCACCATCTCTTTTCTCCTTCACTAATCCACTCTAATTAATCACTAATTTATTATATATTTGTTTTCTACTCATCCATTTCTCTCTCATCTTACCCATTTCATTTCTCTCTTCTCTCAAACTCTAAAAAAAAACCCAAATAAATAAAAAAAACTCAAAAATCCAAATAAATAAAAAACCCAAAAATCCAAATAAATAAATAAAACCCAAAAAATCCAAATAAATCAAAAAAACCCAAAAAATCCAAATAAATCAAAAAACCCAAATAAATCATTCATTCCTCTCTTCCTCATTCACCACCACCCACCACTATCCCACCCGACACCACCCACCGCCCACCTCCACCGCCACCCACCACCAACCTCCACCACCGCCGTCGGTAAATTCTATAAACTCGTTTTTTTTTTTTTATAGATTTTGTGTCTCGGTTTTTTCGTCACTTTTTTTTTTTTTTTATATATTTTGGTGATATTCTTTTTTCCATCTAAGATCTACTAAAATATTTTTCATAAAATTTGTTATTTTAATCTTAACTATATAAAAATTCTTATGATTTGTTGATTTTTAATCTTATATTCCACATTTTTATATAAAAATGATATAATGACTAAAGTATACACAGTTATGGACAAAAGTTATACAAATAAGGACTAAAGTTATACAAAAATTGACTAAAGTTATACAAATAAGGACTAAAGTTATACAAAAATTGATTAAAGTTATACAAATATGGACTAAAGTTATACAAATAAGGACTAAAGTTATACAAGAATTGACTAAAGTTATACAAATATGGACTAAAGTTATACAAATAAGGACTAAAGTTATACAAGAGTTGATTAAAGTTATACAAATATGGACTAAAGTTATACAAATAAGGACTAAAGAAACACTAAAGTTATACAAAAATGGCCTAAAGTTATATAAATAAGGACTAAAGTTATACAAAAACGGACTAAAGTTATACAAATAAGGACTAAAGTTATACAAATAAGGACTAAAGTAATACAAAAATGGACTAAAGTTATACATTTGGACAAAAGTTATATTACATTTAGTCCATATTTGTACAAATAAGGACTAAAGTTATACAAAAATGGACTAAAGTTATACATTTGGACAAAAGTTATATTACATTTAGTCCATATTTGTATAACTTTAACCCATAATGATATAACTTTTATCCTAAATATTGTAACTTTAATATTTAAAGGGTGCAACTTTAGTCAAAAATTGTATAACTTTAGTCCATAATAGTATAACTTCAGTCATTTTATGTATAACTTTAGTACAAATTTGTATAAGTTTAGTCCATAATAGTATAACTTCAGTCATTTTATGTATAACTTTATTACAAATTTGTATAACTTTAGTCCAAAATTATATAACTTACTCAAATTAGTCAGTGAAGTTGCATAGTATAACTTCAGTCATTTTTTGTAAAACTTTAGTCCAAATTTGTATAACTTTAGGAATATAAATTCAGATTTAAAACCAACACAATATAACTTTAGTCATAATTAGTGCAACTTTCATTAGAAGTAGTGTAACTAGTCATGTAGTCCAAGTTCGCGTAACTTTAATGTTTGAAGTGTATAACTTTAGTCGTAAGTAGTGTAACTTTATTAGCAGTTAGTATAACTTTAGTTGTATTTACATATAGTTTTGAAAATTCAAAATAAAAAAAGTGATGAAAGTTGAGAAGAAGAAAACTAGATCTGAAAACTAATAATAAAAAAATAACCAAATAACAATAACAAAAAAAAACTCATAATAAAAAAAACCAAAAAAACCCATAAAAACAAAAACCCGTTAATCTAACAAAAAAACTCGTAAATCTAACAAAAATACCAAATATAAAAAAAACCAAATAACAATAACAAAAAAAAACAAATAACAAAATCATGATTCATCAAAAAAAATTAACATTGAAAAATTTATATATCGTGTGTAGAACTTTAATGCACGCAGTGTATAACTTTAATAGACAATATGTATAACTTTAGTCCAAAATTTGTGTAACTCCAATTTATACAATGTATAACTTTAGAGGTTAATAGTATGAATGACCCATGACAATAACAAATTATATACATAAATAAAAAAGGTAAATCTGAAAAAAAAATCAAATAACAATAACAACCAAATAACAAAATAAAAAAATATAACAAAAACAAAGATCTGAATCTGAAAACAAAAACAAAAATAACAAAAACCAAAATAACAAAAATAACCAAATAACAAAATAACAAATAACAAAAACAAACAAAGAAAAAGTGAATCTGAAAAAATGAAGAACAAAAACGCATTTGTGGCGGGAATGTGGTGAGGCGTGAATGGTGAATCTGGGACGGAGGTGAGGCGGGAATGAAGAACAAAAAATGAAGAACAAAGTGAATCTGGGACGGAGGTGAGGCGTGAATGGTGGCGGCGGGAATGTGGTGGTGGGGTTTTTGTCATGGGTTTTTGTCGTGGGTTTGTCGTGGGTTTGTCGTGGGATGGTGGTGGTGTGTTGGGGTGGTGTAGATCTGGCAGAGGAGGAAGGCATTGATGTGGTGGAGGTAGGCGGCAGTGGTGGTGGCGGAATAATGAGGGAATAAGGACGGGGTGGTTTCGATGTGAAGATCGGGTGGGGTGGTTTCGGTGTGGGCAGGGGTGGTTTCGGTGTGGGCAGGCGCAAGATCCGAGGTGGGGAACGGTGGTGGGGTGATTTCGGTATGGTGAGGAGGTGGCGATGGTGGTCGGAGGCGGCAGGAGAAATGGCGTGATGGGGTGGTGGCCGTCGGGAGATGCGCGTGGTGGTTGTGGGTGGTTCGGTGGTTTTTATTCTTTATTGTTTTTTTTTTTCCAGATTCAAGAAGAAGAAGTAGTTTTTTGATTGGGTTGTTATTGTTGTTGATGAACAAAAGAGTAATTGTTTGGTTTTTGTTTTTATTTTTTGGGTTTTTTTTTGTTGGGAGAGAATGAATCAGGAGAGAAAGGGTGAATGATTGAAGAAGGTGAATGAATGAAATGGATGATGAGTGAGTGAGTGAGTAGGGAGATTAGAATGGAGAAGGAGTTATACAAGATTAGAAGGAGTTATACAAGGATTAGGGAGGGAGATTTATGACCCTTCAATGAGATGTAATCTCATCCCTCCTCCCTTCCATCCAAAGGCCCTTATAAGGACTTAGGGACTCATATGATATGAGGGCCTTACTAGAACCCTTCTCTCTCTCTCTCTCTCTCTCTCTCTCTCTCTCTCTATATATATATATATATATATATATATATATATATATATATATATATATATATATATATATATATATATATATATATATATATATAGGGTCGGGATCCGGTGAGAACCACTAGTATAATGAGAACCACTTAACAAGTATTGGATCTAATAATACACGCAAGCTGAGATTAACTCAACCAAAATCCACACTCTTACGCGCGTCCTCCCAAACCCCGCTAATCTCAGTCATTTTCCAATTTTCCTTTCTCTTTCATCATTCTTTCTCTCTTCGACTATCAAAACCTTCCGCCATCACTGTAGTTCTTCGCCTATCAAATTCTTTCTCTACAATCGATCGCCACATACTGAACGACCAAGTCTTCGACAATCAACCTTTCGACCAATTCTTCGACAATCGACGCTGCTTCAATCAATGGAGCCTTTTAATTCGAGGTAAATTTTCGATATTGATGATTATTTTTTGTGAAATTAACGTTTATATTTTGATCTCTTTTTAATTTTTAAATTGGTCGATTAAATTAGTTGAAGTTAGGGTTTGATTATCGCGTTATATTATTTGTAAAATTAGGGTTTGATTCTTTTTTTTTATTTGTCCATTAAATTAGTTGAATTTAGGGTTTGATTATCGTGTTAGATTGTTCGTGAAATTAGGGTTTGATTCATTTTTTGATTCGCCGATTAAATTAGTTGAATTTAGGGTTTGATTCATTGATTAACTTTCTGGATTGATAAATTATGCTTCTGAATTTAGGGTTTCGTGAATCAAATTGGGGAAACTGAGAAATTAGGGTTAGGGAATTTGAGAAACTACCTAAATTTGTTGAAATCATGAAATTGGAGACGGAATTCAATGAATTAGATAGTCTTTACAATCGTCATAGTATTATTTATGTGCATCAAATTCTTGTTTATGTGCATCAAATTCCTGTTTAGGCGCATCAAATTGCGATTTTGTGATTAAGATTGGCTTAATTGAGAAATTAGGGTTGGAGAAATTGAGAGATCACCTAAATTTGTTGAAATCAGGGACTCAATTTCATGAATTATATTGTTGTATTGTTGCTTATTTAATTTTTGACGTTCTTGTTGTAGCAATAATGACAACTGCTCAATACTATCAAATATTTCTTCAAATATAATTACAAATGAAGGAGCCATTGTTGAACTAAATGCAGCTCAGTCTGCACTTGCAGTTGAAGTTGATGAAGTTGATATTCCTGAGGTTGTGACTTCTGAATTTATTCAAGGTATATTCAAGGTTCTCTGTTGTTTCATGATTGTCTTTGTTGCAAAGGGGAAAAGTGAACCTTTTTTTAGGGGGGGAATGAGAATAAGGGGACTGTATATTAACCTCACACAAACTATTTATTAGGAAACAACATTTTACCTAGTTCTTGCATGTAGGAGGTTATTTAATGCACATACAATGCTTTTCTATGCACGTACAAGGCAAGTAATAAGCAGTGGTATACCTGTGGGGCTGTAATTGAATGTAAATGGTGGGGCAGTCTACTTGAATTACCAACATAACATATTTCTTACTTTAATTTCATCACATATGCAGAGGAAGAGGAGGTAGAGGAGACAGAAGCTTCTTCAAGCAACAAAAATCGGATATTTGAGTGTCATATTCATCTTAAGCCTAATATTGGTATGGTATTCCCTAATCTTCAGCTCGATATTGAGTTTTATGAATTATATGCAAAAGAGTGTTGATTTGTGACTAGATTAGGATCACAAATAGTTTCAAAGGGCGTCGTTACGCATAAAAAATATTTGTGTAATAAGGCTGGAGAGTGTGAAGCAAAGGGGACACAACAACGGAGGCAAAGAACTAGGATAGGATGTCTTGCGTTGATTAAGTTTAAGCGAATTGATAAGGGTCAATACGAAATTTATGGTTTTGATGAAGGTCACAATCATATGTCACAAACACCCTTAACAATGGTGTATTTGACGCAATCGAGAGAATTGAACATAATTCACAAAAAAAATGATAGTTGACAACTCAAAGCTTAACCTAGGTCCAGTAAGTCCTTTAGGATATTGAAGGAGTATGTCAGAGGGTATAAGAATGTGCGTGCATCATTGGAAGACTTTAAAAAAATTTCAAGAGACATAAAAAGGTACTTAAGTGAAGGTGATGCTCAAATGCTTATTGAGCATTTTATGAAAATAAAACACATGTGTCCATCGTTTTACTTTGACTTTGACGTAGACTCCAAACGCAGATTATCACATATTTTCTGGGCTAACCCTATTAGTATAAAAAATTATATGCTATTTGGGGACATGACATCTTTTGACACTACCTTTAAGAAAAACAAGTATAGAATGATATTTGGCCCTTTCACGGGGGGTAGATCACCATAAGAGATGTGTGATCTTTGGTGCTGGACTCATTATTAATGAAAGCAAAGAGTCATTTGCCTGGTTGTTTAATAAGTTCTTAGACGCCATGGGGGGTCGTCATCCAGTTTGTCTGATAACTGATGAAGATGTGGGTATAGAAGAAGGAATGAAATTAGTTTGGAAAGATAACGTCCAACATAGGTATTGTATGTGGCACATATTGAAGAAATTGCTTGAGAAAGTAGGGCCTTCAATATGTAAAGAAACCCAGTTTTTGAAAGAGATAAACTCATGTGTTTGGGGTGAAGATGTGGAACCACATGAATTTGAGGAAAGGTGGACAACAATAGTTGAATCTCATGGGTTGTCTAAGAATGAATGGCTTAAGGAAAAATATGGCATTAGGCAGATGTGGATTCCGGCATACTTTCGCGACCTATTTTTAGGAGTTTTGATGAGAACTACCTCAAGGTCTGAATCTGAAAACCACTTTTTTAGCAACTTCACTATTCCTAATCTAACCCTAGTTGAGTTTTCGATGTTATTTGATGAGGTTTTTAGTATCTTATTATCGTATCTTAGTAAAATAAATATCTCTCCTATAAATAGGAGAGACTTAATGAGATTTTATCATCTTTTCATACAACTTTTTCCTCTGTTTCTTATTCTATTCGACGTTGCTCTTCCCTTTCCGGATCCGAACTCTTGTAATTTATTTTCTCTCTTTTATGTTATTTCCCTTTTGCACATCTCTTTTTATCATGGTGTTTATTATTTCTTTATCTTTCGTTCTTATTTTATTCATTGTTATGCGTAGCTAATTCTTAAATGTTAGGATTAGGGGAGCCATGGTAGTATAACAATGATGCGATAATTGGTTTAGGAGATTTGGTTGTGAGAATTGTTTGATAGCAATATAACTGTAATTGTTAGGTTGAATGCATGTAACTGAATCAATTAATCCGGTTAAATTTAGACCTATATCGAGAGATTGGAATGAATAGACCTGTTATGGACAATAGACTACACTAATAAGGGTGAAAGCTAAGTTAGTAGTATTTTAGCCTTTTAGGGCAGATAGCGGACCAAGAGGACCTTTCCTTTACCCTTCTCACATCAGACCGACTGACCTACCTTTAGCTGATTTGTGTAATATCATGGTGAACTGACATCATGGCATATTTCTCTCTATCTGATTAATCTCTTATTTCAATCCTTGCCTTTCTTTTCCAGATCATTAGTTTAGTTCAAACAACTCAAACCCCCAATTGTGACTTTGGACAGACTAGAATAACGAGTAGATAGTGACCGCCTCCCTATGGATACGATACCCGACTTGCCTCTGCTGCATTAATTAGAGCATGTTGGTTTTATTTTTGATAGGGTTGTGACAGCCGTGTCATCCACCATGCAATAAAGAAAGGATCATCAATGGATAAAAAGGGATTGATATGATTTGAGTTCCACAATGGTAGTTTGCTTTTGTTTTGTTTCCCCCCAATTTCTTGTGGCATTTGTCTTTTGAGAACATTTATTTGCCATTTTTGGATGTTTGGCAATTTCTTTGCACTCTTGAACATTTTCAAAGTAACCCCATTTTGTAGCAAGGGTACTTTTATTGAAGCATATGAGTCTATTTTTGCTCCTCTTTTTATTGATGCATTTTTGCAAACTTTTTGGCTTTCACTTTGGTACTTTGAACTCAATTTGGAGATTTATTGTGCCCATTCCCTTTTGTATTGACAAAACATGATGATAGAAATGAAAGAACGGTTGCATGGCATCAAGGGTCACCTTGGAATAAACGGTAGCCAAGGAGTCATCACACCACAAGGTACTCTTGACTAGGCCTTAGTCCATGGGTCAAAAGATACTAGTTTGACACATCCTAGGGTGTTTTGAAGGTATTATAGCAAACAAAGTCTCAAGGAGAAAAGTTATCTACAAGGGCCTATATACACTTGCCAAGCTTCCCAAATAGACATTTTCACAAAAACTTTCCTAATATGCAACTACATGCCATGATGCAACTAACATATATACAACATAATGCAAATGCTACTATCACTAGTATGCCATATAATCTAAATGCAACTCCTAAGATCACATTGGTTTGTACCGCATCAAACAAAAAGAAACCACATTGTCATTAACATATAAGAAGAAAAAGGAGATTAGGAAAGATCATACCATGCGGTCTTCATATTCCTCATGCCTCGAATATGGCATAGTCGGTCCCAAGTGATAGGAGTGAACACAAATAAATAAATATATACAATATATACATTTCTATACTACAAAAGGGAAGAACATGTTTTTGGGTTTTTCAAATTTTTATCATTTTTTGAATTTTTTTGAGTTTGGAAGTGTTAGAATTCCCCATCCCCACACTTAGAATGGACATTGTCCCCAATGGACAAAACAATAGGGAATTGTGCAAATGCAATAAATGAATGATGCATGATTCTACACTAGATGCAAACTATATGTGAGATATTTACATGTGATATATACAAGTGATGCAAACTAAACTGTACTACATGATGCAATCTTTCTATTGTTCGGAGAGCTAATTTGAATTAACTCGGGTTTCTTGTGACTAAACTTCCCCAAACCGATTAAATTAGTGGGTGAAGTTTGGCCACAAGGCCATGCATGCAATGCTATGTAAAAATGCAAATTGTCATTTTGGATTTTCAAGTGGGAACAAAATTTATCATCACCTTGGTGTTACTAAGGTCGGAATAGTCCTTAAATTTTACAAGAACACTAACAAAGGTTGAAACATCAATGATTATTTAAATTAAGTTATAATGCAATATCAAAATTTGACATAAAAATGAGAGAGTGAAAAGCTCACGCAAGCCGTGGTGGGTGCCTCTTGCCCGCTCCACCAAGCTAATGAACTTCTTCACTTGTCTCCATCCTCTCCTCCAAGATCACATCCCAATGTGCTCTAGACTCATCACTTTTATAGAAATCCATGACCTCATCCCCTTCACTATTAACCTCCATTGTGTCACCATTACTTGATCCCTCTCCTTCTTTATTGCCATTTTCATTTGCTTCACCATTTCCATGAACCGAATTAGGAAAGAGTATATCAATTTGAGCCCATGAGGGAAGTGCCCCCTCTTCATCAATTTGTCCTTGGTGAGCCATCCGGTGGAAGCTAGGGTAGAGAGCATAGTAGGTGTCTACCTTGTCGTCATATTGTTGGCGATGCAAAGCTTGAAGAAGTCCCGTGGCAAAATCATCCCTTGGTAGGATGAATGGATTGGGATAATTTTAGGGTTGGTATGGGAAAGGGTAAGGAGGGATAGTGACCCGTTCTTGCTCATTCCTTTGAGGTTCCTTTGCATGTTGTTGCCTTTGGGTAGGAGGTGGGGTTTGATTTGCTTGTCTTGTGCTTTCGGGTACGAGATAAGATGATACTCGGGAAAGAGAACCCCTTCTTAGTGCAATTCTCGTCAAACCCTCCATTGGAAGGATTAGGGGGTTACTTCCCTTAGTCAACCATTTGATTTTCTGCTCATAGCCCTCATAGGCTATCCAATGGTGATGTTGAAAAAGGAGCATTTCGTTGATCCTTGTATTACCCGCAAGATGCATATAAGAGTTATTGTTGTTGAAGTTCGGGTTGAAGAACTTTGCAAGTCTTGCCACTAGGCCTCCATTGACGATATGTTTCATCCCACTATCATTCCCATTTCTAAACCGCGCCCATATTTCAAGTAGCACTAATGGGGCATTGATCTTATAACCACTCTTTCCTTGGATTTCAAGTAGGACTCCATAAAAGTGAGATCAAGTTCATTCACGATGGCGGGGTCTCAGCGAGCAAGTAGGGTGCTCGCTATGAATCGATAAGTGAACCGAATGATAGGGTTTTGAATATATGAAGCCGAGCAATCCTTGATTCTTGACAAATCTTGGCCCGTTAAGGCCTGCCAAAGGGGCTCTACACTATAATTTCGAGGCTTTGAAGATCGAGTAGGTGACACATCTAGTCCTAGCACAATCGCGAACTCTACTAGGGTCATCATCCTAGTCACATTTTTAAGTCGGAATTCTATGCAAATTGTCTTGTTGAGGGTGGAGATTTTCAAAAAGCTTAGGAATTCAAGCACTAAGGGTCTATATGTGAGTTCATGCATGTGGAACATTCTTCAGAGACCAAATAATTCAAATAGTGCTTCGGTTTGATGGTAGATTCCTAACTTTCTCAATGTTTCATGACAAACAAACTTAGTGGGGAGAATTTTCTTACCCAAAAGTCGGTGGAAGACAATTCTTTGAGCATAGTTGACGAACTCAATGTTGGAAAATTCATCTAGGCTTGAAAGATCAATTATCTCCTCATTTTCCCTTCTTAAAGTGTTGAGGTGTGAGGTTGATGAACTCCCAATGACTCTTGTTCTTCTTTCTTCTCTTGTCATGAATCTCCTTGGGGTTTTCATTTTGATTAAGTGAAAACATTTTTTCTAAATTAGATCTATTTGAATGTCTCAAACCCTAGGTCTTGGGTGAGCTAAGGTTTTAGAGAGGTTTGTTTATTTGGAGATGAGATGGGTGATTTTAAGTACTTGAGGGGGAGGTTTATGTTTTGATTTTGGAGGGAGGGGTGATCTGTCTTGATATTGAAAGATCATAGATCCTAATTAGACACTCTAATTAAATGTCAAATTATCTCATAACTTGAGTTTATGTGATCTATGTAACATGCATGCAATATAAAAGCATAATAATATAAAAGAAGAAGAAAACAATTTTCCTTACATTGAAAAATGGTAGTATTTGGGCACAACCAAGATCACCCATCTTGGTTGCTCTTGAGCTTAAAATAAATGGCAAGATCCTCCATCTTCAAGTGTCCAAAATAGAACACCTCCTTTCTTAAGCACCCAAGAACTTACCCAACAACTTTACTAATATTAACTAGATATTAATAAGATTACCCTTGATAATATGTAAATATTACTAACAATCTTAGTAATTATTTATTTTACTAACATATCTTAGTAAATGATTTTATTGGTTTTTAGAGAGAAAGACCAACAAGTTTTTTTTTTTTACATGCAAATACACAAAATAAAGTAGTGTGTAAAAAATGAGCAATTGTTGGTCCATAAAGAGGAGGAAAACCGGGTGGGAGTTGGTGGAGTGAGGGAGTGTACTTGCTTTATTTTTGTCCAATCTTATATCACATGCAAATGATCATAAGATGACTTATGGAAGAAACAACAAGCAAAGTGAAATGATTATGTCTATAATCATCCACTACACTCCATTTACACGGTCCAATGTCCCATTTACGGGTCCATTTTGGTTCTTATATTTGTCGCACAAATACGTGTAAATTTTATTTAAACATCGTATCATGTTTAAATGCTTCCAATTAAATTCATCTAAATCACTCCGTAAATATACGTGTACCGCTACACATATATTTTACGTGCCAATACTAATCACATTAGTCAATTAGTACCAATCTTAACAATTAACTGCTTAATTATTAATTCCCGCTTCAAAAATTTATTATTCAATTATCGCATAATTAAATAATAATTTCCGCGCCTTGAGTTCACAAATCTCTCTAAATTAATTTAATCGACTAACTCTTAGTCTATTTATCAAGGGACTAATTTAAACTGTATCTCATACAATTAATTAGCTTTCGTGTTGGGACTCGTTCCTTTAGGTGTGGCTGAAAGGGATCACCTGAACACCGTTGTCTCACGACAGTAACGTCAAACCCTAGTTGGCCAACCATTACCGATATACGTTGATCAGCTGACTAGTATTGCCAATGAATATCCCATGCATATTCCTTAATGAGATTTAATAATATTATCACGCACTATTGTGGAGGACAAAACTCCAACAATCTCCCACTTGTCCGAGACAAGTTGTGCGATGATTATAACACATAATTGTGGATAACTCCTTATCACAACAATATCCTGCTTGTACTCTACAAGGGTGTGTTACCAATTCTCTTGTCCATTTTAACAACAATCTCCCACTCAGTGCAAGGTGTCTTTCAGGTCGCACTTGCACATGAATATATCGTGAGTGGTTTTCTCGATTGGGAGTGTGACTACCTGACCGGAAAAATCTCATACAGATTACTTCCGAGCGTGGCCACGCATTTATAGTCATAACTCCTCGAGTGACCTTGAGATGTTTAAACCCAACGTGGGTGGACAATTCCTGTCTGCCCTATCTATCCTATTGCACAATACAGATCACCATGACCCAGTAGATGTTCTTTGGCCCCCTTTCACGGCACGACCTAGGACAAAAACCAAAGTCACTCGGAAACTGCACTTGCTCAGATAATAGTCTCCAGTTTAAAGAATCGACTCATAGGAATATCATAGAAGTCCCTGCTACGACCAGGCGTCTGTAATAGATCTAAGGGACTCTATAAATGTCACTGCCCGGCAAAGTGTCCCACAGTCTGCCTATGTAAACGACTAGTCATCCTTATGACCTTATGGTGCTGAACCTACCACCAATCGTCTTAAAATCTAGTCACTCTGAGACGTCACCTCATTAAGTGACTAGGGGATAATACAATGTTCATCCTATTCACTTGAATTGGGGTTCAACATTGTCTCCACAACCAATTCGGATAAACAAGGTATTCATGTTTTCAGTCATACTGAATAATTGAGTTCTTAAAGAAACTCTAACAATGAATGTGACCATCACTTATGTAAATATCAATACTCTATCCAATATTTACATAACGATCTTTAGCAATTAAGTTATACTCCTCAATTCACATGGAGATGACATAACCATCATGTCTACCTTATGTCAACGGCTTTGGTTAGAGGATTAGCAACAGTTGTACACTCTAATTTCCATTGCTATTTTCCTTTGTTCTATGCAATCTTTTCATCACATAGAGCCTTTTTAAGTACATGTCTAAACAAGTTTTTAGACTCTGGTTCTAAAGCCAGTCAAACACTCCCACTGTTTTCACAGACTCTCGGGAGACGATATTCGGCTAACGGAACTACTCTAGGTCCATTAAATTCCGATTATCAACTATCTCTTATACAACATCGGATGTTGTAATGTACTTAGCTTTCGTTCATGATTTGTACGTATAACGCTTATACATGCACATTCTTCATATGACATCTTTTATGTATGACTCCCCATACATGTCTTCTTTATACATGTATAACTTCTTATACATATATGTATAACTTCTTATACATATTATTCTTTATGCACATAACACTGTTACATGTTAACCATTCTCTAACGAGGCCCATAACATCTTATAAGCGTAGGAATGTTTCCGTGTAATCCTTTTACACGAAATTCATAAATTCCTCCAAACTACAAGAGTAAATCCTTAGTGCTTCTCAAGTACTCAAGGATGCTCTTGATTAATCATCTAGTGACACTCACTAGGAAATGATTGGTAATGACTTCTCATATTCTCAATATGATACGTCCCGACGAGAGCAGCTTTTAGCATATTTAAATAGATCTTGCAGCGGAAGCACAAGAGATCATATTAATTGTTCAACAACTTGAACGAGTCAAGAATCTTATCACATAAGTCTCTTGACTATAATTCTAATATCCATAGAGATTTATCTCATTAGATCCGGATATTTAATATGCGCCATGCTACTCTCAAGTATTCACCCGAGAATATTTCTAGTCACTAATATGTCAAACACATATTTTAGACTAAGAAATATCACCTTAGCTACATTTCTAGTCACTAATATGTCAAGCACATATTTTAGACTAAGAAACTCATTTTAGCTCCCACTAAACTCCATGTATCATCATGGTATCTCGACACTCGAGTAATACCATTTTAATAGACTACATGATTGAACCCAAAGTTCCAACTCTTTGACGTATATAAGATCACAGAAGGGATCTTTCAAGCATGCTAGACTTCTTAGCATTGACAAGATCAACAAAACTTCTCCCTTCATAAGATACATTCAAGGAGAAAGTTTTGTTATCCTTTTGCCTAAACTCATCCTCATGAGAGGCTATATTGCTAAGAACATACGAATTGATAAAGGCATTTGGGTTGTCACAAACTCTCTATAACAAGCCCAAATTTTAAACATCTTATGTAACCTTTACGACAAGATCAAGGTAACCTGCCAAAGTATTCGCCCTAAATCAAGTCTCGAAAACATCTCGCGTTTCCTTCCTTATCACATCTTGTGTAAGGGGATCAATTCGAATTGCATGGTGACACGCCATCACATAGAGTTCATGCTGTAACATTATTTTTAATGATTTTTGGTAGAAAAGCCTTGATGAGGGTTTAAGATTCATCACTTTTGAAAAGTAACGCAATATTATCGCAAAATTATCTCCTTATAACCACTGAGCCACAATAAAGAGCGTCTTCTTGCATTGTACTCACCACTGAGCCTCAATAAAGAACATCTTCTTGCATTGTACTCAGTTTGTGGATCTTGGACTTCCGTAAGTTCAAAATTTCTCCCACTCTGTCTTCCAAAAAATGAAAATCTTTCTGGAAAGATAGCATTACGAGCCACAGACTCTTTGTTCTCGTGTTGAAGGAGTAAAAAACCAAGTGGTTCAATTTTGGATAACCCTCAAAGCTACACAAATTGGTTCTGAACATAAACATTTATGGTCCCAAATGTATAAAATGACAAGTTAAGGACTCTCCCTATCCATATCTCATATGGAGTCATTTAGGCCATTATAGTCGGGTTTTAAACTTTTAGTGAGAAAATAGCTTACAAAATTGCGAAAAACCTCAACCTATATCTCATAAAGTTCGGTTTATATTCTTTACTACACCATACTCTATGGTGTCCTTAGAAGAAGGTACATGTGAACTGGTTCACAATCTTCTTAGTGATCATCAAGGTCATTACTTGATATTACCTATTTGATCTTCAAAGTCATTACTTTGAAATTTTCGATCAACATTATGATCTTGTCGTGCTTTTAGTTTACTACTTCGCTTTGAAAATATTCCATGTTTCAAAAAATCACTTTTATGTCTTATTAAATAGATATGAAGTTATCATATCTACTTAACATTACGGTAAAAGTAACGAAGTATATATAACCTACTATTGGCCTTACACATCCGTATGTATATGGTCAATCACCTCACTATTGTGTTTCTTTTCTGCAAAAGAAAACATAATAAATGCACATATCATAAGATTCTCAATCAAATGGTTGTACGATGTGCTAATCGTTTATACGTGAAACGAATTTACTTGAGGTTTGATCAATTGGGTTCACCGGATTAGAGACTTTAAAATCTATAAGATGGTATAATATTTAGTTTTCGTGAAGAATGTAAAATTCCTCTAACTTGAGTGGTCTAAACCAACCACCAAGTTATCATAGGATTAGGTACAACCTTTTGTTTAAATCACATGAGTGATGCCTTCTATGTATAAACATAGATGATTACATTCTTTTAAAACCAAATTTAGGTACATTTATTCCTATCAAAATCATTGCTACTCTAGCACCATTTTGATGCAAAAATGTCCTATGCTAGACGTCTTACGTTTTATCAATTCATGTAAACTTCTTTACAAAGAAATGACCCGTACTTGGTATCTCATACCAAGATAGTGGAACTAGCATATCCATTGAGTAGATGTCTCTTTCAACTTTGTTCTATCGCATACATCTAGGGTTGATTCTTCTTAACTCCAATCACTTTCACATTCCTCTTTGCTTCAATCAAGCAAAAATGAATCTCATGAAGACCTCTCTTCATGTCATTCGTGATATTTTATACACTTAGTAAGAGTGAACTACTATAAAGTGAGTGCAACATGTGGCAAAATCTCAACTTCTTGCGAAATTGGACTACCCAACCGTTCAATTGTCATCATATGCCTAAACTCTTTAGCGCATAAACAATCGATTTGGCCTTTCTCGAATTGAGCCATTTAACGGTATCATATTGGAGTATTCTAAGTGTTTTTGAAAACTCCTTTCGCAAACTTTTGAATTACTCTTGAGTAATTAAAACTAATATGTCATCTTCATGGCGAAGGTGTCACTTGCGAAATCAAGACTCTCTTGATAAAATGTGACTTCCTTTTAAACTCGTAATATGAGTTTGCAACATGAAACCCCTTTTTAATATGTATGGACGTTAATTAAGTTGTATAATAATCGCAAAAATCGTTGTAAGCTTATGTAGGTGAATTGGTAAATCATGTTACCAATCATTGCTACCAAATTCTTTCAAAGAAACCGCTTTCTATGAAAGAACGAAACAAGTGTAATAATAAATAGAGGATGAAAGGAAGATGAAATGCGCGATGTCATACATATAAGAGAATGAACGAAAAATAGGAAAAATTAACATTCAATGTTTTAATTTTACTTGTGAAACATCTTTAACAAGTTTTAGCATTTATATAATGATCTCCCACTAAATTATATAAATGATTCCAAGACCCGTCTTTAAACAAAAATAGGCATCGCTTGGGCGAAACATCCAATAATTGTGTAAATTCGGTAAGTCACGTTGACTAATTCTACCTCTAGAACTCTTGGTCGACGAATTTCCTTAAATTCATCTACTAACCCCGGAATACAAGACCGTCTTATACCCCGTTGAGTCCAACCAACTTTGGCGCGTGATAACCGTTTACCACCCTACTTACCCGAGGTAAAAAGAGAACACCCCGCTTGGGCGAGCGTGGCTCTAATGAACGAGGGATTCATAGGTGTTACTAATTGGTAAGGCTAATCTCAATTTTAGTTATGTGAGAGATCTTGTCAATTTAGTCATAAATTCCCTATAACTGAACTAAGTCGGTGAATGTAAATTACGTGAATTGACAACCGCGAAAAATAAAATGCATGTGAATGGCGATTTTCGCATGCGCGAAAAATAAAAACAAGCAAGCAAGTAAGCATATGAATAAATCCTAGTATGGCCACCTAGTTAATAAAAACTAGTCTATTATATTTCGGAAACCAACTCCTTGGTCCCTTGCCTCTTCATTCCATAAGTGGCTCCTTCTTGTGGGATTTGGAACCCCTTTCAAAAATAGACTCCGTCTCGATGTAATCCGTCTTTTGGAAACGCCGGTAAGAATAACTATTACAATTTAAATTACATAGCTATTCCTATTATACATTAATTAATGAAATAAATAAAACTATTAATTAATTACAAACCGACGATACGAGATCGTATTTAATTACAAACAAATCGCTATTCCCATTCATTTCGGGTAATAACGATTAAACTAAACTAGGCCATACTAGGTACAATAAAATAAATACTAGTATACTTAAAATGCTGTATTATGATGCCAAAATTGCCCTATCCATCAATCGTTGGTATCCATCTCGGTTTTTGTGGATTTAATCGATTTTTAACATGTAAAAATCAATAATCAACTCTTAAATCTCATTTAAGTCCAAACTAATTGTCCAAACTGTTTTGGACCTCAAAATTAGTCCTCACTAATTTTATGATGAATAATTAGTTTGATTTGGTGATATTTTGCTAATTTAATAAGTAAAATCATAACTTTTAAGTAAAAATCCAAAATAATTGAAAAATTACTCAAACAATTGAAACAAAATTTTTGAGTATTCTAGAACACTCCCAAGAACACTAAAATATCAGAAAAATTGCCCCAAAAATTCGGATAAAATTTATGAAGAAAAAGATCGATATTTATCGGTTTTTAACCACTAAAACCAATAAACATCAAAACAAGGTGAATCAAATTTTAATTTTCAATTTTATCTTTTAAATAATATTTTCAAATGTACATAAATTTATCAAGGGCAGAATCAATTGTTTCGAAATTATGATTAATTTATTTCACTTTTATCGACTTTTATCTCATAAAATCAATAAACATGCAAAAATTCAAACCAACCTTCAAACTTTTGCATACAATTAGTAGAAAACATGCATGAAACACCATAAAAATTCCATGGCCCGAATCATCATTTAACTATTTTTAGTCAATTTATAACTAAAATACGGCATTTTGACTCGCTTTTCTACCAAAAATCATTAAAAAATGCAAAATTACTTCATAAATCACAAAACTTTACCACAAATCTTTTGATATCAGTAGGTATACATGTCCCAAAAATTTCGTGCTAAAACCTCTTCTAACACAATTTTTGAGTTTTTATAAATTATCTCATAATTTATTAATATGCTTAAAATCAACATGCAAATTACAAGCCTAAGCTCTGATACCACTTGAAATATCATAGATCCTAATTAGACACTCTAATTAAATGTCAAATTATCTCATAACTTGAGTTTATATGATCTATGTAACATGCATGCAATATAAAAGCATAATAATATAAAAGAAGAGGAAAACAATTTTCCTTACATTGAAAAATGGTAGTATTTGGGCACAACCAAGATCACCCATCTTGGTTGCTCTTGAGCTTAAAATAAATGGCAAGATCCTCCATCTTCAAGTGTCCAAAATAGAACACCTCCTTTCTTAAGCACCCAAGAACTTACCCAACAACCTTACTAATATTAACTAGATATTAATAAGATTACCCTTGATAATATGTAAATATTACTAACAATCTTAGTAATTATTTATTTTACTAACATATCTTAGTAAATGATTTTATTGGTTTTTAGAGAGAAAGACCAACAAGTTTTTTTTTTTACATGCAAATACACAAAATGAAGTAGTGTGTAAAAAATGAGCAATTGTTGGTCCATAAAGAGGAGGAAATCCGGGTTGGAGTTGGTGGAGTGAGGGAGTGTACTTGCATTATTTTTGTCCAATCTTATATCACATGAAAATGATCATAAGATGACTTATGGAAGAAACAACAAGCAAAGTGAAATGATTATGTCTATAATCATCCACTACACTCCATTCACACGGTCCAATGTCCCATTTACGGGTCTATTTTGGTTCTTATATTTGTCGCACAAATACGTGTAAATTTTATTTAAACATCGTATCATGTTTAAATGCCTCCAATTAAATTCGTCTAAATCACTCCGTAAATATACGTTTACCGCTACACATATATTTTACGTACCAATACTAATCACATTAGTCAATTAGTACCAATCTTAACAATTAACTGCTTAATTATTAATTCCCGCCTCAAAAATTTATTATTCAATTATCGCATAATTAAATAATAATTTCCGCGCCTTGAGTTCACAAATCTCTCTAAATTAATTTAATCGACTAACTCTTAGTCTATTTATCAAGGGACTAATTTAAACTGTCTCTCATACAATTAATTAGCTTTCGCGTTGGGACTCGTTCCTTTAGGTGTGACTGAAAGGGATCAGCTGAACACCGCCGTCTCACGACAGTAACGTCAAACCCTAGTTGGCCAACCGTTACCGATATACGTTGATCAGCTGACTAGTATTGCCAATGAATATCCCATGCATATTCCTTAATGAGATTTAATAATATTATCACGCACTATTGTCGAGGACTAAACTCCAACAGATATGTGTGGTGGAAAGAGGGGTTTAAAGTTGAAAAGCGAAGAGTAACGCGGGAGGGAGACGTGCGGCCTGGAGCAGGAGTCGGGCGATTCTTGCTTTTTACAAAATTCATGAGAGCAGAAAGGGTCGCTCGGCTCAGAGTCGGGTCACACGACCTGGTAAATGAGTCTCCCGTCCTGGGCATAAGACGCCCAGATTTTAACACAGTAAAAAATTGTCTTTCTAGAAGTCGGCGGGGACGTGGGTCCTCAGAATGATCCGCACCGAATTTAA
The DNA here is from genome assembly GCF_048544455.1 of Silene latifolia. Taxonomy (NCBI): domain Eukaryota; kingdom Viridiplantae; phylum Streptophyta; class Magnoliopsida; order Caryophyllales; family Caryophyllaceae; genus Silene; species Silene latifolia. The sequence continues at coordinate 171,892,169 of NC_133534.1, read as the reverse complement.
CCCAGTGAAAATTTTCTTGAAATGCATAAAAAGACGCTCGACTTGTAGTTGGTCCGCCCGTCTTGAGGTGTGACTCGCCCGACCTGTGCTTGGGACACCCAGATTTCTGTCCAGTGCAAAATTTAAAAAATTAGAGGTCCTCCATGACCCACGGCTTGAAATGAAGTCGAGCGACCTGAGTGGTTGGACGCTCGAGCTGGAGTCGGGTCGGGCAGATTTCCCTTCAGAGCAGAATTCCACTTTATGCCTTTTTCCCAGTCCCCACGAGCTCAGGTCTGCTCGTGGGGATCTTCTCCCCGTACCAATTCTTTTTTATTTCCCTCATCATTTCTTCTTGGGTGACATTACTAATGCGTGCATTTTATATAGACTTATTATACCATATTTGCACGCATTTCTACGCATTTTGTGTAGTGTTTAGCTACAAATGTCCCCCGAATAGGCTACTTTGGTTTGTCTTGTATTATTTGCAGGTATAAACCGGAGATGAGCATAATCAAGCTTAATACATGTCCCTATACATGCATTTAGGAGATAAGTTGAGTTGGAGCTTGGAGACTACTATGTTGAGATGCGCATAGAAGTAAGGAAACTAGGCGAGCAAAGGAAGAGCTTCATATTGCTAGTGCCTAATTTGAAGAGCCATATCTCGAGTTTTACAATTGATTTTCAAGTGATTCCAATTGGAGATGAAATCTTGTCCTCTTAGCTTTCCAACTCCACTGCAAACGCTCTGTTTGCCCAAGTAACGAAGAAATAGCGGCCGTTTGAAGCTCAGTGTGCGAAGCAGGAATTGTGCGCTGGAAAGTACTCGATTGAGTACTATCTTGTTCGATCGAGTACCTAAACCCCTCGATCAAATGGTGCCTTTTTGATAGTGTTCGATCGAGTACCTAAATTCTTAGATCGAGAGGTTTTTGCTAGGAGTTACTCGATCTAGGAGTTCTAAAGTCCTCGATCGAGCACTTTGAGTCTGCCGTGAGGTTTTCTCGCGTAAAACTTATTTTTAGATATTTTAAGTTGTATGTTTAGGTTTAATTGATATCTCCCCTATATAAGGAGAGACATAATTAGGTTTTAGGGGGATGATTCATTCAGCATTAATCAGACGTTACTGTTGCTCTCTTTTCCGGATCTAACTCTTTGTAACCTTTCTTCTCTCTTTTATATTAATTCTCTTTTGCTTATCTCTTCATCATGCTTATCCTTGCCTTATTTCTCGTTCTTGTTTTATTTACTATTATGCTTAGCTAATCCCTTAATGCTAGGATTAGGGGAGCCATGGTAGTGTAGCGATAATGCGATAGTTGGTTTAGGAGATTTAATGTGAGAATTGTTTCATTAGCAATATAACTATAATCGTTTGGTTAATGCATGCAACTGAATTAGTTAATCTGGTTAAGTTCAGACCTAGATCAGAAGATTGGAATGAATAGACCTATTATGAGCAATAGACTACACTAGTAAGGGTGGAAGCTAAGCTAGTTGTATTTTAGGGCGGATAGCGGACCGGAACGACCTTTCCTTTACCCTTCTCACATCAGACCGACTGACCTACCTTTAGCTGACTTGTGCATCTATCATGGTGAACCGACATCCTGGCATATTTCTCTCTATTTAGTTAATCTCCTTTCTCAATCCTTGCTTTTTAATATCGTTCATTAGTTTAGAAATCCACTCAAACCCCCGAATTGTGACCGTAGACAGACCGAATAACAAGTAGATAGTGACCGTCTCCCTGTGGATACGATACCCGACTTACCTCGGCTGCATTAGTAGAGCCAGTTGGTTTTATTTTTGATAGGGTTGCGACAGCCGTGTCAAATTTTGGCGCCGTTGTCGGGGAGGCAACTATTTTATTTGCTTGCTTTATTTTTGTCTGTCTTTAGCCTCAAGGGATTTATTCCTTGAGGCAGTTCTTATCTTTTTCCTTTAGTGTTACTTTGATAGGTCCTACAGGTCCTACCTAGACAGGTCTAGGTAAAAGATCATCAAAGGGAAGGCTTGAGTGTTAGGTTCATATACCTATTGTTAGACTCCTCTAATAGTGAACTAATTAACTTGTTAATTATATGTTCTTTAGATCTAGTGCATTCATAACAAAATGAAAGATTTATAAGAAAAACAATGTCCCTTACATTATAGGTTGGTTCGAAATATTGGGCACAAGTAAGGTCACCTTCCTTCACTTGTTCTTGAGCTTAATGTGATGAATGATCTTCCTAAGACTCCAAGTATAGAAGACACTCCAATAAGTTGCACCCAAGATGAATCCCGAAAATTCCTACTAATATTAACTAGATATGTAATAGAAATGTAACCTTAATAATACTAATATTTCTAGTATTACTACTTCTAGTAATAGATTGAGTGTATTAGTATTTGTGAGAGTTTTTAGCAATTGCATGTGAGGGAAAATTAGAGAGAAAAACAAGCAAAGAACAACATGGAAAAATTAGCAACTAATGCTCTATTTGAAGAGCCAAAAACCGGTGGCCTTTAGCATGGGGAAGAATCTTTTCCATTTGTTTTTACTCATTTGTTTAGTGTAGGTAGAGTGTAGGGAACATATATGTAAGATATAGTATGAATAAAGCTTGTGTGATGTGTCACAATCACACTTTAATCAACACAAACAAAAGACAAAAGAGCATCTTTTGTTCTCTTCATTTGGCCGAAAATATGGACCCATTTTGGTCCATTTTTGCCTTTTGTCATTTGTCCCACAAATGCTTATAAGTCATATGTTTAATTATTTTACATAATTAATTATTAATGTAATCATTTAACACTTAAATATTACAATTAATAATATAATATACACTTCACTTTTTGATTAGTATACTACCATTATATCAACATATAATAGGTCCCATAATTATTAGTTAGTTAAAATTACAACTTCTTGTAACTTTAAATAACTAATTACCTCTACCTCTAAACATATATAATACCTCAACTAATTTAGTAATTTAACACTTAATTACTAAATTAAATCTTATTTAATAACATTACAATAAGACGTAAAATTGCACTCCCATAATTAAGGAATTAACTAATCTGTATCGCATACAATTAATTAAATATCTATTTGGGCCTCATCCTATAGGTGTGACCTAAAGGGATCAACTGACCATCACCGTCACACGACAGTAATATCAAACTCTAGTTAGCCAATCATTACCGATAAATGACGATCAGTAGACTATATAAAGAGTCATCCCTCACGTATTCTCAGTATGAGATTTAAATTATGATATTAAATCATGTGATCGCACCATTGTCGAGGACACATTTCCCAACAATCTCCCACTTGTCCTAGACAAGTGTGCGTCACCATTTCTCTTGTCCTATTACAATCTCCCACTCAATGCAAGGTGTCTTGCAGGTCGTACTTACACTTGATCATATCTTGAGTGGTTTTCTCGATCTGGAGATTAACTGTCTGACCGGAATTATCTATCATAGATACCTTCCGAGCGTGACCACGCATTTCCAGTTAACTACTCCTCGAGTGGCCTTGAGATTTCAAACAAGCCTGAAAAGGGGTGGACAATTCCTATCGCCCTATTCCCTTCATTTAGCCACAGTCCATCATAACCCAAAATATACCCAGTTTGACCTCATTTACGAAATCGTAGAGTATAAATCAAAGCTAATCAGAAGTTGTGCCAACTTGGGCGAATAGTCTCTAGTCAAAAGAATTGACTCATAAGAATATTATAGTAGCTCTTGCCACGACCAGGCTTTATGAATTACCAGAACTCTATAAGCGGTCATCGCCGACAGAGTGTCCCATACGATCGCCTATGTGATCGACTAGTCATCCCATATGACTCTATGGCACTTGAACTTGCCATCAATCGCATCACACTCTAGTCACTTCGAGACGTCACCTCATATAAGTAACTAGGGGCGAATACCTGTTGGAATATGTGTCCTCCGACAATAATGCGATCACAACTGTTGATCATGATGATCACATGTTTAAGTCTCATTATAAAGAATACAATTGGGAAGTAATATTTACTGTCAACTAGTCCACACATATCGGTAATGATTGGCTGACTAGAGTTTGACATTACTGTCGTGCGACGGTGGTGATCAGTTGATCCCCTAGGTCATACCTAAAGAGCAACACTCTTAGTTGATCAATTAATTGATCGTATAACGTTACGAGTCAATTAAATTATTTAAAATTGATGGTCGATTTTGGAAGTAATATTTACGTGTCTCATTGAAATTTGATTAAATGAGATACGGTCTGAGTAATCGAATTGTTTCATTACTCAGACGAAATTATTGTTTAAAGAAACAATTGAAATTGAATGAATTATTATAAATACAAGTTAGTGTGATTTATAATTGGTAAAATATTTTGGTACTAGTAATTATGAATTACTAGGTCAATTTTTGTATATGACGTATTTTTATTAATACGTTGATTTTTAATATGTTAAAAATACATAACAATTTTATGTGACATATGACATGTGACATATTGACAAATTGACAAAAATAAAATGGATTCCATTTTATAAAAGTGCCGAAATTAAGAGGAGGATTAAGCTAATATTGTGTTGATTATATTAGTGGAGAGCATGATGATTACCCTAATTGACTAGCCATGCAAACCTAGTGTTCATTGTGAAGAACAACTCAAGCATGCATTGGCTCCCTCTAATCCCCTCTTCCACCCGGTTTTTGAGAGGAAAAACCACTTTGGTTTTTCCTCTTATTTTACCTAATATACACAAAATGTTTTTTGTTGTTAATTCATTCAATTTCATTCATCAAAAAATATTTTAGAGAGATAAAATATTTTCTTCTTCTTCCTCTCCTCTTAACCTGTTTTAAGAGTCCAAAACTAAAGATTTTTGGGTCAATTTTATCACTAAATTATTATTGTACTAGTATTCATAATATTAATTTTATTAAGAGTGTGCCTTGGGTATTATACTTTGGGAGAGATCCTATACTTGAATCTTAGTTCTTCCATTAAGGAAAGCACAAGAACAAGAGAGAAGGAGATCTCTCTTGTGCCCTTATAAACCGAAATTCCAATGTAAGATAAAGATTTCTTCTTTATATTGTTTATAGTTTGCATGCATAAGATCACCAATTAATTTTATGATTAAATTAACCTAAAACATATATGAATATGTTGAGTATATAGATCTACTTTTCCTTCAATCGGTATCAAGAGCCATGGTTGTTTGCATGCAAATCGGTTAAAAGTTTTTCGAGTTATACGATTAATATATAAAACTTGTTTAATTTGTGTTATTATGATATATCACGAAAATCATTATGCATGTTAAAGTTTCTGGTCCTAAAATGTTTTTAGGATATTTTGGTTAATTTATGGATTTTTATTGTTCATATTATACAATAATGGCATTAAAATATGATTTTATGAATAAAATGTCATTTTCGGACTAAAATTAGCTAAACTTCGAATTTTTCAGTGATTTTTGGATATGTTGTCACATATATTATTTTGAGATGACCTGTAAAGTTTCAAAATTTTTGGACTTCTTATGCTCGAAAAATGGATTTTTCATTATTAAAATCGGATTTAGATGAAAAATAGGTTAATATGAGATAAATTTCGAATCTGGTCATAAAAATTTAGTATGTTGTCACATGCAATTTTACAAGATGTGTGTAAAATAATAGGCTATATTGAAGTCTTTATGCATGATTTATGATTTTTTTTGAAGAAAAATAGCATAAATAGTGACTTAATTAGTGAAATATTTATAAAACATACTCTATGACTAAGGAAAAACGTCACATGTTGCATTTTATTATCTTTTTCAGATCTAAAATTGAAAAGTTGATGAATATAATTTTTCTAATGTTTTTATGATTATTTTTGTTAAAACCGATAAACCGCGACATTGTTTTTCCGGATAAATTTCGAAATTTTTAACCTAAGTTTTTGAACATTATGAGTGTCATGGTATTTTTCCAGAATGTTCATGAGTTTAAATTTCAAATTTTGAATTTATTTGAAATTTTGTGATTTATTTGAAGTTTATAGCTTATTTTTATAATTTTAGGTCCATTAATGAACAAATTTTAGAAATATGAGTTAATTATGGTCAAATAATTAGTGAAGACTAAATTTTGAGTCCTAAGAGGTTAGGGTAATTAACTTATGCATAAATATGAATTTATGTAATTTTTGTGATTATAAAATGTTGAATCACGCAAATCCGTAAAAACCGAGTAATATACGATATTGGCTATTTAAAGGCGATTTAGCATTAAATTGGGCATGTTCATACATATTATAATGCTGCTTTTTCTTTATGATTGTCATAATTTTATTTATGTAATTTTGAATTATGTAATTTTTACTTAGTATGGCCTTAGTTTTTAATTGGTATTACCCGAAATGTATGGGAATATCGATTCGGTTGTAATTTATTGTGATCTCGTATCACCGTTTTGTAATTTAATAGATTTATTTTATTTTAGTTACAAATGTATAATAGGAAATTATGTAATTTGTTATGTAATTTTATTTATTTCGGAGTTCCCAAAGACGGATTTCTTCAAGATGGCGATACATAAAGATGGTGTTACCTCGAGATGCGTGCCACAACCGAAGTTCAAGGGACCAATGGAGTTGGTTTCCGAATATGTAATAGTTAATTAGATTTTCTATTTTAGGAAGGTCATACTAGGATTTTTTTATGCTTTGCATTTTATTTATATGTCGCATGCATCGCTAAATCGCCATAACTAAAACATGCATCATCTTTCATCGAGTTTATCGACCGTGTCAATTAGAATTATCGTAGTTCACCGCTTTAGTTCACTTAAAACGTGATAGATAATAAATTGACATGACCTCTCGCTAAAAATAAATAATTGAGACATAGCCTTACCAAATAGTAGAAACCATGAAAACCTATTTCGCGAGGTAGTGCACTCGGCCATCCCGGGGTACAAACCTTGTTACGTAGGGGAAGTGGGTGATAAATATCTATCCACCGAATTCGTGTTGATGAGGGTTTCATCGGCCATCCCGTGCCCAAATTAATGTGAATTTGGATCATGGACACATTTATTCGAAATTTGGATTGACCTCAACGGAAGTATTCGTGACCGTAGTCGCATGTGTTCCGGGCTATAGATAAACATTAGAGTAAATTTATCGACCAAGAGTTCTAAAAGTAGAATCGATTAAGCGTTAATCCACCGAGTTATATTGATAAGGGTTTCATCGGCTATCCCGTGCCTAAGTTGATATGAATTTGGGTCTTGGAATCATTTATCTAGTTGGGTAGAGGTCACTAGAAAAATGCAATAAAACTTGTTTAAATTAGTTTTCACGAGTATTATTATTAAAACGACATTTGTTTTACTCCTTCTATTTTGTTTTGTAGACCACTTCTTTTCTCATAACAAATGGCAACACCAACCCCTAACGCCATGCCTCTCGCTAATTCATCATGGCTCCGATCCTTCATGGATCGATGTAAACTTGAAAAGAATGGGTCAAATTTCTCCGATTGGGATGCCCAACTCAAATTAGCCGCCCAAGGTGACGACAAGCTTCGTTATCTAACCGAGGCCTCTCCACCCGAACCTAATACTAGGTCGACCGCCGCTACTAGGGAAGCATATGAGGCTTACCATAAGGAGTCCGCCGCAATGAAAAACGTGTTGATATTTGCGATGGAGGAGGATCTCCAAAGGAGAGCCTTTAAAATGGGCACCGCTAATGAGATTTACTCCAAGCTTGTGACAATGTTTTCACAAACTCCGTGGATCGTCCAATATGAAGCGGCCGCGGCATTCTTTGATCTCGACTTCAAAGAGGGCCAAAAGGTTAGCCCTCATGTGCTCAAACTTATGGAGCTAGTCGAGACCTTGAAGATTCAAAAGGTTGAAATCCCCAAAGAACTCATTGTAGATAGGATTCTACACTCCTTATCCAAAGTCAAAGCGTATGTTCAATTCCGGGTGAATTTTAACATGCAAGACAAGGATGTGTCTCTTGAAGAATTGCACAAGTTACTTGTGCAAGCCGAGAGGGACATGGGGTTAAATGTGAACCCACCAAAAGATGTGCTTAACATAAGCACTAAGAGCAAGGGGAAGTTCAAGAAGAATGGGAGGAAGGGTAAGAAACAAGCTCCCACTTTCACCAAAGCTAAGACTAATGAAGCTAGCACTTCAAAAATCAAGAAGGGTCCTCTTGATAAATGCCATTATTGTAATGGTGTTGGACATTGGAAAAGAAATTGTTCCAAATACCTTGGTGATATTAAGGCTGGAAAGATTACTCCAGTAGGTAAATGACTATCCTTTCTTTTATGTTTCTATTTCAACTATGGTATTGTGATACAAAGTTGTGATAATGTATCTCCCTTTTTATTGTAAATAGGGCCTCCACCAAGCAAAGACAAGGGAAAAGAAAAGCAAACTTGAGAAACCATCAAGAAGCTAGGAATAGCTTTCATGGAGCTTTGCTTTTTATTGTCTTATTTTAATCATGTTTTGGATTTTAGAACCTTTAAGTTTCCGTGTTCGACATGGAAAGGTATTTTGGATAATTGGTTGTATTTTGGATAATGGTGGCTTGGTTTGCAACCCAAGCCACCCGTTTTATCATTTTATCCTTTGTTCTAAAATTCGTATTTAAATGCTTGCTCTTAGAAACATATGATTATTCACTTAAAGTGATCTAATAGACAAATATAATGACGGGATTCATTATATGTCCACATGCTTAAGGCTTGTGTATGATCATTTACAAAGTGATTTTGAGTCTATGAACTTTTTTTAAAGGAATGTCAATCACCAAGTACACTTACGAAATCTAAAACTATTAGTCAACCTATGAGATAGTTCTCCTTATACTTCAAATTCATTATTTGTGTCTCATATGCTATCTTTGAATATATAGTGTATTTATTCTAAAGATAGAGTGGGAGAAAAATGAGAACACAACACACGAGGCAAGATAAATTTGTGTACTTGTGTAAATGAGATCTACGCAAGGTAGAATGATTTGAATGAAGGTATATCTATTTATATAGTATACCCAATAGATGAGATCTATGGTCTCAAGTAAGTTCTATATGACTAAAGAGACCAAGTGAAGTAATCATAAGAGTATGTTCTCAAGATAACTACACGAGGAGACCAAAAGAAAGTTTTGGAACAAGAATGACTAATGTAAAGTCTTAATTGACTAGTTTATGATAAAATTTTGACCAATAGTTTCAAACTTTACTTAAGAGCCTAAATGAATCAAAGTAACATACTAGTAATAAACGAGTTGCAAGGATTGATATACCGATATCTTCAATAGCTAAGTTTTTAACCTCGCAAAAGTCATTACTTAACCACATTATGAAAATGAATTAGTTAAACCTCCTTCTGAAAGGGATATTTTGAAGGACGTGTATTAGATATTATTTATATTTAAACAATGACATTGCTACGTATCATTATGACATGAGCGAATTAGAGATTAAAATCTCTTTCCATAAGGTTAAGATGAGACCTCTTCAAAATAGGAATTTTGAAAGGATATGATGGGAACATATATGGCTTCATCTTACTAACTTTGCAAAGCAACATACATTCCAATTTTGAAATGTTTTCGATTGAGTAATCAATTTCGAAACATGTGGAATTAAGTGGGAGTTTAGAAATTATCATGTGAAGACATGGAATTTAGTGGGAGCTATCATCCTTTGAATATTTACAACTCATTACTCATTAGGAATGACGAGCTAATATCTTCTTTCACAAAGAAGTATTTGAGTTTTCAATTCTCGATGAATATGGACTATGATGAATCCAATTACATCAAGAAATATTGGATTAGTATTAAGAAATACACATCGTATCAACATTCACATAGGTTATTCATGTAAATGAAAATGGAATTGCCATTAGTAGTCATGGTCGTTCATTGAACTTAAGAACGGTTGATCTCATGATCATTAGTAACTAATGTTTCCGCCATTAGAATAATCATGCACATGTCCAATGGTGAATCATATGCATAAGAGCATGATGATTCATTGGTAAGCCATAATAGAAACGTCATGAATTCTCGAGTAGAATCCGATGAGCGATTTCGGTGTTTGATAGAATACTCTGTTATGTGACAAGAGGTTGCACATATTAATGAAAATCCGAGCACATGTAAGGATTTATGAGAATCCTAAGCTTTTCAAGCTAAAAGGAGAAATAAGAAGTTTGGAAAGATACTTAGTTGAATAAGAAGTTGCTCAAAACTAATCTTTCCTAATATGCTAGGACTTGTGAGAAGTGCTAGACTAATCATCTTGACAAATTGTTGCAAGACTCTACAAAACATATACCTAGTGCATTGTGTGTGGATGGAGCACTTGATCAGTACAAGTTATATCATTCACCACAAATTCGTTCGTTATGTGATAATCGATAAGGAAGTTCTTTCAAGATAAAGAACCGAAACCAAGGTCGGGAACCTTGATGTGTACTTGGTAAGGTTCATGCTATGAGTGATAACATGAATGTAAAGGATAATACGATTAAGAAGTTTGAACACATGGACACGTAACATGTTAAACTTCTATTGAAATCAACAAGTGTTTACACACTTACGATTTGCATCACAAGGTTGTAATCTTGTATTGACTACCCGAGTGTGATGTCGACATTTGTCGTTTGAGTTATTATTAACTCACCATATACTTTGTTACATCCAAACGGGTTGTGGAGACAATTGAACCCCGTTAAAGTGAACATGGATTAGCATTGTATTTGCCCATAGTCACTTGTATGAGGTGACGTCTCGAAGTGACTATAGTGTGATGCGATTGATGATAAGTTCAAGTGTCATAGAGTCATGTGAGATGACTAGTCGATCACATAGGCAGACTGTTAGGAACTTTTTATCAGGACTAATGACCGCTTATAGAGTTCTGGCAAATTTATATAGCCTGGTCGTGGCGAGAGCTGCTATAGTATTCAAATGAGTCGATTCTTTTGACTAAAGACTATTCACCTAAGATGGCACAGTTTCAGAATAACTTTGATTTGTGTTACTACGACCTTCGTAAATGGGGTCAAATGGGCATATTTTGGGTTATGATGGCTGTGGCTAGTTGAAGGGAATGAGTGCGATAGGAATTGTCCACCCCTAGTCAGGGTTATAACAATATCTCAGGGCCACTCGAGGAGTAATGAACTGGAAATGCGTGGCCACGCTCGGAATGTATCCATGGTGGATAAATCCGGTCAATCAGTTATTCTCCAGATCGAGGAAACCACTCTCGATATGATCACTTGCAAGTACAACCTGAAAGACACCTTGCATTGAGTGGGAGATAGTAATAGGACAAGAGAATTGGTGACGCACACTTGTCGTGGACAAGTGGGAGATTGTTGGAATATGTGTCCTCCGACAATAATGCGATCACAACTGTTGATCATGATGATCACATGTTTAAGTCTCATTATAAAGAATACAATTGGGAAGTAATATTTACTGTCAACTGGTCCACACATATCGGTAATGATTGGCTGACTAGGGTTTGACATTACTGTCGTGCGACGGTGGTGATCAGTTGATCCCCTAGGTCATACCTAAAGGGCAACACTCTTAATTGATCAATTAATTGATCGTATAACGTTACGAGTCAATTAAATTATTTAAAATTGACGGACGATTTTGGAAGTAATATTTACGTGTCTCATTGAAATTTGATTAAATGAGATACGGTCTGAGTAATCGAATTGTTTCATTACTCATTTAAATTATTGTTTAAAGAAACAATTGAAATTGAATGAATTATTATAAATACAAGTTAGTGTGATTTATAATTGGTAAAATATTTTGGTACTAGTAATTATGAATTACTAGGTCAATTTTTGTATATGACGTATTTTTATTAATACGTTGATTTTTAATATGTTAAAAATACATAACAATTTTATGTGACATATGACATGTGACATATTGACAAATTGACAAAAATAAAATGGATTCCATTTTATAAAAGTACCGAAATTAAGAGGAGGATTAAGCTAATTTTGTGTTGATTATATTAGTGGAGAGCATGATGATTACCGTAATTGACTAGCCATGCAAACCTAGTGTTCATTGTGAAGAACAACTCAAGCATGCATTGGCTCCCTCTAATCCCCTCTTCCACCCGGTTTTTGAGAGGAAAAACCACTTTGGTTTTTCCTCTTATTTTACCTAATATACACAAAATGTTTTTGTTGTTCATTCATTCAATTTCATTCATCAAAAAATATTTTAGAGAAATAAAATATTTTCTTCTTCTTCCTCTCCTCTTAACCTGTTTTAAGAGTCCAAAACCAAAGATTTTTGGGTCAATTTTATCACTAAATTAATATTGTACTAGTATTCATAATATTAATTTTATTAAGAGTATGCCTTGGGTATTATACTTTGGGAGAGATCCTATACTTGGATCTTAGTTCTTCCATTAAGGAAAGCACAAGAATAAGAGAGAAGGAGATCTCTCTTGTGCCCTTATAAACCGAAATTCCAATGTAAGATAAAGATTTCTTCTTTATATTGTTTATAGTTTACATGCATAAGATCACCAATTAATTTTATGATTAAATTAACCTAAAACATATATGAATATGTTGAGTATATAGATCTACTTTTCCTTCAATACCATGTCAATCCAGTTCACTTTAATGGGGTTCAATTTGTCTCTACAACCCATTCGGATACGACAAGGTAGCGGGTGAGTTTAATAAAACTCAAACGATAAATGTGATTATCGCATATGAATAGTCAATACACTATTACTAGTTCATATCTTATAATCTTTAGTGTATTATTCACACTAGTTTAGATGCAATAAAAGCTTGGAAAGTAGATATTCCCGATATCCATATATTCCAACTTTATAAATTGCAATTTCCTTCCATTCAATGTCATCTCCAATGACATGAATTTATCTAAGTATATATCTAGACTACTTGCTAGACTTGGGCTCTTTAACTTGAAAGATGTTCCCACTGTTATCGCATAACTTGTGATAAAGTCATTTGTAGAGGGATTCACCCTTAATCCCTACGTTGATCATTTTATCACTATTTACTTAGATTCCTTTTGTAGTATTTGCAATGCACGAAACTAAAACACTTTTCTTAGTTTCTAACTCTTTAGTCAATAAAGCAGCCTAGGATTTCGACAAATCCCTTTTGGAGACTAAAGTTTGTGCAACCTTAAGCACTTAGTTTGTCCACCAAACATATGAACAAGTCTTCAATTGTTCTTTAAGACTTTCACAAGACCATCTCATGAATTAACTTATTATTGACTTATCATGCTGCTAGCATATGGTTCATCACAGCACGTGCGTCTGTTGGCATACATGATCGTACTAATGGCGGAAACATTAGCAATCGATTTCATGTGATCAACAACTTAATAGGTTTAGTGAATAACTATGACTCCATCATAGTATTTCCACTTCTATCAACATGAATAGCCTATTTAATCTTGTTGATTTACAACAGGTATGAAAGATCTTATCGTCATAAGACTCTCAACTCTATGCCAATATTCTCTCACATAGATTCAAAATCTAGAATACTTTGCATCCCTTTCCAAATCTCCTAATCACTCTTGCCAGAAGAGAGCATTGGTACATTATTCTCAATAAGTAATATGTGATCAACATATAAGACATGGAGAAAATGATTCTAGCTCCCACTTAACTTCATGTATAATCATGATTCTTCAATCATGTGAATGAAACCATTCACTATTATCACATGAAAAGTATAATCCTTTAATGCTTGCTTAAGACCATCCTAGGTTCACTTAAGAAGGCTACGCATAAGATGTTAGGACACTTAAATCTTTATCTAAGGTTTTGTGTTTAAAACACTTCCTTCTTTAAATTCCCATTTTAGAAAGGCGAATTCAATTTTTCATTCTTCATTAAAATGAAATGCGGCAATTACTAACACAATTTATCTCGATCAACATCTTCATGTAAATCTTATGCATTTGAGTACTCTGAAGCTCTATTTACCTTTAAAGAGACCCTCACTTTAAAGTAAATCTACTCATGAGCAACAATTTTCGGATTGTAATGCTTCGGCTCGTATGTAACAAGGTCATGATACTATCACTTTCACAAAGTAATATTTTTAAACAATAAGACATGTGCGATAAACTCCCACTGAACTATTCTCTCATTCTATCTTCATAGACTATAGTTCAACTACACTCCCACTCTATAATTCCATTACTTTCACAAAGTAACATTTCAACTATAAGAGATGTTTGTGACGATTCAATCTACTCCCACTCTCTCTCTCAGAAATACATCTATCTTCTTGAGAGATAGTTTTGTGAGTCACAAACATATATATTTAACGGAGTATTAGAAGTTTACCTAGACTATGTATTTGCTTTCAAAAGGCCATCCTAACATGGCAGCTTGATAATATACGAGTCTTATCCATGTCATCTATTTAATAGACTCTCTATTCTAGGTATCTCATGGTTGACCATCCGTTTAGAATAATGTGTCCATATGGTATCGTAAATTCCCTACTTGATGAGTTCAAAAACTCATTACAACTTTAATTGATCTTACATAAGTGAGTTGTTACTTTTAGTAATGATGACATAAGGAGAATAAAATTCATAGCTTATGGACATATAATGATCCCATCATCATAATCGTCTATTTGATCAATTTAAGTTGTCTATCTAAGGTTTCTCTACGCAAGTTATTAATGATGATGTTTTTAGAACAAGTAATCATAATAAAACAAGTGACTTGGGTTGCAAACCAAGTCACCAATATCCAAAATACAACCCGTGTTTAAAGGATACAAGTCAATTTCCAAGTCACACAAGGAAATCAAAATAGTTCTAAAAACTTCAAATACATCATAAAATTAAAGACAAAGCAAATAAAAGCCAAGCTTCCATTGATCCATCACCACGGTCGGCTACTCTAGCTTCCCACATGATCCTCTAGGCTTGCTTCTCCTTGCCTTTGTCCTTGGTAGGAGGCCCTATTTACAATAAAAAGGGTAATCATCACAACTTGTATCAACATACCAAAGTTGAGATTGAAACATAAAAGTTAGGGATAGTTATATACCTACTGGAATAACCTTTCCAGCTTTGATGTCGCCAAGGTATTTGGAACAGTTTCTCTTCCAATGCCCAATACCACAACAATAGTGGCACTTGTCCCCAGTGGGGGCACTGTACTTGGGCTTGGAGGTACTAGCTTCACAAGCTTTAGCTATATTCCTGTTGGGAGTTCGCTTCTTCCCCTTCTTTCCCGCCTTTCTTGAAGGTTCCCTTGCTCTTATGATTGACATTGAGCACATCTTTTGTGGTGCTAACACTTAGCCCCATGTACCTTTCGGCTTGCACAAGCATTTTGTGCAACTCGTCAAGGGAAACTTTCTTATCTTGCATATTAAAATTCACCCGGAATTGAACATATGCTTTGATTTTATTGAGGGAATGAAGAATTCGATCAATTACGAGTTCATTGGGAATTTCCACCTTATGCATTTTCAAGGTCTCAACATGCTCCATCAACTTGAGCACATGAGGGCTCACCTTTTGGCCCTCTTTGATGTTAAGATCAAAGAATGCGGAAGCCGCCTCATATTGTATGACCCTAGGAGCTCGTGAAAACATGTTCACAAGCTTCATGTAGATCTCATGAGCGGTGCTAATCTTTATAGCACTTCGTTGGAGTTCGGCCTCCATAGCAAAGATCAACACATTTTTGATCGCGGCCGACTCCTTTTGGTAAACCTCATAGGTTTGCCTAGCAGCAGGGGTGGACCTAGCATTAGGTTCGGAGGGAGACGCCTCGGTAAGGTAACGAAGCTTGTCGTCACCTTGCGCGGCCAAGCAAAGTTGCGCGTCCCAATCGGCGAAATTAGACCCATTCTTTTCTAACTTACATCGATCTATGAAGGATCGGAGCCATGACACATTGGTAAGCGTGGTGGAACTAGTGGATGCGGACGTGATTGGAGTTGCCATTGCGGTTGATGAAACAAAATTGACTACAAAATAGGAAATGAAGGAATTAATTATCATCTATCGTTTTATAGAACTCGTATGTTTTAATACAAGTATTTAAGCATCTATGTAGTGACCTCCACCCAACTAACATAAATGATTCCGAGATCCAAATTCATAATAATACGGGCACAGTGAGCCGATTCATCCCTTATTAATATAACTCGGTGGATTAACTCTTTAATCGATTCTACTTTTAGAACTCTCGGTCGATAAAAATTACTCTAATTTTCATCTTTAGCCCGGAACACATGCGACTACGGTCACGAATACTTCCGTTGAGCTCAATCCAAATTTCGATGTAATAACATTTTACTACCCCACTTCGCCAACGTAACAAGGTTTGTATTACGGTAAAGCCGGATTAACTCCCTTATGAAATTGGTACTTCATGGGTTTCTACTATTTGGTAAGGCTATATCTCAATTATTATATGTGAGAGGTCTTGTCAATTTATTATCTATCACGTTTTAAGTGAACTAAAGAGGTGAACTAAGATAATTATAATTGACACGGTCGATGACTTGATATGATATGCATGTGTTGTTATGGCGATTTGGCAGTGCATGCAACATAATAAAAGAAATGCAAAGCAATAAATAAAATTCCTAGTATGGCCTTCCTAAAATAGAAAATCAAATAATCTATTACATATTTGGAAACCAACTCCTTTGGTCCCTTGAATCTTCAAGTGGCACGCCTCCCAAGACACCGTCTTCGTCAGATCACCTTTCCGAATGGCACCGTCTTTGAAGATGCTCCATAATTACAAATAATAATAAAAATACAAAGCTATTCCTATTATACATTTGTAAAATGGAAAAACTAATAAAAATAAATGTGATAAGAGATCACATTAAATTACAACCGAATCAATATTCCCTTTCATTACGGGTAATATTGATTAAATCTAAGGCCATACTAAGATAAAATTACATAATTCAAAATTATATAAATAAAAGACATTCAACAATTGAAATATGCAGCATTATAATATGTACCTATCATGCCAAATGATGTGCCAAATCGCCCTATTTAACTTATGTCGTATATATATAACCCGGTTTTATGGAAATTCGTGATAATAACCTTTTAAAATCACTAATTAACACTTAAATCACATCTAAGCTCAAGTTAATTATCTTAACACCTTTTAGGACTCAAAAATTAGTCATCGCTAAATTTTTGACAATAATTCAACTTGATTTAATTTTATGCTCATTTTTGACCTTAAAATCATTATATTTATGAAATAAATCCAAATTAATTTATAAAAATTTCAAAATTTGAATTTTAAATTTTTGAACATTCTGGTATAATTCCATGACACTTATAATGTCAAAAATCATGGTTAAAATTTTCGAATTAATTTTGAGAAAATAGAGTTGTAATTTATCGGTTTTATCTCATAAAATATTTAAAGCATCCAAAAATTACTCCAATAATTTTTACAACATTATATCTGATTAGTGGGATATTAATGCAACTTAAAATAATTTTCTCAAGCCATGCAATATATTTTAGCTAATTTTGCTAAAATAGTCACTATTTATGCCATTTTTACTCTAAAAATCCATAAATCATGCTAAAAGAGATCTTTTAATCTCGAAATTTACATACACTCTGTAAATTATGCATGTGATATCATATTTAAAAATTATGGCTTAATTTGAAATTTAACTATTTTTAACCATTTTACCTCTTTTAATCCATTTTTATCTCATAAAAATAATAAATCATGCAATATTAATCAAATTAATACGCGTTTTTACACACAACTTGTAAAATATGCATGTGAGGTCATATAAAATTTCCAAGGTCAGAAAGTAAGTTTAACCAATTTTAGTCATTTTAACCTCTATTTATGCCATTTTTACACTAAAAATTCATAAATCATGAAATATTAATCACATTAATATAATATTTTACATGCAATACATAAAATATTCATGTGAGGTCATACTAAAATACCACGGCCAGTAGTGAAGGTTAACTTATGTTAGTGAATAAAAGTTCATTTTACTCATAAAAATGTAATAAAATCACTAAAAATCATAAAAATGAGCAATAAATTTCCATAAATCATAAAAATGACCTAAATACTTTTTAGGACCAGAATATATAACATGCATGGTAATTTCGTGGCTTATACTTATAAATCACAAACTTTTAGTTTTATATGTTAACCTTTTAACTCGGAAAAACAATAACCGATTATGCATGCAACATCCTTATGCTCTGATACCACTTGTTAGGTTCATATACCTATTATTAGACTCCTCTAATAGTGAACTAATTAACTTGTTAATTATATGTTCTTTAGATCTAGTGCATGCATAACAAAATGAAAGATTTATAAGAAAAATAATGTCCCTTACATTATAGGTTGGTTCGAAATATTGGGCACAAGTAAGGTCACCTTCCTTCACTTGTTCTTGAGCTTAATGTGATGGATGATCCTCCTAAGAATCCAAGTATAGAAGACACTCCAATAAGTTGCACCCAAGATTAATCCCAAAAATTCCTACTAATATTAACTAGATATGTAGTAGAAATGTAACCTTAATAATACTAATATTTCTAGTATTACTACTTCTAGTAATAGATTGAGTGTATTAGTATTTGTGAGAGTTTTTAGCAATTGCATGTGAGGGAAAATTAGAGAGAAAAACAAGCAAAGAACGACATGGAAAAATGAGCAACTAATGCTCTATTTGAAGAGCCAAAAACCGGTGGCCTTTAGCATGGGGAAGAATCTTTTCCATTTATTTTTACTCATTTGTTTAGTGTAGGTAGAGTGTAGGGAACATATATGTAAGATATGGTATGAATAAAGCTTGTGTGATGTGTCACAATCACACTTTAATCAACACAAACAAAAGACAAAAGAGCATCTTTTGTTCTCTTCATTTAGCCGAAAATATGGACCCATTTTGGTCCATTTTTGCCTTTTGTCATTTGTCCCACAAATGCTTTTAAGTCATATGTTTAACTATCTTACATAATTAATTATTAATGTAATCATTTAACACTTAAATATTACAACTAATAATATAATATACACTTCACTTTTTGATTAGTATACTACCATTATATCAACATATAATGGGTCCCATAATTACTAGTTAGTTAAAATTACAACTTCTTGTAACTTTAAATAACTAATTACCTCTACCTCTAAACATATATAATACCTCAACTAATTTAGTAATTTAACACTTAATTACTAAATTAAATCTTATTTAATCACATTACAATAAGACGTAAAATTGCACTCCCATAATTAAGGAATTAACTAATCTGTATCACATACAATTAATTAAATATCTATTTGGGCCTCATTCTATAGGTGTGACCTAAAGGGATCAACTGACCATCACCGTCACACGACAGTAATGTCAAACTCTAGTTAGCCAATCATTACCGATAAATGACGATCAGTCGACTATATAAAGAATCATCCCTCATGTATTCTCAGTATGAGATTTAAATTATGATATTAAATCATGTGATCGCACTATTGTCGAGGACACATTTCCCAACATTGAGTACCTTTGATTTTCCACCTATGTTCCATCCCATGGCGCAACAGGTGGTCCACTGTGAGAGATGTGGTGTTGCTGGGCACAATGTTGTTATTTGCTTGACAGGGAACGACGAAGTCTATGCGTTTAGGCAGCATAGACAAGCTAGTCAACCCTTTGCAATTATGCCGCCACGTCCGCTTCATCAACGAGGCTATCAAAAGCCTCCATTAATTTGGCCACCGCAACAACAAGCTCCTCCTCTTGATAAACAGAAAGAAGAGATTGCTGAATTCAAATCTTCGATTAAGGCACTTACATTTAAACTGCAAGCAGATGATAGATTTGTGGACGCCCAAATCAATGAACTTGAGTCTCAAATACCTCAGTGAGCTGCCGAGTCGGAACTTTAGGCGCTCAGAGAAGGTACACGATACCTACACCGAAAGCAATATTTCCTATGAAGGACCTGGATTGCCTATTGACGACAATTATGTGTATGACTCGGAATACGAAGATCTATCTGAAAACGGAGCATTACTTGAAGATTTATGCACTGTACAGCAACAAATACTCGATCGAACTGGTTATAGTGTTCGATCGAGTGAAATATCTGAGGAAGCGTTCGATCGAACAGAGTTATCCACTCGATCGAACAATTATTATGAGGAAGACCTCGATCGAGCAGATATTTTTGTTCGATCAAGTAAAATTCAGGAGGAAAGCTCTCGATCGAGTTCTATCTTTGCTCGATCGAACACTTTCGCCACGGAGAGCAATGATATGTCATTTTGGTCCGTTTTGGATGATGATTTGGAAGAAGACAATGGTTATGGTGAATCCCCCATTTGGAAAGCTGAGCTGGACACTCTAGAGGCTGCAATATACGGGATAGAACCCACAAAGGAGGGGAACGAGAAGGTAGCTAAGTCAGGGAATGTTCTTAGCACGGAAGAGGTAATATATTCTTTTGTCAATGATTCCGATGTTAAGAGCGACCGACCTGAGGTAATTAGAGATAACTTTATGATTATTGCTATGACTAAATGTAAATTACCTCATATGACTTATGCTTTATGTTTCAATACTCCACCCCCTCCCAGTTGGACAAATAAGCTAATAATGTTACACCATATTTGTCATCGAAAATTTGTTAGGCTGAGACGGTACTTCAGATTGCTCTTATATGCTCATTTTCTATTTTGGTGCTACTTATGCTCTTGTGTAGCACATGCGCAGATTTATGATCTCATGCTAAGAGCTTTGAGTTGCTTTGATTGTGACTAACTGGAGCAACTGGATGAAAAAAAGATGGTCGAGCTGGGACCCATTTGAAATTAGCGCTGTCCGGGAGGCAACCCGGAGTTTAAGCTTTTTAGTTGTTTTTCGAACATTTCAGTTTTTATTGTGTGTTTAATAATTGGTCTTCTCGATCGTATGCTTTACTTCCTTCGATCGAACATTTTTGTAGCCCATTCTACTCGATCGAGTACTTCGCCCTCTCGATCGAGTAGATTCGTTTTTATTTGTCTCTAATGACATTGCTATGAAGCTGTTTGTGACCTCCCATGTTGCTGGCTGGTTTGGGGAGGTCCCTACTTCGCGTGTTCTTGTGAGTTTTCCACAGTCTCTCTCTCCTTTTTAGTTTGCATTTCCTTTCCCTATTTTTGGGCACAATGAGGGCATTGTACGGTTTGGTTTGGGGAGTGTATATGCATCCATATCTGTCTCTGCATACTGTTCTATTGCATTGTCACGTTTAATTTTTGTATGCATTGTCTTTTATTCTCAAAAATTGAAAATTTTAAAAATTCAAAAATTTCGAAAATTCGAAAAAAATTTCACGTTTATTTTTGCATATAGGTTGAGTCGGAACGGTAGTTTTCAATGATGAAATTGCAATAATTTGTCCTTTTGCTTAAGCCTTGCATAAATTAATATCTTTTAGCTTTGTCTTCTGCATATCTACGAGTTAATGTTAAAATTCAGCTGAACAAATAGACTTGACCTGATAATTTTGGCAAACTACTTATAATTTCTAAGATATTGGAGCCTTATAACTGGTGTCATTTATAACCAGTTCATGTAGGATTGTGAGTAGTTACTCTTTGCATAGCATGTATCATTAATTTGCATGTATATGAAATTCAATTGCTTTTTGCCTGCATACATTCGGGTTAGTGGTTGGTGTCACATGCAGGAAGGTGCTTACATTCCCTTTTTCTTTCATTTTTACCCATTTAACTCCACATTAGCCAAATTTGCCTGTTGACCCTTAACTACATCCAGATTTAGCCTGCCTTGTCAAGCTAGTTTAGTGTATGTTTTTGCGGTATATAATTTATTGTGCCAAATTTGGCTTGTATTTGATTATTGGGAGTTGGTAATTTATGAAGAAGAAGGAGGATAAAATGATGAAAAAGTTGAAAATAGAAGAAAAAATCGAAAAAGAAAAAAAAAAGAGAAAGAAAATCAGAAAGAAGGACCGTGTGGAAAAGGAAGAAAAGAAAAAAAAAGAGTTTGATTGTCGAAACGGTTTTTCTCCTATGCATTATTTTTATCTTATGAGGAGTACTACTTTGGTTTGGTGAGTTTGTGTGCCGAGAAAAAGTGGCACTCGCACTTATTTTTGATGGATAAGAAATGGATACTGTTATTTGGCTTTGTTTAGGTACTAGCTTGGCCGCCTATACCTCCACATTTCCAAAATGTTTTGCCTCTTCTTACCCATTGTCTCACTTAACCATACTTTTGTAAGCCTTCGGGTGTGACGGACCTTGATTGGTTGGAATGTATGTGTACGGTACTTAGAATTGTCTATCATTTCTGTTGCAAGCATGTCTATGTGGGTCGTAGTTTAGGTGAGCGACTATTTTTCTTCTTCTCTTACAATTCATATGCTTACCCTTTGCTTCATGAGAGAAGAGTGATCCGTGAGAGTCCATCATTAAAGGTCTTGCAAGGTCGAGAGTTCAGCTCTATTTTAAACATCTTATAACTCGTTTGCACTTGACTGTTTTGCTATAAGTATTAGTTATTTGCATTAAACCGGTTTAAATGGACATTTGTAGCTAGCTCTGAGTTTTCTTTTCTGTTCCATTAGTTTTGCATATAGTTTGCTTGGGGACAAGCAAAAGTTTGGTTTGGGGAGGTTTGATGCGTGCATTTTATATAGACTTATTGTACCATAATTGCACGCATTTCTACGCATTTTGTGTAGTGTTTAGCTACAAATGTCCCCCGAATAGGCTACTTTGGTTTGTCTTGTATTATTTGCAGGTATAAACCGGAGAGTAGCATAATCAAGCTTAATACATGTCCCTATGCATGCATTTAGGAGATGAGTTGAGTCGGATCTTGGAGACTACTATTTTGAGATGCGCATAGAAGTAAGCAAGCTAGGCGAGCAAAGGAAGAACTTCATATTGCTAGTGCCTAATTTGAAGAGCCAAATCTCAACTTCTACAACCGATTTTCAACTGATTCCAACTGGAGATGAAAGCTTGTCCTCTTAGCTTTCCAACGCCACCAGAAACGCTCTGTTTTCCCAAAAAACAAATAAATGGCGGCCATTTGAAGTTCAATGCGCGAAGCAGGAATTGTGCGCTGGAAAGTACTCGATCGAGTACTATCTTATTCGATCAAGTACCTAAACCCCTCGATCGAATGGTGCCTTTTTGATAGTATTCGATCGAGTACCAAAAGTCTTCGATCGAGAGGTTTTTTCTAGGAGTTACTCGATCTAGGAGTTCTAAAGTCCTCGATCGAGCACTTTGTGTCTGCCGTGAGGTTTTCTCGCGTAAAACTTATTTTTAGATATTTTAAGTTGTATTTTTAGGTTTAATAGATATCTCCCCTATATAAGGAGAGACATAATTAGGTTTTAGGGGGATGATTCATTCAGCATTAATCAGACGTTACTGTTGCTCTCTTTTCCGGATCTAATTCTTTGTAACCTTTCTTCTCTCTTTTATATTAATTCTCTTTTGCTTATCTCTTCATCATGCTTATCCTTGCCTTATTTCTCGTTCTTGTTTTATTTACTATTATGCTTAGCTAATCCCTTAATGCTAGGATTAGGGGAGCCATGGTAGTGTAGCGATAATGCGATAGTTGGTTTAGGAGATTTAATGTGAGAATTGTTTCATTAGCAATATAACTATAATCGTTTGGTTGAATGCATGCAGCTGAATTAGTTAATCTGGTTAAGTTCAGACCTATATCGGAAGATTGGAATGAATAGGCCTGTTATGAGCAATAGACTACACTAGTAAGGGTGGAAGCTAAGCTAGTTGTATTTTAGGGCGGATAGCGGACCGGAACGACCTTTCCTTTACCCTTCTCACATCAGACCGACTGACCTACCTTTAGCTGAGTTGTGCATCTATCATGGTGAACCGACATCCTGGCATATTTCTCTCTATTTAGTTAATCTCCTTTCTCAATCCTTGCTTTTTAATATCGTTCATTAGTTTAGAAATCCACTCAAACCCCCGAATTGTGACCGTAGACAGATCGAATAACAAGTAGGTAGTCACCGCCTCCCTGTGGATACGATACCCGACTTACCTCTGCTGCATTAGTAGAGCCAGTTGCTTTTATTTTTGATAGGGTTGCGACAGCCGTGTCAATTACCAAGCCTTTGTTTAGCCTAGGCATGTGTTTCCCCACATTTGATCATCAAAACACTACACAATTGAAGCACATTAGAATCCCTCCCTCAGTTGCTCTCATGTCAAAAGTTGTAGTTAAAACAAGGAATCGAAATGCAATGCAATGAAGTTAAAATGCAAGTACGTGGGTTAGTATATATGCAAGTGGTGGTTTAGGGAGGACTCCACCAAACTCCCCTCCATTTCAATGCTAGATCATGGTTGGGAGAGGCTCAAGGCGAGTAACCTCAACCTCTCCTACAAAAGCTCCTTCATAGTAAGGCTTGATACGTTGACCATTGACTTTGTACCGATTCCCATCTTCTGACATTAACTCAAAGTCTCCATAGTTTCCAACGTTTGTGATAACAAATGGACCCGTCCATCGTGAGTTCAACTTTCCGGGGAAGAGCCGATATCGAGAGTTGAATAGAAGGACTTTGTCTCCTTTGTGCAAGGCCTTTTGTTTGATTCTCTTATCATGAAGCAATTTGGTCCGTTCCTTGTAAATCCTTGCATTTTCATAAGAATGAAGCTGGAATTCCTCCCATTCTTCAATTTGCAAGATCCTCTTCTCACAACTTAGCTTGAGATCAAGGTTGAGAGTCTTGATTGCCCAAAAGGCTTTGTATTCCAATTCGAGTGGTAAGTGACAAGCCTTTTCATAGACTAACTTGTAAGGTGAAGTTCCTATGGGTGTCTTATAAGTTGTCCTATAAGCCCAAAGAGAGTCATCAAGCTTCATGCTCCAATCCTTACAAATCTTGTTAACAACCTTCTCAAGGATTTGTTTGATCTCTCTATTGGAAACTTCAACTTGACCGCTTGTTTGAGGATGGTATCCCAAGCCGGTCCTATGTTGAACACCATATTTTGTCAAGAGTGATGCAATTTTCTTCTCATGGAAATGTGATCCGCCATCACTAATAATCGATCTAGGAACTCCAAATCTTGGGAATATCACTTTCTTCAAGAGCTTGGTTACCGTCTTTGCATCATCGGTTGGGGTAGCAATTGCTTCTACCCATTTAGACACGTAATCAACGGCAACTAGAATGTACTTGTTGCCTTGAGATGATACAAATGGACCTTGATAATCAATTCCCCAAACATCAAAGATTTCAACTTCCAAAATGCCTCGTTGCGGCATCTCATTTCTCCAAGATATGTTGCCGGTTCTTTGGCAAGGGTCACAGTGGAGGATGAATTCTCTTGCATCTTCAAACATGGTAGGCAAATAGAAGCCCGATTGTAAGACATTGGCAATTGTTCTTCTTGCTCCATGTTGTCCTCCATAGGGGGATGAGTGACAACCTTCCAAAACCCCTTGTACTTCCCATTGTGGGACACAGTTTCGATAAAGGCCATCACTACATGCTTTTTAGAGGTTGGGAACATCCCAAAAGTATCTCTTTACTTCAAATAAGAACCTCTTTCGTTGGTTGTAGTTAAATTTCGGAGGAAGAACTACTCCTACAATGTAGTTTGCAAAATCGGCAAACCATGGTGTGGTATGTCTCTCAAGTTGTGTGTGGATGGCCATTAGAACATCATCGGGAAAGGAATCATTGATTGATGTATCTTCATCTTTTTGTCAAATCAAATTCTTGACAAGTGATCCGCTACTACATTTTTGGCTCCTTTCTTATCCCTTATCTCTAAGTCAAACTCTTGGAGTAACAATATCCATCTCAACAAGCGTGGCTTTGACTCTTTCTTCACCAATAGATGTCTAAGAGCACGGTGGTCCAAAAATACAATAACCTTCGATCCAAGTAGGTAGGAGCGGAACTTGTCCAAAGCACACACTATAGCAAGAAGTTCCTTTTCCGTGGTATCATAATTGAATTGTGATGCATCAAGGGTCTTGCTTATATAATATATGGCATGTAAAGCTTTCCCAACTCGTTGGCCAAGAACCGCGCCAACGGCATAGTTGCTTGCATCACACATTATCTCAAAAGGTAACTCTCAATTTGGGGGTTGGATAATTGGTGCCGAAATTAGAGCCTCTTTGATCCTATCAAAAGCTTCAACACACTCATTAGTAAATTGAAACGGGGCATCCTTGAGCAAAAGTTGAGTGAGGAGTTTTGCAATTTTGGAAAAATCTTTTATGAATCGTCGATAAAACCCCGCATGATCGAGAAAACTCCGCACCCTTTGACATTTACGAGTGGCGGTAGTTTCTCTATCACCTCAACTTTGGCTTTGTCAGCCTCGATGCCCCTTTTTCGTAATCAAATGACCTAAGACAATGCCTTCATTGACCATGAAATGACACTTTTCCCAATTTATAACAAGACTAACATCTTCACATTTTTGCAAGATAAGAGATAGATTATGCAAACAAGAATCAAAGTCTTTTCCATAAACACTAAAATCGTCCATAAAAACCTCCATTATGGTTTCTAAGTAATCGAAAAAGATACTCATCATGCAACGTTGAAAGGTAGTGGGAGCATTGCATAGTCCAAAGGGCATTCTCCTATATGAAAATGTTCCGTTATGGGGAAGTGAAGGTGGTCTTATGTTGGTCATTCGGGTGTATTGGGATTTGGAAGAATCCCGAGTACCCGTCAAGGTAGCAAAAGAATTTGTTAGAGGCAAGCCTTTTAAGCATTTGATCAATGAATGAAAGGGGGAAATGGTCCTTTCTTGTTGCAGAATTCAACTTACGATAATCAATACACATCCGCCAACCGGTAATCTTCCTCGTGGGTATTAGCTCATTCTTGTTATTTTTCACCACCGTGGTACCTCCTTTCTTAGGTACCACTTGAACGGGGCTAACCCACAAGGAATCCGATATAGGGTAGATGATTCCCGCATCAAGCAATTTCATAACCTCCGCTTTTACAATTTCTTGCATGTGGGGGTTTAGTCACCTTTGTCCTTGGATGGTAGGTCTATGGTCTTCCTCTAGATGAATCCTATGCATGCAAAAGTCGGGGCTTATTCCTTTAAGGTCATCTAGACTATAACCTATAGCCTTTTCATGTTCTTTCAACACATCAAGCAAACTTTCCAATTTACTATCATCAAGTTTTTCATTGACAATCACGGGTTTGGTTTTAGATTCATCAAGGTAAGCATACTTCAGATTAGGGGGAATAGGTTTTAGAGTTGGGGTTTGTACCTCACTTTCTACCTTTAATGGTTCATTAGGAACATCTTCCACCTCAATTACACATTCTACCCTCATTACATGCTCTACCTTGGTTGCTTGTTCTTCCTTAGTGGATTGTGATGCTTCCTTGAGAATATCATTTATCCGCATAGATTGATCATAAGTGAGCTCTTTATTGGCAAGAGCGGCTTCAAGGAGGTCTACTTCCAATTCCCAATGTTTGTTCTTGGCCTCACTTGCTTCCAAGGCCTCCAATGCTTCCAAAGGGTCTTTGATGAGAGTAGAACTCGCATGGTCCTCTACACAACACTTTATAAGATCCATATTGCAAAGTAAACTAAGAGAAAAAGGTGAGAAATACCTTGAGGAAATGATTTTCCTCAAGGCAAAGAAAGACACAACTAAAAACAACAAATGATAACAATTCAATTGAACACCGTCCCCGCAATGGCGCCATTTTTGATTCGGTCCAAACTTTGACATCTAAGCTAGCCAATCAAAATAATATTTATAATCTAAACAAACTACTCTTAGTAGAGTGGTAAGTAAAGGTCGGATCCCAAAGGACGGGTATTGAGTTAAGTTATCAGTTGTAGAAAGCTATGTCTAAGGATGTCACAAATTGGGTTGAGTTTTGAGATAACAAGCTACACTACTTAACAATGAAATGTAAAGAAATGAAAGTAAAATAAGCAAGTAAAGTAGGGGTTTGCAAACAATAGATTAAGGCACTAGGGTGTCATGGGTTCATAGGGGATTTCATGGTGGTGATCATACAAACATTTTTACATAGTTGCAAGCAAATTATTGTTGTAGTGGAATCGAGTTAGTTTATGTCTTACAATTCCTAGGAAGATTTGGGTCCCGGAGCCGAATCAGTCAAGACTGTACAACACCTACAAGTCGAATTACTTTCTTCCTAGTCACTTTTATACATGGTCTAACAAGACTCGAGTTAGTTTATATCTTAAAAGTCTTGTTGAATAGATAAGATATGTTTACATGCAAGGTTTGTTAATCAAGCAATTTATCAAGCATAACATGTGCATAAGTTGACACTACAACAAGTAGCAATCTTATGAAAGCATATTAGATTAAGTATGGATCTACTCTCATGTTATAGTTCCCCTAATCCCCCATTAACCCTAGCTAGAAGACTACTCACTCATGACAATGGTAAACATGCAAATGAAGGTGTCAATCATATTAGCAAGGTCAAACATGGTAAATGAGTAAAGCAATAACTAATTAAGCAAGGATAAAAGGGATTATACCAACTTTAAGGATGATCCAATTAATAAGCAAAAAATAATAGAAGAACACTTGATGAATGATGAAGAGTTGTCAAGTCTTCAATAAACCCCAAATAGTCTTCAAATTACCCAACTAAATCTAAGAACACTTGAATGATTAAAGAGGAATTAAGATTTAATTAATATTGAATAGAGTAATATAACTTGATTAATAATCTCTAAACTTGATTAATGCTAAATTCTAACTTGGTGTTTAATCCCATAACACAATGGAGTATATATACTAAGTACAAGTATTAGGGTAACTAAGGGCTTAAATGACGATTAAGTCTCTAAGAAGAGGATTAGTGCTTTGCAAGTCCCATAAAGAGCCGCCCGGATTGAGGTTGAAGCAAACCCGTGCTGCCCATGAATCCGCTCGACCTGAAGGTGAGATGCCCGGATCGAGGCTCGAGACGCCCGGACTGAGGAATGAGATGCCCGACCTGGGCTTGGGACGCCCGGATCCTTGCTCGGTTTTCCTTCTTCTTCTTTTAACTGCCTAAGGATTCGTGGAGATCGTTGGGAGGTCGTGGTGGTCTTCATCATTGCCCATTCTACTTCATTTAATCACTTAGGTCTTTAGTAATACTCTCCTCCTTGATGTTTGGTCATTAGATTCACACCATTTAGCTCTACTTTGCTCCATAAATGCAAGGCTAGCTCTACTTTGCTCCATAAATGCAAGGCTAGCAATCCTCTCCTACCAAGGACACACAAAACCTTAAAAAATATGCAAAGTAGGGAACTAAAGATAAGAAACGACCCTAATAAGAACTAGAAAGCATAGGAACGAGGCTAGTTCGGGGACTAAATGTGCACAAATATGAATCACATCACTTTTAGACTTAGTAACTTGGAGAAATGATATCTACAATGGAATGTGTACCCTTAGATTGCTTTCCCTTGTAGGTGATTTCCGCCACTTAGATCAGGAAAGTGGCTATTCTTTTGTAGATGAATCCTTTACTTGTTCTTGTGTGCTTAAATGTTAAGATGCATCGCCATTTTGGCAAGCCCCACCTTGCCTTGCAAGAAGGCATCTTACCTCATGGATGTCTTCTTGTGAGTTGAAGGGGCGGAGTGAGACCCGCTAATTGTCTCACATCGGTTATATTATTATTACGATAGTTTAAATAAAGGTCTAGTTCTAGCCACCTTTTTACTCGGGACGAGTAAAGGTTCGGTTTGAGGATATTGATGTGGCTCATAATTTCGCACATTTAGTCCCCTAACTAAGCCTCATTTTGCATACTAATATAGCATTTCATAACCATTTTATTCGTCATCTGCTTCCTATTTTCTTTCCTAGTGCATTTTATATGTTTTGTAGGAAAGGAGATAATGAGGCGGAATTCCCGTCTCTCGCGCATATTAGGAAGCTTGTTGATGATCTTAGATAGACTAGTATGAAGAGGAGGGAAGAATGATGACCAAAGATGATATAAATAAGGAGTATATAGAAGCATCATAGGCATAAAAGTAAGAAAAGGGAATCTGTTGCTCAACCCACCCGAGTCAAGAACAACCCGCTCGAGTTGTGCCTCAACCCGCTCGAGTCATTCTCAACCCGCTCGAGTTGAAGCTCAGGACGCTCGTTTTCAGCCCAGATCGAGCGGATTGTTTGGCAGGAAGCTTGTCTTCGCAATGGGGAGTCGTGGGGCTCCTTAAGGACTTGCAAGGCTCTATTCGACACCTAAGCATATTATTTCCTAATCTACCCTTACTTAACCTAATGTTGTACCACTATATATACTCCATTTGTAATAATCAAGAGATCAAGCTTCCTTAGTTTAGATTAAGCTCTCATTAGGAGTAGATTAGAATAGATTAGCATTTAATCTTTCCACAAATTACACATTAATCTTTCCTTAATTATTGTTCAAGATTTCTTATTGGGTAATTGAAGATTATTGGGTTATTATTGGAGAATTGACAACTCTTCATCAATCAATCAAGTTCTCTTCTATTATTATTTCCTTTCCATTTGTTCATCTTAAGATTGGTACAATTCCTTTACTATTTACCTTATTGCTTATTGTTTTACTCTTCTATCATGTTTATACTTGTTAAGATGATTGACACCATTGTTAACATGTTTTCCATGATAATGAGTGAGTAGTTTCCTAACTAGGGATTAGTGGGGAATTAGGGGAATTAATCATGGGAAGATTTATGTTTAATGAGTTCATATGAATGCTTGCTTATTGTTTTCTAACTTATGCACATATCATGTTTTATGAATTGCTTGATTGACAAGCTAGCTTGATTCACTTACCCTTTTAACAAGACTTGTAAGACATAAACCATTTCAAGGCTTGTTAGACCATGCATATAGTTGATTAGGAAGAATTAAGTCGACTTGTAGGTGTTGTACAGTCTTGATCGACTCGGCTCCGGGACCCAAACCTTCACTACAAGAAATCTGTTTTCGGGCGACTATAAATAGTGACTAAACATACTAGTCGCCAATTGGCGACTGAAAGATTCCCTCGGGCGACTGAAATCAGTCGCCAAATTGGCGACTACACAAAACCGTATAATAATTAATATTGGCTACTAAAAGATAGGGCGGGCGACTGTAATCAGTCGACAATTTGGCGACCGAAACACTTCAGTCGCCATTTTGTGTGAAACAATTCGTTAGTTCTTACCTCCCCCAGGCTTCACCTATTACTTTACCCACCTTTTTTGTCCCACCTCCCTCTTTTCCTGCGAAACAAGTATCACAAATTATTTCAACAAAACACTTTTGCTCATCAAATCATCTCCTTTATATTTTCAATCTCTCTTTTTCTTCAACAATTTCTGGGTTTTTCTCATTTAATCCTCAAAATTAAGCTATTTCACCATTTACCCACCAAAATTACCCAAATTTTTTTGTGGATTTTTTGGGTTTTCAATTAATTGATTTAAATTCCAATAATTTCAGATTCAAATCATCTCTTTGTCATTCACTCAAACCAACAATAATTCCAAGGGATCCCAAGTTCCCAACTTCATCTCATTAAAAGGAAGACGACGAAGATGGAAACAGAGGAGAAAACCGAGAAAAGGGTGGTGCGGTGTCGGACGGTGATAGCTGGCGGTCAACGGAAAGTTCCAGGTTTAAAACGATGGCGAGTAGAGTGTATTTAAAAATGTCGACAATGGAAATTTGTTTTTTCGTGTTATTCGAAATTGTTGTTAATGTCGATAGTGTTGGTAGTTTATGTTAACCTTTATTCTAATGTTGTAAATTGTAATGTAATGTAATTGTAATGTTGTAAATTGTAATATAATGTAAAGTTGTTTTTTTCCTGTTATCCAAGCTTTGATTGTTTCAGATCGCGAATGTTCATGAAGCCAATATCCATTTCAGATGGGTGGCTTTTTTTTATTTTTTGTAATGCCAAATTAGCGACTGAAAAAATATATTTAGAGACTGTTTTCAGTCGCCAATTTGGCGACTACTTTCAGTCGCCAAAGAGCCCAGTTGGTGACTAATAAAGCAGTCGCCAATTTTGGCGACTGATTTCAGTCGCCCGAATCGAAATAGACAACTAAAGCTTACGACTAGGCTCGGGCGACCAATTTCAGTCGCCAATTTGGTTTTAGCGACTGTTTTCAGTCGCCTAATGTAGTCGCCCGAGTCTTATTTTCTTGTAGTGCTTCCTAGGACTCATTTATGTTATCTCACCATGAATAAGGAAAACCAAGTCGACTTGTAGATGTTGTACAGTCTTGACCGACTCGGCTCCGAGACCTGAGTTTCCTCCAGAAATCGTAAGAGATACACTAACTTGATTCCAACAATAATAATTGCTTGCATCTATGAAACTTGTTTGTATGATCTTCACCATGATTCCCCTATGATCCCATGACACCCTAGTATTGCTTATCATTTGTTCACACCCTTGTTTTATTGCTTGCTTACCTTTCATTACTCTTATTAGTTTATGTTAGGCCCAATTTAGCCTGGTCTGACTTTCATTTAGCCTGATCTTGTTAGGCTGATTGGGGCAACCGAGGACCGGACAAATCTAATTATTATTTGACAGATGAAGAGTACCACAAGATAAGCAAGCTACTAAATCCTAGAAGAAAGACCTGATGGTAAGTGCAGAATAGCCTGGCAGGACACTTAAGCAGGCTGGATTAAGTTGACAAGCAGCAAAACGGTTATATAAAGGCAAATGCCCATGTCCTATTCTTAAGGAAGACCAAGTCCAACTACAATATCACCTTATTCCCATGAATCAAAACGTGTAAAAGGAGAAAAGCCAAAGTCAGTTAAGGAAGAACGAGTCAACCGGATTAATAGGGAATGTGCCCTATTTTTCAGCCAACAACTCCAACAGCTAAAAGGAACGTTGGGGTTGAATGCAACGTTAGCATCTGAAGAACTATAAATAGCATGATCTAACAATTGTAAAAGATATATTATTGTTCATCAATTATTTACAATTTATCTCTTACTCTTTCCTGAATATTCAATTGTATACACGAGTTTGTGATCAGCTTATCAAAGTAATACAAACAATATTATTTATACTTAATTCTTCCTTATTATTTACTCATACTATTATTCTAAATTTATTGAACTAGATACCCTTATTACTCAATAATCAAGCCGGATCCTCCTGCTAAAACAATTGGCGCCCACCGTGGGGCATCTAGTTCGTTAATCAAAAAAAATTTCTTTCACCATTCTTCATTTAGTATTCACATATAAAAATGGTAGAACTCACCCCAGAACAACAATTGGCGGCTGCCTTAGCTAAGATCAAAGAATTGGAGACAATTCAAGAAAAGGCGGCCCAAGCAGAGGCTGAAATCAGTAGGCTTAAGGAATCTGAGTCTAACCTGAGAAAAAAATTGGAAAATCAGGCTTCAGGCTCCAAGACGAGATTCGAGCCAGGAACCCCATTCTCATCCATTATCAAAAACATTGACTTTTCCAATTTTGGAACTCCGGAGAAGGATACCTCATCCGGCACCCAAATCATTCCCAACGATGAAACAAACAAAACTGAAGCAGCAATAATGATGGCTATGCTTCAAGAAATTCAAAAACTCCACAATAAAATAGAAAATATACCTGGAGTGCCGGACACGTGGTGAAGTAGAAGTTGATGACCACGATTCACCCTTTGCAGATGAAATTGCAAAGATTGATCTCCTCAAGAAATTTACCGTCCCATCCATGAGAACTTATGATGGAACCTCTGATTCACAAAATCACGTTGCCATATTCAAACAGAAGATGTTAGCCGCATCAATACCCAGTGAACTCAGGCAGGTCTGCATGTGTAAAGGCTTTGGTACAACCCTAACTGGAGCAGCATTACAATGGTTCATCAATCTTCCAAATGGAAGTATCAAGAATTTTGCAGACCTGGTCAATGCCTTCAATCAACAATTCGCAAGCAGCAGAGACATGGCCAAGAGACCCAGTAACTTGTTCAGGGTAAAGCAGCTTCCTGAAGAATCTCTCAAATAATTCCTGGCTAGATTTGTCAAAGAGAAGGTAGCCATTCCCAGGTGCGACGAAGAGACGGCGGTAGAAGCCTTCAGGCAAGGAGTCCTGCTTGACAGTGACATCTATGCAGACTTAACCAAGAAAGCATGCCCAACCATTGCCACTGTTCAATCCATCGCCTTAGAACATGTCAGATTGGAAGAAGATCTCAACTTCAGAACAAACTCATCAGGAGGAAAGCAAGGCTACGGGCACACTAACAGGAAAAGATCCTACCAGAAAGGAGGCAACCCCAGATCAGCACCCTATTCCAGACCTGAGCGATCTGAAGTCAATATGGCACAAGAACATAAAGGTAACCTTTCCAGCCTACCAACTATTCCTGAATATAACTTTTCTGTAAATACTGCAGGATTGATCAAACGCCTGGAAAGCCTGGGAGATACGGTCAGATGGCCCAAGAAATCCGACAACCCCAGGAAAGATCCAACGAGATGGTGTGACTTCCATCAGGACATCGGACACACCACAAAAGAATGCATCCAACTCAGGAAACAAGTGGCATACTTCCTAAAGAAGGGCTATCTGAAAGACTTAATCCAGCAGCCAAAGAACAAAGATGAAGGACCAAGCAAGAGAGATTCAGGGAACAGCAGAGATCCTCCTCCTCCTCCGCCCATCTATGAAGTCAAGTTCATAAATGGAGGATCAGAAATCTGTGGCCTAACCAGCTCGGCTGCCAAAAGAATATCCAGGGAGTCTAAACTTCAAACCCCTTTTAGGTCTAAATCATTACCTGCTGTTACTTTTGATGACTCAGACTTGCAGGGAATATCAGATCTACACCATGACAGCTTGGTAATTACCATACAAATTGGCACAGCTAAGGTATCAAGAATCCTGATAGACGGGGGCAGTTCAATCAACTTGGTGATGCTTGATGTCCTTAAAGCTATGAAGATAGATGAAGAGAAAATCATCAAAAAATCCAGTGTCCTGGTCGGATTTAGCGGAGAAACAAAGAACACCCTGGGAGAAATTAGCCTGCCGACCTACGTGGAGGGCGTGGCTTCCTATGAAAGATTCGGGGTAATGGATTGCCTATCGATTGCCTATCCTCGTATAACGTAATCCTGGGCAGACCATGGATCCACAACGTCAAAGCAGTCCAGTCAACATACCATCAATGTGTGAAAATACCAACCGAATGGGGGATAACCACCATCAGGGGAGAACAAAGGACAGCTCAGGAATGCTACACCCAGGCTTTGAAACCTTCAAAGTCAGGTAAGTCCCTCGCATAGCAATTAAAATCACTTGTCAGGAAAGAATATATTGCGCAGTCACAAATGGAA
This sequence comes from Silene latifolia, assembly GCF_048544455.1. Lineage (NCBI taxonomy): Eukaryota > Viridiplantae > Streptophyta > Magnoliopsida > Caryophyllales > Caryophyllaceae > Silene > Silene latifolia. Next base: position 171,856,674 of record NC_133534.1, on the reverse strand, counting down.
ACAGGAGAGGTTATTCTGGACCCAGAATTCCCTGATAGGAAGGTACTTGTAGGATCAGACGCACCTGACTCAGTCAGACCCAATCTGGTCAGCTTTCTCAAAACTAAAATGTCTTATTTTGCTTGGTCACATTTTGATATGACTGGTATAGATGCTGATATTATAACCCATAAGTTAAATATTGACAAATCCTTTAAGCCTGTACAGCAAAAAAGGAGAAAATTTGCTGCAGAGAGGCATGAAATCATCAACCAAGAAGTTGACAAGCTATTGGACATGGGAATGATCAGGGAAGTAATGTACCCCGACTGGCTTGCAAATGTAGTAGTCGTCCAAAAGAAAAACGGCAAATGGAGAGTCTGTGTATACTACACCGATCAAAACAAGGCCTGCCTCAAAGATCCATTTCCCCTGCCACATATCGATGCAATGGTGGACGCCACTGCAGGCCACGAGATGTTAACATTCATGGATGCCTCAAGTGGATTCAACCAAATAAAGATGCACCCCACAGATCAGGAAAGAACAGCCTTCATTACTGAAAGAGGAATATACTGTTATACTGCTATGCCCTTTGGATTAAAAAATGCAGGTGCAACCTATTAAAGATTAGTCAACATGATGTTCAAAGATCAAATAGGAGATACCATGGAAGTCTACATTGACGATATGGTAGTCAAGTCAAAAAAGGCAGAAGACCACATCAAAGACCTGGAAGTAGCCTTCCAAATACTGGAGAAATTCAACATGAAGCTCAACCCACAGAAATGCCATTTTGGAGTCTCAGCAGGCAAATTCTTGGGCTATATGGTGACAAAAAGAGGAATAGAAGCCAGTCCTGAACAGATCAAAGCCATCCTGGAGCTAGAACCACCAAAGACAGTCAAAGACATACAAAAGCTGACAGGAAGAATAGCAGCCCTGAACAGATTCATTTCAAGGTCATCAGAGAGATGCAAATCATTTTATAATCTACTAAGGAAAAACAAAGACTTTCAATGGACCCCTGATCATCGAGCTGGCTTTGAAGATCTGAAAACATATCTATCCTCTCCTCCCTTGTTGGCAAAACCGGTTAAAGACGAACCCCTGGCAGTATACCTGTCAGCCACGGAAACTGCTGTCAGTGCAGTCCTAGTCAAAGAAGTGGACGGACAACAACACCCTGTCTATTACGTAAGTAAAAGTCTACTAGATGTAGAGATCAGGTATGGCCTACTTGAAAAATACGTTTTAGCTTTAATTATGAGTTGCACAAAATTAAGACCATACTTTGAAAGCCACCCTATAATAGTCATAACCAATCTTCCTATCAAGTCTGTACTTAGGAAACCAGAATTGTCCGGACGAATGTGCAAATGGTCAGTCCAGCTAAGCACATACAACATAACATTTGAACCAAGGACAGCAATTAAGTCACAGGCACTAGCAGACTTTGTGGCTGATTTTAGTCCAGCCCTAGAACCCGACCTAAAAAAAGAAGTAAATAGACTGACCAATGACCAAACAGACCTAGAATGGACCCTATTCGTCGATGGTGCAGCCAACATGAGGGGCACCGGCCTAGGGGTAGTACTAAAATCGCCACAGGGGGATAGGATAGTACAAGCTATAAGCTGTGCATTCAAAGCTACCAACAATGAGGCGGAATATGAAGCCCTAATAGCCGGATTAAAGATATTTATTGACCTTGGTGTACAAAACTTAAAGGTACGTACTGATTCCCTTCTTATTTCAAACCAAGTAAATGGAATATACACTGCAAAAGACTCAAAAATGATACTCTATTTGGAAGTTGTCCAAAATTTAAAAAGTAAATTTCGCAATTTTAATATTGATCAAATTTCTAGGGACTTGAATACCCAGGCCGATGCCCTAGCCGGCCTAGGATCCAACTTCAGTCCCCCTGATTTTGATAAAATCCCCATCGTACATTTATTAGAACCTGCAATAAACAAACAAGATAAAAGTTTCCCAATATATATTGCCAATTCATGGACAAAACCTTACTATGATTGGCTCCAACAAGGAATCCTCCCCCTGAATAAGCAAGATGCTAGGGCACTCAATTTCAAAGCTACTTCGTATACTATTATTAACAACGTGCTTTTTAAGAAATCGCAGGCAGGACCATACCTTAGATGCCTGGAACCACAAGAAGCTGAACAGATACTATCAGAAATCCATGGAGGACACTGTGGAAATCATAAAGGCGGAAGAAGCCTGGCAAGCAAGGTACTCAAAACAGGTTATTATTGGCCCACTCTGAGGGTCGATTGCCTGGAATTCAGCTCTAAATGCGAAGCTTGCCAGATTCATGGACCATATATCCACCACCCATCTGAGGAACTACATTCCATATCCGCCCCCTGGCCATTTATGAAGTGGGGCATGGATATAGTAGGAAAACTACCCCAAGCACTAGGGCAAAAAGTTTTTATGCTAGCAATGACTGACTACTTCTCCAAGTGGATAGAAGCTGATTCATACAGGCAAGTCAAAGAAAAGGATGTCATAGCATTCATCAAACGCAACATCATATGTAGATATGGCATCCCTTCTGAAATAGTATGCGACAATGGCACGCAATTCGTGGGAAAAAGAACAGCAGCTTTCTGTGCTCAATGGAACATCAACCTGGTAACCTCTACACCAGGATATCCAAAAGCTAACGGCCAGGCAGAATCTAGTAACAAAGTAATAATCAGTTGCATAAAGAAGAAGCTAGAAAGAAAGAAAGGTAGATGGGCTGAAGAACTCCCCTTTGTCCTCTGGGCTGACAGAACCACGCCTAAAACATCCACAGGCCAAACCCCCTACTCCTTGGTCTATGGATGTGAAGCAGTAATCCCAACAGAGGTCGACATTCCATCAACCAGATGCAGCCTGAATACAATAACGGGCAATATACCTCTAATGGAGGATAACCTGGACTTGACGGAAGAACTAAGAGATGCAGCCAGCATTAGAATGGCAGCATATCAGCAAAGAGTTGCCAAAAGCTACAACAAGACTGTCAAAGCTAGAGTATTCAGGGTAGGAGACCTTGTTCTCAGGAAAGTTTTTCAAAACACAAAGGAGAAAAACGCAGGCAAGTTGGCCCCAACCTGGGAAGGTCCCTACCTGATTGACTCAATAGTCGGCCAGGGAGCTTATAGGCTACAAACCCTGGACGGCGAAACGATCCCAAGAGCTTGGAATATCGCACATTTAAAACTATTTCACATATAAAATATATTCCCAGCCCAGGTATAATCTTTACCTTGCCACTTTCTGCTTGACCTGATATGAAACTAAATGTATGATATTTACCATTACATGAATAAATGCCTTATATGATTTCTTCCATTATGTGCCAAAGTACTTATCAATATTCTCGTATTTCCATTTAAAGAGTAGAATCTTCAATATTCGTTTTGCATATTGTACCTTACTTAAAACAAATTTTAAAGATTGGGGGCCACCCCACTAATATCCAACTTTCAGTTGCAAAAATAGGCCTTAAAATATTGAGCTCAATTTAATATACAAACCTGAAAAAACCTTTTCCTGGATTGTATAACATAGATGGGTCATAAGCCCTCCAGACAGGCAAGGGACATAAGCCCTCCAGACAGGCAATAACCCCACCCATGACACAAAGAACTGGCCAGATCCAGCACAAAAAACTGGCCCGATCCAGTCGAATAACTGGCCAGATCCAGTACACATCCTACGCTACAAATAAACCTTATCAAAATACAAAAAGAAACCAACAAAGACCAAATATTTATTCAAAAACCGAAACAAAATATTCATTCAAAAAACCAGCCCTACCACATACCTAATAAATATCCATTCCAGGAACATCCCCCCTGGATGGGCCAAAACGAAAAGCAAAAACACAAATCTAAACAGGCTTCGATCCAGTAACCGACTCACAACCATCCACCATTTCCTGATCACCAGATTTCTCCTTGGAAGGAGGAGAATCCACTTCATCTTCATGCCCCATATTGGCTAAGTCAGGATACTAGGCGTCTAGAGCTGCTTCATCCCAATCCGGATCCCACTTAGCCCGATCAGATTCCGGATCCCTCATAGCATCAACCCGGCCTTTCCCAAAGAAGTACTGAGCAGCATCAGCAAGCCGCGCTTCTACCAGCTCCTTTTCAGCGCCAAGATCTTCATTCTTCCTCAGCTGATCCTGCATCGCCTGCTTCTCGGCAGCCAACTCTTTCTTGACAGTTTCCAGCTCTCCCCTTGCAGCCTCGAGCTCTTGCCTGACAACTTTCTCAGTGTTTTTTGCAGCCACCTCACAAACCAAAGCAGCCCTAGATGCCTCTCTAGCCGACCCCAACTGAGATTGAAGTACTACCTCATTACCCCTGGATGTGTGCAGCTCACGATTAACTTTATCTAATTTCTCTTCCAAGCCAGAAATCCTAGCCTGGGCATCCCTCAGCTGACAAGCAGTAGCCAACCCAGCGTCCAATCCCTACAGAAAAACAAGAGAAAGTCAATCAGCCAAACATAAAGCAACACAAAGAACACATAATAATTAAAAAGTCCCTTTGCAACTAACCTCCTTAGCTTGAGAAGCAAGGGCAGCAGCCTTTGTCACAAGAGAAGACAAAATAGAAACTACTTTAGTAGAAGACTCAAGGGTATTGTCTGATAAAAGCTGGCCGCTCATACTAGCAGAGAAATCATTTATCTGTGCCCGGGCAGCATCCATATCGTCCATCCGAGCAGACACTTCCCTGACACTTCTGATTGGCTGAGCCTAAATAGGCTCTTTCTCTCTCACTTCCTCTTCAGGAATGACAGCTTCCCTCCTCCTTTTGGAAGCCTGAACGACCTCTGGTGATAATAGCCTGGGCGGTTCCTTGGGAGGCTGGACATCAGAAACTAAAATGTCAAGCGTCTTGTCGCTCCCACTAGCCTCCTGGCTCTTGGACTGTTCAGCAATCCTAGCAACCCCAGCTTTCAAGTCGGCTGCACTAAAGCTGGACAACCTAGCAGAAGATCTGTATACTGAATGTATAAAAAATACATATAAATATCAGAAGAGAAGCGACAAGAAGACAACAATCAACACAAAGACATATAGAAGACATACAGGAAAGAGCAGTGGAGCTAGGCTTGCCTTTGGGTACTTTAACCACACTCAGCTTAGTCTTCATATACCGGGGCAATAATTCCCTGCCCAGACTAGCAGGCCAAGCCCTCTCTTCCTCAGGAATTGAAAGAAAGGCCTCTATCCTTGAAATAGCTTCCTCGTCAAGAGGGTCGAAGTTCCAATCAGGAGCTGCAAATATCACCAAAAATGCACAGGTAAAACTTAAATATTCCAATTTCGTATAATATAAAATGCAAATCAAGAATACAGGAAACCTACCACTCTCCAAAGGAGGATATCTCAAATAATGAAAGCCTGACCCCAGACTTTCAGTCCGGATAAACAGGAAAGTCTTTGCCCAGCTTTTATCATCTCCAGAGTCCAGGTTAGTAATTAATGGAGACATTTTCGACTTAATTCTCAAATTGAAACGACCGGTAGAAGGATTTTTCATATGATATACTGCCTTGATATCATTAATAGTAATTACAAGTTTATGTTTAGCGCATAAATTTTCAATAGAGTGGACAAGTTTCCAAACCATTGGCATGATTTGGAAAGGTGATACTTCCATGGAATGAATAGTATCAATCATTAAAGGAGTAAAAGGTAACTTACAACCTGCTTTGAACGCCCATTCATAAATACAGAACCAACCGGGTGACACCCAGTCAACTCTGACTGGACAAAACTCAGGAATCCAAACCTCATCCGAATCAGGAATTAATTTTTTCTCCCTTAAAACCCTATCATAGTTCGTTTTCAATAGGTTTTCTTCAGGGAAATAGGGGTCCAGAGATTGAAGAGCAGAAAAGACAGAATCTTGATATTTAAACGCAATAGCACGAGCAGGAGGATCAATTTCAACCACCTCCTCCTCTTGGACGTCTGTAGGTTCAGGTTCAGCCGCAGCTTTCTGAGAAGCAGGACGCTTTTTGGCTCCCATATCCTTTATTGTTTTATATATCGTGATAAATTAATGTTACTTAATGAGAAATTATAGTTAGCAAACTGGAATTCCTGGGAAATATGGAAGAATTTTAGAGAAGATTTAGCAAGAAAAGTGGAAGAATTTTGGTGAAAAATAAACTCATCACAATTACCGTATTTATAGAAGAAGAGTAACGGTGCAAAAACCCTAGAAAACACAAAACTGTCAGCATGACATCATGTAGTTAGCCGTTGCAGTGATTGACGGTCACTAGAAGTCTAAGAGTCCTTGAGTAAATGTGATTCTTTTTATTGTTCAGCCCGGTAAATTGACATCTCACCCCTGGCCTGATCCAGCACGGGTAAAATGTCAAGGGGCAATTATTAGGCCCAATTTAGCCTAGTCTGACTTTCATTTAGCCTGATCTTGTTAGGCTGATTGGGGCAACCGAGGACCGGACAAATCTAATTATTATTTGACAGATGAAGAGTACCACAAGATAAGCAAGCTACTAAATCCTAGAAGAAAGACCTGATGGTAAGTGCAGAATAGCCTGGCAGGACACTTAAGCAGGCTGGATTAAGTTGACAAGCAGCAAAACGGTTATATAAAGGCAAATGCCCACGTCCTATTTTCAAGGAAGACCAAGTCCAACTATAAGAGCACCTTATTCCCATGAATCAAAACGTGTAAAAGGAGAAAAGCCAAAGTTAGTTAAGGAAGAACGAGTCAACCGGATTAATAGGGAATGTGCCCTATTTTTCAGCCAACAACTCCAACAGCTAAAAGGAACGTTGGGGTTGAATGCAACGTTAGCATCTGAAGAACTATAAATAGCATGATCTAACAATTGTAAAAGATATATTATTGTTCATCAATTATTTACAATTTATCTCTTACTCTTTCCTAAATATTCAATTGTATACACGAGTTTGTGATCAGCTTATCAAAGTAATACAAACAATATTATTTATACTTAATTCTTCCTTGTTATTTACTCATACTATTATTCTAAATTTATTGAACTAGATACCCTTATTACTCAATAATCAAGTCGGATCCTTTCAGGGAAAATCCTGCTAAAACAATTTAGAATCACCAACCCAACCAATTGTGACAAACCTAGTGCAACTACAATTAGATTGAACAATTTGAGTACCCCCGTCCTTTAGGTTCGACCCCGACTTGCTTGTTATGCTAGTAGTTGGGTATAAATGTGTTTGAGAGCGTACAACGACACGCTTATCACTTCTCAATCCTTATAGTGTCAGTTGCCATCTTCTCCTCCCTGGATCCAAAAACCTCAAAGCTCTGGTGCCAATTGTTGTGCGGAAGCGATACTGAGTAGATGCAAAAATAAAAGACACGCAAGATTTACGTGGTTCACTATCAATGTGATAGCTACATCCACCAGGGCGAGGGAGAATATTTCACTATGTCGGGAGAATTACAGATTACAAAACATGAGCACAGAGTTTTTATAGATTTGCCTCTTAAAATTCTCAATGTGTTTGCCTCACAAATCTCTCCTTAAAGAATAACTAGATTAGGGTAGTTTTTATATATTAAACTACCCTAACAAAGATTACTCTAATTAGAAAATATTAACTAATACAAACTTACCTAAATAAACAAGAAAGTCATAGTCTTAACCAAAGACTAATTAAAAAAGTACCAAAGAACATGGTCAACGTGTAACATTAGAAGACCGTAGCAATTAATGCATGTGAGGACACCCAAAACTCGTCGTATTGCAATACACGCACAAAATTCAGATTTTGGCAGAATTCCTTGCGACTCGCTTGTACCTCGGACTGCCCTTCCATTTCTTTGCTTCAACTTTTTTTTCCTTCCTTAGTTTATTTCTCACCGTAATCAAACTCCGACATATATCGTAAGCGACATACGAGTCACATACTAACATACCCATTACAATAACTGGGTTTATACATTATAATAACTACAAATACCTTTACATTACAATAACCGAGTTCCTACATTACAATGACTGAGTTTCTATATTGGAATAACTACAAATACAAGAGTTTCTACATTACAATAACCCACTTTTTCTAAATTACAATAACTGAGTTTCTATATTACAATAACTTAGTTTCTACATTACAATAACTGACCTATTCAATTAAGCAAGATGAAAACTAACAACAAATGACCAACTATATAAATCAATTTTTCCATCGAACGTCAATTATCCGCATCTATCTTGATTCAACCTGCAAATCACCAAAGAAAAGAATATAACTTAACAGAACATCATATAGAATTACTCGGTCAATATATTACAATAACTAGATTGTATATAACTATAACTGACTTTAAACAATTAATGAGTGAGTAACTGAATCACATATAGAATAACTGACTTTATTCATTGTAATAACCGAGTTTTTACATTACAATAACTACAAATACCAGAATTTCTACATTAGCATAACTGAGTTTATACATTACAATAACTGACTTCCTACATTACAATAACCGAGTTTCTACATTACAATAACTGAGTTTCTGCATTGGAATAACTATTAAATAACCACGTTTCTTCATTACAATAACTGAGTTTCTACATTCAACTAGACATTTTAACAAACAGTTGGTGTGCTAATCTAGATTACCAAAAAAAATTCAGGATTATGATAATAAATCATCAGTCAAATGCCAACGCTATGATTAACAAGCATACTAACGGAGTAACAATTGAAATAACTCGCAAAATAACATATATTGACTTATATAATCTACGCTTACCTTTGTTTTGTCGATTCGCGCTAAGGTTTCCGCAAATTTTGGGCTAAAATTGACGATTGATGCGTGTATCAATCAAATTGAACGAAGATAATGAATTAATTTTGTGTTTTCGACTTGAATTACTCCAGTTTTTATGAAAATTTGATTGAATAATGTCTTGAAATTCAAGAAAATAGGAAAAAAGAGAGAAAGAAAGAAGAAAATAGGGAAGACAGAGAACGGAGATGAAGAATACATAAGCCTGATTTTGTTATGCGTGATTTTTGAGTTAATTTCATCCCTTGATTTTGTTGGATCCAATGGTATATAAATGCGGGGGTAACTCACGAAAAGTGGCAAACTTACCGAATCCTATTGACATTGTTTACTAACTGGTATTGATCAAGTATGATGAACACAATTGCACAAATTATTGCGTCTGCTTTCCGTTTTGCTGAATTTGAGGATATCTTTTCCTCCACTAGAGACATTGTTTACTAACATAATCATGCTTAATCAAGTTGTTTTTGCCAACTACTCAAATATCAGATTACTTTTTACTTATATTGAGTATGTAAATTTATTTGGTCCACGTAATTATCGATTATCTCGTATTGTCCAATAAAAAAAAAAGTTAATATTCGAACCACATTCTTCTATTCTTATAGTTCCTCTGTATTCTGTATTGTTACTCCAGCTTAGAGCATGTACAATAGAGAGGATTTACCCTCCTCTTAGCCTTCTCTCTCATCTAAGAGGAGGTCCTCTCTATTGTGGAACAAGTATGGAGTGTCCTCTTAGCAAGAGGATGAAGAGGACTTCCTCTAGTTTTAGAGGAAGTACATTGGCCCTTGTGCCCTTCAACCAATCAATGATATCCAATTTCTTATATTTTTTCTTAAAATTGAAGGTTTATGTGTAATGGTTAATTTAAGAGGAAGAATGAGACTTCCTCTCTATTATAGAAAAATATAGGAGAAGAATAGAGGAAGAGGATGTAAATGTTGAAAAATGGGATGGATAAAAAGTAATTGAGGTGTAAAAAAAATAGAGGGGAAAAACAAAAATAAGAGGATAAGAACCTCCTCTCTATTGTACATGCTCTTAACAGCTAAAGGTACTTCAGTGACTTCAGTCCTCCACCTTATGTAGTGTTTTTTCGACCCTCGGGACCTAGGGGGTTATTGTAGTGCATTACACTGTTTTCTTGGGTAAAATAAACAGGTGTAATATATTGACGAATATGATATTTACTGATAAATTGACTTTTAACATAACATTATTGTTTATTTAAAATGTTAAGAGTCAGTTTTTATCACCCCTATTCTTCTGTATAAATTGTCAAATTTTCTTTCTGTATTTATCCCACATAAATATACTCAAATACAAGTTCGACACCCTAAATTTGATTCGTAAACATTACATAATACAAGTTGTTTTACTCGAACAAAAATCCACAATTTATATCGTTTCTAATCTTCCAGTACAACTGACTGGTCCATCCGTGTGGCCACTCTGCTCAAGTAGTGAGACAAAATGACTAACACACATCAAAACTGTAAAAGCAATAACAAATCATCAAGGCAAACATGTGTGTAGTTGCATCAACTTTGGTCTCAAGTATTTGAAGAAATCAAAGGACCCCAGATCCCTACTTTATTCAAAGATAATGGAAGCAGAAACGGGGTCGGGCATGGGCCTGGGGCCCCAAGTCATCATATTTCTCGCCGCTCAAGACTCAAAAGCCCAGTTTTCTGAACTTCCACTACTTAAAAAAGACACTGTAAATAATCAATGACAAAGTTGCTCTTTAATCTTATTCATGTCTTTTCAAGTAGCATAGAATATGTTCTCCACTTTCATTCTTTGGATAAATACCAATCTACTCTTTGACACTCACCAGTCACCAGTCACCAGTCACCAGTCACCAGCTTTAGCATGTAAGGCATCTCTACCACACTACAGCATCAAATTCATGTTTTCGTCATCCAAGTAGTAATTTAGCTTCCTACATCAAATATCACATAATTTAATCATTGTCATGGCAGAGAAGAGTTTAGATACTGTAAAATGTGCGGCGAATAAGCTTGAAAACATAGAAGAAAATGGACCTGCAAATTGGCTTCCGGCAAACGTGCCTCCTCCAGAAACCCCGACTGAGACCATGGAGTTCTTGGCAAGATCATGGAGCGTTTCCGCTGTAGAACTGTCAAAAGCTCTGTCTACCACCCATACAATCACCCCGAAAATGCTTGATAATGCATCTTTCAGCTTTCTTGGTGATCAACTAAATGTTGCCAACGCTGCTATGTTATCCAAGGATTACGTAAGTTCCTCTCTAAGCCAGTTTCATCAGTCTGAAGGAACCAGATTAAGTTCAAATTTAAAAACAGTTCGACATAATCCCACTTTTTATTTTTGTTTATGAATATACATTCTCTGCATGTTGTTGCAGCAGTTGGAATCTTTACAGGGTGAAAGCCCTCCCATCTCTCCAAGACGAAGTGATGAAACAAAGGTATGCACTAGCCCTACTTACAGTGTGCACTGTAGATGGAGTGAATTACTTGTGTACGAAGCTTCATAGAACCATTGACTAAGTGTCACCCACCAGCTAAGGTTCTTGCTTCAGATGTTTCTTTTGCGGCTAGGTACTAGTCTACTAATCCCGCAATATCAAAGGTCCAACATAATCTGTAGACATCTGGAAGCAAGAAGAACATAGAATCTTCGCTAAGCATAGCTATTTGTCACTTGTGTAAAAATATTAACTCAAACAATGTTTAATTCTTCGTAAATTTGATCAGGAACTCTTCTTACTTCATCAAGCACTTCACCCCGAGTTTCTATCCAATCAACAGTTGCTCAAGAATGGGGTAATAAAATATTTTCCTTTGTTAAATTTTAATTAAAACATACAAAAGTATTACAAATTTACAACATGTGCTATCATGCAGCTGTGTAAGAGCATAATCAAAGGGAAAACAATGGGGAGACGACTAAAGGACCAAAAGGAGAGAAAGAAGAATGAAATAAGAACTCACAATGCTCAGCTACATGCAGCAGTGTCAGTCGCAGGTGTAGCGGCTGCAATAGCAGCAGTAACAGCTTCAAATGCAACATCAATGGCTATGACAATTGGACAATCAAAGGCACCTTCTAAGCCAACTGCTGCCCTTGCATCAGCTACAGCATTGGTCGCGTCTCATTGCATTGAAATAGCAGAGGAATTGGGGGCTGATCATCATCAGATCCTGACAGCTGTCGATTCTGCAATTAATGCAAGGACCAATGGTGATATTATGACCTTAACTGCAGGAGCAGCAACAGGTATCATGGTCTCTTGAAGGTTAAATATGAGGCTCAACATTTACGTTTCCAATAGAGTCAAAGACTCGCTATTCTTTGGTTTTCTTTATTGTGATGTGGCAGTCATTCTATGCACTCAATGCACTTTTCACTAGGGGCATCTGGAAATAGCCACTTTGTGTTGTGAACACACAGAAAAGGATGTGTGGACCCATCCTCCCCTTACCACGCCATTTGGGGAAACCGTTGAGGTACTAGGGTGATGTCATGCTTATGAGGTACAAAGGGAGGGGAATTAAGTCTAGGGGCCAATTGAAACCAATACCTCAATCTTTATAGTAGCCAAGATCTCATTGGCATGGAACAAGATAATCATCTAAGAATATACTTTTATTCCTGTTTTACATTAGTATTGATCACAAATTATAAAGAGATTCGAGATAGAAAACATCAACTGGTCATTGTATCACCAAAGTTTATGATTGTAAAATGTAGCGCTTCGTGGAGCTGCCATCTTGAAGGCAAGGTTGCAGAAGGGGTATGCAGGAACAGGACTTCCTCTAAGCGAGGAGCAGTCAGAAGATGGCAGGGAGTTGAACTCGATGACTGCAATGAACTTTGTGATGCAGGGGGGTGACCTACTGAAACGTACAAGAAAAGGTAAGAAAGCAGTAAGTTTATAAGTAATAATCGAGCGAGCATTGATGTTTAGGCTGACTGTCTATCGATGTTTGTTCCCAGGTGACCTGCACTGGAAGCGAGTCTCTTTCAGCTTAAACTCTGCACTGCAGGTAAAGCAGAAAGCCTGGATATCCGCTTATTTACAAAAATAAATACAAAAGTTCTTTTTTTTTCTTCTTCTTATGATCTTCAGATGCTTCTGTTAGTAGATCAATCTCTCATTCATGATTTTATCTAAGCCAATATTTATCCTTATCTGGCCATCAATAGATAAAGTAAAATAAAACGACGATGATTGATACTGATTATTGCATGCCAAACAGATAGTTGTGAAATTAAAAAGCAAGCATATGGGAGGCGCATTTACAAAGAAGAAGAAGTGTAAGTCGTTACTTCCATTGATCACAGCTAACCTATAGTGTGAGTCAATGTCTTCTTCAAAATGGTCTTGATTAACTTCTTGGCTCTGTCTGCAGTTATAGTGTCTGGAGTATACTCAGATGTTCCATCTTGGCCAGAGAGGGAGCTAGAAGACGATAAAGACCATAGGGCTTACTTTGGAATACAAACAACTGATAGGGTTATAGAATTTGAATGTAGAAACAAAGGTGAGAAACAATTGTGGACTGATGGAATTCACCATATGCTGAACTGCCGCATTGGTGTGTGAATCTCTTGATAGATCGGCTACATATTGTCTGGTGTGCATTGTGAATTTTCTTATATCCCTTGACAGATAGGTTACATATTGTCTGGTGTGCATTGTGACTTTTCTTTAGCAAATGTAAAATGAGAAGATCTCTTATCGAATAACAACAGGGCAACTTACTCTACAACATACAAGAATATTTAAGAATATTATGACATGATACTGAAGCCGATACCTTAGCATCAACAACTAGTAACAACTCAATTCTACAAAAGGGGAAGCAGACTGGATTCGATCACTCGAGTTCCTTGAGAAAATCAACATTATCAACGAATACCTGCAGCAAGCAAGATGCAACAGTGTGTAACAGAAATCAAATAACTGCTAAAAAAGGAAACGAATCGGACAATACAGAAATATATAACAAGCAAAATAACAGTGTTTGAGAGAAAAAAAATAAAAGGAAAAAAAAAAAAGAACCATTGCAAGTTTGCAACCAGGGTTACCTAATTCGCTCACCTAGGGTGCGAATTGCGAATTAATACGCGCGTATTAATTCGCAATACGCTTTCAAATTAATTCGCACTAATTCGCGAATTATATATTAAAATCAGCGAATTCTAAAAGTTTGATTCGTGAATTAAAAACTAAAAATTCAATATGAATTCGCAAAAAGTAGCGAATCGAAGTCGATAAACTTACATTTTTAGTTCATATCATTCAAATATTACGCATAATATACTCTATTGTTTATAAAGTGAATACCAAAAGTATAATGCAGATTGAAGAACTATAAAAAAGTATGAAGTTTACTTGCAATTAGACCACCACCACCTCAGGCCTCTTATTGTGAAGATGAAGGATACTGATATTTGATGATTTTATATAACCACAACAATGAATGCATGTCAAAGATCTATTATGTACAAATTTCTTTTATTCCAAATTTTTCAAATTAGTTATTACTCTAATCAATATCTCATATTTATCAAGTAAATGAAGCGCATTAGTAATTACGAATTCGCGAATTGCTTTTTTTTTTTTGTAATACTTTGCGTATTCAATTCCCTATTTTGAGCGAATCGCGAATTCGAATTATGCGTATTATGAATTCGGTAACCCTGTTTGCAACCACTAAATCTGACGATGATTAGAATACTTTACAAGTTTACGTCTATACCGTCTCTACTATCACAAAGCAAAACTTCGTGATCCTTAGCATTGAACTTTGAACTACATTCTACAACTCCTCACCCTCCTCAGACAAATCCTTGATGAATAAATAAATGCTACTCCCTCCATCCCAATTTTATTGTTCCCTTTCCCCCAAAATTTCTCCCAAAATAATTGTCCCCTTTCTAAATTTAGTAAGGATTTATACTACAAATCAATCATCCTTCCCATTTTATTAGCTTTTCTTAAACCCACCAAATTAGAAAGTAGGACAGTATAAACACAAATTCTCATTATAGACGGTGCATATCCGTCTATAGCTAGACGGGCCAAATATCCACCCACTTTAAGCAAAACGGGTCAAATGTCACCACCTTAACATCAAATGTCATCAGTGCCATTTCCTAAGCTACAACAGGTAGTTTATCACAAGGAAATGGTACTAGTGACATTTGGCGTTAAGGTGGTGACATTTGGCCCGTTTTGTTTAAAGTGGGTGGATATTTGGCCCGTCTATAGCTATAGACGGATATCCCCCCGTCTATAATGAGACGCTTTGCAATATAAATGGGATGGAGGGAGTAATAAACAGTGAGAATGCTAGACTTTATGCTTCAGGCCTAAGGAAAATAGAAAAGATAGGAAATTCAGTTCTTTGGCCAGGGTAGGTCTATTGTTCCTTTCATGTTTCAGCATTCATTCCATTAACTTGGCACGTCACCAAGTTTAGCGCAAAGACTGAATAACTTCATGATGTAAACAGACAAATAAAAATGTTGATCCATGGTCCTGATAATGGATTGAGACCTTATAGTGGCATGATAGGTTCAGCATCCCAAATTTTCCAATTGGGGAGGGGTGCGGGGTCATCAAAGACTTGATGACAACGAATATATAGTACAAACTTTTTCATTCTGCATTTTTTTTAGTTTTCTGGAAACCTGATAAAGGTTAAAGATTGCCACTTTCGCTTCAAAGTGACGGTTGAGGAACTGAAATTCTATCTAGGATCAAGAAGTGTTGTGTTCCATATTTACCAAAAAATCGGTGATAACAAAGCAAAACCATAGATTAAAATATGCAAATCAGGCAAAAGTAAATCAATCTGGTCTCAACTCCAACAAAATATGAAGTTGCGCCCTGAATGTACCGTTTTCCAACCATCGGGATCTAAGCAAGCAGTTATCTTGGTATTGATTCCAGGCAATGGGCCAGGATCAAGTACAATTTTTCCTCCATAGAGTTTGACTGCTTCAGCAGTCTTATAAACATCATCAGTTCCTATAGCAATCTGAAAATAAAAAGGAAAGTCACATAAGGCAATTCTATGTAGATAAAGCCACGCAAATTTTAGAACAGGTAGTGAAGTAGATAGATCTGAAACAACAGATGCTTCATTAAGGAATGAATTTTACCTGTCCGTAACCATTTCCTTTATCATAATCCTTCACTCCATAATTGTAAGTTAACTCGACAACGGTATTTTTATCTTCAGGACCATACCCCATCAAGGCTGCTGTGTACTGAAAAGGAACATTGTGCAATCAGCCGGGCAATTAAGCAGCTAACCTTGAGCAAAAACTTTAAACAAGCGGGTCAAGAAAAACAAATGAAAGAGTTTCCAAGCTCCAACTACAAACAAGACAGAGATAGTCTTAACTTGCATGGTCAAAAGAATCTGAAAACTTGCAAAAGAAGTGCAGTTCTTTAATACTTCTCAGTAGATGACAATTGAAGCACTAATTATTTCGACTTACACTTCTATGCATGAAATATAATGCCCTAAAACAAACAATAAGAAACATCGGAAAACCTCGGCACCAAAAATTTTCAGCAAAACACCAAATTACCAGCGGCAAATTATAATTCTCTTCATACAAGGGTGATTGAGAATCTAATAATGACATATTTAACTTGTTCTGATCTATGCACGCATTATTACCTTGTCCTCAGGATTATCCCTCTTTCGGAGCAGGTCCATTCCATAAGCCTTCAAAGTAAGAGTAACAAACCCATCAGAAATGAGAACTGTAAGGAGTCAGTTTTTCCGCAGGTAACAATCAAATGACAACGAAAATTATGCTTATATGCTTCACCTTCATGCTTAATTATCCATCGTACCTTTTGATAAAAATCAATGGCACGATCAAGATCTCCAACTCTAAGCATCACTTGGCAAAGGGGCTCTTGTTTAGGCTCCCTTTCCAATAGCTCAAACGTGTAGCCATCTGGATCTTCTACCAAAGCAATGATTGAATTTCCACCTTTGACGGGACCAGGTTCCCTAATAATTTTTCCCCCTTTTGCCCGAATGAGATCCACAATTTTGGCAACCTATATTACATTTTTTTTTTGTCAATAGTCAGATTATATTCTCGAAGCATGTAGAAAGCCATAGGAAAAACTGAAATACTGTACAAAATGCCTTATTAGTGAAGGGGAAGCGAATTAACTGCGAAAAAGCAAGGACATTGCATTGTAACCCCAAAGATTTGCGAAAGGATTAAAAAAGGAAGCTATTTCATGACATAAGCATAGGACTTGCTCATCCTCACTAAGTTCCCTTACAGATGAAATTGCAAACTCTCAAGCTTCAAAATTACCTTCACTATCAAAATGACTGTGCATCAACTTTCAAACCTTTCGAGTGATAGGATGTTAACCTTAAAGTCTTTAAACAAAACTGAAAAATGTAATTCGTGGACGTTTTTGTTTATCAAATGGACGAGTGTAATAAAAGAGCATAAAAAAATTAATAAAGAACTCACATCCTCAACTGCAACGCCGAAATGACCAAAGCCAGTTCCAATGTCATATTTGTTAACTCCATAATCTGCAACAATTGTTGTAATACCAAAACATGACCTTAGAAATTAGGGCGAAGAAATTCAACCTAATTCTTCTAGTGCATAAATTATGGTCAAGATTATGGAAATAGACGGCGCAACAGTGAAAGTAATAGCTTACTGTAGGTAAGTTCAACAGTAAAATTGGACTGTTCAGGTCCAAATCCAAGAAAAGCATTTGCGTATTTGTCATCTGGAATATCTCTTTGTCTCAAAAGCTTCATCCCTAAGCATTCTGTGTAGAACCTATACGCTTACAAAATAAATCAGTCCTTTGAAACAAGATAAAGATAGTAAAACCAATGTAAGTTAATAAATTAAAAACATTACTTTATAGTTTTATCTAAATCTCCTACACGATAGACGACGTGAAGCATCCTTCGCTTGTCATTTTTAGCAAACTCTAAAGCATTTTGGTCAGCAATGGCAGGAGTAGCTAGAGCTGTATCTCCAAAGTTTCCAGTTTGAATAATATTCAATCTGGAACCCAAAAAATGCGACTGAGAAGCAGCTGCAGAATATGAAATCATGTATTAATAAAGCAAATTACACATTAGCCTACATCTCCAAAGAGGCAAACGGAGTTTAGAAAGTTGGAGTGTATTACCTACCAGACTAGAATTGGCAAATCTAAAGACAGTCGTAACTAAATTGTGGAACATTGTATATACGGGATTATAGGAGTGATAATGAGACGAGACATTTAATAACAAGTTTGAAGTTTAGTTATACCGGCGCCAAGGTTGATGAGAGAGATGCGGCGAGAGAGGTTGCTGTGGGAGAGAACAATTCCATGACGACGGTTATAATTCGACGGCCATGGCGACAATGTTACTACTGCTACCGACGCCATTGCCGATTCCTCAACCTCTGTATTTGTGTCACCCTATCATACAATAATAAATATCCCACCTATGTGATTTGTTTCTCACCTACGGAATATATTAAACTTGCGCTTGGCTTTCGCGGCCACAGATTTGTCTATAGGACTAGAATCTAGAGGTGGCAATCGGTCACTCGGATCGGTTACGGTTCGGGTCATATTGGGTTCGGGTTACGTCGGGTCAGTGACGGTTTCGGTCGGTTCGGTTCACATTGGGTCATCTTCGGGTCGGGTCATCAAGGTGGCAAGTCGGGTCGGGTCATTAGCGGGTTGACACGGCTGCCGCAACCCTATCAAAAATAAAACCAACTGGCTCTACTAATGCAGCAGAGGTAAGTCCGGTATCGTATCCACAGAGAGGCGGTCACTATCTACTCGTTATTCAGTCTGTCTACGGTCACAAAGTAGGGGGTTTGTTTAAATTAAACTAATAACAGAATTAAAAGCAGTGAGAGAGATAAAGATGTAATCAAACGAGAGAAGAAAGTGCTAGGATTGTCGCTTCATCATGGTTTCCTAGGAATGCAAAACTAGAGTCAAAGGTCGGCATAAATTCGGTCTGCAGGGTAGTGAAAAGGTCCTCTCGGTCCGCTATTCGCCCTAAAACATTACTAACTTAGCTTTCACCCTCATTAGAATGCCCTAATGTTCACTGCAGGTCTTACCCCTTCCAATCTCTCGATCTAGGTCAAGGCGTAACCAAATTAACTAGCTAAATGCGTCGACTCAAGCAGCTAATTACAATTAATTGCAGTGATTAACAACACAAACCAGATTCAGCCAAATCTAATCATCTAATCTCAATCTCCCTAATCACCATGGCTCCCCTATGCCCTAACACAAAGGATCTAGCTACGCATAATAATAAGTAAAGCGATAAAGAGAGATAAAGCAAGAACAAACATGATAAAGATATATGCAAAAGAGAAATAATATAAAGAAGAGAAAGGAAATTACAAAGAATGAGATCCGGAAAATGAAAGAGTAACGTCGAACAGGATGAGTTTTTTTGGTGTGAGAATTGATAACCTAAACCTAATGACGTCTTTCCTTTATATAGGAAAGATATCAATTATTCAACACGCAACTTAAAATAAATCTCGCGAGAAAATCTCACGTCTAACAACTAGTTACTCGATTGAGCACTTTGGAACTCCTCGATCGAACATTCTTCAGCCAAAACCTCTCGATCGAGGTACAAAAGTACTCGATCGAGGAACCTCAAAATAGCATCTCTCGATCGAACAAAGAAGGTATTCGATCGAGTAATGTTCCTCATCCAAAATCATTTGATCGAGCATAAAGGCCAGCAAAAACTCTCGATCGAGTAATTTCCACTGAAGTTAGCTACGACTTGTTGATTTAGCTTCCATAAAGACTTCACGCATCCCAAGGCAGTAGCATTTCCGCTCTAAATCCACTCATCTCCTAAATGCAAGCTAAAGGAACAGTAAAAGGCTCGATATCAATTCATTGCAAGGCTTAAGAAAAAGGACAAATTATAGTGCAATTTCATCATCGAAATACACCGTTCTGACTCAACCTAAATGCTAAGAGAAACATGAATTTTTTGAATTTTTCAAAAAAAATTTAATTTTTATGAAATTTTTTGAGTTTTTATAAAAATAAACAACAATGGATACAAAAAATTAAACATGATAACAGAAATGCAATTAAAACAATATGCAGACACATATATGGATGCACATCACCTCCTCAAACCAAACCGTACAATGTCTCATTGTACCCAAAAATAGGGAAAGGAAATGCAAACTGAGGAGAAGAATGAAGCTGCAGAAAACTCACAAGAACACGCGAAGTAGGGACCTCCCCAAACCAGCCAGCAACAAGGGAGGTCGCTAATAGCTTCATAGCAACATCATTGGAAGCGAATCCAAACAACGAACTCGATGGTACTGGATCGAGAAGATATAGTACTCGATCGAGTACATTGGGCTGCGAAAGTGGTCGATCGAGTAGACAAAGGTACCCGATCGAGTGGTCGTCATCTGCGGGTCCTCGATCGAGAACATAAAATGTTCGACCAATAGAGTAAAGCGCTCGATCAAGAGAACATAGTACTCGATCGAGCTCCTTAAGCCTGAACTCCTAGGCGTTCCTTGGAGCACCTGCAAACTCGCAATAAATGACCACAAATACGAACAAAAACCAAGTCTAAATTGTTTGCAGTCTATGGTCTGAAACCCAATTAAACACATAACAAAACTGAAATGTTCGGAAATCAACTGAAAAGTTCTAAACTCCGGGTTGCCTCCCGGACAGCGTTGGTTTCAGATAGGTCCCGCACGACCTCTTTTTGTCTTCACCTTAGTTGCTCCAGTTGGTCACAATCAAAGTAACTCAAAGCTCTTAGCAACCGATCATAAATCTGCGCATGTGCTACACAAAAGCATAAGTAGCACCAAAATAGAAAAGGAGCATATGAAAGCAACCTGAAGCACCGTCTCAACTTAACAAATTTCCGATGACAAATATGGTGAAACGTTATTAACTTATTTGTCCAACCGGGAGAGGGTGGAGCATCAAAACAGAAAGCAGAAGTCACATGAGGTAATTTACTATCAGCCATAATAATAACCATGAAGTTATCGTTAACCACCTCATGTCGCTCGCTCCTAACGTCGGAATCATTAACAAAAGAGTATATTACCTATACCGTGCTAGGAGCATTCACTGACTCAGCTACCTTCTCGTTCCCCTCCCTTTTGGGTTCTGTCCCATATATCGCAGCCTAGCATAGCTCAGCTTTCCAAATGAGAGATTCACCATAATTATTGTCTTCTTTCATATCGTCTAGATGACATAGCATAGCTCTCCGTGACCAATGTATTCGATCGAGCAAAAACGGTACTCGATCGAGAACTTTTCTGGTGAATAGTGCTCGATCGATCACATATAACTGCTTGATCGAGTAGCTCCTCGTGCAAATTGTTTGATCGAGCTCCCCCTCATATAATTCATTCGATCGAACACTGTAGCTAGTTCGATCGACTTTTTGTTGCTGTACAGTGCAGAAGTCTTCGTATGATGCTCTGTTTTCAGATAAATCTTCGGATTTCGAGTCATACATATCATCATCTTCAATAGGCAACTCAGGTCCTTCATAGGAAAGACCGCTTTCGGTATAGGTAGAATATACCGTCTCTGAGTGCCTAAAGTCCAACTCGGCAGCTAATTGAGCTATTTGAGACTCAAATTCCTTGATATGAGCCTCTCTAGATTTATCATTTTCTTGCATTTGAAGTGAAAGTGTCTTCACCAAAGACTTCAATTCAGCAATCTCTTCTTTCTGTTTATCAGGAGGAGGAGCTTGTTGTTGCGGCGGCCAAACAAATGGAGGCTTTTGATAGCCTCGTTGCTGAAGCGGATGTGGCGGCACATATGCAAGGGATTGACTACGCTGCCTAAACGTATAGACTTCGTCGTTCTCCGCCAAGCAAATATCAGCATTGTGCCCAGCAGCACCACATCTCTCACAGTAGACCACCTGTTGTGCCATAGGATAGAACATAGGTGGAAGATCAAAGGTACTCAAGCCTTTCCTTTGATGTTCTTTTACCTAGACCTGTCTAGGTAGGACCTGTATGACCTATCAAAACAACACTAGAGGAAAAGATAAGAACTACCTCAAGGAATTTATTCTATGAGGTTAAAGACAGACTAAAATAAACAAGTAAATAAAATAGTTGCCTCCCCGGCAACGGCGCCAAAATTTGACACGGCTGTCGCAACCCTATCAAAAATAAAACCAACTGGCTCTACTAATGCAGCAGAGGTAAGTCGGGTATCGTATCCACAGGGAGCCGGTCGCTATCTACTCGTTATTCAGTTTGTCTACCGTCACAAAGTAGGGGGGTTTGTTTAAACTAAACTAATAACAGAATTAAAAGCAGTGAGAGAGATAAAGATGTAATCAAACGAGAGAAGAAAGTGCTAGGATTGTCGGTTCACCATGGTTTACTAGGAATGCAAACTAGAGTCAAAGGTCGGCATAAATTCGGTCTGTAGGGTAGTGAAAAAGGTTCTCTCGGTCCGCTATTCGCCCTAAAACATTACTAACTTAGCTTTCACCCTCATTAGAATGCCCTAATGTTCACTGCAGGTCTTACCCCTTCCAATCTCTCGATCTAGGTCAAGGCGTAACCAAATTAACTAGCTAAATGCATCAACTCAAGCAGCTAATTATAGTTAATTGCAGTGATTAACAACATAAACCAGATTCAGCCAAATCTAATCATCTAATTGGAATCTCCCTAATCACCATGACTCCTCTATACCCTAGCACAAGGGATCTAGCTACGCATAATAATAAGTAAAGCGATAAAGAGAGATAATTAAAGCAAGAACTGTAGATACCCAGTATCTGCTGAGACTCCAACAAACACCCGATGATTATCGAACTATAACATGCTTTGGAATCGCGGCGTTTGATCGACAGTTCGTGTACAACTTTACGTCGGAAAACTTAAAATGATTTCAAAAATAAAACATTTCAAAACTTTTCACAAGTACCTGGAGTGTTTAATGCATGACGACGGGGTCGCAATAACACTAACTAGAGTCAAAACCGACACCGGACCAAAAACCGACTCAAAAAATCAAATCCCGACTCCAACAACGAGTCAAACCGAGTCAAACACAAAGAACAAAACCATTCAAATGCTTCTATGTTAAGATTTCCCGGAATCTTACATAGTCAAGTACCAAACATGTTCATCCAAATCCTAGGATAGAACAAATGATGATTTCCTCGTGTGATAGTGACAAGACACCTCGAAGACCCGCGACGTGGCTCGCGCCTCTTTGAGCAGCCCAGGTGGCCACGTCGCTCAAAACTCACACAACCACTCATTCTCCTATAAATACCCCTCAAATACCCCCATTTGAGAACTTACGCGAGTGTCCGCCCCCTCTTTTCTCCCTTAAAATTCTCGACTCGACTTCCTAAGTCACAATCCGACGCGTATTTACGACCTATCGATCGTAAATACAAGCCTTACACATTGTTTGGTACCGTCATCGTGCATTAAATCACTTGACCGACCATCTCTGTAA
This sequence comes from Silene latifolia, assembly GCF_048544455.1. Classification (NCBI taxonomy): domain Eukaryota; kingdom Viridiplantae; phylum Streptophyta; class Magnoliopsida; order Caryophyllales; family Caryophyllaceae; genus Silene; species Silene latifolia. Next base: position 171,833,277 of record NC_133534.1, on the reverse strand, counting down.
CACCCCCTCATACCAAGGTGCCTTACCAGAACCACCCTACCATGAAAGTGTGTTACCATCTCGGTTGCCCGAGGTTAGTACATATCAAAAGCGTCTGAACTGAGCACATTTATTAAAGTACTGTAAAGTGTAAAGTTTACATCAACCAAATCCAAAACTAATCCAAACAAATACAACTGCTATGTCTGACAACTAAAGAAATCAAAGCTAAGACTCGGACGGTGATGCTATGACTGGTGATGACACACTCCCATGATTGTCCCAAGCCCATCACTAGCAATACTTGTCAAGCCTGCTCACCATCCCCAAATGGATCACCGCAGATTCCACAAACAACAACGGGGTCAGTATTACTCAAACAACATAAGACAGACAAACGATGTAATCAACTGATCATCTTCCAATTCTAATCTTTGTTCACATATCAGAATCGACTACACACCAAAGTGTGTAGCCCCGCCATTACCCATCGCAACAGGTAATCCTCGCGCCGATGGGTGACCGGCCGATCCCACCTAGTCCGGCTCCTCAATGAGCGACAAACAATCCCCTGTCCCCTTAATGTGCACATCCCCTCCCGTGGCGGGTTCCACGGAGGGCGAACTAGGGTGTGAAGCCACTCCCGCAAGTGACTCCACCACAATCACAATCATACAACATCACAGCCGTCTCAACACCCTCATACGAACATCGTCACAACAATCTCCATACTCCGATGATCAACAGATAACAATAATCACACAACAACATGTCTTAACAATGAACAGTAAACTGAGTAGGGAAACCCTACCTTAGAAACCAACAGTAGAATGCAACACGGACAATAAAAAAGGCTCCTCTACGAAGTCTTCTCCTATACAATAATCATATAACACAATTACACATTGCACAATTCCCATAATCCCATTTCCATATATATATATATATATATATATATATATATATATATATATATATATATATATATATATATATATATATATATATATATATATATATATATATATATATATATATATATATATATATATATATATAGTAACCCCAAAGAGTACAAATAGCACAAAGATAGAACTTACCAACAGTGCAACGAGAACTTATACGCAAGAGTCACGAAGATTACCCACACGACGATGCTACGGAATGATTAAGGGAAAGATTAGGGGATGATTAGGGTGTAATTAGGGTAACGTAGAAATGATAAAGCTTTGAAAATGATGTTTAGAAACTGACGCGGAATATAAAATACCCTAAACATTCCCTAATCAAACCGTCGAAATAACACTCTGCCAGACCGGATAGTCGATCGAGTAAGTGTATACTCGGCCGAGTATCCTCTACTCGGTCGAGTATTCACTATACTCGGCCGAGTATTCCTCGGCAGAACCAAAACAACACACGACAACAGCACTACTCGGCCGAGTAGGCTCTACTCGGTCGAGTAGTCACCAAAGAAAATCTGTAGTGTTACAATCTTCCCCCCTTAAAAAGAACTTCGTCCCGAAGTTCACAATCTACTATAAGACAAAGCACAACACTGCGCCACAAGACTATACTAACCACATATAACAACACCAAGGAACTATACAAGTCACCACAAAAAATCATTATCCCGACTCAAAGTAAAACAAAAAATAAAACAAAACAAGACCGCGACCATCTCCTACCCCCCTAAAAAGACAACGGTTACGTCCCCGTAACCAAACATACCTGATCAAAAAGGTTAGGAAAACGTTCTCGCATAGCTTCCTCGGGTTCCCATGTGGCTTCCTCCACATTATGATTAGACCAAAGGACCTTGAGTAAGACCGTCTCACCATTCCGGGTCTTACGAACCTTGCGATCAAGAATCTCCTTAAGAATCTCGGCGTAGGACAAGGATTCATTAAGCTCGATGTTCTCCATTTCAAGGATATGCGACGGATCGCTCACATACTTCCGTAGTTGAGATACATGAAAAACATTATGCACCCTATCCAAAGCTGGTGGTAACGCTAACCTGTAGGCCACCTCGCTAATACGGTCCAAAATCTCATAAGGACCTATAAACTTTTGGCTTAGCTTACCCTTTTTCCCAAACCTCATAACACCTCGCATAGGTGACACTTTTAAAAGAACCTTGTCACCTACCGTAAACTCAATGTCCTTGCGGTGTAAGTCGGCGTAGCTCTTCTGACGATCTTGAGCTGCTCTCATCTTTTGCCGAATTAACTGGATTTGCTCAACCATATCTTGAACCAGCTGTGGCCCTAAAACCACCGTCTCGGAACTATCATCCCAACAAACTGGACTTCGGCATTTCCGGCCATACAAAGCTTCAAAAGGTGCCATCCCAATGCTTGTATGATAACTGTTATTGTATGAAAACTCGATCGATCAAGCCCGTCTTCCCAATCGCCCCCAAAGTCCATAACACATGCCCTCAAAGCATGTCTTCTAAGGTCTTGATGGTCCGTTGCGTCGTCGACCATCGATTCTACGGATGAAAGGCTGTACTCATCTTTAAAGTCGTACCCATCAACTCTTGCAGCTCTTGCCAAAACTTGGATATGAACCTCGCATCACGATCAGAAATGGTATCTTTAGGTATACCATGTAACCGAACCACATGCCTCCTGTAACCCAATGCCGGCTGCATCTTAGACCAAGTATCTTTCATAGGAACGAAATGGGCTGACTTGGTTAACCGATCAAAAATCACCCAAATCATGTTGTTACCTTGTTGTGACCTAGGTAACCCTACAATGAAGTCCATGGAGATCGACTCCCACTTCCACTAGGGTACCTTCAAAGACTGAATCTTACCTTGTGGTCTCCTTTGTTCACCCTTGACCTTTTGACAGGTCAAACATCTGGCCACAAACTCAGCTACATCTCTCTTTATGTTTGGCCACCAAAAAGTCTTCTTAAGGTCTCTATAAAGCTTGTCACCACCCGGGTGAACTGAATAGGGAGTGCAATGAGCCTCCGTCAAGATCACTCTCCGCAACTCTGCATCCTCAGAAATACACCATCTCCCATCAAAACGAACACTCCCATCTGGATGGATAGAAAACCTGGAAGCCGTTCCACTCTCTACCTTTGACTTCCACTCCTGAATTTTAGGATCAAGCTCTTGCTTACTTTTGATGTTCTCATACAACTCTGGCTCGATCGTCAAATCCCCGATGGTATCCCCCTCTCGAATCATACAGATCCCCAAACTAGACATCTCATCCCTCAACTTCAGCAAGGACATAGTTGTACATAGCGAATGAACGCTCTTCCTACTCAGTGCATCTGCAACAACATTAGCCTTACCCTCGTGATAGATGATCTCCATATCATAATCTCCAATCAGCTCCATCCACCGTCTCTGTCGCATGTTAAGCTCCTTCTGAGTGTAGATATACTTTAGAGTCTTATGATCAGAGAACACCTTAAAAGTTGCTCCATACAGGTAGTGTCTCCAAATCTTAAGAGCAAACACAACTGCACCCAGTTCCAGATCATGAGTAGGGTAGTTCTCCTCATATTGCTTCAGCTGCCTCGAAGCATAGGCTATGACTTTCCCTCCCTGCATCAAAACTGATGTGACCATAATTGGCGCATATTTAGCCCTCGAATTAGCCTTGTTTACATGCTTTTTAGTGCTTATTTGGGTCATTTCTTATCTTTAGTTCTTTGTTTTGCATATTCTTTGAGATTTTGATCCCTTGGTAGGAAAGGAGTAAGAATCTTGCATTTTCATGGCAAAGCGAGACTAAATTGATCGTATTCAATGACCAAGCATCAAGGAGAGACAAGATTAGAAGGCCTTTGTACATATCATAGTAGAAGAGCAATGTTGAGGAAAGATCCTTGAGTCCCCAAGGAAATCCCCAAGGAATTTATGAAGAAAAGGGAAGAAAAGAAGAAGTTACTATCTTTTCGATCGACAATCCGAGCGGATTGTCAACAATCCGCCCGTCCGGCCCCTCGCACAATCCGAGCGTCCCGTGCCTCGAATCCGCTCGGATTCCCCTCAACAATCCGTCCGGATTCCTCGTAATCCGCTCGGATTCCACCGCCCAAATCCGTCCGTCCCGACCTCATTCCGCCCGGATTTCTTCACAAAGACGGATTGTCTTCTTCAAGCTACGAAAAGAGAAGCCCTTCTCTCGGAAAATACCGGGTCCTCCTTGCTCAACTTAAAAAGTGTAATTACTAGTTTAGCCCTTAGTTAACCCTAATGCATCCTCCCTAATTTTCACTATAAATACCCCATTAGGCTAATTAGAGGAGCATGTTCTTCTTATCAATAATTAGTGTAGTTAATATCAATCAAATCTCTCTTCAATATTGTAATCAAGTATTAATCAAGTTTTAATCCAAGTTTTAGTTCTTTAATCTCTCTTTTGTTCATCCTTTATTTTGGGTAATTGAAGATTATTTGGGTTATTATTGGGAGATTGACAACCTCTCAATCTAGCATTCAAGTACTTCTATTATTCTTGCTTTATTATTGGAATCATTAGTAGGTATAATCTCTTAATCCCTTTTTAATTATTGTTAATTACTTTCATTTATTCATCATGTTTCATATTGTTGGTATGATTGACAACCTTGCTAGCATGATCAACATGATAATGAGTGAGTAGTCTCTTAGCTAGGGTTAATGGGTGATTAGGGGAAACCAACATGGGGAATGATTCATGCTTAAATTAATATGCTTTCATGTTTTATTTGCTTGCTTGTTTTGATTTCAACTCATGCACATGTTATATTTGATGAAATGCTAAGCCTATGAATCCTTGCATTTACTATCATCTCCTATCTTTTCAATGAGACTTGTAAGACATAACCCAACTCGAGTCTCATTAGACCATGCATGTTGTTGAGTAGGGAAGATTAAGTCGACTTGTAGGTGTTGTACAATCTAATCGATTCGGCTCCGGGACCCAAACTTTCCTAGGATTGTAAGATATAACCCAACTCAATCCATCACAACAATAATTGCTTGCTTATAATTTGAGGACATGTTTGTATGATCATATCCCATGATTCCCCTATGATCCCATGACACCCTAGTGCCTTTAATCAATTGTTTACACCCCTTTTTATTCATCTTGCTTGTTTATTTTCATTGTTATTCTAGTTTAGTAACCTTCTACATCAACCCAATTTGTGACACCCCTTAGACACCACTAGTTACAACAGAAATCTCATTTCAACTCCCGTCCCTTGGGATCCGACCTTTACTTGCCTCTTTACTAATTGTAGAGTTGCTTGTTAAGCTATAAATTGTGTTTTGATTCGACCGTGACCAACGACCACATCTTAATTTGTGAACACTTAGCGGGATCGCATCAAAAATGGCGCCGTTGCCGGGGACGGTGTTTGTTTGATTTAGATTTCTTTTTATTGTTATTAGTTGTGTCTATCTTCACCTTGAGGAAGTAAAACTCCTCAAGGTTTGTTCTAATTGTTTTTGAGTTGTTTGATATTTTGCATGTCTAGAAGGTTACAAAGTGAATTGTTACCTTTTGACCGTGAAATCGAAAGAACCTTGACGAACAATAGGAGACTTGTTAGGAGGAATTTGAGAGGTGTTGGTGAAGTTGTTCAACCCACTAGTGAGTTTGTCAATCCTTTCGCAATAGAAGGAGAAGAAAACCCATTACACAATACCCCACAAAATCCACCTACAATGCCAAAATTCTCGTCACACACGCACCCACCGAGGAGAATCTACCAAATGGTACTCCTACACCGCAACATCTCACCGGAAACTTTATTGCCAAGTCCGCCTTCATCCAACTAGTTGAGAGGAGCCAATTTGGGGGGATGCCTAGTGAGGATCCTCATTCTCATATGGAAACCTTTTGCGACTATTGTGATGCTATCTCTCAAACGGGGCTGACTCAAGACCAAATTAGATGGGTCTTATTTCCTTTTTCCTTAATCGGCACCGCAAAGCAATGGTTGAAGGGCCTTGATAAGGCCACCCTTGGAATAGATTCTTGGAAGAAGTTGGCTCTAGCTTTCTACAAAAAATTCTACCCACCGGAAAAGACCAACATGCTAAGAGCTCAAATTACGGGTTTTAAGCAAAGGGATGAAGAGTCTTTGTATGAAGCTTGGGAGCGGTTCAAGGGAATTTGTCGCCCATGTCCTCACCATGGACTTAGCGAATGGTTTTTGGTGCAACAATTTTGGAATGGTCTTTATGAAGACTCAAGAAATATCCTTAATATGGGATCGAATGGGATGTTCACCGAGGTTGATGACAACCAAACTTGGAGCAAAATTGAAGAGATGGCAATCCACAATTCACAATATAGTAGGCCTCGCAAGGCTACTAGAGGAGGAAAGTATGAAGTGGACGCCGTTACTCAATTAGGTGCCCAACTAAGCTCCCATATCGATACAATCAACTTGAAGTTTGAACAAGCTATGGCTAGACTTGAGGAAAACTCAAAATCATCGAAGCATCATGTCAATGCCATGACGGCATCCTCATCAATCCCAAGTGGGATATGTGAGAATTGTGGAACTTTGGGTCATGACCCAAGTGAGTGTAGGGGAACAACCGAACAAGTGAATGCTTTCCAAGCATATAAAAGTGGTACCCCTTATTCAAATTTTTACAATGAAAACACCAAGTTCCATCCAAATCTCTCATACAAAAGCCAAAATGTTCAAAACCCTCAAACAACATACACTCCACCACCCATGAGAAACCAAAATCAAAGACCCTTTTACAATCAAAACCAAGGTTACCAAAATCAAAATCCATACAATCACCAAAATGACCAAGGTTTTGATGTCCAAAAAGCGGTCCTCCAAATGCAAAAGAATCAACAAGAATTTTTCACCCAAATGCAAAAAGATAGCCAAGCAAAAGAAACCACCATCAACAACATTCTAGCTCACACCAAGATGTTGGAAACACAATTGACTCAACCAGCATCTTCAAGCTCACAAAGACAAAAGGGGCAATTACCACCTCAAAGTAATCCCCCTAGACATGAAACGGTTAGTGCCATTCACTTGAGAAGTGGTACAAGGTATGAAGCACCGAAGAAGCAAGTTGAGGATGAGGTTGTGGAAGCTAGTGAAAAGGAAGAAATTGTGCAAAACTCCAAAGATGGAGAATCATCAAAAGAAGAAAGTTCAAAGAAAAATGAAGACAAGGCCAAAGAGAAGGAGCCCATTGTGATTAGACTTCCTTTTCCAAGTCGTCAAGCCAAGCCCAAATTTGATGATCAACTTGGAAAATTCATGGAAATTGTGAAGAATTTAGAAGTCTCAATTCCTTTCACGGAATTAATCAATCACGTTCCGGCCTATGCAAAGTACATGAAAGATATCCTCACAAAGAAGAAGTCGGTCCGGAAACTTGAGACTATCGCTTTCACTAAGGTGAGTAGTGCAATACTTCAAGGGAGTTCACCTCCAAAGTTAAAGGATCCGGGAAGCTTCTCAATACCGTGTACCATTGGCGACACGACGATCAACAAAGCCTTATGTGATCTAGGGGCTAGTGTGAGTGTCATGCCGTACTCGGTAAGTAAAAGGTTGGGGATGGGAGAGCTTAAATGCACCAACATCACACTCCAAATGGCCGATAGATCGACGAAGACACCGTTAGGGATATGGGAAGATGTCCCCGTGCGAATTGAGAAGTTTTTCATCCCGGTGGACTTTGTCATTGTTGATATGGAGGAAGATTCCAACATTCCAATCATCCTAGGAAGACCTTTCCTACACACCGCCGGTGCGGTGATTGATGTGAAACATGGTGAGCTCACTCTAGAAGTGGGAGATGAAAGCATAACTTTTAATCTTGACAAGACTATGAGAGCTCCTCGTTTGCATGAGCCATGTTTCATGATTGATCATTATATAGAAAAGATGAAAGGAAGAAATCGGAACTCCAATGGAGGAAGAAAATTGAAGATGCTCCATTCAAAGAGCAAGTGAATAGTGACAAGGAGAGCTTGCAAAGCTCATCAAAATCAACCAAGGAAGAAGAGGATGGCCTCATTGGCCAAGAGAAGAAATTGGGAGAGTTGTCTCCATCTAAGCAAGAGATTTTCAATGATCAACTCAATGAAGTTTGTGGTCTTTGGGACGACGAATTTGAAGGGATTTTTAATCCCTACATTGGACATGCCATCGATCATGATCAACAACAAGGGCCACGGTCTATTGAGGACCTCTACCATAATAATGAACAAGCTTTTGATTACTTCTTCAAGGTGTTGAACAACATCAACAACACCTTGAACATGCCCCCTTGACATCTCATCAAGAATGAGAGTTTGGTGGAGTCCTCCCTAAACCACCACTTGTAAATATTTCTAACTCCCTAACTTACATTTCAATTCTTGTATTGCATTTTTGTCATCTTTGGATTTTTATTTACTTTGATCAAAATAATTGTCATGTAAGAGAGAAGTAAGGGAGGGACTAACAATTTCAATTGATGTGTAGTGCTTTACCTTAGTTTGGGGATGGCAATTGCCTAGGCTATCTATGCCTTAGTAGTGCCCCCACAATGAAGAAAACAAGACTTGAAAGAAAGAATGGAAGAATGATAAAGGGAATGCGCTGTGCACGGGTGGAACTGAATCCGTGTACATAGGGGAAGAATCCGAGCGGATTCCCAAGAATCCGCCCGTCTTATGCAATCCGAGCGCCCCCTGTAAAAGACGCCCGTCTTGAATCGAGCTGAATTTTGAAATTTTCTTGACTGTTAAAGAATCCGAGCGGATTTCTGAAAATCCGCCCGTCCTGAAGAATCCGTCCGTCTTGTGAGAAAGACGCCCGTCTTTGCAGCTGAGGAAAACAAGCAAATTTCTTTGGACAGAAATTCGTCCGTCCTTGAGCAAATCCGCCCGTCCCGTGTTCAGCAAATCCGAGCGGATTGTATCAAATCCGCCCGTCTTTAGGCGAGTTTTTGCAAAGGTAGAAGAAGCAGAATCCGCACGGATTGTGCCTAATCCGCACGGATTGCCCCTGCAGTTTTGAAATTTTCGGCCCCTTTAAAACCCCTCCCACCTTCATTCATTCATTCATCCATTCATAAACACTACCCACAACATCAAAACCCTCATCCTCTCCATCATAAAAACAAAAACCCTTAACAACATTCACCAAAATCAAATCAATCCATCCTTCCAACAACAAATTAATCACTCCTTCTTCAACAAAAATCAAAACCAAGAACAAAATTTTCAACCTTTGAGTCGATTTTTGTTTTCATAAAGGCAAAGCCTTTCACCTTCCAATCGATTTGGGCATACTACAAATTGAAGATTTTTCACTCTTTTCTTGGTTAAGCTCATCAATGGCAAGGACTAAGGGAGCAACAAAGGCAACAAAGGCACCAAAGGCTAAGGCACTCTCACAAAGGCAAAAGGCTCTTCAAACAAAGAAAGCTTTGGCTATGGTGGTGGCAACACCAAACTTGGAAGTGCAACAACAACAACAACCTTCTATGGGACCATCAACATCTTCTACTCCGGTAATTAATCAACTTTTGCATTATCCGGAGATAACTTTTATTTCCGATACCCATAGAAATACCTTTGTCAAGTTTGCTATGAAATCTATTCAATCCACCAAATTCATATGTAAAGATGCCTTGGAAAAATTGGGTGTTCTTGAACAAACAAAAACCTTTTTCAAAGCCATGGGGTTGAAGAAATTGTTTGAAACAAAGGAATTGACATACCCCTCCCTTGTCTTGGAATTTTTAAGTTCTTTGAAAGTCACAAAAGTTGAGAATAGAGAAAATCTCGAGTTTCGTCTAGCTAATGTTAGTAGACGCATTACCTTTACGGAATTAGGTGAAATTTTGGGTCTTAGCGATGAATCGAGTTATCTTAAGCATTATGGAAAGTATGACCCCGAGTCTCTTTGGGAGGCAATCTCCGGGAAGAAATTTGAGGATTTTCATGCATGTCGTGCTCTTTTGGTCCATCATCCGGGCATAAGAGTATGGCACAAGGTTGTGGGAAATACCATAATTGCTAGGAAAGACACCAATCATTTCACAAGACTTGATTTTATTCTCCTTGAATCGGCTTTGAATATCAGAAGAATTCATACCAAACCTTACAATTCTTTGAGGCTATTGGTTGATAGATGGCTCAATGTTGATAGTGGGAAGAAGGGCACGATCGTTATTGTCAATGGCGGCCTAGTCACGGTTCTAGCTAAGCACTTTGATCCTAATTTCAATAAGGATAAGAAGTACAAAGCAAAGGAAGGTGGCCATCTTATTGATATGCATATTATGATTCACAAGTTCAAGTGGGTTGCCGATAACCCCCTTGACACTAAATATGGATGGTTAACTAGTGAAGCTAGATCGTTCACCTTGCCCTCGAAGATTTGTCGCCTAAGCGTCCACCGGACCAATTATCTACTTCCCCTTTCCGAAGAAGCCGAGTATATCATTCAACAACAAAAGGGTGATCTTGAAACCCCCTCCTCTTCCATTGTCATACCACCTTACCCCTTTGAGTATGAAGAGTTCAAGCCGGAAGGAATTGAAATTGGGAAAGACTATGTGACTCTTCTCATGCAAGCAATGCACAAGCAAGCCCATGAAGATCGGAAAAATGCGTATTTGGCTCAATATCCACCCCTCCTACATCTAGCTAGGCAAGGACTCCTTGATCCATCTTGTCCTTTGCCTAGTTGGGCGGATAGAGAAGTCTTATTTCCGGGTGCATCTAGGGACGTGGTGGGAGACAATGAGGTTGTTGGAAATGATGAAGAAGTTGATGATAATATTGAGGAAGAAGCAAGTGAATAAGAAAGGGATGGTGAAGATGATGAGGAAGAAAGTGAAGAAGCAAATGGCAAGGAAAGTGGCAATGTGACCACTTCTCATGAGGGAAGTGATGATGATGATAGCATGATGGAAGACTAGTAAGCCTTGGAGACTCCTACACTCCCATGGTTTGTCTATATCTCTTTGTATTTTATTTCATTTTGATCATTGTTGGTTTAGTCCTAGCCCCATCAAAGGACTCACACCTCGGTACCATTGAGGTGTTCTTATTCTATTGTTCCCATTTGTAAAATCCAAAATGACAAATTAGTTTCATGCATAGCATAGTGTGTGCATGAACTATACCCATCCTTTGACATTAGCAATAGTGTCTTACTTGGTTTGGGGAAGTTAATGCATACACAACGGGAGGTAATCTAAATTATCCTCTCCGTCATAACAAAAACCATGCATCATGTAGTGTAGCTTAGTGTAGATTGCATTTAGTATAGAAATCATGCATCATCTTTGCATAATTTCCATCATTTTGGCCATTGAGGACAATGCCCATATTAGTGTGGGGATGGGAATTCTAACATTTAACTCTTATTTAAAAATCCAAAAAAATTGAAAAATTTCAAAAATCATAAAAATTTGAAAAATTGAAAACCCAAAAATATGTTTATTGTATATATTGTGTTTGTTCTATCCTTTGTTCACATTGATCGACTACGCCACATCCGAGACATGAGGATATTGAAGACCGCATGGTATGATCTTTCCAATCTCCTTTTTCCTCTTTATGTTAATGACTATGTGGCTTTATTTTGATTGATGCGGTAAAAACAATGTGAACTTAGGACTTGCATTTAGTTTATATGTCATATTAGTTGGTAGAATCACTTGCATTAGGATGTTTATATTAGTTGCATCATGGCATGTAGTTGCATGTTAGATAAAAAGTTTTGAAAAATGCCTATTTAGGAACTTTGACAAGAGCAACTAAGCCATTATAAATACTTGTTCAACTTAAGACTTTGCCTACTAGAATGGTTGTAAAACACCCTAGATAGTGTCATACTAGTGTGTTTTGACCCATGACCCAAGGCCTAGTCAAGAGTTTGCATGTGAGTCACCTATCCAACCCCGTGATGCGATATGGACTTGGTTAACTTGTCTAGGTGACCTTGATTGACCTTGTGGTAAGGCAACCCAAAAATTTTTCTATCAATAAGCTTGAAGTGCTCATTTCAAACAAATTTTGTCATGTGGAAGTAATGTAATGCCAAGGAAACCTCAAATATTATGAATTGTTGAATGTTGAGAAATTTTAAGTTGTTTTGATGGAGGTTTACCACTTCGATGTGCTTTGGTGTGGGATCCATTGAATTGGGCCCCCATACGGTTGTGAATTCGGCCGCCCAGAGACAGAGTGACTTCACCCCGAAAAGCTATTGTCTAGAGGTTAACCGGTTGCCTAATAAGCGATTGGCGAAAGCAAAGGACACTAGCCCGGAAGGGACAAACCCCATCTTAAATTTTTGAAATGTGAAAGTAAAATGAGGACAATTTTGAAATACTAGTCATATCCACCCATTGTGAATAAAGATTTGAGCATTTCATTCCCAAAAAGCCTTTTGTCAAGCCACTTGGTCGAGCTTGGGACGATCCATGACCTTTACTTTTGTAGAGAATTCGAGACTTGTCACGTCATATGCCACTAGCATCATAGGGATCATCATTCCACCACCATCCGATCGCTCTTGACGAAAGCATTTGGAAATTGAGGACGAAAGTAGTCTAGTTTAACACCATTTGGAGGTGATTTAGTGCCATCCTCTTAGACTTAGTAATTTGTTGAACTAGTATTTGTGAAGGATTACATGCTCTTAAATTTGTTCCTCTTTAGTGCCTCCGCCACTTGATGAGGGAGTGGCTATTGTTTTTGTAGATGCATCCATTATGTGTTCTTGTGTGCTTAATGTTTGGATGTGTCGCCATTTTGGCAAGACCCACCTTGCCTTGCAAGAAGGCATCCTACCTCATGGTTGTCTTGTTGTGAGTTGAAGGGGCGGAGTGAGACCCGCTAATTGTCTCATATCGGCTATATTATTAGGATAGGTTAGTATTGGTCCTAGTCTTTGTCACCTCTTTACTCGGGACGAGCAAAGGTTCGGTTTGGGGATATTTGATGTGACCATAATTGGCGCATATTTAGCCCCCGAATTAGCCTTGTTTCCATGCTTTTTAGTGCTTATTTGGGTCATTTCTTATCTTTAGTTCTTTGTTTTGCATATTCTTTGAGATTTTGATCCCTTGGTAGGAAAGGAGTAAGAATCTTGCATTTTCATGGCAAAGCGAGACTAAATTGATCGAATTCAATGACCAAGCATCAAGGAGAGACAAGATTAGAAGACCTTTGTACATATCATAGTAGAAGAGGAATGTTGAGGAAAGATCCTTGAGTCCCCAAGGAAATCCCCAAGGAATTTATGAAGAAAAGGGAAGAAAAGAAGAAGTTACTATGCTGACTGACAATCCGAGCGGATTGTCAACAATCCGCCGTCCGTCCCCCCGCACAATCCGAGCGCCCCGTGCCTGAATCCGCTCGGATTCCCCCTCAACAATCCGTCCGGATTCCTCAGAATCCGCTCGGATTCCACCGCCCAAATCCGTCCGTCCCGACCTCATTCAGCCCGGATTTCTTCACAGCACGGATTGTCTTCTTCAAGCTACGAAAAGAGAAGCCCTTCTCTCGTAAAATACGGGTCCTCCTTGCTCAACTTAAAAAGTGTAATTACTAGTTTAGCCCTTAGTTAACCCTAATGCATCCTCCCTAATTTTCACTATAAATACCCCATTAGGCTAATTAGAGGAGCATGTTCTTCTTATCAATAATTAGTGTAGTTAATATCAATCAAATCTCTCTTCAATATTGTAATCAAGTATTAATCAAGTTTTAATCCAAGTTTTAGTTCTTTAATCTCTCTTTTGTTCATCCTTTATTTTGGGTAATTGAAGATTATTTGGGTTATTATTGGGAGATTGACAACCTCTCAATCTAGCATTCAAGTACTTCTATTATTCTTGCTTTATTATTGGAATCATTAGTAGGTATAATCTCTTAATCCCTTTTTAATTATTGTTAATTACTTTCATTTATTCATCATGTTTCATATTGTTGATATGATTGACAACCTTGCTAGCATGATCAACATGATAATGAGTGAGTAGTCTCTTAGCTAGGGTTAATGGGTGATTAGGGGAAACCAACATGGGGAATGATTCATGCTTAAATTAATATGCTTTCATGTTTTATTTGCTTGCTTGTTTTGATCTCAACTCATGCACATGTTATATTTGATGAAATGCTAAGCCTATGAATCCTTGCATTTACTATCATCTCCTATCTTTTCAATGAGACTTGTAAGACATAACCCAACTCGAGTCTCATTAGACCATGCATGTTGTTGAGTAGGGAAGATTAAGTCGACTTGTAGGTGTTGTACAATCTAATCGATTCGGCTCCGGGACCCAAACTTTCCTAGGATTGTAAGATATAACCCAACTCAATCCATCACAACAATAATTGCTTGCTTATAATTTGAGGACATGTTTGTATGATCATATCCCATGATTCCCCTATGATCCCATGACACCCTAGTGCCTTTAATCAATTGTTTACACCCCTTTTTATTCATCTTGCTTGTTTATTTTCATTGTTATTCTAGTTTAGTAACCTTCTACATCAACCCAATTTGTGACACCCCTTAGACACCACTAGTTATAATAGAAATCTCATTTCAACTCCCGTCCCTTGGGATCTGACCTTTACTTGCCTCTTTACTAATTGTAGAGTTACTTGTTAAGCTATAAATTGTGTTTTGATTCGACCGTGACCAACGACCACATCTTAATTTGTGAACACTTAGCGGGATCGCATCAAAAACACAACCAAGACCATTCTTTGAAGCGTCGGTATATACCTCAAAGTTCTCACAACCCTCTGGCAAGGCTAGGATAGGAGCTGTGGTCACACGTTCTTTAAAGGTCTGAAACGCCGTCTCACAACTCTCATCCCAAACAAATATGACTTCCTTCCTCATCAAGGATGTCATAGGCCGCGCTATGGTAGAGAAATCTTTCACAAATCTCCTGTAGTAGCCGGCAAGGCCTAAGAAACTCCGAATCTCAGCAACATTCTTCGGCGATTCCCACTTGGTAACGGCCTCAATCTTACTAGGATCCACAAATACCCCCTTCTTAGATATTACATGGCCCAGAAAAGCCACTTCCTCTAACCAGAACTCACACTTGTATAGCTTGGCATAAAGCTGATTTTCTCTCAAGGTCTGCAGGACTATCCTCAAGTGCTCCTCATGCTCTTCCTTAGTCTTTGAATAGACTAAGATATCGTCGATGAAAACAACCACAAACCTATCCAAAAACGGTGTAAACTGGCGCATTGGTCAACCCAAAAGGCATCACCACGTACTCGTAATGACCATATCGAGATCGGAACGCTGTTTTAGGAATATCCTCATCTGCTATCCTCAACTGGTGATACCCCGATCTCAGATCAATCTTGGAAAACACACCTGCTCCACTTAACTGATCAAACAGGTCATCAATCCTCGGCAACGGATACTTGTTCTTCACAGTGACCCGATTGAGCTCTCTGTAATCAATGCACAGTCTCATACTCCCATCTTTCTTCTTTACAAAAAGAACTGGAGCTCCCCACGGTGACACACTAGGCCTGATGTAACCCTTGCCTAGCAACTCATGTATATGCTTTTTCAACTCTGCCAACTCTTTAGGTGCCATACGGTAAGGTGCTTTAGAAATAGGACCCGTTCCCGGCTTAAGCTCCACGCTGAAATCAACATCCCGCTTGGGAGGCAAACTCGGTATCTCCTCCGGAAAAACATCTTCGAACTCTCTCACCACAGATATCTCAGAAGCTGTCGGCGGCTCTACTCGGTGGTCTCTCACATGACAGAGAATCAAAGGACACTTCTTCCTCAAACATGACTTTAAAGTCATCACAGCTATGAACCTACACTTAGACTTTACCACAAACCCTCTATAGGACACCCTAACACCCTTGGGACCCTTTAAAGACACTCTCTTTTGTCGACAATCTATCCTGGCATCATACTTACCTAGCCAATCCATCCCGACAATCACCTCGAACCCATCCATAGGAAACTCTAACAGGTCTACTGGTAAATCTACCCCTCCAACTACCATGGATATTCCCTTATATAACTTGAGACACGACACAGACTCCCCTGAAGGTATGAACACATCATCTTTTACAACCTCAAACTTCCCCAAACCCATAGACACAGCATGACTCTTAGACACAAAAGAATGTGTAGCCCCGGAATCAAACAAAATAAAGGACGGTACATTATGAACAAGAAAGGTACCGGTAACTACATGAGCATCATCCTGTGCTTCCTGCTTGTCCATCATGAAAAGCTTTCCACTATTTTTCCGTCCTCCACCCGAATCAAGCATTAGAGGTACTTGGCTTGGCCGCCGAATCTCGGGTGGTCTTTGTTTTATTCGGCGCCGATAAGATCCACCACCACCTCGGTTGTAACCGCCCGGTTTCCCCGTCCACCCTCGTTGCCCCATGAACCTCCCGGTCGATTACTAGCAAAACTCGAGTTGGCCCCCGAGAAAAGTTCCCTGGCCGAGCCCCGAACCGATCGGGCTTATAGCTCGTGCATTCCGTCTTCGGTGGCCTATACCACCACAGTTGAAGCAAGTAAGGTTGGAGTTGTCACTCATGACCCGACCCCCATTCTTTCCCCGACCACGAGATCCTCCCGAGAAACCAGCTCCACCAGAAAGAGCCTTAGCATGGTTGAAGTTCCCTTTCTTGTTGGTCGGTACGACCGTTGTTTCCACCATCACCTTCCTCTTTCTCGCAGCAGTCCTCTCACCGATCTCTCTTGAGAGATCTACCATTCTCTCAGCTTGACCCGCTCTCGGGTACACTTCCTTGAGGTCGTAGCAACCCCGGTGGCATACGACTCACGATCTTAGCAGATAAACCCCTCTCAAAACGGAGAGCCAAACCTCTCTGTCCTAGCTGCATGTCCTCAACATAACGAGATAACTCCAAGAACCGATGATAGTAGTCAGTGACTGTCATCTCCTCGGTCATGGTGAAGGAATCAAAGTCGGATCTCATCTTGTGTCGGATATGCTCTGGCACAAACTGTTCTCTCATAGCACTCTTCAACCTGGACAAGGAATAGCTCCCTCGGCTTGATAAAAAGCTCTAGCATCTTCCTTAACGTTTTGCCACCAAATCTAGACTTGGCTCTCGGGTAGTACACTACCTGCTCGACGATCATGTCTTCGGGGCACTTAACCATTTCCATGAGAGCTTCAATCTCACGGTGCCACTTTTCGAGTAGCTTTGGTTCACCTACCCCATCATATCTGGGAGGGTTGAAGCGAGCAATGATGATGCTGAGCTGAGTAGCATCCATCGACTTCTCGTTCCCCTTTACCACATTTTTGAGAGCTTCAAGGAGAGCCTCTTGTTGCTCAATCATGCGAGCAACCTCATCAAGAGTCATCTCAGAAGCTTGGATTTGCGCAGGAGTTCTTTTGGGCGGCATTTTGAGCTGATAAGAAATAAGGAAACGTAAGCACAAAAGCCTACGGCTCAAAATATAACGATCTTCCGCCATAAGAACACTCGGCCGAGTATACACCATACTCGGTCGAGTAAAGACTACTCGGTCGAGTATCCCCCAGATACTCGGTCGAGTATCGACTCTAGGAGCAAACGTCAAAAATCCAGAAACAACACTCGGTCGAGTAAAACAACACTCGGCCGAGTAGACACTACTCGGTCGAGTATACTTACATACTCGGTCGAGTTATCACATACAGTAGCGATTGCTACTTTCCATCAAACAACACTCGGCCGAGTGCTTGGTTACTCGGCCGAGTACTCCATACTCGGTCGATTACACCCCGCTCGCTTCCGAGTCACACTATAAACGGGTATACAGAATTAAGTTCCCCTATCATGCTCACTATTCCCGCAGCAAACACATAATATTAAGGACTTAAATGCCATGTTATAATCATATCAGTATACAATTCATATATCAAGAACTTTAATGCCACATTATAATCATATCAGCATATAATTCATGCATATGCTAAATCCAACATGACAAACATTCACAAACCCGTCACATCGACCATTCCTCCCATCACCACACTTACGAACTTCAACACACATACTTTCAACTATCACTTTTTACCAACATGCATCTTCACATACATGTACCTACAAAACCTAACTCTCATCACACTTCCCCATGTTACCGGCTCGAGTTAGTGAGGGCCAATTTGTGACTCCGGGACGTCTCCCGAGTCTTTGCGGTAGCTCCAAACAACTCTCCTCGGGTTCATTTTATTTAGACTCCCTAGGTTCATTAGATTCATTTGTTTTAGGTGCCGGAATCTTCGGCTCTGATACCACTTTGTAACACCCCCTCATACCAAGGTGCCTTACCAGGACCACCCTACCATGAAAGTGTGTTACCATCTCGGTTGCCCGAGGTTAGTACATATCAAAAGCGTCTGAACTGAGCACATTTATTAAAGTACTGTAAAGTGTAAAGTTTACATCAACCAAATCCAAAACTAATCCAAACAAATACAACTGCAATGTCTGACAACTAAAGAAATCAAAGCTAAGACTCGGACGGTGATGCTATGACTGGTGATGACACACTCCCATGATTGTCCCAAGCCCATCACTAGCAATACTTGTCAAGCCTGCTCACCATCCCCGAATGGATCACCGCAGATTCCACAAACAACAACGGGGTCAGTATTACTCAAACAACATAAGACAGACAAACGATGTAATCAACTGATCATCTTCCAATTCTAATCTTTGTCTACATACTGTAACCGACTACACACCAAAGTGTGTAGCCCTGCCATATTACCCATTGCAACAGGTAATTCTCGCCGCCAGTGGGTGACCGCAGCCGATCCCACCTAGTCCAGCTCCTCAATGAGCGACAAACAATCCCTGTCTCTTAATGTGCACATCCCCTCCCGTGGCGGGTTCCACGGAGGGCGAACTAGGGTGTGAAGCCACTCCCGCAAGTGACTCCACCACAATCACAATCATACAACATCACAACCGTCTCAACACCCTCATACCAACATCGTCACAACAATCTCCATACTCCGATGATCAACAGATAACAATAATCACACAACAACATGTCTTAACAATGAACAGTAAACTGAGTAGGGAAACCCTACCTTAGCAACCAACAGTAGAATGCAACACGGACAATAAAAAAGGCTCCTCTACGAAGTCTTCTCCTATACAATAATCATATAACACAATTACACATTGCACAATTCCCATAATCCCATTTCCATATATATATATAGTAACCCCAAAGAGTACAAATAGCACAAAGATAGAACTTACCAACAGTGCAACGAGAACTTATACGCAAGAGTCACGAAGATTACCCACACGACGATGCTACGGAATGATTAAAGGAAAGATTAAGGGATGATTAGGGTGTAATTAGGGTAACGTAGAAATGATAAAGCTTTGAAAATGATGTTTAGAAACTGACGCGGAATATAAAATACCCTAAACATTCCCTAATCAAACCGTCGAAATAACACTCCGCCAGACCGGATACTCGATCGAGTAAGTGTATACTCGGCCGAGTATCCTCTACTCGGTCGAGTATTCACTATACTCGGCCGAGTATTCCTCGGCAGAACCAAAACAACACACGACAACAACACTACTCGGCCGAGTAGGCTCTACTCGGTCGAGTAGTCACCAAAGAAAATCCGTAGTGTTACAATCTCGACCACTACACCATCACTAAACTTAATAAAACACTCTTTTTACTTACTAAAACGGTTTTAAACCGAGTCTTTTCCTACCAAACGAGTTGATACACTTACGTCGGTTTCTCGCCATAACCAAGCATGTAAGTATGAGGGTGTAAAAATCCTTCTTTTATCATGTCTTTACTTCTTTCATGACTATAACATGCTAAATCATGCATAACATGGTCCAAAACATGGGAAGAATGAGCCAAAATCGGACTTTTTGGTTGAGGCAGAGGCTTTTTATGTAGCACCTAGGCTCGCGCCTAAAGTAGCCTGCCCAGCCTCAAGTCCAATCCGTGTTTGGTCTCTTCTTTTCCTCTAATTTTCATTTTCATATTTGTAAACGGTTTTTACCATTTCAAATATTTTCAAACCCTTTTATTTATTTTTTACAAGTTTTTAACCATAAAACATTTTTCACCCTTGGTTCTTAATACCATAACGGTTTAATCCGTGTTTCGGTGATAATATTTGGTTAATTGCATTTAAAAGGTATTTTAAAGCCTTTTATTTCATTTCTTTACATTTTGGAAGGTATTTTAAAGCCTTTCATCATTTCTTTACATTTCCAAAATAAATGTATTAGTCACCAACACAAAGTCATCCTTGGTTCTACATACCATGTCGGATTTTAACCCGAGTACGATGATGAGTATTGACTAATTATATTCAAATGAACTTAAAACAATTAGTTCATAATCATTTTCAAAACTATTCATGTCAAGCTTGTCAAGCCGAACCCGACATCGAATATCATCAAAACAATGATGATTATTCAAGTTTCGTTCTTCAAATCAACACAAATACGACCTAAACGGTCCTTTCAAACCAAAACGGGTCCAAATACCCATTTTCAATACGTCTTTCAATGGTCAGAATGCGTCTTATACCGTTGACTGACCAGCGCCTAAACAGGCCGTTTATTTTCCTATTTTCAAACCAGGGGAGAGCCCATTACATCGCCAACAGGCTCGCGCCTCATCTGGCTGCCTGGTGCAGGTTCTGTTCCCTTTCCAGCATTAGTCTAGGACGATCCCGACTCCGGCTAGCCCGGATATAGGACGGATCAGACGACTAACTTGCTCATTCAAAAACCATATTTGCAAAATGCCTTACTAAGACAAATGGATCGCGTTATGCACCATAAACCTAACTCGGTAAATGAATGTTTAATTTCCGTCTTGCATGCAAATCAATCATTAATCAAACTCGACATCTTATACTTGATACTTGGATTAAATCAACCGACTTAGAAAGCTCTCACATGTTAGGTTTAAATTATTGGATGCGCATTCATGCATTTAAACCGTTTTATCAACTTTTGTATTCAACCAACCAAGATCAATCAGTAGAGGCCGCTACCGCGGGCGGGATTGGGTGTCTGATTAAAGGGCTTCCCAATACGTACCTTCACCTCTTACTCGGAAACTTTGGATAGTGGACGATTGTAACACCCCGAAAACAAGCAGGCAGCTGAACATAGCTCTTTTTATAAATAATAAACAGCAGCGGAATAACAAGGGCGTCACTGCCGTATCCCCCCTTCGGAGAATACAAGGCTTACAATAAAATAAAATAAGAAAACTATTAAAGTTAAAAAAATTAATAATTCTATAACTATACATTTTATACGTTTTATCTTCTAGGTGAAATTCCTCACACTTGACCTTCCCCGATACTTGTACCTGAAAAAGAGTGAGAGTAAGGGAATCAGCCAACCACAGGCTGAGTATGACTTCGGTCACCTCCACCATCCTTACTTACCTCCATTTTAATATTTTAATAATGTCTCACAAGGTTGTGTGATATGTCACATGGGTACAATCGAATCATAAAATAGACATGCATAACCTATCATTTCAATATGGAACATTTCATTTTACTCTTATACTGGTCTACCAATATTAAAAAGAGAGACATTACGGAGCCGAAACTCCTCCGGGCCAAGCCCACCTCCATGTACATAAGATAAGAAATCCGGGTCTGAGACTCATCTCGGCCATTGCCGGATAACATAATTATCATTCATATGGGGCCATACTTCCCCCTCCCCTCATCGTTCATCTGGGGTCATACTTCCCCCTCATCACATCGTTCATATGGGGTCATACTTCCCCCTCCCCCTCCTTCCATATACATAGGACAAAATAATGTCGTCTCAATTCAATAATCGTATCCCAAATGCTATAATTGGCCAATGATGCATTACAACGACAGTACCCTTATAACTTTATAAGACGGTAAATAATATAACATGTGGGCAGTATAACAATCATAAGATGAAATTAACAATAAAACTAATATAACATGTTACTTCTACTATCTTATTTCAAATGTAAACAATTACTTATATCGACGAAGGGTTCCGAAATCATACCTTATTCTTATATACAAAGTAATAGTTGTATCTACAAAGTAGTGAAATATTTCTCCCATTTCTCACTTTTATATGTATTAGAGTAAGACGATATGAAAACTTGTTTCTCGTTGTTTGCTGTTGTAGTGTAAATAAAAACAACCATCACCTTACTATTTATTGTAGTAGGAAACGTAGCCTCCAAGGCCTTTGAAATAGGCTAGCTTAGGTGAATCATTTCCTTCAGTCTTAAGGAATGATTATGGAAAATACACGTACCATTGTGTGACGATCCGCACACTTCGAACCCTTAGATTTATTTATGCTTATGTAATTTCATTTTCCTTGTACATTTGTAGTAAGTATTTTCTTAGTAGTTTTAGAATAGGTTTCCATAAATAGGTATATCGCTATTCTACACTAAACTTGTAAATTCAATGTTTCCTGCTACCAGGACCAAACTATCAAATTTGCCTCTATGAGAGGTGCTAGTCAATGAAAAACCGCTTCTCATCCAAAAGCTTGTTGTTGCTTGTTGCTTGCTTTCAATAATCGTATTGCTTACTTTTATTGCTTTCGTGTGCCGGACTTGATAATCGTGACTAGGATTCCCGACACACTCCGACCCGAGACCCGAGTATCGTGCTAGTGGGCGATCCCTCACTAGTACGAAGATCCTTGTCGCTTGCATCTTGCCTTGAGACGGGCAAGGGTGCGCGCCACGGTCCGGCAAAAGTAGCGGACCGTGACATTTGGTATCAAAGCCCGGTCTTCGGACGGGTTTCTGCACGCCACATTTGTTCATCGAGATCGAGAAAATGGGCGAAACAATCGAGGACCGAGTGGATGCCTTAGAGGACGCAATCGACGTCAAGCTTCCCAAACTCGAGGACATCGTTATGCGGATGGCTGCGAGCCTCGAGGAGTTGAAAAAGACGGTTTGTGACCTTGAGACGAAGGTGGACGGGATGGACACCCGCATCCAAGCGATCAGTGGTGCGATCCCCGACGATCGGGAGGAAGAGATCAATCATCTGCATCGAAAGGTCGAGATGTTAGAGAACACTTGTGCAACGCTCGTGAAAGCGGTGGCCAATGACGGGAAATCTGTGGGGAGCCATAAGGTGAAAGCACCTCCACCTCGTGCCTACGATGGGGCGAGGGATTCGAAAGCGGTCGATAACTTTATCTTCGATATGGAGCAATACTTCCGAGTAAGTGGGCTCGACGAAGACGCGGAAGTTGTCACGGCAAGCATGTATCTAGTCGACGATGCCAAGATGTGGTGGAGGGCTAGGTACAAGGAAATCGATGCGGGCACGATTACGGTGACATCGTGGGCCGACTTTAAGAGGATCTTGAAGGATCACTTCTACCCCAAGAACATGGAGTTTGTTGCTCGGAAGAAGTTGAAGGAAATCAAGCACACCAAATCAATCCGGGAATATGTGAGGGAATTCTCAGCGTGCATGCTCGAGATTACCGAAATGTCCGAGATGGACAGGACATTCGAATTCATTGACGGGTTGAAGAGGTGGGCACAACAGGAGGTCATGAGGCGTAATCCCAAAACTCGTCTTCGGCCATATCAGTGCGGAGCGCCCGCTTTCGACTTTCACGGGGAGCGAGAGGCACCAAGAGTTGTGGCACCAACGGGGAATACTGGTGTGTCACAAAGTGGGTACAATGGACAAAGGCCACAAAACAGCGCCATTTCAGTTGGGAACAGTCGGTTCCGCTCACAAGGAAGTCAAGCCCAATCGGCGAGCACTACAAACTCGCCCTCAAGCTCGTCTTCGAAGGCGGGAAACTCTACTGCTTCCACAACGAAGAGACCGTTCGCGTGTTTTGTGTGCAAGGGTCCTCACAAGATGGCCGATTGTCCGAACAAAGCGGAGTTCAATGCCATGTTCAAGAAGATGCCTAAGGGGGCTCAAGAACGTCTTGATGGGGCGTTGGCTGACTATCACCAAGAGTGTAACGAAGACTCGAGTGATGGGGAAGACCAACCACGGATGGGCTCACTTCAAAGGATCAGCGCGATGGGGAAGTACGAAGATTCCTCCGCCAAGAAATCCAACGGGCTCATGTACGTGGACTTGATGGTGAATGGGAAGCAAGCATGAGCCTTGATCGACTCAGGCGCCTCCCACAACTTTGTTACGAAAGAGGAAGCTGATCGGTTGGGGCTAGTTCTCGGGATGCTAATGTTTGCCTAAAGCGGTCAATGGGAAATTGAGACGCGTCCAAGGAGTGGCTAAGAAGGTCGCGGTCCAAGTGGGTGAGTGGGCAGGGGAGCTCGACTTCACCACCGTTCATTTGGATGACTTCAAGTTAGTACTCGGGATGCGTTCTTTGAAAGCATTGGTAGTATTGAAACCGAGTGACGGATCGATGCTACTAATGGGGTCTATCGTAGTGAAGACGGTAGACAGCGACGAAGACAAGGGGCAGCATCGAATTTCGGCTATGAGGGTGATAACGACGCCGAAAGAAGGAATGCAACCTTGGAGAATGCCTAAAGGTTCGGTGGAGCTGAGGGCGAACAAGACCCAGGCTAACTACGCTGCTAAGTGGCCTGGGGGACGAAAGAAGAGTCTACCTCCTCACCGAGGAGTAGACAATGAGGGCCGAAATGCTCAAAGAAATAGGCCTCGTACCATCAGGGGGCCGCGTCGATATGCTGAATCGACGTCCTGGTTTGCGGGTCAGTCGACCCAAGAGAGAAGGCCTCGTACCATCAGGGGGCCGCGCCGAAATGCTGATTCGACGTCCTGGAGAACTCACTTACCCTTGAATGCAGGTACGGAAGTGGTGATGGACAAGGTGAAGGTGCGATGGAGCAAGCACCTTGAACGATCTCGTAGAATTTCTGCTCGAGGAACGAGGACTTGGACTTTCCAGAATGATCAGAGGCGAGTGATAAACTTGGAGGACATGATGTTCGGGAGTCTCGCCGTCAAAAAAGTGCACTCTATTCTTGAAGGGACGATGAATCCGATCATGGTGTGGACCGAGAAGTATCTACAAGCCGGACTCAAGAGAAAGCCAAACCACAATGCAGCATGGACGACCACAGCTCACCGAGGATGCCTTACTGAAGCGCCGTTCGAGATTTTTGTGTTGCCGAGGGCGGCAACAGATTAGGTGGGGGAGAGTGTGACGATCCGCACACTTCGAACCCTTAGATTTATTTATGCTTATGTAATTTCATTTTCCTTGTACATTTGTAGTAAGTATTTTCTTAGTAGTTTTAGAATAGGTTTCCATAAATAGGTATATCGCTATTCTACACTAAACTTGTAAATTCAATGTTTCCTGCTACCAGGACCAAACTATCAAATTTGCCTCTATGAGAGGTGCTAGTCAATGAAAAACCGCTTCTCATCCAAAAGCTTGTTGTTGCTTGTTGCTTGCTTTCAATAATCGTATTGCTTACTTTTATTGCTTTCGTGTGCCGGACTTGATAATCGTGACTAGGATTCCCGACACACTCCGACCCGAGACCCGAGTATCGTGCTAGTGGGCGATCCCTCACTAGTACGAAGATCCTTGTCGCTTGCATCTTGCCTTGAGACGGGCAAGGGTGCGCGCCACGGTCCGGCAAAAGTAGCGGACCGTGACACATTGCATGAACATGTCATGCTAACTCACGTGACCTAGGCGCATTTGCAATATGCTTCCGTCCGTTTCTCACATACACAAGTTTTTCCGATATTAACTATAATTCCGTATTAGCAGACCATATAAAAATATGTCATCTTTGTCATTTAATAAAATAATATTATTATTTTTTTCCGGGTGTTATATTCTACCCTCCTTAAAATAAGTTTCGTCCCGAAACTTGAAAAATGGAAAATTGAAAAATTAAAAACTTCGTCTTCTCAAAACTTTAAAAAGTTATTAGAATATATCAAAAGTCTTTCAATCATATTTATAAAATGATTAAAAAGCGTATGTCTTATATAATGGAAGGCACGAATTCCCGTCGAAAACAAAAATTCGAGTAATCCAATTCAAAAACAAACTCAGATCATGCGTTAGTTAGCGCTGAACGGTTATTAGATGCCTCTAATATCAAGTCATAACATCTCACCAACCGCATAAAGTTAAAGAAAACAAAAATTAAAATTAAAATTTTCATTTTCAAAATCTTAATAAAGCAATTTTTTTTTGAATATACAATAAAATGCTTTGAAAATACACCAAGGACTAGCTTGAACTAGTTAAATATTTTTTTAATATGTGAAACAATTCAAGTATAAAACATCAAATGGGAACAACAATTTATAATGAAGGAAGACAAATTGTAGAAATCATAAAGGTTAAATGTCCCGAAACTTGACTATCTCACCCCGATAAATATGCCTATATATTATGGGGTACCCTATATTATGAGACTAGCAACTATATGTGATGCAAACACAGAAAAAAAAAAGAATAAAACATCCAAATTATACATCATTAAAGCAATGTACCAATTAATAAACAAGTCACTGAAACAAGTAATCTGAGACACTTTATATCTACCCCACTCTCTATTAGCCGGTTTCTATTTTAGTCTGTTACGAGTTTTATAAACTAGCCCCACGGATCTTTTTCCCGCTAGACGTGTGGCCGAAGGCTCACCACGCGGTTGCAGGGCGGCTCTGATACCAATCTGTAACGCCCCGAAAACAAGCAGGCAGCTAAACATAGCTCTTTTTATAAATAATAAACAGCAGCGGAATAACAAGGGCATCACTGCCGTATCCCCCCTTCGGAGAATACAAGGCTTACAATAAAATAAAATAAAAAAACTATTAAAGTTAAAAAAATTAATAATTCTATAACTATACATTTTATACGTTTTATCTTCTAGGTGAAATTCCTCACACTTGACCTTCCCCGATACTTGTATCTGAAAAAGAGTGAGAGTAACGGAATCAGCCAACCACAGGCTGAGTATGACTTCGGTCACCTCCACCGTCCCTACTTACCTCCATTTTAATATTTTAATAATGTCTCACAAGGTTGTGTGATATGTCACATGGGTACAATCGAATCATAAAATAGACATGCATAACCTATCATTTCAATATGGAACATTTCATTTTACTCTTATACTGGTCTACCAATATTAAAAAGAGAGACATTACGGAGCCGAAACTCCTCCGGGCCAAGCCCACCTCCATGTACATAAGATAAGAAATCCGGGTCTGAGACTCATCTCGGCCATTGCCGGATAACATAATTATCATTCATATGGGGCCATACTTCCCCCTCCCCTCATCGTTCATGTGGGCTCATACTTCCCCCTCATCTCATCGTTCATATGGGGTCATACTTCCCCCTCCCCCTCCTTCCATATACATAGGACAAAATAATGTCGTCTCAATTCAATAATCGTATCCCAAATGCTATAATTGGCCAATGATGCATTATAACGACAGTACCCTTATAACTTTATAAGACGGTAAATAATATAACATGTGGGCAGTATAACAATCATAAGATGAAATTAACAATAAAACTAATATAACATGTTACTTTTACTATCTTATTTCAAATGTAAACAATTACTTATATCGACGAAGGGTTCCGAAATCATACCTTATTCTTATATACAAAGTAATAGTTGTATCTACAAAGTAGTGAAACATTTCTCCCATTTCTCACTTTTATATGTATTAGAGTAAGACGATATGAAAACTTGTTTCTCGTTGTTTGCTGTTGTAGTGTAAATAAAAACAACCATCACCTTACTATTTATAGTAGTAGGAAACGTAGCCTCCAAGGCCTTTGAAATAGGCTAGCTTAGGTGAATCATTTCCTTCAGTCTTAAGGAATGATTATGGAAAATACACGTAGCATTGCATGAACATGTCATGCTAACTCACGTGACCTAGGCGCATTTGCAATATGCTTCCGTCCGTTTCTCACATACACAAGTTTTTCCGATATTAACTATAATTCCGTATTAGCGGACCATATAAAAATATGTCATCTTTGTCATTTAATAAAATAATATTATTATTTTTTTCCGGGTGTTATATTCTACCCTCCTTAAAATAAGTTTCGTCCCGAAACTTGAAAAATGGAAAATTGAAAAATTAAAAACTTCGTCTTCTCAAAACTTTAAAAAGTTATTAGAATATATCAAAAGTCTTTCAATCATATTTATAAAATAATTAAAAAGCGTATGTCTTATATAATGGAAGGCACGAATTCCCGTCGAAAACAAAAATTCGAGTAATCCAATTCAAAAACAAACTCAGATCATGCGTTGGTTAGCGCTGAACGGTTATTAGATGCCTCTAATATCAAGTCATAACATCTCACCAACCGCATAAAGTTAAAGAAAACAAAAATTAAAATTAAAATTTTCATTTTCAAAATCTTAATAAAGCAATTTTTTTTGAATATACAATAAAATGCTTTGAAAATACACCAAGGACTAGCTTGAACTAGTTAAATATTTTTTTAATATGTGAAACAATTCAAGTATAAAACATCAAATGGGAACAACAATTTATAATGAAGGAAGACAAATAGTAGAAATCATAAAGGTTAAATGTCCCGAAACTTGACTATCTCACCCCGATAAATATGCCTATATATTATGGGGTATCTTATATTATGAGACTAGCAACTATATGTGATGCAAACACAGAAAAAAAAAAAAAGAATAAAACATCCAAATTATACATCATTAAAGCAATGTACCAATTAATAAACAAGTCACTTAAACAAGTAATCTGAGACACTTTATATCTACCCCACTCTCTATTAGTTGGTTTCTATTTTAGTCTGTTACGAGTTTTATAAACTAGCCCCACAGATCTTTTTCCCGTTAGACGTGCGGCCGAAGGCTCACCACGCTGTTGCAGGGCGGCTCTGATACCAATCTGTAACGCCCCGAAAACAAGCAGGCAGCTGAACATAGCTCTTTTTATAAATAATAAACAAAAGCGGAATAACAAGGGCGTCACTGCCGTATCCCCCCTTCGGAGAATACAAGGCTTACAATAAAATAAAATAAAAAAAACTATTAAAGTGAAAAAAAGTAATAATTCTATAACTATACATTTTATACGTTTTATCTTCTAGGTGAAATTCCTCACACTTGACCTTCCCCGATACTTGTACCTGAAAAAGAGTGAGAGTAACGGAATCAGCCAACCACAGGCTGAGTATGACTTCGGTCACCTCCACCGTCCCTACTTACCTCCATTTTAATATTTTAATAATGTCTCACAAGGTTGTGTGATATGTCACATGGGTACAATCGAATCATAAAATAGACATGCATAACCTATCATTTCAATATGGAACATTTCATTTTACTCTTATACTGGTCTACCAATATTAAAAAGAGAGACATTACCGAGCCGAAACTCCTCCGGGCCAAGCCCACCTCCATGTACATAAGATAAGAAATCCGGGTCTGAGACTCATCTCGGCCATTGCCGGATAACATAATTATCATTCATATGGGGCCATACTTCCCCCTCCCCTCATCGTTCATGTGGGGTCATACTTCCCCCTCATCTCATCGTTCATATGGGGGCATACTTCCCCCTCCCCCTCCTTCCATATACATAGGACAAAATAATGTCGTCTCAATTCAATAATCGTATCCCAAATGCTATAATTGGCCAATGATGCATTATAACGACAATACCCTTATAACTTTATAAGACGGTAAATAATACAACATGTGGGCAGTATAACAATCATAAGATGAAATTAACAATAAAACTAATATAACATGTTACTTCTACTATCTTATTTCAAATGTAAACAATTACTTATATCGACGAAGGATTCCGAAATCATACCTTATTCTTATATACAAAGTAATAGTTGTATCTACAAAGCAGTGAAACATTTCTCCCATTTCTCACTTTTATATGTATTAGAGTAAGACGATATGAAAACTTGTTTCTCGTTGTTTGCTGTTGTAGTGTAAATAAAAACAACCATCACCTTACTATTTATAGTAGTAGGAAACGTAGCCTCCAAGGCCTTTGAAATAGGCTAGCTTAGGTGAATCATTTCCTTCAGTCTTAAGGAATGATTATGGAAAATACACGTAGCATTGCATGAACATGTCATGCTAACTCACGTGACCTAGGCGCATTTGCAATATGCTTCCGTCCGTTTCTCACATACACAAGTTTTTCCGATATTAACTATAATTTCGTATTAGCGGACCATATAAAAATATGTCATATTTGTCATTTAATAAAATAATATTATTATTTTTTTCCGGGTGTTATATTCTACCCTCCTTAAAATAAGTTTCGTCCCGAAACTTGAAAAATGGAAAATTGAAAAATTAAAAACTTCGTATTCTCAAAACTTTAAAAAGTTTTTAGAATATATCAAAAGTTTTTCAATCATATTTATAAAATGATTAAAAAGCGTATGTCTTATATAGTGGAAGGCACGAATTATCGTCGAAAACAAAAATTCGAGTAATCCAATTCAAAAACAAACTCAGATCATGCGTTAGTTAGCGCTGAACGGTTATTAGATGCCTCTAATATCAAGTCATAACATCTCACCAACCGCATAAAGTTAAAGAAAACAAAAATTAAAATTAAAATTTTCATTTTCAAAATCTTAATAAAGCAATTGTTTTTTTGAATATACAATAAAATGCTTTGAAAATACACCAAGGACTAGCTTGAACTAGTTAAATATTTTTTTAATATGTGAAACAATTCAAGTATAAAACATCAAATGGGAACAACAATTTATAATGAAGGAAGACAAATAGTAGAAATCATAAAGGTTAAATGTCCCGAAATTTGACTATCTCACCCCGATAAATATGCCTATATATTATGGGGTACCCTATATTATGAGACTAGCAACTATATGTGATGCAAACACAGAAAAAAAAAAAGAATAAAACATCCAAATTATACATCATTAAAGCAATGTACCAATTAATAAACAAGTCACTTAAACAAGTAATCTGAGACACTTTATATCTACCCCACTCTCTATTAGTCGGTTTCTATTTTAGTCTGTTACGAGTTTTATAAACTAGCCCCACGGATCTTTTTCCCGCTAAACGTGCGGCCGAAGGCTCACCACGCGATTGCAGGGTGGCTCTGATACCAATCTGTAACGCCCCGAAAACAAGCAGGCAGCTAAACATAGCTCTTTTTATAAATAAAAAACAGCAGCGGAATAACAAGGGCGTCACTGCCGTATCCCCCCTTCGGAAAATACAAGGCTTACAATAAAATAAAATAAAAAAAACTATTAAAGTTAAAAAAATTAATAATTCTATAACTATACATTTTATACGTTTTATCTTCTAGGTGAAATTCCTCACACTTGACCTTCCCCGATACTTGTACCTGAAAAAGAGTGAGAGTAACGGAATCAGCCAACCACAGGCTGAGTATGACTTCGGTCACCTCCACCGTCCCTACTTACCTCCATTTTAATATTTTAATAATGTCTCACAAGGTTGTGTGATATGTCACATGGGTACAATCGAATCATAAAATAGACATGCATAACCTATCATTTCAATATGGAACATTTCATTTTACTCTTATACTGGTCTACCAATATTAAAAAGAGAGACATTACCGAGCCGAAACTCCTCCGGGCCAAGCCCACCTCCATGTACATAAGATAAGAAATCCGGGTCTGAGACTCATCTCGGCCATTGCCGGATAACATAATTATCATTCATATGGGGCCATACTTCCCCCTCCCCTCATCGTTCATGTGGGGTCATACTTCCCCCTCATCTCATCGTTCATATGGGGGCATACTTCCCCCTCCCCCTCCTTCCATATACATAGGACAAAATAATGTCGTCTCAATTCAATAATCGTATCCCAAATGCTATAATTGGCCAATGATGCATTATAACGACAATACCCTTATAACTTTATAAGACGGTAAATAATACAACATGTGGGCAGTATAACAATCATAAGATGAAATTAACAATAAAACTAATATAACATGTTACTTCTACTATCTTATTTCAAATGTAAACAATTACTTATATCGACGAAGGATTCCGAAATCATACCTTATTCTTATATACAAAGTAATAGTTGTATCTACAAAGCAGTGAAACATTTCTCCCATTTCTCACTTTTATATGTATTAGAGTAAGACGATATGAAAACTTGTTTCTCGTTGTTTGCTGTTGTAGTGTAAATAAAAACAACCATCACCTTACTATTTATAGTAGTAGGAAACGTAGCCTCCAAGGCCTTTGAAATAGGCTAGCTTAGGTGAATCATTTCCTTCAGTCTTAAGGAATGATTATGGAAAATACACGTAGCATTGCATGAACATGTCATGCTAACTCACGTGACCTAGGCGCATTTGCAATATGCTTCCGTCCGTTTCTCACATACACAAGTTTTTCCGATATTAACTATAATTTCGTATTAGCGGACCATATAAAAATATGTCATATTTGTCATTTAATAAAATAATATTATTATTTTTTTCCGGGTGTTATATTCTACCCTCCTTAAAATAAGTTTCGTCCCGAAACTTGAAAAATGGAAAATTGAAAAATTAAAAACTTCGTCTTCTCAAAACTTTAAAAAGTTTTTAGAATATATCAATAGTTTTTCAATCATATTTATAAAATGATTAAAAAGCGTATGTCTTATATAGTGGAAGGCACGAATTATCGTCGAAAACAAAAATTCGAGTAATCCAATTCAAAAACAAACTCAGATCATGCGTTAGTTAGCGCTGAACGGTTATTAGATGCCTCTAATATCAAGTCATAACATCTCACCAACCGCATAAAGTTAAAGAACACAAAAATTAAAATTAAAATTTTCATTTTCAAAATCTTAATAAAGCAATTGTTTTTTTGAATATACAATAAAATGCTTTGAAAATACACCAAGGACTAGCTTGAACTAGTTAAATATTTTTTTAATATGTGAAACAATTCAAGTATAAAACATCAAATGGGAACAACAATTTATAATGAAGGAAGACAAATAGTAGAAATCATAAAGGTTAAATGTCCCGAAATTTGACTATCTCACCCCGATAAATATGCCTATATATTATGGGGTACCCTATATTATGAGACTAGCAACTATATGTGATGCAAACACAGAAAAAAAAAAAGAATAAAACATCCAAATTATACATCATTAAAGCAATGTACCAATTAATAAACAAGTCACTTAAACAAGTAATCTGAGACACTTTATATCTACCCCACTCTCTATTAGTCGGTTTCTATTTTAGTCTGTTACGAGTTTTATAAACTAGCCCCACGGATCTTTTTCCCGCTAAACGTGCGGCCGAAGGCTCACCACGCGATTACAGGGTGGCTCTGATACCAATCTGTAACGCCCCGAAAACAAGCAGGCAGCTAAACATAGCTCTTTTTATAAATAAAAAACAGCAGCGGAATAACAAGGGCGTCACTGCCGTATCCCCCCTTCGGAAAATACAAGGCTTACAATAAAATAAAATAAAAAAAACTATTAAAGTTAAAAAAATTAATAATTCTATAACTATACATTTTATACGTTTTATCTTCTAGGTGAAATTCCTCACACTTGACCTTCCCCGATACTTGTACCTGAAAAAGAGTGAGAGTAACGGAATCGACCAACCACAAAGTGAGTATGACTTGGTCACCTCCACCGTCCCTACTTACCTCCATTTTAATATTTTAATAATGTCTCACAAGGTTGTGTGATATGTCACATGGGTACAATCGAATCATAAAATAGACATGCATAACCTATCATTTCAATATGGAACATTTCATTTTACTCTTATACTGGTCTACCAATATTAAAAAGAGAGACATTACCGAGCCGAAACTCCTCCGGGCCAAGCCCACCTCCATGTACATAAAATAAGAAATCCGGGTCTGAGACTCATCTCGGCCATTGCCGGATAACATAATTATCATTCATATGGGGCCATACTTCCCCCTCCCCTCATCGTTCATGTGGGGTCATACTTCCCCCTCATCTCATCGTTCATATGGGGTCATACTTCCCTCTCCCCCTCCTTCCATATACATAGGACAAAATAATGTCGTCTCAATTCAATAATCGTATCCCAAATGCTATAATTGGCCAATGATGCATTATAACGACAATACCCTTATAACTTTATAAGACGGTAAATAATACAACATGTGGGCAGTATAACAATCATAAGATGAAATTAACAATAAAACTAATATAACATGTTACTTCTACTATCTTATTTCAAATGTAAACAATTACTTATATCGACGAAGGATTCCGAAATCATACCTTATTCTTATATACAAAGTAATAGTTGTATCTACAAAGCAGTGAAACATTTCTCCCATTTCTCACTTTTATATGTATTAGAGTAAGACGATATGAAAACTTGTTTCTCGTTGTTTGCTGTTGTAGTGTAAATAAAAACAACCATCACCTTACTATTTATAGTAGTAGGAAACGTAGCCTCCAAGGCCTTTGAAATAGGCTAGCTTAGGTGAATCATTTCCTTCAGTCTTAAGGAATGATTATGGAAAATACACGTAGCATTGCATGAACATGTCATGCTAACTCACGTGACCTAGGCGCATTTGCAATATGCTTCCGTCCGTTTCTCACATACACAAGTTTTTCCGATATTAACTATAATTTCGTATTAGCGGACCATATAAAAATATGTCATATTTGTCATTTAATAAAATAATATTATTATTTTTTTCCGGGTGTTATATTCTACCCTCCTTAAAATAAGTTTCGTCCCGAAACTTGAAAAATGGAAAATTGAAAAATTAAAAACTTCGTCTTCTCAAAACTTTAAAAAGTTTTTAGAATATATCAAAAGTTTTTCAATCATATTTATAAAATGATTAAAAAGCGTATGTCTTATATAGTGGAAGGCACGAATTATCGTCGAAAACAAAAATTCGAGTAATCCAATTCAAAAACAAACTCAGATCATGCGTTAGTTAGCGCTGAACGGTTATTAGATGCCTCTAATATCAAGTCATAACATCTCACCAACCGCATAAAGTTAAAGAAAACAAAAATTAAAATTAAAATTTTCATTTTCAAAATCTTAATAAAGCAATTGTTTTTTTGAATATACAATAAAATGCTTTGAAAATACACCAAGGACTAGCTTGAACTAGTTAAATATTTTTTTAATATGTGAAACAATTCAAGTATAAAACATCAAATGGGAACAACAATTTATAATGAAGGAAGACAAATAGTAGAAATCATAAAGGTTAAATGTCCCGAAATTTGACTATCTCACCCCGATAAATATGCCTATATATTATGGGGTACCCTATATTATGAGACTAGCAACTATATGTGATGCAAACACAGAAAAAAAAAAAGAATAAAACATCCAAATTATACATCATTAAAGCAATGTACCAATTAATAAACAAGTCACTTAAACAAGTAATCTGAGACACTTTATATCTACCCCACTCTCTATTAGTCGGTTTCTATTTTAGTCTGTTACGAGTTTTATAAACTAGCCCCACGGATCTTTTTCCCGCTAAACGTGCGGCCGAAGGCTCACCACGCGATTGCAGGGTGGCTCTGATACCAATCTGTAACGCCCCGAAAACAAGCAGGCAGCTAAACATAGCTCTTTTTATAAATAAAAAACGGCGGAATAACAAGGCGTCCGCCGTATCCCCCTTCGGAAAATACAAGGCTTACAATAAAATAAAATAAAAAAAACTATTAAAGTTAAAAAAATTAATAATTCTATAACTATACATTTTATACGTTTTATCTTCTAGGTGAAATTCCTCACACTTGACCTTCCCGATACTTGTACCGAAAAAGAGTGAGAGTAACGGAATCACCAACCACAGTGAGTATGACTTCGGTCACCTCCACCGTCCCTACTTACCTCCATTTTAATATTTTAATAATGTCTCACAAGGTTGTGTGATATGTCACATGGGTACAATCGAATCATAAAATAGACATGCATAACCTATCATTTCAATATGGAACATTTCATTTTACTCTTATCTTTGGTCTACCAATATTAAAAAGAGAGACATTACCGAGCCGAAACTCCTCCGGGCCAAGCCCACCTCCATGTACATAAGATAAGAAATCCGGTTCGAGACTCATCTCGGCCATTGCCGGATAACATAATTATCATTCATATGGGGCCATACTTCCCCCTCCCCTCATCGTTCATGTGGGGTCATACTTCCCCCTCATCTCATCGTTCATATGGGGTCATACTTCCCTCTCCCCCTCCTTCCATATACATAGGACAAAATAATGTCGTCTCAATTCAATAATCGTATCCCAAATGCTATAATTGGCCAATGATGCATTATAACGACAGTACCCTTATAACTTTATAAGACGGTAAATAATATAACATGTGGGCAGTATAACAATCATAAGATGAAATTAACAATAAAACTAATATAACATGTTACTTCTACTATCTTATTTCAAATGTAAACAATTACTTATATCGACGAAGGGTTCCGAAATCATACCTTATTCTTATATACAAAGTAATAGTTGTATCTACAAAGTAGTGAAACATTTCTCCCATTTCTCACTTTTATATGTATTAGAGTAAGACGATATGAAAACTTGTTTCTCGTTGTTTGCTGTTGTAGTGTAAATAAAAACAACCATCACCTTACTATTTATAGTAGTAGGAAACGTAGCCTCCAAGGCCTTTGAAATAGGCTAGCTTAGGTGAATCATTTCCTTCAGTCTTAAGGAATTATTATGGAAAATACACGTAGCATTGCATGAACATGTCATGCTAACTCACGTGACCTAGGCGCATTTGCAATATGCTTCCGTCCGTTTCTCACATACACAAGTTTTTCCGATATTAACTATAATTCCGTATTAGCGGACCATATAAAAATATGTCATCTTTGTCATTTAATAAAATAATATTATTATTTTTTTCCGGGTGTTATATTCTACCCTCCTTAAAATAAGTTTCGTTCCGAAACTTGAAAAATGGAAAATTGAAAAATTAAAAACTTCTTCTTCTCAAAACTTTAAAAAGTTATTAGAATATATCAAAAGTCTTTCAATCATATTTATAAAATGATTAAAAAGCGTATGTCTTATATAATGGAAGGCACGAATTCCCGTCGAAAACAAAAATTCGACTAATCCAATTCAAAAACAAACTCAGATCATGCGTTAGTTAGCGCTGAACGGTTATTAGATGCCTCTAATATCAAGTCATAACATCTCACCAACCGCATAAAGTTAAAGAAAACAAAAATTAAAATTAAAATTTTCATTTTCAAAATCTTAATAAAGAAATTTTTTTTTTTGAATATACAATAAAATGCTTTGAAAATACACCAAGGACTAGCTTGAACTAGTTAAATATTTTTTTAATATGTGAAACAATTCAAGTATAAAACATCAAATGGGAACAACAATTTATAATGAAGGAAGACAAATTATAGAAATCATAAAGGTTAAATGTCCCGAAACTTGACTATCTCACCCCGATAAATATGCCTATATATTATGGGGTACCCTATATTATGAGACTAGCAACTATATGTGATGCAAACACAGAAAAAAAAAAAAGAATAAAACATCCAAATTATACATCATTAAAGCAATGTACCAATTAATAAACAAGTCACTTAAACAAGTAATCTGAGACACTTTATATCTACTCCACTCTCTATTAGCCGGTTTCTATTTTAGTCTGTTACGAGTTTTATAAACTAGCCCCACGGATCTCTTTCCCGCTAGACGTGTGGCCGAAGGCTCACCACGCGGTTGCAGGGCGGCTCTGATACCAATCTGTAACGCCCCGAAAACAAGCAGGCAGCTAAACATAGCTCTTTTTATAAATAATAAACAGCAGCGGAATAACAAGGGCGTCACTGCCGTATCCCCTCTTCGGAGAATACAAGGCTTACAATAAAATAAAATAAAAAAACTATTAAAGTTAAAAAAATTAATAATTCTATAACTATACATTTTATACGTTTTATCTTCTAGGTGAAATTCCTCACACTTGACCTTCCCCGATACTTGTACCTGAAAAAGAGTGAGAGTAACGGAATCAGCCAACCACAGGCTGAGTATGACTTCGGTCACCTCCACCGTCCCTACTTACCTCCATTTTAATATTTTAATAATGTCTCACAAGGTTGTGTGATATGTCACATGGGTACAATCGAATCATAAAATAGACAAGCATAACCTATCATTTCAATATGGAACATTTCATTTTACTCTTATACTGGTCTACCAATATTAAAAAGAGAGACATTACGGAGCCGAAACTCCTCCGGGCCAAGCCCACCTCCATGTACATAAGATAAGAAATCCGGGTCTAAGACTCATCTCGGCCATTGCCGGATAACATAATTATCATTCATATGGGGCCATACTTCCCTCTCCTCTCATCGTTCATGTGGGGTCATACTTCCCCCTCATCTCATCGTTCATATGGGGTCATACTTCCCCCTCCCCCTCCTTCCATATACATAGGACAAAATAATGTCGTCTCAATTCAATAATCGTATCCCAAATGCTATAATTGGCCAATGATGCATTATAACGACAGTACCCTTATAACTTTATAAGACGGTAAATAATATAACATGTGGGCAGTATAACAATCATAAGATGAAATTAACAATAAAACTAATATAACATGTTACTTCTACTATCTTATTTCAAATGTAAACAATTACTTATATCGACGAAGGGTTCCGAAATCATACCTTATTCTTATATACAAAGTAATAGTTGTATCTACAAAGTAGTGAAACATTTCTCCCATTTCTCACTTTTATATGTATTAGAGTAAGACGATATGAAAACTTGTTTCTCGTTGTTTGCTGTTGTAGTGTAAATAAAAACAACCATCACCTTACTATTTATAGTAGTAGGAAACGTAGCCTCCAAGGCCTTTGAAATAGGCTAGCTTAGGTGAATCATTTCCTTCAGTCTTAAGGAATGATTATGGAAAATACACGTAGCATTGCATGAACATGTCATGCTAACTCACGTGACCTAGGCGCATTTGCAATATGCTTCCGTCCGTTTCTCACATACACAAGTTTTTCCGATATTAACTATAATTCCGTATTAGCGGACCATATAAAAATATGTCATCTTTGTCATTTAATAAAATAATATTATTATTTTTTTCCGGGTGTTATAACGACCTTATCCAGGGCGTACGAGAGTCATTCTAGAGATAGGATGCTAAAGAGGGACGATTCCTTATCTTTAGCACCTAGGTCAAACACTGCTTTGTGCTTCATTTGACCGAGGTATAAAGTGGATTCGAACGGGTTCCAAGCATCCCACAAATGCTTGGTGACGACTCCGAACATCTCTAATCATTTCAAGACCCTTACCGAGACGAAACCGACCGATCTAAAACGATCCGGTCGAAAGCATTTTTACGCCGCTGAGCGTGGCTTTCAAAAGACCGCTGCCATTGTCTACTGATCGGCTGGGCATACGTAGGTGGGCGCACGTCCACAGATTGGCGACTCCGCTGGGGAGAACTAGGACACTTGTGTCTTTGTGATCCCTAGATGATGAGACTCGAACGAGGTCTTGGTTGGAATGCATTAATTGATATTACGGTCACGGTCGGTTTCCTTGTCCGGACCCACAACCTAACCATTTTCGACCAATTGGCTTGTCTTGTCGGCGTGAGTTTTCTCATCCCCGCGTTTCGAATCCCGATTGAGTCAAGCATACCATTGACGTTACACATTTCTGTTTTGTCAAAGAGCTTTCATCACTTTCGAGCACGAGGCTAGGGCACCCTCCTTACACATTTTGTTTGGATTGGTATCTCTCACACAAATCGGGGTTTGATTGCTTGGTGTGTAACCCACCCTTTTAAGCCAAAACCCGTGTCAGCATTATATATAATATAATGAACTGTGAGTGCTTATGTGCTACTTCATCATAAGTCCTTCCGTGTCATTTTTCAAACTTTCAAAAAACACCTTTTTGCGCCGTTATAATGGCCGTTTCAAACCTCGGTCTTTTGCCGACCGTTGCTTTTCAACACGCCTTTCTAGGCCGTCATAATGACGATTTTCAAACCCGGTTTTTATAACCATTTCCACACGCCTTTATAGGCCGTCATAATGACGATTTTCAAACCCATTTTTTATAACCATTTTCAACACGCCTTTGTAGGCCGTCATAATGACGATTTTCAAACTCGGTTTTTACAACCATTTCAAATCACCTTTGTTACGCCGTTATAATCGCCGCATCTAGACACGGATTTTAACCCGTTTCGCGCCGACAATGGCTCTTTCAAAACCCGAGAAAAGCACACACCCTTTTCTCGAGACACTCTCGAGGACCATACACCATCCCCGAGATCTCTTCAAACATTTCAAAACCCGATTTTCAAAACATACAATTTTGAATTTCAAAAACCGTCTTGGGAAACAGTACATTGTTTTCCGAGCCGACTCATACTCAAAACCGTCTTTTGCAAACAAACTTAAGACAACCATTTCAACTGACCGACTTGCAGAGATCTCTATCTTCGAAAGCCGTCCCCAAAGCGACAAATGAATCTTTTTGAAAATTTCTATTTTCGAAAACTTGAGTCCACCATTCCAATTCCGCCTCGTGTCTATCAAGTCGAAGCAAACGTACTTATGGGTCTTTACTTATGAGTCGTCTCACCACGAAACCCGTCCAATGGCGTCACGCCGCTACGTTGGACTCGTGTCAAAAGTTCGGTCAACACCGTCACGTCATAAATCGAGTCAGCACCGAGGTACCACACACGGTCACCCTCGTCTTGTTGAGTCTGATCTTTGTCTCGTCCTTCGTGTTTTCTGCGTTCAGTCTTTGAACCGTGTCGGATTGAGTTGTAACGTGAGCCGTCTTTCTGCCTCAGAACCATGGCCCCGTCGTCAACTTCGTCCATCAATGACAACAACAATGATAACAACAGAGAGGTCACAACTGCTCAGCTAGCCAGCCTACTCACTCCTCTTAAGGTCACTCTGGATCATGTCGAGACCCGTATCGACACCCTGGAAAACAAGGAAGTAGGAGAACACAACACTCCGCCTTTGACTGAAACTGAGAAAAGGCTCAAGCTCTTGGAAGAACAACTCCTAGCCCGGGGTAATAATATCCATCTTGAGAACAACCGAAGGTTTGAACCTGTTGGGGATCAACTAACCGACAACTTTACCTTGACCGATGCGCGCAAATTCAAGGGAGTGGAGGACCCGCTCAATCATATTCGAGCCTTCAAAGACTACATGGCCATAAAAGGGGTCAAACAGGAACTTTTCACCCGGATCTTTCCATCATCCTTGGAACCGATCCCTCACCAATGGCACTACTCCCTTGACCCGAAGAACCTTACTACCTGGGATGAGGTCGCAGTTGAATTTGCTAAGCAATATGCCGACAATGTCAAAATCCAAGCCAATACCCGTATTCTTGAGATCCTAACCCAGAATGACAAGGAGGGATTCACCGAGTTCTTAACCCGTTGGAGGAGGGTAAGCACTCAGTTGGTCAGCAAGCCGAGTGAGTCAACCTTGGTGGAAAAATTTGTCAACAATATCCGCCCAGTATATGCCAACTTACTGAGGTACCAAAACATTAAGACCTTCCAGGATCTGAAAATCCTTGGGACACGTATTGAAGATGATCTCCGTAAAGGTGTCCTAGCCAAAACCACCGGTAGAGGCTACCGGGGATCCACATCAACTGGATCTCGCCCTTATGGCCAGACGAACAAGATTGATGAGGTCAACCTCCTTGAACCAACCGCCAAGAAGGCTGAGCGCCACCAAAGAGTGTTCACCAATATAGGGTCAACTTATGCAAGCGCCCTGCAGAGGCTCATGGACCAAGGGAAACTACAACCAATCGGACCCACCCCGGATCCGTCTGATGCTAAGAAATCCCGCTTCTGGAACCCTAATGCCTACTGTCAATACCACCAAGGGAAAGGACATGACATAGAAACCTGCTTCAAACTCAAACACATTATCCAGGACATGATTGAGAAAGGAGAATTGCCTTTGCCTCCACCAACTAAGCCAAACAACAAAACCAACCCTTTGGTAATCCACGCCATATCCGATGACAAGCCGACCTTGTACTGCTCACACCTCATCCTGCCAATTGATAACCAGGTGAATGCCCTGGAGAAGTATGCCTCGGACGGGGTATTTGTGTTCAGTGTCGCGACAATGCTCGCCATGTTCCA
This sequence comes from Silene latifolia, assembly GCF_048544455.1. NCBI lineage: Eukaryota > Viridiplantae > Streptophyta > Magnoliopsida > Caryophyllales > Caryophyllaceae > Silene > Silene latifolia. The sequence goes on along the minus strand of NC_133534.1, from coordinate 171,791,032 downwards.
ACAGGTCGAGGAGGCCATAGCTAGTCTCTCCGAAAGGATAACTCGACTTGACGATGCTTACCACCGTCTTATTTTCAATCCTCCAACACCACGCCCAAGGGAAGGTCCCCCCAAACACCCAAAACTACCCTCACCCGGATGGATTGCTCCCGCGACCATTCTGGCATGCACCTTACAATAATCACCCTCACAATAATCACCCCCACAATAATCAACCTCACAAAAACTACCCTCACAAAAATGTCCCTCACAAAAACTGCCCACCGAGGAATACCCCTCCAAGGTGCCTTCGAGATCCCGAAATCAATGGCATTTGGAGAGATGATGTTGAAGATGTCTATATTGTCCCAAGGAAAGTGGAACAGGCGAAAGAGATTGGTCATCTTACCCGGTCCGGACGCCCCTATCAAAACCCGAACAATTCAACGGTCGCTCCAACAACGAATGGCCAAGTTGTCCCGGACATGGACACTCAACCCAAGGCTCCCGAGAATTTGATCCTTAAACAACTACAGAAAGCAAAAGCCGAAATCTCAATTTGGCAACTGATTGCTAACTCCTTCGAGCATCGCCAAGCTCTACTACAAGCCTTGGGAAAACTGACTGTTCCCTCTACCTCCTCCCCGGAAGAAGTGGTGGCACACATGACAAGGGATGTCCCTGATTTGAGTAACCCAGTCATCTTCTCTGACGAAGATATCCCTCCCTTCGGAGCCAACTACAACCTGGCCCTGTACATCACCGTACAATGCCTCAAAAATAATGTGCCTATGGTCCTTGTGGATGACGGATCCGCGGTGAATGTCATTCCCCTCAAAACGGCTCATAAAATGGGTATTAAGGAAGCTGATTTGGTCCCAACCAATCAAGGAGTACGCGCTTATGATGACACTCGTCGTAAGGTCGCAGAGCTTATCAATCTAATCGTCGCAACCGGACCACTGGAAACACAAACCAGTTTTCAGGTAGTCGACATTGACGCCTCCTTTAATATGCTTCTGGGACGTCCCTGGATTCACGCCGTCAAGGCAGTTACTTCAACTCTCCACCAGAAAATCAGAGTCCCCTTCAACGGGAAAACGATCACGATTCCCGCTTCCCCGATCAAAGCCGTCATGAGAAAGGGAATAGCCTCCCAAGCCATCGAGGAGGACGATAATGAAATGTGGGGATTCCAAGCCGTGAATGCCATAACCGATGAATCAACACCCCTTGATTGTGACCCGTTCGCCAACCTCACAGTCAACCACATTCTGATGCACCAGGGTTACTTCCCGGGTTTACCCCTCAATCCACTGAAGGATACCTTACCTCCCCTGAAACAAGCTAAGGTCCCCAACATCCCCTTCGGACTGGGCTATGAACCTACCGATGAAGATATCCAGGAGATGAACCTCTTAGTTCGGAAGCGCAAGAAGCACAGAGTTATCCTCCGTCCCTATCATTTGACCCTCAATGGATACTTTGTCCCCGAGGGAGAGTCCGAGCTCTACCATGGCTTTCCGGAGCCGATCTATGACTCTATGGCCAAGGTCAAGTACCCGGGTGTGGAAGTCTTCCAGGACTGCTACTTCATCCCCGACAACACCGAAGCTGCATCAACCGAGTCTAAGTCGTCCTCATGCCTCGACGGACAAGCTGTCACTCTCCTCTTAGGAGAAGATAACATCAGGCACCTCGACTATAAGGACATCATCAACATCGCTCTAAAGGACAACCAATTTGACTCAACCGCCTTGATCTCCGACACTGACCCAGAGAAAGGTACACAGGGCTGGAGAAAAACCGTCAAGTGGACCGATCGCCAAGGCCGCATTCTCAAGATCACCACAGGAGAAAGCCCTATGTTCAAAGAGGGAAGTGAAAAAGAATCTGAGTCTGAGTCGGAGTTAGAGTCTGTCATAGCTCCTAACACTCCTAATGTCCCAGTTAAGGTCCCCTTCCCGCTGTTTTATCACAAACTCGTGGCTGATTCAGAGGCTGAGTCTACTAGGGTCACCCCCACTCCCATGAAAGGTGACAACCTGGAGCCTGTTCCAGGGGCCACCTCCTCTTATCTGTCGCCTCTGACTGACCATGAGATGTCTGTCCTCTCGGAGCTTTTAGCTCGTGTCAACTCAATGAACGCTAATTTTGCTTATGACTCGTCTTAATTTAACTACAATGCAATTCTGAATGACTATGAGGAATTTGACTTGAGTGACTACCCACCTCACCTAGCCAAAGAACTTGACAAATGAGAAACCAGAACCCCCATCATTGAGGAGACCGAACCTATTAACGTAGGAACCGACAACACACCTTAAGAACTTAGGATAGGGACAACCCTTGACCCCTCGGAAAGACAACAGTTCATTAACCTCCTCCTTGAATTCAAGGACGTGTTCGCCTGGTCCTACAAAGATAGGCCTGGGATTGACAGAGAAATTGCAGAGCACCGGATACCCATTAAGCCCGGAGCTAAACCCGTGAAGCAAAAGCTGCGTCGGATGCGTCCTGAATGGGCCCTGAAAATCAAGGAAGAAGTGGATAAACAGTTCAAGGCTAGTTTCATCAAAGTGTCTGAGTACTCCGACTGGGTGGACAACATTGTTCCTGTACCAAAGAAGGACGGAAGAATTCGGGTTTGCGTCGACTTCAGGGATCTGAACAAGGCGAGTCCAAAGGACGACTTCCCTTTGCCACATGTTGACATTCTGGTGGACAATACCGCCGAGCATGCCCTCCTATAATTCATGGACGGGTATGATGGGTACAACCAGATCAAAATGGCTGAGGAGGACATGCACAAGACTGCATTCACTATACATTGGGGTACATATTGCTACACGGTCATGCCCTTCGGCCTCATCAATGCCGGGGCTACCTATCAAAGAATCGCTACCACTCTCCTACATGATATGATGCATAAGGAGGTGGAGGTATATGTCGAGGATATGATTGTCAAATCACGAGAATGGGATGGCCACATCAGCGCCCTTCGGAAATTCTTCGCTCGTCTGCGAAAGTATAACATGAGACTAAATCCTTAGAAATGTGCATTCGGGGTCACCTCCGGAAAACTCTTTGGAGATGTTGTCAGCAAAAGAGGCATTGAGATTGATCCAACCAAAATCAAAGCCCTTTAATAAATGTCACGGCCTAAGAACGAGATGGAGATTCGGGGATTTCTCGGTCAGGTTCAATACATCAGCCGCTTCATTACCAAGCTCACCATGATCTGTGAACCAATATTCAAGAAACTTCGCGCCTCCGATCACACCGATTGGGATGACGATTGTCAAAAGGCCTTCGATAGGATAAAGGAAATTCTATCCAAACCTCCTGTCCTCATGCCACCTCAACCGGGGATCCCTCTATCCCTATACCTGACTGTTACCGATACAGCCATGGGAGCAATGCTAGCACAAACAGTCGAGGGCGAAGAACGAGTCATCTACTACATCAGCAAAAAGTTCATTGAGTACGAAACAAGGTACACCCAACTGGAGAAGACATGCCTTTCTCTAGTATGGTCAACAAAGAAGCTGCAACATTACATCCTCAGCTACACGGTCCACATCTACTCCAAGATGGACCCGGTCAAATACATCTTCGAAAAACCCGTACTAAATGGAAGGCTGTCTAGGTGGACACTCATGCTGTCCGAGTTTGATCTCAAATTTGTACCCCTCAAGGTTATTGATGTGAACATTATTTGCGCACATTTAGTCCCCTAATTGAGCCTATTTTGCATACTATTATAACATTCTATGGCCATTTTATCCGTCAAAACCTTCCTATTTGCTTTTCTATCGCATTTCATATGTTTTGTAGAAAAGGAGATAATAAGGCAGAAATTCCCGTCTTTCGTGCATAATTGGAAGCTTATTGATGATATTAGATGGACTAGTATGAAGAGGAAGCAAGGACTAAAGACCAATCCCGCAAGAATAAAAATGGAAATGAGCAAAAAGGGGAAGAAAAGAAGAAGAACCACGGCTGAAGAACAATCCGAGCGGATTGTCTCAGATCCGCCCGTCTCCACTAAACAATCCGAGCGTCCTGCTCTCTAATCCGCTCGGATTGCCCCACTAGAATCCGTCCGGATTCCCATGAATCCGCTCGGATTCCTTGACCAGAATCCGTCCGTCCCGACCCCAATTCGCACGGATTCCTTCACAGCATGATTTCGTCTTCTCCAAGCTTCAAAGAAAGACTCCCTTCCTTCAAGAAATACCGGAGTCTCCTTGCTCAACTTAAAAAGTGTAATTACTAGTTTAGCCCTTAGTTAACCCTAATTGCACCCACCTAATTTCCACTATAAATACCCCATCTTTGTAATTAATCAAGGGGAGATCTCTTTAAGCTAGAAAAGTCCTTCTTTAGATTAGATTAGGAGTAGATTAGAATAGATTACTCTTTAATCATTCCATAAATTACACATTAATCTCTCTTAATTATTGTTCAAGTTTATCACTCAAGTTTATTATTGGGTAATTGAAGATTATTGGGTTATTATTGGGAGATTGACAACCTTCCATCAATCATCAATTTCTTCTATTATTCTTTGCATTATTATTTTGGAATCTCCATAGGTATAACTCTCTTAATCCTTGTTTTAATTATTGTTAATCTTTCTTACTTGTTCATCATGTTTTACCTTGTTAATATGATTGACAACCTTGTTAGCATGTTAAACTTGATAATGAGTGAGTAGTCTCTTGCTAGGATTAGTGGGTAATTAGGGGAAACCAACATGGGATTGATTCATGCTTAATCTAATGTGTTTTCATAATCAAATTGCTTGCTTGTTGTGATGTCAACTTTATGCACATGTTATGTTTGATGAAATGCTAAGCCTATGAATCCTTGCATTTTTACCATCTCTTATCTTTTCAACTTGACTTGTAATATATAAACCAACTCGAGTCTTGTTAGACCATGCATAGAAGTTGAATAGGAGGAAAGTAAGTCGACTTGTAGGTGTTGTACAATCTAATCGATTCGGCTCCGGGACCCAACTCTTCCTATGAACCGTAAGATATAACCCAACTCGGTTCCTCCACAACATTAATTGCTTGCAACTTTGTAAACATGTTTGTATGATCAACACCATGAATCCCCCATGACCCCATGATATCCTAGCACTTTTAATCATTTGTTTACATCCTTCCTTTTATTGCTTGTTTTACCTTATTGCTTGCACTAGTCTAGACACAACTACAAACCCAACCAAATTGTGACACTAGCATAAATTGAGATAGATAGACTTAGAACCCAAAGCACACCGTCCCATGGATCGACCTCGACTTACCGCTAACTAGTTGTTTGTTGAGTATTATAAATTGTGTTTGATTGGATGACCCGACGACATCGTCCACATCAAAATGGCGCCGTTGCCGGGGATGGTGCTATGTGATTAAGTTCTTACTTGTTTGTCTATTTTAATTGTGCTTTCACCTTGAGGAACTTGTTCCTCAAGGATTGTTCTTACCACTTTCGTGTAGTTTCCGTGCTTGTAGTTGTCCCCTTGTCTTAGTTATGATGACTCAAGACATGTGTTGTGGAGTATGTGGTGGATCTTTTGAGTATGACTATGGGTATGGGGTGTTTGAGAAGCAAGTCAACACAAACCTACCTTACCATTTGTACAATGAAAATTCTAACCACTACCCCAATTTTTCCCACCAAAATTACCACACCCAATATCAACAACAACCACCCACTCAATACCCATTTCACAATGAACTTCAATTGCCACAATACAACCATTTCCACACCCACCCACAACAAAGAAATGAACCCATTCAAAACATGATCCTCCAAATGATGGGGGACCAACAAAACTTCTTCAAACAAATGCTAGAAGAGAGCCGAAAAGAAGAAGATGTTCTTAAAAACATCGCCATCCAAAGAAAGGAATTGGGGATTCAAATTGCCCAATTAAAAGAATTCCAAGCAACCCCTCACCACCGTTCTTTGGATATTGAGCATAAATGCGAGTTTGAAGTGGTGACCTTTGACATGGAAGATGAAAAGTGGGAAGAGCCAAGTTCCTTGAGCTCTTGTGACTATGAGAGTGTTGTGTTTAATGAGGAAGACATGAGGTTGAGCAAACCAAATGTTCTTAGCCTTTGTGAGTATGAGGGTGTGTCCTTTGATGTGAACATTGAGGTGTTGGAAAAAGAGCTAAAAGAAGCCCCCATTCGTGGTTTACGTGAAGATAGCAACAATGATGATGAACCTAGAGGAGAGATTCACAATATCACCTTGCTTGAGGAGCCTATCCTTGAGACATTTGAGATACCTTATCACGAAGAAGAACGTCCTTCCTTTATCCTTCATGAAGACCACTTGGCACCTACCATGGAGCCAATGATCATTGAAGAGGATATGTTAGATCTTCTTCAAAAAGCCAAAGTGTCTTACAAGAGTTATTTGGTGAAAAAGCTCAAAGAGAAAATTGCTCGTGAGGCTACTTGTGAAAATTTGGCACCCATAATCTCAACTCCTATGGTATCCGATCATCAAAGTCATGAAGACTCTCCTTCCACCTTGGAAGGATTGAAGAATCAAAATGCTATCATCATCACCAAAATGGAAGAAGAAGTTGGTAAGTGGAAGTCCACGGATGAAAATGAACCACACTTCACGCCCGATCTTAACAAGACTCATGAATGTGTTTACTTGAAACATTGGGAAAGCTCTAACGCTAAGGAGGAGACAAGAGAAAGAGCATTTTACAAGCCTCCTTGGCCAAATTTCATCTTCAAGTGGAGCAACCCATACTTATGCTTATTTGGAGCTTGCTCACAAGCTTTTGATCTTCTACTAAGAGCCTTAAGCTCTATGGATAAGAACTTCTACAAATTGAACTAGTTTGGTGGAGTCCTACCTCAAACCACCATTTGTAAGATATTTCTTGAACCTCTTTATTTTGTATAATATTGTACATTTTATTTTTGCATTTAATTTCTTGCATGAGAGAGAGAAGAGAGAGAGAGTCATCTTACATGATTTATGAGCAAATTTCAGAAAAAGATAAGGAAAAAGGAGAAAATCAGTGAAAAGGGGTTTATCATTTCACGAAAGAAGAAAGAAGAAAGAGAAGGAAGCAGAGACGCTCGGATCCAAGCAAATCCCCCCGTCCAGGCCCACGGGAGAGAAAAAAGCTGAAACTGAGGAAGAATCCGAGCGGATTCAAGGAAATCCGCCCGTCCCAGACAATCCGTCCGTCCTCTTCACGGGACGCCCGTCCCGTATGACGTCCAGAAGCGAGATTTTATTATGTGCCAAAATCCGTGCGGATTATCAAGAATCCGCCCGTCCTGATCAAGACGTCCGTCCCGTACAAAATCCGCCCGTCTTGTCCCTGCTTCTCAACCGACAGATTTCTCTGTTCTAGAATCCGTGCGGATTCTACAGAAGACGCCCGTCTTCCCTATCAAGAATCCGTCCGTCCCGTCTGCAATCCGCTCGGATTGTACTGTTCACGCGAGAAAAACGGGTCAGGTCCAACCCTATCCGTTCGGATTCCCTTCTTCTTCTATATAAACAACCCCCCTTCTCCCTCATTTCCTCATCTTATCAAACCCTAAAACACTCTCTTCAATCCTCAAAAATCACCTTCATATCCTCAAAATCACCCACATCACCCCATCACCAACATGAGTTCCAAGGGAAAGGCCAAGAAATTGTTTGATTCGATCGGAAAGAAGCGCAAGGGATCATCCTCTTCAACACCACGAGATGTGATAATGAGGGGAGGTATTGAACAACTCAACAACTTCCAAGAAGTGATCTTCATATCCGACGACCAACGCGAAAATTTCGTCGAGCTTCTAGGTAAGAAATACGAACCTACTCAATTTGTTGACACTAGGGTGTTGGAAATCCTTAAGATAAGGTACCCTACCGAGGCGTTCTTCAATGGCCTTGGCATTGGGGACCTTTTCCATGCTCATGAAGAGACTTACCTTAGTCTCACCCTTGAGTTCTTGAGTAGCCTTCGCATTGTGGCGGATGCCCGCAACAATTTAGGCATGGAGTTTAGGTTATGCAACCGAGACCATGTTCTTTCTCTTGAGGAATTTGCCTATGTTTTCGGTCTTCAAATACCCACCGCCTATACCGACAAGCCCGATAATTTTCATGTGGATTTTCTTTGGAAAGCTATCTCCGGGAGGAACTTTACCCATATAAAGCGTTGCTATACATTTGCTATTCAACACCCGGTGATTCGATTCACCGAACGCTTTGTAGCCGGATGTATCAATGGGAGGTACGAGCAAGATCGGTGTACTCTCATCGACTTAACTTTTCTTGAGTCTCATTTGAATGTTCGAGCGGTGAGGCGTTATAACTTCAATACGCCACTTGAGATACTCAATAGGTTCAATGACTTTGCTCAAGGGACATCTCAACTTAAAACCTTCGTGATGGGAGGTCTAATTACAATGTTGGCTAAACACCTTTGCCCCGGGTTCAATGCCCGAGGAACCTATATTCCTCTTGAAGGGAGGACTTTGATTGATGAGCACACCATCTTCTATAGTCACCGATGGTGCAACTACACTCAAGATGAGAGTGTGGAATGGTACACCAAGGGTTGCACTTCGATGATCCTTGAAGGATGGAAGATACCGGGCATCGAACCACGATTGAGTCCATACTCACCTCCACCAAGCTACCTCCTTGATATCCAAATTCTTGATAATCCCCCTCAAAGGGAAGAGCCACGCCGTCAACCACCTCATGGAGGGCCGGGCGTACAAATGCGCCCACCTTCCTATGTCCCTATCCCACCTTACCCTATTCCGCATACCCCTTTTCAACCGGCAATCCCCAACACCCCGGGTATTAATGATTTGATGGCACTCATGAATAGAGTGGACCTTGGGGTGCACAAAGGGAGGGAAGACAACTACCTAGCCCTCTACCCCCAATACTATAACATGGCTCAACAAGGGTATATTGACCCCGATGGTCCTAAACCCTCTTGGGCACAACCGGAGTTCTTGTTCCCAAACTATGGGAACCAAGCTTGGGGTCGCGGCGATGGAGGGCATTCTAGCCAAGGTGGAGGGTACTCGGGTCAAGAAGGAGCTTTTGACCAAGGAGGATATTGGGGCCAAGCACCCGGACATGATCAAGCCGGAAGCTCTCATGGTTATGGCTACGACCAAGATGAGGATGACGAGTGAAAAAGGCCTACTTCACCACTTCCATTTGAATGATACCCATCTCTCCCTTTCTCTTTTGCATTTACATTACATTTAGTGTAGCTTTGCATGCATTTGTATTATATTTCATATTGCATTTACATTAGTTAGTTTATATAGTATAGTTGCATTGTAATATGATTCATATAGATAGTTGCATATAGATTAGAATTCATGCATAGTTACTAATGGCCAAACCTATTCATTTCTACACTAGAGATAGTGTTTAAATCGGTTTGGGGAGGTTTGATCATAAGTGACCATAGTTTACTAGAAATCATGCATCATATACTATAGTTTAGATTGCATTCATTTGTTATATATGTCATATAGAATTGCATTTAGTTAGAGCATGCATTCATTCATATCATTGCATTGCATTTGTACTTCAATTTCCATAAAATCAAAAATTCAAAAAACATGTATTTCTCTTTTATTCCTACTCCTACATGTACATTGAGGACAATGTCCAAAATAAAGTGGGGGATGGGAATTTATATTCCAAAAAATGCATAAAAATTGAAAAATTTCGAAAAATCCCAAAAATATGTTCTTTAATTTCATGTAATCAAAAACCATAAAAATTGAAAAATTGAAAAATCCAAAAACATGTTCATTTCCTTTGTAGTGTAGTCTTGTATATATATTGTTTTGTATATATTGTGTTTGTTCTATCCTTGTTCTTATTGATCGACTACGCCACATCCGAGACATGGGGATATTGAAGACCGCATGGTATGATCTTTCCAATCTCCTTTTTCCTCTTTATGTTAATGACTATGTGGCTTTATTTTGATTGATGCGGTATAACAATGTGAATTTAGGACTTGCATTTAGTTTATTTGGCATATTAGTTGGTAGAATCATTTGCATTAAGATGTATAAATGTTAGTTGCATCATGGCATGTAGTTTGCATGGTTAGAAAAATTTTGTGAAACCGTCTATTTGGGAAGCTTGACAAGTGTATATAGGCCCTAGTAGATGCCCTTTGTTCTTAAGACTTTGCTTGTTAGAATGCTTGTAAAACACCCTAGGATGTGTCATGCTAGTATCCTTTGACCCATGGATTAAGGCCTAGTCAAGAGTACCTTGTGGTGTGATAACTCCTTGGCTACCGTTTATTCCAAGGTGACCCTTGAAACCATGCATCCATCCATCCATCCATCATCCATGTTCTACCATATTTTTGTCAACAAAAGGGAATGGGCACAAAAAGAAATCAATTTGAGTTCAATGAAATGAAAAGTGAAAGAAAGTTTGCAAAAATGCATCAAAAGAAAAAAAGGGAGCAAAAATAGACTCCTAAAGCTTCAAATACAAGGCACCCTCGTTACTAATTGGGGTGACTTTGAAAATGTTCAAAAGAAAATGCAAAAAGTTGTCAAGTGTTGAAATGCCAAAAATCAAAAAGAAATGGCAAAGAAAGTGTTCTCAAATGTCAAATGCCACAAGAAATTGGGGGGAAAAACAAAAACAAAAGCAAACTCCCAAAAGTGAAACTCAAATTCTATCGATCCCTTTATCCATCGTATCCATTTTTGTGCATGGTAGAGAGGGGACGACCCTTCTTCTTGTCTAGGCAAGAGGGGGAATTCCGCGATCCTCCAGTGTTTCTAACACCATAGGGAGTCTACTCTTGACAAAAGCATTTAACGATTGAGGACAAAGGTACCCTAGCTTGGCACATTTTGGAGGTGATTTATTGGTATCCTTCTAGGCTTAGTAGTTTGAACAAATTGCATCTATGAAGGATTGTGTACCCTTGAATTGCTTCCCTTGTAGATAATTTCCGCCACTTAGATGAGGAAAGTGGCTATTCTTTTGTAGATGCATCCATTACTTGGTTTTGTGTGCTTTAATGATTGGATGTGTCGCCATTTTGGCAAGACCCACCTTGCCTTGCAAGAAGGCATCCTACCTCATGGTTGTCTTATTGTGAGTTGAAGGGGGGGAGTGAGACCCGCTAATTGTCTCATATCGGCTATGTTAGTAGGATAGTTTAAATAAAGGTCTAGTTTTAGTCACCTCTTTACTCGGGACGAGTAAAGGTTCGGTTTGGGGATATTTGATGTGAACATTATTTGCGCACATTTAGTCCCCTAATTGAGCCTATTTTGCATACTATTATAACATTCTATGGCCATTTTATCTGTCAAAACCTTCCTATTTGCTTTTCTATCGCATTTCATATGTTTTGTAGAAAAGGAGATAATAAGGCGGAAATTCCCGTCTTTCGTGCATAAGTGGAAGCTTATTGATGATATTAGATGGACTAGTATGAAGAGGAAGCAAGGACTAAAGACCAATCCCGCAAGAATAAAAATGGAAATGAGCAAAAAGGGGAAGAAAAGAAGAAGAACCACGGCTGAAGAACAATCCGAGCGGATTGTCTCAGATCCGCCCGTCTCCACTAAACAATCCGAGCGTCCTGCTCTCTAATCCGCTCGGATTGCCCCACTAGAATCCGTCCGGATTCCCATGAATCCGCTCGGATTCCTTGACCAGAATCCGTCCGTCCCGACCCCAATTCACACGGATTCCTTCACAGCATGATTTCGTCTTCTCCAAGCTTCAAAGAAAGACTCCCTTCCTTCAAGAAATACCGGAGTCTCCTTGCTCAACTTAAAAAGTGTAATTACTAGTTTAGCCCTTAGTTAACCCTAATTGCACCCACCTAATTTCCACTATAAATACCCCATCTTTGTAATTAATCAAGGGGAGATCTCTTTAAGCTAGAAAAGTCCTTCTTTAGATTAGATTAGGAGTAGATTAGAATAGATTACTCTTTAATCAATCCATAAATTACACATTAATCTCTCTTAATTATTGTTCAAGTTTATCACTCAAGTTTATTATTGGGTAATTGAAGATTATTGGGTTATTATTGGGAGATTGACAACCTTCCATCAATCATCAATTTCTTCTATTATTCTTTGCATTATTATTTTGGAATCTCCATAGGTATAACTCTCTTAATCCTTGTTTTAATTATTGTTAATCTTTCTTACTTGTTCATCATGTTTTACCTTGTTAATATGATTGACAACCTTGTTAGCATGTTAAACTTGATAATGAGTGAGTAGTCTCTTGCTAGGATTAGTGGGTAATTAGGGGAAACCAACATGGGATTGATTCATGCTTAATCTAATGTGTTTTCATAATCAAATTGCTTGCTTGTTGTGATGTCAACTTTATGCACATGTTATGTTTGATGAAATGCTAAGCCTATGAATCCTTGCATTTTTACCATCTCTTATCTTTTCAACTTGACTTGTAAGATATAAACCAACTCGAGTCTTGTTAGACCATGCATAGAAGTTGAATAGGAGGAAAGTAAGTCGACTTATAGGTGTTGTACAATCTAATCGATTCGGCTCCGGGACCCAACTCTTCCTATGAACCGTAAGATATAACCCAACTCGGTTCCTCCACAACATTAATTGCTTGCAACTTTGTAAACATGTTTGTATGATCAACACCATGAATCCCCCATGACCCCATGATATCCTAGCACTTTTAATCATTTGTTTACATCCTTCCTTTTATTGCTTGTTTTACCTTATTGCTTGCACTAGTCTAGACACAACTACAAACCCAACCAAATTGTGACACTAGCATAAATTGAGATAGATAGACTTAGAACCCAAAGCACACCGTCCCATGGATCGACCTCGACTTACCGCTAACTAGTTGTTTGTTGAGTATTATAAATTGTGTTTGATTGGATGACCCGACGACATCGTCCACATCAGTTATTAAGGGAAGAGCAGTCGCCGATTTCCTAGCAGAGAATCCCGTCAACGAGGATCCAACGACCGACACATGGTCACTTCCTGACGAAGACATCCTTTGTGCTGACTCCGACGCATGGGACCTATACTTCGATGGTGCATCTAATATAAGAGGCTTCAGGGTAGGAATCCTTCTAATATCACCAGAGAGAGAACATGTTCCGATCTCGGTCAAACTAGACTTCGCCGTCACCAATAATGCCGCTGAATATGAAGCATGCCTCGTTGGCCTACAAGCAGCCATCACACTTGGCATCAAGAGACCGAGGGTCCACGGAGATTCCTCACTCATCATCAATCAGGTGTCCGGATCATGGAAAATCCGAAGTGACAGCTTAGCTCCCTACCGAGCGAAGATCAATCAAGAGGCCGAGTTCTTCGACCGAGTCGACTACTTCTACTTGCCACGAGAGGAAAATCAATTGCTGACGCCCTGGCAAAACTTGCCGCGTTCGTCAACATACCTGACGACATGACATCGATGCCCCTATGTGTCGAGAAAAGGAGCGAGCCAGCTCACATTTGTGCCATCAACAACGACGAGGAAAAACATGTCGAACCCTGGTACCAAGCCATCCTCAACTACAAAACCAAAAATGAATTCCCTCCTAACTCTGATAAAAAAGGATAAAGAGCCATCCGTTTACTTGCATCACAATTCGTGATGAACCAAAATCAACTATATAAAAGAACACCCCAAGGGATTCTCCTCCTTTGCATTGACCATCATAAAGCCAAAAAAGTCATGGGAGAGGTCCACGACGGAGAATGTGGCCCTCACATGAGCGCAATGATGCTTACCAGAAAGATCATGCGGTTAGGCTACTACTGGACCACCATGGAAGCCGATTGCCGTGACTACGTCAAACATTGCCACAATTGCCAAATCTTCGCCAACATATAACACATACCACCATCCCTTTTATACACCATGACATCACCCTGGCCTTTCTCAACCTGGGGCATCGACATCATCGGGAAAGTTAACCCGATAGGCACTAAGGGGCATTGCTTCGTCCTCGTCGCCATCGACTATTTTACTAAATGGGTAGAAGCGCAGTCATATGTAGTCTTGACCGCCAAAAAAGTGGCCAAGTTCATCCAAAACAACATCATCTGCTGATATGGGGTACCCCATGAAATCATCAGCGACCAAGGCTCTCACTTCCGGGCGGAAACTCAGGCCTTGCTGGATAAATACAAGATTAAACGACATCGATCAGCCCCCTACCGTCCCCAAACCAACGGAGCGGTGGAGGCAGCTAACAAAACTCTTGTCACCATTATCAAGAAAATGCAAGACAACTACCGCGATTGGCCGAGCAAACTCTCATTCGCACTCTGGGGATACCGAACCTCGATTCGAACACCGACAGGCGCCACACCCTTCTACCTAGCATACGGTATGAAAGTGATTCAACCGGTAGAGTTAGAGGTCCTTTCTCTACGCATCCTACTGGAGAGTCAGGTCCCTCAGGCGGAATGGACCCGTCGAAGGTACGAGCAACTCACTCTTCTATACGAGAGGCGGCTCAACGCCTTGCACAACGTCCAGCTATACCAACGACGTATACAACGGGCATTCAACAAGAAGGTTAAACCCAGGAATATCCGAGAAGGCGACTTGGTCCTCAAGTCGGTTCGAGCACCGTTACCTGTCGATTCGAGAGGAAAATTCAAACCCAACTGGGCCAGGCCATACCTGGTCAAGAAAATACTTTCGGGGGGCGCAGTGAGACTGAGTGACCTAGACGGAGAGGATTTTCAAACCCGACCAACCTGGACCAACTTAAGAAATACTACCCTTAAACCATAGCAACAAACGATCCAACCTTAGCTTTACATCTAGCGACCACCTTAACCCTTTTCAAGTCAAGTTCCTCAGCGCGTTCTGATTTGAAATTGCATGTTTTATCGAGTCTAAATTGCGGCACTTTACCCGTTTCGAATGTCCTTTGATCTGTCAAAGGCAACATCCATTTGCACTAAAACAAAAAAAACCCTGAACTACGAGCATGGCTTGATTTCACCTTTTCAGGTGGATACATAGGCAGTCCCTCTTATACATGAGGGATACAACCACAAAACCCAAATAAATTTACAAAATATTTTGAACTACGATCATGGTTTGATTTCACCTCTTCAGATGAATATGTAGGCAGTCCTTTCTTACACAAGAAGGATACAACCATGCCCATAATAATTAAAAAAAACCCCACATACAAAAAAACATCCCCATCAAAAAGGGGGGGAACATTCCCTTTCCTCACAAAAAATACAAAAAATGAGCCTTTCTCTCTTCCTACAAAAATCCCACTTTCCCAATTGCAAATGTTTAGGACGATTCAAACCGAATCGCCTTTACAAAATGGATGAAAGAAACAAGTGTTCACAATTTTTGACACGAGCAATCCTCTTATTTAATTAATAATGGGAGGGATTACAAATTCAACAACAAATAAAGCTCGACGAGTCTACAACTTGTCAAAACTAAGGTGTCCACTAAAGCACCTCACATAATAAAACTAGCATAAAACACACAAAGCATAGCTAGTACAACATAATAAAAAACTCACAACACTAATACAACATAATAATAAAGTGGGTAATGGAGGTCTTCACTCTTCCATTCTACCCTTGCCTTTTCCCTCGGGGTACATCTTCCCCTTGTTTATCTTGTTGGCCCGCCTAGCATGGATTTTCTCTTCGGAACGGATCCTTAACGGATCTACAACGACAACGGCCTCCGGTCTATTGCAAGATCCCATGTTCGGCCCGAAACGAGTCCATGCACGGCCCGCTACATTTTTGGGACCCGAATTTCTCCTCTTTGGTGGCCTTATCACATCCGGGCTAGCTCCATCAACATAGTCCTTAAAGAAGGCACGGTTGGCCTTGCCAACCTCTCGATACTTGAAGTCGACAACCTTGTCCTTACGGTATTTGGACCTCTCTTCCAAGGACGAAGCTCTTGACCATTTGACATAAGCGGGAGTCACCCATGTCGTGGCAACGGGGTTTGGTACCTCCCAAAGCGGCCGAGTGGCCCACCATCTTTCGAAGACCTCCACAAGCTCGGAGTTCCGGAAAACATTCTCTTGAATAAGGGTATCTTGAGTGGGCACCTTTTATAGATGCCCCATTTGCCTCATGAGCCTTTCGGGATAGATGAAGGAAGCAACCATCAAACCCACCATCATCAAAGAACGAGAACTCGCACCCGAAGCGGGCAACCCCGTGAAGGACCTCACGTGCCACCATGGCACCACCCAACGGATATGAGGACTACCCTCCTACGCTAATCTCGCGGCCCAATAAGCCTCGGTGGAAGCAAAACTATTCGAGTACAATTTCTTCCTCATGGTAAGGTGACGGAAGGAATAAGAAAAAGAATCAACCGGAGGCTCTACATACCTTATCCTCTCCAATAGCCACACTTTGACGATCCTTGGGGATCCAAACGAGGGAACTTCTCCACAAGAGCCCTTCTTGTCCAAAGCTTGGATGATCTCGCCAAGTACCAACTATGATAGATCTCTACCATGCTCCATTTGCTCAACCACATGCACGAGGGTCATGCTACCATAGCATTTTGGCCCCTCCTTCTTCAAAGCATCAACAAAGAGGTATACATGGACAAGGCAAAAAGCAAGAGCCCTTCTCCTAGCCACCTCCGAAACATTGGCATCTAATCAGTTTGAAAAGATGTTGATAAGAGCCAACATATCCACACCATGTGGAGCAAGAAGGAACTTGACTTGACCTGTCGACAAGTACAACATTGAACGGAATTTCTCCTTGTAGCACAACCGAGTCGGAGGAAGCACCGGAACACAACCCGGCCACCCACCAAGGGCTCCAACATCTTCGGCAAGAGGACAAATTTCACCTTTCTGGAAAACGAAAACATGGTGTTTTGAATCCCAAAACCGAGAGCATGCTTCGAGATATGAGAATTGTACCTTGACTTGACGGAGCACCAACAATTGACCAACTCCCATGCAAATGAGTTGATACTTTTCGGGAGGCGACAAATCCCGGCACCATTGTCGCAACGCATTCTCAAAGACATCCATGAAATTTTTTTGTGGAAAAGGAAGAAGAGGTTTTGTAGAGATGATTATGTGTTTCCGATGATGAAACAATGAAGCACAAACATAACTATTTATACAGAAACAATCAGCGCGTTTTTCAGAAAAAAGGGAGAGTTGGCTTCTATCGCCCAATAGCTCGCGCCTCTTTAGGCCTATTCCCAAGATTCTCGCCTTGAATTGTCCCTTTCAAGTTGTGTTTTCTCCTGACACCTCAAACCTCCCGCCGGAATGCTCGCGCCTCTTCGGGATGGTCCAGGACATTTTGTGTTTCCTCACACTCATATTTACTTATTTCCGCGTTTTACGAAATCCGACACGGTTCCCATGACGCAGCTTTAAACATACGGATTTTTTTCTTTCTTTTTTTTAAGGGGGGAAAGGCTAGTCGCCCCAACCCACGACGAATCGTTTCCATGTCTTTGCACGTTTGCGGACAAAGGCTCGCCAGCTGTGGTAAGGAAATGTACCCGAGGAATCTTCGGGATCTGTCCTTGAGTATCTGCGGACAAAGGCTCACCAGCCATGACAAGGAAATGTACCCGAGGCATTTTCGGGATCTGTCCTTGAGTAACTGCGGACAAAGGCTCGCCAGCCATGACAAAGAAATGTACCCGAGGCATCTTCGGGATCTGTCCTTGAGTGTTTGCGGACAAAGACTCGCCAGCCATGATAAGGAAATGTACCCGAGGCATCTTCGGGATCTGTCCTTGAATGTTCGCGGACAAAGACTCGCCAGCCACGACAAGGAAATGTACCCGAGGCATCTTCGGGATCTGTCCTTGAATGTTCGCGGACAAAGGCTCGCCAACCACGATAAGGAAATGTACCCGAGGCATCTTCGGGATCTGTCCTTGGATGGTTGCGGACAAAGGCTCGCCAGCCATGAGGCGGACGATTAATGGACCGTGGGAATAGCCGCGTCAAATGGGCTTGTTTTGGAAGTAGCGAACTCATGATGCCGCTGTGGAAAGAGCGAAGTCAAATTTTCACTATTACTGTTTTTGAAATGAGCGGGTTCCACGAGGAAGCCCCCTGCTGGTATTTGAAGGAATAATGAATTTGGAATCTTCACCATTCGTCGTTCTTTTTCGAATTTGGAGTGGCGGTTTCGATCGCCGTTTGTTTGAATTTTGGAGGAAAATAGCAAATTTTAAATCTGCTATTACGTTTGAAGTGACGGTTTATGTGCCGCCGTTGACATTTGATGGGAATAGCGAATTTGGAATTTTCACTATTAATTGAAGTGACGGTATGTGCCGCCGTTGACATTTGATGGAAATAGTGAATTTGGAATTTTCACTATTGATTGAAGCGACGGTTTATGTGCCGCCGTTGACATTTGATGGAAACAGTGAATTTGGAATCTTCACTATTAATTGAAGTGACGGTTTATGTGCCGCCGTTGACATTTGATGGAAACAGTGAATTTGGAATCTTCACTATTAATTAAAGTGACGGTTTATGTGCCGCCGTTGACATTTGATGGAAATAGTGAATTTGGAATCTTCACTATTAATTGAAGTGACGATTTATGTGCCGCCGTTGACATTTGATGGAAACAATGAATTTGGAATTTTCACTATTAATTGAAGTGACGGTTTATGTGCCGCCGTTGACATGTGTGGTGAATATAGTGGAATTCAATTTCCAGCTATTATTTTGAAAATGACGGTTTTAATCGCCGTCGCTTGACATTTGAAAAAAATAGCGGATTTTGAATTTTCGCTATTATTTTTGAAACTTTTGAAGGAAAATAGTGAATTTTGATTTCACTATTATTTTTGAAGTTGGCGGTTTTGATCGCCGTTTGTTTGAAATTTTCGAAAATAGCGAATTTCAATTTTCACTATTTGTTTTTTGTCTTTGAGAAAATGACGATTTTCAATATCGTCAATGAAAATTCGAAGTTTAATATGGGAAATTGGGCTAAAGCCCAAATTTCGGTGAAAAAGCAAGTGGACGCCTAATTGAGGCGCGAGCCATCTTGCGAATCAAAGTGGCTTCCCTTTTTTCTGTAAAAGACGCGAGTTCAGGCTGCATCCCATTCATCATCTCGTCTTCTTCATTTTTCGACAAAAATAAGCTAAGATCGCCATTGTTGGACCTTCTAGCTCACTTCCATTCGTGCCCTTAACAACAATGTCATCTCAAGGTATGTATTTCCTCTTGAATCCATTTAAGTTTGTTGATTTATTAGCTTAATTGAATTAGGGCGGAATTTTACCCTAGAAAATCGAATTGGGCGTTTTAGATTGAGCCCATTTCGAGTGAAATTGATGCTTGCATTAGGTTAGAAACCTGTTTAGGAGTATAGGGGTGCTTTTAGTTTGCATTTTGGACCCCGTTCCGGCTCCCTATGCTCGAAAAACGTGAGTGAGGCGAAACACCGTCTCATTTCATAATGCCAAGTTTATTTGCTTGGATAGTGGGTCCCACTAGGTTGCATTGTAGTTGGGAAAACCGTATTCGCCATTGATGGACCTTTGTTGGGTATCGTGGGCAAAATTGGATTTTTGCCTTTTGTGACGGTCTTATGGCTGACAAAATAAGCGTCTGTTTGGGCTTGAATTGAGTCAGTTTACCTTGAAATGGACCTCATCGGTAGTCTAGGTCGCTTTGGGGTGTGATAAAATCACGTTTGCCTTTTTGCGGTCGTTTTTGAATTTTTGACCGGTTTGGGCTCAAATTAGCGTATGAATTGCCTTTTGAGCCGTAGAAAAATACCCCATTGTGTCGGGAATTAATCTTGGTTTGTTGGCGGACCCTGTAGGGGTCTCGAAATGCCGATTTTTGTGGTGGTTTGGACTCGTCATTTGCTTGAAAAGAGGGGCGGTCGTTTTGTGTTTGTTTTTTTTTTTTTGTGAATTGTTTTGTTTGGTTGGATTTTGGGCGGGATTGTCCTTGTTTTGTATTGCAGGTTGTGTTTTTTGGATTTATCCACTTCATGCCGTCGTAATGCCGAAATTTCGGCTGACGTTTTTTGTTTGTTGTTTTTTTTCTTTTGATCGCAGGGTATCGTTTGGGACCTATGGGGTCTGTTGTTGAGGTTTTGGAGGAGGAAGATGACCCTGGAGAGGGAGAGACGACTGTTTTTTGTTACAGGCTTGGTTGTGTTTCTGCCTGGCGACCTTTGCCCGGCCAATGATCGCGTACCGATCGTTGGTCGTTGCCTGCGGAGGTCCGGACGTCCGATGAGTGGGGTTCAGTACTAGTGTGTTATCCCCTGTTGTTGCTCTCGATCGCAGTTGAATTCAGCAGAGTGAGGTTCAACATCGGGGTAGCATGCTAAGTTACGGTCCTCGGTTATCGCGTCGTCCGAAATCTGCAAGGCATCATTTTTCTTTTTGTCGTGGAGCAGGAACGAGGTATTACCGTCATGGTAGCCACCTCTGCTTCCGTTGCTGCTCCTTTGTCTCTTGTGTTGCTCCCTTTCTTTTCTGTTTGAGAGGATAGAGAGTGCTCAGTTCGGTAGGTGGCGGATAGCCCCCAGTTCGTTGTCTTAGACCAGTGTCTGTATGATAGATGTCTGTTTTAGGCCGATTGTACGTATGATAGATGTAAATCTTTGGACCCTGTTTGTACGGTCAGTTGTCCGTATCAAACGCGTGTCGATGTATTTTGCATGAGGCGGTTTGTATATATGTGTTTTTGGATTGTGGTTCATTTTGTGATTTTTGGCTTTTTGTGTTGTGTTTCGGAGAAGCACCGTCGGCTGTTGATTCTCCTTTTACTTTGCACCAGTTCCTGCATCGTTAGTGTAGAAAACAGGCAACAGATAGCATATATACATAAATGCAAACACGTAGAGGCATTTGATTGAAAACACGCAAAGCATTTGATTGAAAACCAAAATTAACCAAGATGACTTGAAGTTAAAATTGAATTTTTGAAAAAAGAAATGAATTTTGAAAATTCCTGCGACAGGTCGTCACGTTCGGAATTCAAAAGGAGTTGATTTGAAAATTTGAGCAATTAACTCGTGTCATGAATTTGAGCAATTAACCGTCAGGATGAATTTTAGAAATAGATTTTTACGAGTATATTTGATTTTTGATTTTTGTTATCAATTTCGGTGATTTTTGACGGAAAATTGCGAAAAAGCGAAAAATTTTCGGAATTTCGACTGACATGGAAATGATCCGTCGCAGATCGGGGCGACTAGCCCTTCCCCCCTTAAAAAAAGAAAGAAAAATGCGTATGTTTAAAGCTGCGTCATGGAAACCGTGTCGGATTTCGTAAAACGCGAAAGCAAGGAAATGTGAGTGTGAGGAAACACAAAATATCCGGAATCATCCCGAAGAGGCGCGAGCTTCCTGGCGGGAGGTTTGAGGTGTTAGGAGGAAACACAAGTTGAAAGAGACAAGTCAACAACGTGAATCCTGGGGAAGCCTCAAAGAGGCGCGAGCAGCCTGGCGATAGAAGCCGGCTCTCCCCTTTTTCTGAAAAATGCGCTGATCATTTGGTATAAATAGGGACGTTTGCGCTTCATTGTTTCATCATCCGAAACACAAAATCATCTCTACAAAACCTCTTCTTCCTTTTCCACAAAAATATTTCATGGATGCTTTTGAGAACGCATTGCGACAATGGTGCCGGGATTTGTCGCCTCCCGAAAAGTATCAACTCATTTGCATGGGAGTTGGTCAATTGTTGGTGCTTCGTCAAGTCAAGGTGCAACCCTCATTTCTTGAAGCATGTTCTCGGTTTTGGGATTCGAAACATCATGTTTTCGTTTTCCCGAAAGGTGAGCTTTGTCCTCTTGCCGAAGAAGTTGGAGCCATTGATGGGTGGCCGGGTTGTGTTCCGGTGCTTCCTCCGACTCGGTTGTGCTATAAGGAGAAATTCCGTTCCATGTTGGGCTTGTCAACAAGCCAAATCAACTTTCTTCTTGCTCCACATGGTGTGGACATGTTGGCTCTTATCAACATCTTTTCAAACCGATTAGATGCTAATGTCTCGGAGGTGGCTAGGAGAAGGGCTTTTGCATTTTGCCTTGTCCATGTGTACCTCTTTGTTGATGTCTTGAAGAAGGAGGGGCCAAAATGTTATGGTAGCATGACCCTCATTTATGTGATTGAGCAAATGGAGCATGGTAGAGATCCATCGTGGTTGGTGCTTGGAGAGATCATCCAAGCTTTGGACAAGGAAGGCTCTGGTGGAGAAGCTCCCTCTTTCGGATCCCCGAGGATCCTTCAAGTGTGGCTATTGGAGAGGCTAAGGTATGTAGAGCCTCCGGTTGATTCTTCTTATTATTCCTTCCGTCACCTTACCATGAGGAAGAAGTTGTACCCGGATAGTTTTGCTTCTACCGAGGCTTATTGGGCCGCAAGATTGGCGGAGGAGGATGGTCCCCACATCCGTTGGGTGGTGCCGTGGTGGCACTTGAGGTCCTTCACGGGGTTGCCCGCTTCGGGTGCTAGTCCTCGTTCTTTGATGGTGGTGGGTTTGAAGGTTGCTTCTTTCATATATCCCGAAAGGCTCATGAGGCAAATGGGGTGTCAACAAAAGGTGCCCGCTCAAGATACCCTTGTCCAAGAGAATGTTTTCCGGAACTCCAAGCTTGTGGAGGTCTTCGAAAGGTGGTGGGCCACTCGGCCGCTTTGGGAGGTACCTTATCCCGTTGCCACGACATGGGTGACTCCCGCTTATGTCAAGTGGTCACGTGCTCCGTCCTTGGAAGAGAGATCCAAATTTCGTAAGGACGAGGTTGTCGACTTGAAGTATCGAGAAGTTGGCAAGGCCAACCGTGCCTTCTTTGAGGAGTATGTTGATGGAGCTACTCCCGATGTGATGAGACCACCGAAGAGGAGGAGTTCCGGTCCCAAGAATATGGTGGGCCGTACATTGGCTCGTCTTGGGTCGAATATGGGGTCTTGTGCTAGACCGGAGGCCGTCGCCGTCTTGGATCCGTTGAGGATCTGTTCCGAGGAGCAAGTCCATGCTAGGCGAGCCAATAAGAAGAACAAGGGGAAGATGTACCCCGAGGGAAAAGGCAAGGGTAGAATGGAAGAGTGAAGACCTCCATTACCCACTTTATTATTATGTTGTATTATTGTTGTGAGTTTTTATTATGGTGTACTAGCTATGTTTTGTGTGTTTTGTGCTAGTTTTATTATGTGAGGTGTTTTAGTTGACACCTTAGCTTCGACAAGTTGTAGACTCGTTGAGCTTTATTTGTTGTTGAAATTGTAATCCCTCCCATTATTAATTAAATAAGAGGATTGCCCGTGTCGAAAATTGTGAACGCTTGTTTCTTCCATCCATTTTGTAAAGGCAATTCGATTTGAATCGTCCTAAACATTTGCACTTGGGAAAGTGGTATTTTGTGGAAAGGGAGAAAGGCTTATTCTGTATTTTGTCGGGAAGAGGAATGGTTTCCCTTCCTCTTTTTTAATGGGGATGTTTTGTATGTGGGTGATGTTTTTTTTTATTGTGGGGATGGTTGTTTTTTATTGTGGGAATGGTTGTATCCTCCTTGTGTAAGAAAGGCCTGCCTACATATTCACCTGAAGAGGTGAAATCAAACCACGACCGTAGTTCGAAATATTTCGTGAATTTTAATTGGGTTTTGTGGTTGTATCCCTCAGGAGTAAGAGGAACTGCCTACGTATTCACCTGAAGAGGTGAAATCAAACCATGCTCGTAGTTCAGGGTGATGTTTTAGTGAAAATGGATGTTGCCTTTGACAGATCAAAGGACATTCGAAACGGGCAAGGTGCCGCATCTTAGACTCGATAAAACATGCAATTTCAAATCAGAACACGTTGAGGAACTTGACTTGAAAAGGGTTGAGGTCGTTGCTAGTTGTAAAACTAGGCTAGGTCGTTTGTTGCTATGGTTCAAGGGTAGTATTTCTTGAGTTGGTCTAGGTTGGTCGGGTTTGTAAAGTCCTCCTCATCTAGGTCACTCAGTCTCACTACGCCCCCCAAAAGTATTTTCTTGACAAGGTATGGCCCGGCCCAGTTGGGTTTGAATTTCCCCCTCGGATCGACGGGTAATGGTGCTCGAATTGACTTGAGCACCAAGTCGCCCTCCTGGATGTTCCTGGGTTTAACCTTCTTGTTGAATGCCCGTTGTATACGTCGTTGGTATAGCTGGACGTTGTGCAAGGCGTTGAGTCGTCGTTCGTCTCGAAGAGTGAGTTGCTCGTACCTTCGACGGGTCCATTCCGCCTCAGGGACTTGACTCTCCAGTAGGATACGTAGAGAAGGGACCTCTAACTCTACCGGTTGAACCGCCTCCATACCGTATGCTAGGTAGAAGGGTGTGGCGCCTGTCGGTGTTCGAATGGAGGTTCGGTATCCCCAGAGTGCAAATGGGAGTTTGCTCGGCCAATCGCGGTAGTTGTCTTGCATTTTCTTGATAATGGTGACAAGAGTTTTGTTCGCTGCCTCCACCGCTCCGTTGGTTTGGGGACGGTAGGGGGATGATCAATGTCGCTTGATTTTGTATTTGTCCAGTAAAGCTTGAGTTTCCGCCCGGAAGTGAGAGCCTTGGTCGCTGATGATTTCATGGGATACCCCATATCGGCAGATGATGTTGTTTTGAATGAACTTGGCCACTTTCTTGGTGGTCAAGACTGCATATGACTGTGCTTCTACCCATTTGTTGAAGTATTCGATGGCGACGAGGACGAAGCAATGCCCCTTGGTGCCTACCGGGTTGACTTTCCCGATGATGTCGATGCCCCAGGTTGAGAAAGGCCAGGGTGATGTCATGGTGTATAAAAGGGATGGTGGTATGTGTTGTATGTTGGCGAAGATTTGGCAATTGTAGCAATGTTTGACGTAGTTACGGCAATCGGCTTCCATGGTGGTCCAGTAGTAACCTAGCCGCATGATTTTCCGTGTAAGCATCATTGCACTCATGTGAGGGCCACATTCTCCGTCGTGAACCTCTCCCATGACTTTTTTGGCTTTGTGATGGTCAATGCAAAGGAGGAGAATCCCTTAGGTTGTTCTTTTGTATAGTTGATTTTGGTTTATCACGAATTGTGATGCAAGTAAACGGATGGCTCTTTGTCCCCTTTGATCAGAGTTGGGAGGGAGTTCGTTTTTGGTTTTGTAATTGAGGATGGCTTGGTACCAGGTTCATCATGGCTTTCCTCGTCGTCGATAATGGCACAAATGTGAGCTGGCTTGCTCCTTCTTTCGACACATAGGGGCATTGATGTCATGTCGTCAGGTATGTTAACGAGCGCGACAAGTTTTGCCAGCGCATCAACAAATTGATTTTCCTCTCGCGGCAAGTGGAAGTAGTCGATTTGGTCGAAAAATTCAGCCTCTTGACTGATCTTTGCTCGGTAGGGAGCTAAGCTGTCAGATCGGATTTTCCATGATCCGGACACCTGATTGATGATGAGCGAGGAATCGCCGTGGACTCTCAGCCTCTTGATGCCAAGTGTGATGGCTGCTTGTAGGCCGATGAGGCATGCTTCATATTCAGCGGCATTATTGGTGACGGCGAAGTCTAGTTTGACCGAGATCGGAACAAGTTCTCCCTCTGGTGAAATTAGAATGATTCCTACCCCGAAGCCTCTCAGATTAGATGCACCATCGAATTATAGGTCCCATGCGTCGGAGTCGGCACAAAGGATGTCTTCGTCAGAAAGTGACCATGTGTCTGTTGTTGGATCCTCGTTGACGGGGTTTTCTGCTAGAAAATCGGCAACTGCTCTTCCCTTGATAACCTTGAGGGGTACAAACTTGAGATCGAACTCGGACAGCATGAGTGTCCACCTAGACAGCCTTCCGTTTAGTACGGGTTTTTTGAAGATGTATTTAACCGGGTCCATCTTGGAGTAGATGTGGACCGTGTAGCTGAGCATGTAATGCCGCAGCTTCTTTGTTGACCATACTAGGGCAAGGCATGTCTTCTCCAGTTGGGTATACCTCTTCTCGTACTCAATGAACTTTTTGCTGATGTAGTAGATGGCTCGTTCTTCGTTGCCAACTGTTTGTGCTAACATTGCTCCCAAAGCTGTATTGGTAACAGTCAGGTATAGGGATAGAGGAATCCCCGGTTGGGGTGGCATGAGAACAGAAGGTTTGGATAGGATTTCCTTTATCCTGTTGAAGGCCTTTTGACAATCGTCGTCCCAATCGGTGTGATCGGAGGTGCGCAGTTTCTTGAATATTTGTTCACAAATCATAGTGAGCTTGGCAATGAAGCGGCTGATGTATTGGACCTGACCGAAACATCCCCGAATCTCCTTCTCGTTCCTAGGCCGAGGCATTTGTTGAAGGGCTTTGATTTTGGTTGGATCAATCTCAATGCCTCTTTGCTGACGACATGTCCCAAGAGTTTTCCGGAGGTGACCCCGAATGCACACTTCTGAGGATTTAGTCCCATGTTATATTTCCGCAGACGAGCGAAGAATTTCCGGAGGGCACTGATGTGGCCGTCCCATTCTTTTGATTTGACAATCATGTCATTGACATATACCTCTACCTCCTTGTGCATCATATCATGTAGGAGAGTGGTAGTGGTTCTTTGATAGGTTGCTCCGGCGTTGATAAGGCCGAAAGGCATGACCGTGTAGCAATATGTACCCCACTGTGTAGTGAACGCAGTCTTGTGCATGTCTTCTTCGACCATTTTAATCTGGTTGTACCCAGCATACCCGTCCATGAATGATAGGAGAGCATGTTCGGCAGTGTTGTCTACCAGAATGTCAACATCTGGCAAAGGGAAGTCGTCCTTTGGACTCGCCTTGTTCAGATCCCTGAAGTCGACGCAAACCCGAATTCTTCCGTCTTTCTTTGGTATGGGCACAATGTTGGCCACCCAATCAGAGTATTAAGACACTTTGATGAAACCAACCTTGAACTGTTTATCCACTTCTTCTTTGATTTTTAGGGCCCATTCAGGACGCATCCGGCGTGGCTTCTGCTTCACAGGTTTAGCCCCGGGTTTAATAGGTATCCGGTGCTCTGCAATTTCTCTGTCAATCCCAGGCATATCTCTGTAAGACCAGGCGAACATGTCCTCGTATTCGTGGAGGAGGTCAATGAAATTTTGTCTTTCCGAGGGGTCCAGGGCTGTCCCTATCCGAAGTTCTTGAGGTGTGTTGTCAGTTCCTACGTTAATAGGTTCGGTCTCCTCAATGATGGGTGTTCTGGTTTCCCGTTTGTCAAGTTCTTTGGCTAGGTGAGGTGGGTAGTCACTCAAGTCAAATTTCTCATAGTCATTCAGAATTGCATTGCAGTTAAATTGAGACGAGTCATAAGCAAACTTAGCGTTCATTAAGTTGACACGAGCGAAAAGCTCGGAAATGACAGACATCTCGTGGTCAGTCAGAGGCGACACAACAGAGGAGGCGGCCCCTGGAACAGGCTCCAAGTTGTCACCTTTCATGGGAGTGGGGGTAACCCTAGTAGACTCAGCCTCTGAATCAGCCACGACTTTGTGATAAAACAGTGGGAAGGGGACCTTGACTGGGACATCAGGAGTGTTAGAAGCTATGACAGACTCTGACTCCGACTCAGACTCAGACTCAGATCCTTCTTCACTTCCCTCCTTGAACATAAGGCCTTCTCCAGTTGTGATCTTGAGGATGCGACCTTGGCGATCGGTCCACCTGACGGTCTTCCTCCAGCCTTGGGTAGCTTTCTCCGGGTCAACGTCGGAGATCAAGGCGGTTGGATCAAATTGATTGTCCTTCAGGGCGATGTTGATGATGTCCTCATAGTCGAGGCGCTTGATGTTATCTTCCCCAAAGAGGAGAGTGACAGCTTGTCCGTCGAGGCATGGTGACGGCTTAGACTCAGTTGATGCAGCTTCGATGTTTTCGGGGATAAAGTAGCAGTCGTGGAAGACTTCCACTCCCGGGTACCTAGCCCTGGCCACAGAGTCATAGATTGGCTCCGGAAAGCCATGGTAGATCTCGGACTCTCCCTCGGAGATAAAGTATCCATTGAGAGTCAGATGATATGGACGGAGGATAACCCCATGCTTCTTGCGTTTTCGGACTAGGAGGTTCATCTCCTGGATATCTTCGTCGGTAGGTTCGTATCCCAGCCCAAAGGGAATGTTGGGGACCTTAGCCTGTTTTAAGGGAGGCCATGGGTCATTCAGTGGATTGAGCGGCAAACCCGGGAAGTAACCCTAACGCATCATGATACGGTTGACCGTGAGGTTGGCGAATGGGTCACAATCAAAGGGTGTTGATTCATAGTTATGGCGTTCACGGCTTGGAAACCCCACGTTTCATTATCATCCTCCTCAATGGCTTGGGAGGCTATTCCCCTTCTCATGACAGCTTTGATCGGGGAAGCAGGACTTGTGATCGTTTTCCCGTTGAAGGGGACCCTGATTTTCTGGTGGAGAGTCGAGGTAACCGCCTTGACGACGTGAATCCAGGGACGTCCCAGGAGCATATTGAAAGAAGCGTCGATGTCGACCACTTGAAAACTGGTTTGTCTTTCCAGTGGTCCGGTTGCGACGGTCAAAGTGATAAGCCCAGCGACCTTGCGACGAGTGCCGTCGTAGGCGCGTACTCCTTGGTTTGTCGGGACCAAATCATTTTCCTTAATACCCAGCCTGTGAGCAGTCTTGAGAGGAATGACATTCACCGCGGATCCGTCATCCACGAGGACCATGGGTACATTTTTCTGGAGGCATTGTATGGTGATATACAGGGCCAGGTTATGATTGGCTCTGAACAGAGGGATATCCTCGTCGGAGAAGACGACTGGGTTGTTCAGATCAGGGACGTCCCTTATCATGTGTTCCACTATTTTTTTTGGGGAAGAGGTGAAGGGCACGGTTAATTTTCCCAAGGCCTGCAGCAAGGCCTGTCGATGTTCAAAGGACGTTGCGATCAGTTGCCAGATCGAGATCTCGGCTTTTGCCTTCTGAAGCTGTTTCAGGATTGAATTCTCAGGAGCCTTTGGTTGAGTGTCCACTTTCGGAACGACTTGGTCATTCGTTGTTGGAACGATCGTTGTATTGTTCGGGTTCTGATAGGGGCGTCCGGACCAGGTAAGATGTCCGATTTCTTTTGCCCGTTTCTCATTTTCTGGGACCAGGTAGACATCTTCAACGTCGTCTCTCCAGATGCCATTAATTTCAGAGTCTCGAGGGTACCTTGGAGGGGTATTCCTCGGTGGGCAGTTCTTGTGAGGGACATTTTTGTGAGGGTGGTTTTTGTGAGGGTGATTTTTATGGGGGTAGTTATTGTGAGGGTAGCTATTTTGAGGGTAGTTATTTTGAGGGTGATTTTCGTGAGGTCTATGCCAGAATGGTCGCGGGAGAAATCCATCCTGGTGTGGGTAGTTTTGAATGCTTGGGGAATTCTCCCTCGGGCTCGATGGTGGAGGATTGAAGATAAGTCGACGGTAGGCATCGTCAAGTCGGGTGATTCTCTCGGAGAGGCTGGCTATGGCTTCCTCAACCTGTTGAAACATAGTGAGCATAGTGGCAGCACTAAACACAAACACTCAGTCTGAGGGATCTTTCACCAAGACATTCACCTCGTCATCAACTGGCAGGATGAGGTGTGAGCAGTCCAGAGTCGGCTCGTCGTCAGAGATGGCGTGGATTCCTAGAGGGTTCGTTTTGTTGTTTGGCTTAGTCGGTGGGGGTAAAGGCAAATCTCCTTTCTCAATCATGTCTTGGATGATGTGCTTAAGCTTGAAGCAGGTTTCGGTATCATGCCCTTTCACTCGATGATACTGACAGTAGGCATTGGGGTTCCAGAACCGGAACTTCTTGGCATCGGTCGGATCCGGGGTGGGTCCGATCGGTTGTAATTTCCTCTGGTTTATGAGCCTCTTCAGAGCACTTGCATAAGTTGACCCTATGTTGGTGAACACTCTCTGGGGGCGCTCAGTTCTCTTAGCAGATGGTTCAACGAGGTTAACCTCATCGATCTTGTTCGTCTGGCCGTAAGGGCGAGATCCAGTTGAGGTGGATCCCTGGTAGCCCCTGCCAGTGGTCTTGGCCAAGACACCCTTTCGGAGGTCATCCTCAATGCGTGTCCACAGAATTTACAGGTCTTGGAAGGTCTTAATATTCTGATACCTCAGTAGGTTGGCATAAACTGGGCGGAGATTGTTGACGAACTTTTCCACCAAAGTTGACTCACTCGGCTTACTGACCAGTTGATTACTCACCCTCCTCCAACGGGTTAAGAACTCGGTGAACCCCTCCTTGTCGTTCTGGGTTAGCACTTCGAGAGTACGAGTATTGGCCTGGATCTCGACATTGTCGGCATACTGTTTGGCAAACTCAACTGCGATCTCATCCCAAGTAGTAAGGTTTTTCGGATCAAGGGAGTAGTACCATTGGCGAGGGATCGGTTCCAAGGAGGATGGGAAGATCCGGATAAAAAGTTCTTGTTTGACCCCTTTAATGGCCATGTAGTCTTTGAAAGCACGGATATGATTGAGTGGGTCTGCAACACCCCGTATTTTATTAAGTTGGATAAAATTCTTTTAATTGCTATTTTGAATTTAATTACATCATTTAACGATTTATATATATATGCTTAGCTAATTAATTAATTTTATCATAATTCGATACGTTAATTTTAATAATCATTAATAAGTTTATTTAAAGTTAGTTCGAGTTTATTGAAGTTAGTTCGAGTTATTTATTTAATAATTTCCGTTTCTTTACGAGTCCTTATGAAAGTTGTTTTAAGTGAACCCGAGATGGATTTTGGGAACAAAACCGTCCAATTAGCTATTTTGAGCTTCTTTCACTAAATTAGCAATTTTTATTAATATCCGTTAGTTTCGTAAAAATCGTAAATAACTCCGATTCGAATCGAATTCCTATTATTTCCGTTAGCTGGCTAAGTTTATTTTATTTTCACTCATTAAATTTATTTATTATTGATTCCGTTTTATTACTGAAACTTTTACTAAAACCGATTTTATTAACTCGAGACGGTTTTAAAAACGAGCGAAATTACTTAACGATGAAGAAAGATACGTATAATAAATAGCAGGCTAGCAGGCTGCTGTCCCATTTCCAATTTCTCACGTCTCTTTTCTTCTTCTTCGTTCTTTTTTTCTTCTTCTGGCGATTTTTATTTCCCTTTCAAAATTTGATCTGTTAATCGACGTCGGTACTTCGTTCCTTATCCGTTTTCAACTATTTTTGTTCCATAGCGCTCCTCTCGTCGTTCTCGTCATTCCGATGTAAGTAACATTCATTTTCGTTATGTATTTCTACAAACCCAATTTATACTTTCAGCTTTATTTATTATAAGACGGTTGTATGTACTAAAATAGACGGTCTGGTAGAAGATTTGTTAGTCTGTTTTATAGTTGAGACGGTGTATAATTATATATAGGGATCCTTATTGATGTTAATTAGTCAGTTGTATAGTTGAGACGGTGTATACTGATATGTGGAGATGATTGAGACGGTGTATACTGACCTCTAGGGATCATTTGGGATGCTAGCTAGTAAGTGGTATATTTAAGACGGTGTATGCTGACATGTATGGATTATTTTGGGTGCTAATTGTTGTCTTTTATATTTGAGACGGTGTATACTGACATGTAGGGTTTGTTTTGGGGCAGTTTGGGATGGATAAAATGGTGCCTTTCGGGACTGTTTTTAGGGCGTAAGAGTGACTGATGTTGGACGGTTTCCTGTGTATTTTTGGGACCGCTATAATGTGTTGAGTAGGCTGTTTCGTGGGGTGATGAGGGACTATTTTAGGACTGTTTTGAGGTCACTTTGTGCAGGTTTTTCAGAGTTGTTCATGGACTGTGGTGGGGTTGTTTTGGGATGTTCTATTGCAAGGTTTTAGGACTATTTTAACGTGATTGAGTGGGCTGATTTTAGAACAGTCAAGCACGGGTTTTAGTGGCTGAGATGGGTAGTTGTTTAGGTCGAGTGTTGGAGACAGCTGTGGCCTGGCTGTAGCTTAGCAGTGGCCTGGCCGTGGCCTAGGCAGTGGCCTAGCTAAGTCACGAGTTTGAGGCCATGTGTAGTTGGTGGTTAGGCCGAGTTTGAGGTTGTCATAATAATTTTAGAGCCGTGTCTATAATTTGTTTTGACGCTAGTTTGGTTTATTTAAAATATAATTAAATTAATTTCCGCCTCTTATTTTATATAAAGATAATTCGTTAATATCGTCCTTTCACATAATTATTTTAGGTGCCTCATATGTGGTTGAAGATGAAGAGTAATTTTGGGTTTTAGAAGCTTTCTCAAGTTTATTGCTTGTCTCTTTGCTAGCGTAAGGTAACTATTCCGAGTTACTCGACGAATTAATGTCACATTAGTAGTTAATGTTGTGCTTGTTGTTTGTTAAGTGTTTAGGTGATTGATAATGTGTTACTTTCGTTTCTCACATGATAGAAATTGGAAATAGCATGAGAATAATATTGCGATAAAATTTGTGATTTGGGCCAAAGTAGGCCAAGACTCTGAGCTGGGCCAGATTGACCGAACGAGTTTGGTCAAACTAGGTTTAAACCAGTCAGTCTCGATTTGACCGATGACCCGTCGCGGGACTCGGGTCGAGGGTTTGTCTTTGAGGTGAGATTGGTTGTCATTGGAAGTTTTATGTTATGCCTTGATATTTGTAATTATCATTTCACATGTTGGTTGTTGGATGAATTGGTTGCCTTATACTTGAGTCTTCTTGCCTTGTTGCCATTTTAGCTTGTTCTCATGAATTATGAGATTAACGGTTAGCTGGAGTTTGGATTATTATTGATATTGAGGATATTGTTGGATTGTCTCATTTGAATAGACATTTATATAGCCTTTCACATGATAGAATGTTAGCATTTATGTTGGTAAGTTGGACTCTTTGCCCTCTTATGGTTAAGTGGGTGTCCTATTTGTCTTGTGTGGTGTGGGCTAAAATATTCAAGCTGGGACCTAGATTGGTTTTATTTAGGTCCTAGGTGAGTATTTCGGCCTTCATCATAGATAGGTCTTTATAGTCTTTGACGAGTATATGTCCACTGCTTAATAGCCTTTGTGTTCCTGACTTGGTGGGTTTATATCCAAGTTGGGGCATGACCTCGTTACTTATTTTGAGAGTAAGTGGTCAGCTTAAGTACTAGCCAACCCTTTGGTGGACTCCTTAGGGTACTCACTTTGTTTTAAAAAAATTGTGGGTCTTGGGTGCGGTGGTGTGTATCCGCATGTCTAGGTCTGCGCAGATTTAGGACTAGGGTTGTGTTGTGTCTTGGCCATGTTTTGATAGAACCTCTGAGCCAAGATACCGGTTCGATTACCTTCCCTACCTCGTGGTATAGACTCGAGTTACAGAGTGACTATTGACGGTGCTAAGAACTTATGCCTGTCTTTGATATATTGCCCTTTCTTGTTTGATGATTCTATGAATCATAGAAGGTGAGATGCAAGCCGGCTATGGTTGATAGAGTTTGGATTCCTGGATGTTATGTGATTCACATGATAGTGTAGTATGAGTCGGTCTAGTATTCACATGCTAGGACTATGTGTTGTTATATTGTCGTACACATGATAAGCACGATTGTCTAGCATCTATATGCTAAGGCTATGTGTGATTCATATTCATATTCTTATATTTACATGTTATATTAATTATGACATTTCGTGGCTGGGAGAACTCGGAGTTACTCCCCACTGACTGTGGCTTTCGTATTTGTATAAAATGCGAATGACAGGTAGGTGATGCATATATGGGGTACATGGACGAGCTAGCGAGCAAAGTAACCTTGGGACCTAGACTGGTTTTATTTTATTGTGACCCTTAAACCCTTTTTATGTCACATACATTTTAGGGACATATGTCTCCCTTTCTCATATTTGGTTTGTATAACTTTGTTTCGCGACTTTAGCGATATTTCATTCATGAGATTTATTTTGGACCTTGCATGTTTGACACCTTCCCTTTTGGATATCTTTATAACAGGTTCAGGTTTTAAAAATTACAGGTTTTTACTATAATGAACCTATTACAAACATATCCATGCAGTTTTATTCTAGAATTACGTGTTTACTTTTCCGCAATAAATGAGGGTGTCACAGTTGGTATCAGAGCATATTTGCTCCCGACGCACGTTTGTGCACCCCAATATAAATAACTTGTCCTTGAAATAATAAACTTGAGAGATGGGTAAGATGGGTAGACTTAGGACCTTATGTTGTAGTCTCTTTGTGTTTGCTCTTTGTTAGGTACTAACCTGTTTGTTGATTGTCATTTAATAATTGTTGCGTTCTTGGATCAATGACCGTGAGCTTATCTATAGCTAATGAAGTTATTACCCTTATTATAAAAATAAAATTTTTGAACTAAAGGTTTTGAAAATATTTTAATGTTTTCCACTGGTTTTAACGTCAATTAGTGTTAAAGCTTGTTATTGGAGACGTCTGATAATTAGTTTTATCATTTGTTGGTGTAAAAATGTATTTTTATGTCTTTGAATTGGAATATTGATGTTCTTGAGTGATCGCCAAGAGTATCTCCGTTCCATTGAAAGGACACTTATATTTTAAGAAGATCAAGATTTAGTGCCTATTGTTGAGGATTGAAGATTTTTTCAACCTTTGAAGAATGCTTCTACTTCCTTGAAGATGTTTCTTGTTCTTTTTGTATCTCGCCTTATTCTTAATCTCTTGGTGCTTATCCTCCTTCTAAACTCCCTTCTATTTTACTTTAAAAGCTACCCTTGTACTCCTAACTTGTCCTTTGTTCTTTGCTTATCCTCCCTTAACGCCATTAGATAGTACTCTTTCTTGTGAGGAATGTTGACCTTGGTTGGAAAATTAGACTTTTGAGGAGATTGTTTGTGTCTGACCCTTAACCCTGGTTTGGAGAGGATGTGATGTTAGAAAGACTTAGGTAAGGTGATGAGACATACTTAGTGATTCTTATACCTAGTTCCTTGACAAAGTAAGTATAATCGATTGGTGGATTCTTTGTGTTAGGAATGAGTTGCCTATGTGATTAAAGTTATGGAACATGGCATTGTTGTTTATGTTTGGGATACTAGTGCTTAGTACTTGACTTAAAATGGATGAAACTGAATGGTGGGTTTGAGGATATAGGATTGACTAAGTAAGTCGAGTTGTGATTGGCTTCCATAATCACTTTGGACATGAGAGTTTGATAATGTGTATGACCATATGAGAAAAGCTAATGGTGGGATTATTAGTTGGTTTTAGTGAGTGATATTGATTACTACTTGAGGTATGGTATGAGAGTGAGAGTAAGCTACATTATTGGGAAGTTTTAGCACTTGTTTTAATAACTAGAAAGGGGTATGGTTGACACCAATTGTAGGTTAAAGAACATAGTTTCAATTTATGGTTTTATGAACTTTGAGGTGATAAAGTGTTGTTACAATTAAGACCTTGTTTCTTGGGAATTTGATGGTAAGTAAGTTTTAGGATGTCAAATTTGAAAGAATACTCCTTGGGATGTTGATGACCATAATGGATTGGTGATGTGATTTGGTATTAGTTGGCTCTTGAGAGTTCTTGAGTTGAGAGAGACTTAGTATTGAGAAGAATTTGTTAACCCTATAGTTGTATAGACCTTGAGGTCGCATTGAGTACTTGAGATGATGGGATGATGTCGTAGCTGAGTGTAGCTGAGTGTAGTTCCACTTTTGGGAATCCTTGATAAGTAAAAGGATAGAGAAACTTGAGATCCTATTGATTTTTCAGATTTTGGGGTTGGTATGTTACTACCTTGTTTTGAAATGAGAACCTTGTGGAATATTTGAGGAACCTTCTCTTGGAGTTTAGAGCTTGGTATTGGGATTCTTGATTGAAGGTTTATTTTTTTTTTTTTTAAGGAACCCATAGTTGACACTAGTTGGATACGAATATAACTTTGTCGGAAGCCTTGACCTTAGGCTTGTGAAAGTTGTTTCTGGATGTTTGAGGATTTGGAGCGATGAGATCACACTTATAGTGGAGTACCTTGTTTTAGGGAATAGATTAGGATGAGGTAACATAAGCGATTGAGGAAACCCTTGGGAGTGATGTGGTTATGAGTTTTGTTGTTAGGAAGTTTTCGGAACCGTTTTGAGTGATGTTGTTGTTTGAGATAAGAGTGTCTGGCGTTCCCTTGTTGGCTAATTTCCCTTTCTCCTTGATCATAAGCGTTACCGTTCATACCTCATTTCCTCGCTTCATCTTGCTCCTCCTTTAAGTTTGACACTCGTATCTTATGAAACTCTATCTTTGACATCCTTGTAATTTTGACTTCAATTTTTACCCTATGAAAGTCATTATAGCTCTCTTGTTGGTTAAGTTTGAGCTCTCTTAACATACTTTGTTTTTATGCTATCTAAGTTACTTTCCTTTTTGTACAACTTCTAAACTTTCAAGTTACCAGTTTCGATTCATTCTTAAAAGTTTATGTCACTTCTGCAAACCTAACCTATTTTTAAAGATTTGAAAATGAAAATTTGATTTAATTCCATATTTGTTCCTTGAGTACAGACTTCTTTATCATGATTTTAATCGCTAAACCCGAGATTTCTTTAAATTTTATCCAATTTCTGTTAACTTTGATCTATTTATGACTTCTTTGTCAAAGTTTAATGTTACATTTTCAGGGATTTGACCCCCATTTGGGTTTAAAAGTGAAACCTTTATTTCTATTTTGGCTTTTTGCAAAAGAAAATTTGAGTAGATTACCTTTCTCTTATTTTGATTTTAACGTTGATCGGATGTTAGAACTAGTTATTGGAAACGTTTGATAACTTGTTCTACGCTTGTCGGCGAATAGTATTTGTTCTAAATTTGTCTCTGACTTGGAAAGTTAACGTTCTTGTGTGCGCGACAAGAGCAATTCCGTTCCATGAATGAGACTTATATTTTTGAAAACTCTTCATTAATGTTTTTGAAGGTATTTTGATTTTTGATTTATACAAATGATTTGCCTTTTGACCTTATCTTTGATTTGGAATGTGATGTTCTTGAATACGTAACGAGAACACTTCCGTTCCTTTGATGAGAATCGGTTACGACGTGAGAAAATTTTAGTTGAAGCTCTTGAAAGAATTTTGATTCTTACGATAAGTGACCCTTTTAAATGTTTTGGTTACTGATTCCAATTCCAGTTTTATTTTTATAACCTTTCATTTATACTTTCAAGTTTCGAGGACGAAACTTTTTAAAAGATGGGGTGATTGTAACACCCCGTATTTTATTAAGTTGGATAAAATTCTTTTAATTGCTATTTTGAATTTAATTACATCATTTAACGATTTATATATATATGCTTAGCTAATTAATTAATTTTATCATAATTCGATACGTTAATTTTAATAATCATTAATAAGTTTATTTAAAGTTAGTTCGAGTTTATTGAAGTTAGTTCGAGTTATTTATTTAATAATTTCCGTTTCTTTACGAGTCCTTATGAAAGTTGTTTTAAGTGAACCCGAGATGGATTTTGGGAACAAAACCGTCCAATTAGCTATTTTGAGCTTATTTCACTAAATTAGCAATTTTTATTAATATCCGTTAGTTTCGTAAAAATCGTTAATAACTCCGATTCGAATCGAATTCCTATTATTTCCGTTAAAATTTGAGTTTATTTGATTTTCACTCATTAAATTTATTTATTATTGATTCCGTTTTATTATTGAAACTTTTACTAAAACCGATTTTATTAACTCGAGACGGTTTTAAAACGAGCGAAATTACTTAACGATGAAGAAAGATACGTATAATAAATAGCAGGCTAGCAGGCTGCTGTCCCATTTCCAATTTCTCACGTCTCTTTTCTTCTTCTTCGTTCTTTTTTTCTTCTTCTGGCGATTTTTATTTCCCTTTCAAAATTTGATCTGTTAATCGACGTCGGTACTTCGTTCCTTATCCGTTTTCAACTATTTTTGTTCCATAGCGCTCCTCTCGTCGTTCTCGTCATTCCGATGTAAGTAACATTCATTTTCGTTATGTATTTCTACAAACCCAATTTATACTTTCAGCTTTATTTATTATAAGACGGTTGTATGTACTAAAATAGACGGTCTGGTAGAAGATTTGTTAGTGTGTTTTATAGTTGAGACGGTGTATAATTATATATAGGGATCCTTATTGATGTTAATTAGTCAGTTGTATAGTTGAGACGGTGTATACTGATATGTGGAGATGATTGAGACGGTGTATACTGACCTCTAGGGATCATTTGGGATGCTAGCTAGTAAGTGGTATATTTAAGACGGTGTATGCTGACATGTATGGATTGTTTTGGGTGCTAATTGTTGTCTTTTATATTTGAGACGGTGTATACTGACATGTAGGGTTTGTTTTGGGGCAGTTTGGGATGGATAAAATGGTGCCTTTCGGGACTGTTTTTAGGGCGTAAGAGTGACTGATGTTGGACGGTTTCCTGTGTATTTTTGGGACCGCTATAATGTGTTGAGTAGGCTGTTTCGTGGGGTGATGAGGGACTATTTTAGGACTGTTTTGAGGTCACTTTGTGCAGGTTTTTCAGAGTTGTTCATGGACTGTGGTGGGGTTGTTTTGGGATGTTCTGTTGCAAGGTTTTGGGACTATTTTAACGTGATTGAGTGGGCTGATTTTAGAACAGTCAAGCATGGGTTTTAGTGGCTGAGATGGGTAGTTGTTTAGGTGGAGTGTTGGAGACATTTGTGGCCTGGTCGTAGCTTAGCGATGGCTTTGGCCGTGGCCTAGGCAGTGGCCTAGCTAAGTCACGAGTTTGAGGCCATGTGTAGTTGGTGGTTAGGCCGAGTTTGAGGTTGTCATAATAATTTTAGAGTCGTGTCTATAATTTGTTTTGACGCTAGTTTGGTTTATTTAAAATATAATTAAATTAATTTCCGCCTCTTATTTTATATAAAGATAATTCGTTAATATCGTCCTTTCACATAATTATTTTAGGTGCCTCATATGTGGTTGAAGATGAAGAGTAATTTTGGGTTTTAGAAGCTTTCTCAAGTTTATTGCTTGTCTCTTTGCTAGCGTAAGGTAACTATTCCGAGTTACTCGACGAATTAATGTCACATTAGTAGTTAATGTTGTGCTTGTTGTTTGTTAAGTGTTTAGGTGATTGATAATGTGTTACTTTCGTTTCTCACATGATAGAAATTGGAAATAGCATGAGAATAATATTGCGATAAAATTTGTGATTTGGGCCAAAGTAGGCCAAGACTCTGAGCTGGGCCAGATTGACCGAACGAGTTTGGTCAAACTAGGTTTAAACCATCGCCTCGATTTGACCGATGACCCGTCGCGGGACTCGGGTCGAGGGTTTGTCTTTGAGGTGAGATTGGTTGTCATTGGAAGTTTTATGTTATGCCTTGATATT
Organism: Silene latifolia; assembly: GCF_048544455.1. Lineage (NCBI taxonomy): Eukaryota > Viridiplantae > Streptophyta > Magnoliopsida > Caryophyllales > Caryophyllaceae > Silene > Silene latifolia. The sequence continues at coordinate 171,751,691 of NC_133534.1, read as the reverse complement.
TGTAATTATCATTTCACATGTTGGTTGTTGGATGAATTGGTTGCCTTATACTTGAGTCTTCTTGCCTTGTTGCCATTTTAGCTTGTTCTCATGAATTATGAGATTAACGGTTAGTTTGGAGTTTGGATTATTATTGATATTGAGGATATTGTTGGATTGTCTCTTTGAATAGACATTTATATAGCCTTTCACATGATAGAATGTTAGCATTTATGTTGGTAAGTTGGACTCTTTGCCCTCTTATGGTTAAGTGGGTGTCCTATTTGTCTTGTGTGGTGTGGGCTAAAATATTCAAGCTGGGACCTAGATTGGTTTTATTTAGGTCCTAGGTGAGTATTTCGGCCTTCATCATAGATAGGTCTTTATAGTCTTTGACGAGTATATGTTCACTGCTTAATAGCCTTTGTGTTCCTGACTTGGTGGGTTTATATCCAAGTTGGGGCATGACCTCGTTACTTATTTTGAGAGTAAGTGGTCAGCTTATGTACTAGCCAACCCTTTGGTGGACTCCTTAGGGTACTCAATTTGTTTTAAAAAAATTGTGGGTCTTGGGTGCGGTGGTGTGTATCCGCATGTCTAGGTGTGCTTGATTTAGGACTAGGGTTGTGTTGTGTCTTGGCCATGTTTTGATAGAACCTCTGAGCCAAGATACCGGTTCGATTACCTTCCCTACCTCGTGGTAAAGACTCGAGTTACAGAGTGACTATTGACGGTGCTAAGAACTTATGCCTGTCTTTGATTTATTGCCCTTTCTTGTTTGATGATTCTATGACTCATAGAAGGTGAGATGCAAGCCGGCTATGGTTGATAGAGTTTGGATTCCTGGATGTTATGTGATTCACATGATAGTGTAGTATGAGTCGGTCTAGTATTCACATGCTAGGACTATGTGTTGTTATATTGTCGTACACATGATAAGCACGATTGTCTAGCATCTATATGCTAAGGCTACGTGTGATTCATATTCATATTCTTATATTTACATGTTATATTAATTTTGACATTTCGTGGCTGGGAGAACTCGGAGTTACTCCCCACTGACTGTGGCTTTCGTATTTGTATAAAATGCGAATGACAGGTAGGTGATGCATATATGGGGTACATGGACGAGCTAGCGAGCAAAGTAACCTTGGGACCTAGACTGGTTTTATTTTATTGTGACCCTTAAACCCTTTTTATGTCACATACATTTTAGGGACATATGTCTCCCTTTCTCATATTTGGTTTGTATAACTTTGTTTCGCGACTTTAGCGATATTTCATTCATGAGATTTATTTTGGACCTTGCATGTTTGACACCTTCTCTTTTGGATATCTTTATAACGAGTTCGAGTTTTAAAAATTACAGGTTTTTACTATAATGAACCTATTACAAACATATCCATGCAGTTTTATTCTAGAATTACGTGTTTACTTTTCCGCAATAAATGAGGGTGTCACAGGGTCCTCCACTCCTTTGAACTTAGGCACATCAGTCAGGGTGAAGTTGTCAGGTAATTGATCCCCAACAGGTTCGAACCTTCGGTTGTTCTCAAGATGGATATTGTTACCCCGGGCTAGGAGCTGTTCCTCCAAAAGCTTTAGCCTCTTCTCAGTTTCAGTCAGAGGTGGGGTATTATGTTCCCCAGCTTCCTTGTTCTCCAGGGCGTCGATACGGGTCTCAACGCGATCCATGGTGACCCTATGAGCGGTAAGCAGGCTGGCTAGCTGATCAGTCGCGGCATCTCTGTTGTTATCATTGTTGTTGTGGTTGACAGACGAAGTTGAAGACGGGGCCATGGCTCTGAGGCAGAAAAACAGCTCACGTTACAACTCAATCTGACACGGTTCCGAGACTGAACGCAGACAACGCAAAGGACAAGACAAAGATCAGACTCAACAAGACGGGGGTGACCGTGTGTGGTCCCTCGGTGCTGACTCGATTCATGACGTGATGGTGTTGACCGAACTTTTGACACGGATCCAACATAACGGCGTGACGCCATTGGGCGGGTCTCGTGGTGAGACGAATCATAAATAAAGACCCATAAGTACGTTTGCTTCGACTCGATAGACACGAGGCGGAATTGAAATGGTGGACTGAAGTTTACGAAAATAGAAATTTTCAAAAAGATTCATTTGTCGCTTTAATGGACGGCTTCCGAAGATAGAAATCTCCGCAAGTCGATCAGTTGAAAAGGATCGTCTTAAGTTTATTTGCAAAAGACGGTTTGAGTTTGAGTCGGCTCGGAAAACAGTGTATCGTTTCCCAAGACGGTTTTGAAATTCAAAATTGTATGTTTTGAAAATCGGGTTTGAAATGTTTGAAGAGGTCTCGCGGACGGTGTATGGTCCTCGGGATCCCGAAAGTGTCTCGAGAAAAGGGTGTGTGCTTTTCTCGGGTTTTGAAAGATCCATTGTTGGCGCGAAACGGGTTAAAATCCGTGTCTAGACGCGGCGATTATAACGGCGTAAAAAGGTGATTTGAAATGGTTGTAGAAAAACCGGGTTTGAAAATCATCATTACGACGGCCTAAAAAGGCGTGTTGAAATGGTTATACAAAACCGAGTTTGAAAATCGTCATTACGACGGCCTAGAAAGGCGTGTTAAAATGGTTATACAAAACCTGGTTTGAAAATCGTCATTACGACGGCCTAGAAAGGCGTGTTGAAATGGTTATAAAAACCCGGGTTTGAAAATCGTCATTACGACGGCCTAAAAAGGCGTGCAACGGTCGGCAAAAGACCGAGGTTTGAAACGGCCATTATAAAGGCGCGAAAAGGGTGATTTGAAAGTTTAAAAATGACACGGAAGGACTTATGATCAAGTAGCACATAAGCACTCGCAGTTAATTATATTATGCATTATGCTGACACGGGTTTTGGCTTAAGAGGGTGGGTTACACACCAAGCAATCAAACCCCGATTTGCGAGAGGGATACCAATCCAAACAAAATGTGTAAGGAGGGTGCCCTAGCCTCGTGCTCGAAGGTGATGAAAGCTCTTTGATGAAACAGAAATGTGTAACGTCAATGGTATGCTTGACTCAATCGGGATTCAAAACGGGGGGATGAGAAAAACTCACGCCGACGAGACGAGCCAATTGGTCGAAAAGGGTTAGTTTGTGGGCCCGGACAAGGAACCCGACCGTGACCGTAATATCAACTAATGCATTCCAACCAAGACCTCGTTCGAGTCTCACCATCTAAGGATCACAAAGACGTAAGTGTCCTAGTTATCCCCAGCGGTGTCGCCAAATCTGTGGACATGGGCCACCTACACACCAAGCCAATCCGTGGACGTATAACGGTCTTTTGAAAGCCACGCTAGGCGGCGTAAAAATGCTTTCGTCCGGATCATTTTAGATCGGTCGGTTTCGTCTCGGTAAGGGTCTCGAAACGATTAGAGATGTTCGGAGTCGCCACCAAGCATTTGTGGGATGCCTGGAACCCGTTCGAATTCCAGTTTATACCTCGGTCAAATCGAAGCACAAAGCAGCGTTTGACATAGGTACTAAAGATAAGGAAATCGTCCCTCTTTAGCATCCTATCTCTAGAATGACTCTCGTACGCCCTGGATAAGGTCGTCCACTATCCAAAGTTTCTGAGTAAGAGGTGAAGGTACGTATTGGGAATCCCTTTAATCAGACACCCAATCCCGCCCGCGTTAGCGGCCTCTACTGATAGATCTTGGTTGGTTGAATGCAAAAGTTGATAAAACGGTTTAAATGCCTGAATGCGCATCCAAAAGTTTAAACCTAACATGTGAGAGCTTTCTAAGTCGGTTGGTTTAAACCAAGTATCAAGTATAAGATGTCGGGTTGGATTAATGATTGATTTTCATGCAAGACGAAAATTAAACATCCATTTACCGTATTAGGTTTAGGGTGCATAACGTGATCCATTTGTCTTAGTAAGGTGTTTTGCAAATACGAATTCGAATAGTCATCTGATCCGTCCTATATCCGGGCTAACCGGAGTCGGGATCATCCTAGACTAATGCTGGAAGGGAACAGACCCTGTACCAGATGGCTATATGAGGCGCGAGCCAGCGGGCGGTGTAAGGGGCCTCTTCCTGGTTTTGAAGATGAGAAATGGAGGGCCTGTTTAGGCGAGGGTTAGCCCACGGTTTATGTGCCGTGTTCTGACTTTTTAGAAAACGTTATAAAACGTGTTGAAAATGGGTATTTGAACCCGGTTTGGTTTGAAGGGGGTCGTTTAGACCGCATTTGTTGATTTGAAGAACTAGACTCGAATAATCATCATTATTTTGACAATATTCGGTGTCGGGTTCGATTTGACAAACTTGACATGAATAGTTTTGAAAGTAATTAGGACTAATTGTTTTAAGTCCATTTGAATGTAATTAGTCGATACTCATCATCGTACCCGGGTTAAAATCCGGCATGGTATGTAGACCCAAGGATGACTTTGTGTTGGTGACTAATATGTTTGTTTTGGAAATGTAAAGAAATGAAATAAAAGGTTTTAAAATACCTTTTAAATGTCATTAACCAAATATTATCACCGAAACACGGATTTAACCGTCATGGTATGAGGAACCAAGGGTGAAAAATATTTTATGGTTAAAACAAATGAAATAAAATAAAAAGGGTTCGAAAGTATTTGGAATGGTAAAAACCGATTACAAATGTGAAATTGGATTAAAGGGAAATGACGAGAACAAACACGGTTGATCTCTGACCTGGACACCCCATTTAGGCGCGGGCAAGCTGGCGACCTAAGGGGCTTCTGTCTCAGGCCAAAAATCAGTTTTGGCTCGTTTATTCCATGTTTTGGTTCATGTTATGCACGTTTTAGCATGTTATAGTCATGAAACAAATGAAAACATAATAAAAGAGGATTTTTACACCCTCATACTTACATGTTTGGTTATGGCGAGTGACCGACGTAAGTGTAACAACTCGTTTGATCGGAAAAAACTCGGTTTAAAACCGTTTTGGTAAGTAAAAAGAGTGTTTTAATGTTAGTGACGGTGTAGTGGTCGAAGTGGTCGGTCAAGTGATTTAATGGACGATGACGGTACCAAACAATGTGTAAGGCCTATATTTACGATCGGTAGGTCGTAAATACGCGTCGGGTTGTGACTTAAGAAGTCGAGTCGATAATTTTAAGGGAGAAAATAGGGGGCGGACACTCGCGTAAGTCTCAAATGGGTGGCATTTGAGGGGTATTTATAGGAGAATGAGTGGTTGTGTGAGTTTTGAGCGACGTGGCCACTTGGGCTGCTCAAAGAGGCACGAGCCACGTCGCGGTTCTTCGAGTTGTGTTGTCACTTTCACAACAAACGCAATCATGATTTGTTCTATCCTACGTTTTGTAGTCACATGTTTGGTACTTGACCAACATGAATCCGGGAAAACTTAAGGTAGAAGATTTGAAATGTTTTGTTTTTGGTGGTTGACTCGGTTTGACTCGTTGTTGGAGTCGGGTTTTGAATTTTTGAGTCGGTTTTTGGTCCGGTGTCGGTTTTGACTCTAGTTAGTGTCATTGCGACCCCGTCGTCGTGCATTAAACACTCCAGGTATTTTTGAAATGTTTTGAAATGTTTTATTTTTGAAATCGTTTTAAGTTTTCGACGTAAAGTTGTACACAAACTGTCGATCAAACGCCGCGATTCCAATACATGTTGTAGTCCAATAATCATCGGGTGTTTGTTGGAGTCTCAGCAGATACTGGATATCTACATTTGGTCACAAAATGGGGGTTGTAAATTTTGTTTTCTAATCTAGTAAAGTCTACGGGAGAGAAATAAATAAGAGCAGTAAAAGGGCAGAAAACGAGAATAAGAATATCAATAAAGAGGGAACATGTGGGATTTCGGTTCACTACGGTAGTCTAATGACTCAACTGCAAATAGCCTAGATAACTACCGTAGGCTATTCATGCTATTAATATTATCAAAACATGAAATGATTTAGCTACTCATGCTATTAATATTATCAAAACTAATAACAATGATATTACTAACATTAAACATAACGAAATAATAATGAAATTGCATAAATAAGGATTATGGCAGAAGTTAAGAAGGAACAAAGCAAGTAATTAAAGTAAACAAAATGAAGAATTAAGATTAAAAGAGAGTAGAGATTACAATCGCAAGAATCCGGCGTAAAGAACAACTAAATACCAGCGAGAAAATCCGAAAGCAAAAGTTACAGTCGAGAGGAAAAGCAACGCAGTCAAGCATAGTGTAAAAATGATAGATGAAAAGATTATTAGATAGAATAGATGCCTAATGACCTAGTTAACGAGCGTTTAAATAGAAAAATTTTAAGTCCATAAGCTAATTATAAGTTCACGGGTTAATTAAAGCCCATGAAAGACAAAATCACTCGATCGAGCAGTCTGAAACAGCTCGATCGAGTACTTCTCCAGGAAACCTACTCGATCGAGTAGAAATAGTACTCGAACGAGTAACCTTCAATTCCAGCCTTGTCGATCGAGTAAACAAACAACTCGATCGACCAACCTCAGCCATAGAAACCACTCGATCGACCAATAAAAGGACTCGATCGAGTGTTCTTCCTCTAAAACAGCTTCAACTCGTAACCGACTACTTCGTAGACCATTCCTTCACGCATCCCAATGCAAGATCCCATTCTGAAAATCCCGTCTCCTCAAAATGCATGCAAAGTAGGACGAAAATGGTACAATTCCACTACTTTCATGTTCATTTCTACAAATTGGACAAAACGAACCAAAGTAGCCAATCCGGGGCATAATGCGATATAAACAGTAAAAAAGTACCTGGAAATACGTGCTAAAATAGGCTAAAAAGACTATACAAAATGCACGTATCAACCTACAGCCAAGAAGGTCCTTCAGTATAATGCAAGGCGAAACATAAATGAGGAAAAATGTTCGGGTCAAGAACTCACCGTCAGAACGACCAACCTCCACTCCATGCCAACGTCGGTCACCTCAGCAACCACAGGCTCTGGCAAACGCAGTTGTAGCTCCTCGCCACCCGGCCTCTGAAAGGTGGTCTCCGCCGGGAAAACCGGAGGCTGAGTCCTCATCAGCATGTCGACTCCCTGCAATTTGGGTCCACATTAAAGGTAACAAACCCTCCTATCAAAAGAAACAATGAAAACAAAGGAACAGAGGAAAACATACCTCGATCGGGTACCAGGCAAGCCTCGACAACCGAAAGGTGTCGTAGTCGACCTCCCGCATCAACAGCTCCTCACCTCCCTGACCGTGAAGGTGGTCCTCAACCTCGTCGGGAGTCGACTCCTGGAACAACACCCTAGGCGGGTCGACCGGTACCACGAAGATCTCAGTAAGGCACTGACGAGCTAAGCGCTCGCCCAGGTACCAAACCGGCTCGATCGCCGTCTCCAGGTACAAACGCTGGGAGCTGCGAGGCCGCAGACGCTCCCTGACGGCGGCCGGCACCTCCGTGTAGTGCTCCCAAGGCCACCCAACAAACTGCATTCAAGACAAAGTTGCTCAACCGACTGGGGGCTTCCTAAGCTACCTAGTCATCCTATCTCTATCTATTTCTATAAAGAAGAAGGAGTAAGGAACAACAACTTACGTCAGCAACTCCAAGGGCGTTCACGCGACGCCTGCAGTCCTCGTAAGCCGACTTAGTCGACTTCTTCCGAGCCACCGTCCAAGCCCTCACAGTAGGGTAAGTTGAGGGGACACCACCTGTAGTCCCCGGACGTAGGGGGACGAAGTAAGCATACAACCAAGCCTGTAACCAAACACAGTAAAAACAAATCAGCCAATCTTTTCAAAAAATTGCCAAAATCAAAATCAAAATCAAAATCAAACTCAAAACTACAAAAAATGCTCGTACCTCCAAGATGAGGCCGGGACCAACCAAAGCAGGGGCACTACCATCCCCCACTGCCTCCGGACGCACCGCCGCGTGCATATACCGGGTAAAACTCGCCAAAGCCGGCGTGACCCAGTCAAACTGACCCAAAGTGTCGAGGTCAGCGAGGAGGGGAAGTACCTTGGTCGACAAGCGCTCACCCTAGTCACCAAAGTACGTGGCACCCAAGAAGTACCACAACCACAATCGCGCCTCCTGCGCGTCAGCTCTAGCCTCAGCCTCCGAGCTCCCCAATGACGCCGGAGCAGCACCCACCACTCTCCCTCGGAAGTGGTCTCTCACATACGAGCTCGCGATCAGGTACGGAGTAATGTCAGAAGGCTCAGACAAAACGGTACCGATCAGACGAGTAACCGCAGGAGAAGACACCCTCTCCGGTGTCTCTGTGAACTCAACAGGCGTCTCGCCACAAGGGAGGCCGGATATCATGGCAAAATCCTCTAAGGTCACACCGACCTCCCCGAACTCCATGTGGAACGACGACGTCCTGTCCCAGTACCGATCCAACATGATGCGGATCAGACACAAGTTCGACCTAATCGAAGATCTGTGAATGTCCCGCCAAGCGGCCACCAACGGCCCAAAAGCCTACCTCTATATCAACGCCTTCGTACCGGCTCGGAGAACGTCGTAAAAAACCAGGCAGGCAGTGAAGCCCGAGAAAGTCCTCATGGTGCCGATCTCCTGAAATAAAAAAACAAACAACGTCAGAACACCTATTCAGGTCTGATACTTCAAAAAGTGACCAAAGTTCGATCAGGTGACACGACTCACCAAGCCCTCATGAGCACGGTAGGAGATGTGCCTGTCCAGTCGAAGTAGCAACTGGCTACCGTCGAAACCCTCGGCCCAAGCAGGCGCCGCCAGCAGGTTCAGCCCCCGCGGGGCTGTAACCCGTCTGGCCTCCCAACCCGCGACGTGAGCATCGTCCTCAACCGTCTCCGCCCTCCGTCTCTTCTGACTACGGGACGCAACGTGACGGATGGGAGGCATCTCAATGACCCTAGTGACGTTCTACAACGTCCGTCTGGTCGGTCGAGGAGCCCGCCTCCTCCTGGTAACCCTTCTCCCAGAGGTACCAGCCTTAGACCCGGTCTGAGCTCTCTTAGCGTGAGCGGCCTCAACAACAGGCTCCTCCCGAGCCCCAACGGCTCCCTCAGCACTAGCAGCCCCAACAACGGGCTCCTCAACAGCCCTCTCGGCCCCAACAGTCTCCTCGGGGGGTCCCTCCTCCTCGGAGGCGTCCTCCACTGTCACGGCAGGCGCACTGACCGGAGTACTAACCGGCCCTGTCCCAAACAGCTCCTCAAAAGTCGCAGCAAGGGACCCAGCCTATCCCGAACACTCCCCTACAACCAAAGGCAAACAAAGAACGCCAGCTGAAATTTCGGCATTACGACGGCGTAAAATGGACAAATAAAAAAAACATGCAAAGCAGAACAAGGGCAATCCCGCCCTAACCCAACCAAACAAAAACAATTTACAAAAAACGCACAAAAACGACTCGCCCTTCTTTTCAAGCAAAAGACGAGTCAAAACAACCACAACAAAAACGGCACCTCAAGACCCACACAAGGTCCGCTAACAAACCAAAATACATTCCCGATACAATGGGGTATTTTCTTACCACTCAAAAAGGCAATTCCTACTCCAATTTGAGCACAAACCGGTCAAAATTTCAAAATACGACCACGACAAGGCAACATGATTTATCACGCCCCAAAGCGACCTAAACTACCAATGAGGTCCATTTCAAGGCAAACTGCCTCAATTCAGGCCCAAACAGGCGCTTATTCTATCAGACATAAGACCGTCACAAAAGGCAAAAATTCCATTTTTGCCCACAATACCCAACAAAGGTCCACAATGGCAAATACGGTCTTTCCCGACTACAATGAAACCTAGTGGGACCCACTATCCAAGCAAATAAACTTCGCATTGTGAAATGAGACGATTTCTTCGCCTCACTCACGTTTTTCGAGCATAGGGGACGCAAACGGGGACCAAAATGCAAACTAAAAGCACCCCTATACTCCTAAACAGGTTTCTAGCCTAATGCAATTATCAATTTCACTCGAAATGGGCTCAATAAAAAACGCCCAAATCGATTTTCTAGGGTAAATATTTCGCCCTAATTCAATCTATCAAAAAGACCAACAAATTCAAATGGATTCAAGGGGAAATACATACCTTGAGATGACATGTTGATAATGGCACGAATGAGAGCAAGCAAGAACCCAACAATGGCAGTTTTTTTGTTTGTTTTGTCGAAAAGTTGAAGACGATGGAATGAGAATGGTATGAAAACCATTCTCGCGTCTTTTACAGAAAAATAGGGAAGCACCCTTATCTCGCTAGGTTGCTCGCGCCTCAATGGGGTTCCCTGCCTTTTTTTTCAGCGAAACTTTGGGCTTTGGCCCAATTACCCATAACAAACTTCAAATTTTCAATGACGACATTAAGGACCGTCATTTTTCAAAAATAAAAACAAATAGTGAAATAAAAATTCACTATTTTCCTCCAAATTTCAAACGACGACAATTAAAACCGTCATTTTTCAAACATAATAGTGAAAATTCAAATTCACTATTTCTGCAAATTTTCAAGCGACGGCAATTAAAGCCGTCATTTTCAAAATAATAGTGAAAATTCAAAATTCGCTATTTCTTCAAATTTCAAACGACGGCAATTAAAACCGTCATTTTCGAAATAATAGTTAGAAATTAAATTCCACTATTTTCACCACACATGTCAACGGCGGCAACATAAACCGTCACTTCAAAAGTAATAGTGAAAATTCAAAATTCACTATTTCCTTCACATGTCAACGGCGGCAAAATAAACCGTCACTTCAAACGTAATAGCGAAAATTAAAAATTCGCTACTTCCTTCAAAACTCAAACAAACGGCGATTAAAACCGCCACTTCAAATTCAAAAACGAGTAGTGAAGATTTAAAATTCGCTATTCCTTCAAATGTCAACAGAGGACTTCCTCGCGGAACCCGCTTATTTCAAAAAAAATAATAGTGAAATTCAAAATTCACTATTTCCACGGCGGCATCAAGAGTCCGCTATTTCCAAAACAAGCCCATCCAAAGCGGCTATTCTCACGGTTGATCAACCAACCGCCCCCATGGCTAGCAAGCCTTACAACTCATCGCGGTTGGCGAGCCCTCCTCATATACGCCCCATGGCTGGTGAGCCTTACAATGCATCGCGATTGGCGAGCCCTCCACATATACGCCCCATGGCTGGTTAGCCTTATAACGAATCGCGGCTGGCGAGCCCTCCTCATATACGCCCCATGGCTGGCGAGCCTTACAACGCGTCGCGGCGGCGAGCCCTCCTCATATACGCCCCATGGCTGGCGAGACTTACAACGCATCGCGGCTGGCGAGTCCTCCTTATTTACACCCCATGGCTGGCGAGCCTTACTACGCATCGCGGCTGGCGAGCCCTCCTCATATACGCCCCATGGCTGGCGAGCCTTACAACGCACCGCGGCTGGCGAGCCTCGTCATATAAGCCCCATGGCTGGCGAGCCTTACAACGCGCCGCAGCTGGCGAGCCCTCCTCATGTACGCACTATAGCTGGCGAGCCTTTGTCCTCAAACACGCAAGGACATATCCGAAGAAACCTCAGGTATGACTCCTTCTTATGGCTGGCGAGCCTTTGTACGTAGTCTAACGGACTTTAAACGACCCGTATGGACAGTCGACAGACTCTAAACTGTTCCCGACGGCAGGTCCTTAGCTCGTACCCTCAAGTCGCCTTGGCGTCGCCCTTCCCGACGGTAGGTCCTTGGCCCAAATCCTTTCGAGCCGCCTTGACGTCGCTTGGGTCTCCAGGTTATAATCTTCGATTGACCTGGGGGCTCTACTTTGACTTTCGCCCTGTCCAAGCCTCAGTCAAAGTGGGGGCTCTGTAGATAACCAGTATCTGCTGAGACTCCAACAAACACCCGATGATTATTGGACTATATCATGCTTTGGAATCGCGGCGTTTGATCGACAGTTCGTGTACAATTTTACGTCGGAAAACTTAAAACGATTTCGAAAATAAAACATTTCAGAACTTTTCACAAGTACCTAGAGTGTTTAATGCATGACGACGGGGTCGCAATAACACTAACTAGAGTCAAAACCGACACCGGACCAAAAACCGACTCAAAAATTCAAATCCCGATTCCAACAACGAGTCAAACCGAGTGAAACACAAAAAACAAAACCATTCAAATGCTTCTATGTTAAGATTTCCCGGAATCTTACATAGTTAAGTACCAAACATGTTCATCCAAATCCTAGGATAGAACAAATGATAATTTCCTCGTGTGATAGTGACAAGACACCTCGAAGACCCGCAACGTGGCTCGCGTCTCTTTGAGCAGCCCAGGTGGCCACGTCGCTCAAAACTCACACAACCACTCATTCTCCTATAAATACCCCTCAAATGCCCCCACTTGAGAACTTACACGAGTGTCCGCTGTAACACCCCCATACTCCAAGTGCCTTACCAGGACCACTCAGGTATGAAGACATTACCATCTCGGTTACCCGAGGCAATGATAATCAAACAACAATAAAGAAAAAATGTTTATTATAAATAATTTAGTGAATAGATACAATCCTCAAAACCAAACCAAAAGTATGATACATGACTTTAAACTGACTGTCTAACTGAAATGTAAATAAACTAAAGGCTACAGCGGAAGACTCCTATCATCCTGTCGTGGCATCCCGCCTATCCCAAAGATTACTCATCTCAATACCGCTCAATATCCGCTCACCATCCCCGAATGGATCACCGCAGTTTACAAAACAACACCGGGTCGTACTAATCACACAATCAACATGTATAACAATAATAAGATAAACAGGAAGCTTAATCACACACACACACACACCAACCAATTCCCATCATCTCAATCCCGATCGTCCACCTTTGGACCATTAGCCCGCCGCGATGGGGGACCGCAGCCGTACCCACCAAATCCCCGCTCCACATAGTGAGCGATAACCCTGTCCATCAATGTGCACATCCCTTCTGTGGCGGGTTCCACAGAAGGCGAAACTAGGGCATGAAGTCACTCCCGCAAGTGACCCCACTCAGCCGAGAACGCATCTCGAGAACCATCAACAACGATCACAACCACAATCACAATACAATAATTATATCAAACAACCAAATACAACACATCACCAATATCCCATTATGGGACTAATACTGAGTAGGAAATCCTACCTGGAAAGCACAACAATGATCAGACGGTATCACAAATTTTGTATCAAAAGCCTCTTCTACGAACCCTCCTCCTATCATATAACACATAAAGGCTACACATCACATACTACACACAAAAACCCCCAATCTCTAAATTAGGGTTTAACCAAATCAAGGGAAAAACAATAAAAAGGGTACATAGATCTTACCCTCGACGCAAGGAACTCAACGATACGAATAAACGACAAGAACCGACCGTCCGAACTCCGGAATTGCTAAGAATGCGATTAGGAAGATGAACTGGTTGCTTTCTCTCTTAAACAGGTTTTAGGTTTTGTAAAAGTGATTTAAAACAATGACGACGAAACTTAAATACCTTAATCGCATAATTAACAAAACCCGAGAAAACTCCCCGTAAAACCGGACACTCGATCGAGTACCCAAGGTACTCGATCGAGTACCCCCTTACTCGATCGAGTACCCCAGCTACTCGATCGAGTACCCAACAGGTCAGAAACTATTTTATTTCGCAACTTACCCTTACTCGACAGAGTAAGGCCTACTCGATAGAGTACCCCAAGACTTATAAATACGGAGTATTACAGTCTTCCCTCCTTAAAAGGAACTTCGTCCCCGAAGTTCAAACCACTACTAACAAAGGTACTCCCACAACATTCCCGACTCAAAAGCCAAACAAAATTTAACATAAAACATGATACTAACCCAACTCATCCCGACAAACATACCGACACTACATATAAAAGGTGTATAAAACTCTTAAAACTGCTCGCGATCATCTCCTACCCCCCTAAAAGAAACAAGGTTACGTCCCCGTAACCATACATACCTGATCAAAGAGGAAAGGGTAACGCTATTTCATAGCTTCCTCTGGCTCCCATGTAGCTTCCTCGGTCTCGTGGTTAGACCAAAGGATCTTAAGCAAAACTGTCTCACCACTCCTAGTCTTTCTAACCTTTCGGTCTAGAATCTGCTTAGGCACCTCAAGATATGATAAGGACTCATCTAGCTCTAAGCTCTCTGCCTCTAACACATGTGACGGGTCACTCACATACTTCCGCAACTGCGATACATGAAACACATTATGCACTCTCTCTAATGCAGCTGGTAAAGCCAGACGATAAGCAACTTCCCCAACTCGCTCTAAGATCTCATAAGGCCCTATAAACTTCTGACTTAGCTTGCCTTTCTTCCCAAATCTCATAACTCCGCGCATAGGAGAAACTTTCAAAAGAACCTTGTCCCCAACTTGAAACTCTATATCCCGACGATGTAGATCTGCATAACTCTTTTGCCTGTCCTGAGCTGCTCTCATCCTTTCCCTGATCATCTTAATCTGTTCCACCATCTCATGCACCATCTCTGGTCCTAAAACCACTGCCTCAGCACTGTCGTCCCAACAGATTGGACTCCTACATCTCCTCCCATACAAAGCCTCAAACGGTGCCATACCAATACTGGTGTGATAGCTGTTGTTGTAAGAAAACTCTATCAAGTCCACCCTCGCTCCCGCCTACCACCAAAATCCATCACACAAGCTCGCAACATATCCTCAAGAGTCTTGATTGTTCTCTCGTCTGCCCGTCTGTCGCAGGATGAAATGTTGTACTCATCTTCAAAGTTGTTCCCAACGATTCCTGCAACTCTTTCCAAAACCTCGATATAAACCTCGCATCTCTGTCAGACACTATGTCCTTAGGGACTCCATGTAACTTAAGCACGTTCTTTCGATAGGCCATAGCCAATTGTGCCTTAGTCCATGTATCTTTCATTGGAACAAAGTGAGCTGACTTGGTCAGACGATCCACTATCACCCAAATCATGTTGTTACCTTGTTGGCTCTTAGGTAGACCCACAATGAAATCCATGGAAATGGATTCCCACTTCCACTCAGGCACCTCTAAAGACTGAATCTTACCTTGTGGTCGTCTCTGTTCCCCTTTAACTCTCTGGCATGTCAAACAACGGGACACAAACTCTCATTTGTCTCTTTCTTCATCCCAGGCCACCAAAACGTTTTCTTCAAATCCTTGTATAGCTTGTCTCCACCTGGATGAACTGAATATGGTGTGCAATGCGCCTCTGTCATGATCGTCTTTTTCAACTCCTCATCATTAGGAACACACCACCTACCATCAAACCTCAAACTACCATCTATATGAATAGAAAAGCGGGACACTGTCCCTTTCTCTACTCCAGCTCTCCACTCAACTATCTTAGGATCCAAAGCCTGTTTACCTCGAATATCATCATAAAACTCAAGCTGTACTGTCATATCACCCATGGCATCTCCTTTCTGCATCATATGTATCCCAAAGCTCGCTACCTCATCCCTCAGCCTCATCAAAGATAGAGCCGTACACAAGGAATGTACACTCTTCCTACTCAAAGCATCAGCAACAACATTGGCCTTCCCTTCATGGTAGATGATTTCCATGTCGTAATCGCCAATTAACTCCATCCACCTCCTCTGTCTCATGTTCAACTCCTTCTGCGTGAAGATGTACTTAAGACTCTTGTGATCAGAAAATACCTTAAAGATTTCTCCATAAAGGTAATGTCTCCAAATCTTGAGAGCAAACACCACTGCACCCAACTCCAGATCATGAGTAGGGTAATTCTCCTCATAAGGCTTCAACTGCCTAGAAGCATAGGCAATCACTTTACCATTCTGCATTAACACACATCCCAGCCCATTCTTCGAGGCATCTGTATAAACCTCAAAATTCTCGCTCCCTTCAGGCAATGCTAGGACAGGGGCTGTGGTCAAACGCTCCTTTAATGTTTGGAACGCCGTCTCACAACTCTCATCCCAACGAAACCTGTTCTCTTTCCTCATCAACGCTGTCATCGGTCTAGCTATCTTGGAGAAATATTTCACGAACCGTCTGTAGTATCCAGCTAAACCCAAGAAACTCCTAACCTCAGCAACATTCTTTGGTGCTTCCCACTTTGTCACTGCCTCAATCTTCGCCGGATCCACAGCTACCCCATCTTTAGAGATCACATGCCCCAGAAAAGCAACTTTCTCTAATCAGAACTCACACTTGGACAGCTTGGCATACAACTCATGGTCCCTCAAAGTCTGCAACACGATCCTCAAATGCTCCTCATGCTCCTCCTTAGTCTTAGAGTAGACTAAGATATCGTCGATGAATACCACTACAAACTGGTCCAAAAACTGTCTGAAGATTATGTTCATCAAATCCATAAACACTGCCGGCGCATTAGACAACCCAAACGGCATCACCACATACTCGTAATGGCCATACCTCGACGTGAAAGCTGTCTTTGGTATGTCCACCTCTCTAATCTTCACCTGATGGTACCCCGACCTCAAATCAATCTTAGAAAAGACTGTTGCACCACTCAACTGATCAAACAGGTCATCTATCCTTGGCAAAGAATACCTGTTCTTTATCGTCACATGGTTCAGCTCCCTGTAATCTATGCACAGCCTCAAGCTCCCATCTTTCTTCTTCACGAAAAGAACTAGTGCTCCCCAAGGCGATACACTTGGTCTAATGTATCCCTTCTCTATCAAATCATCCAACTGCTTCCTAAGCTCCTCCATCTCCTTAGGACCCATACGGTACGGTGCCTTAGAGATTGGCCCCGTCCCTGGCTTCAACTCAACGGTGAAATCTATCTCCCTCTTCGGTGGCAACCCCGGAATCTCCTCTGGAAAAACATCTGCAAACTCTCCCACCACTGGTATCTCATCAACTGTCGGAATCTCTATCCGGTCATCTCTCACATGGCACAGGATCAAAGGACATCCCTTCCTCAGATAAGACTTCAAGGTAACAAATTTGCAATCAACTTAACTTTGGGTTTGACTAGAAACCCACGATAAGACACACTAACACCCTTTGGACCTCTTAAGGACACTTTCTTTTGATGACAGTCTATCTTAGCTTTATACTTTCCTAACCAATCCATCCCAACTATCATCTCAAAACCGTTAAAAGGAAACTCTAACAAGTCTACAGGGAAATCAACTTGCCCAACTATCAAAGATACATCTCTAAACAATCTCCCACACGATACAGACTCACCCGAAGGTATGAAAACTTGTTCACTAACGATTCATATACTCTCAAACCTAACTGTTTAACATGACTCGAAGACACAAACGATCGAGAAGCCCCGAATCGAACAAAACAAAGGTAGGAATACCATTAACAAGGAATGTACCGGTGATAACGTGCACATCTTCCTCAGCTGCCTTCTTCTCCATCATGAATAACTTGCCACTGGTCTTCTGTCCACCTCCTGGGACAAGATCGGCCGATGCGGTCGGCTTAGCACCCGACCCTTGATTGTTGTTGATGTTCGTCGGTGTTTTTCGATAAGAATTACCGCCGTTGCGGTTGCCTCCCACTGGTAACTCGACTTCCCGGTTTGGCCATGATCCGGCCGGTCATTTGCTCGCGAAGCTCTGTGAGGTCTCGAAAGATCCGGTGCACTCGTGCACTCATGTCTCTTGTGGCCTACACCACCACAACCATAGCAGTTCACTCCCCAACTATTACTCACACTCCCACGGCCACGCCCAAAGGAAGCCCAAAGACTAAACCCAAACCCGGAAGAAAATCCTTTAGATCGATTGTGGTTGCCTTTCTTGTGATTCGATTGGCCACCACCCTCGCTCTCGGACTTCCTCTTCTCACCACCCGACCTCTCCTGAGCCATCTCCACCAACCTCTCCGCTCTCCCGGCCCCTCTCATAAGCTTCCTTAACATTAGTAAGGATCCCCACGGGTAACTTATCCATAATCTTGGTGGTCAACCCCCTCTCAAACCTCAATGCCAAATTCTCCTCACTCAAACCCATGTCCTCAAAGATACCTAGACTTCTCATTGAACAAACTGACTGTAGTACTCAAACCACGGACATCTCAAAAGCGATCATCTTAAAACCATCAAACTCTTCTCTCAACTTACTCCTCACATGTTTAAGACAAACTCCTTTCTCACAAACCCCTACGAAACTCCTCCCAAGGTATAGCGGGTAAGCCTTGGTTGGTATACATTTCCTTAGCACTCACCTTCACCGAATCCCACCACTTGCCTCGCCGCCTCCCTCGGATAGAACGCAGACTGTTCCACTCTCATCTCATCGGACAATGAACCAAGTCTAAGATGTTCTCCATCTCTCTCAGCCAACTATCAAGCAGATTAGGCTCCCCAACTCCCTTGTACTCCTTCGGGTTAAACCTCGCAATATAGAGGCTGATTTTAGAATGATCAACCTCCTTCTCCTTATTCTTATCCTTGTCCTCATTCACTCTCTTCAGGGTCTCAGTAAGAGCGTCCTGGTGCTCTAACATCTTAACGATGTCATCCATGGTCATGAGCTCAGCTCTCGCATACAAAGCAGTCTTCTTGGGCGGCATCTTGAAGCTATATAAGAAAGGGTAAACATAAACACACGTACTAAACCTCAAAACACGAAAACACGCTGCCCGGAACCCACTCGATCGAGTTCCCAAACACACTCGATCGAGTAACGGGCTACTCGATCGAGTGCCCCACGTACTCGATCGAGTACCCAAACTTCAGACCCCAAACAGACCTTTTGATCTCTTACCTACTCGATCGAGTATCTAGGCTACTCGATCGAGTGACCCCCTACTCGATCGAGTACCCCTAGTTACTCGATCGAGTGCCCCAAAACTCGATTCTGGACTCAAAATCGCCAAAAACCCACCCGATCGAGTCAGTCCCACTCGATCGAGTAACACTAATTCATAGAAGCTACCCGCATGTTACGTCATATGCTAACATGCTAAACTTTATAAACCACATTATATCATAATAAGCATACTACGCATCTTTTCTACTATCTACGAAACCATTTCATCATGTTATTAAATGCCACATTGTAAATCATCCAACATGTTATCATCTCATCAACAAGTTTCCTCATATCACCATTTTCTTTCACGTGCTCAACTTTCTACTTCAACATCCAACAATTAACACATTCCATCACATTCGTAAACAAGTTAACCAAACACACATACGACTCGACAAACACTTCCCCCATGTGACCGGTTCAAATTTGTAGGGCGACCCCTGCGACTTTAGGACGTCTCCCAAGACTTTGCACTAGCTCCCACAACTTTTACCCCGGGTTCATTTTAATTGATTCCCTATGTTCATTAAGTTCATTGGTTACAGATTTCAGGATCGTCGCTCTGATACCATTTGTAACACCCCCATACTCCAAGTGCCTTACCAGGACCACTCAGGTATGAAGACATTACCATCTCGGTTACCCGAGGCAATGATAATCAAACAACAATAAAGAAACAATGTTTATTATAAATAATTTAGTGAATAGATACAATCCTCAAAACCAAACCAAAAGTATGATACATGACTTCAAACTGACTGTCTAACTGAAATGTAAATAAACTAAAGGCTACAGCGGAAGACTCCTATCATCCTGTCGTGGCATCCCGGCTATCCCAAGACTCATCTCAATACCGCTCAATATCTCGCTCACCATCCCCGAATGGATCACCGCAGTTTACAAAACAACACCGGGTCGTACTAATCACACAATCAACATGTATACCAATAATAAGATAAGCAGACGACTTAATCGTCACACACACACACACAAACCCACCAATTCCCATCATCTCAATCCCGATCGTCCCTTTGGACCGCCACGATGGGGGACCGCAGCCGTACCTACCAAATCCCCGCTCCACATAGTGAGCGATAACCCTGTCCATTAATGTGCACATCCCTTCTGTGGCGGGTTCCACAGAAGGCGAAACTAGGGCGTGAAGTCACTCCCGCAAGTGACCCCACTCAGCCGAGAATGCATCTCGAGAACCATCAACAACGATCACAACCACAATCACAATACAATCATTATATCAAACAACCAAATACAACACATCACCAATATCCCATTATGGGACTAATCCTGAGTAGGAAATCCTACCGGAAAGCACACAATGATCAGACAGTATCAACAAATTTGTATCAAAAAGCCTCTTCTACGAACCCTCCTCCTATCATATAACACATAGAGGCTACACATCACATACTACACACAAAAACCCCCAATCTCTAAATTAGGGTTTAACCAAATTAAGGGAAAAACAATAAAAAGGGTACATAGATCTTACCCTCGACGCAAGGAACTCAACGATACGAATAACGACAAGAACTGACCGTCTGAACTCCGGGAATTGCTAAGAATGCGATTAGGAAGATGAACTGGTTGCTTTCTCTCTTAAACAGGGATTTAGGTTTTGTAAAAGTGATTTAAAACAATGACGACGAAACTTAAATACCTTAATCGCATAATTAACAAAACCCGAGAAAACTCCCCGTAAAACCGGACACTCGATCGAGTACCCAAGGTACTCGATCGAGTACCCCCTTACTCGATCGAGTACCCCAGCTACTCGATCGAGTACCCAACAGGTCAGAAACTATTTTATTTCGCAACTTACCCTTACTCGACAGAGTAAGGCCTACTCGATAGAGTACCCCAAGACTTATAAATACGGAGTATTACATCCGCCCCCTCTTTTCTCCCTTAAAATTCTCGACTCCACTTCCTAAGTCACAATCCGACGCGTATTTACGACCTATCGATCGTCAATACAAGCCTTACACATTGTTTGGTACCGTCATCGTGCATTAAATCACTTGACCGACCACTCGACCACTACACCATCACTAAACTTAATAAAACACTCTTTTTACTTACTAAAACGGTTTTAAACCGAGTCTTTTCCGACCAAACGAGTTGATACACTTACGTCGGTTTCTCGCTATAACCAAGCATGTAAGTATGAGGGTGTAAAAATCCTTCTTTTATCATGTCTTTACTTCTTTCATGACTATAACATGCTAAATCATGCATAACATGGTCCAAAACATGGGAAGAATGAGCCAAAACCGGACTTTTTGGTTGAGGCAGAGGCTACTTACGTAGCACCCAGGCTCGCGCCTAAAGCAGCCTGCCCAGCCTCAAGTCCAATCCGTGTTTGGTCTCTTCTTTTCCTCTAATTTTCATTTTCATATTTGTAAACGGTTTTTACCATTTCAAATATTTTCAAACCCTTTTATTTATTTTTTACAAGTTTTTAACCATAAAACATTTTTCACCCTTGGTTCTTAATACCATGACGGTTTAATCCGTGTTTCGGTGATAATATTTGGTTAATTACATTTAAAAGGTATTTTAAAGCCTTTTATTTCATTTCTTTACATTTTGGAAGGTATTTTAAAGCCTTTCATCATTTCTTTACATTTCCAAAATAAATGTATTAGTCACCAACACAAAGTCATCCTTGGTTTTACATACCATGTCGGATTTTAACCCGAGTACGATGTTGAGTATTGACTAATTATATTTAAATGAACTTAAAACAATTAGTTCATAATCATTTTCAAAACTATTAATGTCAAGCTTATCAAGCCGAACCCGGCATCAAATATCAACAAAACAATGATGATTATTCAAGTCTCATTCCTCAAATCAACACAAATACGACCTAAATGGTCCTTTCAAACCAAAACGGGTCCAAATACCCATTTTCAATACAGTTTATATCCGTCTTTCAATGGTCAGAATGCGTCTTATACCGTTGACTGACCCGCGCCTAAACATGCCATTTCTTGTCCTATTTTCAAACCAGGGGAGACCCCCTTACATCGCTAAATGTGCTCGCGCCTCATCCGTCGCCAGTGCAGTGGTCATTCCTTTCAAAGATTAGTCTAGGACGATCCCGAATCCGGCTAACCCGGATGTAGGACGGATCAGACGACTAACTTGCTTATTCAAAAACCGTATTTTCAAAATGCCTTACTAAGACAAATGGATCGCGTTATGCACCATAAACCTAACTCGGTAAATGGATGTTTAATTTCCGTCTTGCATGCAAATCAATCATAAATCCAACTCGACATCTTATACTTAATACTTGGATTAAATCAACCGACTTAGAAAGCTCTCACATATTAGGTTTAAATTATTGGATGCATTTAAACCGTTTTATCAACTTTTGCATTCAACCAACCAAGATCGATCAGTAGAGGCCGCTACCGCGGGCGGGATTGGGTGTCTGATTAAAGGGCTTCCCAATACGTACCTTCACCTCTTACTCAGAAACTTTGGATAGTGGACGACCTTATCCAGGGCGTACAAGAGTCATTCTAGAGATAGGATGCTAAAGAGGGACGATTTCTTATCTTTAGTACCTATGTCAAACACTGCTTTGTGCTTCTTTGACTGAGGTATAAAGTGGATTCGAACGGGTTCCAAGCATCCCACATATGCTTGGTGGCGACTCCGAACATCTCTAATCGTTTCGAGACCCTTACCAAGACGATACCGACCGATCTAAAACGATCCGGTCGAAAGCATTTTTACGCCGCTGAGCGTGGCTTTCAAAAGACCGCTGCCATTGTCCACAGATCGGCTGGGCATACGCAGGTGGGCGCACGTCCACAAGAACAAACATGATAAAGAGATGTGCAAAAGAGAAATAATATAAAGGAGAGAAAAGAAATTACAAAGAATGAGATCTGGAAAATGAAAGAGTAACGTCGAACAGGATGAGTTTTTTTGGTGTGAGAATTGATAACCTAAACCTAATGGCGTCTTTCCTTTATATAGGAAAGATATCAATTATTCAACACGCAACTTAAAATAAATCTCGCGAGAAAATATCACGTCTAACAACTAGTTACTCGATCGAGCACTTTGGAACTGCTCGATCGAACATTCTTCAGCCAAAACCTCTCGATCGAGGTACAAAAGTACTCGATCGAGGAACCTCAAAATAACATCTCTCGATCGAACAAAGAAGGTATTCGATCGAGTACTGTTCCTCATCCAAAATCATTCGATCGAGCATAAAGGCCAGCAAAAACTCTTGATCGAGTAGTTTCCACTGAAGTTAGCTACGACTTGTTGATTTAGCTTCCATCAAGACTTCACGCATCCCAAGGCAGCAGCATTTCCGCTCCAAATCCACTTATCTCCTAAATGCAAGCTAAAGGAATAGTAAAAGGCTCGATTCCGCTACTTTCATATCCATTCCTGCAAATAAAGCAGCGCAAATCAAAGTAGACAATTCGGGGCATTTCGTAACATAAAACTACGCAAGGCTAGGTTTAGGGTTTTGTGAGAATTATGAGAAAAAGAAAGCAAGGGTTTGGTTTCTCTTCTTATTTATAGAAAAGCTCATGGGTTTAATCCAGGCATAAGCCCAAAACTCACCCATCCACTACTATCACACATGAAACCCATAGGCAAAGCGGGGTTTTCACCGAATTTCGAGCTAGATTAGACGATAAAATAAAAGAAAGATATTTTCCCGAAAAATAAAAATACTAAATATGGGAAAATGAATTAAAGAAATATATTACGGAAATTAGGGGTGTTACAGTTCGGGCAGGTCCGATATCGGTTGGCTCATAATACGGGTCGGGTCAGGATCAGAAGACGGGTTCAAAATATGGTAAATCAGTTGATTATTTTGGTTTTAAAATTCTTATATTTTGGCAATTTTTTTAAAAAAATTGTTATTCCTTTCATATGAATCAAAAATAGGAGGAATAAAATTTTACCCATATCATAAGTACGAATAAGTACGTAGTAGCATCGCAAACTTGCAATTGTGATTAAATATGATAAATTTCTAATTCATGATGTTTTAATGTTAATTTCGCAATACTTCGACATTCGCAAATAAAGACTAGTGCGTCCACAATACGCATAGCCTTAAATTTACAAATTACAACCCACAAGATTACAACAAATGTTCATTGTGAGTCCTCTCACCACCAAGTCATTAATATATATTCTTGGAAACTAAACACAAAGTTATCAGTCTTAGTGAATAAACAAGATTACTATTATCATAAAACAATGGAAGCAACATAATCTTGTCCATCATTATCCTCATCATCATCTTCAACTTCGTCATCTTCGGTGTTGATAGTCAAATGTGACAACAACTCAAACTCAAAACCATTAATACCTTGTAGCTCTTTCTCGACTGTTACCATATTATAATACCACAATATAAGTTTTCAAGATCTATATATATTAATTAGTATTGGTGCCCGACCCCGCCCGGACTACCTCTTTAAGTATTAAAATTTATTTTCAATTAAATAAAACTACTTTAAAATTATATAAGTCGTAAATTTATCATTAATTTATTTTTCTATGACATATCTTAAAATTACGATGAAATAAATTATGAGACAAATTCACTACTCCCGATATTAATATTTTATTTAAATCGATTGGTTAGATAATTATTCATATATATTTTCTATTGTTGTTAGTATTGCTACTTTTATTACATTCGCCAATACTACTGTTACTTTCACTACTCCCGCCGTAATTATTGTTACTTTCACTATTGCCGCATTATTATTGATAATTTTACTACTCCCGTTGTTGCTTATATTACTTTCACTACTCCCGCTCGCTGCTAATATTGTTACTTTGATTATTCGAATGAGTGACTACTATCATATTACTACATCCAATGTTGCTACAATTCTTTTCACTACTAACAGAATTACTTTTACTATTTAGGCATGCAATTTTAAGAGGCTTATATATATATATATATATATATATATATATATATATATATATATATATATATATATAGAGTGAAGTTCTTATAAGTCCACTTATATATTTGAGTCCATAAGTCCTCACTACATCCCTTAGATATCCCACTAAGGATGGTTGAGACTGAAAGCCAAAAAGCATACTTAACACTAATTAGGTTCTTATACACTAATTAATCCACTTTCTCTCTCTACCTTTAATTATACATTCACTAATAGATTATTATACACAAAAAATTTTTTGAGCACATTTTTTTTTTTTGACTGAAACTTTATACAAATGTTACGACATTTTCACTGTTTTAAAAGTGTAATTTCAACGGAAAAAAGTGTAACTTTAACAAAAAAAGCGGGTTGACGGATTTTATTTTGAAATTTGAAAATTTGAAGCAAGTTTACAATATATTTTGCGTTTTACGAGTGTAACTCAGTTTTTACGACAAATATTATTTTGAATTTTTCCAATTTTAACACAACTCATTGTAAATTGAGTGACTTATAAGTGTAACTTTAGTCTTTTAAAAGTGTAACTTTAGTCCATTAAAGTGTAACTTTAGTCCATTAAAGTGTAATTTTAGTCCATTAAAGTTTATTTTTAGTCCATTGAGAGTGTATCTTTAGTCCATATTAAAAATGTAACTTTACTCCATTAAAGTGTAATTTCAGTCCATTGAGAGTGTAACTTTAGTCCATTGAGACTGTAACTTTAGTCCATATTAAACATTTAACATGAGTCCATTGAGAGTATAACTGTAGTCCTTGAGAGTGTAACTTTAATAGAGATAAGTGTAACTTTAGTAGAGAAAAATGTAACTTTAATAGAGATAGCTGTAACTTTAGTAGAGAAATGTGTAATTTTAATAGAAAAAAGTGTAATTCTAATAGAAATAAGTGTAACTTTAATAGAGATAGTTGTAACTTTAACTTTAAAAGAGAGTAAGTGTAATTTTAAAAGAGAAATGTGTAATTTTAATAAAGAAAAGTGTAATTCTAATAAAAATAAGTGTAACTTTAATAGAGATAGCTGTAACTTTAACTTTAAAAGAGAGTAAGTGTAATTTTAATAGAGAAATGTGTAATTTTAATAAAGAAAAGTGTAATTTCAATAGAAATAAGTGTAACTTTAACTTTAATAGAGATAAGTGTAATTTTAATAAAAATAAGTGTAATTTTAACTTAATAGAGATAAGTATAATTTTAATAGAGAAATGTGTAATTTTAATAGAAATAAGTGTAATTTTAATAGAAATAAGTGTAACTTTAATAGAAAAAAAATGTAACTTTAACAAAGATAAGTGTAATTTTAATGGAGAAAAGTGTAATTTAAATGGAAAAAACTGTAACTTTAATAATAGATATAAAATTATAAATGTAATTTTGAAACATCAAACAAAAGTCGAAAAAAAAAGTCATACTAAATCTCGTTTAAAAACCTAGAACTTTTCAAAAAACTAGATCTTAACTTAAATAGAAGATAAAAATAAACAATAGATCTAGGACACCAACCACCACAATAATTCCCAAATTTTTTAAAAAAAAAAATCTGAAAAAAATAGATCTGAAAAAAATTTGATAAAAAATCTACTAGATCTGAAAACACAATAAAAGTGCAAATTTCTACAAAAATAAAATTACGCACTTAAACTATCAACCGTATTAGAAGAGATAAGGCGGACACATACAAACATAAAATTTACGCACAAAAGCTATCAACTATATTAAAAGAGACAATGTGAATATTAAAGTCACTACATAAATGCACACAGAAAATTCATATAGAAAGACACTGGAATAGTGGATCATCAATGTCAAATATTATAAGCCAATTAAAAAAAAAAGTAACGTAGTAGTGGGTGAGGAGGGGTATTTAGATACGGAGTATATATATTGCATAGGAAGTATTTTCGAGTTTGTTTTCGATGACTCTTATAATTCATGAACTCTATCTGCTAAACACAAAACAAAAACCCACCCCACTACCACCACAGCAGCCACAACACCACCAAACACCTCCAAATCTGGAAAAAAAAATAGAAGAAAAGGAGAAGAGGAAGTGCATTGATACGTGCCTAATGTACGGTCTTTTTGGCCTATTTCAGCACGTATTTCCATGCATTTATATACTGTTTTCATAGTATTTTGCCCCGAATTGGCTACTTTGGTGTATTTTGTCCTTTTTGTAGGGATAATCGCGAAAGAAGCGAAACCATGCTCCATTTCGTCCTTTTTGCATGCATTTAGAGGAGACGGGATTGTCCCAGAGTGAGATGCTGCACCTGAAGTGTCGTGGCACGCATTACGAAGCATTTGGGTGAAGACGTGAGCTGAATTGAAGACCCAAGTGGTCTATCGAGTTGATTGGTGGTCTATCGAGCTGTTTGGAGGACGATCGAATGGTCCCTGAAGCTCCCTGAGCTCGATCGAGAGGTTCCTTCCTCGATCGAGTAACCAGCCTTTGATCAAGCCCTCGATCGAGAACCTTGCTGTTCGATCGAGGAGTTCCTGTTGAGACATTGGTCGATCGAGTGGTCTAATCCACTCGATCGAGAGGATTTCGTCTGTGGGCTTTAATTAGTCCGTGTTTTAGTATTTTACGCATAAACACTTAGGCTTTTCGGCTATATAACCTATGTTTAACTAGGTTATTAGTCATCTTTTAATCTTTTGACTATCTTTCACACTTTTATCACTGTTTACTCTCTTTTATCTTTATTCATTGACATTAGCCTACTGTTACTTTTCTACGTTGGATTGCTTTGATCGGATTTCGTTCTCTACGCCGGATTCGCTCGGATTGTAATTCTCTTTTCTTCCTTAATAATAATTAACCTTTTATTGCTTTCAATTATTGTTGTTATTGTTATTTTTCTTCTGCCCTAATTTTTATCATCGCTTATTATTATTATTTCGCCATGTTATCTGCTGGAAATTTATATGCTGCTAGATTAATTACTAGTATGAGTAGCTAATCTCCCCTCATGTTGGGATTAGGGGATCTGCGGTAGAATAATGACGACGTAGTAAATGAATTAGACGAATTGGTTAAAGAGACTCTGTCACTATAGCAATATAACTGTAATTCTCGACCTAGTTGAGTGCACGCTTCTATGTCACCCATTAATCTGGCTACAATTAGTCCTAGATCGAAAGATTGGATTAAATAGGCCTGCTATAAACAGTAGACTGCCCTAATGAGGACGAAAGTTAAGTTAGTGGTATTTTAGGGTGGGAAGTGGACCGAAAGGACCTTCTAATATCCGTCTCGCATTAGTTCGTCTGAGTCATTTACTGCTAAGTTGTTGATCTACCGTAGTGAACCGAGTTCCCGACATGTCCCCCTCTTATTGATAGTTAATTCATCTTTCTGCTTTACTGCTCTTGCTTTATTTCTCTTCTTTCAACTCCGTAGTTTAGAACCAAAAATTAATCAACCCAATTGTTACCATCGAATTAGAAATAGATAGCTGTAGTTGCATTCCTCCCTGTGGATTCGATACTCGACTGCCTCTACTACATTTTTAGTTGAGACCGTTAGGTTTATTTTTGACAGGTACGCGACAGACGTGTCAAATTTTGGCGCCGTTGCCGGGGAGGCAATTGTTCCAATTACTAGCTGTTTTTATTTTTAATTCTTCTTTTTAGTTTAAGGAACATCGTTCCTTAGACTATTCTCATATCTTGTCTGTAGTTTCGTCTTATGCGCAGGTCGCAAGGTGGTCCACTACTACCTTTTGATCCCGAGATTGAGAGGTCTCTTCGCGTAAAAAGGAGACTATTTCAAGAGCAACAGGCAGAGGGAGAGCCTAGTTCTCGCGGCAGTTTTTACGAGAACGAGCTTTTCGAAAATAATCCGCCGTCTTCTCCAGTTTCCGATTATTCACTTGAGTCTATCACTTACCCAGAATTTCCAGAAATGGCCGAGGAAGCAACCATTGCTAGTCACTCCGAGCCCACAGCTGACAATCTTTATAAAGGGTTCGAATCAGGGAGATGCCGGGAAGTTCGAGCCTAAGCCTTCTTACATCGCATGGTAGAGAAAAATCGTTCGGGGAGCTGCAAAAGAAGATGCGGCTCAAAGATATGGAGACTTTCATTGATTATCGCTTTGCTCCATACCTCCTCCCACCGGTGTGACACTGGTGATCAAATCAAAGAAACTATGTTCATTTTCTCACTCCGCGATCCGCAAGGGAGTGGTACAGGATTTGGACCGAGCGCTCACGGCATAACGGATTGGAATTCGCTAGCATTGGCATTCTACAAAAGTATTTCTCGCTTCGAGAACCATAGCCATCAGAGCCCAGATAACCAGTTTCAAACAAGGGCCCGACGAGAATTTCCATGAGGCGTGGCTTCGTTTTAAGAAATTGGTGCGGACCATACCGCATCACGGTTTCGAGAAATGGAGTCTATGCAACCATTTTTACAATGGTTTATATGATGATCAGAGAGCCATACTAGACGCGGCAGCCAACGGCCGGTTTTCTGACAACTTGGGGCCGACGAAAGGATGGAAAATCATAGATGATTTAGCCACTCATAGGGCTGAATACGGGAACTCAAGGGGGAACCAAAGGAGAGCCGCTGAATCCTCTTCAGTGGCCGCATTAGAAGCCCTTACTTCGCTAGGTTCGACAAGTATGAACTAGGGGAACTTTCAAGCCGGGATGTACCAGGTTAATGCTATGACAGACGGTCCCTTCGTGCATCGTACGAGGTGCGGGGCGACGGACATGTCTCGATTTTGTCCTAGTCCTTATGAGCAATGTGTCGCCTTTCAACATTATAGGCAAAACAACAACCAAGATCGAGCCAAATATCCACCCCAATTTGAGGTGGAGTAACCAGAGCAACGTACTCAATCCCACCGCTCCTCCAAATCGCAGTGACCTTACATTCCGCCACATCGAAGCAACAAGGCTATCAAAAGCCTCCGTCTTTCAACCCTCCTAACCAAGGTGCTTCGTCATCTAGTGGGGTGAGTGAGATAAGTGAGCTAAAGACCATGATGCAGTCCATTGCAAAGCAGTTACAACAGAAGGACACGGCATTCAAGGCACTTGAAACTCAAGTTGCGCAATTGGCTGAGAATCAATCCTCCAGGAAGCCCGGTCATTTACCGACTCAAAATGACAAGAACCCAAATGAGACGGTACATTTGATAGAGTTGAGAAGCGGTCTCTCTTATGAGGGACCGAAATGAAGAAATCAGACACTGGGAATAGTGAAAGCGTCGATGAACAGTGTTGCAGTAAGAAGAAAGGACTCATGACACAAGAGTTACTCGATCGATGACCATCCGTGTCGAAACAGATTCGATCGAGTGGAATTGATGAGGAAGCCCTCGATCGAGTAGTCACTCTACTCGATCGAGTGACTGGAAGTGAAGAAGGTCGATCGAGTGGTACCGTTGCTCGATCGACTAAAGTTGACGAAGAAAAGCAGTCGATCGAGTGTACCCATTGCTCGATCGTCTCGATATTGTTGACGGAAGCTTATTCGAGAGCCCGCTAGTGCTCGTTTAAGCGATGAATTACCAGAAAGGCCTCGTTCGAGAGGTAAGAAGCGTCCGAAGGATCTTGAACTTGCTCGGAAGACACTTTGGAGTATAAGGGACTTGAGATTCCAATTCATGTTCCCTTCCCGAGGCGGCTGCAGAATACAGGATTAATCAACAATTTAGCAAATTTGTTGAATGTTGAAGAGTTTGGAAGTTTTGCACCGTTCTTTGAATTGCTTATGAAGGTACCCTCTTATTTACGATTTATGAAAGATATTTTAGCACGTAAGAGGACCGTTAATGATAACGAGACGAGTAGCTTTGATCGAGATGGGGTCACTGTCTCAAAATAAGCTACCTCTTAAGCAATCGACCGGGTAGTTTTTCGATCCCTTGTCACATAGGAATGCAGTTGATTGATAATGCGCTATGCGATTTAGGCGCTAGCGTAAGTGTTTTACCTTTGTCTCTAGCTAAGAGACTTGGTGTGACCAAGCCGAGTTGCACCAATATGATCCAGGATGGCCGACCGTAGTCTATCACGGCCACTAGGTGTAGCAGAAGACGTACTGTTAGGATCGGGAAGTTCTTTATTCCCGTTGACTTTGTCGTCCTAGATATCCCAGAAGATGTGCATACCCCTATCATTTTAGGGAGACCATTTTTGTCCACCGCCGTGCAAAGTGATAGATGTCGGGGAAGACTTTGACCTTCCGGGTAGGGGATGAGGAGCCGACCTTTCATCAGTCCAAGTTCCGGAGGGCTCCCATGCAAGCTCAGCCTTGCAATGCCCTCTCTTCTGTTGACCCTATTATTGACACTCCAATTTTGGAGAATATTGCTATTATTGCTGACCCTCTGCCTCATGCTGAGAGCAAAAAGGAGGGAAATTCGTCTGTTTTCCTTACTGCAGGTACAGATGAAGGCAAGAAAGGAGCTGTCAAAGGACGTGGTAAGACCATTATCAATCAACCTGGAGCAAAGGATGCCAAGGAAGATGACAGAGGGGCGAGAACGAAGGCAGTTCGAACTTACATAGATTGTAACTATATTCCTCCTCCTCTCAGAAATTCAAGTTCGTGGAAGTCAAAAAGGACAGTTAGTATCGCTGAAGTGACGTCCTCCAGTCAGAAGCCCACGAAGGGGCTACTGACAACTGATGGGAATTAAACGGGGAAATGCCCCGTGTAACAAATTGTAATAGATATTCGTTTGAATTATTTTTGAATTTCTTTTATTATGTTTTTAATTAGGACAATTAGTTAGACAATTCTTTTAGCGTAAGACTAAGACTATAGACTGTTTTGCTGCGTTTTTGGTATTTTGGGACGTGTTTTATGCAGGTTTGGGGAAATGCACGCATTTCGAGGAAGTAAAGACGGAAATTCAAGGAATGTATACGAGGAAGTCCTCGATCGAGTATTTTTGTACTCGATCGAATGACAATTGGGTCGATCGAGCTTGCTTGTTACTTGATCGAGCATTTTTGCTGATGAATTCACTCGATCGAGTGAAATATTTACTCGATTGACTACCTGCAAAAGGAGAACTGCTCGATCGACCACAACACCATTCGAACGAGCAGTTTGAATGCCCATTTCACTCGATCGACTACTGTTCAACTGCCATCGAGTGTTTTTGACTTGGATTAGCTTACTGAGACGGTTTTCCGGGCCCTTAGCAACCTCCCATTTCATGGTCGGTTTGGGGAGGTCCCCCTATTCGCGCATTTTGTGAGTTTTTCCGTATTTACTCTCTTTCTCCTTCAGTTTGCATTTCCTTTCCATGTTTTGGTACAATGGGGGCATTGTACAGTTTGGTTTGGGGAGGTTATGCATCCATATCTATGTCTGCATATTGTCTTTATTGCATTTCTGTTGTCACGTTTAATTTTCGTTTGCATTGTTGTTTATTCTTCTTAAAATTTAAAATTCCATAAAAATTGAAAAATTTCAAAAATTCAAAAAATATTCACGTTTATTTTTGCATATAGGTTGAGTCGGAACGGTAGATTTCCATGATGACAATGCACTATAACTTGTCAATTTATTTGAGCCTTGCACTTCCGTTGATAGTTTTTAGCTTTGTCATACGCATAATCTACGAATTTCTGTTCAAATATAAGTCGGTCTGTTTAGACTTGACCTATATAAATTGGCAAACTACTTAAAAATTCTGAGATTTAGAGCCCATAACTGGTGACATTCATGACCAGTTCATTAGGAATTTTGAGTAGTACTCCTTGCATAGCATGTTCGTCTATTTTGCACAGTTATGACATTCAATTTCTCGTCAAAATGCACATATTCGGGTTCGTGGTTGGTGTCACATGCAGGGAGGGCCTTGCAAATTTCCCTTACATTATATTTTTCACCCATTTAGCTCCACATTAGCCAAATTTGCCTTTTGACCCATTAGCTACATCCCAAACTAAGCCTGCCTAGTCAAGCTAGTTAGTACGTTCTTTTGTGGTATGAGTTTTCGTCTGCAGTTTGGCCGTATCTCTTTTGTACGGAGTTGTTGGAAAATAAAGGAAGGAGGAAAGAAGAAAAAAAAAGTTTTGAAAAGAAAAAAAAAAGAAGACGTGAATAAAAGAAAAAAAAAGAAAAAGAAAAAAAAAAAATCACATTCACGTGAAAACCAGCAGAGGAAAAAAATCATGAAGTTTGTTGTCTGGGTTGTATTTTGAGTCCGTCTGTGTTCACTTTTATTTTGTGACGGTCTCACTCCTTCGTTTTATTCCATATTTTTGAGGAGATTGTGTATGAGATTGGTGAGTTTTGTGCCAACTGAAGGGCACCTGTGTTAGTTTTTCAGTCAGTTTGAGATCCGGATGGTTTATTATGGTCCTGTTAGGAACTAGCTTGACGCTTTTACCTCCACATTTCCATAACATGTTTTGCCCTTTCTCACCTGAACCTCACTATTCCCAAATTATTTGTAAGCCCTCTATTTGTGATGAGACATTATTGGTTGGAGTGTGTGCATTAGTACTTGAATTGTCTTTCATTTTTGTTGCATGCATGCTATGTAGGTCGCAGTTAGGTGAGTGATTGTTCTTTCTTCTCTCTTTTACATATAAACATTCACCCTTTGCTTCATGAGAGAAGAGTGGCCACGTGAGAGTCCGGTTTTGTTGGTCTTGCAAGGTCGATAGGTCAGCTTTATTTCTGAACAGCTTATAATTCGTTTGCGTATTGACTATCTAGCTTTAACTGTTAATTTCTGTTGCATTAAAGTGGTTCAAGTGGACAAGTTAGGCTAGCTCTGAGTTATCATTTCCGTTCCATTAGTTTAGTTTTGAGTTTACTCGAGGGCGAGTAAAGGTTTGGTTTGGGGAGATTTGATACGTGCCTAATGTACGGTCTTTTTGGCCTATTTCAGCACGTATTTCCATGCATTTATATACTGTTTTCATAGTATTTTGCCCCGAATTGGCTACTTTGGTGTATTTTGTCCTTTTTGTAGGGATAATCGCGAAAGAAGCGAAACCATGCTCCATTTCGTCCTTTTTGCATGCATTTAGAGGAGACGGGATTGTCCCAGAGTGAGATGCTGCACCTGAAGTGTCGTGGCACGCATTACGAAGCATTTGGGTGAAGACGTGAGCTGAATTGAAGACCCAAGTGGTCTATCGAGTTGATTGGTGGTCTATCGAGCTGTTTGGAGGACGATCGAATGGTCCCTGAAGCTCCCTGAGCTCGATCGAGAGGTTCCTTCCTCGATCGAGTAACCAGCCTTTGATCAAGCCCTCGATCGAGAACCTTGCTGTTCGATCGAGGAGTTCCTGTTGAGACATTGGTCGATCGAGTGGTCTAATCCACTCGATCGAGAGGATTTCGTCTGTGGGCTTTAATTAGTCCGTGTTTTAGTATTTTACGCATAAACACTTAGGCTTTTCGGCTATATAACCTATGTTTAACTAGGTTATTAGTCATCTTTTAATCTTTTGACTATCTTTCACACTTTTATCACTGTTTACTCTCTTTTATCTTTATTCATTGACATTAGCCTACTGTTACTTTTCTACGTTGGATTGCTTTGATCGGATTTCGTTCTCTACGCCGGATTCGCTCGGATTGTAATTCTCTTTTCTTCCTTAATAATAATTAACCTTTTATTGCTTTCAATTATTGTTGTTATTGTTATTTTTCTTCTGCCCTAATTTTTATCATCGCTTATTATTATTATTTCGCCATGTTATCTGCTGGAAATTTATATGCTGCTAGATTAATTACTAGTATGAGTAGCTAATCTCCCCTCATGTTGGGATTAGGGGATCTGCGGTAGAATAATGACGACGTAGTAAATGAATTAGACGAATTGGTTAAAGAGACTCTGTCACTATAGCAATATAACTGTAATTCTCGACCTAGTTGAGTGCACGCTTCTATGTCACCCATTAATCTGGCTACAATTAGTCCTAGATCAAAAGATTGGATTAAATAGGCCTGCTATAAACAGAGACCTGCCCTAATGAGGACGAAAGTTAAGTTAGTGGTATTTTAGGGTGGGAAGTGGACCGAAAGGACCTTCTAATATCCGTCTCGCATTAGTTCGTCTGAGTCATTTACTGCTAAGTTGTTGATCTACCGTAGTGAACCGAGTTCCCGACATGTCCCCCTCTTATTGATAGTTAATTCATCTTTCTGCTTTACTGCTCTTGCTTTATTTCTCTTCTTTCAACTCCGTAGTTTAGAACCAAAAATTAATCAACCCAATTGTTACCATCGAATTAGAAATAGATAGCTGTAGTTGCATTCCTCCCTGTGGATTCGATACTCGACTGCCTCTACTACATTTTTAGTTGAGACCGTTAGGTTTATTTTTGACAGGTACGCGACAGACGTGTCATGCATGGTGGCGGCAACCGCGCGGCAGAGGAGAAGGGAGGAGGGAGACGGCAACATGAGGAGGGAGCGGCAGGGGAAGGGTCGGCCCATAGAGGTAAGGAGGAGGACTGGCGGTGAGGGGCGGCAGTGAGGTGGCAGATCTGAGAGAGGAAGGAGAGTTAAGGAGAAAAGGAGGAAGGAGGAGGAGGTTGGTGGCAGACGTTGTGGTGGTGGGGGATGATGGTGTCGGTGGGGTTGTGGTCGGGTGGTGGCAGATGGGTATGGGAGGAGAGGGGAATTATTTGGGTTTTTTTTGAGAGAATTAAATTAGGTTTTTGAGAGGGGTGGTGAATGAATTGTGTGAATGAGAGATAAGTGGGTGGAAAAATAAATTATATATAGTTGATTAGTATTTGATTAATATGGATTAGTAAGGTAGTGAGAGAGTGGGCTTAATTAGGCATTAATCTCTTGTTTTTTGTCTTCAATCTCAGCCTTCCATAGTGCTCATCCAAGAGCTCTAAGGAGGACTTATGGACTCACACTTAGGAGGGGGACTTATATGATCTCAACACTATATATATATATATATATATATATATATATATATATATATATATATATATATATATATATATATATATATATATATATATATATATATATATATAGAGCCAAGTTCAAATGAGTCCACCTATATATTTGAGTCCATAAGTCCTAATCTAAGCCATTAGATCTTCTAAGATTGATGGTTGAGATTTGAGACTTCTAATCAATTTTTAAAATGAAACTTTAATGTTTTAAAAGTGAAACTTTAATCTGTAAGAGCAAATTTAATTCTTTACGATTGAAACTTTAGTTTTTTAAAGTCATTTTGTAAATAAAAAATTAAATTTATGTATTTTTAAATATAACTTTAATGTTTTACGAGTGAAACTTTAATGCTTAAAAGTGAAACTTTAATTTTTTTAAGCCATTTTTAATATAAAAATTTGAATTTATGAAATGATGTGATTGTGATTAATATTAATTTAATTTAACTGATTTTTGAATGTAACTTTAATATTATACGAGTTCAACTTTAATGCTTAAAAGTGAAACTTTAATTTTTTTAGGCTATTTTAATAAAAAAAATTGAATTTATGTAATGATGTAATTGTGACTAAAATTTATTTAATTTCATTGATTTATGAATGAAACTTTAATGTTAAATGAGTGAAACTTTAATGGTGACGAATGAAACTTTAATTTTTGTAGGCCATTTGACGAGTGAAATTTTAATTGTGATTATTTTAATTTCATTGATTTAAAAATGAAACTTTAATGTTAAATGACTGAAATTTTAATGATAATAACTGAAACTTTAGTATTTTTAGTCCATTTTAATATAAATTTCTATTTATGAAATATCTCTAATTTACAACTGTAACTTTAATGTAGTGCATGTGGAACTTTAATATATTTCGAGTGAAACTTTAATGTATTGAGTCATTTCACCACATATATCCAACACCCACCCCATCCACCACTGCACCATGCCTGGCCCACCCCCACAACATCACCCCGACATCCATACAGCTCCGCCACCTCCTGACCACCACCGACACCACACCACAACACTCAGATTTGAAGGGAAAAAAAAGGAGAAAATGAGAAGAGAAACAGGCGGCAGAACCACCAACACCCACCGCAACACTCAGATTTGAAGGAAAAAAAAAGGACAAAATGAGAAGAGAAACAGACGACCAACGACTTAATCCACCAACAACACCGTTACATATGACAAATCTGAAAAAAAGAAAAAAAAAAAAGGAAAACGAAGCCCAGACCCCGCGACTACCCTGCTAGGCTGCTACCACCACCGGATCTGAAGAAAAAAAAAACGAAAAGGCGGCAGAAGCCCTCCCTAACTGCCACCAACCCTAACGGCCAACAACAATTTAAAAAAAACGAAAGGATAAAGGAAGTGCCGGCACGATGGGTGCGATGGGAGAAGTGGTGATGTAGGGTGGTGCGAGGGAGGCAGCAGAGGAGAGGAAGGAGGCGGTGTGGCAGTGGCGGTGTGGCAAGGGTGGCGTGATAGGGGCGGCCGAAAAGAGAGGAGATAAGGGAGTTAGAGAGAGAGAGGAGGGAGGTAGAGAGAGAAGAGAAAGTGACTGAATAATGAATATGTGAGGAAGAGTGAATTAGGATTTTTTTGTATTTATATCTCATCTTTTTTTTTCCTGAAATCTTAGCCCTTCATTTTTTTTGATCCAAAGGTCTAGAATGGGACTTATGGACTCATCTAATCTAAGGGGACTCACTTGAACCTAATTCTCTCTCTCTCTCTCTCTCTCTCTCTCTCTCTATATATATATATATATATATATATATATATATATATATATATATATATATACATGTACTTATACATATATATACGTGCGAACTATTATACGGTATGAACTGTACGAACTCAATAAGAACCACTAGATTAGTTAAATGAATGGCTCACATTGCGTATGGAAAATAAAACAACAAACCATATCTCGTCCTTACATCTTCTCCCATCTCCAACCACACTCACTGTCATGGTCCCACAATACCGGTGCCATCGCTGGAGCACCGCCGTCATCACCGAAGCACCGTCGCCATCATCGGAGCACCGTCGTCACCTTCTTTCTCTTTGTCTCACATGCATAAAATCCCTATTCCTCATTCTTCGGCAATGCGAAATATCACCCTCGCTATGACTCCCTTCACGATGTCGCCCTTCACTCACCAACGTAGCCGACCAGGTAGACATTGATAGCTAGAACCGCCTGATGTCATTGTACGACGTCAAATTAGTAGATCTAAATAATTAAAAAAAGGACAGAAGTGTTGGTGACCACATCGACGAACTGACTCCTTTGTTCGTCGCCTTCGCCGACGACAATAATGTCGACTAAGTCCATTTTCTAGTTTCAAATTTGCCGATTATGTCACTGGAACAATTACTTTATTGAAATATTACTTTGTTTTTTTTGTAGATCTAACAATTAAATTAGGTTAAGAAAACTGAATCGTGACTAATTCCAGTGCAGGGTTGGACTGTACCAGTCGATGGTGAGTGCGGTGGGTGTTCTGGTGGGTCGCCGGCATTTTCTGAGGTGGCCGGTGATATCGCCGGCACTGTTTGTGATGGCTGGTGATGTCACCGGTGTTGTTTGCGGGATGGTGTAGATACCTCATTTCTGCACCTCCCGCAAACCACCCGGTGATGATTGGGCCGCATGTTTGGTACACTGAACGATTTATGACAGTTCGTATGTTTATCGTCAAGTGATAGCTCAAACACTTGTGTCAACCCCTTGGTCGTCATATACGCACCATTACGCTCGTTTTGACAGTAATTAGAGTACATTTGGAGTTCGGGTCAAAAACCGTCTTCATTTTCTAATAACCGTTTAAAATGCCGAGTCAGAATATTCTGCATTGTTCAGGATATTTCTATTCCATATTTTCAATCTTTTAATCTTTGATAAATTATATCCCAAAATTATTTTATAAATAATAAGGAAATCAAGATCAAACCGCAATTCCATAATAGAAACGCGGAAATCTTTCTTCCGTAGGAGGAAATCCTTGGAGAAAGGATGCAGCAGGTGTTGCGCCTCTTCCAAGAGACGCAGTGGCTGCTGCGCCTCTTCCCCAGCTCCGTTCTGCATATTTTAAGATCTTTTCGAGATTTACTTCCAAAGTTTCACCGAAACCCTAATTCCGTGATTAGTATAAATAGGGGCCTTCGTTCCTCATATTTCTCACGCGAGTGTCCGCCCTTCTCTTCTCCCTTTGCATTCTAAGACCACACTCTTGCTTTTTGGCGTCTACGTGCTTGAACTTTCGACCACGTAAGCTCGGATCCTTCTGAGTACCAGCCTCGTTTTGCATGACCGACCAATTTGACCAACTCCACATCAATCAACTTATTTAATTTTATTCGTTTTCCTCTTAGAGGGCACTTTCGTAGTACATTCGAGTCGAGCATCACTAAACGTTAACTTAGTTAATCTCGTTTCGTCAAACATGTAAGTCGAAAATATATTAAAAACCGATTTACAAAACATTTATTCAAACCCTTTTTTACGGATTAACGGGAGACAAATGTCGAGAAGGAACGCAACAACTGTTGTGCCTCTTCGAAGGGACGCAGCACCTGCTACGCCTCTTCCTGAGGATGCCGCAGTTCCCGCTTTCCTTCTTCTTCCTTCGTCTTCTGTTTAATTCGTTTGTTCGTTCTTGTTTCGTCTTTTCTTGTTCTTACTATCTTACTTTATTAGCATGATAATTTTGACATATAATCATTAATAATTTATCATCTTTTAATTCCCGACTTAAATCCCAAGTACTTCATATTCGCGGGTTTTCGTCATTAAAATCAAATCCGGGTTTTAGAGATTCGATTCATCAAAATCAAGTCTCTGAAATTCATCTTTTGTATATTTTCATCTCTTATTTATCATCACCATCATTAGTTCGTCAATAATAACCCATTTAATTTAATTCATTATTAATCCTTGTAATTAATCTTGTAATTAATTTGTTCTAATTAGTTTTATCTCGTCTTTTATTGTTTTTATGACCAATTTGCATGTAAATAATTGATTAAATCACTTCTATCCGAGTCAAATATCAATAATCGATCATTTAATTCACCAATGAACATTAACGACGTGCAATTCCGGTTTCACAGCCAGAATTCACCTCAGGAACAGACGCAGTGAGCACTGCGCCTCTTCCAAAGGATGCAGCACTGCTCCGCCTGTTCCGGGTTGAATTCTGCCCCTGAACTTCCGTTGTTGCTTTGACTTAGTTATTAGCTTACGTATTAATTAACTATCACTCGTATTATCACCTAATAATCTGTTCGTTAATTTTTTTCCCTTTCTTTTCTAAAACCCTCCGTTTTAAGTGTATTTTCGACGTAGATCAACTAACCCGTTGTAATTATTGTAATTTTATTTATTGTATTTGTATTTTATTTCTTTATCATATTGTTTGTATGCTCTCACATGCAATCAATCTAAATTTCTACCTCGACATTAATGCATGTTAAACTACGTGTCTACCGACTTAGTTAATTCTCACATGTTAGGATTAATTTAATGGATGTTGCATTGCATGCATATAACCTTCAACATATCAAGTATAGACGATCTTCCCTAATCATTAGTAGAGGCCGCTATTGAGGGGGGCGGGATTAGGTGTTTGATCAAAAGAGCTTCCTAATACGTACCCTCACCCCTTACTCCAGACCTCTGTGAACATCCGTGTTCATTGGCATCC
Source organism: Silene latifolia (assembly GCF_048544455.1). Lineage (NCBI taxonomy): Eukaryota > Viridiplantae > Streptophyta > Magnoliopsida > Caryophyllales > Caryophyllaceae > Silene > Silene latifolia. Next base: position 171,711,324 of record NC_133534.1, on the reverse strand, counting down.
ACGAGAGTCATTCTAGACATAGAATGCTAAGGGTAACGAGTTCTTGGTGTTCATGTCACTACTTTGTGTCTTGACATGGCATTAGGTATTCGAACGGTTTCAAGTTTTCCACAATAAATTGGTGGCGACTCCACAAATGCAAAGCTTGCTCGTTTTCTACCCAAGCGACCCCCGTGGGCCCGCGTCCACAGTTTGGCGACTCCGCTGGGGATTAATACACTTACGTGTAGCCAAGGGTGAAACTTAAACATGGTTAGGGAATAGTTTGTACAAGACAGTTGTCGGTTTTCATAACTCAGTCTTCCTAGATCGTTTATTCGGCCTTCCTAGGCCCAACCCAACCCATTCGACCATTCGTCCCGTCTAGACGATCCAAATTTTTATTTGGGCCTAAGGATGGATAGCGATTGACGTCAACCATACCATGGTGCTTACTCTTGTTTGTATCAAGGGCTTTCACTACTCGAGGAAATGGACTAGGAATCGGCCTTACTCCTGTTTGGTACGAGCCTCTCCACAGACCCCGGGTTTGATTGTTCGGTATGGCAACCCACCCTTTAAACCAAAACCCTTTTAGATGCACTAAGCATACCGTTATAGAGCCTGTATATATGTTTGTATAAATACGTGATCACCTTTTTAACAAAACCATGGCGAATTTTGTAAAATCAAAACCTCTTTTAAAAATGTAAAATTTTCGAAAAAAGGCCAAATCTAGCACAAAACTAGTCGAAACTCTGTCCAATTGTCGAGTCAAAATTCGGGCTTCGAAGCCCATTTCAAAACCTCACTTCGAGTCCACTCCTACAAATACACTATAGTTGACTAGGACCAACATTTCCAAACTTTGTCATTTCTTCAAACCTCACTTGACACAAGTGGCACACTCCCACTTCACAAGTCGAACCTTTTCTTTGAGTAAGTGTGCTAGAATGGTCGATCGTGTTTTGATTCGTCATCGATCTCTTATCCAGTTTTTCAAGATGCTTGGAACTAGTCACGAAAGTGTCAATGGACAACCACCGAACGGTAATGATCTAATTCTAGCCGCGTTAACTCGTCTCCAAGCTAGCCAAGACCAAGTGTATAATCGCCTCAACACGATCGAGGGCCGAATTGTTGATGTAGAAACTAGGTTGCCTCCTGCAGAAAATGAAGTGCCTCATGAATTTGTGAATGACTTCGCGAATGAAAATCCACCACCTTTTGTGGGAGCACAAGAGGTCAACCCTCCCGTAGGTCTGACTGAAGCTGAAAAACGCCTTCAATATTTGGAGGAACAACTGATGTACCTCAAAGGGGATGATATCTATAGGGAAAACAATCGCAAGTATGAGGCCAGGAGTTCCAAATTGCCAACTAACTTCAACATGGCGGATATACCGAAATTCAAGGGGCACGAAAACCCCTTGAACCATAGCCGTGCTTTCAAGGACTATATGTCTATCAAAGGCATTAAACCCGAGATGTTCTTAAGGATCTTTCCTTCGTCTCTTGACACCATTCCTAAGCAATGGTTCTATTCCCTAGAACACAAGAAGATTGACACCTAGGATGATGCAGCGATCGAGTTTGCTAAGCAATATGCGGATAATGCTGAGATCCAAGTCAATATGCGCACCTTAGAGGTTCTTACCCAAAATGATAAAGAAGGTTTCACCGACTTCCTAAGTAGGTGGAGGAAGACTAGTACCCAACTTGTCGAACGTCCAGATGAAGCTACCCTCGTGGAGAAATTCGTGGACAACTTAAAGCCCATTTATGCAAATCATTTGAGGTACCAAAACATTAAGACCTTCAAAGACTTAATTGTACTAGGGACAAGGATCGAAGATGACATCCGTAAAGGACTCTTGTCCAAAAACGGTAGGTCGTGGATATCAAGGCTCAACAAGTCGTTCTTACGGCTCTACTAGCAAGACTGATAAGGTTAACCTTCTCGAACCATCAAAGAAGAGTATCCCACAAAGAAAGTTCACAAATATTGGGGATACATACTCCAATGCCCTGAAGAGATTGATGAAACAGGGTAAGCTTCAACCCATAGGTCCTACACCTGAACCAGAAAAGAAATCCAAGTCCTGGGACGAGAATTCGTACTGCGAATATCATAGAGGTAAGGGACACGATACAGAAAAATGTTACAAGCTAAAACATGTACTTCATGACATGATTGAAGACGGTCATCTACCAATACCGCCTGGAGGTAAGCCTAACAATACTCATAATCCTCTTGGAATTCTGATGATTATAAGTGAAGAATCTACCTTAGATTGTTCACACCTCATTTATCCAGTCGAAGATGAGATCCATGCAATAGAAGATAAAAAGAACTACTCCATCATTTCCCCTACTATCACCAACTTTATCGCATGGGCAAACAATGTGAATAGACAAGTCTCAGAATTAGAAAGTGTAGTGGCAACCCTACGTAATCCAAGTATGACACCCAAAGAACGTGCGCCACTAAATCTCTCTCAAAATGCTACAATGCAAGAAGTAATAGCACGTGGTTGATGAACTAATCGACCAAATCATCCAATTGGAGGCCGAAATCATGAGGTTGAGAGAGCTTGCTGATGCGTGTGTTTTATATAAGGTTTTCACCTCATTTTTATACGCATTTCTATACTATTTTATGTAGCATCAGCTACAAATACCCCCGAATAGTCTACTTTGGTTTGTCTTGTGTAAATTGCAGGTATAGACCGAAAAGAAGATAAATCGAGCCTAAACTCGTCCCATTCGCATGCATTTATGGAGAACAGGGAATCGGAGCTTGGAATCTATCACTTTGAAGATGCGTGAGCTGATTTCGGAAGGTGTCATAGTGCCTAACGTGCCAAGATAGCTCCATCGACCACTTTTATAGTCGATCGAATGCTTTATATAATGAAGATCACACGATTGAGCATAAATATTACTCGATCGAGAAGGCATTATAAGGAGTTACTCGATCGAGTGGTTAATTTCCACTCGATCGAAGGGTTTTCTGCATAATTACTCGATCGAGCGGTTTTATTCCACTCGATCGAGTGTTTTGTCCCTGTAATTATGATTTTCCGCCTATTTTCGTATGGGCTTTTGTAATTAGGTTGGGATTAGGTTTAGAGGGGAATTTCGTGTGATATATCACATAGGAGACTGCGTAACTCTTCCTCATCTCTTCTTTACTCACTGGATCTTACTCACTGCTTCCTCTCCCTTTACTCTTTTTCATTTTCTATTGCTCGAATTCGGATTTGTAATCGGTACTATTCTTCCTTTTAATTGTTTATCACAATCTTCATTTATCTTATTGCTATTATTTTCTCTCTTCTCTTATTTTGCAATTGCCCTACTCGGTTTTCTCTTATTTAGTAATACCATGTTTAATTCGTATTATCTATGCATTGTTGTTGTTGATTCAATGATGGTACGTAGCTAATTCCCCTTGCTAAGACTAAGGGATCAATGATTATGAAGGGATAGTAATTGAATTATTAGGTTAATGCTTGTGTAGTCTTTGATGTTAACCGCTTCTAATATTTGTATCTGTCTAATTGACTCGACGCAATTAGGCATTTATTCGTAGTAAACCTTGACTTGGACCGGAAGGTTGGAAAGGGTGAGACTAGTAGCGAACATTAGGGCACCGTAGTGAGGGTGGAAGCTAAGCTATTTGTGCTTTAGGGCGAATTGAGATCGGAAGGAGATATTCATTGCCCCATAGACTATATTTGCATTGACCTGAGACCTATATTTCTTTACTGAATGATCATGGTGAACCGACTGTCTTAGCTGCTTTCTCATTTTTGCTTAATCTTTATTCTCTTGCTTTCCTTCTCTTTCTTAGTCTCTTTAGTTTAAAGCAATCAAATTAAACCCCCAAATTGGTTACCTTGACGAAATTAGACAAATCCGACATTTTCCCATCTCCCTATGGAGATCGACCTGACTTCCCTAGCTATATTAGTTAGAGCCAGGTTGTTATTTTTGATAGGTATATGACTGCCCTGTCAAATTTTGGCGCCGTTGCCGGGGAGGTGGCGCAATTTTGTTGCTTTATTTAAGTTTGTCTCTCGTCTTAAGGAATTTATTCCTTGAGACTGATCTCATTTTTTTGCAAAGTTTTTGATTAGTTTGCAGGATACCTGTTCTAGAAAGAGAACATTGTCATACGTGCCTCAGTCTGTAAATTCTATCTGCCAGGATGCTGAATATAGCCAGCCATTCAGAGCCTAACGTGAATTCCCTTCCAAAAGGTTTCTTACTATCCACTACTGAATCGGGAACCTTTGGAATCCACCCATCTTACATACAGTTGGTCGAGAGAAATCTCTTCAGGGGGTTACCTGAAGAAGATCCGTGCAGGCATATAGAGTCATTTGAGATCTTGCTCTACCATTCCTCTTGCTGCTGGGGTAACACAAGACAGAGTGAAGGGAGTTCTTTTTCCTTTCTCTTTAGCTGATGATGCCCGGGAATGGTTGAGGGATTTAGACAGGGAAGCAGCCGGTGTAACTGACTGGAGTTCCCTTGCCTTGGCCTTTTACAGGCGATATTTTCCGCCACAGCGCACTAATTCGTTGAGAGCTCAGATTACTGCATTTGAGCAATTGTCCACTGAAGACTTGAATGGGGCTTGGACTAGGTTCAAGAAGCTCGTCCGTTCTGTGCCTCATCACGGTTTCAAGCATTGGTTCCTATGTACCCAATTCTACAACGGGTTATATCCGGACCAGAGAGCTATCCTTGATAATGTAGTTAAGGGGAGATTCACGAAGAATGTAGAGGATGATCAAGGGTGGCATCTTATTGAGGAGATGGCCATCCATGTTGCGGAATACGGAAATCCCCGAAGAAGTGGGCAAGTTAACGAGTTGGTGGCAGCTGAGGTGGCAAGTCCTAGCAAAAGTCTAGGTAGTGCGGAGATTACGGAGACTATGGGTGAGCATGCACAAATTTGTGCTATTACTGAGCATGTGGAGATATGTGGTAGATGCGGCATGGAGGGGCATGATCCCATTGGTTGTATGGCGAGAATAGAGCGCGTCCTTGCTTACCAGAAATACAAGCAAGGAGTTCCTTTTTCTCAATTATATGAAGAGATGATGAATGTTTCTACTCTCTCTAGGCAAATACCGCAACCACACCCTTCTTCTACAAATGGGGAGATCGCCAAACTGGAATCCTTGGTTTTGAACTTAACACAACAGTTTGGGGAGAAATGCAACAAGGATGATACCGCTATCGTGGAGTTAAGAGAACAAGTCACGCAGTTGGCACTCGCGAAAAACCAAGCTAATCATCCACCGTCTTGCGACCCAATCAATGCAATAAATCTCTAAAGTGGCCTTACTTATGAAGGGACAAAAATACCAGAAGACGGGGTTGTGATAGCTGATAATACCCCGGAAGATGATTTGGACGAGTTTCTGGACGATATCCTTGCTGCGTGCTGTCCAGACACTCGATCGAGTGAAATTTCTACTCGATCGAGTGAAATAATCCATCCAGGTACTCGATCGAGTGATAACCTTACTCGATCGAGAGGTGTCCAATTTAAAGATGGTCGATTAAGTAAGCCTGAAATAGAAGAGCTCGATCGAGTGGTTCAAACAGTTCGATCGAGTAAATTCCAAGATAAAACCACTCGATCGAGTGAAGAAGGTGTTCGATCGAGTGCCAGAACCAACGGAGACCCTATTTTGAAATTTAGTTCCGCTACCGTGTCATCTTCCCCTGCTGTGAAGACGTCACGCACTGATAAAGGTAAAGAGAAAGTCGCGGGTCCACTCATTGCTACCAGAGTACCCTTTCGAGGTCGTCTGAAGGACGCAAAGGTTGAGCGACAGTACAGTAAGTTTGTGGACGTTGTCAAGAACCTCCATGTAACTATCCCTTTTACAGAAATTATTACCCAGGTACCTACTTACGCCAAATTTATGAAAGATATTGTGGCGCATAAGAGAGAGCTAAGTGAATTTGAGACCGTTTCATTTTTGGAAGAGTCTAGTAATTTACTTTTAAATAAGGCTCCACCTAAAATGAAGGACCCGGGTAGCTTCTCTATTACCTGTATTATAGGCAATGGGGTAATTTATAAGGCTCTTTGTGATTTAGGAGCCAGCGTCAGTGTCATGCCCCTATCTATCTGCAAGAAATTGAATATAGGTCATCTTAAATTGACTAACATTACCCTACAGATGGCTGATAGATATGTTAGGCGACCCCTGGGTGTCTTAGAGGACATGCCTGTGAAAATAGGCAATCTCTTTATACCAGTAGATTTTATTGTCCTAGACATAGCTGAGGACACCCGGACCCCGATTATATTAGGAAGACCGTTCCTTTGTACAACTGGGGCCATTATTGATGTCAAACAAGGGCGTTTGACTCTTGTAGTAGGGGATGACGCGATCACTTTCAGTCTGCCTAGTACTTTGGCTCGGCCAATGATAGAGGACACATGTTATTCTGTTGATATTATTGACGAGTCTATCTATGACTTCTGGTTTGGCTCTTTTATAAAGGATCCACTAGAGGCTCTTATGCTTTTGGATGAGTGTGCAGATAACCCTGATGACAATGACGCTGCGTTGGAATTGCTTAAAGATGATTTAGATGAGCGCGAACTCACCGACGCTGAGGGAGAGCAAGTGGAACAAATGATCAACACCCTTTGCTCCATTGAGGTAAAGGTGCCTGAGCGTAAGCCTCTTCCCTCTCATCTAAAATATGTTTTCTTAGATGATACTGAGCAATATCCAGTCATTGTTAGTGCTAAGCTTGATAATGATCAGCTGACTTCCTTGTTAGCTGTGCTTAAGAAAAACAGGAAAGCTTTGGGTTATTCCTTGGACGATATCAAGGGGATTAGTCCCGATATTTGTATGCACAGGATAGAGCTGGAGGAAGATCACAAACCTTGCAGACAAGGTCAGCGTCGGCTGAACCAGAAGATGCAAGATGTTGTCATGGCTGAGGTAATGTAGCTGCTTGATGCAGGTATTATCTATTCTGTTGGTCATTCTAAGTGGGTGAGTCCAGTACAGGTGGTCCCTAAGAAAGGAGGGACTACCGTGGTTAGGAATGACAAAAATGAGTTAATACCTACTAGAGTAGTGACTGGTTGGCGGATGTGTATAGATTACAGACAGCTGAATGCCGCCACCAAGAAAGATCACTTTCCCCTTCCTTTTATTGATCAAATGGTAGAAAGGTTACCTTCTCATAAGTTTTTCTGCTATTTAGACGGGTATTCGGGGTTCTTTCAGATCCCTATTCACCCAGACGATCAAGCTAAGACTACGTTTACTTGTCCTCAGGGCGTGTTTGCTTATCGCAGGATGCCTTTTGGTTTATGTAATGCCCCTGCCACCTTCCAAAGGTGCATGATGGGGATATTTTCAGAGTATATTGAGTCTATCATGGAAGTTTTCATGGACTATTTCAGTCTTAATGGAAGTGATTTTTCTAACTGTCTGTCTAACCTTGATAAAGTGTTACAGCGCTGCATTGACGTCAATCTCGTGCTTAACTGGGAGAAGTGCCATTTCATGGTCAACGAGGGAGTTGTCTTAGGGCACTTAGTTTCTGATAGGGGAATAGAAGTTGATAAAGCAAAAGTGGAAGTGATTCAGCAATTACCTCCTCCTGTTAATTTTAAAGGAGTGAGAAGCTTCCTTGGTCACGCCGGCTTTTATCGCCGGTTTATCAAGGACTTCTCAAAAATTGCTAAATCACTTACAAATCTGCTACTTAAGGATGCCCCTTTTGTATTTACTGACGAGTGTCTTTCTGCTTTTAATAGGTTAAAGCAGGCCTTGGTATCTGTGCCGATCATACAGCCTCCCAACTGGGATTTGCCGTTCGAAATAATGTGCGATGCCAGTGACTATGCATTTGGAGCAGTGCTAGGCCAAAGGAAAGACAAAGTTTTAAATGCAATCTACTATGCGAGCCGAATTCTGGATGAGGCTCAAGTGAAGTACACCACCACTGAAAAAGAGCTGCTAGCTGTAGTTTATGCTTTAGAGAAATTTCGTTCTTATTTGATTGGGTCAGAAATTACTGTTTTTACTGACCATGCAGCTCTGAGGCATCTCCTTGCTAAGAAGGAAGCTAAACCATGGCTATTGAGATGGACACTCCTTCTTCAGGAGTATGATTTGTAGATAAAAGATAAGAAAGGAGCTGAGAACGTTGTAGCTGATCATCTGTCGCGACTGTCGCGGCAAGAGGGGGAAGATTCTTTACCTATTGATGAGTCTTTTCCTGATGATTCCTTATTTGCTGTACTATCTTCTATTGTTAAACAAGAACCATGGTATGAAGATATAGCTAATTATTGTCAGTGGCAAGCTGCCGCCTGACCTTTCTCATCAACAGAGGAAGCGTTTTCTGTATAACGCTAAGCAGTATTTTTGGGATGATCCTTATTTGTTTAAGGAATGTGTAGACGGTCTCTATAGACGGTGTATTCCGCAGTGGGAGACCAAAGTAGTCCTGGAAGGCTGTCACTCCTCTCCCTATGGTGGTCACCACGGTCCTTCGCGCAACGTGGCTAAGGTACTTCAGTCTGGTTTTTACTGGCCTTCCTTGTTTGCTGATGCTAAGTCTTTTGTTTCAGCTTGTAATGCCTGCCAACGATCAGGGAATATTTCAAAGAGACATGAGATGCCACAAAATGGTATCTTAGAGGTCGAGGTTTTCGATGTCTGGGGCATTGATTTCCAAGGACCGTTCCCTTCTAGTAAAGGTAACAAGTATATTTTAGTAGCTGTCGATTATGTGTCGAAGTGGGTAGAGGCAATTGCCTCACCCCATTGTGATGCCAAGACCGTGATTAAAATGTTCAAAAAGGTCATATTTCCCCGATTTGGTATCCCTAGGGTCGTCATTAGTGATGGGGGAATGCACTTTAAAGAGAAGAAACTAACTTCCATTCTGTCTAAGGTTGGTGTTCAACACCGGCGTGGTTTGGGGTATCATCCCCAAACCAGTGGTCAGGTTGAGGTCTTTAATCACGAGATTAAAGAGATCTTGTCTAAGGTAGTTTCTAAATCACGGAAGGACTGTAGTCTTAAATTGGAAGACACATTATGGGCCTAGAGAACTGCCTTTAAGACACCGATTGGTGCATCACCTTATCGGTTAGTTTACGGGAAATCATGTCATTTACCTGTTGAGTTGGAATGTAAGGCTTAATGGGCAATTCGTGAGCTTAACTTTGATCCTAAGTTGTGTGGTCAGAATCGTCTTTTGCAGCTAGATGAATTGGAAGAGTTTAGGCTTAATGCCTATGACAGCTCACGCATTTACAAGGAAAAGACGAAGAGATGGCATGACAAAAGAATTCTACCTCGGGAATTTCATGTCGGGCAGAAGGTGTTGCTGTTTAATGCCCGACTGCGATTATTTCCTGGCAAGCTGAACTCCAGGTGGAGTGGTCCTTATACGGTGACAGCTGTTACTAAATTTGGATCCGTCGAGCTAGAAAGTTCCGAAGGAAATCGGTTCAAGGTGAATGGGCAATATGTGAAGCATTATCACGAAGCAAATGAAGCAGAAAGGTCGTGCGGGACCTCTTAAACCTGCGCTTTTCGAGAGGCAACCCGGACTGTTTTATTGTATTTTTGTCGAACTATTTCTTTGCCTTTAGCTTTTTGTTGAACTTTAAACGCTAAACTATGCGTCTTTTGTATTTCCCTTGCTTCTTATACGTGTTCTGCAGGTGCAGCAACTCGATCGAGTAGTTTTTCTACTCGATCGAGCACTTTTGCTTTGATAATCACTCGATCGAGTAACATTTCTACTCGATCGACAAGCTGCAGATTCACAATCACTCAATCGAGTGATATATCAACTCGATCGAGCACTTTTGACACCAAACCATTCGATCGAGTTGTTCTATTTCACTCGATCGAGCTGTTTCGTCTTCCAGCTGATAGTCTTCGTCTGTTGAGCAGCTGTGTGACTACCTATGACCTCCCATGTTCATGGTCGGTTTGGGGAGGTCCCTCTTTATGACGTGTTGTAAGTATTCCGACTCCAGTTATCCTTTTCTCCTTAGTTTGCTAATCTTTCCCTATTTTTGGTACAATGAGGGCATTGTACGGTTTGGTTTGGGGAGGTATGCATCCATATCTGTTTCTGCATGTTTTCTTGCATTTCCATTTACACGTTTACTCTTTTTAGCATGCATCGTGTGTTTTATATAAGGTTTTCACCTCATTTTTATACGCATTTCTGTACTATTTTATGTAGCATCAGCTACAAATACCCCCGAATAGTCTACTTTGGTTTGTCTTGTGTAAATTGCAGGTATAGACCGAAAAGAAGATAAATCGAGCCTAAAATCGTTCCATTCGCATGCATTTATGGAGAACAAGGAATCGGAGCTTGGAATCTATCACTTTGAAGACGCGTGAGCTGATTTCGGAAGGTGTCATAGTGCCTAACGTGCCAAGATAGCCCGATCGACCACTTTTATAGTCGATCGAATGCTTTATATCATGAAGATCACACGATCGAGGCATAAATATTACTCGATCGAGAAGGCATTATAAGAAGTTACTCGATCGAGTGGTTAATTTCTACTGGATCGAAGGGTTTTCTGCATAATTACTTGATCGAGCGGTTTTATTCCACTCGATCGAGTGGGTTGTCCCTGAAATTATGATTTTCCGCCTATTTTCGTATGGGCTTTTGTAATTAGGTCGGGATTAGGTTTAGGGGGGGAATTTCGTGTGATATATCACATAGGAGACTGCGTAACTCTTCCTCATCTCTTCTTTACTCACTGGATCTTACTCACTGCTTCCTCTTCCTTTACTCTTTTCCATTTTCTATTGCCCGAATTCGGATTTGTAATCGGTACTATTCTACCTTTTAATTGTTTATCACAATCTTCATTTATCTTATTGCTATTATTTTCTCTCATCTCTTATTTTGCAATTGCCCTACTCGGTTTTCTCTTGTTTATTAATACCATGTTTAATTCGTATTATCTATGCATTGTTGTTGTTGATTCAATGATGGTAGTAGCTAATTCCCCTTGCTAAGACTAGGGGATCCATGATTATGAAGGGATAGTAATTGAATTATTAGGTTAATGCTTGTGTAGTCTTTGATGTTAATCGCTTCTATTATTTGTATCTGTCTAATTGAGTCGATGCAATTAGGCATTTATTCATAGTAAACCTTGACCTAGACCGGAAGGTTGGAAAGGGTGAGACTAGTAGCAAACATTAGGGCACCGTAGTGAGGGCGGAAGCTAAGCTATTTGTGCTTTAGGGTGAATTGAGACCGGAAGGAGATATTCATTGCCCCATAGACTATATTTGCATTGACCTGAGACCTAGATTGCTTCACTGAATGATCATGGTGACCCGACTGTCTTAGCTGCTTTCTCATTTTTGCTTAATCTTTATTCTCTTGCTTTTCTTCTCTTTCTTACTCTCTTTAGTTTAAAACAATCAAATTAAACCCCCAAATTGGTTACCGTGACGAACTTAGACAAAGCCGACATTTTACCATCTCCCTGTGGAGATCGACCTGACTTCCCTAGCTATATTAGTTAGAGCCAGTTGGTTATTTTTGATAGGTGTACGACTGCCCTGTCACTTGCTACTGTCAATGGAGTATGGGCCGACGATGATGAAGATGAATACCTCACCGAACACTACCTAGTCAAAGTCAGTGAGGAGATAGTCCAAAATAGTAAGGACCAAGATATAGACCACCTTACTCAAAACATTTCTCAAAATGGTCCCATAGCAAATGGTCCAATCACCAATACCAACGTTGTCACGCCAAATGATAACGAAGATACTTCTACTGACCATTTACTAAAGCAATTACAGAAGACAAAGGCTGATCTTTAAATCTGGCAACTAGTTGCAAGCTCGTTCCCACATCGCCAAGCTTTACTGCAAGCTTTGGCCAAATTAAACGTGGCACATAACTCCACACCCGATGACGTGGTCAACTTGGTTGTTAGGCTTGGAAATCCGCAGACCTTCCTGGTCAGTATCTCATCTAAAACTGACTGTCAGGCTGTTAGCGTGCCAGGCTATCAGGGCACATGAAGATAGGCGTCAGGCCATGGAGAGGACAACGGTCAAAATATCAGGACGATATTAGACCAGATACGCGTATATTAAAGGAATTATATACGCAGCATTAAGTGTGAAGATTTCGCAGTAAATGCACTAATTAAGGGAGGAATAATTAACAATTATTACTGGTAATAATGGAGAATAATCTGCATTTAATACCGTATCAAGCAGCCGTTCAGGGAAGAAGACTATATAAAGAATACTTTGAAGATATTGGAGGCATATCATTCACACACAAGAAAGAGTATACGCAATACATAGAGAAATATAAACGTTGTTATTGTCATACAATTATTCTCCTAAAATTACATAGTGAAATCCTCTCCTGGCTTGGTGCCCGTGGTTTTTTCCCATTCAAGGGTTTTCCACGTACAAAATTCTTTGTCTTACTATTATTGTCGTTATTTCATTTACAGCTTATTATTATTGTACCCTGACGACCTGACCAATAGACTATCTAGAGCTAGTTAACCTTACACAACTCTACCCTGACCTGATTTCGCCTTGCGCAAAATCCACACAAAACAATTGGCGCCCACCGTGGGGCATCTAGCTCTTTAAATCCTTTTTTCTTATCCTACAAAAATTCCAAAAACCTACAAAAATGGCCCAACCCACTGTTGAAGAACGATTGAATGCAGCTCTCCAACAAATCACTGAATTGGAAAGCCTGAAAGAAAAAGTGGCCCAAACTGAAGCAGAAATCTTGCAATTGAAAGAATCTGAGTCAACTCTAAAGCAAAAATTGGAAAAAACCCAAGGGGCAGGCTCTAGATTCCAACCAGGAACCCCATTTGTATCAATCATTAAAAATATTGATTTTTCCAGTTTCGGGAGTCCAAGTATTCCTAAACCCATCAATGTTGATGGCGATGATGAACCAAAAGATGATGATAAAGAGAAGCCTGATGAATCTGCAGCAGCCATCATGATGGCAGTAGTTCAGGAGATCAAGAAACTCAACGAAAAATTCGATAAGATACCTGGAGTACCTGCCAGCATGGAAGAAGCTGCCCCTGATAGCTATGCTGATTCGCCTTTCATAGACGAAATAGCAAAAGTAGATCTACCAAAAACATTCACGGTTCCATCCATGAGGATCTATGATGGAACCACGGATCCACAAAATCACGTGGCTCTTTACAAGCAGAAAATGCTGGCTGCATCTATTCCCAGCGAGTTTAGACAAGTTTGCATGTGCAAGGGATTTGGAACGACTCTGACTGGTCCTGCTCTGCAATGGTACATCAACCTGCCAACCGGGAGCATCCATTCCTTTGCCAACCTGATCAACAGTTTCAACCAGCAGTTCGCAAGTAGCAGGGAGTTGGAGAAACGATCCAGTGACCTTTACCGAGTTACACAGAAGCCTGATGAAACTCTCAGGACATTTCTTGCAAGATTCCACAAGGAGAAAGTATCCATACCCAGGTGTGACGTTGGAACAGCAGTGGAGGCATTCAGACAGGGGTTACTACCATATAGTGACTTATACAGCGAACTCACTAAGTATCCCTGCCACACCTTCGAAGATGTTCAGGCCAAGACTCTTGCTTTCATCAGGCTGGAAGAAGATAAAAGCTACAAACTTGGATCACCCAGTAGACCAAAGGATCATGAAAGAAGCAGTAGGAAGAGCAACAAAAAAAAAATTATAGACCTACTCCATATTCCAGGCCAGATCAGTCAGAAGTTAACCTGACCCATGAGTATCAAGGTAAGGTTAAAGCTTATCCACCTATTTCCGAACATAACTTCAGTGTTGATATTGCAGGATTAATCCAGAGACTTGACAACATGGGATCAGCTGTTAGATGGCCCAGGAAGTCAGAAAATCCAAATCCCAGAAGAGATAATTCAAAATGGTGCGAATTTCACATGGATATTGGACACACCACGGATGATTGTTTCACCCTAAGGAAGGAAGTAGCCTACCTGTTAAAATCAGGGTACTTGAAAGACCTGATCAAGACGAAGGGCAGGAACGTAAACCAGGATAAGGAGAATCAGGAGCATAAGCAGGATCGTAGTCTCCCTCCACCACCACCAATCTATGAAGTAAAATTCATATCTAGCGGTTCGGAGATTTGCGGCCTGACAAGTTCAACAGCAAAGAATATAGCCAGGACGCCAAGGACTGTGTCACCCTGCAAGCCGGATCATGTCCCGACAATCACTTTCAATGATTGTGACCTGGTGGGCATCCCTGATGTTCATCATGATGGCCTGGTAATTTCTATGCATATTGGAACAGCCAAGGTAAGAAGGATCCTGGTAGATGGAGGCAGCTCAGTGAACCTGATCATGCTTGACGTACTGGAAGCCATGAAGATAAACGAGGACCAAATCATCAAGAAATCCAGCGTCCTAGTAGGGTTCAGTGGCGAAACCAGGAGAACCCTAGGAGAAATCCACCTCCCAACCTACGTGGAAGGAGTCTCATCTTATGAGAAATTTGGAGTCCTTGACTGCCTGTCGTCCTACAACGCTATCTTGGGCAGGCCCTGGATTCATAATGTCAAGGCCGTACCATCAACATATCACCAGTACATCAAGATACCAATGGATTGGGGCATAGCCACGATCAAAGGAGATCACAAGACAGCCCGAGAATGCTACACAGCAGCCTTGAAGCCTTCCAAGGCAGGTAAGTCCCTGTCATAGCAATTACAGTACCCTGTCAGGAGCACCTATGTGGCACCTCCCAGAATGGAAACAGATTAGGTAATTCTAGACCCTGAGTACCCTGACAGGTATGTTTTAATAGGATCTGACGCACCAGATAGTGTCGGGCCCGAATCGGTAAAATTCCTTAAAAATAAATCATCTTGGTTTGCTTGGTCACATTTTGATATGACTGGAATTAGCGCTGATATAATTACTCATAAGCTCAATGTTGACCCATCTTTTAAGCCTGTACAGCAGAAAAGACGCAAGTTGTCAGCTGAAAGAAATACCATTATTAACGAAGAAGTAGAAAAACTCTTGGATATGGGGATGATCAGGGAAGTAATGTACCCTGAGTGGCTGGCTAACGTAGTTGTTATGCAGAAAAAGAATGGGAAGTGGAGAGTCTATGTAGACTACACTGACATGAACAAAGCCTGTCCTAAAGATCCATTCCCCCTGCCTCATATTGATGCCATGGTAGACGCCACAGCAGGCCACGAAATGCTGACATTCATGGATGCTTCCAGTGGATTCAATCAAATAAAGATGCACCCGCCGACCAGAGAAATCTGCATTCATTACAGACCAAGGCATATACTGTTACACTGCCATGCCTTTCGGCCTGATGAATGCAGGGGCAACGTACCAGCGCCTGGTCAACATGATGTTCACACTAATGGAAAAAACCCCATATTGCGTCAGTTGTAGAGGGCCTTTTGCGTCGGTTTTGGACTGACGTATATCGAGGGGTCGTATTTGATATGCGTCAGTTGTGGAACTGACGCAAAAAGTTCAACATTTGCGTCAGTTGTGCCTTAAAAACCGACGCAAAAAAGCACCAATTGCGTCAGTTATATTTTAAAAACTGACGCAATTGTAGGTACAACTGACGCAAATACTTCAACATTTGCATCAGTTCTTTATAGAACCGATGCATTTTCTTTATTTTTTGCGTCATTTGTTGTCATAACTGATGCAAATGATATTTTGTTTAAGCCCAATTCATTTTTCCCATTTACATCATTTCTTTCAAGAACCGACGCAATCTATTAATGTTTTTTTTATATATATAAAAATTTGCTGCCGAAATTACACAATCCGAATACCAAAACTTACACTAGTATAAAAAACATTCAAATCATTTAATTTAAAATAATATATCCTAATTATCAATTTACATTGCAATCCTTCTTTATTAAGAAATAAATACTCTGAAATCTATACATACACATGACAAATAAACCCTCTAAAATCAGTACAATATTTGCTACAAACAAAAGGCATAATTATTACTCAAATCAGTACAGTTTGCTGAACTGCCTGGTGGTGGTTTCACCTTCCTCTTTATTCACCATTATGTTCCCAGATAGCAAGTCATTTTGAGAAAATACAATCGAAGCATGAAGTTCTTCAGTTAAAGCCTAGCACACAACCAAAACATATTATTTTCAGCATACGATCAACCAATTACAACAAAAAAAAAATTCGTTTGCTATTTACTAAAAAAAAATGTCGCTTCACTTACAATTACTTCCGCCAAAGCACGTGAAATGCTAGGTAAGGCATATTATCCTAAGATAGAAAGGGGAAAAAAAACTTTTGATTGTTCCCTAAAATTATGATTTTGTGTGAAAAATAAGAAGTGTGTAGAAATCACTGAAGAAACGTGATCTCATATATATACTGTATATCAACCAATCAAGATCATTCATGTATCATTGAGAGCATACTGAGAAACTAAAGCTGACAGAAGTTGTCCATGTGCTTCCGAGATATGATAGAATAAACCCAAAACACGACTTTGGCTAAGGAGACCAGTGGAGAAAGGGGAGCATCAATCAATTCCACACAAACAAGACATAATGACAAATATGCATCTTGAAGTCACGCTCATGAGGGCCCATGACTAACGTTGAGGCCTCAGGCAACGTCCCTTTATAAAAAAAAAATAATGAAACAACTAATTAACTCTGCAGGGATGAACAAAAAGTTGATATACAAGATCCTTTTCATTC
Organism: Silene latifolia; assembly: GCF_048544455.1. Lineage (NCBI taxonomy): Eukaryota > Viridiplantae > Streptophyta > Magnoliopsida > Caryophyllales > Caryophyllaceae > Silene > Silene latifolia. Next base: position 171,694,535 of record NC_133534.1, on the reverse strand, counting down.
CCATAATACTGACTTTAAGTAATGAGTTTACAAGTTTGAACCTCGACTATCAGACCCTCGGTTGTTTTTCTTAGGGCATAGCAGCATAAGAACAACGATAAGTCATTTGCAATGGAATCATAAATAACGATACATGTGAATTTAATTAGACATAAGGTCACCTTGATCTCAGTGACTTCACTTTGAAATTCTTCGAAGGAGATAGTTTCATACTTCCTTTGTTTCTCTATATCATCGAATCTGAGGTTTAATACTGCAACCAAAAGCTGAGATTAAACATGTAGGCATTACAGATAACTACATAGCCCATAAAGTAGTGTAGCAAGTTAAAACTAGAAAAATCAAATTCATAGCTTCACCAGCTGCTCCAAATTCCTTAACCCCCTACTCATATTCATTGTCAATGTAGCTAAACATGTTATCCAAGTGACAACTAATTCCCACAAATCCGTAAAAAATACATAAGTGACGAACCAGTACGAGTCGCGGTCTCAGGCCTTTACTCAGCCTAAATATTCATCAACATTTTAATGTGCTCCTTAGTTCTTGTGCAAAGGAACTGAGAAGTTGATTCATTGATGATGTATCTAGTTGAACAGGTTAGAGGAATCGAGGGTAGAATTTTACAAACACAAGAGAATAGGCAACCATAAATGATACTTATCATTCTATAGTCGGTGATAATTCCACCGAATACTTATCGAGACCGTGCTTTCAAATAACGTTGCATTTTAATAGGTGATAGAAACCAACTCAACTCTTACCACCGAATACTTAACGAGACTAATTTATCTGCTTACAGGTACATCTAACATAAGAAAAGCCTCTTAAATGCCCCTAACATTTTTATTGGCTTCCATCCGCTGGGTTTTTTTGTCTCTATCCTAAAGCACCACTGCCACTTTAGTACAATCTATAAAATCTTGATGATTATAATACCTCCACCCTTTTTTTATCCAATAATCAATGAAGGAGCAAAAAAGGAGAAGCATGTTTGATTATTTGATGTAGTAAAATATCAGTATCATCCTTAAATTAAGAGCTTATAAAGTGTTATAATTAAATCTCCAGGAAAATAATTTAAATGTATAGCACAAGTAGCATGAAGAAAAACGAGAACAAAAAATTAGCAAATTAAAAGTGGATTAGTGGCTGAAAGCCTAAAAAGAGGTAGAAGGCTAGTAAATATACCTAGAAGTTGAGTTTGTTCTTGGAAAATTGAATTGGTGATTGCCTAAATCATGAAGTTCCATTTGCAGAAATAAAGCTTCACTCAGATTTTTAAACAACCTTTGGGAAGCTTTGTAGCAATAAAAAAGAATATAAGAATCCACTTCCATCACATAAAACTCACATTATTAAGTGCGTTTTACTGTTGTACTCCAACTTATTTCACATCAAGAAGTTAAATATGACAAAAGATGCAAAACCATGGCTAAAACAGTAATGAGACTAATTCAAAGGAGATAGATCAAAAGGATTTCATATTTTTTTATATAGAATGGTACATGCGTTACTTACAAGTACCCATCATCTATAGTAAACGAATACAGTAATTATGCTCATCAAACTCAAACAAAACAGCGATGTTAAACTAATTTTAAAAATGGAGGATTGGAGGGAGTACTAGATATTAGACTAATAAGAAAGTATACTTCGAATCACCTTGCCGAGTGGCAATCAACCAAGTTTAAGCTATTAAGTATTTTTTATCTATGTAAACTTTAAACTGTAGCTACAACATTCAAATCTCATAATGCAAATTTGGCATTCGTAGTGAAAAAAAAATACTGAAAGAAGAAGCTTACTTAAAACAACAATGCTCCAGCAATCCAGGATGTCACCAAGGTTTACGATAAAAGCCCCCTCAAACAGTGGTTACAAGAGAAGGAAGGAAAATGGTAGATAACATAGTAGCCATACTAACAAGCAATCGCAAACTAGACTTAAGATAGAAATACCTCTCCACCATACCACAGAAGTTTGTCCTAATGGCCATGATGTACAAAATAAATGACCAAGTCCAACCACGCGATGAAAGGCTGAAAATCGGAGCCAAATGTATCAGATAGTTAAACTAACTAAACTAATTCTGGGTTCATGGTTATGAGATGAATTGCAAATAAGGAAATGGAAAGCTACCACATAAGGGATATCATATAATTTAAGCACTGAAGGGGCCAGTTACAAAGATAATCCAGCAAACAAAGCAAGCATTTCATAACAACAGGTTTGTCGATGTTATAATATCTTTGTTTTCAGCTGGAACGAAGAAATCACCATATAATAAAGAGGGTTGGTCTAGAGTTGGTTATCCGCCTGGCTTTGTCATAAAAATCCTCAAATATTAAACACCCTAACATATTTAATCCTCAATTAGTTGTGATAGCATAGAAGATCAGTTCCGCACATTTAGCATTGATTCAGCAAGCCCCAAATGGAAAGATTATCCACTTAAGAAATTGCACATTTAGCATTGATTAAACATCCCCTAACCAAAAGATTAAATCCAATTCTAATAGTCTAACAATTAACCTTACAACTTTGTAAATAAACTACCTAATTCTTACCAAATTAGCAGGTAGAAAGCAAAATTAACATCTAAACTTATAGAACAAAAAAGCTTGAAAATTAAAAACCTTGACAATCAAGTTGAACTCGAAAAAAAATCAGCTACCGCGCAGTTATAAAACCCCAACATCGATGGCGTTAATGAAGTAAAATGTGAGGTCAGAATCAATAAAGAAGAGTATGTATAAGTATGCGGTATAATAGGAATGCAAAAACCTAGATTAGAAAATTACCTGAAGATCCCAAATCAATAGTTGAGGGAATTAGAGAAATAGATGTCGAGTCGACGGCGAGTCATCAGTGAGTCGACGGTGGGTCGACGGTAGGGCGGTGGTGGGGTGTGGTGTCGATTGAATGAGGGAATTGAGGAAATTAAGGAGTGTTTATTCTTTTCGAACTTCGAAGTAATGAATGGGGAAAGGGATGGGCCGTGTTGACTTATATGGGAATGGGTATTTGCATCGGTTTCATATACAACTGATGCAAAAATGTAATATCAAATAAGTCGGTTTAATAATATAACTGATGTATTTGATCAAATACATCGGTTTTGCTGAGAACTGACACATTTTATACGTCACTTTTTTCTAAGAACCGACGCAAAAAGCTTGACTATAGGGTAAAAATGGATTCCCGCCAAAACTAAGTACTTTTTGCGTCAGTTTTTTTAGAACCGACGTAAATCGACTGACGCAATAAGTGTTTTTTCTACTAGTGTCAAAGACCAAATAGGGGACATCATGGAAGTATACATAGACGACATGGTGGTGAAAACCAAGAATGCAGAAGATCATGTGAAGCATCTAGAAATAGCATTTGAAATATTAGAAAAATACAACATGTGTAGATACCTCATTTCTGCACCTCTCGCAAACCACCCGGTGATGATTGGGCCGCATGTTTGGTACGCGGAACGATTTGTGACAGTTCGTAAGGTTATCGTCAAGTGATTGCTCAAATATTAATGTCTACCTCTTAGTTGTCATCTACGTGCCGATACGGTCGTTTTGACAGTAATTAGAGTACATTCGGAGTCCGGGCCTAAAACCGTCGCCATTTTCTGTTAACCGTTAAATCCCGAGTCAGAATGTTCTGGAATGTTCCGGATATTTCTATTCCATATTTCATAAATTTTATCTTTTAGTAAACAATTTCCCGTAATATTCACATAAGATATTAAGGAAAACCGAATTATTTCCGTCCTACCACAACTCAAACACGGAGATCTTTCTTCAGCAGAAGGAAACCACTTGGGAACAGACGCAAGCAGTCTTTGCGCCTCTTCCAAAGAGACGACGCAGCTGCTGCGCCTCTTCCCAGGCCCTTTTCTGCATGTTTCTCGTATCTGTTTCATATCTTTCCGAGATTCACTTCCAAAGAGTCTCCGAAACCCTAATTCATTCACGTGATTAGTATAAATAGGAGCCTTCGCTCCTCATATTTCTCACGCGAGTGTCCGCCCTTCTCTTCTCCCTTTGCATTCTAGACTTTATTCTTACTTTTTGGCGTCTACGTGCTTGAACTTTCGACCACGTAAGCTCGGATCCTTCTGAGTACCAGCCTCCCCGTTTGCATGACCGACCAATTTGACCAACTCCACAATCAATCAACTTAATTAATTAATCGTTTTCCTCTTACGAGGGCACTTTCTTTGCATTCGCGTCGAGCATCACTAATCGATATCTTGGTCCTTCTCGTTTCGTCAACATGTAAGTCTGAGGGTGTATAATCCTTCTTTTATTTATTGTATTTACCTTTTGTATCATCATCAATTGTAAGGTTTATGTCGAAAATACCATTAAAACCAATTTCTAAAACCATGCTTTAAAACCTCTTTTTACGGATTTCCAGTAGATAACCGTCGAGAAAGGACGCATCAACTGCTGCGCCTCTTCGAAGGAGCGCAGTTCCTGCTGCGCCTCTTCGTGAGGCTGCCGCAGTTCCTGCTTCCTTTCTTCTTCGTTCGTCCTCTGTTATTTGTCCCAAATTCCTTTTGTTCATTTTGTTTGTTTGTTTGTTAATTCTCCGTCTTGATAGCATTAATTCACATGTATATTATAATCATCATCATTAACATGTTTCAATCATCATAAATCCGACCTAAATCCCAAATAATCCAATATTTGCGGGTTTTCGTCATTAAATTCAATTCCGGGTTATAGAGATTCAATTCATCAATATTGGGTTTCTGGAATTCGTCTTTGATATAGTTTTGATCTGTTATTTGTCATATTCATCGCATATTCGTCATTAATCCATCATATCTAACCTACTTAATTGAATTAATTTGTTTGACTCATTAATATTTTTCACTTCTATCATTATTCCATCTTATGTTAATTCGTTCAATTCCGTCTCATTCATATTTTACTGCTTTCACGACCCATTCATATGTTAAATAACATGCTAATCACTTCCATCCGAGTAAATATCACCAATTGATCATTAAATCACCAATCAACATTAACGGTTTGCAATTACGGCTTCACAGCCAGAACTGAGCCAAGGAACAGACGCAGTGTCTGCTGCGCCTATTCCAAAGGACGCAGCTCTGCTGCGCCTGTTCCTGGCTGAGTTCTGTCCCTGAACTCCGTTTTCTGCCTTGACTTAGTTATTTAGTTTACGTATTAATCAACTATTATCCGTAATATCACGCTGATTCCTGTTCGTTAATTTATTTGATTCTTTCTTTTTATTCTTTTTCTCAAATTATCCGTTTTAAAGGTATTTTCGACATAAATCACCTAATCCGTTGTAATTATTGTAATTTTCATCATTGTAATTTATAATTATTGTATTTCTTTTATTGCTTGTATGTTTTCACATGTAATTGAACATTAAATCCTACCTCGACATTAATTGTATGCTAATTACGTGTCCACCGACTTAGTATATTTCTCACATGCTAGGATTAAAACTTGGATGTTGCATTGCATGCATACAATCGATGATATATCGAGTACGAATAACTTCCCTAATCATTAGTAGAGGCCGCTATCGAGGCGGGCGGGATTAGGTGTTCGATCAAAAGAGCTTCCTAATACGTACCCTCACCCCTTACTCCAGATCTCCGTGAGCACCCGTGTTCATTGGCATCCACGAGAGTCATTCTAGACATAGAATGCTAAGGGTAACGATTGCTTAGTGTTCATGTCTCTACTTTGTGTCTTGACATGACACGAGGTATTCGAACGGTTCCAATTTCCCATAAAAATTGGTGGCGACTCCATACAAAAATGCAAACGCTTGTTCCTCTTTTCCAACCCAAGCGCCCCCGTGGGCGGCCCGCTGTCCACAGTTTGGCGACTCTGCTGGGGATAATACACTTACGTGTAGCAAGGGTGAAACTTGAACAAGGTTAGGGAATAGTTTGTACAAGACAATTGTCGGTTTTCATAACTCGGTCTTCCTAGACCGTTTTATTCGGCCTTCCTAGGCCCAACCCAACCCATTCGACCAATCGTCCCGTCTAAACGGTCCTAATTCTTATTTGGGCCTAAGGATGGATAGCGATTGACGTCATCCATACCATGATGCTTACTCTTGTTTGTATCAAGGGCCTTCACTACTTGAGGAAATGGACTAGGAATCGGCCTTACTCTTGTTTGGTACGAGCCTCTCCACAGACTTCGGGTTTGATGGTTCGGTATGGCAACCCACCCTTTAAACCAAAACCCTTTTAAATGCACTCAGCATCCCGTTATAATGCTTGTATAAATGTGTATACCTTACGTGATCACCGTTTCTAAACGAAACCATGACGATTTTTCAAAAATCAAAACCCTTTTTTTTCAAACAAAATTTCGAAATAGGCTTTTAATTAGCGCAAAATCCGGTCAAAACTCTGCCCGTTTATCGTGTCAAAATTCGGGCCACAAACCCATTTCAAAACCTCACTTCAAGTCCACTCCTACAACTACACTATAGTTGACTAGGACACACATTTTCAAAAAACCTTGTCTTTCTTCAAAGTTCACTCAACACAAGTGGCACACATCCACTTCACGAGTCAAAACATTTCTTCTTTTAGCAAGAGTGTTAGAATGGTCGATCGTGTTTTGATTCGCCGCCGATCTCTTATCCAGTTTCCAAGATGCCCGGATCAAGTGATGAAACAAATCTCCACCAACTTCAAGATGGTAATGATCAAATCCTAGCCGCACTAGTTTAAATGCAAGCTACCCAAGAACAAACCTATGACCGCCTTGAGCTCATCGAGGGCCGTATCTATGCCGTAGAGGGAAGGTTGCCTCCTCATGAAAGTGAAGTACTACGTGACTCTGACAACGAATGCAAGGATGAAAATCCTCTCATGGGGATGACTGTAGCTGAGAAAAGACTTCAATACTTAGAGGAGCAATTGATGTACCTTAAGGGTGATGACATTTATAGGGAGAACAATCGCAAGTATGAGGCCGTCAATTCCAAATTGCCAACTAACTTTAGTATGACGGATATCCCTAAGTTCAAGGGACACGAGAACCCTTTGAACCACATCCGTGCCTTCAAGGATTACATGTCTATCAAAGGCATCAAACCCGAGATGTTCTTAAGGATCTTTCCTTCATCTCTTGATACCATCCCGAGGCAATGGTTCTACTCTTTAGACCACAAAAAGGTCGCTACTTGGGAAGATGCCGCAATCGAGTTCTCTAAACAATATGCGGATAATGCCGAGATCCAAGTTAACATGCGTACTCTAGAGGTTCTTACCCAAAATGACAATGAAGGATTCACCGACTTCCTAAGTAGATGGAGGAAGACTAGCACTCAACTAGTTGAACGCCCGGATGAGGCTACTCTTGTGGAGAAGTTTGTGGATAATCTCAAACCCATCTATGCCAATCATTTGAGATACAAAAACATCAAAACCTTCAAGGACTTAACCGTACTAGGGACAAGGATTGAAGATGACATCCGTAAGGGACTCTTGTCCAAAACGGTAGGCCGAGGATATCAAGGGTCTACAAGTCGTTCATACGGCTCTACTAGCAAGACCGATGAAGTTAACCTTCTCGAGCCATCCAAGAAAACTACCCCACCAAGGAAATTCACAAACCTTGGGGACACGTACTCCAACGCCCTAAAAAGGTTAATGAAGCAAGGTAAACTCCAACCCATTGGACCTACTCTCGAACCCGAAAGAAAGTCCAAATTCTGGGACGAGAATTCGTACTGTGAATACCATAGGGGCAAGGGGCACGACACAGAAAAATGCTACAAATTGAAAAACGTGCTTCAAGACATGATTGAAGATGGTCGACTACTAATACCACCGGGAGGTAAACCCAACAACACTCAGAATCTTCTTGGAGTTATAGTGATCACAAGTGATGAATCTACCTTAGATTTCTCACACCTCATTTCTCCAATCGAAAATGAAATTCATGCAATTGAGAATGAAGGGTTCTACTCCACTATCTCCCCTACCATTTCCGACTTCATCACATGGGCAAGGAGTGTAGATAGGCAAGTTTGGGAATTAGAAAATATGGTGACAACTCTACATGATCCCAACGCAACACTCGAAGAACATGCGCCACTAATATTCCCTCAAAACGCTACTATGCAAGAAATAATCACCGTGGTTGATAAACATGTCGACCAAATCATACGACTAGAAGATGATATCATGAGAATGAGGGAACTAGCTGCAATCAATGGAGTTTGGGCTGACGATGATGAGTACGAGTATCTCATTGAAAACTCCTTAGTCAAAGAAATAGTCCAAAATGGTGAAGACCAAGATGTGGACCACCTAACTCGTTCGGGTCGTCCATATCAAAGCACTACTCAAAATGGTCCAACCAACGTCATCATACCAAATGACAACGAAGATGACTCCACTGATCATTTGCTCAAGCAATTACAGAAAACAAAGGTCGATCTTTCACCGGCAATTAGTAGCAAGCTCATTCCCACATCGCCAAGCTTTACTGCAAGCTTTGGCCAAACTAAATGTAGCACATAACTTCACTCCTGAAGATGTAGTCAACTTGGTCTTCCAAGAATCACCAAAGCTAAGTAATCCTATTACTTTCTCAGACGAAGATTTGCCACCTTTTGGCGCTAGTCACAACCTTGCTCTATACATCACTGTCATTTGTCTAAAGAAGAATGTGCCAATGACCTTGGTGGATGATGGCTCCGCGGTCAACGTCATACCCCTCAAAACGGCATACAAGATAGGCATGAAAGAGTCGGATTGGACCCCTACCAATCAAGGTGTGCGTGCATATGACGGTACACGACGAAAGGTGGTAGGACTTGCTAACTTAACCATAGCCACAGGGCCAATTGAACGAAAGGTTAACTTCCAAATAGTGGACATTGAAGCTTCATTCAACATACTTCTGGGAAGGCCTTGGATTCACGCTTCCAAAGCGGTAACATCCACCCTTCATCAAAAGATCAAGATCCCACTAAATAGCAAAGTAGTGACGATCACTTCGTCACCCATCAAGGCAATAATCGAAAAACAATCGAACAATAAAGTCCTTGCAGATCCTGTATACGAACTTGGGGGCTTTCAAAGTGTAAGTGTCATAGAAAGTGAGTTGGCACCCTTATACTATAATCCCTACTCTAACTTGGTGGTCAACCACATACTCAAATCCCAGGGATACTTCCCTGGAATGCCTTTGAACCCTATTCAGAAGAATACCTTCGCACCATACAAGGAAGGCAACTCAACAAGGATACCACTTGGATTAGGGTGTAAACCTACGAAAGAGGAGGTTCTCGAAATGCTTGCCCAAGTCCAAAACCGCAAGCACGTAGGAATCCAAATGCGACCCTATCTCCCTACTTTAAATGGGTACTTTGTTCAAGAAGGAAGTCTAGAACTCTTTCACGGATTTCCTGAGTCTTGGCATTATCTCGAGAGGAAGCTAGCCGGAATCGAGATCTTTCACGATTGCTACTTTATCCCTCCAGAAACGGTTCCTACCGTCAAAAACCGTCAAGCACCTTGCTTAAACGAACAAGCTGTTAGCCTATTGTTTGGAGAAGATCGATTCGTTAGGGCCGCGCAGGATGAGATCATTACCATGATACTTCAAGACGATCGCTTCAACCCCACCGCGTTAATCACAGAAACCGACGCAAGAAAGCAGAAAGGATGGAGAAAATCAATCAAGTGGACCAACAATCAAGGAAGACTCTTCAAGCTCACCACTGGAGAAGGAGAGATGTTCAAAGGAGAACCAGAAGACGATGAGTTCGAGTCGGAGTCGGAGTCAGAGTCGGAGTCTAGAGAAGTCATTAGAGAGTCTACTCCTGTCGTCATCCCCACTCCCTTTGTTTCTCCTAGCTTAGTCTCGAGTAGTCACAGTAGTTCGGGAAATGCCCCAACCACTGTTCCTTTGCCTCCACTGACCATGGATCAGTTGGCTTCTTTGTTTCAACTTTACTCAAATTTTAATATGAATAAATCAGGTTCTGCTTACTCTTCGTGTTATTTTGAGTGCAATTCTGTTTATGATGATACTGAGGATGACCAAGACCCAGACTCAATCGAAATACCTCCCTACGTAGCCAAAGAAATACTACAGGAAGGGGAAGGGGGACCAGTAATAGAGGACACAGAACCCATCAATGTAGGAACCGAACTAGAACCCCAAGAACTTAGGATAGGGACTACCTTGAGCTCTACCGAATGGGCCGATTTCATAGACCACCTAAATGAATTCAAAGACGTTTTCGCTTGGTCCTACAAAGATATGCCAGGGATCGACAGGGATATCGCTGAACATAGGATTCCGATTAAGCCAGGTTTCAAACCTGTAAAACAGAAGCTTCGACGAATGAGAACAGAATGGGCTTTAAAGATTATGGTAGAAGTTGACAAGCAATTCAAAGCCGGGTTCATCAAAGTTTCCGAGTATTCTGACTGGGTAGGTAACATAGTACCCGTACCCAAAAAGGATGGGAGAATCCGTGTTTGTGTTGACTTTAGGGACTTAAACAAAGCAAGTCCAAAAGATGACTTCCCTCTACCTCACATCGACATATTAGTGGACAACACCGCTGACCACGCATTACTATCCTTCATGGATGGGTATGCGGGAAATAACCAAATCAAGATGGCCATGGAAGATATGCATAAGACCGCATTCGTCACCCAATGGGGAACCTATTGCTATACGGTAATGCCGTTTGGATTGATCAACGTCGGAGCTACATATCAACGCACCGCAACTACACTCCTACATGACATGATGCACAAAGAAGTTGAGGTATACGTAGATGACATGATTGTCAAGTCCAAGGAAAGAGAGGGACATATTGCGAACCTTCGCAAGTTCTTCGCAAGGCTACAAAAGTACAACATGAGGCTCAATCCTCAGAAATGCACATTCGGGGTAACATCTGGCAAACTCCTGGGATACGTCGTCAGTCAACGAGGTATAGAAATAGATCCTTCCAAGATCAAAGCTCTGATCAAAATGCCACAACCTCAAACAGAAAAAGAAGTCAGAGGATTCCTGGGAAAAGTGCAGTACATAAGTCGATTCATATCGAAACTTACAATGATCTGCGAGCCTATCATCAAGAAACTCAAGAAAACAGACCACACCATGTGGGATGATGATTGTCAAAAGGCATTCGATCAAATCAAAGAGATATTGGCTAAACCACCAGTGCTCATGCCACCACAACGAGATCAACCTCTTGGTTTGTATCTCACAGTAACCGAAACGGCCATGGGTGCCATGCTGGATCAAACTGTAGCAAGTGAACAAAGAGCTATCTACTACCTTAGTAAGAAGTTCTTGGAGTACGAGTGCAAATACTCACAACTCGAAAAGACATGCCTCGCTCTTGTGTGGGCAACGAAGAAGCTACGCCATTACATGCTTAGCTACTCCGTCAAAATATACTCCAAAATGGATCCAGTCAAATACCTCTTCGAGAAACCCGTCCTCAACGGACGTCTAGCAAGATGGACCCTGATGCTCTCAGAATTCGACCTCAAATACGTGCCACTGAAAGTTATAAAAGGTCGCGCCGTCGCCGAATTTTTCGCAAAAAATCCTATCAATGACGCACAAACAATAGATACTTGGTCATTTCCAGACGAGGATATACTCCAAACTGATGTAGACTCCTGGGACCTATACTTTGATGGAGCATCGAACTTAAGAGGATTCGGAATAGGAGTGTTGCTCATTTCTCCTGAGGGCGAGCATACACCAATTCTTTGTCAAACTCGACTTCGAGGTGACAAACAATCTTTGCAGAGTATGAAGCTTGTCTCATTGGACTACAAGCGCGGTAAGCCTAGGCATCAAAAACCTCCGAGTACATGGGGATTCATCACTGATCATCAACCAAGTTACAGGATCTTGGAAAATCCGAAGCGAAAGCCTCGCACCTTATCAGGCTAGAATAGACCAAGTCGCTCAATTCTTTGATCACGTAACCTACCTACACCTACCTCGGGAAGAAAATCAATTTGCAGACGCTCTTGCGAAACTTGCATCTTTGATTAATATGCCAGATCACATGATGGAAATACCTTTGTGCATCGAACGACGGTCAGAGCCGGCTTATGTCCACCAAATCACCGATGAAGAGGAAATCGCACAGGAACCCTGGTTCCAAGCAATCCTGAATTTTAAGCTTAATGGTACATATCCACCGGATATGGATAAGAGGGGACAACGTGCTATACGCCTACTAGCTTCCCAATACATTCTCATGCAAGGAGAATTATACAAAAGAACACCTCTTGGTGTAGTCCTACGTTGCCTTGATCATTCACAGGCACGAAAGGTGATGGAAGAAGTCCATGACGGAGAATGCGGTCCTCACATGAGTGGGCCTATGATGGCAAAGAAAATCACACGTTTGGGATATTATTGGACCACAATGGAGTCCGATTGCATCAAATAAGTAAGACATTGCCACAATTGCAAAATCTTCGGGAATGTGCAACATGTCTCTCCTTCATTGCTCTATACAATGACATCCCCTTGGCCATTTTCTGCATGGGGAATTGACATAATCGGGAAGATAACCCCAGCCGGAACAGGAGGACACTGTTTCATCTTAGTGGTAATCGACTATTTTACCAAATGGGTAGAAGCAGCTTCCTACACCGGTCTTACAGCTAAAAATGTGGCAAAGTTCATACAAAACAACATCATATGTCGGTATGGTTGCCCACATGAGATCATTAGCGATAACGGATCACATTTCCAAGCTGAGACCGAGCAATTGCTAGCCAAATACAAGATTAAACATCACCACTCTTCGCCCTATAGACCACAGACTAATGGCGCGGTAGAGGCGGCAAACAAGAATGTTGTCACGATTCTCAAGAAAATGATTGACAACTATAGAGATTGGCCAAGCAAGATACCCTTTGCTTTGTGGGGGTATCGTACATCTGTCAGGACGCCCACTGGGGCTACTCCTTTCTATTTGACCTACGGCATGGAAGCTGTACAACCAATCGAGCTAGAAATACCATCCTTGCGTATTTTACTCGAAAGTCAAATCCCGGAAGCCGATTGGAAGAGAGATAGATATGAAGAACTCATCCTCCTGGATGAACGTAGGCTACGCGCCTTGCATAATGTCCAAACATATCAAGCACGTATCAAACGAGCTTTCAACAAAAGGGTTAGGCCAAGAAACATCAAAGAAGGAGACTTAGTACTTAAATCGGTTAGAGCTCTTTTACCTGTTGATCCACGGGGAAAATTCAAACCTAATTGGGCCGGACCATTTCTAGTCAAATCCATACTCCCAGGGGGTGCGGTTAGGATCACAAACCTAGATGGGAATGAGTTTTCAAACCCAACAAACCTTGACCAACTGAAACGATACTATGCCTAGAATAGGAATGAAAACGCGCCTCGCGTAACCCCATGTGTCGCTCTTGTGGCACTAAATAAACGGCCCCTGGCCAAGCTGAAATAAGCTAATGTCACTGTGCTCTTGCATTTTGACAAATTCGTCATCCTCATATCATCAAATAAACTAAATTCGCACCTTCAGAGAAAGCAAAAGCTCATGCTTCTTTTCTAAAAAAGTTCATTACAAGCTCTTGCTTAGAACAATTATTCTTTTACATTTACTCGAACTACGCGCAAGGGTTTGATTTCGCTTTTTTAAAGTGAATATGTAGGCAATCCTTCACGGGATTCAACCCATTATATCAAAAAATGTAAATAAAAGGACATTTGCATTGCATTTGAAATTCGACAAGAATAATAAATGGAAAATCACAACGGTTTCATAACCATTTAACCTTTTTATTTCATTCATTTTCTAATAATAATAGTACGCTACATAATAAAAAAAAATAGAATAGGCTAGGATTCTAAAAACCCCCACCTTTTTATTACAACAATAATAATAATAATAACCAAATAATAAATAAAGAGACTCGGGCTATTCCTCCATCTTCCCCTTGCCCTTGTCATTCTTGTCATATTTCTAGTCACGACCTCGAGCCGGACGCTCTTGCGCCACTTCAGACCTAATCACCAACGGTCTTTCTCGAGGCCTAGCTTTTCCATTCTTGCCAATCACCATTTCTGCGACAGGAGTAGTCTTTGGTTTCTTTGAAGGATGAATGACTTGAAACCCGGCTTCTTCTTCTCCCTCTGTCAGATGCTTCTCCTTCTCTTTCTCTCCCTCGCGCACCTTGTAGTCGATGGGCTCGCGCTTCCTCAATTTCTCGCGCTCTTCCGGAGTAGTAGCCTTTCTCCATCTCAGATAAGAATCCGACACCCATAAAGCATTGGCGGAGAAATTCAAGAACCACATGTTTCTTTGGGCCCATTTAATAGCCCACTCTCTTCGGCTCTCTGTAGTAAGCGCCATAGCAGTCTGCGTGATGGTATCAAGCCTAGGGATCATCTGTTTCAGCCCAACTTGTCTCATCAGCCTTTCCGGGAAGATGCACACCATAAACTCCAATCCAGGAATGCGCACGGACCTAGTGGGATCCAAAGAAGACACTCCAGTGACGGACTTGAGGTGCCACCACGGTACGACCCACCTGATTAACGGGCCATCATCACTCTTTAGCTTGTTCTTCCAGTAATCACAAACCCGCGTGAAGTCCACCATATACAACCTTGTCCTCATCGCAATCGAGCGGGCATGATAGGAAAGTGCATGAACTGGGGGCTCGATCAATCGGAGCCGTTCCATAAGCCAAACCTACCAAAAGCAGGTATTAAAAAAAAAAAAAAAAAAAAAAACGAAAAGAAAAGGTGTTTTTTACCTGCAAATTGACGGGACTCCCCAAGAACGGCAGATCATGGTTGGATTTCCTATTATCCAAGCCCAAAATAATCTCTCCCAAGCATAAGCAAGCTGGGCTCCTGCGCACCTCCATCTGCTCAACCAGGCCTAGAAGACGGGGATCACCTCTCAAGTCTTCATCAACATGCCCTTGGAAGACATACACATGCAACAAGCAAAAGCCAAATGCCCTCCGCCTAGCAACATGAGAAACGGTGGGGTCGGCCCGGTTGATGAATCGATCTATGAAGTCCAACATTCTCACGCCTTTTGAGGTAACTAGACGGTCCACCTCAAGTCTAGTCAATCCAAGCAAGTCTCTAAATTTGCTCTTGTACCCTTGAGAAGTAGAAAGAATGGCAGGCAAGTGTTCGGGGTCCCACCCACCAATAGCAACAATTTCTTCAGGAAAGGGGCAAATATCACCTCCAGGGAACGCAAAACATGGTAGTTCGGGTCCCAATAGTCAAGGCAAGCATCCAAGAATGGTTTAACAACCTTGATGAGTTTCAAACTCAACAACGATCCAAAGTTATAAGAGCCCATATCATGCTTCTCCATATTTGAAAATTCGTTGTTCCATTCCTTCAAGCGGATCTCCAAAGTATTCATGATGAGAAAATTTATTTTAAAGAATTTTTGTGTAATTAGACGAAGAAGAGACGGAAGATTTGTGTGAATAAAAGCTCCATCGACGCTTCTATTTATACTAATTGCTGTTTCCAAAAATCCGTCAGAACAGACCACCTTGGGAACAGGCGCAAAGACTGCTGCGCCTCTTCAAAGGGACGCGACTCATGCTGCGCCTCTTCCTCGCCATTTCTTACGTGATTTTCGCGTTGGATCTTTCCTAATTCCATAACGAATAATTTCCTATTCCTACAGGTTATTATTTTGGTAAATACGGGAAGATTACCATGTTTCAGGTTTCCTAATTTCGCGGGCACGCATTTCGAGGCGACATCGACATTTCTGCCATTATATCACACTTGTATATTTTCGTTTTTAGGAAATAATTTTCCTTTTAATTTTCATTTTTAGGAAATAATTTCATTTTAATGCCGAATCTCAACATGTATATATTAATTTCAATTTCTTAATTTCATTTCTACATTTCTAACTTATAGATTTCTTTTTTTTTTTCTTTTTTTAGGGGGTAACCCTCCCTACCGTCCGTCCGGTCATTTCCGGCAAAATTTTTGCATTTTCGCGTTCTTTTGAGTCTCTCATTTTGCGCTAATTAAGGTCATATGTATATAAAAATGTATGCTTTGCGTGTTTTCTATGTAAATTTCGGCAACATGACGGCGCAAACCGTCATCTACCAAACCTGTTCGAAACTAACCTGCAGATACAAGCAACACAACCCAGCAGCAAAGGCACTCAGGCCATCATATATATACCAAACGGAGGAAATATACAAACTGGGGGCTCGAGCCCCAAGCAAAGTTCAAAAAATGTTCAAAATCAATGTCCTAATGTACAAATATGCAAAATACGACAAAAAGCCACAAAAAACTACTGCTGGGCGCCCTCCAACTCTGCAACTCTCGCCACAAGAACGGCAATCTCGGCGTCCCGAACCTCGAGCTCCCTCAACAAGCGAGCTGTCTCCTCCCGAGACTGGGTCAACTCTCGCTCCAGCCCGCGGTCACCCTGTAAACAATAAATTGGCTCATGTCAATCGATTCAAGAAAAACTAAAAAAATCAAAAATCAAAAAGGAAATAGGCGTAAGGTTCATACCTGACGACCTCGCCCGCCGACAAGTGCCTCGACGGCAGTAGCTCGCAGCCGGTTGGCCACCCTCCACAACGCCACAAACCGAGACGGCGCAACCTGCATTTTCAAAAAGAAATTCTCAACAATTGAACAAACTCAATCAAATGTGTTATTACACAAAGGATATACAAGTTAGAGGCTCACCCTCCGACTCAGATGCTGCCAGTCGTCCAGGCCAGCATCCGTCACAGCTACGTCAAAGTCACGCAGCTCGGAGATCGTCGTCCTCCCAGTCGCGTCAGTGTACTCAAGGGACTCGAGGTACTCTGGGGGCTCGATGCCCGCCGCCTCGACCTCCTGCAAAGACAAATGGTTCTCATTAATCGATGATCTTTCATCTTAAATCTCATAATCGAATCAAGAGGAAAAATAAAAGATGCTCACCACTACCGGCCAGTACGCCAACTTCCCGTAAAGGAACGCCGAGTAGTCCTCGCCAGGAAGAAGAAGGGCGTCGCCACTGGCACCAGCCAAGTCCGCCTCCCTCTCAGCCTCGAAGGCTCCCTAAACATCGTCCGGGAGGATCGACGGAACGGTCAACACGTCCCGCGAGCACCGACGAGCCAAGCGCTCGCCAAGTACTACACAGACCCATCGACGTCCTCACACGCGATCGGCTCGAGCTCCTAGGTCGAAGGACCTCAGCCACAAAAGGAGGCGCTCCAGCGTACTCCGCCCAAGGTCTGGGCACCCACTGTGACAAGATAAAGCAAGGATCATTCCTACGGTCAATTAAAAGCAAACATAAGAATCAAGTGAATATAAGTAAGATACTCACGCTGCTCAGCTGAAGAGCATTCACGTCCCGCCGGTAGACGTTGTGAGAAGAACGCTTGCTCTTCGTCCGGCACATCACCCAATCCCTCACCACGGGATAGGCCCTCTCCAGCGGCTCCGTCCTCTTGGGCGCGAGGCTCGGGAAGTAGGAGTACACCCACGCCTGAAAAGCAAAATAATCAAATGACGATCTTTCATGATTGGATAAAGAAAAGAATTTACTTTGGTCTAAAGGAAGGTTCGTACCTCCAGCAGTAGTCCAGGCCCGACAGCACCAGGAGAAGTCCCCTTCTCCATCAACTCCGGACGAACTATGACCCTCATGAAGCGAATGAGGACCGCAAAACCAGCAGTGACCCAGTCCCAACGCCCTAGGGAACTCATGTCAGAAAGGAAGGGAAGAAGCTTCGTCAACAGCCTTTCGTCCTTGTCTCCGAGGTAAATCGAAGAGAGAAACCACCAGAGCCACAAACGGGCCCTCTGCTCAGCTGTACAGGGAGGAGGAGCCGTCTCCCTCCCGTCAATCGTCACCAGCGCCGGGGTCTTCCCCGCAAAGTAGTCTCGAACATAAGAACTGGGTATCAAACCCTAAGATCAGAATGACCTTCGGCGACAAGTTCCAGCCGATCAATCTCCTCGCCTCGACCGAATCCGCCCTCATGGCGGTCTCGCCACTCCACCTCCTCGGTCCCCACGGCGGACGGAAATCATGCCGTAGTCCTCCTGAGTGACTCCCACCTCACCAAAAGGCATGTGGAACGTGGAAGTCGTATCCCAGAATCGGTCCAAGAAAGCGCTGACCAGGCTAAGGTTAGCCCGCAACTTCCTCTTCGCGATGTCCCTCCAGACCTGCACCAAAGGACCAAACGCTCCACGCTCGATCATGGCCCTCTCCTCTGCCGACAGCCGCTCGTAGTGCTTCATCGCTGTCGTGTAACCCGAGAACGACCTGATGTTCCCGGCCTCCTATTGTGATTTGAAACAAAGCTATCTTTAGTTTTGAATGAAATTTGAAAGAAATTTGAACAAATGAATGAAAGAAGATGAGTAATGAATAGTGAATTCATATTTACCAAACTCTTCACCGTCCTGTAGGACAGGTGACCCTCTGCAGCCCACACCAGGTGCCTGCTCTCCCAAGTCTCAGCCCACGTAGGAGCTCCTCTCAGCTGACGACCTCCTCGTCTGACGTTGGCCCGTCTCGGGGCCTCCTCCTCCTCGACGGCCTCCTCCTCGTGAAACTCGTCCCCGGCAGCCATCACCGCAGCGGTGAAGGCCTGCTCTAAAGCCTCCTCGACAGTAGCAGCGTCGATCTCCATGGGAGCTCTCCCAGAAGTAGAAGCCTCATCACCTGCGACATTAAAGCAAATTTAGGCCGCGTCACGTGACGACAAGCCTTGGTCAAGGGATTTTCGAGCCTTCAAAGCCCTGAAACCGCTCTTTTCTTGCCATCCTTGGCCATATTCCCACCAACCCGATCACTCATGTGGTAATTTGGGTCAAGTCAAGCCTAATTTGAAGCCTAGTTCCGGGTTCGGGTCGAAATTTCGGCAGCATTTCGTTATAATGGCGATTATGCCCTAGAAAAGTGCCCTGAAAAAGCTGTCACAAACCAAAATTCCGAAATGGTAGAAAGTTTACCCATCATTCAAGGATCCCAAATATCAAGTTTCATCGCAAATGGGCAATCCTAAGGCTATTTTCGAAGCGATTTACGATTTAGCTGTAAAACCGTCTCAAATTCCACTCAAAGGCTCAAAACTCAACAAAAATCCGAGACAAATACATGGTTATGTTCATAACACTACCTACTATCCATTCCTAATGTCAATTTGACAAGGCAAATGTGTTTGGGGGAAAAGCCCCAAATTTTCGATCAAATGGGTCACAAATCCTAGATCTTTCAGCTCAAAATTGGACGAATATAGAAGATTAATGCATGATTGGGACACATACCTCGATTAGTCATGATTAATGCAAGCTTTTGGATCAAACCTTGGCGGAAATGGTGAAGATTTGAGAGAGAAATTGTATGAATTGTGTTTCGAGCAAATGAAACAATCCCTCTGATTCATCGCGTTTTTACGCAGAAAAACCAATTTGGGGAATAGACGCAGCAGGCGCTGCGCCTCTTCCAAGAGACGCAGCTCTTGCTGCGCCTCTTCCTTTTGTTCCCTCCATACGGATTTTCAAAAATTCATTATGAGTTCGTTATTTGTGGGCCCATCTTTGGTGCGCCTCTTCCCCGATGCTATTTTTGTTCTTTTGGTCCGTTTGACGATTTTCTTTCGTTCCGGCCCGCATTTCCAAGCCCGCAGCAGATTGTCGCGACGAGCATTTATTCCTTCACAGAATTCGACACACATTGATTATGTCTCCAGCGAGAGTAAGCGGATATACTTTCCCTCTCAAGACAAGAAGAAAAACTCCCAATCATGTCTCTAGCGAGAGTAAGCGGACGTACTGTCCCTCTCAAGACATGAGGATTGACATCTACCTAAGCAGATTTCCCCTCAGCAGTTCCCGCCTGTGTCCTGCTACTCGCAATTATTTCCCGAAGACTACCCAAGCAGTTTTCTTTCAGCAGTTCCCGCCTATGTCCTGCTACTCACAATATTTCGTGTTTCCCCGCGGAGTTCGACAAAGGTGTCGTTCTCCAGAAGTTCCCAAACCAATAGAGTTCCTATACCCAAGCTTTAGTTATCCTTTAAGTTGAACTTACTTTAGGCCTCCTTCCCATCGATGCTTTCCTTTAGGGTCCCACACCCTAGCACAAATCCTTATATCTCTTTTAGGTCTTACCCTTAGCTCCCATGCTTAACCTTAGCTCCTACGCAACTCCGGAAGCATCTCGAGAAGAAGTCTCAGGTATGGTCTCTTCTTATGGCTAGCGAGCCTCCATACGTAGTCTAATGGACTTTAAACGACCCTCCCCGATAGTTGACAGACTCTAAAATGTACCCGACGACAAGTCCTTGGCTCAGACCCCTTGAGCCGCCTCGCGTCGCCATCGTCGTCAGGTTGTAATCTTCGATTGACCTGATGGCTATACTTTGACTTTCGCCTTGTCCAAGCCTCGGTCAAAGTGGGGCTCAGAGATACCTCATTTCGCACCTCTCGCAAACCACCCGGTGATGATTGGGCCGCATGTTTGGTACGCGGAACGATTTGTGACGATTCGTAAGATTATCGTCAAGTGATTGCTCAAATATTAATGTCTACCTCTTAGTTGTCATCTACGTGCCGATACGGTCGTTTTGTGATAATTAGAGTACATTCGGAGTCGGGCCTAAAACCGTCTCCATTTTTTCGTTAACCGTTAAATCCGAGTCGAATGTTCGGAATGTTAGGATATTTCTATTCCATATTTCATAAATTTTATCTTTTAGTAAACAATTTCCCGTAATATTCACATAAGATATTAAGGAAAACCGAATTATTTCCGTTCTACCATAACTCAAACACGGAGATCTTTCTTCTGCAGAAGAAAACCACTTGGGAATAGACGCAGCAGGTGCTGCGCCTCTTCCAAGAGACGCAGTGGCTGCTGCGCCTCTTCCCAGGCCCTTTTCTGCATGTTTCTCGTATCTTTTTCATATCTTTCCGAGATTCACTTCCAAAGAGTCTCTGAAACCCTAATTCCTTCACGTGATTAGTATAAATAGGAGCCTTCGCTCCTCATATTACTCACGCGAGTGTCCGCCCTTCTCTTCTCCCTTTGCATTCTAGGCTTTGTTCTTACTTTTTGGCGTCTACGTGCTTGAACTTTCGACCACGTAAGCTCGGATCCTTCTGCGTACCAGCCTCCCCGTTTGCATGACCGACCAATTTGACCAACTCCACAATCAATCAACTTAATTAATTAATCGTTTTCCTCTTACGAGGGCACTTTCTTTGCATTTGCGTCGAGCATCACTAATCGATATCTTAGTCCTTCTCGTTTCGTTAACATGTAAGTCTGAGGGTGTATAATCCTTCTTTTATTTATTGTATTTACCTTTTGTATCATCATCAATTGTAAGGTTTATGTCGAAAATACCATTAAAACCAATTTCTAAAACCATGCTTTAAAACCTCTTTTTACGGATTTCCAGTAGATAACCGTCGAGAAAGGACGCAGCAACTGCTGCGCCTCTTGAAGGAGCGCGCGATTCTGCTGCGCCTCTTCGTGAGGCTGCCGCAGTTCCTGCTTCCTTTCTTCTTCGTTCGTCCTCTGTTATTCGTCCCAAATTCCTTTTGTTCGTTTTGTTTGTTTGTTAATTCTCCGTCATGATAGCATTAATTCACATGTATATTATAATCATCATCATTAACATGTTTCAATCATCATAAATCCGACCTAAATCCCAAATAATCCAATATTTGCGGGTTTTCGTCATTAAATTCAATTCCGGGTTATAGAGATTCAATTCATCAATATTGGGTTTCTGGAATTCGTCTTTGATATAGTTTTCATCTGTTATTTGTCATATTCATCGCATATTCGTCATTAATCCATCATATCTAACCTACTTAATTGAATTAATTTGTTTGAATCATTAATATTTTTCACTTCTATCATTATTCCATCTTATGTTAATTCGTTCAATTCCGTCTCATTCATATTTTACTGCTTTCACGACCCATTCATATGTTAAATAACATGCTAATCACTTCCATCCGAGTAAATATCACCAATTGATCATTAAATCACCAATCAACATTAACGGCTTGCAGTTACGGCTTCACAGCCAGAACTGAGCCAAGGAACAGACGCAGTGTCTGCTGTGCCTATTCCAAAGGACGCAGCTGTGCTGCGCCTGTTCCTGGCTGAGTTCTGTCCCTGAACTCCGTTTTCGGCCTTGACTTAGTTATTTAGTTTACGTATTAATCAACTATTATCCGTAATATCACGCTGATTCCTGTTCGTTAATTTATTTGATTCTTTCTTTTTATTCTTTTTCTCAAATTATCCATTTTAAAGGTATTTTTGACATAAATCACCTAATCCGTTGTAATTATTGTAATTTTCATCATTGTAATTTATAATTATTGTATTTCTTTTATTGCTTGTATGTTTTCACATGTAATTGAACATTAAATCCTACCTCGACATTAATTGTATGCTAATTACGTGTCCACCGACTTAGTATAATTCTCACATGCTAGGATTAAAACTTGGATGTTGCATTGCATGCATACGATCGACGATATATCGAGTACGAATAACTTCCCTAATCATTAGTAGAGGCCGCTATCGAGGCGGGCGGGATTAGGTGTTCGATCAAAAGAGCTTCCTAATACGTACCCTCACCCCTTACTCCAGATCTCCGTGAGCACCCGTGTTCATTGGCATCCACGAGAGTCATTCTAGACATCGAATGCTAAGGGTAACGATTGCTTAGTGTTCATGTCTCTACTTTGTGTCTTGACATGACACGAGGTATTCGAACGGTTCCAATTTCCCATAAAAATTGGTGGCGACTCCATACAAAAATGCAAACGCTTGTTCCTCTTTTCCAACCCAAGCGCCCCCATGGGCGGCCCGCTGTCCACAACATGAAGCTAAACCCTGCAAAATGCCACTTTGGAGTCTCCGCGGGCAAATTCCTTGGATATATGGTCACAAAGAGAGGCATAGAAGCTAGCCCTGAACAGATAAAAGCCATCCTGGAACTTCAGTCACCTAAATCTGTCAAAGATATCCAGAAATTGACAGGCCGGGTAGCTGGCCTAAACCGTTTCATATCAAGATCCTCTGAGAGATGCAAAACATTCTATAACCTCCTCAGAAAAAATAAACAGTTCCAATGGACGGATGAACATGAGACAGCTTTTCAGGATCTAAAATCCTATTTATCATCTCCACCCTTACTGGCTAAGCCAGGGAAGGGAGAACCTTTGTCAGTATACCTATCTGTCACTTACACAGCAGTCAGCGCAGTCCTGGTAAAAGAACAGGACGGTCAGCAACATCCAGTCTACTATGTAAGTAAAAGCCTGCTAGATGCTAAGTTGAGGTATGGACTACTTGAAAAATATGTCTTAGATTTAATTTGTCATGTACTAAGTTGCGACCTTATTTTGAAAGTCACCCCATCATAGTCATGACCAATTTACTCATAAAATCTGTCCTACGCAAGCCTGAACTTTCAGGCAGGATGGCCAAATGGTCAGTACAGATTAGCACATACGACATCTCCTTTGAACCCAGGGCAGCGATCAAATCGCAGGCCCTAGCAGACTTTGTGGCTGACTTTAGCCCTAACCTGGAACCAGACCTGATAAAAGAGGTCAACCAACTAGAAAATAAAACACCAGACCAAGAATGGACCCTATTCATAGATGGGGCATCCAACGCCAGGGGGACAGGGTTAGGACTAGTACTTAAATCGCCCCAGGGAGATATGATAGCACATGCTGTAAGCTATGAGTTCAAAGCCACGAACAACGAAGCAGAATATGAAGCCCTGATAGCAGGCTTAAAGGTATGTCTAGACCTCGGTGTTCAAAATCTAAAGGTAAAAACTGATTCACTCTTAATTGCTAATCAAATAAAGGGAATTCATACGGCTAAGGATGCAAAAATAATTTCGTATTTAGAATATGCAAAAAACCTTACCGCTAAATTTGCTTTATTTGACATAGATCAAATATCAAGAGACCTGAATACCCAGGCTGACGCCCTAGCCAGCTTAGGTTCGAATTTTACCCCCACTGTTTTCGACAAAATACCGATTGTGCACTTATTAGAGCCAGCCATCAGCAAACCTGAACAAGTCACTCCTGTCAATCAGGACAATAATTCTTGGACTAAACCCTACTATGATTGGTTTCTCCGAGGAATACTGCCTCAGGGCAGACATGAGGCAAGGGCTTTTAAAATTAGAGCTTCAAGTTATGCTATCATCAATAACACTCTGTTCAAGAGATCGCAGGCTGGACCCTACCTTAGATGCTTGGAGCCTGACGAAGCCAAACTAGTACTTCAAGAAATACACGATGGACACTGTGGCAACCACAAAGGAGGAAAGAGCCTGGCAAGCAAAGTTCTCAGGACATGCTACTACTGGCCTACACTGAGGGCTGACTGCCTGGAATACTCTTCAAAATGCGAAGCCTGCCAAATTCATGCACCAATCATACATCAGCCATCTGAACTCCTCCATTCAATTTCCGCACCCTGGTCATTCATAAAGTGGGGGATGGATATTGTGGGAAACCTGCCCGTAGCTCCAGGACAAAAAGTATTCATGTTAGCTATGACTGATTACTTCTCCAAATGGATTGAGGCTGACTCTCTCAGGCAAGTAACTGAAAAAGAAGTAATATCCTTCATCAGGACAAACATCATTTGCAGATATGGAGTCCCATCAGAAATAGTATGCGATAATGGAACTCAATTCGTGGGGAAAAGGACCCAAGCATTTTGCCAAGAGTGGAATATCAACCTGGTAACATCAACCCCTGGATATCCAAAAGCTAATGGCCAGGCTGAATCAAGCAATAAGGTAGTCATAAGCTGCCTAAAAAAGAAGCTGAAAAGAAGACGAGGCAGATGGGCTGAAGAACTTCCATTAGTACTATGGGCAGACAGGACAACTCCAAAAACGGCAACAGGCCAAACACCTTACTCCCTGGTGTATGGTTGTGAAGCTGTCATTCCTGCGGAAGTACGAGTATCAACATCCAGATGTAGCCTGAACAACGTTGAAACAAACAAAGACCTGATGCAAGACAACTTGGTCCTGACAGAAGAATTAAGAGACGCTGCCAAAATCAGGATGGCATCATATCAACAAGCAGTAGCCAGGACTTACAATAAAAACGTCAGAATCAGGGTCTTTAAAGAAGGAGACCTTGTCCTATGCAAAGTATTTCCAAATAAAAAAGAAAAATCAGCAGGCAAACTGGCTCCCACATCGGAAGGCCCTTACGTAATCGATTCAATTGTTGGGCAAGGAGCATACAGGCTCCAAACGCTAGAAGGGGAAATGATCACAAGATCCTGGAATGTAACTCATTTAAAATTATTCCATATGTAAAGATCAGGCTATAATCAGGTATAAATTCAATCACTACTCAACCTGACGTGCTACGTGATAAACCACATGTTTTACATGCCTTGTCTGTATTTTATACCTGTTCAAACTAACCTATCTATTTACTTCTTGAATCCTGAACGATTATACATGATAAAAGATTATATGCATAAATATTCAGGATTGAGGGCTACTCTACTATATATTTCTGAAACAAAAATTATGCACTTAACTGTGCCTGACGAGTTGGTAACCGCCACCAGATACAGTAAAAAGTCAGGACCAATCAGGCATGAAATAATTGCCTGACCTTACTAAGTTTACTGCCACGGATTACAACCGGCTGGACGCAGCAAGACAGGTGTAAGGGTGTTCTCTCCCACACACTTAGTCTAAAATGCCCTCTTGACAGGCCGAATACCAAGCCCTCCAGCTAGGTAGGGGACACAAGCCCTCCTGACAGGCCGATTTTCCCACCCCTTCAACCATTATAGCAAAAAACTATACTTGGTTGAATTACTCATGAATAACAAAATAAAACGAAAATAATGTGCAGGTTATTCAAACAGAATGTTTGACAGGCCCAACAGGATAAAGCTCACAAAGGAATATCAAAAGCAGAATAAGCCAAAAGAAGACCATCATGCCTATATTAATAAAAACCTTCACCCCCTGGGGGCAAAGGCGCCAAAATATTCATAAAGGCCAGGGATAGCCTCCCTGACCCAAGACAGGAAAATAAAAATATCTTTTATCCAGGGACATCCCCCCTGGATGGGCCAAAATACCAACTGAAAAAATATATTACTGCTTCTCCTTAGAAACAGCACCAGCATCAACACCCTTCTCCCTGCTCTTAGCCGGATCAGCATCAATATCCTGCTCCCCTGGAGAGTCGACCTCCTGTTCATTTTCCATGTTATGCAGGTCAGGATACTTTGAAGCAGCGAAAGCCATCTCAGCTTCAGGGTCCCATTTCGCCCTTGCCTCGACAGGCTCCGACATAGCAGCCGCCCTTCCCTTGATATAGAAGTAGAGGGAAGCATCATCCAACTTGAACTTCAAGTTATCCCTCTCTTGGGTGTGCTCCTCATTTCCGTCCAAGGCCTCTTGCAACAGCCGCTTGCTTGAAACTGCTTCAACCTTAGCAGCATCTCTCTCAGCCTGCACCCTTGTCAAGTCAGCAGCTTTAGCAGCCAGGTCAGCTCGTGCAAAATCCAGCTCAGACTTCATGATAGGCTTATCGCGTACCTATGCAAAGATAAATTCCTTAGACACAAATTAATGTAGTAATAGGGGTCGAACACAAGGAAACGGGAATTACGTTGTGAATTGCTATGGGTGGATTTTTATCAAGGTCGATTACGATTTGGGTTTGGTTTGATGATTAATAAAAATTGCAATGTAAATAATATGATAAAAGATAGTCTAAAGGGTTCGGGTCACTCATGCAAAGGTAAACATATGAACATGATAAACTTGATACTAATAATCTTGTCAATTACTTAGGCTTAAAGATACCCACCTTACGGTATTAGTATCAACCATAGACCGGGTCCTAGAAAAACTCTCGTCCATGACTAGGTCGTCCTACCACACATGCTTAGTCTAATTCAATTCAGTGCCTCTCGACTTTAGAACAAATAAACAAGTTTTAATCTACGACTACGGCCGATAATCAAAGATTAAACGTAACAAAGCAAACATGTGATGGAAGCAATTGATCAATATTATTATGAACTTTATTTAATCATATTATATGTTTGATTTTGCATGGCTCCCCTAGCCTTTAGACTAGAGAATTTAGCTACTCATACTAAGATGTAAAATGTAAACTAAATTGTAAGTAATGTTGAACATGGTTATATGAATTATGCTAGTTAGGTGATATAACATACGAAAAGAATAAAGCTAAGTAAATATGAAATACTTGACTATGATAACTATGTGATAACTAAGCAATGATGTAAATTATAAACTTGTAATAAGAAATACCTTATAAAGGAGGACTTGTATGGAAGAACAACCAACTAATAACCAAAAGATTGAATATTAAATGCTTGAGAATCTCTTGAAATACAAAATGTTGAAAGATTAACTAAGGAATGCTTAAACAACTTAAACTTGAAATGAAAACTAATGAGAGAAAACTTATAATGCTTGAGGCTTATTGTAGTAAACTTGGACGTAAAATGGGATGCCTAAAACCTAGGAATACCTCTCCTATTTATAGGAGAGGAGGAGAAAACGTAAGCCTTCAATAAGCATGCAACCCCGATCGGGGTTAGGCGGCCCCGATCGGGGTCGTGTGTTCCTCGGTCAATCGCCTTAATTCTTGATTAATTACGTGAGGAATCTCTATGCTTCGTTTTTAATGCTCCTTAATCATCCGGTAATGCTCTAAATTCCTAGCATCCTAAGCTCTCTTGGCATCCAATGCTTGCACCTCAATATGGACCTTCATTTTGGGCTTGACTTTACATTTGGCTTCATTTGTAATTCCTTACTTCAATCCACTAATCTTCATGCAAAAACCCAAGCAATCTTCACACACTTAGTCCAATATTTGGCCTTGTTTAGCTTAGTGAACTTGGTGTACAAAACCATAGGAAAAAGCCTCTAAATGCTTAGATTCCTACAAAACCGTAACAAACACAACAATACACCTAGAACACAAAATTAGCTCAAAAATATACTAATTAAAGTATGATAATCAATAGAAACCGAGCTAAAATGAGGGGTAAAAGTATATATAAAATGAACATATCAAACTCCCCCAAGCTAAACCCTTGCTTGTCCTCAAGCAAGAAACCAAATCCCATCAATTACTATATCCTAAACAAGCTAAGCATAATGATTTAAAAACCCGAAACAACATGGGCAAGGGATAAAGCAAGACATGGATGAGATTTACACGACGGCGTAGCATAGAAAACTTTGAATGAACCTTTAAGCTCTTGTATGATCTTTCGACTTATGGACTCTCACAGGACACTCAAACTCTTTTATATGTGAAAGGACAATTTTTGTGAATGAACACTCAACTATCCTCAACATATAACAATGCGCCCGCAATCTAATATGGTAAACTTGTCAAACTAGCAAGCAAAGACAATCAAATGTAAGCATGAATAAGAAGCCAAATAGGTAGGAAGAAGGCAAATAAACATGGGTAAGAAGTGGGAACAAAAGAGTTATGGTAATGTGGAGCTAAGTCAAGCTAGCAACTACCAAAATGCAAGGATGCTCAATCCCAATTCTAACCCAATTTTTTCAATTCAAACCAAAGAAATTTCTCCAAAATATGATGAATAATGCTTGAGAATTTCTCATATCTTTTCTTCTTCTTCTTCTCTTTCTTTTCTTTTCTTTTTCAATGCATACTTCTTTTTTTCATGCTTTTTTCTCATTCATTCATTTTTTTTCTTTCTTCATTTTTTTCATTTTCTTTCATTTTCCAATTTTTTTGATTTTTTCTCATTTTTTTTTTTTTGAGCATTAAGACCAAGCTCACATGACTTCAAACAACCAAATATATCCCAATGAGCACCCAAACACTATCCAATAAAGCTACTAGCTAAACAAGGGTAGGCAATTTCAATGATGTAGCTAAGGATAAATTTTGTGAAGGGGTCAAAAAGGCTAAAATATCATGTGAATGGCTCCAAAATGCTAAAACAAATGAATTCGTGCTTACCAAGAGATGACAAGAGAACCATACTTGTGCGTTTTGATGTAACACACATTATAAGGAGACACCTACACTCACCTAAGTGAGACCAAATAAAGATGAAATGGCCTTAAAGGAGGTTCTACCTTACCATTTTGTAGCTTGCCACAAGTCAAGATCAAGCCTATTCGGTTCATTCTCCATCTCCCACCTACTTTGTTAAGACATCCCCATGTAGCTAATATCCCATCATTAAAGAATAAATCATTAGCAACAAGCTATTAATAGGATAAGCAAAGAGGAAAGTAGGCAACAAGCAAGCACAAAGCAAAAATTTCTCTCAAAAATTTTCAAATTTCCTACACTACATGCAAACTACACTATATGCAAATGCAATCCCCCCCCCCCAAGCTAAACATCACATTGTCCTCAATGTGCCAACTATCCAAATCACCCAATCAAACCATAAAAATGGCTCAAAGCACAAAACAAGGACTAGAGGTTATGTTTAATGGGTTGCAACATCTAAACTAATATGCAAAGCAATTAAAAACTTACTCAACTTGCTAGCCCCCCCCCCCCCCCCCAAGCTAGCATGAATTCGGGGGATTTCTTCATCAATCAACTAAGAAAAGGGCCAAAAATTGAACCCCTTCCTCCCTTTCTTCTTCTTCTTCCCACTACCACTTGTTTCTCCTTGTTGGCCACTTCCACTTGAGTCATCCCCTTGAAGAGGAGTGACATACTCACCAATATCTTGGCCACTACCAAGACCATCACCATAACTACTAATCCCACCATAGCCACCATATCCTCCATATCCTCCATAGCCTCCATAGCCTCCTTGCAATGCCTCAACCCCATAATCCGAACCACAAAAGTCCGGGCCGGGTTCATAGTGAGCAAATGTACCTGCATCATGGTGAGGAGGGGAAGGGGGAATAGGAGATGGAGGAGGAAATCCACCCGGAGGATAAGTATAGAATGAAGGGTGTGGCCCCTCGGGTTGGATAACTCCTTGCCTAGCAAAATGATCATAAATAGGATGCAATGCAAGTCGTTGGTCATCACGAATTTGATTAACACCTAAGTTCATTTCTCGCATCATGTTCATCATTTCTATGCTAGATGGTGACTCAATGCTAGAGGTGGAATGACGTGCTTGGGAGGATTGACCTCCCACACGTCTCTCAACGGTGGTAGTTGACTCACCTCTAAGGGCTAAATGGCAGGTCGTTCTAACAAAGGGGTCACTTCCACGACGAGGCTTAGTATGAATCAAAGCCTTTAATTCTTTCTTTTCCTCGGGTAGACGAATGGAGTCTTGCCTACCTATCTTCCAAATCATGTTGGGATGAGCATCTTTAAACCAATTACAAGAAAGAAAATACTCATAATCAAGACCAACTCCCTTAGACCTAGACTCAAGCAATGGTCTCAAACCGGTAGTCTCTTGGTTAAACCTACACAAATGGTGAGCAATTTTAGTGACCAAACCACCTAAGATAATACAACTATTCTTGGTGTTAGTTTGTTTGGTCAAGTGGACCGCAAAGTGGTAGGGGATATTGATTCCCCACTTCTCATCACCTTTAACATTCAATAAAGCACCCAAGATTTCTAACTCAATCTTCCTCACCAAGTGAGGTTCATTTCTACCAAAAAAGGTCCATCCCATAAACCTTTGCCAAATCCTTATGTCGGGATAATGAATAAATTGATGTGGTGTATGATCAAAACCCGGAAAAGGCAAGTGAGAAATGGCATCCCAAGTTAAAATGGGGTTATAATCATCGGGTGATTCGGTCGGTAAGTCTTTGTGAGGCAAATCAAAGATAGCGGCGAAATCCGCTAAGTCCATCTTATGATCTTCATTAAATAAATGAAAGGTAACAAAAAGAATGAAACCGGGTTTCCTAGACCTATGAAACTCGAAAGAGCTTAAGAACTCAAGGGTGAGTTCGGGGAAGGTCTTATAATTCATGGTATAACAAGATTTCATGCCAAGATTTTTAAACAAAGCTTTAACATTTTTCTCTATTCCAATATTGTTTAAAGATGCTTGGTTAATGAATTTCGTTGGTTCCATACCTTTGCCTCTCAACATAACCCAATTGTTGTATTGAGCTAATGAATTGAAGATCACATTTGGATATTCCGGGTCATGCCATTGTGGGACTTCCTCCATTTGGACATCCGCCGCTGCATTGGAAGGCTCCGCCTCACTTCTCCTTCTCTTAGAAGCACCTTGTGAAGGAGCTTTTCTTGGTGCCATATTTCTGAAATTTTAAGATAAAATTCATCTTAAGGCAAACCAAAATTCATCCTAATAGGCATAATAGTATGAATTAGTGAACTAATTCACACTACGAACATGTAATAATCATTCTACAACCAATTTCTAGTACCATAAAGCACAAAATCGAATTCCCCCAAATTGATTTAGGGTTTGCATAATCCAATTAATTGATTGCATTAGATGAATTTAAAGAGAAAAGAGAAGAGATCTTACCAAGGTGATGTTAATGGATGAATAAAGCTTACAAATCAATGAAGAACTTGAAGTTTCCTTGAGATTTTAGGTAGAAAAATGATGGAGAAAGAGATGGGGGAGTACCGTCGGGTTTGAAGTGAATGATAGAAAAGCTTTTTTTTTTTTACTTACCCGTCATATAACGCAAAAAAGCTACAGTACCACGACCCCGATCGGGGCCACCAACCCCGATCGGGGTTGACCACGAATCTGCTTTTTGACTTCCTCGTATATGGGGGTGACTTGTTTTTCTTTTTTTCGAAAACCACGTCCCCGAACGGGGTTTTTACATGGGGTTGCGTGTCAAGTGCACTCCATTTTTTCCTTTCTTCATTTTCACCTAGAAATCACAAAAGAAAAATCGTTAAGTTGAGTATTTTATTACTAATCTACGAAAAACAATTAAATTGCAGAAAATTAAAAATGAAAATAAATAAAAGCAATAAAAAGCTTGGGTTGCCTCCCAAGAAGCGCTGGTTTAACGTTCCGCACGACGAAAAAGCTTGAGTCGGTTTAAGCTTTCTTTGGTAGAGGTTGAACGGTCATTTCCTCTATCACACCAACGATCACATTCTCATGGTAGAGCTTCAAATGATGACCGTTTGCCTTGAATTTTTCGCCCTTGGTGGTCATCACTTCAACGGAACCGAACTTGTTGACATTCGTGACGGTATATGGACCGGTCCACCGTGATCGTAACTTTCCCGGAAATAGCTTGTATCGGGAATTGAATAGCAAGACCTTATCACCAATTTGAAATTCCTTGTTCAAGATCTTCTTATCATGCCATCTCTTTGTTTTCTCCTTGTAGAGACGGGAGCTCTCATAAGCTTGCAAGCGGAACTCATCGAGTTCATTGAGTTGCAACAACCGCTTCTCTCCACTTAACTTCGGGTCCACGTTAAGCTCCTTAATTGCCCAAAAAGCCTTTTGTTCCATCTCAACGGGAAGATGGCACGCCTTTCCATAGACCAACCTATATGGTGAAGTACCAATAGGTGTCTTAAACGCGGTACGATAGGCCCATAAGTATGGACTTGATCTCACGGTTGGAAACCTCTACTTGGCCACTAGTTTGTGGATGATAAGCCAAGCCTCTTCTATGATAGACTCCATATTTTTCCAACAAAGCATCAAGTTGTTTTTCACCGAAGTGAGTGCCACGATCACTAATGATTGCTCTTGGAACACCGAACCTCGAGAATATGATCTTCTTGAACAATTTAATCACATTGTGAGCATCATTGGTAGGAGTAGCAATTGCCTCTACCCATTTAGAGACATAATCAACAGCAACCAAAATATACCGATTCCCTTTTGAGGAAGGAAACGGTCCTTGATAATCTATACCCCAAACATCGAACACCTCTACTTCCAAGATTCCATTGAGAGGCATCTCGTGTCTTCTTGATATGGAACCCGTCCTTTGGCAAGCATCGCAAGCCATCACGAAATTTTTGGCATCTTGAAACATAGTTGGCCAATAGAAGCCGGATTGCAACACCTTTGCAACGGTCTTGGATGGTCCATGATGACCACCATAAGGAGAAGAATGGCATACTTCTAGCACCCCTCTCACATCCCATTGTGGGATACATCTCCGGAATAGCCCATCGAAGCAATGTTTGAACAAATGTGGATCATCCCATAGGAAGAACTTGGCATCATGTAAGAACTTCTTCCTTTGTTGATATGAAAGGTTGGGTGGCAATTC
Source organism: Silene latifolia (assembly GCF_048544455.1). Taxonomy (NCBI): domain Eukaryota; kingdom Viridiplantae; phylum Streptophyta; class Magnoliopsida; order Caryophyllales; family Caryophyllaceae; genus Silene; species Silene latifolia. The sequence continues at coordinate 171,661,204 of NC_133534.1, read as the reverse complement.
TCTTCCAACTAGGTAGTTGGCTATGTCGGCATACCAAGGATTATTGGCTTCCAACATCATTAGAACATCGTCGGCGAAGGAATCATCAATAGGTAACTCAATACCTCCATCTTTGAACTTCAAACGGGATAAGTGATCGACATCAACATTTTCGGCCCCCTTCTTGTCTTTAATCTCAAGATCAAATTCTTGCAAAAGCAAGATCCATCTTATCAACCTTGGCTTAACTTCTTGTTTGGCTAGGAGATGCTTCAATGTGGCATGATCGGTATGAACAATGACTTTGGAACCAATCAAGTAAGAGCGGAATTTGTCTAAGGCATAGATAATGGCAAGTAGCTCTTTCTCCGTCGTGGCATAATTGATTTGAGCCGCATCTAAGGTTTTGCTAGCGTAGTAGATAGCATGGAGAACCTTGTCCTTTCTTTGTCCTAGCACGGCACCTACCGCAAAGTCACTTGCATCACACATGAGCTCGAATGGCAAGTTCCAATCCGGTGATTGGATGATAGGTGCGGAAATCAAAGCCTTCTTAATCCTATTAAAAGACTCAAGACAATCGTTAGTAAACACAAAGGGAGCATCCTTTAAAAGAAGCTCCGTAAGGGGTTTGGCAATCTTAGAAAAATCGTTAATAAAACGGCGGTAGAAACCCGCATGGCCTAAGAAACTCCTTACACTCTTCACATTTACCGGTGGGGGTAGTTGCTCAATAACTTGGACCTTAGCACGGTCCACTTCAATTCCTCTCTCTGAAACAATATGACCAAGCACCACTCCTTCATTTACCATGAAGTGGCACTTTTCCCAATTCAACACCAAATCAACCTCTTCACAACGCTTCAAAACTTTGGACAAGTTAGTCAAACAAGCATCAAAAGAAGAACCATATACACTAAAATCATCCATAAACACCTCAATGATAGACTCAATGTAGTCGGAAAAGATGCTTATCATGCAACGTTGGAAAGTGGCGGGGGCATTACAAAGACCAAAAGGCATTTTACGGTATGCAAATGTACCATAGGGACATGTAAACGTGGTCTTCTCTTGGTCATCCGGGTGAATGAGTATTTGAAAGAACCCGGAATAGCCATCTAGGTAGCAAAAGTATTTGTGACATGCCAACCTTTCCAACATTTGGTCAATAAAAGGTAATGGGTAGTGGTCTTTCTTAGTGGCTAGATTTAGCCTCCTATAGTCAATGCACATTCTCCAACCCGTCACAATTCTAGTTGGAATTAACTCATTTTTATCATTTTTTACTACGGTGGTTCCTCCTTTCTTAGGAACCACTTGGACCGGACTCACCCATTTAGAATCGGAAATCGCATAGATAATTCCCGCATCTAACAATTTAAGCACTTCCTTTTTGACCACTTCTTGCATGTTAGGATTTAGTCGTCTTTGACCTTGGACACATGGTTTATGATCTTCCTCAAGATTGATTCGGTGCATGCAAAATTCGGGACTTATGCCTTTTAAATCGTCAAGTTTATAACCAATGGCTTTCTTGTGAGACCATAAGACATGAAGCAATTTAGCCAATTGACTCTCATCTAATTTAGCACTAACGATTACCGGACACATCCCCTCATTATCAAGAAAAGCATACCTCAAATTGGAAGGAAGGGGCTTAAGCTCGGGTTTTTGTACCTCAACATCTTGGGGTGTAGCAACCAAGCCTATAAAGTGTGAGCTCTCCTCCAATGATAGCTCCTCTCCATCCAATTATTGCTCCAAAGCATCAATCTCCTCATTTCCAATCTCATCATCACCAGCAAATGATTCTAAAAGCAAGAGTGCCTCCAAGGGATCTTTAGACAAAGATCGAGGTGTAGAGTCTGTTGGGAAATGTGTCCTCAACAATAGTGCGATCACGTGATTTAAATATCATTATTAAATCTCAAATTAAGAATACATGAGGGATGATTCTTTATACAGTCGACTGACCGTCATTACTCGGTAATGATTGGCTAACTAGAGTTTGACATTACTGTCGTGTGACGGTGGTGGTCAGTTGATCCCTTTAGGTCACACCTATAGGATGAGGCCCAAATAGATATTTAATTAATTGTATGCGTCTGATTAATTAATTCCTTAATTATGGGAGTGCAATTTTGCGTCTTATTTTAATGTGATTAAATAAAGATTAAATTTAGTAATTAAGCGTTAAATTACTAAATTAGTTGAGGTATTAATATAAGTTTTGAGGTAGAGGTAATTAGTTATTTAAAGTTATAAGAAGTTGTAATTTTAACTAACTAGCAATTATGGGACCCATTATATGATGATATAATGGTAGTATACTACTCAAAAAGTTGAGTGTATATTATATTATTAATTGTAATATTTAAGTGTTAAATGATTACATTAATAATTAAATATGTAAGATAGTTAAACATATGACTTATAAGCATTTGTGGGACAAATGACAAAAGGCAAAAATGGTCCATAAAAGGACCAATATTTTGACAAAGACAAGAGCAAAAGATGCTCTAGTTTGTCTTGTTCATTTGTTATAACAATGTGTGATAGTGACTTATCCATGACATATCTTACAAAGCTTAAATCCTACACTCTACCTACACAAACTATAGACTAAAAACAAAAGGCAAAAGATTCCTCCTTTGCCTTATGCCAACCGGTTTTGGCATTACAAAAGGAGGAATTTTGATTGCTCATTTTGTTACTTCTTGTCTTGCTAGTGAATGCTTATATCTCTCTAGCTTTCTCACATGCAAAATTCATACAAGCTCTCAACAATACTAATACACATTATATATATTACTTAAGATAGTAATAAAAGATCATTAGTATTATTAAGGTAATATTTCTACTACATATCTAGTTAATATTAGTAGAGATTTTGGGATACATCTTGGGTGCAATTTATTGGAGTGGCTTCTAAACTTGGAGTCTTCGGAGGATCATCCATCATTATAAGCTCAAGAACAAGTGAAGGAAGGTGACCTTACTTGTGCCCAAATTTTCGAACCAACCAACAATGTAAGGAACATTGTTTTTCTTATAAATCTTTCATTTTGTTATGCATGCACTAGATCTAAAGAACAAATAATTAATAAGTTAATTAGTTCACTATTAGAGGAGTCTAATAATAGGTATATGAACCTAACAAGTGGTATCAGAGCATAAGGATGTTGCATGCATAATCGGTTATTGTTTTTCCGAGTTAATAGGTTAACATATAAAACTATAAATTTGTGATTTATTAGTATAAGCCACGAAATCACCATGCATGTTATATATTATGGTCCTAAAATGTTTTTAGGTCATTTTTATTATTCATGGAAATTTATTGCTCATTTTAAGGATTTTTGGTCATTTTATTACATTTTTATGACTAAAATGGGAATTAAAATGCTAAAAATAGTTAAATTTGGTTTCTGACCTTGGAAAATTTATATGACCTCACATGCATATTTTACAAGTTGTGTGTAAAAGGACGAGTTAATTTGATTAAATTTGCATGATTTATGATTTTTATGAGATAAAGATGGATTAAAAGAGGTAAAATGGTTAAAAATAGTTAAATTTTGAATTAAGCCATGATCTTTTAATATGATGTCACATGCAAGATTTACAGAGAGTATGTAAATTTCTAGATTTAAATATCTTCTTTAGCATGATTTATGGATTTTTGAGTAAAAATGGCATAAATAGTGACTATTTTAGCAAAAATTAGCTAAAACGTATTGCATGGCTTGAGAAAATTATTTTAAGTTGCATTAATATCCCACTAATCATATCTAAAGTTGTAAAAATTATTGGTTTAATTTTCGTATACTCTATACATTTTATGAGATAAAACCGATAAAAATGCAACTATATTTTCTCAAAATTAATTCGAAAATTTTAACCATGTTTTTTGACATTATGAGTGTCATGGATTTATTCCAGAATGTTAAAAATTTTAAAAATCAAATTTTGAAACTTTTATAATTTAATTTGGATTTATTTCATATAAATAATGATTTTAAGGTCAAAAATGAGCATACAATTAAATCAAGTTGAATTATTGTCAAAAATTTAGTGATGACTAATTTTTGAGTCCTAAAATGTGTTAGGATAATTAACTTGAGCTTAGATGTGATTTAAGTGTTAATTAGTGATTTTAAAAGGTTATTATCACGCATTTCCATAAAACCGGGTTATATGTACGACATAAGTTAAATAGGGCGATTTGGCACATCATTTGGCATGATAGGTACATATTATAATGCTGCATATTTCAATTGTTGAATGTTTTTTTTATTTATATAATTTTGAATTATGTAATTTTATCTTAGTATGGCCTTAGTTTTAATCAATATTACCCGTAATGAAAGGGAATATTGATTCGGTTGTAATTTAATGTGATCTCGTATCACTTTTAATTTTATTTCAGTAATTTTTCCATTTTACAAATGTATAATAGGAATAGCTTTGTATTTTATTATTATTTGTAATTATGGAGCATCTTCAAGACGGTGCCATTCGGAAAGGTGATCCGACGAAGACGGTGTCTTGGGAGGCGTGCCAATTGAAGATTCAAGGGACCAAAGGAGTTGGTTTCCGAATATGTAATAGATTATTTGATTTTCTATTTTTAGGAAGGCCATACTAGGAATTTTATTTATTGCTTTGCATTTCTTTTAATATGTTGCATGCATAGCCAAATCGCCATAACAACACATGCATATCATATCGAGTCATCGACCGTGTCAATTATAATTATCGTAGTTCACCGCTTTAGTTCACTTAAAACGTGATAGATAATAAATTGACAAGACCTCTCACATATAATAATTGAGAAATAGCCTTACCAAATAGTAGAAACCCATGAAGTACCAATTTCATGAGGGAGTTAATCCGGCTTCACCGTAATACAAACCTTGTTACGTTGGCGAAGTGGGGTAGTAAAAAGTTATTACATCGAAATTTGGATTGAGCTCAACGGAAGTATTGTTGACCGTAGTCGCATGTGTTCCGGGCTAAAGATGAGAATTAGAGTAATTTTTATCGACCGAGAGTTCTAAAAGTAGAATCGATTAAAAGGTTAATCAACCGAGTTATATTAATAAGGGATGAATCGGCTCACCGTGCCCGAGTTGATATGAATTTGGATCTCGGAATCATTTATATAGTTGGGTGGAGGTCACTATATAAATGCAATACTTGTAGTTAAATTTACGAGTATTATTAAAACGATAGATGATAATTAATTCCTTCATTTCCTATTTTGTAGTCAAATTTGTTTTATCAATCGCAATGGCAACTCCAATCACGTCCGCATCCACTAGTTCCGCCACGCTTACCAATATGTCATGGCTCCGATCCTTCATGGATCGATGTAAGTTAGAAAAGAATGGCTCCAATTTCGCCGATTGGGACGCGCAACTTCGCTTGGCCGCGCAAGGTGACGACAAGCTTCGTTACCTTACCGAGGCATCTCCCACCGAAATTACTACTAGGTCCACCCCCGCCGCTAGGCAAACCTATGAGGTTTACCAAAGAGAGTCGGCCGCGATCAAAAATGTGTTGATCTTTGCTATGGAGGCCGAACTCCATCGAAGTGCTATAAAGATTAGCACCGCTCATGAGATCTACATGAAGCTTGTGAACATGTTTTCACGAGCTCCTAGGGTCATTCAATATGAGGCGGCTTCTGCATTTTTTGATCTTAACATCAAAGAGGGCCAAAAGGTGAGCCCTCATGTGCTCAAGTTGATGGAGCATGTTGAGACCTTGAAAATGCATAAGGTGGAAATTCCTAATGAACTTGTAATTGATTGAATTCTCCATTACCTCAGTAAAATCAAAGCATATGTTCAATTTCGGGTGAATTTTAATATGCAAGATAAGAAGGTTTCCCTTGATGAGTTGCACAAAATTCTTGTGCAAGCTGAAAGGGACATGGGGCTAAGTGTTAGCACCACCAAAGATGTGCTCAATGTCAATCATAAGAGCAAAGGAACCTTCAAGAAGAGCGGGAAAAAGGGAAAGAAGCGAACTCCCAACAGGAACATAGCTAAGACTTATGAAGCAAGCTCCTCCAAGCCCAAGTACAGTGCCCCCCTCCGGGGACAAGTGCCACTATTGTTGTGGTGTTGGACATTGGAAAAGAAATTGTTCTAAATATCTTGGCGACATCAAAGCTGGAAAGGTTATTCCAGTAGGTATATAACTATCCCTATCTTTTATGTTTCAATCTCAATTAGTATGTGATACAAGTTGTGATGATTACCCTCTTTATTGTAAATAGGGGCTTCTACCAAGGACAAAGGCAAGGAAAAGCAAACCTAGAGGATCACGAGGGAAGCTAGCGTAGCCGACCATGGTGATGGATCTTTGGAAGCTTGGCTTTTATTTGCATTGTCTTTAATTTTATGATGTATTTCATGTTTTAGAACTATTTTGATTTCCTTGTGTGACTCGGAAATTGGCTTGTATCCTTTAAACACGGGTTGTATTTTGGATATTGGTGATTTGGTTTTCAACCCAAATCACTTGTTTTATTATGTTATTTGTTCTAAAAACATCATCATTGATTACTTGCGTTTAGAAACATTAGATAAACAACTCAAATTGATCAATTAGACGATTATGATGATGGGATCATTATATGTCCATAAGCTATGAATTTGATTCTCCTTATGCCTTTGTTACTTAAAGTAACAACATACTTATATAAGATCAATTCTAAAGTTGTAATGAGTTTTTTGAACTCATCAAGTAGGGAATTCACGATACCAAATGGACATATTATTCTAATTGGATGGTCAACCATGAGATACCTAGAATAGAGAGTCTATTAAACAGATGACATGGATAAGACTCGCATATTATCAAGCTGCCATGTTAGGATGGCCTTTTGAATGCTAGTACATAGTCTAGAAAAACTCCTAATACTCCGTTAAATATATATGTTTGTGCCTTACAAAGCTATCTCTCAAGAAAGTAGATGTATTTCTGAGAGATAGAGTGGGAGAAGATTGTATCGTCACAAACATCTCTTATAGTTGAAATGTTACTTTGTGAAAGTAATAGAATTATAGAGTGGGAGTTGGTATTGAACTATAGTCTATGAAAATAGAATGGAATCATAGTTCAGTGGGAGTTTATCGCACATGTCTTATTATTTGAAAATTTTACTTTGTGAAAGTGATAGTATCATGACCTTCTTACATACGAGCCGATGCATTACAATCCGAAAATTATTACTCAAGAGTAGTTTTACTTAAAGGAAAGGGTTTCCTTAAAGTGAATAGAGCTTAAGAGTACACAAATGCATGAGATTTACATAATGATGTTGATCAAAAAATTAATTATGTTAGGAATTGCCGCATTTCATTTAAATGAAGAATGGCAAATGAGATTAAAAATTCGCTTTTCTAAAATGGGAATTTAGAGAAGAAAGTGTTTGAAACACGAAACCTTAGATGAAGATCTAAGAATCCTAACATCTTATGTGAAGCTTTCTTAAGTATACCTAGGATGGTCTTAAGCATTAAAGGATTATACTTTACGTTCATGTAATTATAGTGAATTGTTTCATTCACATGATTGAAGAATCATGATATACATGAAGTTAAGTGGGAGCTAGAATTGTTTCTCTATATCTTATATGTTGATAACATATTACTTATTGAGAATTATGTACCAATATTCTCTTCTGGCAAGAGTAATTGGGACACTTGGAATGGGATGCAAAGTATTCTAGATTTTGAATCTATGTGAGAGAATATTGGCATAGTGTTGAGAATCTTATGAGGAAAAGATATTTCACATCTGTTGTACAACAACAAAGTTGAATGGCTTATTCATGATGATTAAAGTGGAATTATTATGATGAAATCATAGTCGTTCACTGAACCCATTAAGTTGTTGATTACATGAAATCGATTGCTAATGTTTCCGTCATTAGAGCGATTATGTATGTCAACAGACGCACGTGCTGTGATGTATCATATGCTAGGTACATTATGAGTCAATAATAAGTTAATTCATAAGATGGGCTTGTGAAAGCCTTAAAGTACAATTGATGACTTGTACATATGTTTGGATGATAAACTAAGTTAGGTGTTGAAGGGTTGCACAAACTTTAGTTTCCAAGCTTAAAAGGATTTGATGAAATCTTAAGCTAATGTTATTGACTGAGGAGTAAGAAACTAAGAAAAGTGTTTTAGTTTCACGCATTGAAATATCTACAAAAGGAATCTAAGTAAATTGTGATAAAATGGTCAACGTAGGGATTAAGAGTGAATCCTTCTACAAATGATTTTGTCACAAGTTATGTGATAACAGTGGGAGCATCTTTTAAGTTAAAGAGCCCAAGTCTAGTATGAAGTCTAGACATATACTTAGAGAAATTCATGTCATTAAGAGATGACATTGAATGGAAGGAAATAGCAATTAATTAAGTTGGAATATATGGATATCGGGTATATCCACTTTCCAAAGCTTTTATTGCATTTTAACTAGTGTTTTAATACACTAGAGATTATAGAATATGAAGTAGTAATAGTGTATTGACTATTCATATGTGATAATCATATTTATCGTTTGAGTTTTATTAAACTCACCCGCTACCTTGTCGTGTCCAAATGGGTTGTAGAGACAAATTGAACCCCATTAAAGTGAACTGGATAGACATGGTATTCGCCCCTAGTTATTTATATGAGGTGACATCTCGAAGTGACTAGAGTGTGATGCGATTGATGGCAAGTTCAAGTGTCATAGAGTCATATGGGATGACTAGCCGATCACATAGGCAGACTGTATGGGACAATCTGTCGGGCAGTGACCGCTTATAGAGTTCTGGTAATTCATAAAGCCTGGTCGTGGCAAGAGCTACTATAGTATTCTTATGAGTCAATTCTTTTGACTAGAGACTATTTGCCCAAGTTGGCACAACCACGATTAGCTTTGATTTATACTCTACGATTTCGTAAATGAGGTCAAACTCGGTATATTTTGGGTTATGATGGTGTGGTGAACGAAGGGAATAGGGCGATAGGAATTGTCCACCCCTTGTCGGGGTTGTTTGAAATCTCAAGGCCACTCGAGGAGTAGTTAACCGGAAATGCGTGGCCACGCTCGGAAGGTATCTCGATAGATGATTCGGTCAGACTAGTTAATCTCCGGATCGAGAAAACCACTCAAGATATGATCAAATGTAAGTACGACTTCAAGACACCTTGCATTGAGTGGGAGATTGTAATAGGACAAGAGAATTTGTGACGCACACTTGTCGAGGACAAGTGGGAGATTGTTGGGAAATGTGTCCTCAACAATAGTGCGATCATATGATTTAAATATCATTATTAAATCTCAAATTAAGAATACATGAGGGATGATTCTTTATACAGTCGACTGACCGTCATTAATCGGTAATGATTGGCTAACTAGAGTTTGACATTACTGTCGTGTGACGGTGGTGGTCAGTTGATCCCTTTAGGTCACACCTATAGGATGAGGCCCAAATAGATATTTAATTAATTGTATGCGTCTGATTAATTAATTCCTTAATTATGGGAGTGCAATTTTTGCGTCTTATTTTAATGTGATTAAATAAAGATTAAATTTAGTAATTAAGCGTTAAATTACTAAATTAGTTGAGGTATTAATATAAGTTTTGAGGTAGAGGTAATTAGTTATTTAAAGTTACAAGAAGTTGTAATTTTAACTAACTAGCAATTATGGGACCCATTATATGATGATATAATGGTAGTATACTACTCAAAAAGTGGAGTGTATATTATATTATTAATTGTAATATTTAAGTGTTAAATGATTACATTAATAATTAAATATGTAAGATAGTTAAACATATGACTTATAAGCATTTGTGGGACAAATGACAAAAGGCAAAAATGGTCCATAAAAGGACCAATATTTCGGCCAAAGACAAGAGCAAAAGATGCTCTAGTTTGTCTTGTTCATTTGTTATAACAATGTGTGATAGTGACTTATCCATGACATATCTTACAAAGCTTAAATCCTACACTCTACCTACACAAACTATAGACTAAAAACAAAAGGCAAAAGATTCCTTCTTTGCCTTATGCCAACCGGTTTTGGCATTACAAAAGGAGGAATTTTGATTGCTCATTTTGTTACTTCTTGTCTTGCTAGTGAATGCTTATATCTCTCTAGCTTTCTCACATGCAAAATTCATACAAGCTCTCAACAATACTAATACACATTATATATATTACTTAAGATAGTAATAAAAGATCAGTAGTATTATTAAGGTAATATTTCTACTACATATCTAGTTAATATTAGTAGAGATTTTGGGATACATCTTGGGTGCAATTTATTGGAGTGGCTTCTAAACTTGGAGTCTTAGGAGGATCATCCATCATTATAAGCTCAAGAACAAGTGAAGGAAGGTGACCTTACTTGTGCCCAAATTTTCGAACCAACCAACAATGTAAGGAACATTGTTTTTCTTATAAATCTTTCATTTTGTTATGCATGCACTAGATCTAAAGAACAAATAATTAATAAGTTAATTAGTTCACTATTAGAGGATTCTAATAATAGGTATATGAACCTAACAGAGTCTTCTATAACAATGTCAACAACATCCAAAATGTCAATAGAATAACAAGACTCTTCTATCATAGGACTCTTCATGGCTCTATTCAAATTATATGTGACCTTATCGTCACCCACTTCCAATGTAATTTTACCGTTCTTGACATTAATCAACGCACCCGCGGTGTGTAAAAATTGTCTTCCCAAAATGATTGGGATTTGGGCATCTTCGGCCATGTCAAGAACAATAAAATCAACCGGAATGAAAAACTTACCAACCTTAACGGGAACATCCTCCAAAACTCCCAAAGGGCGTTTAATAGAACGGTCCGCCAATTGCAATGTGACATTAGTGCATTTTAAGACTCCCATATTAAGCTTAGCACAAATAGAGTAAGGTATTACACTCACACTAGCACCTAAATCGCATAAAGCTTTATCAATTTGGTAGGTGCCTGTAATACTCCGTATTTATAGTCTTGGGGGTACTCTATCGAGTAGGCCTTACTCTGTCGAGTAAGGGTAAGTGGCGAAGCAAAATAGTTTCTGACCTGTTGGGCACTCGATCGAGTAGCTGGGGCACTCGATCGAGTAGGGGGGTACTCGATCGAGTACCTTGGGTACTCGATCGAGTGTCCGGTTTTACGGGGGAGTTTTCTCGGGTTTTGTTAATTACGCGATTAAGGTATTTAAACATTATCGTAATTGTTTTAAATCACTTTTTACAAAACCTAAAACCTGTTTAAGAGAGAAAGCAACTAGTTCTTCTTCCTAATCGCGTTCTTGACAATTCCCGGAGTTCAGACGGTCGGTTCGTATCGTAGTTCGTGTCGTTGGATTCCTTGCGTCGAGGGTAAGCTTTTAATATAATTTCTATAATGTTTTGTTAAGATTGATGAAACCCTAATTTAGGAATTGGGGGTTTTTATGAGTACTATTTGAATGGTAGCATCTATGTGTTGTATGGTAGGAGGAGAATTTGTAGAGGAGCCGTTTTGATACAGCTGTAGATACCGTCTGCGTGTTGTGCTTTCCAGGTAGGATTTCCTACTCAGTATTAGTCCCATAATGGGATGTTGGTGATGTGATGTAGTTAGTTGTTTGATATGATGATTGTGATTGTCGGTGTGTTTGTGGATGGTTCTCGAGATGCGTTCTCGGCTGAGTGGGGTCACTTGCGGGAGTGATATCACGCCCTAGTTTCGCCCTTCGTGGAACCCGCCACGGAAGGGGATGTGCACATTAATGGACAGGGTTATCGCTCGTACGATGAGCGGGGCTTAGGTGGGAACGGTGCGGTCCCCCAGCTGGCGGTCCGGGTCAGGTGGACGGTCGATATTGAGATGATGGGAGTTGGTGGTGTGTGTGTGTGTGTGTGGTTCAAATTTGTATGTTTGTCTTATTATTGTTATTTATATTGATTGTGTGATTAGTACCGACCCGGTGTTGTTTTGTAAAACCTGCGGTGATCCATTCGGGGATGGTGAGCGAGATATTGAGCGGTATAGAGATGAGCTTTGGGATATTTGGGATGGCCACGACATGACGATAGAGTCTTCCGCTGTAGTTTAGCATTTATTTACATTTCAGTTGAGCACAGATAGTTTGGAATAATGTATTGTACTTTCAGTTTGGTTTCGAGGATTGTACCTATTCATTAAACTACTTATAATAAATGTTGTTTCTGTTTTGTCTATTTGATTATCATACCTCGGGCGACCGAGATGGTGATGTCTTCATACCTGAGTGGTCCTGGTAAGGCACTTGGAGTATGGGGGTGTTACAAATGGTATTAGAGCGACGATCCTGAAACCTGTAGAAATGAACTTAACGAACATAGGGAGTCAATTAAAATGAACCCGGGGTAGAAGTTGTAGGAGCTAGTGCAAAGGCTTGGGAGACGTCCTAAAGTCGCGGGGGTCGCCCTACAACTTTGAACCGGTCACATGGGGGAAATGTGTGTTGAGTCATGTGTGTGCTTAGTAACTTACGTAACAATGTGATGGAATGTGTTGATGGTTGGATGTTCGAATTGGAAGTTGATGAGATAAAAGAAAAGTGATGTTATATGTATATAGACATTGTTGATGAAATGATAGCATGATGGAATGTTTTACAACGTGGCAATTAATAGCATGATTGTTATGATATAATGTGATTTATACAGTTAGCATGTTAGTATATGACATAATATGCGGGTAGCTCTTACGTATTGGTGGTACTTGATCGAGTGAGGCTGACTCGATCAGGTAGATTTTTGGCGATTTTGAGTCCAGAATCGCGTTTTGGGGCACTCGATCGAGTAACTAGGGGTACTCGATCGAGTAGGGGGTCACTCGATCGAGTAGCCTAGATACTCGATCGAGTGGGTTAGAGGTCAGAAGGTCTGTTTGGTTCTGGAGTTTGGGTACTCGATCGAGTACATGGGGGCACTCGATCGAGTAGCCCGTTACTCGATCGAGTGGGTTTGGATACTCGATCGAGTAGGTTCTGGGCAGCGCGTTTTCGTGTTTTGAGGTTTAGGACGTGTGTTTATGTTTACCCTTTCTTATATAGCTTCAAGATGCCGCCCAAGAGAAATGCTTTGTATGCGATAGCTGAGCTTATGACTACGGACGACATCGTCAAGATGTTAGAGCACCAGGATGCTCTTACTGAGACCCTGAAGAGAGTGAATGAGGACAAGGATAAGAGTAAGGAGAAGGAGGTTGACCATGCTAAAGTCAGCCTCTATATTGCGAGGTTTAACCCGAAGGAGTACAAGGGAGTTGAGGAGCCTAACCTTCTTGATAGTTGGCTGAGGGAGATGGAGAACATACTAGATTTAGTTCGTTGTCCTGATGAGATGAGAGTGGATCAGCTGCATTCTATCCGAGGGAGGCGGTGGCAAGTGGTGGGATTCGGTGAAAGTGAGTGCCAAGGAGATATATACCAACCGGGGGTTTGCTATACCTTGGGAGGAGTTTCGTAGGGTTTGTGAGGAAGGAGTTCGTACGAGAACATGTGAGGAGTAAGTTGAGAGAGGAGTTCGACAAGTTTAAGATGATCTTTGAGATGTCGTAGCTGAGTACTACAGCGAGTTCAATGAGAAATCTAGATATGCGGAGGATATGGGTTTGAGTGAGGAGAATCTGGCTTTGAGGTTTGAGAGAGGGCTAACCACGAAAATTATGGATAAGTTACCCGTGGGAGTCCTTGCGATGTAAAGGAAGCGTATGAGAGGGCCGGGAGAGCTAAGAGACTAGTGGAGATGGCTCGGGAGAGGTCGGGTGGAGAGAAGAGGAAGTCGGAGAGCGAGGGTGGTGGCCAATCTAATTTCAAGAAAGGCAACCACAATCAATCTAAGGGATTTTCTTCGGGTGCGGGTTTAGTCTTTGGAACTTCCTTTGGGCGAGGCCGTGGGAGTGTGAGCAATAGCTGGGGAGTGACTGCTTTGGTTGTGGTGGCGTAGGCCACAAGAGACATGAGTGCACGAGTGCACCGGGATCTTTCGAGAGACTCGCACGAGCTTTGCGAGCAACGGACCAGTGGATCATGGCCAAACCGGGAGGTCGAGCTACCAGAGTGGAGGCAACCGCAACGGCGGTAATTCTTATCGAAGACACCGACAAACAACAACAACAACAATCAAGGGTCGGGTGCTAAGCCGACCGCATCAGCCAAGATCTTGTCCGGGAGGTGGGCGGAAGACCGATAGCAAGTTGTTCATGATGGACAAGAAGGCAGCTGAGGAGGATGCGCACGTTATCAACGGTACATTCCTTGTTAATGGTATTCCTACGTTTGTTTTGTTTGATTCGGGGGCTTCTCAGTCGTTTGTGTCTTCGAGTCATGTAAAACAGTTGGGTTTGAGAGTATATGAGTCTGTTAGGGAGCAAGTTTTCATACCTTCGGGTGAGTCTGTATCGTGTGGGAGGTTGTTTAGAGATGTATCTTTGATAGTTGGGCAAGTCGATTTCCTGTAGACTTCTTTGGAGTTTCCTTTTAATGGTTTTGAGATGATAGTTGGGATGGATTGGTTAGGAAAGTATAAGGCTAAGATAGACTGTCATCAAAAGAAAGTGTCCCTAAGAGGTCCTAAGGGTGTTAGTGTGTCTTATCGTGGGTTTCTAGTCAAACCCGAAGTTAAGTTGATTGCAGCTGTTACCTTGAAGTCGTATCTGAGGAAGGGATGTCCTTTGATTTTGTGCCATGTGAGAGATGACCGGATAGAGAGCCCGGCAGTTGACGAGATACCGGTGGTGGGAGAGTTTGCAGATGTTTTTCCAGAGGAGATTCCGGGGTTGCCACCGAAGAGGGAGATAGATTTCACCGTTGAGTTGAAGCCAGGGACGGGGCCAATCTCTAAGGCACCGTACCGTATGGGTCCTAAGGAGATGGAGGAACTTAGGAAGCAGTTGGATGATTTGATAGAGAAGGGATACATTAGACCAAGTGTATCGCCTTGGGGAGCACCAGTTCTTTTCGTGAAGAAGAAAGATGGGAGTTTGAGGCTGTGCATAGATTACCGGGAGCTGAACCGTGTGACGATAAAGAACAAGTATCCTTTGCCAAGGATAGATGACCTGTTTGATCAGTTGAGCGGTGCAACAGTCTTTTCTAAGATTGATTTGAGGTCGGGGTACCATCAGGTGAAGATTAGAGATGTGGACATACCGAAGACAGCTTTCACGTCGAGGTATGGCCATTATGAGTATGTGGTGATGCCATTTGGGTTGTCTAATGCGCCGGCAGTGTTTATGGATTTGATGAATAGGATCTTCAGACAGTTCTTGGACCAGTTCGTGGTGGTGTTTATCGATGATATCTTAGTCTACTCTAAGACTAAGGAGGAGCATGAGGAGCATCTGAGGATCGTGTTGCAGACTTTGAGGGATCATGAGTTGTATGCTAAGCTGTCCAAGTGTGAGTTCTGGTTAGAGAAAGTTGCCTTTACGGGGCATGTAATCTCTAAAGATGGGGTATTTGTGGATCCGCGAAGATTGAGGCGTGTGACAAAGTGGGAAGCACAGAAGAATGTTCTTTGAGGTTAGGAGTTTCTTGGGTTTATTTGGATACTACGGGCGGTTCGTGAAAGATTTTTCCAAGATAGCTAGACCGATGACAGCGTTGATGAGGAAAGAGAACAGTTTCGTTGGGATGAGAGTTGTGAGACGGCGTTCCAAACATTCAAGGAGCGTTTGACCACGGCTCTGTCTTAGCATTACTGAAGGGAGCGAGAATTTTGAGGTTTATACGATGCTTGAAGAATGGGCTAGGATGTGTGTTGATGCGAGAATGGTAAAGTGATTGCCTATGCTTCTAGGCGGTTGAAGCCTTATGAGGAGAACTACCCTACTCATGATCCGGAGTTGGGTGCGGTGGTGTTTGCTCTCAAGATTTGGAGACATTACCTTTATGGAGCAATCTTTAAGGTATTTTCTGATCACAAGAGTCTCAAGTACATCTTCACGCAGAAGGAGTTGCACATGAGACAGAGGAGGTGGATGGAGTTGATTGGCGATTATGACATGGAAATCATATACCATGAAGGGAAAGCCAATGTTGTAGCTGATGCTTTGAGTAGGAAGAGTGTACATTCTTTATGTACAGCTCTATCTTTGATGAGGCTGAGAGATGAGGTAGCGAGGTTCGGGATACATATGATGCAGAAAGGAGATGCCATGGGTGATATGACAAGATGTACGAGCTTGAGTTTTATGATGATATTCGGGATAAGCAGGCTTTGGATCCTAAGATAGTGGAGTGGGAGAGTGGGGTAGAGAAAGGGACAGTGTCCCGATTTTCCATTCATACAGATGGTAGCTTGAGGTTTGATGGTAGGTGGTGTGTTCCTAATGACGAGGAGTTGAAAAAGACAATCATGACAGAGGCACATTTCACACCATATTCAGTGCATCCGGGTGGAGACAAGCTTTACAAAGATTTGAAGAAAACGTTTTGGTGGCCTGGGATGAAGAAAGAGACAGCTGAGTTTGTGTCCCGTTGTTTGACATGCCAGAGAGTTAAAGGGGAACAGAGAAGACCACAAGGTAAGGTTCAGTCTTTGGAGGTGCCTGAGTGGAAGTGGGAATCCATTTCCATGGATTTCATTGTGGGTTTGCCTAAGAGTCAACAAGGTAACAATATGATTTGGGTGATAGTGGATCGTCTGACCAAGTCAGCTCACTTTGTTCCAATGAAAGATACATGGACTAAGGCACAACTGGCTATGGCCTATCGAAAGAACGTGCTGAAGTTACATGGAGTCCCTAAGGACATAGTGTACACGAGATGCGAGATTTATATCGGGGTTTTGGAAGGAGTTGCAGGAATCGTTAGGGACAAATCTGAAGATGAGTACAGCTTTTCATCCTGCGTCGGACGGGCAGGTGAGAGAACAATCAAGACTCTTGAGGATATGTTGCGAGCTTGTGTGATGGATTTTGGTGGTAGCTGGGAGCGGAGGTTGGACTTGATAGAATTTTCTTACAATAATGACTATCACACTAGTATTGGTATGGCACCGTTTGAGGCTTTGTATGGGAGGAGATGTAGGAGTCCAATCTGTTGGGACGATAGTCTTGAGGCAAAGTGGTTTTAGGACAGAGATGGTACATGAGATGGTGGAGCAGATTAAGATGATCAGGGAACGGATGAGAGCAGCCCAGGATCGACAAAAGAGTTATGCAGATCTACATCGTCGGGACATAGAGTTTCAGGTTGGGGACAAGGTTCTTCTGAAAGTGTCTCCTATGCGCGGAGTTATGAGATTTGGGAAGAAAGGCAAGCTAAGTCAGAAGTTTATAGGGCCTTATGAGATCTTAGAGCGAGTCGGGGAAGTTGCTTATCGTCGGCATTACCAGTTTGCATTAGAGAGAGTGCATAATGTGTTTCATGTATCGCAACTGCGGAAGTATGTGAGTGACCCGTCACATGTGTTGGAGGCAGAGAACTTAGAGCTTGATGAGTCTTTATCATATCTTGAGCTACCTAAGCAGATCCTAGACCGAAAGGTTAGAAAGACTAGGGGTGGTGAGACAGTTTTGCTCAAGATCCTTTGGTCTAACCACGAGACCGAGGAAGCTACATGGGAGGCAGAGGATATCATGAAAGAGCGTTACCCCTTCCTTTTTGATCAGGTATGTATGGTTACGGGGACGTAACCTTGTTTCTTTTAGGGGGGTAGGAGATGATCGCGAGCAGTTTCTAAGAGTTTTATACACCTTTTTATATGTTGCGTCGGTAGGTTGTCGGGATGAGTTGGGTAAGTAGCGTGTTTTATATTGAGTTTTGTTTTGGTTGTTGAGTCGGGAATGTTTTGGTGTACCTTTGTTTTAGTAGTGGTTTGAACTTCGGGGACGAAGTTCCTTTTAGGAGGGAAGCGTAATACTCCGTATTTATAGTCTTGGGGTACTCTATCGAGTAGGCCTTACTCTGTCGAGTAAGGGTAAGTGGCGAAGCAAAATAGTTTCGACTGTTGGGCACTCGATCGAGTAGTTGGGGCACTCGATCGAGTAGGGGGTACTCGATCGAGTACCTTGGGTACTCGATCGAGTGTCCGGTTTTTACGGGGAGTTTTCTCGGGTTTTGTTAATTACGCGATTAAGGTATTTAAACATATTCGTAATTGTTTTAAATCACTTTTTACAAAACCTAAAACCTGTTTAAGAGAGAAAACAACTAGTTCTTCTTCCTAATCGCGTTCTTGACAATTCCCGGAGTTAAGACGGTCGGTTCGTATCGTAGTTCGTGTCGTTGGATTCCTTGCGTCGAGGGTAAGCTTTTAATATAATTTCTATAATGTTTTGTTAAGATTGATGAAACCCTAATTTAGGAATTGGGGGTTTTTATGAGTAGTATTTGAATGGTAGCATCTATGTGTTGTATGGTAGGAGGAGAATTCGTAGAGGAGCCGTTTTGATACAGCTGTAGATACCGTCTGCGTGTTGTGCTTTCCAGGTAGGATTTCCTACTCAGTATTAGTCCCATAATGGGATGTTGGTGATGTGATGTAGTTAGTTGTTTGATATGATGATTGTGATTGTGATTGTGATTGTGGGTGTGTTTGTGGATGGTTCTCGAGATGCGTTCTCGGCTGAGTGGGGTCACTTGCGGGAGTGATCTCACGCCCTAGTTTCGCCCTTCGTGGAACCCGCCACGGAAGGGGATGTGCACATTAATGGACAGGGTTATCGCTCGTACGATGAGCGGGGCTTAGGTGGGAACGGCTGCGGTCCCCCACTGGCAGGGCTGGTCCAGTGGACAGTCAGTATTGAGATGATGGGAGTTGGTGGTGTGTGTGTGTGTGTGACAGTTCAGCTGTATGTTTGTCTTATTATTGTTATTTATATTGATTGTGTGATTAGTACTGACCCCGGTGTTGTTTTGTAAACCTGCGGTGATCCATTCGGGGATGGTGAGCAGATATTGAGCAGGTATAGAGATGAGTACTGGGATAGATGGGATGGCCACGACATGACGATAGAGTCTTCCGCTGTAGTTTAGCATTTATTTACATTTCAGTTGAGAACAAATAGTTTGGAATAATGTATTGTACTTTCAGTTTGGTTTCGAGGATTGTACCTATTCATTAAACTACTTATAATAAATGTTGTTTCTGTTTTGTCTATTTGATTATCATACCTCGGGCGACCGAGATGGTGATGTCTTCATACCTGAGTGGTCCTGGTAAGGCACTTGGAGTATGGGGGTGTTACATTGCCAATTGTGCATGGAATAGAAAAGCTACCGGGATCTTTTAACTTAGGAGGGGACTTGTTTTGCAAAAGAGCACTCACCTCGGCGGTGAGAGCTATTGTTTCAACCTCATCAAAAGTCCTCTTCTTAGTTAAAATATCTTTCATGAACTTAGTGTAAGATGGAATTTGAGTGATTAATTCGGTAAAAGGAACGGTTACCTGTAGATTCTTCACAACTTCCATGAATTTACCGAATTGAGAATTCTTTTGATGTTTTGCCAATCTATGAGGAAATGGCACTTTGACTTTTTCCGGAATCTTTGCTTCAACATCTTTCTTTGGAGGAGCATCCTCCACTTCCTTGACTTTCTCAACAATAACAAGTGGGTCATCCACTTTCTTGGGAATTTCTTCAATTGCCTTATCATATGGAGAGACCTCCAACTCAACAAGTACATCCTCATCATCTTTAGGCATGGATGGCCCATCATATTTCGTACCACTTCTTAAGGAGATAGCATTAAGGGTAGCATGTGGTTGCTCACCTTGAGGGGGTAGTTGACCCGATTTCCTTGAAGAGCTAGATGAGGCCAATTGAGCCATTTGTTGTTCCAACACTTTGATTGTGGCATTTTGAGCTTGCTCATTCTTTTGGATTTGAGCCAACAATTCCTTTTGCATACGGACTATCAAGCCCTCAAGCTTACCTCCCTCTTGGTTATTTTGTTGGGCATTATTTTGTGGTGGAGGTTGATTTTGTTGGAAATTGTTTTGTGGGGGCCTTTGTTGATTTTGATACCCCGGTGGAGGGATGTATTTTTGTTGTTGAGGGACATAGGCATTTTGTTGTGGTGGGGGTTGTTGTTGAGGATTTAGCACATTGTTGCTTCTGTAAGACATATTCGGGTGAAATCTTGAATTTGGATTATATGTGTTTGAGAACGTACCCGATGGATAAGCATTTTGTGCATTTTGTCTTAAAGCTAAAAAGGCATTTACCTCTTCAATGGGAGCTTGGCAATGAGAGGTATAATGACCCGCACCTCCACAACCTTCACACACAACGATTTGGCTCGTTGAAGACATGGCGTTGACTTGTTGAATTGAATCTCTAGCATCCCTTTCCGTCAATTGTTGTTGGAGCAAAGCAATTTGAGCTGGCAAAACAGAGTTGTTAGAGGATTCTTCTTTACCTTTGGATGGCACAACTCGAGAATTGACATATTGTGCATCATGGATCGCCATAGATTCGATCGTGGAATGAGCGAGGTCGGTGTCTATTTGATCAAACCGCCCATTGTTGGCGGAATCAAGAATCCTCCGGGACTCGGCACAACATCCATTGTAGAATGTTATTGCTAGAAACCATTCATCTAGCCCATGATGTGGGCATTGTCTTTGAAGCTCCTTGTACCTCTCCAAAGCTTCATATAAGCTCTCAAGAGCTTGTTGACGGAATCCGGTAATTTGGCTCCTCAAAGTTTGAGTTTTCTCCGGTGGAAAAAACTTTCGATAAAAAGCAAGAGCCAATGTCTCCCAATTGGTGATTCCCAAGGTGGTGCGGTCAAGGATATTCATCCAAAGCTTAGCCTTGTTCTTCAATGAGAAAGGGAAAAGTATTTCCCTTATTTGGGCTTGGGTGACGCCTGTTTGCCGGATCATGGAGCAATAGTCACAAAAGTTTTGCACATGCAAATTGGGATCCTCCAAAGGACTTCCTCCAAATTTCTTCCTCTCCACAAGGCTAATGAAAGCCGGTTTGATCTCGAAGTCCGGCGCGGTGATTTGAGTGGTTGTGATTCCGGCCGGAAGCATGGCCGTGGTGGGATTTGAATGATCGGAAAGTTTCACCATCTTTTTGGTAGTAGATGGTGAATGTGGTGGAGATGTTGAACTTGAAACCTCCTCCTCTTCAAGAACCTCTAGATCGTCTAAGTAAGACTTTCTAGCACTTTCGGCTTGTACGGGAGAAGAGGCTTCTTTCACTTCCTTCCAAAAGCGTCGTCTTCTCCTAAAGGTTTTCTCGGGATTGGAATCCGGTGAAAGCAATTCTCCCTTGCGTGAGGACCTGGGCATAAGACAACAATTTCTAGAGAAGTGATAAGTAACGGTCTCAAGGAACAAGTGTTCCCCAAGACAAAGAAAAAAAAGATAGAAATCAACAAATCACAATGCAATAAAACCGTTTCCCCGGCAACGGCGCCAAAAGTTGATAGGCTTATCGCGTACCTATGCAAAGATAAATTCCCTAGACACAAATTAATGTAGTAATAGGGGTCGAACACAAGGAAACGGGAATTACGTTGTGAATTGCTATGGGTGGATTTTTATCAAGGTCGATTACGATTTGGGTTTGGTTTGTTTGGTTTGATGATTAATAAAAATTGCAATGTAAATAATATGATAAAAGATAGTCTAAAGGGTTCGGGTCACTCATGCAAAGGTTAACATATGAACGTGATAAACTTGATACTAATAATCTTGTCAATTACTTAGGCTTAAAGATACCCACCTTACGGTATTAGTATCAACCATAGACCGGGTCCTAGAAAAACTCTCGTCCATGACTAGGTCGTCCTACCACACATGCTTAGTCTAATTCAATTCCGTGCCTCTCGACTTTAGAACAAATAAACAAGTTTTAATCTACGACTACGGCCGATAATCAAAGATTAAACGTAACAAAGCAAACATGTGATGGAAGCAATTGATCAATATTATTATGAACTTTATTTAATCATATTATATGTTTGATTTGCATGGCTCCCCTAGCCTTTAGACTAGAGAATTTAGCTACTCATACTAAGATGTAAAATGTAAACTAAATTGTAAGTAATGTTGAACATGGTTATATGAATTATGCTAGTTAGGTGATATAACATACGAAAAGAATAAAGCTAAGTAAATATGAAATACTTAACTATGATAACTATGTGATAAGTAAGCAATGATGTAAATTATAAACTTGTAATAAGAAATACCTTATAAAGGAGGACTTGTATGGAAGAACAACCAACTAATAACCAAAAGATTGAATATCAAATGCTTAAGAATCTCTTGAAATACAAAATGTTGAAAGATTAACTAAGGAATGCTTAAACAACTTAAACTTGAAATGAAAACTAATGAGAGAAAACTTATAATGCTTGAGGCTTATTGTAGTAAACTTGGACGTAAAATGGGATGCCTAAAACCTAGGAATACCTCTCCTATTTATAGGAGAGGAGGAGAAAACGTAAGCCTTCAATGAGCATGCAACCCCGATCGGGGTTAGGCGGCCCCGATCGGGGTCGTGTGTTCCTCGGTCAATCGCCTTAATTCTTGATTAATTACGTGAGGAATCTCTATGCTTCGTTTTTAATGCTCCTTAATCATCCGGTAATGCTCTAAATTCCTAGCATCCTAAGCTCTCTTGGCATCCAATGCTTGCACCTCAATATGGACCTTCATTTTGGGCTTGACTTTACATTTGGCTTCATTTGTAATTCCTTACTTCAATCCACTAATCTTCATGCAAAAACCCAAGCAATCTTCACACACTTAGTCCAATATTTGGCCTGTTTTAGCTTAGTGAACTTGATGTACAAAACCATAGGAAAAAGCCTCTAAATGCTTAGATTCCTACAAAACCGTAACAAACACAACAATACACCTAGAACACAAAATTAGCTCAAAAATATACTAATTAAAGTATGATAATAAATAGAAACCGAGCTAAAATGAGGGGTAAAAGTATATATAAAATGAACATATCACTTCAACCTATCATAATCTGATCTCATCAGATCAATCCGGGCTACCAAAGAAGTAGCCTGATAGGCATTATAGAGACAGGTTGCAGCACCCTGATCAAAAATAGAAAGGAAAACATGAGTAATTTACACCAATAATAAAAACCACCCAAACAAAACACACATAAAAACGGTTCCAGCCTACCTCCCTTACAGCAGCCAAGGCACTAGCTAAGAGGCTGACTGAATGATCCACAGAAGCAATTGCCTGAGTAGCAGTCTCATCAGGGTCAAGGGTGAGCATAACATCTGATTTAGAAGCGGCGTAATCCCTGATCTTCACCCTAGCAGCCTCCATATTGTCCACCCTGGCTCTCACTTCCCTAACCGGGGCAGAAATGTCAACATCTTCAACTTTCCTTTTTTGGGCTGCTGAACTTGTTTCAGCAGGGGCAGTAGGTGCAGAAGTGACCTTGGCAGCATCAGACTGTTCAGTCAAGTCAATAACAGGCTCAGCATCCCCGCTTCCCTGGGAACCTTCTTCCTTGATCTTAGCCAGCCTGGCTGAAAGGTCAGCCATACCAAACCTAGCAACGCGAATAGATGACCTGGTGGCTACAACACGAAATACTATATTAGCAATATAAACCAAACATTACTAGGAAGCCTAAGTAAAAAGAAGGGAAAGACTAAGATAGACTTACTGCCTGACGTAGTGGCACTAGCAGCCCCTGAAGGTTTAGCCGCCCTGGCAGCACCGTCAGCCTTCAAGCAACGAGGAAGATAACCAACCCTACAACAGGGAGGCCAAGACCTCTCCAAAGGAGGATTAGCAAGGAAAGCAGAAATATTGGGAGTGGGATACTCAGTTTCAGTAACCCAATCATCAACTGTACACATAAGAGGTATGACTTATTATAATTTTCATTTTATTTTTCGCTAACAAATAAAACATGCAGGGCAAAGAAAGAAACCAAAAGACTCACCTGTAACGCAAGCCTCATGATTTAAATACGCCAAGTCAGGACCCACAGAATTGGTCCTGACAAACATGTACCCAGCAGCCCAGCCCTTATCATGGCCGGTGTCCAAGTTACTCAAAAGAGGAGTAGTAGACGCCCTGACCTTAAAACTTATACGGCCAGGACTGTTTGTTTAAACAGCATAACAAGTCTTCAAATCATCAAGAGATAAAAAAATATTGTGTTTTTTACAGAGATTCTCAATGGAACATATAACCTTCCACACCATTGGCATTAACTGATAAGATGGAACACCGATCTCCTTAATAACCTCAACCATAAGAGGAGAAAAAGGAAGCTTACAGCATGCCCTGAAAGCCCAGTCATGGATACAGAACCAACCAGGACAAGCCCAGTCGGCCCTGATGGGAGAATTCTCAGGGATCTAGACTTCAGCATCAGCAGGGATTATCCCCTTATCCTTCAAAATCTTCTCAAACTCAGGCTTCAAACGGTTTGCAGGAGACTGATCCTCATTTAAAGCCTTCATAGGCTTGAATTGAAAATCACCATGAAATATTGAGATCATCTCCAATGGAGAATCACTCGACTTATTGATTGTGGGAGCTGGAGCAGTAGAAGAAGTAGGCAGATTTTGAGAAGAAGTTTCCTCAGGATTCTGAGGAGGAGGAGTTGCAGGAACCGCTGCCCTGGTAGATTTCTTCTTTGCAGCCATTATTTGAAAGATTATGGAAAATTGATTAAAGATTGAAGAAGTTGGAAATTAAGAGAACTGAAGTGAAAGATTATCAAAGAGAGAAAATAAGAAGAAATTGCTTTGGTGAGTTCAACTTAATGAAGAACGCAGGTATTTATAATGAAGAGGATTAGGGTTTCAGCCGCAAAGGAAGTGGATAATCATTAGGAAGTTGCAGTAAATATCACACGCGTCATCAACTGCAGTAAAATAGCCGTTACAGGAAATTGACTGGGCAAAACTTAACCGTTGGGTAATCTTCCTAAAAATAAAGTTATCTCCTCATTTTTTCATCCTGGCACACTGCAAATAAGGAGATAAGGGGCAATTGTTAGGCCTGGAAATCCGCAGACCTTCCTGGTCAGTATCTCATCTAAACCTGACTGTCAGGCTGTCAGGGTGTCAGGCTATCAGGGCACATGAAGATAGGCGCCCGGCCATGGAGAGGACAACGGTCAAAATATCAGGACGATATTAGACCATATACGCGTATATTAAAGGAATTATATACGCAGCATTAAGTGTGAAGATTTCGCAGTAAATGCACTAATTAAGGGAGGAATAATTAGCAATTATTACTGGTAATAATGGAGAATAATCTGCATTTAATACCGTATCAAGCAGCCGTTCAGGGAAGAAGCCTATATAAAGAATACTTTGAAGATATTGGAGGCATATCATTCACACACAAGAAAGAGTATACGCAATACATAGAGAAATATAAACGTTGTTATTGTCATACAATTATTCTCCTAAAATTACATAGTGAAATCCTCTCCTGGCTTGGTGCCCGTGGTTTTTTTCCATTCAAGGGTTTTCCACGTACAAAATTCTTTGTCTTACTATTATTGTCGTTATTTCATTTACAGCTTATTATTATTGTACCCTGACGACCTGACCAACAGACTATCTAGAGCTAGTTTACCTTACACAACTCTACCCTAACCTGATTTCGCCTTGCGTAAAATCCACACAAAACATTGGTCTTCCAAGATTCGCCTAAGCTAAGTAACCCTGTTACTTTCTCGGATGAAGATTTGCCACCTTTCGGCACTAGTCACAACTTGGCTCTATACATCACTGTCATTTGCTTAAAGAAGAATGTGCCAATGACTTTGGTAGATGATGGCTCGGCAGTCAACGTCATACCATTGAAAACGGCGTACAAATTAGGCATGAAAGAGTCAGATTGGACCCCTATCAATCTAGGTGTTCGCGCATATGATGGTACACGACGAAAAGTGGTAGGACTAGTTCACCTTACAATAGCCACAGGGCCAATTGAACAAAAGGTTAACTTCCAAATAGTCGACATTGAAGCATACTTCAACATACTTCTGGGAAGACCTTGGATTCACGCTTCCAAAGTGGTAACAGCCACCCTCCACCAGAAAATCAAGATCCACTAGATGGTAAAGTGGTGACGATCACTTCGTCACCCATCAAGGCGGTAATAGAAAAGAGGTCAAGCAACCAAGTACTTGCAGATCCAGTATATGAGCTTGGGGGCTTCCATAACATAAACCTTGTAGAGAGTGAGTTGGCACCTTTGTATTTCGATCCCTACTCTAATTTAGTGGTCAACCACATACTCAAATCTCAGGGATACTTCCCGGGAATGCTATTGAATCCTGTCCAAAGAAATACCTTTGCACCTTACAAAGAAGGCAACTCGCAAAGGATACCACTAGGACTAGGATACAAACCCTCCAAGGAGGAAGCCCTAGAAATGCTCACTCAATTTCAAAACCACAAGAATGTGGGAATCAAAATGCGGCCCTACCTCCCTACCCTAAATGGATACTTCGTTAGAGAAGGGAGTCAAGAACTCTTTCACGGGTTTCCCGAGCCTTGGCACTACATAGGAAAGCAACTAGCTGGAATCGAGATCTTTCACGATTGCTACTTTATTCCCACAGAAACGGTTCCTACCGTCAAGACTCGTCAAGCACCTTGCTTAGACGAACAAGCTGTTAGCTTACTATTTGGAGAAGATTGGTTTGTTAGAGCCGCGCAGGACGAGATCATTACCATGATACTTCAAGACGATCACTTCAACCCTACCACTTTGATCACAGAAACTAGTTCGAATCAACAGAAAGGATGGAGAAAATCGATCAAGTGGACGAACAACCAAGGAAGACTCTTGAAGCTCACCACTAGAGAAGGAGAGATGTTCGAAGGAGAACCAGAAGACGATGAATTCGAGTCAGAGTCAGAGTCGGTGTCCGAGTCGGAGTCTAGAGAAGTCCCTAGAGAGTCTCCTCCTGTCGTCACTCCCACACCCCTTGTTCCTCCTAGCTTAGCATCAAGTAGTAACAGCAGTTTGGGAAATATCCCAACAGCTGTCCCTTTACCACCACTGACTACTAAACAGATGGCCTCTTTGTTTCAACTTTTTTCAAATTTTAATATGAATAAATCAGGTTCTGCTTACTCTTTGTGTTATTCTGAATGCAATTTTGTTTACGATGATAATGAGGATGACCCAGACCCAGACTCAATCGAAATACCTCCTTACATAACCAAAGAAATACTACAAGAGGGGGAAGGGGGACCAGTTATAGAAAACACCGAACCCATCAACGTAGGAACCGAAATAGAACCCCAAGAACTTAGGATAGTGACGACCTTAAGCCCCGTCGAAAGGGCCAGTTTTATAGACCTCCTACACAAGTTCAAGGACGTTTTTGCTTGGTCCTACAAAGACATGCCAGGGATTGACAGGGATATCGCAGAACACAGAATACCAATCAAACCAGGTTTCAAACCCGTAAAACAGAAGCTTCGTCGAATGAGGACAGAATGGGCTCTTAAGATCAAAGAAGAAGTCGATAAGCAATTCAAAGTCGGGTTTATCAAAGTATCCGAATACTCAGACTGGGTAGCCAACATAGTACCCATACCCAAGAAGGATGGGAGAATTCGTGTTTGTGTTGATTTCAGAGACTTAAACAAAGCGAGTCCCAAGGACGACTTTCCTCTACCACATATCGACATATTGGTGGATAATACAGCGGATCACGCGTTGCTATCCTTCATGGATGGATATGCAGGGTATAATCAGATCAAGATGGCCATAGAAGACATGCACAAAACCACCTTCGTCACTCAATGGTGCACCTATTGCTACACGGTTATGCCGTTTGGGTTAATCAATGCTGGAGCTACATATCAACGCACCGCAACTACACTACTACATAACATGATGCATAAAGAAGTTGAGGTATACGTAGATGATATGATTGTCAAGTTCAAAGATAGAGAGGGGCACATTGAGAACCTTCGCAAATTCTTCTCAAGACTACGAAAGTACAACATGAGACTCAATCCACAGAAATGTGCATTTGGGGTAACATCCGGCAAACTCCTGGGATATGTCGATAGCCAACGAAGGATAGAAATAGACCCTTCCAAGATCAAAGCTCTAATCAAAATGCCGCAACCTCAAACAGAGAAGGAAGTTAGAGGATTCTTGGGTAAGGTGCAGTACATAAGTCGATTCATATCGAAACTCACCATGATCTGTGAACCTATCTTCAAAAAGCTAAAGAAAACGGATCACACCATGTGGGATGATGACTGTCAAAAGGCATTCGACCGAATCAAGGAGACACTAGCCAAACCACCAGTGCTCATGCCACCCCAACGAGATCAACCTCTTGGTTTATATCTCACAGTAACTGAAACAACCATGGGTGCCATGCTGGCCCAAACTGTGGGAAAAGAAGAAAGAGCTATCTACTACCTTAGTAAGAAGTTCTTGGAGTATGAGTGCAAGTACATACCACTCAAAAAGACATGCCTCGCTCTTGTGTGGGCAACGAAAAAGCTACGCCATTACATGCTTAGCTACTCCGTCAAAATATACTCCAAAATGGATCCTGTCAAATACCTCTTCGAAAAACCTATTCTCA
Source organism: Silene latifolia (assembly GCF_048544455.1). Lineage (NCBI taxonomy): Eukaryota > Viridiplantae > Streptophyta > Magnoliopsida > Caryophyllales > Caryophyllaceae > Silene > Silene latifolia. The sequence goes on along the minus strand of NC_133534.1, from coordinate 171,632,611 downwards.
ATGGACGCCTAGCGAGATGGACTTTGATGCTCTCAGAGTTCGATCTCAAGTATGTACCTCTGAAAGTTATAAAAGGACGCGCTATCGCCGAGTTCTTCGCAGAAAATCCCATCAACGATGCACAAGCAATAGACACCTGGTCGTTTCCGGTTGTGGATATACTCTAAACAGATGTAGACTCCTGGGACCTTTATTTTGATGGAGCATCGAACTTAAGAGGATTTGGAATAGGAGTGTTCCTCATTTATCCTAAAGGCGGGCATATACCATTCTCTGTCAAACTCGACTTCGAGGTGACAAATAATGCGGCAGAATATGAGGCTTGCCTCATTGGACTACAAGCAGCAGTAGGTTTAGGCATCAAGAATCTTCGGGTACATGGAGATTCATCTTTGTTCATTAACCAAATTACGGGATCTTGGAAAATTCGGAGTGAAAGCCTAACACCCTATCAAGCCATGATAGACCAAGTTGCCCAATTCTTCGATCAAGTAACGTGCCTACACCTACCTCGAGAAGAGAACCAATTTTCAGATGCTCTTGCAAAACTCGCATCTTTGATTAATATGCCGGATAATATGGTAGAAATGCCATTATGCATCGAACGACGGTCAGAACCAGCTTATGTGGACCAAATTACAGATGAAGAAGAAAACCCAGAGGAAACTTAGTTCCAAGCAATTCTGAACTTCAAACTCAACAGCACCTATCCACCAGACATGGACAAAAGGGGACAACGTGCTCTACGCTTACTAGCCTCCCAATACGTCCTCATGCAAGGAGAATTATATAAAAGAACACCTCTTGGGGTAATCCTGCGTTGCCTTGATCATTCACAGGCACAGAAAGTGATGGAAGAAGTCCATGATGGAGAATCTGGCCCTCACATGAGTGGACCAATGATGGCAAACAAAATCACGCGTTTGGGGGTATTATTGGACCACAATGGAATCGGATTGCATCAAATATGTCAGACATTGTCATAACCGCCAAATCTTCGGGAATGTGCAACACGTCCCTCCTTCACTACTTTACACCATGACATCTCCTTGGCCATTTTCTGCTTGGGGAATCGACATCATCGGAAAGATCACCCCAGCCGAAACAGGAGGTCACTGTTTCATATTGGTGGCTATCGACTATTTTACCAAATGGGTAGAAGCGGCTTCTTATACTAGTCTCACAGCCAAGAACGTGGCAAAATTCATACAATCCAATATCATCTGTCGATACGGTTGCCCACATGAGATCATCAGTGACAATGGGTCACATTTCCAGGCTGAGACTGAACAATTGCTAGCCAAGTACAAAATCAAACATCACCATTCCTCGCCGTATAGACCACAAACTAATGGTGCAGTAGAGGCAGCAAACAAAAATGTTGTCACAATCGTCAAGAAAATGATTGACAATTATCGAGATTGGCCAAGTAAGATACCATTTGCCTTGTGGGGATATCGCACATCCGTTAGGACGCCCACTGGGGCCACTCCTTTCTATTTGACCTACGGTATGGAAGTTGTGCAACCAGTCGAGCTCGAAATACCATCCTTGCGTATTCTACTCGAAAGTCAAATCCCAGAAGCCGATTGAAAGAGGGATAGATACGAAGAACTCAGCCTTCCTGATGAACGAAGATTGCACACATTACATAATGTGCAAACGTATCAGGCACGTATCAAACGAGCCTTCAACAAAAGGGTTAAGCTAAGAAACATCAAAGAAGGGGACTTAGTTCTCAAATCAGTTAGAGCTCTTTTACCTGTCGATCCACAAGGAAAGTTTAAACCCAACTGGGCCGGACGATTTCTAGTCAAGTCCATACTCCCGGGGGGTGCGGTTAGAATCACAGGCCTAGATGGGAATGAATTTTCCAACCCAACTAACCTCGACCAACTGAAACGTTACTATGCCTAGAATAAGAACAAAAACGCGCCTCGCGTAAAACCACGTGTCGCTCCTGTGGCACGGAATAAAAAACGGCCCCTGGGCAGCTGAAATAAAGCCTATGTCACTTTGCTCTTGCATTTTGACAAATCGTCATCCTCAAATCATCAAATAAACTGAATTGTGCTTTAGGAGTAAGTGAAGCTCATGCTTATTTTCTAAGTTCATTACAAGCTCTTGCTTAGAACAATTATTCTTTTATATTTACTTGAACTACGCGCAAGGGTTTGATTTCATTTTTTAAAATGAATACGTAGGCAATCCTTCACAGGATACAACCCACTATTATTTTAAATGTAAATAGAAGGACATTTGCATATGCATTTGGAATTCGACAAGAATAATGAAATAAAATCACAACGGTTGCATAACCAATTAACCTTTTATTTATTTCCTTCCATAATAATAATAGTATGCCACATAATAAAATAATGCTAAAATATAAATAGGCTAGGATTCTAAAAACCCCACCATTTTTATTACAAACAATAATAATAATAATAATAATAATAATAATAATAATAATAATAATAATAATAATAATAATAATAATAATAATAATAATAATAATAATAATAATAATAATAATAATAATAATAATAATAATAATAATAATAATAATAATAATAATAATAATAATAATAATAATAATAATAATAATAATAATAATAATAATAATAATAATAATAATAATAATAATAATAATAATAATAATAATAATAATAATAATAATAATAATAATAATAATAATAATAATAATAATAATAATAAATAATACTAAGACTTAGGCTATTCTTCCATTTTCCCTTTGCATTTGTCATTCTTGTCATATTTCCTATCTCGACCACGAGTCGGGCGCTCCTTCGCTATCTCAGATCTAATCACCAATGGTCTCTCTCGTGGTCTAGCCTTGTCATTCTTATCAATCACCTTCTCGACGACGGGAGAAGTCTTCGGTTTCTTCGACGGATGAACAACTCGAAATCCGGCTTCTTCCTCTCCCTCGGTCAAGTGCTTCTCTTTCTCCTTCTCTACGTCACGAACCTTGTAGTCAACAGGCTCACGCTTCCTTAGTCTCTCGCGCTCCTCAGGAGTAGTAGCCTTCCTCCACTGCAAGTAGGAATCTGATACCCATAATGCGCTAACAGAAGAGTTTAGGAACCACATGTTTCTCGGAGCCCATTTGATAGCCCACTCTCTTCGGCTCTCAGTAGTAAGCGCCATGGCAGTCTGAGGAACAGTGTCAAGCCTCAGAATTGTCTACTTCAATCCAACCTGCCTCATCAGCCTCTCTGGGAAGATGCATATCATGAATTCCAAGCCAGTAATGCGCACCGATCGGGTAGGATCCAAAGACGATACTCCAGTAACAGACTTGAGATGCCACCATGGTACAGTCCATCTAATCAGGGGTCCATCCTCGTTCTTCAACTTATTCTCCCAATAGTTGCAAACCCGAGTGAAGTCCACCATGTAAAGCCTGGTCCTCATTGCAATTGAGCGAGCATGATAAGCAGGAACATTAACTGGGGGCTCGATCAATCGCAGACGCTCCATAAGCCAAACCTACCAAAGCAGGTATTAGTATCCAACACGAAAAAAAAAACGAACGAAAAAAAAAAACAAAAAGAAGAAAACAAAAAAAAAGAAAGCAGAAAAGTTGTATTCTTTTACCTACAAGATGATGGGACTTCCTAAATAAGGAAGGTCGCGGTTGGCTTTCCTGTTATCTAACCCCAATAGGATCTCTCCTAAACATAGGCAAGCTGGGCTCCTGCGCAGCTCCATCTGCTCAACTAGGCTCAAATAGCGAGGATCACCTCTCATATCCTCATCAACATGCCCTTGAAGGACATAACCATGCAATAAGAAAAACCCAAATGCCCTACGCCTCGCCACATAGGAGATAGAAGGGTCTGCCCTATTTATAAATCGATCGATAAAATCAAGCATTCGGACTCCTTTTGAGGTCACAAGACGATCAACCTCAGCTCTTGTCAATCCAATCAAATCTCTAAATTTATTCTTATATCCTTCAGAAGTAGAGGGAATAGCAGGCATATGTTCTGGGTCCCAACCACCAATTGCAGCAATTTCTTCAGGAAACGGACAGATGTCACCTCTAGGGAAGGCAAACACGTGGAAGTTCGGGTCCCAATACTCAAGACAAGCATCCAATAACGGTTTAAAGACCTTAATTAGCTTCAAGCTTAAAATCGATCCAAAGTTGTAGGCACCCATATCGTGTTTCTCCACATTTAAAAATTCGTTGGTCCATTCTTTGAGACGGATTTCTAAAGTATTCATGATGTATGATTAATTAGAGAGTTTTTAGGTAATAGACGGCAGAAAGACGGAAGAATTATGTGAATAAAACCTCCATCGACGTCTATATTTATGCTAAAAGCTGTTTCCTAAAATCTGTCAGGACGGACACACTGGGAAAAGGGCGCAGCACCTGCTGCGCCTTTTCAAAGGGACGCAGCTCATGCTGCACCTCTTCCTCAACTGTATTTCTGTGATTTTCCGCGTTGGATCTTTCCTAATTCCTTAAAGCATAATTTCCTATTCGTATGGGTTATTATTTTTGGTAATTCCGTCCAATTACCGTATTTCGAGTTTCCTAATTCAACGGGCACGTATTTCGAGGCAAGATCGGCAATTTCGTCAATTCAGCACACTTATCCATTTCTTTTTTAATTTTTCTTTTTGGGGAATCATTTCACTCCCGTTTCATATCACATTGCAAACTTATATGTTTTCCTTTTCATTTTTTTTAGGGGGTAACCCTGCCTACCTTCCGGTCATGTTCGGCAATTTTTTTGCATTTTTTTCGAGTCTTTGTCTTGCGCTAATTTAGGCCATGTGTACAAATATGTGTTTTATGTGCAATTTCTATGTAAATTTCGGCAGTATGACGGCATAAACCGTCATCACCCAAACCTGTTCAAAGCTAACCTGTAGGTACAAACAAGACAACCCAGCAGCAAAGACACTCAGGCCGTCATATATACAACCAAAAAGAAATATGTACACCGAACTGGGGGCTCGTGCCCGAAACAAAGTCCGAAAGTCCAAAATAAAGGTCCTAAAAAAAATGTACAAAAGTGTATGCGTGATGACCAACAACAAAAACAACGGGAAAACAAACGAACTCTCTGCTGTCGCGCCGGCTCAGAATCGCCGCCTTGAGAGCAAATGGTCGAACGTCGCGGACCTCTAGCTCCCTCAGCAGGCGAGTTGTCTCCTCTCGGGACTGCGCTAGCTCTCGCTCTAAGTCACGCTCCTTCTATGACAAGAATTGGCTTATGTCAATCATTTCAAACATAGAGAAAGTTAAAAAATGAAGTAAACGGAAGGATCAGACCTGACGTCCTCGACCGCCAGCAAGTGCCTCGACGGCAGTAGCCCGTAGCCGGTTGGCTACCCTCCACAAAGCCACGAACCGAGATGGCGCTACCTGCATTTCAATAAACAAGGATTCTCAATGATTTGACAAAGTTAAACAAATGTATTCTTATACAAAAGCTAATTAAGTTGGGGAACTTATCCTCCGGATCAGATGCTGCCACTCGTCCAGGCCAGCATCTGTCACCGCCTTGCCAAAGTCGCGAAGCTCGGAAACCGTCGTCATCCCCTCCGCATCATTATACTCGAGGGTCTCGGGGTACGCTGGGGGCTCGACGCCCGCCGCCTCAACCTCCTGCGAAAATTTAAATGGTTTCCATTAATCGATGATCATTCATCTTGTTTTCAAGTCAATCGAAAGAAAAGTAAACCACTCACCACAACCGGCCAGTACGCTAACCTCCGGTATAGGAACGCCGAGTAGTCCTCGCCAGGAGGAAGGAGAGCGTCACCACCGATGTCTGCCAAGTCAGCCTCCCTCTCAGCATCAGAGGCTCCCTAAACATCGTCCGAGGAGGATCGATGGGGACCGTGAAGGCATCTCGAGAGCACTGGCGAGTCAAACGCTCACCTAAGTACCACACGGGACCCATCGACGTCCTCAGCAGCAACCTACTCGAGCTCCTAGGTCGAAGAACCTCAGCCACAAAAGGAGGGACGCCAGTGTAGTCCGCCCAAGGTCTGGGCACCCACTAAGATAAGCAAGCGAGAGGTTATGATCAGTTCTAAAAGAAAGCAATGAGAAAGCAAACAAAGAAAGGTGAGTCGAGGATACTCACGCCCTCCAGCTGCAAAGCGTTCACATCCCGTCGACAGACGTCGTGAGAAGAACGCTGGCTCTTTGTACGACACATCACCCAATCCCTCACAATGGGATAGGCTCTCTCCCCTGGCTCCGTCCTCTTCGGCGCGAAGCTCGGAAAGTAGGAGTACACCCACGCCTGCGAACAAGATAATCAATAAAGATCTTTCGTGATTCAATAAGAAAAGGAAATGATCTTTCATGATACGAAATGAAGGTTCATACCTCCAGCAGCAGTCCAGGACCAACAGTGGCAGGAGAAGTCCTCTTCTCCACCAACTTAGGACGAACCATGGCCCTCATGTAGCGAGTGAGGACCGCAAAGCCGGGAGTAACCCAGTCCTAACGAACAAGGCCACTCAAGTCAGAAAGGAATGGAAGAAGCTTCGTTGACAGCCTCTCCCCCTTGTCTCCAAGGTAGAGAGAAGACAAGAACCACCAGAGCCACAGACGAGCTCTCTGCTCCGCAGTACTAGGAGGAGGAGCCGTTTCCCTCCCATCGATCGTCACCACCGTCGGGACCTTGCCAGCAAAGTAATCCCTGACGTAGGAACTCGGCACCAACCCGGGAACCGCAGCAGCTTTCGCCGCCAGGTTCCAACCGATCAAGCTCCTAGACTTAGCCGAGTCCACTCTCATGACCATCTCTGGCCATACCACAGCCTTAGTCCCGCACGGCAAGCCAGAAATCATGTCGTAATCCTCCAACGTGACCCCAACCTCGCCAAAAGGCATGTGAAAGGTCGAGGTCGTGTCCTAGAACCGATCAAGGAAAGCTCGAATCAGGCAAAGGTTAGCCTGAATCTTCCTTCCCTTGATATCCCTTCACACTCGTACCAAAGCACCAAACGCTCCCCGCTCGATGAAGGTCTGCTCCTCCGCCGACAGTCTCTCGTAAGCCTCCATCATCATAGTGTAACCCGAGAAAGACCTGATGTTCCCGGCCTCCTATTTTTATTCAAAGGAAGAGCTATCTTTAGCTCGAATGAAAGAGAAAAGGAATAGCAAAAGAAGGATAAAAGAAGGTAAATGAAAGAATGGTGAATTCGATTTACCAAGCTCTTCACCGCCCTGTAGGACAGGTGACTCTCCGCTGCCCAGATGAGATGTCGGCTATCCCGTCTCTCAGCCCACTCGGTTGCTCCCCTCAGCTGATGACCACCTCGTCTGACATTGGCCCGCCTTGGGACCTCCTCCTCAACAGCCTCCTCCTCGACGACCTCGTCCTCAGTAGCTGCCTCCGTCGCAGCAGCAAAAGCCTACTCTAACGCCTCCTCGAGCGTACGAGAAGGGTCAAGAATAGTGTCCACATCCATGGGACCTCTCCCTGACGTAGAAGCCTCGTCACCTGTAAGAGTAGAGTGAATTAGGCCGCGTTAATAGACGACGAGCCTTAGTTAGGAGATTTTCGAGCCTTCAAAGCTCCGGAATCGCTCTTTTCTCGCCATCCTTGGCCGTTTCTCCCAAAACCCGACCGCTCATGTGGTAGTATGGGTCAAGTCAAGTCTAAATTAAAGCCTAGTCATGGGTTCGAGTCGGAGTTTCGACAGCATTTCGTTATAACGGCGATTATGCCCTAGAAAAGTGTCCTGAAAAAGCCGTCACAAATCAAAATTCCGAGATGGTAGGAAGTTTACCCATCATACAAGGATTCCGAATATCAAGTTTCATCACAAATGGCCAATCCCAAGGCTATTTTCGAAGCAATTTACGGTTCAGCCGTGAGACCGTCACAATTTCACTCAAACGCTCAAAACTCAGTGAAAATTACACATGGTTATGATCCTTATACTGCCAATTATCCATTTACAAAGTCAATTTTATAAGGCAAAATCGTTTGGGGGAAAAGCCCCAAATTTTCGACATTTTTAGGGTTGGAAACCCTAATTTGTCGGTTCAAATTGTTCAAATGCGGAAGATTAATGGAAAAATAATACACATACCTCGATTAGTCATGGAAAATGCAGGATTTTGATCAAATTTTGGTGAGAAATGGTTGGAATTTGAGAGAGTTTTGAAGGAATTATATTTCAAAATTATGAATAAAACACGATTTTTATCGAGTTTTTACTCAGACAGGGACACATCCAGGAAAGGACGCAGCAGGTGCTGCGCCCTTTCCAAGAGATGCAGCCCTTGCTGCGCCTCTTCCTCCGTTCCCCTCCAAGTCAATTTTCGAAAATTCGTTATAAGTTCGTTATTTGTGGGCCCATCTTTGGTGCGCCTCTTCCTCAACACCATATATCATATATTTGGTCCATTTGATGTTTATTCTTCACTCTGACCCGTATTTTCGAGCAAACTGCGACCTGTCGCGGTACTTTATCAAGACCTCGCTTTCCACAACGAGCGAATACCCTCTGACAGGTGTTTTGACACGCCTCGGTTATGCTCCCCCAGCGAGAGTTCCGGACAACCAATTGTCCCTCTCAAGACGTGGAGATCAGCCTCAATTATGTTCCCCCAGCGAGAGTTCCGGACAGCCAATCGTCCCTCTCAACACGTGGAGTTCAACATCAATCTCGAGTTTTGCCGAAGTTTGTTTGAAGACCGACTCAAGCAGATTTCTCCCAGCAGTTCCTACCGACGTCCTGCTGCCCCCCTTCAATCCTTCAATATTACATTTTGCCTTACCCTTGGAGTCCGACAGAGTAAGGAGTCTCAAAGAATCTCAGGTATCGTCTCTTCTTATGGCTGGCGAGCCTCCTTACGTAGTCTAATGGACTTTAAACGATCCTCCCCGGTAGTCGACAGACTCTAAAATGTTCCCGACGACAGGTTCTTGGCTCGGACCCCTTGAGCTGCCTCGCGTCGCCATAGTCGTCAGGTTGCAATCTTCGATTGACCCGATGGCTATACTTTGACTTTCGCCTTGTCCAAGCCTCAGTCAAAGTGGGGGCTCTGTAGATACCTCATTTCTGCACCTCCCACAAACCACTCGGTGATGATTGGGCCGCATGTTTGGTACACGGAACGATTTATGACAGTTCGTAAGTTTATCGTCAAGTGATAGCTCAAACACTTGTGTCAACCCCTTGGTCATCATCTATGCACCATTACGGTCGTTTTGATAGTAATTAGAGTACATTTGGAGTCCGGGTTAAAAACCGTCTTCATTTTCTAATAACCGTTTAAAATGCCGAGTCAGAATATTCTGGAATGTTTCGGATATTTCTATTCTCTATTTTCAATCTTTTAATCTTTGGTAAATTATATCCCGAAATTATTTTATAAATAATAAGGAAATCAAGATCAAACCGCAATTCTATAATAGAAACGCGGAAATCTTTCTTCCGTAGGAGGAAACCCTTGGGGAAAGGACGCAGTGGCTGCTGCGCCTCTTCCCCAGCTCCTTTATGCGTATTTTAAGATCTTTTCGAGATTTACTTCCAAAGTTTCACTGAAACCCTAATTCCGTGATTAGTATAAATAGGGACCTTCGTTCCTCATATTTTTCACGCAAGTGTCCGCCCTTCTCTTCTCCCTTTGCATTCTAAGACCACGCTCTTGCTTTTTGGCGTCTATGTGCTTGAACTTTCAACCACGTAAGCTCGGATCCTTCTGAGTACCAGCCTCGTTTTGCATGACCGACCAATTTGACCAACTCCACATCAATCAACTTAATCAATTTTGTTCGTTTTCCTCTTAGAGGGCACTTTCGTCGTACATTCGAGTCGAGCATCACTAAACGTTAACTTAGTTAATATCGTTTCGTCAAACATGTAAGTCTGAGGGTGTAAATCCCGTCTTTTATTATTATACTTTATTTTTGTAATCATTATTGTAAGATTTACGTCGAAAATATATTCAAAACCGATTTACAAAACCTTTATTTAAACCTTTTTTTACGGATTAACAGGAGACAGATGTCGAGAAGGAATGCAGCAACTGTTGCGCCTCTTCGAAGGGACGCAGCACCTGCTGCGCCTCTTCCTAAGGCTGTCGCAGTTCCTGCTTTCCTTCTTCTTCCTTCGTCTTCTGTTTAATTCGTTTGTTCGTTCTTTTTTCGTCTTTGCTTGTTCTTACTATCTTACTTTATTAGCATGATAATTTTGACATATAATCATTAATAATTTATCATCTTTTAATTCCCGACTTAAATCCCAAGTAATTCATATTCGCGGGTTTTCGTCATTAAAATCAAATCTGGGTTTTAGAGATTCGATTCATCAATATCAAGTCTCTGAAATTCATCTTTTGTATATTTTCATCTGTTATTTATCATCACCATCATTAGTTCGTCAATAATAACCCATTTAATTTAATTCATTATTAATCCTTGTAGTTAATCTTGTAATTAATTTGTTCTAATTAGTTTTATCTCGTCTTTTATTGTTTTTATGACCAATTTGCATGTAAATAATTGATTAAATCACTTCTATCTGAGTCAAATATCAATAATCGATCATTTAATTCACCAATGAACATTAACGACATGCAATTCCGGCTTCACAGCCAGAATTCACCTCAGGAACAGACGCAGTGAGCACTGCGCCTCTTCTGAAGCAGTGCCTGTTCTGGGTTGAATTCTGCCCCTGAACTTCCATTGTTGCTTTGACTTAGTTATTAGCTTACGTATTAATTAACTATTACTCGTATTATCACCTAATAATATGTTCGTTAATTTATTTTCTCTTTTTTTCTAAAACCATCCATTTTAAGTGTATTTTCGACGTTGATCAACTAACCCGTTGTAATTATTGTAATTTTCTTTATTGTATTTGTATTTTATTTCTTTATCATATTGTTTGTATGCTCTCACATGCAATCAACCTAAATTTCTACCTCGACATTAATGCATGTTAAACTACGTGTCTACCGACTTAGTTAATTCTCACATGTTAGGATTAATTTAATGGATGTTGCATTGCATGCATATAACCTTCAACATATCAAGTATAGACGATCTTCCCTAATCATTATTAGAGGCCGCTATCGAGGCGGGCGGGATTAGGTGTTCGATCAAAAGAGCTTCCTAATAAGTACCCTCACCCCTTACTCCAGATCTCTGTGAACATCCGTATTCATTGGCATCCACGAGAGTCATTCTAGACATAGAATGCTAAGGGTAACGAGTTCTTGGTGTTCATGTCACTACTTTGTGTCTTGACATGGCATGAGGTATTCGAACGGTTTCCAATTTTCCACAATAAATTGGTGGCGACTCCACAAATGCAAAGCTTGCTCGTTTTCTACCCGAGCGACCCCCGTGAGCCCGCATCCACAGATGCTGGTTGTAGTGGTGTGGTGTTAGTTGGGCTCGACTTGGTTATGGTGGTAACAGTGGTGATGGTGGTGGTGGTGGTGGTGGCGGTGACAGTGGTGGTAGTGGTGGCGGTGGTGATGGTTGTGGTCGTGGATAAGCAAAATACCATCCTAGATACATTTTGTATTACTATTGGATACATTTGGTATTACTACTGGATACATGTGTATCCAGTAGTAATACCAAATGTATCCAATAGTAATATCAAGTGTATCTAGCTAGTTCGTGCGGTTCGTACCGTAACTCAGTTCGCACGTGTATCTAGCTAATACAGTGAGAACACTGACTAAATCTTCACTAAATCTTGTTTCTAAAGTTTTGATGGATTATTTATGCTTAGTTTAGTTTATTCCAACACATTTTTTAGTATAACTAAAAAAAATTATTATTAACAAAATATAACTTAATGTACAAAAATACAATTAGGTACAGTAAAACGGATATAGATGCACCAAAATAAATACTAGGTGCATGAAAATTGTTACATGCATGAAAATGAGTACTGGGTACATGAAAATAACTGGCTTTAGATGCAGGAAAACGAGTTCTAGGTGCATGAAAATGGGTATATACATGAAAATGAGTAGGAGGTGCATGAAAATTAATAAAATGTATTTCGGCTCGATTTCCTTCAATTGTTTATACTTTTTGGTCCAACAAATATGTTTTCTAGCCATAAAATTCTTATCCGAATCCAAATAAGTCGTTATTTAAAAAAAAACATAAGGTGGAGTTCTCGCGGTTCTCATTATATTGGTGGTTCTCACCGGATCCCAATTATATATTATAATATATATATATATATATATATATATATATATATATATATATATATATATATATATATATATATATATATATATATATATATATATGTATATATATATATATATATATGTATATATATATATATATATATATATGTATATATATATATATATGTATATATATATATATATGTATATATATATATATATGTATATATATATATATATGTATATATATATATATATATATATATATATATATATATATATATATATATATATATATATTATAATATATAATTGGGATCCGGTGAGAACGATCACTCGGTGAGAACGGTGAGAACATACTAGTTAGCCAAATTATTAATTAACCTACGGCTGATATAAATTCTCTATAAAACCCATTGACTAAATGCTATCAATCCCCTTCTTCCTTCGTTCTACTGGAACTTCAAATCCAACTTTTACAACATTAATTCAATTACCAATTTTATTTTTCTTCACCATGGTTAATCATTTAAATCAGCAACACATTAACTCCATCACCATTTCCTTGCGATGAAGCCCATCTTCATAGTTGTAACTACCGTGCTACAGACTACAGTTGTCGTCGTTACACTGACGATAACATCATCGGCAGATAATCACGCTTTTCGGAGCAGAATTTGCCGAAATAGGTGATTGGTGGTATAAATCTCGTTGACCACGTTGTAATATCCATTGATGGTCGGTTGATGCTGTAATATTTGGTGCCAAATATAAGATATTTATCATTCAATCGTAATATTGGCCTAGTCGGAGGAATATAGTTTGAAAATATCGCCACTTTGAGCTACACGAAATTAGTGTATCTAGGTTCTATATTGATGTATCTCAACCCAATTTCTATGTACCTAGTGATTAATTTTCTGTATCTATATTAGATACATTAAAAGAGTGGTTGGATACATAAACAATTAGTATAGATGTATTAAAATAGTTGGGAAATCAACTAAGGGGAAGAGGTGAGGTAGGTGTCGCCGGCGACTTGTCGTCTGTTGTTCACCAATTCGACCAGAAGCCAGTGGTTGCCAACGTCATCTGAATTATTGGCAAGAGCATAGCACCATCGACGGGGAGTCTTAAAGTAGTATGTGGTTCGCCGACAGCATTGTCGCCGGTACCGTGGTTCTTGAGTTGTCAATGACTCATCGGTTCGGTGATATGGTGGGTCGTCCTCATGATATACTCCGGCAAGTCCAGATCTGAAGAGTGTGCATTATGTCACTGACGTTGCCGTTGAAGGGGGCGCTGACATCTGGTTGTTATTGGGCGGCCGGAAGGTGGGAGCCATGGTGGTGGTGATGGTTAATCAGGATGAGGAGTTGAAAATTATACAGGGATAAGGATGAGGGAAAATGTTTGGGTTTTGATTTTTGGGGCACTACAACACGTGGGTGGTCATTGAATTGTGGTATAATTAGTTCGTTCTCACCGTTTTCACTGAGTGTTCGTTCTCACCGGATCCTAAATCTCTCATATTATTCCAAATTATTGATATCACAAATTAACAACCATTCTTATGTAAAATGAATCTTATCACAAGTTAAGAAGACCAATTTATGGGCTTAATTAATTATATTCGACATTTTGTTTCCACTCATCTTGAGTTCTTGACAACACGTTGGTAATCAGTAGTTATTTCAAATACAATCAACAAAGGCAGCTTCATCATAAATTCATAATTGTAAAACACTTCGAAGAGCATATACCTATTTTTAAATCCCACCATGATGTGTGTCACAGTTTCAGCAAGCTGCCAACAAGAATAAAAACTCGGATTCAATACTAAAAAATAGAGCATGAGAAGTGGGAAACAAGATAAAGAATAAGTTAGAATGAGTACTCCGTATCGAGTGCATATGCGGGAATTAAAAATCATAAATTCATTAATCAAATATTCAAAGCACATCAAATATGTCGTGCCAACGTTATTGGAACTCGGCAGCTGCGACAGACACCACATGATGATCGCCGTAACCACATCGGCGAGATCGCCGGTGACCTTGCTGGCCAGCTCTCAAATGCACGATTCAAACCCAATCTTCAACTTACTCATCCTCGTCCACCACCACAACCAACAGACGCCGACGACCATTTCTGGCAGATGCCCAACTCTGGTGCAACCATACGTAATTGAACCAAGCTCACAAAATCAACCCATCAATCGAATTGAGACATCAATGGCTCGACGCCCCAACTCAGTCAGAGCCATCCATTGTTGTCGTCATCTCGGTGGTCTTCAAAATAGGCGGCCGCTGCAGTAGACTGAGTGGAACACAAAATCAGAGGAAGGAAAATTGAGATCTGGGTTCGCAAATCAGTAATGTTGGAGATTGGTGGTGTTCAATGGTGTCGGAGTTGGTCATGGTGGCCTCCGTCGTGAAGGTAACCGCGTTTGCTGACCATTTGTGTGCTAACAGTAGTAATCGTCCGCGTGTATAAGCTGTTTTCGGCGACTTATATCAACATACGAGTGGTGTGCGTCGGCGTCGTCTGGTGGTGGTGGTGCTTGGTCAGCGCGGTGGTGGATGGGGATGAGTTGTACGTATTATATTTGGAGTATAAGTGTGAGAAATGAAATTTGGTTATGAGGAACAGGGACGTGTGGAATATTGGTTATTAAGGTTGTTCTCACCGTTCTCACCGGATCTTGACTCTAATATGAGATACATTATTAATCATTTCAAGTAGAAAGTGTGACTAGGATATGAAAAAGTGTATCTATATGCTTAAAAAGTGTATATAGAATATAAAAAAGTGTATATGAAATTCGCGTAAAAAGTGTATCTAGGATAGAAAAAGGTGTACTTACATTCTTAAAAAGTGTATATAGGATTTGGTGTATAGTACGTTCTCACCGTATCAGCAATCAACGCCGGTGGTGATTGAAGTAAGTTAAAGCAACAGGGAGAAAGTGAAAAGGCGATAAGAGTGATTGTGAGACGAATGGCTGGCCGGTGTATATTTCAATGTATCTACACTAGAGAACGGTGTGATTAGTATTGTTCATGTGGTTGTTGGAGACAGTGGTGGTGTGGCGTGGTCTTTGGCAGTGGTGTGGCGGTGTGGTGGTAATGGTGGTGTTGGGTAGTGTGGTGGTGAACTGGAGACGGAAAATGGTGGGAGACAACAAGTATATGTCGGGTTTCATGTATCACTTTTTGCAACTTTGGTTTGGAAATGGTGCACCTATAGTTTACTGGAGTATAAAATTGTGGTTTTATATATCATAAATAAATATAATTAGGGTGTATTCGTTTTTAGATACATTAAAAATATTATTAGATACTTTAATTATGTTGTTAAATACATCAACCGTAATTTGGAAATAAGCGTATCTAGAACGAAAAAAAATGTATCTACATTGTTATAAAATGTATCTAGAATTTATGTAAAAGTGTACCTATGATGATAAAAAATGTATCCGAGATTTGATAAAAAAAAGTATATATGTGATGTATTTTAATGTATATACTATCATAGATACGTTTTTTACCTGAATTCTAGATACATTTTCTAATAGTGTAGATACAGTTTTTTCCATTCCAGATACATTTTCCCTCACATATGATACAAAAAGTACATACTATTTAGATACGTAAATTATTATTCTTGATACGTAAAATATTATTCTAGATACACGTGTATAACGATTAACGATACTAGAATATAAAAGCAGACCAAATTACAAAATTACAAATTCAATAAGAAAAATCCCAAATGACAAAACCTAATTTACCAAAAATCAAATTAATAACCACCATGATATGACTACCACCACACCATCACCTGCGACTAGTTCCGGCGTCGACAAACCATGCCCTACTCTCGTCTGAACCATTCCACGATCTCGGATCCAAGGTTAATTGACGAGGCCATCCCTCAGTTCTGGCCTGACGTAGGCGCATCCACAGCGACGAAGAGGAAGAGTGTTCAGCGACGGGTCGCCGTCGTTGATTATTTGTGGTCGTGGATTGAGGAGAGGACAGTGATGATGGTTGCAATGAGAAAGAAGAGAAACGACGGCAGAGCGACAGAGAAAACGTGATAAGAGAAAAAGAGACAGGGACAAAATAGTTCGCCGGCGTCGATTGAGGTCATTGTTGGGAGACGGAACGAGTACTTGCCGGCGACCATGGATGAAGGGCGTTGATGATGAGTACGAGTTTAAGCTTTTGTGGTTAACAATGGTGAATTTGGGTTGCTGCTTAATTATGGAGAAGAAGATGGTAGTATGTGTGCTTAGTTGTTCTCGTTAACAATGGTAAATTAAGAGGAAATGAGATTGTCAATATGTGATTGGAGTTGTATTTATACAAAATAGTCGGGAGGTAACAGGGGGAATTCTAACAGGGGAGTATTAATTAAATTTGTAGATTTAATATCAACCACTGATTTTACTCCCATCTAAGGGATGAGAGTCGTTCTCACCGAGTGATCGTTCTCACAGGATCCTATATATATATATATATATATATATATATATATATATATATATATATATATATATATATATATATATATATATATATATATATATATATATATAAGAGATCAACTAAGGCCATATATATGTATTGAGTCCATAAGTTCTATTATGGGCCATTGGATGGTGAAAATGGATGGCCAAGATCAACCCCAAAAAAGTGTGTTTAATAGCTAATCTCACCATCTCTCTCCTCCTTCACTAATCCACTCTAATTAATCACTAATTTACTATATATTTGTTTTCCACTCATCCATTTCTCTCTCATCTTACACATTTCATTTCTCTCTTCTCTCAAACTCTAAAAAAACCCAAAAATCCAAATAAATAAAAAACCCAAAAATCCAAATAAATAAAAAACCCAAAAAATCCAAATAAATCAAAAAACCCAAATAAATCATTCATTCCTCTCTTCCTCATTCACCACCACCCACCACTATCCCACCCGACACCATCCACCGCCCACCCCCACCGCCACCCACCTCCACCACCGCCGTCGGTAAATTCCATAAACTCGTTTTTTTTTTTTCCAGATTTTCCGTCTCGGTTATTTTCGTCACTTTTTTTTTTTTTTAAGATTTTGTGTTAAATTTGTTGTTTGGGTCGGTTTATTTTATTTGTTAATTTTTGTTGGTTTTTGTTGTTACTTATTCTTTTCAAATATCTTCTTGTTATACGTTTTTTTTTAAAAAAATTCGGGTTTTAAATATCGTTTTTTTTGGTGATATACTTTTTTATTTTTACAAATGTCGTTTCTTTAAAATTCGTCTTGTTATATAAATTATTAGATCTAAAAAGAAGATATTTGAAACTTTAGTCTTTATTCACTGACATTATGTATAACTTTAATTTACATTATGTACAACTTCAATGATATTGTGTGCAACTTCACCGATATTATGTATAACTTCAATGAACATTATGTATAACTTCACTGATATTATGTATAACTCCACTGACATTATGTATTATGTATAACTTTAACTTACATTATGTACAACAATGACATTGTGTTAGTTTTAAATCTTAATTACATTTAGACAAAAGTTATACTATTATGGATTAAAGTTACACGATTTTTGGACTAAATTTATACAAAAAAGGACTAAAATTATAATATTATGGACTAAAGTTACACAATTTTGGACTAAAGTTATACTATTATGGACTAAAGTTACACAATTTTGGACTAAAGTTATACAAAAAAGTTATACAAAAAGACTAAAGTTACACAAAAATGGAGTAAAGTTATACAAAAATGGACTAAAGTTATACAAAAATGGACTAAAGTTATACAAAAACAGAGTAAAGTTATACAAATATGGACTAAAGTTATACAAAAATTGGACTAAAGTTATAAAAAAATAGACTAAAGTTATACAAAAATGGACTAAAGTTATACAAATTTAGTCCAATTTTTTGTATAACTTTAGTCCAAATTTGAATTGATATAAGTATTGTTTGTATAAATTTAGTCCATATTTGTATAACTTTAGTCATTTTTTGTATAACTTTAGTCTTTATTTGTATAACTTTAGTCCATATTTGTATAACTTTAGTCTGTTTTTGTATAACTTTAGTTCATTTTTGTATAACTTTAGTCCAATTTTTTGTATAACTTTAATCCATATTTGTATAACTTTAGTCAATTTTTTTATAACTTTAATCCTTATTTGTATAACTTTAGTCCATATTTGTATAACTTTAGTCCATATTTGCATAACTTTAGTCCATTTTTTTATAACTTTAGTCCTTATTTGTATAACTTTAAACTTAATGTTGAAAAGGTATAACTTTAGTCGTAAATAGTCCACCATAATAACAAAAAAACGTTAATCCAACAAAAAAACCCGTAAATCTAAGAAAAAACCAAATATAAAAAAAAAACAAATAACAATGATCACTGAAGTTGCACATAAGGGCATTGAAGTTGTACACAATGACCACTGAAGTTGTACGAAATCTGAAATAACAAAAAAAGAACCGAAATCTAAAAAAAATAAAAAACGAAAACTAAAATAAAAAAACGGAAGCAAAGTGGTAGATCTACAAGAAAACTAGATATGAAAACTAATAATAAAAAAAACAAATAGCAATAACAAAAAAAACCCATAATAACAAAAACCAAAAAAACACATAATAACAAAAACCCGTTAATCTATCAAAAAAACCCGTAAATCGAACAAAAAAACCAAATATAAACAAAAAACCTAATAACAATAACAAAAAAAAATTTATATATCCTGTGTATAACTTTAATGCACGCAGTGTATAACTTTAATAGACAAGATGTATAACTTTAGTCCAAAATTTGTGTAACTTCAATTTATACAATGTATAACTTTTAGACATTAACAGTATAACTCTATTTTGATTATTGTATAACTTTAGCCCAAAATATGAAACTTAAAAAAAACTTGAAAAAATAACAAATAACCAAATAACCAAATACCAAATTCAAAATACCAATAATAAAAATCAAATAACAATAATAAAACAAAAAACCAAATAACAATCACAAAAAAACAACACCCTCAAATCCTAAAGCAAATCTAAAATCTAAAAAAAAAAAAAAAAAAAAAAAAAACCAAACGAAAATTAAAAAAAAAAAAAAAAAACAAACAAATCTGAAATTTGAAATTTGAACGAATCTGAGAATGTGGCTGGTGGTTTGGTGACCCGGTTTAGGGCTTCGTTTTTGAAGGGGTTGCGGGTTGGTTTGGGTCTGGGTATGGACAGATCTAGGTCGAGGGTGGTGAGAGGAGTCGAGTGGTGGTTCTGGGTGGCCGTGAGGGTGGCTGTAGGTGGCGGGAAATGGGATAGAAAGAGGGATGTCGGGTTGGTTATGGTTGTTGATGTCGCGGCTGTTGTTGCGGTTATTGCGTTTGTTGTGGGTGGTTGCTGCCGGCATGGTGGCCACCCTTGAAACCACCGTGGCGGTTGGCAGTGGGAGAGGAGGGTGGCGAGGAGAGTAGTGGAGGGGAATGGGCAGGAGAGTGGTGGAGTGGTATAGGGCAGTGGGAGAGGAGGGTGGCGAGGAGAGTGGTGGTGGGTGGTGGCGGTTCTGTGGGCATGTCGGCTGTGGAGGTTTTCGTGTGGGTGGTAGGCAGAGGTCGATGGTGCGGCAGTGGTCGATGGTGTGGTTGTTGTGGGTCCGGTGGAGGGAGGGAGGGAGGGAGGGAGGGAGGTGTTTGAATATGGTGACCGGGTTCGAATTGTGGCTGGTGGTTTTTTTTTTTAATTGGTGTTTTTTTGTTTTGTGAGAATGAGAGGAAAATGAGAGAGAATGAGTGAATGAGAGAGAAGTGAGAGAGTGAATTATGAGGAAGTGAGAAGGGAGATTAGAATGGTGAAGGAGTTATATAGGATTAGAAGGAGTTGTACAAGATTAGGAAGGGAGATTTATGGCCATCCATTCCTTTCATCCAAAGGCCCTTATAAGGACTTAGGGACTCATATGATATGAGGGCCTTACTAGAACCCTTCTCTCTCTCTCTCTCTCTCTCTCTCTCTCTCTCTCTCTCTCTCTCTCTCTCTCTCTCTCTCTCTATATATATATATATATATATATATATATATATATATATATATATATATATATATATATATATATATATATATATATATATATATATATAGAGAGAGAGAGAGAGAGAGAGAGAGAGAGAGAGAAGGGTTCTTATGAGTCCACTATATCTTATAAGTCCCTAAGTCCTCATATGGATCATTGGATGTAAGGGATGGATGGATGAGATTGCATCTAAATGGAAGGCCATAAATCTCCCTCCCTAATCTCCTCCATAACTCTTCCTAATTCTGTATAACTTCTTCCTCATTCTAATCTCCCTACTCACTTCCTCATTATCCATTCTCTCACACTTCTCTCATCCCCTCATTCTCTCTCATTTTCCTCTCATTCTCTCAAAAAAAAACAAATCAAAATAAACCAAATCAAAAAAAAAAACAAAAAAAAAACAACTCAAAACAAAATAAAAATTTCAAAACCGTCCTCCCTCACCCCACCACCCTTGCACAACCCGACGACAACAACACACCGGCAACATCAACACCACCACCACATCTACACCGACACCAACACCAACGAACGCCAACCACACCACCACCACCACCGAACGTCAACCTCCACCACAAAAACCAACAACCCGCACCTCCTCCTCTCAGATCCGACACCCTCACGACGCCACCACCATTTTCTCTCGTCTTGCCTACCACGACCACCGAGCCACCGCCACTTCTGTCTAAATCTCCCCCATTTCTTTCCTATTTTGTTTTTCAGATTTCATTTTTTGAATGTTTTCAGATTTGTTCTTTCCCATTAATTTTTTTGAGATTTGTTTTTAGTTGTTGGGTGGTGATGTTGGTATAATGGTAGTTGGCATTGACAGTGTTAATTTGGGTTTTTTTCAGATTTGTTTGTGTTTGACCGTGGTATTTGATCTTTTTTTTTATTATTTCTTTAGTGTTTGTGTCAGATTTACTTTATTTTGTTATTGTTATTTGGTTTTTTTATATTTTCAGATTTACTTAATTTTTGTTATTGTTATTTGTTTTTTTTATATTTTTAGATTTACTTAGTTTTTGTTATTGTTATTTGGTTTTTTTTTTTGTTATTTGGTTGTTATTGTTATTGTTATTTGCAATATCGTCTTATTTTATATTTTTCTGTACATCTAATAGTTTTTTAGTTTAGATTTTTTTATTATTATTTCAGATTTGGTATTAATTTTGTGTGTTGTTGTTGTTGGTTTTTTTAGATCTATTAATTTTTTCAGATCGAAATTCGTCCTATTATTGCAATTAAAGTTATACCCTTGAAACATTAAAGTTATACTATTTACAGCTAAAGTTATACCCTTTTAACATTAAAATTACACAATTAACATCTAAAGTTATACATTTGTATGAATTGAAGTTACACAACCATCTATTTTATATAACTCAATTTGTATATTTTTTTAGTATTTGTGTGTTGGTGTTGTTGTGAGGTGTTTTTTAAAATTTTTAGCAATAAATTAAATTTTTATTTTTCATTGTTAATTTTTTTTTACGAATCATGATTTTGTTATTGGTTTTTTTTGTTATTGTTATTTGGTTTTTTCTTAGACTTACGGGTTTTTTTGTTAGATTAACGGGTTTTTTTGTTAACTTAAGGATTGTACAACCCTATACATTAATCCGAGCTTATATGCAATTTTATTGAGTTTTGTAAGAGTTCATTTTTTTTATGTTCAAGTGTGTGAGTTCAAAAACTTTAAAAGATAGCTCAAATTCTTTTTAACAAAACTCAAAAACTTTAGTAAAGTGCTCGGATTCTACACCATACAACCGTATACAACTGGTTGTATAATCTACTAATTGGTTTTTGTTATTATGGGTTAAAGCTATTTTCGATTCTTTTTTCGTTTCTTTTTTGTTTTTGTTATTAGTTTTCAGATCTAGTTTTCTTCTTCTCAACTTTCATCACTTTTTTTTATTTTGAATTTTCAAAATGATATGTGAATACAACTAAAGTTATACTATCTGCTACTAAAGTTACACTACTTACGACTAAAGTTATACACTTCAAACATTAAAGTTACATAAACTTGAACTATATGTGAAGAGTCACGGGCAAGAGCACCTAAGAGGGGGAGGGGGGTGAATTAGGTGTCTATTTAAAAATTTAAGCTTAATGAAAGCTTCTTTTAAAACTCTTAAACACTGTAAACAATGCTTAGATGAAAAGAGAAGTCGATACTTAGAAATAGAGTGTTAGAAGTATTCAAACAACGATTCAGCAAGCAGAAGTTACAGTGTACTCAACAGTTGATTCTGTAGATAAAAACGTGAGTAGAGTGTGCAGCGGAAATAAAACGAAATAGACACGACAAACGATGTTTTTAAAATTGGTTCGGTCACTACTCCGCGACCTTCGTCCAGCGCTATTTTATTAAACGTCTCAGAAGTAAACTCATACAAACTAAGACCACCCCGAATAATAAAACAACTCCCCAACCTACTCCGGTTGCTAATGCTTAAAAGCTACTCCGCTTCCAAGACTTTTGCTTTGGGCTACTCCGCCGAACGACTCATTGCTTAAAGCTACTCCGCAATAAGACTTTTGCTTTGGGCTACTCCGCCGAAAGACTTCATGCTCAAAAGCTACTCCGCTTCGAAGACTTCATGCTTAAGGATAACTCTATCCTAAGACTTGTTTGGTTCTACCCGGTTGTTACAAGACTCCACTTATCTCAATGTTGTTCACTTAATTAAACTGAGGAGATAAACTTTAAGTACAAAACACGGGATCCTTGAACACGATTAAACGACTAGGTGCAACAACAAACTCAATAAAAGAATCAAAAGATAAATAAACAAACTTGCAAAATGATTCAAAGATTTTGAAATGATAAATGGTTTTGCAAAGTTAATTTACTTGATTGAAAGCTTAAGTCTTTTTCAGTTTAAAACTCGTTATTGCACACTTGTAAAAATGAATTAAGCAAGCTATTTATAATGTTCAAGTAGTATACTTTACACATTAAAATATCTTACACTCATAAGCACAAGTGAATAAAATATTGTAAGTATTTTGCTTGGGCAACATGCACAAGCCAACCGAAATCTTCACCAAGCAACCGAGTATTCTTCTTCAAGAAATCGGTGCCTAAGATTGCAAGAAATCAGATTGTGCACACACACAAAAATAGGCTGGGGTTTTCAACAAGAAACAAGCATAAATGGTTGTGTTTATGGGAACCATAAACATTTCCATAAATGTAAAAGCAAACAACCATTTATAGTAAGTGTCTTATTGTGCAAGCAAGCTCCTTAGCAAGTCATTGAAAGCTCAATTTTCTTTAAAAGACTTCAAAATATTTCCAGAAAACATTTGTAAACATTTAAAGCATTTTAACAAAGATTCAAATATTTTCGAAATATCTCTTTCAAAGATGAGCCTTAATTAACTGTTGACTGAACTGTTGTTTGTGCACCTAAACGTAAATTCGTGTTAAGCGATCACCTTACAACACATGACTTTAGCACTAATGACAATCTTCATCTTTGATCTTCATGATGACATTCTTGATAACCTTGAATTGACAATTGGAACTTCATGCTACATGGTTAAACTTAAGAGGCACACAATTAAATAACAAATGAGATTAATTTGTCTTAAGGCATCATCAACACTAACTTAATCAAATTGGGTCTCTTCAATTTCCCCCTTTGATGATGGTAAGACAAATAAAATTGAGTGTGAAATTCCCCCCTTAATCCATGGTCAAGGTTAACAAGTCAAAACATGATCAAAATAAGATGCATAAATACATGGTCATTGAAAATTAGTCAAATTTTTCGTTAGCCTAAGTAGAACATTTAATCGCCAAGTTAACATAGTTACGGTGTACGCAAGCCTAAGAGTCATTGAATCACCACCTGCAATTTTAAACAACTTTCCCCTCTTGACATCATCAAGTAGGAAGAACACATAATCTACATAAGGATTAAAGTGATACAAAACAAATTGTTCAACAACTAACAACATAACCAATGATTAGCAAAATATATCACAAACACAAAGCCAAGGTAAAAAGGGATTAGAAAGGCTTTTGTTTTGATTAGGCATTAGGCATGGTTATGGCAAAAGGCTTGGTACGACATACGACATAGGCCAGGTATGGTTATGAGCAAGAGATCAATCATCAACTTCTTGGGTTTCATCTTCTCCAACCAACCCGTGAACCATCTCCAAGAGTTCTTCATTTTGACCCTTAACCTCCTTGAGTTCCTTACGCAAACCCATCACTTCCAAACGAAGACCCGTAATGTCACCCATTTTAGCATGTTGGAGATCCAACAAGGCTTTGACATCCTTAGTGAGACGTGTCAAGGAAGACGATTGCATAGAGGAGAAGGCGACATCCGTAGCCTTCATACCCGACCAAATACGAGCAAGTTTATCACCATCAATTTTCAAGTACATTTGTGATAAAACTCCCGAGGTCATAGTGTCACACACGTGATCCACACCGAAACTAGTCGAGTCAACAATCTCCATTTTCTCAAAAATGACCTATAACCACATCCCATATGCTAACACAGTGGAACTATCAACCTTACGCTTTTCAACAATCTTAGAAAGATGATCAATGTGAACGAACATCAAAGCGGGTAGGTTAATTTGTAGGTGTTTAGCAAGATAAAAGATCAACCACATGTCTAGCACACCACACACACCACGGCTCTCATTACATGGGATCAAGGTTCTATAAATGAAATTGAAAAAAAACCGGTGGTCTATTTTGATTTCTCTCGGTTTGAGTGTGATAGGGGACGTAGCTTTGGGACTTAGAAACTGTGTGACGGTCAAGGAAATTATACCATCAATAGTCGGCCAACCACTTAGGAAATGAGGACAACCCGGATGTAGGAATATCGAGTAATTTCCCGACAGTTTCAACATTGAGACACAAGGGTTTGTTATTGATCACGGCGGTAAGACTACCCGATTGGACATCGACTTTGACCGTAGTATAAAATTGAACAATCTCCGCTAAATAAACTCGGTCATAGAGATTAAGAAGACTCTCCCACTTTTGTGCATGAATTGCATCTTTAAAGAATTTAAAAGCGGGAGACGAATCATACCATTCGAGTTCATAGCGACGGCCCGACTTAAAGTTTCCTTGAATGACATGCTTGCAACAATCAAAGATTTCCTTTGGAAAGCGATACCCATGAAGAATCTCGAGTGCCTTGGACTTGTTCTCATCAAGAGGTTGCTCAATAGCAATCATAGCACTATTCGATTCATCATCAACTTCCTTTGCCATTTCCTCCACTTTTCTTTTCCTTGAGGTAACCCGAGTGGACACTCTCTTAGCTTTGACTTTCGGTTTGGGAACGGTTTCCTCTTTGAACAACTCGTCATCATTGAAGACGGCATTCAATTTCTCCGTATCAATTTCCGTTTCCACAACAGTTGCCTCACTCACGGTTTTGCCTCTCCTTTTTCGCCTTTTATTACCAACCGTATCCTTCAACATCTCATCACTACCAAAACTTCCCTTCGATTTCGATTTCGATTTCGATTTCCCATCGCTTTTCTCAACCGATTCCTCCACAACTTTCTCAACACTCTTTTCTTTTTCCTCACTTTTTTCAATTGATTTTTCCACACTCTTTTATTTTTCATTTTCATTGTTCTCTTCATTCTCCTCTTCACTTTCATTTTTCTTTTCCTCACTGTTTTTCTCTCCTTCCTTTTCGACATCCTCATCAACAATCTCCTTTTCAATTTCACTCTCCTTACCAACACCAACATCAACTTCCTCAACTTCTTGAATGATTGGATTTCCATCATCATCAACTTCACCAACAACCCGTGAGCTTCCTTCTTCACCCTCGGTTTCGGTTGCATGCGGCATATTCAAATCGAATTTTTGATTGAAAACCCGACTTGAGAATCTCCTTGCTTCGGCCGCTATTTTAGGACGATTAGCAACTGATTTATTTCTTGTCATTTGGGTGTTTGGTACAAAGACTCTAGGTTTCTTTGGTGGTTTTTGATTTTGGACAGTTTTTGATCCAAGACTTTCGATTTGTGGTTCAACCGAGGTAGTTTTGGCTTGTAGGAGTCTCGGATTTCCTTCAATGTTTTCGGCTTAGTTGATTTTGGAGGCATGACTCTTATAGTGAAAGTAAAAGTGACAGTTGGTAGAGGGATGTGTAGGACGGTTTTGGAGAATATTTGGGGAAGATGTAAATTTTTGAAATATTTGATAATAAGAAGGGAGGTCATCGTTTAAGAGTTGAAAAATCATATAGGTAGTAAATGAGGTGGGTGAATAGTGTTTTAGGCTTTTTAATTTGATTGGTTTAGAGGAAGGGTGTGTAGCCGGTTGTATGGGTTTAGGCGGCTAGGTACATGGGTAATGGGGAAAGTGAGATATGATGGTTAGATGGTAATTGAGTGGCTCCATGTGAACAATATCTTTACCCATTGGATTTAAATGCAAATTAATCATTTAATTCATTGATTAAAATTAACACATAATCACTTATAAAAAACATGAAAACATCTACTCTGGTCAATCATCGAGGGCAAGTCGTCATAAAATTTTACGCGGAATCCAACAAACCAATTTCCAACCGAAGTTTTACGAATTGTTCTCTTTCAAGCGGTTTTGTAAAAATGTCGGTTATTTGATCTTCCGTTCTACAAAATTTAAGACGAATTTGACCTTTTTCCACAATGATCACGTAAAAAATGATGTCTTATTTCAATATGCTTAGTTATTGAGTGTTGTATTGGGTTCTTTGAAATGTTAATGGCACTAGTATTATCACAAAAAATTGGAGTTGAATCAAAGATAATACCATACTCCCTTAGTTGTTGTCGAACCCAAAGAACTTGCACGCAACACAATGCGGCACTTACGTACTCGCTTTTAGCGGTGAAAAGAGCAATGGTGTTTTGCTTCTTAGACGCCCATGAGATAAAACACGGACCTAATAAAGTAGCTATCCCGGATGTACTCTTTCGATCAACAACGCTTCCGGCATAATCTGCATCCGAGTATCCTAAAAGCTCAAAAGAACAATGTGAGGGGTACCAAAGATACAAATTAGACGTTCCAACCAAGTACCTAAGAATACGTTTTACGGTAATGAAATGCGATTCTCTAGGACTAGCTTGGAAACGAGCACATAGACATACACTATATAAAATATCCGGTCGACTAGCGGTCAAATAAAGTAGTGAACCGATCATACCTCGATACATCGTTTCATCAACTTTCTTACCATTCTCATCTTTGTCAAGCTTTGTGGATGAAACCATAGGTGTAGAGAAAGGTTTAGAATTAGTCATACCGAACTTACATTGCATCTCCTTTATGTACTTTTGTTGATGAATCATCACACCATCTTGAGTTTGCTTGATTTGAAGCCCAAGGAAGAACCCTAGTTCTCCCATCATACTCATCTCAAACTCAGATTTCATTAGTTCCGAAAAGTACAAATAAAGGAGTTCATTCGTTGCACCAAATATTATGTCATCGACATAAATCTGTACAATCAACGGTTCACCACACTGTGACTTTATGAACAATGTCTTATCCACCGATCCACGCACAAAACCATTTTCCAAAAGAAATTTTGACAAGCGATCATACCAAGCTCTTGGAGCCTGTTTTAAACCATAAAGAGCCTTGTCCAATTTAAAAACATGGTTTGAAAATTCATTGTTCATAAAACCCGGTTGTTGCTCCACAAAGACCTCTTCTTCTAAATAACCATTTAGAAAAGCCGTTTTGACATCCGTTTGAAAAAGTTTGATGCCTTTGTGAGCTGCAAAAGCTATGAGCATACGTATGGCTTCAAGCCTAGCTACTGGTGCGAAGGTTTCATTATAATCAATGCCTTCTTGTTGTTTAAATCCTTGCACCACTAGTCTAGCTTTATTCCTTACGATATTGCCCGAATCATCTAGCTTATTGCAAAAGACCCATTTGGTACCAATCACGGTACAACCAGTGGGTCTAGGGACAAGATGCCATACCTCATTCCTTTTGAATTGATTAAGTTCCTCTTGCATTTCCATCACCCAACTTGGATCTTCAAGTGCCATGGTGATGTTTGTCGGTTCAATTTGTGAGAGGAACGCATGAGATGCAAAGAAATCATTGAGGGATGATCTTGTTTTCCATCCCGAATTCAAGTCACTGGTCAAGTTAGAAAGGGGTAAGATTTTTGGTGTTTCCACTTCTTTGGTACGATTAAGGATGGTGAGGCTTCTTGGGGTTCTGACTCAGCAGTTAACTCAACTGTTGGTTCTGGTTCATTTTGTGTTTGGGGGTTTATTTCTGTTTGTTCATTTTGTTCAAGTGTACCCTCATTCCCCCTGGATGTCGTAGCCTCATTTTGTGGTTCAAGTGGTTCTGTTCCCCCTGTCTCTTGGCCAGTTCCTTCAATCAATAGTTGATCCGACTGTTGATTTAGCTCCTCTTGTTCGTTCTCCTTGTGTAAATCATCCATGTCATGTCGGATCATTCCAAGCTCATAGTCCTCATCATCTTCATCATCCTCTTCCTGTGTATTAGAATAAAAAAGACTAGACTCATCAAATATGACATGCACACTTTGTTCCATTTTCATGGTTCGTTTATTATACACTTTATAAGCCTTGCTACGATCTGAATAACCGACAAATACGGCCTCATCACTACGAGCATCGAATTTACCCAAATTATCCTTTCCATTGTTGTGAACAAAACATTTGCTTCCAAAGCATTTCAAATAGGATAAATTAGGCTTTCTTCCTTTAAGCAACTCGTAGGGTGTTTTGTTAAGCATTTTTCGGATCATAACACGGTTATAAATGTGACATGATGTGTTGACGGCTTCGGCCCAAAAATTCTTTGCCAACTTACTACTAATGAGCATAGTCCTAGCCATGTTTTCAAGTGTACGGTTCATACGCTCTACAACCCCGTTTTGTTGAGGTGTAGCACGTGTGGAAAAGTTATGGCTAATACCGTGCTCAATCACAATAAGTAATAAATGAGGAATTTTTAAATTCGGTTCCATGGTCGGATCTCAAGGATATGAGCTTTTTATCAAATTTATTTTGGACCTTTTTCAACCAAATTAAAAATTCATCAAATACTTCATCTTTAGAACTTAAATAGAGAAGCCAAACAAATCGTGAAAAATCGTCAACAATCACACATAAGAAACGACTACCTCCTTTACTTCTAACACGCATTGGACCACATAGATCAATATGAAGTCACTCAAGAGATATAGATGTACTAACGAACTTTTTGGATTTAAAGGAGCTTCTTACTTGCTTCCCCTTAGCATAATCATCACACAAACTATTAAAGTCGAATTTTTTGTTAGGAATGCCGTCGACTAAGTCAAGTCGCTTAAGGGTGTTCAATGTTCTAGCATTTACATGACCTAATCTCTTATGCCAAAGCCATGGGTCGTTCTTTTTCAAAGCACTCATACAAGACATGGTACGACTAGACAATGCAAAAAGATTAGTCAAGTAAACATCTTTAACACATTTTCCTTCTAGAACAACTTCCCTTATATTACCATCTAAGACACGACATTCACTAGCACAAAATTCAACAATATTACCATTATCACACAATTGAGATATGCTAAGGAGATTATGCTTCAAACCTTTGACAAGCAACACTTTGTCGACACATTATGACGATGACTTACCAACCTTTCCGATTGCAATAATTTCACCTTTCTTATTGTCACCAAACGTCACGGTGCCACCATTGTAGGCTTCTAGTGAGAGAAATTGGTTTCTACTTCCCGTCATATGACGTGAACATCCACTGTCCAAGTACCAATTGTTGCTGCCTCTCACTAATGCCTATAAGAAATCAAGAGGCTAGTTTAGGAATCCAAACGAATTTGGATCCCTTTTTGTGAGTTGTATTGTTAATCAAATCTTTGCGAACCCACTCCTTTTTGGTAACCTTGATGTTCCTATTTAAGTCGTTTAATCTGTTATGACAACCATTAAATACATGACCGGTCTTACCACAAAAGTTGCAAATAATATACTCAGGAAGGCCTACATATTTTCTCCTTCGAAAATCAGTTTTGCTTGGTTCCTGGTTTCGGAAGTTACAGTTCACTGAACTGTTACTTTTGAAACCAAGTCCAGCTTTCTCTTCAGATTTTTGGGACTGAATTATGAGGGAGTCTAAAATGTTTTGGCTACCTTCCCATTTCCTGTAAAACTCTTTAGCATCATGCAACTCTTTGGTCAATGTTTCAATTTTAGCAAGATGGTCAAGATTTAGTTTGCCTACTTTGTCGAAAGCGGATTTAGCATGACTACATTCATCACTAAGCAACATTGCAATTTGTTCAAGTTGCTTATTATCATGTCGACACGAGGTAAGGTCAGCTAGAAGTGAGTCTCGTTCTTTAATCAAAATATCAACTTGAATAATTAAAGACTCGTTTTGTTTTTCAACATCAGAAACAACAGTTGAGGCAACTGTTGATTTTGATGAGCTAGAAATATTCGTGAGAGCAAGGTTTTCTTTCCTCAATTTCTTAATTTCTTTTCTGAGTGATGGAATGATGTTACTTTCTTTTATCTCATCTAGACACTCTCTAAGACCAACATTTTCTTCAGCAATTTCCTCAATTTGAGTTTGCAAGTCATAGAGTTTATCGTTTTTAGCTAGACTCTTATCAAGTACATCATCAAACATCAAACAAAGCTTATCTTTAGAAAGAGTTCTCACCTTGTTCTTGAGATTTATTACCTCGGTGTCAGAGTCATCGCTGGAGTCGTCGGAGTGAGCCATAAGATAGAGTGTGGATTCTTTCTTTGAAGACATGGGTACGTCAAGATCAAGACGAGTTGTCATGCAAACTTTGGCATCTAATTCTTCCTCAAGGACTTCATCCTCATCGGAATCAGATACACCCCATATTGCAGACATGACTTTATGCTTAAAATCTTTCTTTGCAAAATCTCGTTTTTCTCTAGATTTGAACTCATTCCACTTGGGGCAATCTTTGATAAGGTGAACTTTCTCACCACATTTGAAACAAGCCACCGTGGAATAAGATCTCTTCTTTTGAAAACGTTTTCTATTAGCATTGTTGAACTTCTTAGGATTGTGACTATTGATCATGTCCGCCATGTTACGTGAGTACATAGCTTGTTCGTCATCTCCATCATCTTCCTCATCACTTGAGATTGATTTGAGAGCAAAACCTCTAGCTTTGGAACTTTCACCCGAGCGCTTTGCGAGACTTAACTCGTGTGCCATGAGTGAACCCATAAGCTCATTGAGGGACAATTTGGACAGATCTTTTGCCTCGTCAATAGTCGTCACCTTCGGTTGCCATTTATCACTTAGGTTACGAAGGATCTTTCGGATTATATCCTCGGATTCGAACTCTCTACCTAGACCCTTAAGTTCATTGACAATACTAGAAAAGCGAGAAGAAAGACAATTGATTGACTCATCTTTCATCATATTGAACATCTCATATTGTTGCATGAGAAGGTCAATACAATGCTTCTTGACTTGAGACGTTCCTTCATATGCAAGGTTTAAGATGTCCAAAATCTCTTTAGCCGAGGTACATCCGGAGATGCGATTGATATCTTGTTCACCAATGCCATATTGAAGAATGGATATGGCTTTAGCATTTTTCTCGACTTTACGATAGTCAGCCTCGACATAACTTTCCTCACTTTTTACGGCACTGTTCCCATCAGAGTCAGTAACCGTTATAGCAAGGAGACCCTTTTGAATAATGACCCAACACTCATAATCCGTACTTTTGACGTAGTGTTCCATACGGTGCTTCCACCCGGAGTAGTTATCCCCTTTGAAGATAGGGTACTTAGTATGTTTCCCGTCCATGACTATAGGATCAACTCTCTGGTAATTAACCAGCTATCAAGAGCACAAGGCTCTGATACCAATTGAAGAGTCACGGGAAAGAGCACCTAAGAGGGGGAGGGGGTGAATTAGGTGTCTATTAAAAATTTAAGCTTAATGAAAGCTTCTTTTAAAACTCTTAAACACTTTAAACAATGCTTAGATGAAAGGAAAAGTCGATACTTAGAACTAGAGAGTTAGAAGTATTCAACAACGATTCAGCAAGCAGAAGTTACAGTGTACTCAACAGTTGATTCTGTAGATAAAAACGTGAGTAGAGTGTGCAGTGGAAATAAAACAAAATAGACACGACAAACGATGTTTTTAAAACTGGTTCGGTCACTACTCCGCGACCTACGTCCAGCACTATTTTATTAAACGTCTCAGAAGTAAACTCATACAAACTGAGACTACCCCGAATAATAAAACAACTCCCCAACCTACTCCGGTTTCTAATGCTTAAAAGCTACTCCGCTTCCAAGACTTTTGCTTTGGGCTACTCCGCCGAAAGACTCCATGCTTAAAGCTACTCCGCAATAAGGCTTTTGCTTTGGTCTACTCCACCGAAAGACTTCATGCTCAAAAGCTACTCTGCTTCGAAGACTTCATGCTTAAGGATAACTCTATCCTAAGACTTGTTTGGTTCTACCCGATTGTTACAAGACTCCACTTATCTCAATGTTGTTCACTTAATTGAATGGAGGAGATAAAGTTTAAGTACAAAACACGGGATCCTTGAACACGATTAAACGACTAGGTGCAACAACAAACTCAATAAAAGACTCAAAAGATAAATAAACAAACTTGCAAAATGATTCAAAGATTTTGAAATGATAAACGGTTTTGCAAAGTTAATTTACTTGATTGAAAGCTTAAGTATTTTTCAGTTTAAAACTCGTTATTGCACACTTGTAAAAATGAATTAACCAAGCTAATTATAATGTTCAAGTAGTATACTTTACACATTAAAATATCTTACACTCATAAGCACAAGTGAATAAAATATTGTAAGTATTTTGCTTGGGCAACATGCACAAGCCAACCGAAATCTTCACCAAGCAATCGAGTATTCTTCCTCAAGAAATCGGTGCCTAAGATTGCAAGAAATCAGATTGTGCACACACACAAAAATAGGCTGGGTTTTTCAACAAGAAACAAGCATAAATGGTTGTGTTTATGGGAACCATAAACATTTCCATAAATGTAAAAGCAAACAACACATTTATAATAAGTGTCTTATTGTGCAAGCAAACTCCTTAGCAAGTCATTAAAAGCTCAATTTTCATTAAAAGACTTCAAAATATTTCCAGAAAACATTTGTGAACATTGAAAGCATTTTAACAAAGATTCAAATATTTTCGAAATATTTCTTTCAAAGACGAGCCTTAATTAACTGTTGACTGAACTGTTGTTTTTGCACCTAAACGTAAATTCGTGTTAAGCGATCACCTTACAACACATGACTTTAGCAATAATGACAATCTTCATCTTTGATCTTCATGATGACATTCTTGATAACCTTGAATTGACAATTGGAGCTTCATGCTACATGGTTAAACTTAAGAGGCACACAATTAAATAATAAATGAGATTAATTTGTCTTAAGGCATCATCAACACTAACTTAATCAAATTGGGTCTCTTCAATATGACTAAAGGGATGGGGTCTCTCAAGACCTTTCTCCGGCGACCTGTCTCCTCTCTTCTGATTAACTCTCCTCCCCTTTCTTACCCACACCCGGTTCTGGATCGTACGGGTCTGCCCGTTCCTCTCGGTCTGCGTGGTGTATGTGGGTTGTTCGGGTCTTATCAGACGAGTTTGTTGAGGTGGTGTGGCAGGGTGGTGCTTGGATCTGGCGGTGTTGTGGGTTGGTAGGGAGGCGGTGGCTTCCGTTTTTTTTCCTGTGTTCCGCTTTGTCTCCTTTATGTTTTTGTTTAATTTCCGCTTTCGTTTTTGTTTCATCTCTCTTTCTGATGGCTCTGTCCCCGTCTATCGGTGGTGTCCTTCTCTCAGTTTGTGAGCTTTCGTTTTCTGGTTCGTTTGCAGTTTTCTAATAAGTCAGCAGAAGATCAGCGTTGTTATAGATCGTTATATGGTTTTACATATTTTGCCCGATTCATGGCTACAAACAATCACGTCAGAAGAAATGGATACTCGTCAAGGAAGATTCGCAGACCCACTTATGGATGAAAGCCTTTTGCGACGAATCGATGATAGAGACTCTGTTGCAGTGTTTCATTCTTTGAACAAGAATTTATTTCCTATGGTTGTAATCGATTTGTATCCGATTGAGCTTGTAGATGTCGTATGACTTTTTATTAATGATAATGATCTTTTCTCAAAAAAAAAAAAAAAAAAAAAAAAAAATCACTCTCAAGAAATAAAGTTTTACCTGTAAATTTGGATTAAAGCTATACAAATATGGACTAAAGTTACACAATCTTGACTTAAAATTATACAAATGCAATTTATATATTCAAAATAGTGTAACTCTAGTGCTTTAAGAATGTAACTTTAGTCCTTAATATTATAACTTTGGTGTATAATAGTGTAACTTTAGTCCTTTTTTGTATAACTTTAGTCCAAATTTGTGTAACTTTAGTCCATAATAGTGTAACTTTAGTAATTTTTCGTATAACTTTAGTCCAAATATAAATTCAGATTTGAAACCAACACAATAACAAGATGAGATTGAAGTTAATGTCACTAAAGCCCACTGAAGTTGTACAAATGTCAGTGAAGTTTCACACAATGTCATTGAAGTTGCACATAATGTAGATTAAAGTTATACATAATGTCGGTGAAATTATACACATTGAAGTTTTAATATTAAATCTGAAAATTATACACAATGTGCATTGAAGTTGCACATAATGCCATTGAAGTTATACATAATGTGGATTAAAGTTATACATAATGTCATTGAAGTTATACATAATGTGAATTGGAGTTATGTATAATGTCAGTGAAGTTATACACATTGAAATTTAAATACTAAATCTGAAAATTTTATATAACAAGACGAATTTTAACAAGACGAGATTTTATATAGGGTTTTTTGATAACTACTACCTCTGTAGTACACTGTTTTAAGAATTACTACCAAAATAATTTTCATTTAAAAACTACTACCAATAAGTTTGATTTTTTTAAAAAAACACTACCAAATCTCATCTAAATCCAATAAAACACAATTTCAGCCATTTATTTTTGAAGTTTCATCTTAAGTAGTAAATTTTATCGCTTTAACCGGTTACTTTGATGAAGTTTAAGCAACTTGTTTATCTTAGATAGGTGAATTAGATGAAACTAGGTTAAAGTGATTTTGCCCCAAAATGATTGGTAAAGGGTAGTGTTGGTAGTGTTAAAGGGATAAAATGTACAACTTAAGATGAAAAGTCAAAAATAAATGGCTGAGATTGTGTTTTACTGAGGTTTGGATGAGATTTGGTAGTGTTTTTTAAAAAATTCAAACTTACTGGGAGTAATTTTTAAACGAAAATTATTTTGATTGTAGTTCTTAAAACAGTATAGTACAAAGGTATTAGTTATCAAAAAACCCTTTTAAATAATTTATAAAACAAGACATTGAAGTTATACGCTACTAAAGATTTGAAATACATATTGAAATTTAAATAGTAAAACTGCAAAATTTATATAACAAGACGAATTTTAACGAGACGAGATTTGAAAAAATAAAAAACTAGACGATATTTAAAATGTCAAAATATGAATTATAATAAATTTAATATATCTAAGATTAATATTAACAAATATAAATAAAAAAACTCCAAACAACAAATTTAACACAAATACTGGAAAAAAAAAAGACGATAAAAAAGAGACCCACAATCTGGAAAAAAAAAATGTTACTGATTTGCGGCGGTGGCGGGACGGTGGGTGGTGGGTGGTGTCGGGTGGGGTGGTGGTGTATGAGGAAGAGAAGTTTTTGATTTATTTGGGTTTTTAGGGTTTTTTTTATTTATTTGGATTTTTTGGGTTTTTTTATTTATTTGGATTTTTTGGGTTTTTTTATTTATTTGGTTTTTTTTTGTTGGGGTTTGAGAGAAGAGAGGAGTGAAATGTGTAAGATGAGAGAGAAATGGGTGAGTGGAAAACAAATATATAGTAAATTAGTGATTAATTAGAGTGGATTAGTGAGGGAGGAGAGCAGCGGCGGATCTCTTACTTTGTGCGCAGGGGCCAGGCCCCCCTTCCATCTATCCTAAACTCTAAATTTCAATGGCAAATGAGCCAATCAAATAAAAGCAATACAGCTGGCCCCCCCTAAACCTTATGAATATTAGCAACTCACAATTTACTATTCTGTTAATATTTTTTTCTCATTTCAAAGCCCTACATATAAGAATGCAAGACTAAATGCATCATTCATTGGTTCATCATAAAATTCCAACCTATTTTTTTCATATCCTCACATACATAACAGTGTGCGGGTAATAAATATGAATACTAAGACAGTTTCACACTATGAGACGGTCTTTTTAGGGAAAAAATCATTAATTTATTGCTATTAATATAAGTGATTTTTATACAAATGGACCGTCTTAGTTATTACCGTAAAACCTTCTCCTATAATAATTATTGTTACAAGTTCATTTATTTTGGTGCGTTATTATCCTATTAGACTCACTAATTTACATTATACGTAGTAATATTCCGTATATAACATGTGCAATAATTAAAGAATAAAAATGAGTATTTTTTATACAAAGAGATTGTCTCATAGTACGAGATTGTCTTATACTGTAATATTATGTGATCATTTTCATTAGAGGCATATGTTCCTTAAAAAAAAACTCTAAAATTTACATGATTTTGGTGAAAAAGTTCTTTTGACATGATTATCATCTCATTATATTTTCATTTAATATATATTACTCGTATCATATAAGTATAAAAGATTAAAGTGAATGTCCTAAAACTTGAGAATTACTTGCATTAAAAATATTGGAAATTCACCCCCTTTTTAATTGTAATTTGTTTCCGTTTAATTTTGGAAAAAGTAAGATGAAAAATTATGAAATATATATCATCATATTCACAATGAGAAATGTATTCCTAAGAATTGAAGGAGCACATTTTAAGAAATTAGCCTATATTTCCAGAGATAATATAGGGAGAAATAAGCATATAAAAATGAATGATTCTACTATAAAAACCACGAAATATGTTAACTCGCTTTTACTACTTCATTAAAATCGGCCCCCTTGAAAATTTGACCAAGATCCGCCACTGGAGGAGAGAGATGGTGAGATTAGCCATTAAACACACTTTTTTGGGGTTGATCTTGGCCATTCACTTTCACCATCCAAGGGCCCTTAATAGAACTTATGGACTTATATACATATAAGGGACTCTCTCTCTCTCTCTCTCTCTCTCTCTCTTCTCTCTCTCTCTCTCTCTCTCTCTCTCTCTCTCTCTCTCTCTCTCTCTCTCTCTATATATATATATATATATATATATATATATATATATATATATATAGTAGAGTTCAAATGAGTCCACCTAAAATGGTGAGTCCCTAAGTCCTACTCCTAGCCATTAGATCTTCTAAGATTGATGGTTGAGATTTGAAACTTTAAACAATTTTTGAATGAAACTTTAATGTTTTAAAATTGAAACTTTAATCTATAATTGTAACTTTAATTCTTTATGATTATAACTTTAATGTTTAAAATAACTTCAGTTTTTTTTAGGCAATTTCTAATATAAAACTATGAATTTCACTAATTTATGAATGAAACTTTAATGTTAAACGAATGAAACTTTAACGCTTAAAAGTGTAACTTTAATTTTTTTTGGACATTTTTAATATAAAAATTTGAATTTATGAAATTATCAATTGTAACTACTTTTTATTTAATTTCTCTAATTATTAATGAAACTTTAATATTAAACGAGTGAAACTTTAACGCTTAAAAAGTATAACTTTAGTTTTTTTTGGCCATTTTAATGTAAAAATTTGATTTTGTGTAATTGTGACTACTATTTATTTAATTTTTTCACATTTATAAATGAACTTTAATGTTAAACGAGTGAAACTTTAACACTTAAAAGTGTAACTTCAGTTTTTTAAGTTAATTTTAATATAAAATTTGAATTTATGAAATAATGTAATTGTGACTATTATTTATTTAATTTTACCTATTTATAAATAAAATTTTAATACTAAGCGAATGAAACTTTAATGGTAATGAGTCGAAACTTTAGTAAAATTTTAGTCCGAGTGTAATTTTAGTCCATATCAATGTAAAAGATGCAATTTTAGTCAAAATCAATGTAACTTTAGAGCCACCACCTAACCCACCACCAACACCCACCCGAACCACCACCATAGTCCAACAACCACCACTCCACACACACAAAAACAACAGCAGCCACATTCACAACCACCACACTATGACCATCCGAGCACTGTCTACCACGACACCCACACCCACGACCCCACCAACATTCACCACAGCCCCACCAACACTAGATCTGGAAAAAAAAAAGGAGAAAGGGGAGAGGCGGTTGAACGGCCACCACGGCAACACAACCACCACGTAACAACCACCAAGTCAACATCCATCAACAAAAAAAAATAGAAGAATAGGCCACCAGACTAACTCCCATGGCCCGCCACAACCAAGCCACCACCACACCACCCTCCCGTCGCCATTTTCGTCATTTTCAATTAAATTTTCGAAAAAAAATGAAAGATCTCAGATTTTTATGTGTAGATCTGAAATTTTCGAAACAAAAGAGAGAGAAAGGAGAAGGGGAAAAGGCGGCGGCGTGGGTAGTAATGGTGGCATGTGCGTGGCGGTAGTGGGAGCGCGGTGAGTTGTTGTCGTCGTGGGCAGGGTGGAGATTTGAGTAGGTGTCGGGAGGAAGGTGTGGTGGGGGCTGCCGGTGGTAGGAAGGTGTGGTGGTGTCGGCGATGGAGTTAGAGAGAGATGGGAGGAAGAGAGATAAGTAAGATTGGTGAGGAAATGAAATTAGAAAGATGTGAGATGAGATTAGGGTTTGTAGTCTTTTATATCTTAGCCTTTACTTTTGCTCTAATCTTAGCCATTTATTTTTTTGATCTAAAGGCTTAGATGAGGACTTATGGACTCATCTAAACTAAAAGGACTCATTTGATCTCAATTTATATATATATATATATATATATATATATATATATATATATATATATATATATATATATATATATATATATATATATATATAGTGGAGATCTAATGAGTCCACCCCTTTCATTGAGTCCCTAAGTCCCTCTAAGGGCCATTGGATGGACTCAATGGATGGTTGAGATGAAATTGATTAAGAGCTATTAAAAAGAAAAGGAAAAAAATGTGGATGGTTGGATTGAGATGGATGGTTGAGACTGAAAATAACAAAAAAAAAATTATCACTAATCAAATTTCTATACACTAATTAATTTTTCTTTCTCTCTCTAGCCCATAATTAATCAGTTTTTGAGTTTCAGATTTTATGAGTGTAAATGTAATGTTGTATGAGTTTTATGAGTCTAACTTTGATTTTTTTTTCTGACGGAAAATTTGATTTTTTTGGTGACAGATTTTATGGCGGTTTTGTATGCAAAAAATTGAATTTATACAATTTTAACATTTCAAGAGTGTAAATGTAATGTTTTAAGAGTGTAATTTTGATTTTTTTTTGTGACGAAAATTTTGAATTTATATAATTTAACATTTTACGAGTGTAACTTTGATGTTTTACGAGTGTAAATGTAATATTTTAAGGGTGTAATTTTGATTTTTTTTATGATGGAAATTTTGAATTTCTATAATTTAACATTTTACGAGTGTAACTTTGATGATTTACGAGTGTAAATGTAATACTTCAAGAGTGTAAATTTGATTTTTTGTGACGAAAATTTTGAATTTATATAATTTTAACATTTTACGAGTGTAAATTTGATGTTTTGCGAGTGTAAATGTAAATATTTTAAGAGCGTAAATTTGATTTTTTAGGCAATTTTCTATGTAAATGAGATATTTTACGAGTGTAAATGTAGTATTTTAAGTGTAAATTTGAAGGTTTAAGAGTGTAACTTTGGTCCTTTGAGTGTAAATTTGGTCCTTTACAAGTGTAACTTTGGTCCTTTACGAGTAAAACTTTAGTCCGACTACCAACAAACACCACCACCGTCGTCCTCCACCACCAACACATATCCACAAAAAATATGAGTGCAAATTTATATAATTCTAACGAGTGTAAATGTAAAGAGATACGAGTGTAAATGTAAAGTAATATGAGTGTAAATGTAAAGAAATATGAGTGTAAATGTAAAGAAATATGAGTGTAACTTTAATAAAATATGTGTGTAAATCTGAAAAATGCGTGTAAATGTAAATAAGTATGAGTGTAAATGTAAAGAAATACGATTATAAATGTAAAAAAATATGAGTATAATAAATATTTATTAGATCTAAGAATAAAAATCATGATAATACGATTTTTTTTCAAAAATCTACTATATATTTATTAGAGCTACGAATAAGATCAACAAAATATACTTAAATAATACATAATATACTTCATATTTGGTAAATCAACAAAATCTATGAACAATTTATTATACTTTAATAGATGTAAAATAATATGAGTGTAACTTTAATAGATTACGAGTGTAAATGTAAAAAATATGAGTGTAAATGTAAAATAATATGAGTGTAACTTTAATAGATTAAGTGAAAATCTGGAACAATAACAATACCAATGTGATTATTTTTCAAAAATCTACTATATATTTATTAGATCTAAGAAAAAAAATTAGATCCAAGTTAAAAAAAAAAAAAAAAAAAAAAAAAAAAAAAAAAAACACACCAGATTTGAAACATAAATTTAAATGAAAAAACACTTTATAAGACGATATTTGAAAAATAAACGAGATTTGTGAAAAATTAAAAACAACAAACTCCAATCTGAAAAAAAAATAAACAAAATATAAAAAACAAATCCATCCCATACCCACGACTCTAGCTACCCCCTTCCCTTACCACGTTCACCACCAAACAGCCACCACTACCCGCATAATCTCCAGATCTGGAGAAAAAAAAGAAGGAGAAATGACAAGATAGCCAGTCGCGGCGGAGAGGAGGAGGGAGGAAAGAAACGGGAAAGGAAGAGGAGAGCAGTGGCGGCGATGAGTGACATGTGGAGGAGGTGATGGTTGTAGTTGTGGGTGGCTGATCTCGGTCATGATGTTGTAGTGGTGAGGAGGTGGGCTCAAATCTGGAAAAAAGAAGGGGCGGGAGGAGGTGTTGCGGGCGGTGGTCGTTGTTCTTGTCGTGGGGGTTGGTTGTAGTTGTGGGTGGCGGATCTCGTGTAATGGTGGTCAGAAAAGAGGAGGTGAGGTGGCTGGTGAGTCGTGTGTGTAAGGTGGTTGGTGGTGGTAGGTGGGTGGTGGTCGGGGAGAGAGTTATGGTGTCGTGGTCGGGTTGTGGTGGTCGGGTAGTGGGTTGGCTGTGGTGGTATCGTGAAGAGTGACTATGGGTGTTGTTGGTGGCGGCAGTAGTGGGTCGTGGAGTGGCTATGGCTGTGGTCGGAGGAAGGCAGGAGGAAGGACGGTGGCTTGTCGGGTGGTTGTGGTGTGTCGGGGGCGTGCATGGTGGTGGTGGGGTGCGTGGTGGCGGTGGCGGCAGGAGGTCGGTTGTGATGCGTCGGGGGTAGGTGCCTGGTGGTCGGTTGGGTGTAAGGTGGGTGAGTGAGGAAGAGAGGAGGGAAATATTTTTTGAGTTTTTTTTATTTATTTATTTGGTTTTTAGAGAGAGGAGAGGATTGATATTTGTGTGATAGGAGAGAGAAGTGAGTGGAAAAAGAAGGCTTTTATAGTGAAATTAGGGTTTGATTAGTGATGGTAGAGAGGAAAAGGGATTAATCAGCATCAATCCCCTCATTTTAGCCTTATCCCCTACTTTTTCCCTTCAATCTCAGCCTTCCATCTCATCTTTTCAATGGCCCTAAAGAGGACTTATGGACTCAAGGAATTTTGGTGGACTCACTAGATCTCATATATATATATATATATATATAGGGTCAGGATCCGGTGAGAACCACTAACATAATGAGAACCATGAGAACCCTTACTAAATCATCATCAAATCTTGTTCCGAAAGTTTTGATAGATCATTTACCCTTAGTTTAGTTCATTCAAACACATTTTTAGTATAGTTAAACAACATTTATTGATTTTATTAACAAAATATAAACTTAATGTACAAAAATACAATTAGGTATACTAAAATGGCTATAAATGCACGAAAACGAATACTAGGTGCATGAAAATTGTTACATGCATGAAAATGAATACTAGGTGCATGAAAATAACAGGCTTTATATGCAGGAAAACGAGTTCTAGGTGCATAAAAATAATTAGACACATGAAAATGAGTAGCAGGTGCATAAAAATTAATAAAATGTATTTCACCTCGATTTTCGTCTATAGTTTATACTTTTTGGGCCAAGAAATATGTTATCTAACCATAAAATTCTATGCCGAATCCAAATATGTCTTTATTTTTTAAAAAATAAATCCGTAAAGTAGAGTTCTCACGGTTCTCATTATGTTGGTGGTTCTCACCGGATCCCAATTCTATATATATATATATATATATATATATATATATATATATATATATACATATACATATACATATATATACATATAGGATCACGTAAGTCCATTATATATATTAAGTCCATAGGTCCTTCTAAGGGCCCTTGGATGAAGGGAATGGAAGGCTAGGATTAGATCTCAATGGATGGCTACAAATTAATCCCTCCACCTTTTCTCTAATTAGCTCATCAATTCAATTAACCTACCTCACTAATCATTCATCATCTCATTATCACAACTTATTCTCCTCTCTCTACATCTCACTTCTCCTTCCTCTCTAAAAAACCCAAAAAATCAAAACCCAAAAAAATACAAAACCCAAATAAATCATTCATTCATCTCTTCTTCATTCACCACCACCCACCCACCACTACCCCACCCGACACCACCGCCCACCCCCCACCGCCACCCACCCCCACCACCACCGCCACCGTTAACTTTTATAAATTCGTTTTTTTTCCAGATTTTGCGTCTCAGTTTTTTTCGTCACTTTTTTTTTCCAGATTTTGTGTTAAATTTGTTGTTTGGGGTCGGTTTATTTTATTTGTTAATTTTTGTTGGTTTTTGTTGTTATTTATTCTTTTCAAATCTCTTCTTGTTATACATTATTTTTAAAGATTTTGGGTTTTTAAATCTCGTTTTTTTTGTGAGATACTTTTTTTTCATCTAAGATCTACTAAAATATTTTTCATAAAATTTGTTGTTTTAATCTTAGCTATAT
The DNA here is from genome assembly GCF_048544455.1 of Silene latifolia. Lineage (NCBI taxonomy): Eukaryota > Viridiplantae > Streptophyta > Magnoliopsida > Caryophyllales > Caryophyllaceae > Silene > Silene latifolia. The sequence goes on along the minus strand of NC_133534.1, from coordinate 171,589,072 downwards.
AAAAATTCTTATAATTTGTTGATTTTAATCTTGTATTTCACATTTTTATATAAAAATGATATAAAATGACTAAAGTTACACAGTTATGGACAAAAGTTATACGTTATGAACTAAAGTTACATCGTCATGGACTAAAGTTACAATAGGACTGCAGTAAGGATATGTGTAATTTCTACTCAATGAATGTATAACTCTAGCGCGGATATGTGTAACTTCTACCCAATGAGTGTATAACTACATTAGGAATGTGTTGAAATTCTACTCAATGAATGTATAACTCTAGTAATGATATGAGTGACCTCTACTCAATAAATGTATAACTCCTGTAGAAATGTGTGTAACTTCAATGAAAGTATAACTTTTGTTTTCTCATTGCTCTTTGTTGACAAATGAAATATTAAGTATAACAACAAAAGATATAAGTATAACTCAATGAATGTATAACTCTAGCGCGGATATGTGTAACTTCTACTCAATGAATGTATAACTACATTAGGAATGTGTTGAATTTATACCCAATGAATGTATAACTCTAGTAACGATATGAGTAACTTCTACTCAACGAATGTATAACTCCAGTAGGAATGTGTGTAATTTTAATGAAAGTATAACTTTTGTTTTCTCATTTCTCTTTGTTGACAAATGAAAAAAAATATAAGTATAACAACAAAAAATAACAAATAAAAACCAACACTATAAATTTGAATTTATATAAGTACTGTTTGTATAAATTTAGTCCATATTTGTATAACTTTAGTCCATATTTGTATAACTTTAGTCAATTTTTGTAAAACTTTAGTCCATTTTTGTATAACTTTAGTCCTTATTTGTATAACTTTAGTCCATTTTTGTATAACTTTAGTCCATTTTTGTATAACTTTAGTCCATTTTTGTATAAGTTTAGTCCTTATTTGTATAACTTTAGTCCATATTTGTATAATTTTAGTCTATTTTTGTATAACTTTTAGTCATTTTCGATAAATTAGTTGGAATTTATATAATTTTATGTAACTTTAGTCCAATTTTATTTTACGAGTGTAACTTTTAGTCCAAAATTGTGTAACTTTAGTATAAAATCGCATAACTTTAGGCCAAAATCGTATAACTTTAGTCCAAAATCGTATAACTTTAGTCCAATATATAACCGAAATCCTAAAAACCGCCAATACTAACTTTAAACCAACAATACTAGATCTGAAAAAAAAAAGTCATTATCTAAATATTAAAATGTAATATAAGACATATTTGAAATAAAAAAATATAAAATAAGTAAATAACAACACACAACAAAATAAGTAAATAACAAACATAATAAGTAAATAAACAATACACTAAAATCGAAAAGCAAATCTGAAAAAATAAATAACAAATAAAAAAAACCAAAAAAAATAGTAAATCTGAAAAAATAAAAAATAAAACCAAATAACAATAACAACCAAATAGTATAACTTTAATTTTTGAAGGATATAACTTTAGTCATAAATAGTATAACTTTAACGTAAATAGTATAACTTTAATGTTTTAAGGGTATAACTTTAGTCGTAAATAGTATAACTTTAATGTTTTAAAGGTTTTAACTTTAGTCGTAAATAGTATAACTTTAATGTTTTAAGGGTATAACTTTAAACGTAAATAGTGTAACTTTTATAAAAATCAAATAAATCTGAAAAATTAAAATCAACAAATCTAAAACCAATAAATATTAAAAAAAATATGAACAAATTAAAACAAATCTAAAAATATAAAAATATAAAAACTAGACCTAAATAAATAACAACATACTAAGTAAATAACAACACACAAAAATATAAATAAATAACAAACATACCAAGTAAATAAACAACACAACTAAAATCGTAAAGCAAACCTGAAATCTAAAAAAACAAAAACTAAACGAAATTTTAAACAATAAAAATCAAATCTGAAAATTTTTTTTTTCGAGAAAAAGGAGAAAGGAAGAGGAAGAGGGGAAATCTGAAAAACAAAAAAAAAATTGAACGAAATTGCTTTTGGTTGTTGATGTCGGTGGTGGAGAAAGGTGAAGTCGTGAGTGAAGGTTGTTGCGGTGGTGTCGGGATGTGGTGTGGTGTGCGCGGCAGGCGGCAGCAGGGAGGGAGAAAGGGAGTCGTGGCTGTCGGGAGGGAGAAAGGGAATCGTGGTTAGAGGAAGAGGGAGTAGATCTGCTGTCGGGTGAGTCGTGGCTGCCGGCTGAGGGTGGTGAGGATGTTGTCGGTGAAGGCGTGTGGTGGGAATGATGGTGTCGGGATATGGTGGTGGTCGGCAACTGGGAAGAAGGTAGTGATGGGGTGATGGTTGCCGGTGGGTCAGGTGGTGGCCGACGACTGAGAGGAGTTTTTTTTTTCCTCATATTTGTTTTTGTTTTGATTTTGTTTATTGAGAGAAAAATGAGAGAAAATGTAGAGAGATAGGAGGAGTTTGTGATAATGAGGGATGAATGTTTAGTGAGGAAGGAGTTATTGATAATGAGTGAAGAATGGATTAGTGAGGAACTTAATTGCAATGAGGAGCTAATTAGAGGAGATGAATTTTTGGTCATCCATTGAGATCTAATCTCAACCTTTTATTCCCTCAATCCTATGGTCCTTATAAGGACTTAGGGACTGTAAGGGACTTATTAGAACTCTTCTCTCTCTCTCTCTCTCTCTCTCTCTATATATATATATATATATATATATATATATATATATATATATATATATATATATATATATATATAAGTTCGATGAGAACTGTGCGAACTATTTAAAAAAAAGACAAATAAAACAAAATAGAGGCCACACATATTGAGACTAAGGCCCTGTTCTTTTGGACTTAATTTCAGTTCTAATAAGTTGATTGATTCGATTGATTGATTGACTTTCTTTATTAAGTTGATTGGCTCGATTCGATTCAAACTTTATTAAGTTGATTCGGCTCGATTCGATTCGAGATCGATTCAGATTAGTTTATTTCAACATTAATAATATTATTCTTATTTTATATTCTTATTGTTATCATTATTATTATATCAATTTATTTACTATTGTTATTATTATATTAAAATTTATTTTTAATATTTATTATATTACTATTATAGTTATTATTATTATTATTATTATTACTATTATTATTATTATTATTATTATTATTATTATTATTATTATTATTGTTGTTGTTGTTATATTATATTTATTATTTTATTAATATATTCATTTATATTAATATTATTAATAACATATTTATTATTATTATATTAATAAATTATTATATTACATATATTATTATTATTAGTATTAGTATTATTATTATTATTATTATTATTATTATTATTATTATTATTATTATTATTATTATTATTATTATTATTATTATTATTATTATTATTATTATTATTATTATTATTATTATTATTATTATTATTATTATTATTATTATTATTATTATTATTATTATTATTATTATTATTATTATTATTATTATTATTATTATTATTATTATTATTCCGGATTCGATTCGATTGAGATCGATTCGATTGATTCGATTCGATTAAATTCTTATTAAGTTGATTCGGTTCATTCCATTAAGTTGATTCGATTGATTTGATAATTTCATCAAAAAAAGGACCTAAGTCACTGACATTTCCGATTACCCATAATCTTCACCCCTTAACCTTTCCTCTTCCTATCAACTTTGCCCCAACCTTCACCGATCACCACACCAATGCTCCGACGCCGGCTAGGCCGCCGGTGCTCCGACCACCACATCCCTTCTCCGATGAGTCACTTCCGGGCAACTTCGCAGAGCTTTTAGTTTTTTTAATTTGTTTCTCTCATCAAATTTTCGTTCCCGCCAACTCTCTCATCAAATTCCCAATTTGGTTCACAAAATCATTACCTAATAGCAAATTATTGTGGTAAGTTTTCTCCTGATTTTCTTTGGAATTTTTTTTTTATTTTCAATTCAATTATTCCTAAATGTTAAAACTCTAATTTAATCGTGCTTTTTAAGTTTTTGAAAGTATCGGTGTGCGAGATTTTGTGATCATATTTGTTCTAAAAAGACGATATTGTCTCATTTCCAAATATTTGATGGTATTTTCTATTTACCGTGTTAGTTGATTTTTGATTGAAATCTGCTTAATTTTTAGCTCTGCTGATTCTAATTTAAGGTTTCAATTCAATTTCTTTTGTCTCTTTGTAATTTTTTTATTCGTCGATTAAAGTAGTTGAATTTAGGGTTTAATTATTGGGGGTAACTTCGTAATGATGAATGAATTTCCAAGTATTTGATGATATTTACTGTGTGATTCACTTTAATTTAAGGTTTGATTATTGTGATTCGTCGATTAAATTAGTTGAATTTAGAGTTTGATTATTGTGATTCACGATTGTATTGGTTATCCCTTACTTGTATTTGTTTATTTAATGTTCCTTTGCATTAAATTACCATCTTCATTTGCTTCTATTTCAGTGTTTTTACCTTGTTGTTAATTGTCAAATCTACGATTTTGCTGTTGATGATAGGATTATTATGGCTGGGGATGATGATGTGTGCGGCTTCAAAGAAATTCCAATGGAAATTGAGGTATGGTTGACTTATCTGAACACGCCTGGGTCCCACCTCCCTCAAACCGTTGCTGCACCTGCTTGTGAGCTATTTTCTGTGGGAGTCTGCCGCAACTCCCAAGTATTTTCAGCAGCGTGATGTGTTTCAGATTTATGGTACTATTACTCTATATGATATTATGATGTAGATGGCAATTCGTATGAACTCTATTGTCAAGCCTTTGGTGATTCACAGACTTTAACTCCCGAAGACAGTCTCTTATCTCTGGATATGTCTGTCCAATGTCTTGTTTCCACTACTTGGTCGCATATGTTTTTGAGTCTTATGGATAAAGCTGATGATGCTGTCATTGTCAAACAATATCTGAATTTTGACAAACTGAGTCAAGTCGGATCAATCCCCACGGTGGCGCGTGAAGATGATTGTCGGGGGAGTGTCGAGGAAGAGAAGGGAGCACCTGCAAAGAGAAATGGCAGAAGGTCCGGTGGTTTGCTCGTCAGTGAGATGAGATCGTGAATCGAAGGCGACGGTGATAGGTGGTCGTTATGGTGATCACTGTAGTGAGAGGTTGCGGCGGAGTCGGGGAAATGTGTTGAAGGCAAGGGGAAACGAGAATGATGATGGGTCAATTTGGGTTTCACTGGTGAAAGTGAGTGCTTGATGTTGGTGATTGGCTTTGTGTCACCTGATTGTCGGCATTCGAGGTGGTGATGAGGTGGCTATGGCGGTGGTTGTGTGCAGCGTGTAGTGATAAGTGCAGACCTACGGCAGCGCGCTGGTAGCTAAAATTGAAATATCTAAGAAGTATATCTACTATATTTTTGTAATGTATCCCCCACCAGTGTCTTGTTTCATGTACGTGAAACTCATTAATGTTACATAAAATTATCATGTTAGAGGTTATTTAGTACGAAGTATCAACGTACAAAACAATGTATCTAAAAGGGTTTCGTCCTTCTCGTTTGATCCCATTAAGTTGCTAAATACAAACTTTAACATGCTAGATGCACTCGTTTAAGTTGCTAGATACATGTTTCTAGCTAGTTAGATACATTTCTTTAAATTTCTAGATACATATTTTTAGCTAGCTAGATATATTCCTTTAAGTTGATAGATATATATATCTCTACCTAGCTAGATACATTTCTTAAAATTTCTAAATACATATATTTAGCTAGTTAGATACATTCATTTAAGTTGCTATATACATATATCTGTAACTAGCTAGATACATTTCTTTAAATTTCTAGATATATATCTTTAGCTAGCTAGATACATTCCTTTAAGTAGTTAGATACATATATCTCTTACTAGCTAGCTACACTCCTTTAAATTGCTAAATACACACCTCTACTTAAGGATACCCGTCTCCCTCCTTTGATCGATCTCATTCCCCCTCGGAAAGGGTTCGCCCTATCTCTTTAGGGCTTAGTTTTTGTTTCTACTCTTGTTCCGATAATAAGGGAAAGAGTTTAGGGTCGGCGGAGCCGCCTTATTCATCCTTAGACCCTTTCCCAAATTTAGGATACGTGACCCCCTCGTTAAATCATATTAAGTTGCTAGATACACTTCTTACCTTGCTAGATACAGATCTCTAGCATTCTAGATACACTCCTTTAGATGGCTAGATACACTCTTTTAGCTTACTAGATACATATTTCTAGCAAACTAGATTCACTCATTTACCTTGCTAGATACACATCTCTGACATACTAGATACACTTCTTTAGATGGCTAGATACACATTTCATATTATCATTATCCTACTGATTGAAAATCAGCAAGTTTGCCTCCAAACCAAACACTGGATTACACTTTGTATTACTTGAAAGTATGGAATTGAAGGTGTGTTGTAAAATTGAAACATTTTGTTCAGGATCCTTCACAGCTCTGAAACTAAAGAACTTACAGATATACAATTGTTGTAATATGGAGTATTTTCTATCTGAAAATACGAATGAAGTTGGAGAATTGCCATCCTTGGAGAGATTGGATATTAATTATTGTTTAGGGATGTTGTCATTTTCCTTGAAGCCTTTGGTTGTACTCCAATTGAATTACGTGATGCTGTGGACAGCGGGCCGCCCACGGGGGCGCTTGGTTGAGAAACGAGGGACAAGCGTTTGCATTTTGTATGGAGTCGCCACCAATTTTTATGGGAAATTGGAACCGTTCGAATACCTCGTGTCATGTCAAGACACAAAGTAGTGACATGAACACTAAGCAATCGTTACCCTTAGCATTCTATGTCTAGAATGACTCTCGCGGATGCCAATGAACACGGGTGCTCACGGAGATCTGGAGTAAGGGGTGAGGGTACGTATTAGGAAGCTCTTTTGATCGAACACCTAATCCCGCCCGCCTCGATAGCGGCCTCTACTAATGATTAGGGAGTTTATTCGTACTTGATATATCGTCGGCTATATGCATGCAATGCAACATCCATAGATTAATCCTAACATGTGAAGAATTGACTAAGTCGGTTGACAATTAGTTTATCATGCAATTGGGTCGAAGTTGGATTTAATGTTAATTACATGTGAAAACATACAAACAATGAAAGAAATAATTATAAAATACAATAATGAAAATTACATTAATTACATTGGATTAGGCGATTTACGTCGAAAATACCTTTAAAACGGATGGTTTGAGAAAAAGGAATAAAAGAAATAAAAGAAACAAAAGAAATAAATCACGAACAGGACAGAAGTGATATTACGAATATTAGTTGAATTAATACGTAAACTAACTAAACTACGTCAAGGCGTAAAGGAGTTCGGGACGTAAATCACCTGGAACAGCGCGGCGAGGCTCGCGCCCTTTGGAAAGAGGCGCAGCGATTCTTTGCGTCTGTTCCAAGGGTGAGTTCTGGCTGTGAAGCCGGAACTGCAAACCGTTAATGTTAATTGGTGATTTTAATGGTTAATTAAATTATTTGCTCGGATGAAAGTGGTTTAATGGATTATTTACATATGAATGGGTCATAAAAACAATAAAACATGGATGAGACGGAATTAAACGGATTAATTATGTGAAGGGTCGATGTTAATGAATAATTAATTAGTGACATCGGTGAATGGAACAAACTAAACAATTAATTAGACTAAACATGACGAATGATGACGAACATGGATGCAAATATATCAATGACGAATCTCAGAAACCCAATATGAACAGATTGAACTTCTAAAATTCGGGTTTGAATATTAATGACGAAAACCCGTAAATATTGATTATTTAGGATTTAAGTCGGAATAATGATGAATTAAACATGTTAATGATGATAAATTATAATACATATGAAATATTAATGTCGACAATTATACGAACGAATTAAAGAACAAACAAAAGAAATAAAACAAAAGACGAATTACAGAGGACGAGGAAGAAGAAAAGAAACAGGAACTGCGGCAGCCTCACAAAGAGGCGCAGCAGGTGCCGCGCTCCTTCGAAGAGGCGCAGCGATTCTGCGTCTTTTCTCAATCATCTCACCGGAAATCCGCAAAAAAGGTTTTAAAGACGGTTTTAGAAATCGGTTTTGATGAGGTACTTTCGACGTGAATCTTACAATGATGATTACAATAAAATAAATAACAATAAACAAAGAGAATTATTACACCCTCAGACTTACATGTTGACGGAACGAGATGAACTAAGAAAATCGATTAGTGATGCTCGACGCGAATGCAAGGAAAGAATGCCCTCGAAAGAGGAAAACGATTTAACAAATTGATTAATTAGATTGATTGAGTGTAGTGGTCAAATTGGTCGGTCATGCAACGGAGAGGCTGGTACCCGGAAAGATCCGAGCTTACGTGGTCGAAGGTTCAAGCACGTAGGCGCCAATTAGTAAGAACGAAGTCTAGAATGCAAAGGGAGAAGAGAAGGGCGGACACTCGCGTGAGAAATATGAGGAACGAAGGCTCCTATTTATACTAATCACGCGGAGGTTTAGGGTTTCGGAGACTCTTTGGAAGTGAATCTCGGAAAGATATGAAAAAGATACGTAAATCATGCAAAGAAGGGCCTGGGAAGAGGCGCAGCAGCCACTGCGTCTCTTGGAAGAGGCGCAGCACCTGCTGCGTCTGTTCCCAGGAGGTTTCCTCCTGTTTAAGAAAGATTTCCGTGTTTAAGTTATGGTAGGACGGATTTGATTCGATTATCTTTTGAATATTGCGGGATATTATTTGCCAAAAGATAAAATTTGAGAAATATGGAATAGAATTATCCGGAACATTCCAGAACATTCTGACTCGGGATTTAACAGCTATCAGAAAATGGAGACGGTTTCTGACCCGGACTCGAATGCACTCTAATTATCAAAACGACCGTATCGGGACGTAGATGACAACTAAGAGGTTGACATTAATATTTGAGCAATCACTTGACGATAATCTTACGAATTGTCACAAATCGTTCCGCGAACCAAACATGCGGCCCAATCATCACCGGGTGGTTTGCGAGGGGTGCAGAAACGAGGTGTCTACAGAGCCCCCACTTTGACTGAGGCTTGGACAAGGCGAAAGTCAAAGTATAGCCATCAGGTCAATCGAAGATTACAACCTGACGACTATGGCGACGCGAGGCGCTCAAGGGGTCTCGAACCAAGGACCTATCGTCGGGAACATTTTAGAGTCGTCGACTATCGGGAGGGTCGTTTAAAGTCCATTAGACTACGTAAGGAAGCTCGCCAGCCATAAGAAGAGATCATACCGAGATACCCCGGGTGAAGCGGGGACCGAAGACGCTTAAAAAAAAAAAAAAAAATCTTTGGTCCGAAGATAACTTGGTGTCCGAAGGCATTAGGGATCACAGGGAACTTTGGTCGAACTCTGCGGGGAACAAGAGATATTAAAAATAGCAGGACGTCGGTAGAAAGCTGGGAAGTCTCGCTTGCGTCGGTCTCAAGCGAACTCGGCGAAATTTAGAGGTGAATTTGCTTGCGTTGGTCTCAAGCAAACTCCGTTGGGGAATATACTTGATGACTTTGGGGGAATCGCTTGTCTCTGTCCTCAAGCAAACTCTCGTTGGGTGATTATTTTGACGACTAGGAACATCTTGATCGTCATGGGAGAAACTTCAAGTGAGCAAGATCGCAAAATACCACCGCTATTTGGATAAAATAAATTGAGCAATATCACAAAAATCTTGCTGCTGTGAGGTAAAATAGGTTTGGACAATCGCAAAATATCGCGCTATTTGGGATAAACATGGGCGGAACGAAAGAAAATCGTCGAAACGGACCAAAATGACAAAATAGCATCGAGGAAGAGGCGCACCAAAGATGGGCCCACAAATAACGAACTCATAACGAACTTTTGAAAATTCGTATGGAGGGAACAAAAGGAAGAGGCGCAGCAAGAGCTGCGTCTCTTGGAAGAGGCGCAAGACTGGGCCGCATCTGTTCCCCAATTTGGCGGTCTGCGTAAAAACGCGAAATCGAAAGGTTTATGTTCATTATTTTTGAAACTTATTTTCTTCAATTTCTCTCTCAAATCTCCACCATTTCCGTCAAGGTTGGATTCAAAAGCTTGCTTGAAATATGACTAATCGAGGTATGCGTTTTAATCTTGCATTAATCATCCATATTTGTCGAATTTTTTGAGCCATGATAATTAGGGTTTTCGACCCATTTGATCGAAAATTTGGGGCTTTTCCCCCAAATGGATTTGTCTTGCCAAATTGATGCTAGGAATGGATAATAGGTAATGTTAGGAACATAACCATGTATTTGCTTTGAATTTTCATCGAGTTTTGAGCCCTTGAGCGAATTTTGAGACGGTTTCACAGCTAAACCGCTAATTGCTTCGAAAATGGCCTTAGGATTGCCCATTTGTGATGAAATTTGATATTTGGGACCCTTGGGTGATGGGTAAACTTCCTGTCATCTTGGAATTTTGGTTTGTGACAACTTTTGCAGGACACTCTTCTAGGGCATAACCGCCATTGTAGCGAAATGCTTCCGAATTTTCGACTTGAACCCGGAACTAGGCTTTGACTCGGACTTGACTTGACCCAATTTGTCACATGAGTGATTGAGTTGGCGAGAACATGGCCAAGGATGGCCATAAATGAGGAATTCCCGGGCCTTGGAGGCTCGAAAACTTCTTAATAGAGGCTTGTCGTCACGTGACGCGGCCTGAATTCACTTTAATGCTGTAGGTGATGATGCTTCTACTTCTGGGAGGACTCCCATGGATATAGACGCTGCTGCTGTTGAGGAGGCTTTGGAGCAGGCCTTCACCGCCGCGATGATGGCTGCTGCAGACGAGGTTCCCGAGGAGGAGGCTGCTGACGAGGAGGAGATTCCGAGACGGGCCCACCTCGGACGAGGGGGTCGTCAGCTAAGGGGAGCTCCCGCGTGGGCTGAGACCTGGGAGAGTAGGCACCTTGTATGGGCTGCAGAGGGTCACTTGTCCTACAGGACGGTGAAGAGTTTGGTAAATAGGAATTCCCTAACTCATTACCTACCCCTTTCTTCTTTTAATCTACTTACAAATTTACTCAAAACTAAAGATAGCTTTATTTTGAATCATAATAGGAGGCTGGGAACATCCGGTCGTTCTCGGGGTACACGACGGCGATGGAGCACTACGAGCGGCTGTCGGCAGAGGAGAGAGCCATGATCGAGCGTGGAGCGTTCGGTCCTCGGGGTTCAGTCCGGAGGGATATCGTGAAGAGGAAGTTGCGGGCCAACCTTAGCCTGGTTCGTGCTTTCTTGGATCGATTTTGGGATACGACTTCCACGTTTCACCTGCCTTTTGGCGAGGTGGGAGTCACCTTGGAGGATTACGGCATGATTTCAGTGTCCGTGCGGGGATCGAGGAGATGGTGTGGCGGGAGGTGGCATGAGGGCGGATTCGGCCGAGGCGAGGAGGTTGATCGGTGGAACTCGTCGCCGAAGGGTGTTGCGGTGTCGGGCTTGGTACCCCAGTACCTATGTTCGAGATTACTTTGCGGGGAAGACCCGGCAGATCGGTGGTGATTGATGGGAGGGAGACTGCTCCTCCTCCTTGTACAGCTGAGCAGAGGGCTCGTCTTTGGCTTTGGTGGTTCTTGTCTTCGATTTACCTCGGAGACAAGGGTGAGAGGCTGTCGACGAAGCTTCTCCCCTTTCTTTCTGACTTGAGTTCCCTAGGGCGTTGGGACTGGGTCATTTCTTGGTTTTGCGGTCCTCATCCGCTTTATGAGGGCCATGGTTCGTCCGGAGTTGATGGAGAAGGGGACTTCTCCTGGCGCCGTCGGACCTGGGCTACTGTTGGAGGTATGAACCTTCCTTTAGACCAAAGTAAATTCTTTCCTTCGTTGGATCACAAAAGATCGTTATTGATATTTATGCTTTGCAGGCGTGGGTGTACTCTTACTTTCCGGGCCTCGCGCCCAAGAGGACGGAGCCGCTGGAGAGGGCCTACCCCGTGGTGAGGGACTGGGTCATGTGCCGGACGAAGAGCAAGCGCTCTTCTCACAATGTCTACCGGCGAGATGTGAACGCTCTTCAGCCGAGCAGCGTGAGTATCCTATTTGTAGGCATTTATTCTTCTCATACTTTGTTTTGAATTGATCATAGGAATGACTTTTGCCTTCATATTATCGCAGTGGGTGCCCAGACCTTGGGCGGAGTACGCTGGAGCGCCTCCTTTTGTCGCTGAGGTCCTTCGACCTAGGAGCTCGAGTCGGCTGTTGTTGTGGACGTCGATGGGTCCTGTGTGGTATCTGGGCGAGCGGTTAGCTCGTCAGTGCTTTCGGGGTGCGTTGACGGTTCCCGTCGATCCTCCTAGGACGATGTTTAGGGAGCCTTCTGAGGCTGAGAGGGAGGCGGACTTGGCTGGTGCCAGTGGCGACGACCTTCTTCTCCCTGACGAGGATTACTCGGCGTTCCTTTACGGGAGGTTGGCGTATTGGCCGGTAGTGGTGAGTGTCTTTTGTTTCTTGTTGGATTTTGATTTTCGAGAATTGCGACGAAAGATCATCGATTAACGAGAGCCATTCGTCTCTGCAGGAGGTTGAGGCGGCGGGCATCGAGCCCCCAGAGTACCCCGACACCCTTGAGTACACTGACGCTACTGGGAGGACGACGATCTCCGAGCTGCGTGACTTTGACGTGGCTGTGACGGACGCTGGCCTAGATGACGGGCAAAGATCGATTCGGAGGGTGAGTTCTTATCTTTACGATTTTTCGTGTAAGAACACATTTGATTGAACTTGTTCGGTTCATCGACAATTCTTTTGAAATGCAGGTCGCGCCATCTCGGTTTGTGGCACTCTGGAGGGTAGCCAACCGGCTACGAGCTACAGCCATCGAGGCACTCGTCGGCGGTCGAGGTCGTCAGGTATGAACCTCATTCATTTTTCATTGATCTTTGGTTTTCCAGTTTTGTTTGAATTGATTGACATGAGCCAATTTCTTGTTGTCCACAGGCCGATCGTGAGCTGGAGCGAGAGTTGACCCAGTCTCGGGAGGAGACGGCTCGTTTGTCTAGGGAGCTCGAGTTTCGGGATGCCGAGATCGCCGCTCTTATGGCGAGGGTTGCCGAGTTGGAGGGTGCCCAGCAGTAGTCTGCTTGGTTTTGATTTTGAACATCTTTTTTGGATTTGTTTGGGGCGCAAGCCCCCAGTTTACATTTGGACTTGTTTGGGGCGAAGCCCCCAGTTTGCTTGTATATTTGCCTCTTTGACGGCCTGAGTGCCTTTTGTTGATGTTGCGTTATTTGTACCTGCAGGTTAGCCTTTGAACAGGTTTGGTAGACAACGGTTTACACCGTCATGCTGCCGAAATTTACATAGACAAATCACGTAAAACATACATTTTTATATACACATAAGGCCTTTAATTTGTGCAAAATGAGACTCGAAGGGATGTGAAAATGCAAAAATTTTGTCGGAAATGACCGGACGGTAGGGAGGGTTACCCCCGAAAAAAAAAAGAAAAAAGAAATCTATAAGTTAGAAATTAGAATTAAAAAATATTAAGAAAATGAAATGACTAAAAAAAGAATTAAAATGAAAAAAAAAATAAATATAAAAGTGTGAGAAAAATGGCGGAAAATGTCGATATCGCCTCGAAATGCGCGCTTGCGGATCAAGGAAACCTGAAGCATGGTAAATTACTCGGATTTACCAAAATAAAATCCCGTAGGAATAGGAAATTATTCGCTTATAGAATTAGGAAAGATCCAAACGCGGAAATCAGAGAGATAAGGTGGGGAAAGAGCGCGCAGCATGAGTGCGTCCCTTTGAAGAGGCGCAAAGCAGTGCCGCGCCTGTTCCCAAGTGTCGGTTCGACGGATTTTTGAAACAACAAATAGTATAAATAGAGGCGTCGACGAAGCTTTAAATCATATAATTCTTCCGTCTCCTCTTCGTCGATTTACACATAAAAACTCTTAATAACTTTTCAAGAGAAAATTATCATCATGAATACTTTAGAGATTCGCTTGAAGGAATGGACTAATGAGTTTTCGAACATTGAGAAACATGACATGGGTGCTTATAACCTTGGATCTTTGCTGAGTTTGAAACTCATTAAGGTTGTAAAACCGTTCTTGGACGCTTGCCTTGATTATTGGGACCCGAATTACCATGTTTTTGCGTTCCCAGAAGGTGACATTTGTCCTTTTCCTCGGAGGAGATTCTTTGCTATTGGCGGGTGGGACCCCGAATATTTACTCCGCCATCCCTTCTACCGCTCGGGGTATAAGGGCAAGTTTAGAGATTTGCTTGGACTTACTAGACTTGAGGTAGATCGCCTTGTTACTCCAAAGGGCGTGAGGATGCTAGACTTTATAGATCGATTTATCAACAGGGCCGACCCTACTGTCTCTTATGTTGCTAGGAGGAGAGCATTTGGCTTCTGTTTGCTTCATGTTTATGTCTTTCAGGGACATGTTGACGAAGATTTGAGAGGTGATCCTCGTCTATTGGGTCTTATTGAGCAAATGGAGCTGCGCAGGAGCCCAGCTTGTCTATGTTTGGGGGAGATCATCTTGGGCTTGGATAATAGGAAATCCAACCGCGATCTTCCATTTTTGGGGAGTCCCGTGATCCTACAGGTAAAAAGACACCCTTCTTTTTTTTCTCTTTTTTTCTTTTCGTTTTTTTTTTTTTTGTTTTGTTTTCTTTTTTTTTCTTGTGGGTGTCTGATACCTGTTTTTGGTAGGTTTGGCTCATGGAACGGCTCCGATTGCTCGAGCCCCCAGTTCATGCACTTTCCTATCATGCCCGTATGATTTCGATGAGGACACGGCTGTACATGGTGGACTTCACCCGGGTCTGCGATTATTGGAAGAACAAGCTGAAGAATGATGATGGCCCGCTGATCAGATGGGTCGTTCCGTGGTTGCACCTCAAGTCTGTCACTGGAGTGTCTTCTTTGGATCCTACTAGGTCCGTCCGCATTCCTGGATTGGAGTTTATGGTGTGCATCTTTCCTGAGAGATTGTTGAGGCAAGTCGGGTTGAAGCAGATGATCCCTAGGCTTGACACCGTTCATGATCTGCTATGGCGCTTACTACAGAGAGCCGAAGAGAGTGGGCTATGAAGTGGGCCCAAAGAAACATGTGGTTCTTGAACTTCTCCTCCAATGCCTTGTGGGTGTCGGACTCTTATCTGATGTGGAGGAAGGCTTCAACTTCGGAAGAGCGCGAAAGACTGAGGAAACGCGAGCCCGTTGACTACAAGGTGCACGAGGGAGAGAAAGAGAAGGAGAAGCATCGATCGAAGGAGAAGAAGAAGCCGGGTTCCAAGTCATTCATCCTTTGAAGAAATCGAAGACTACTCTGTCCGCAGAGATGGTGGTTGGCAAGAATGGAAAAGTCAGGCCTCGAGAAAGACCGTTGGTGATTAGGTCTGAAGTGGTGCAAGAGCGCCCGGCTCGAGGTCGTGACAAGAAATATGACAAGAACGACAAGGGCAAAGGAAAGATGGAGGAATAGCCCAAGTCTTATTTATTATTTGATTATTATTATTATTGTTGTAATAAAAGGGAGGGATTTTTAGAATCCTAGCCTATTCTATTTTTTATATTATGTAACGTATTATTATTATTAGAAATTGAATGAAATAAAAGAGGTTAAGTGGTTACGAAACCGTTGTGATTTTCCTTAATTATTCTTGTCGAATTTCAAATGCAATGCAAATGTCCTTCTATTTACATTTTAAATATAATGGTGGGTTGAATCCTGTGAAGGATTGCCTACGTATTCACTTTAAGAAAGCGAAATCAAACCCTTGCGCGTAGTTCAAGTAAATGTAAAAGAATAATTGTTCGAAGCAAGAGCTTGTAATGAACATGGAAAATAGGCATGAGCCTTTGCTTACTCGGGAGGTGCGAATTTAGTTTGTTTGATGATATGAGGATGACAAGTTTGCCAAGATGCACGAGCATAGTGACATTCAAATGGGCCAGGGGCCGTTTATTTAGTGCCACAGGAGCGACACGTAGGTTTACGCGAGGCGCGTTTTTGTCCCTATTCTAGGCATAGTATCGTTTCAGTTGGTCGAGATTGGTGGGGTTTGAGAACTCATTCCCATCTAGGTCTGTGATTCTAACCGCACCCCCTGGGAGTATTGATTTGACTAGATATGGTCCGGCCCAGTTAGGTTTGAATTTTCCCCTTGGGTCGACAGGTAAAAGAGCTCTGACCGATTTGAGAACTAAATCTCCTTCTTTGATGTTTCTTGGCCTAACCCTTTTGTTGAAAGCTCGTTTGATACGTGCTTGATATGTTTGGACATTATGTAAGGCACGAAGCCTACGTTCATCCAGGAGGATGAGTTCTTCGTATCTATCCCTCTTCCAATCGGCCTCTGGGATTTGACTCTCTAGTAGGATGCGCAGGGATGGTATTTCTAGCTCGATTGGTTTACGGCTTCCATGCCGTAAGTTAAATAGAAAGGAGTAGCCCCAGTGGGCGTCCTGACGGATGTTCTATACCCCCACAAAGCGAAGGGTATTTTGCTTGGCCAATCTCTATAGTTGTCAGTCATTTTCTTGAGGATTGTGACGACATTCTTGTTAGCCGCTTCTACCGCGCCGTTAGTCTGTGGTCTATAGGGCGAAGAGTGGTGATGCTTGATCTTGTATTTGGCTAGCAATTGTTCGGTTTCGGCCTGGAAGTGGGACCCATTATCACTGATGATCTCATGTGGGCAACCATATCGACAGATGATGTTATTTTGGATGAATTTGGCTACATTTTTGGCTGTAAGAGCGGTGTAGGAAGCCGCTTCTACCCACTTGGTGAAGTAGTCAATTGCTACTAGAATGAAACAGTGACCTCCTGTTCCTGCTGGGGTTATTTTCCCAATTATGTCAATTCCCCATGCGGAGAATGGCCAAGGAGATGTCATCGTATAGAGTAACGAAGGAGGGACATGTTGTACATTCCCGAAGATTTGGCAATTGTGGCAATGTCTCACATATTTGATGCAATCGGATTCCATTGTGGTCCAATAGTACCCTAGACGTGTGATTTTCTTTGCCATCATAGGTCCACTCATGTGAGGACCGCATTTTCCGTCGTGGACTTCTTCCATCACCTTTCGTGCCTGTGAATGATCAAGGCAACGTAGGATTACACCAAGAGGTGTTCTTTTGTATAATTCTCCTTGCATAAGAACGTATTGTGAAGACAATAGGCGTATAGCTCGTTGTCCCCTCTTGTCCATATCTGGTGGATAGGTACCATTAAGCTTGAAGTTCAAGATTGCTTGGAACCAGGGCTCCTGTGCGATTTCTTCTTCATTGGTAATTTGATGGACATAAGCCGGCTCCGACCGTCGTTCGATACACAAAGGCATTTCCATCATGTAATCCGGCATGTTTATCAAAGATGCAAGTTTCGCAGAGCGCCCGCAAATTGATTTTCCTCTCGAGGTAGGTGTAAGTAGGTTACGTGATCAAAGAATTGAGCGACTTGGTCTATCCTAGCCTGATAGGGTGCTAGGCTTTCACGGATTTTCCAGGATCCCGTAACTTGGTTGATGATTAGTGACGAATCTCCATGCACTCGGAGGTTTTTGATGCCTAAGCTTACTGCCGCTTGTAGTCCAATTAGACAAGCCTCATACTCTGCGGCGTTGTTTGTCACCTCGAAGTCGAGTTTGATGGCAATCGGTGTATGCTCACCTTCAGGAGAAATGAGCAACACTCCTATTCCAAATCCTCTTAGGTTTGATGCTCCATCAAAGTATAGGTCCCAGGAGTCTACATCTGTTTGAAGTATATCCTCGTCGGGGAACGACCAAGTATCTATGGTTTGTGCGTCGTCGATGGGATTTTCTCGCGAAGAATTCGCGACGGCGCGACCCTTTATTACTTTCAGTGGTACATATTTGAGGTCAAATTCCGAGAGCATCATGGTCCATCTTGCCAGGCGTCCGTTGAGGACGGGTTTCTCGAAGAGGTATTTGACTGGATCCATTTTGGAGAATATCTTAACGGAGTAGCTAAGCATGTAGTGACGTAGCTTCTTTGTTGCCCACACAAGAGCGAGGCATGTCTTTTCGAGTTGTGAGTATTTGCACTCGTATTCTAAGAACTTCTTACTTAGATAGTAAATAGCTCTTTCTTCACTTCCTACGGTTTGAGCTAGCATTGCGCCCATGGCGGTTTCGGTTACCGTGAGATACAAACCAAGAGGTTGATCTTGTTGTGGTGGCATGAGCACTGGTGGTTTAGCCAATATCTCCTTGATTCGGTCGAATGCCTTTTGACAATCATCATCCCACATGGTGTGGTCTGTTTTCTTGAGTTTCTTGAAGATAGGCTCGCAAATCATTGTGAGTTTCGATATGAATCGACTTATGTATTGAACTTTTCCCAGGAATCCTCTGACTTCTTTTTCTGTTTGAGGTTGTGGCATTTCGATCAGAGCTTTGATTTTTGGAAGGATCTATCTCTATACCTCGTTGGCTAACGACGTATCCTAGGAGTTTACCAGATGTTACCCCAAATGTGCATTTCTGAGGGTTGAGTCTCATGTTGTACTTCCGTAGCCTTGCGAAGAACTTGCGAAGGTTCGGAATATGTCCCTCTCGCTCCTTGGACTTGACGATCATATCATCTACATATACCTCAACTTCTTTGTGCATCATGTCGTGTAAGAGTGTAGTTGCGGTGCGTTGGTATGTAGCTCCGGCGTTGATCAATCCGAACGGCATTACTGTGTAGCAATAGGTTCCCCATTGGGTGACGAACGCGGTCTTATGCATATCTTCCATGGCCATCTTGATTTGGTTATAACCCGCATACCCATCCATGAAGGATAGTAATGCGTGGTCTGCAGTATTGTCCACTAATATGTCGATGTGAGGCAGAGGAAAGTCATCTTTTGGACTTGCTTTGTTCAAATCCCTAAAGTCAACACAAACTCGGATTCTCCCATCCTTTTTGGGTACGGGTACTATGTTAGCTACCCAGTCAGAATACTCGGAAACTTTGATGAACCCGGCTTTGAATTGCTTATCCACTTCTTCCTTAATCTTTAGAGCCCATTCTGTTCTCATTCGTCTGAGCTTCATTTCACAGGCTTGAAACCCGGCTTAATCGGAATTCTATGTTCGGCAATATCCCTGTCGATCCCTGGCATGTCTTTGTAGGACCAAGCGAAGACGTCTTTGAATTCATTTAGGAGGTCTATGAGGTCGGCCCGTTCGGTAGAGCTCAAGGTAGTCCCTATCCTAAGTTCTTTGGGTTCTAGTTCAGTTCCTACATTGATGGGTTCGGTGTCTTCAATTCTTGGTCCCCCTTCCCTTTCTGTAATATTTCTTTGGCTACGTAGGGAGGTATTTCGGTCAAGTCTGGGTCTTGGTCATCCTCGGTATCATCATAAATGAATTGCACTCAAGATAACGCAAAGAGTAAGCGTAACCGATTTATTCATATTAAAATTTGAGTAAAGTTGAAACAAAGAAGCCAACTGATCCATGGTCGGTGGCGGTAAAGGAACGATGGTGGGGCATTTCCCGAACTACCGTGACTACTCGATGCTAGGCTAGGAGAAACGAAGGGAGTGGGGATGACAACGGAAGTAGACTCTCTAATGACTTCTCTAGACTCCGACTCCGACTCCGACTCGAACTCGTCGTCTTCTGGTTCTCCTTTGAACATCTCTCCTTCTCCAGTAGTGAGCTTGAAGAGTCTTCCCTGATTGTTGGTCCATTTGATGGATTTCCTCCATCCTTTCTGCTGTTTTGTGTCAATTTCTGTGATCAACGCGGTGGGGTTGAAGTGATCGTCCTGAAGTATCATAGTAATGATCTCATCCTGCGCGGCCCTAATGAATCGGTCCTCTCCAAACAATAGGCTAACGGCTTGTTCGTCGAAGCAAGGTGCTTGACGGGTTTTGACGGTAGGAACCGTTTCGGGAGGGATGAAGTAGCAATCGTGAAAGATCTCGATTCCGGCTAACTTCCTCTCAAGGTAATGCCAAGGTTCGGGAAACCCGTGAAAGAGTTCTGAACTTCTTTCTTGAACGAAGTATCCATTTAAGGTGGGGAGATATGGCCTTATTTGGACTCCTACATACTTGCGATTTTGGACTTGAGCGAGCATTTCGAGAACTTCTTCAGTTGTGGGTTTGTACCCTAGTCCAAGTGGTATTCTCGATGAGTTGCCTTTCTTGTATGGCGCGAAGGTGTTCTTCCGAATCGGGTTCAGAGGCATTCCAGGGAAGTATCCCTGATTTTTGAGCATGTGGTTGACCACCAAGTTAGAGTAGGGATTATAGTATAAAGGTGCCAACTCACTTTCTATGACATTTACACTTTGGAAGCCCCCAAGTTCATATATGGGATCCGTAAGGACTTGATTGTTTGATTGCTTCTCAATTATTGCCTTGATGGGCGACGAAGTGATCGTCACAACTTTGCCATTGAGTGGGATCTTGATCTTTTGGTGAAGGGTGGATGTTACTGCTTTGGAAGCATGAATCCAAGGCCTTCCCAGAAGTATGTTGAATGAAGCTTCGATGTCCACTATTTGGAAGTTGACTTTTCGCTCGATTGGTCCCGTGGCTATGGTTAGGCTAGTAAGTCCAACCACTTTTCGTCGTGTACCGTCGTATGCACGTACACCTTGATTGGTGGGAGTTCAATCCGACTCTTTCATGCCTAATTTGTACGCCGTTTTGAGAGGTATGACGTTGACCGCGGAGCCATCATCTACCAAGGTCATTGGCACATTCTTCTTTAGACAAATGACGGTGATGTATAAAGCGAGGTTGTGACTAGCGCCAAAAGGTGGCAAATCTTCATCTGAGAAAGTAATAGGATTACTTAACCTCGGTGATTCTTGGAAGACCAAGTTGACTACATCTTCGGGAGTAGAGTTATGCGCTACATTCAGTTTGGCCAACGCTTGCAGTAAAGCTTGGCGATGCGGGAATGAGCTTGCCACTAGTTGCCGATGAAAGATCAGCCTTGGTTTTCTGTAATTGCTTGAGCAAATGATCAGTGGGGTCGTCTTCGTTGTCATTTGGTGTGATGACATTGGTTGGACCGTTTTGAGTGGTGCTTTGGTATGGACGACCCGAGCGAGTTAGGTGATCCACATCTTGGTCTTCGCCATTTTGGACTATTTCTTTGACTAAGGAGTTTTCAATGAGATACTCGTCCTCGTCGTCATCGGCCCAAACCCCATTGATTGCAGCTAGTTCCTTCATCCTCATGATGTCATTTTCTAGTTGTATGATTTGATTAACTAGCTTGTCGACCACGGCGACTACTTCTTGCATGGTGGCGTTTTGAGAGAAGGTCATTGGTACGCGTTCTTTAGGCGTTGCCCTAGGATCACGTAAGTTTGTTACCATATTCTCTAGTTCCCACACTTGTCTATCTACACTCCTCGCCCATGCGATGAAGTCGGAAATGGTAGGGGAGATGGTAGAGTAGAGTCTTTCTTTCTCAATTGCATGAATTTCATTTTCGGTGGGAGAAATGAGATGTGAGCAATCTAAGGTAGATTCGTCACTTGTAATCACTAGAACTCCAAGAGGATTCTGAGTGTTGTTGGGTTTACCTCCTGGTGGGATTGGGAGTCGACCGTCTTCAATCATATCCTGAAGCACGTGTTTCAACTTGTAGCATTTTTTCGTATCGTGCCCCTTGCCCCTATGGTATTCACACAAGAGGAATTTTCGTCCCAGAATTTGGACTTCCTTTCAGGTTCGGGAGTAGGCCCAATGGGTTGGAGTTTACCTTGCTTCATTAGTCTTTTTAGAGCATTGGAGTATGTATCTCCAAGGTTTGTGAACTTCCTTGGTGGGCTAGTTTTCTTGGATGGCTCGAGAAGGTTAACTTCGTCGGTCTTGCTAGTAGAGCCGTATGAACGACTTGTGGACCCTTGGTATCCTCGACCCACCGTTTTGGACAAGAGTCCTTTACGGATGTCGTCTTCAATTCGTGTCCCTAGTACAGTTAAGTCTTTGAAGGTTTTGATGTTTTGATATCTCAAATGGTTGGCATATATGGGCTTGAGATTGTCCACGAACTTTTCCACAAGAGTGGCCTCATCCGGGCGTTCAACTAGTTGGGTACTAGTCTTCCTCCACCTACTTAGGAAGTCGGTGAATCCTTCTTTGTCATTTTGGGTAAGAACCTCTAGAGTGCGCATGTTGACTTGGATCTCGTCATTATCCGCGTATTGTTTCGAGAACTCGATGGCGGCGTCCTCCCAAGTAGCGACCTTTTTGTGATCTAAAGTGTAGAACCATTGCTTTGGGATGGTGTCGAGAGATGAAGGAAAGATCCTTAAGAACATCTCAGGTTTGATGCCTTTGATAGACATGTAGTCCTTGAATGCGCGGATGTGGTTCAAAGGATTCTCTTGTCCTTTAAACTTAGGGATATCCGTCATGCTAAAGTTAGTGGGCAATTTGGAATTGACGGCTTCATACTTACGATTGTTCTCCCTGTAAATGTCATTCCCCTTAAGGTACATCAATTGCTCCTCTAGATATTGGAGTCTTTTCTCAGCTGCGGTCGTCCCTTGGAAAGGGTTCTCATCTTTAGACTCATCATCAGAAAATTGTAGTACTTCTTTTTCAGGAGAAGGTAACTTTCCCTCTACATCAAAGATGCGGCCTTCGATAAGGTCAAGGCGGGCATAGGTTTGTTCTTGAGTGATTTGCATTTGGGCTATCGCGGCTAGGATTCGATCACTATTTTCTTGAAGTTGCTGGAGGTTTGTTTCATCACTTGACCCAGGCATCTTGGAAACTGGATAAGAGATCGACGACGAATCAAAACACGACCGACCATTCTATCACACTTGCTAAAAGAGGAAAAGTTTTGACTCGTGAAGTGGTTGTGTGCCACTTGTGTTGAGTGATTTTTTGAAGAAAGACAAGGTCTTTGAAAATGTGCGTCCTAGCCAACTGTAGTGTAGTTGTAGGAGTGGACTCGAGGTGAGGTTTGAAATGGGCTTTGTGGCCCGAATTTTGACACGACAAACGGACAAAGTTTTGACCGGATTTTGTGCTAATTAAAGGCCCCTTTTTTCGAAATTCCTGATTGAAATTGGGTTTTGATTTTTTTTTTTTTTTTGAAAATTCGTCATGATTTGTTTTGAAATGGTGATCACGTAAGGTTTACACATTTATACAAGCATTATAACGGGATGCTGAGTGCATTTAGAAGGGTTTTGGTTTAAAGGGTGGGTTGCCATACCGAACCATCAAACCCGAAGTCTGTGGAGAGGCTCGTGCCAAACAAGAGTAAGGCCGATTCCTAGTCCATTTCCTCAAGTAGTGAAGGCCCTTGATACAAACAAGAGTAAGCATCATGGTATGGATGACGTCAATCGCTATCCATCCTTAGGTCCAAATAAGAATTAGGACCGTTTAGACGGGACAATTGGTCGAAAGGGTTGGGTTGGGCCTAGGAAGGCCGAATTAAACGGTCTAGGAAGACCGAGTTATGAAAACCGACAATTGTCTTGTACAAACTTATTCCCTAACCTTGTTCAAGTTTCACCCTTGCTACACGTAAGTGTATTATCCCCAGCAGAGTCGCCAAACTGTGGAGAGCGGGCCGCCCACGGGGGCGCTTGGTTGAGAAACGAGGGACAAGCGTTTGCATTTTGTATGGAGTCGCCACCAATTTTTATGGGAAATTGGAACCGTTCGAATACCTCGTGTCATGTCAAGACACAAAGTAGTGACATGAACACTAAGCAATCGTTACCCTTAGCATTCTATGTCTAGAATGACTCTCGCGGATGCCAATGAACACGGGTGCTCACGGAGATCCGGAGTAAGGGGTGAGGGGCGTATTAGGATTAGGAAGCTCTTTTGATCGAACACCTAATCCCGCCCGCCTCGATAGCGGCCTCTACTAATGATTAGGGAGTTTATTCGTACTTGATATATCGTCGGCTATATGCATGCAATGCAACATCCATAGATTAATCCTAACATGTGAAGAATTGACTAAGTCGGTTGACAATTAGTTTATCATGCAATTGGGTCGAAGTTGGATTTAATGTTAATTACATGTGAAAACATACAAACAATGAAAGAAATAATTATAAAATACAATAATGAAAATTACATTAATTACATTGGATTAGGCGATTTACGTCGAAAATACCTTTAAAACGGATGGTTTGAGAAAAAGGAATAAAAGAAATAAAAGAAACAAAAGAAATAAATCACGAACAGGACAGAAGTGATATTACGAATATTAGTTGAATTAATACGTAAACTAACTAAACTACGTCAAGGCAGAAAGGAGTTCAGGGACAGAAATCACCACGAACAGCGCAAAGAGAAATCGCCCTTTGGAAGAGAGCGCGGCGATTCTTTCTGCGTCTGTTCAAGGGTGAGTTCTGGCTGTGAAGCCGGAACTGCAAACCGTTAATGTTAATTGGTGATTTTAATGGTTAATTAAATTATTTGCTCGGATGAAAGTGGTTTAATGGATTATTTACATATGAATGGGTCATAAAAACAATAAAACATGGATGAGACGGAATTAAACGGATTAATTATGTGAAGGGTCGATGTTAATGAATAATTAATTAGTGACATCGGTGAATGGAACAAACTAAACAATTAATTAGACTAAACATGACGAATGATGACGAACATGGATGCAAATATATCAATGACGAATCTCAGAAACCCAATATGAACAGATTGAACTTCTAAAATTCGGGTTTGAATATTAATGACGAAAACCCGTAAATATTGATTATTTAGGATTTAAGTCGGAATAATGATGAATTAAACATGTTAATGATGATAAATTATAATACATATGAAATATTAATGTCGACAATTATACGAACGAATTAAAGAACAAACAAAAGAAATAAAACAAAAGACGAATTACAGAGGACGAGGAAGAAGAAAAGAAACAGGAACTGCGGCAGCCTCACAAAGAGGCGCAGCAGGTGCCGCGCTCCTTCGAAGAGGCGCAGCAGTTGCTGCGTCTTTTCTCGACGTCTGTCTACTGGAAATCCGCAAAAAAGGTTTTAAAGACGGTTTTAGAAATCGGTTTTGATGAGGTACTTTCGACGTGAATCTTACAATGATGATTACAATAAAATAAATAACAATAAACAAAGAGAATTATTACACCCTCAGACTTACATGTTGACGGAACGAGATGAACTAAGAAAATCGATTAGTGATGCTCGACGCGAATGCAAGGAAAGAATGCCCTCGAAAGAGGAAAACGATTTAACAAATTGATTAATTAGATTGATTGAGTGTAGTGGTCAAATTGGTCGGTCATGCAACGGAGAGGCTGGTACCCGGAAAGATCCGAGCTTACGTGGTCGAAGGTTCAAGCACGTAGGCGCCAATTAGTAAGAACGAAGTCTAGAATGCAAAGGGAGAAGAGAAGGGCGGACACTCGCGTGAGAAATATGAGGAACGAAGGCTCCTATTTATACTAATCACGCGGAGGTTTAGGGTTTCGGAGACTCTTTGGAAGTGAATCTCGGAAAGATATGAAAAAGATACGTAAATCATGCAAAGAAGGGCCTGGGAAGAGGCGCGCAGCCCTGCGTCTCTTGGAAGAGGCGCGCACTGGCCCTGCGTCTGTTCCCGGAGGTTTCCTCCTGTTTAAGAAAGATTTCCGTGTTTAAGTTATGGTAGGACGGATTTGATTCGATTATCTTTTGAATATTGCGGGATATTATTTGCCAAAAGATAAAATTTGAGAAATATGGAATAGAATTATCCGGAACATTCCAGAACATTCTGACTCGGGATTTAACAGCTATCAGAAAATGGAGACGGTTTCTGACCCGGACTCCGAATGCACTCTAATTACTGTCAAAACGACCGTATCAGGACGTAGATGACAATTAAGAGGTTGACATTAATATTTGAGCAATCACTTGACGATAATCTTACGAACTGTCACAAATCGTTCCGCGAACCAAACATGCGGCCCAATCATCACCGGGTGGTTTGCGAGGGGTGCAGAAACGAGGTGTCTACAGATGCTAGCATATTGCGAAATGAAATGGTTTTTACGCGGTGATCCAACTCAAGATGATGTTTTGGACTTGCCGTTATAGAAGAGGGTTGCAATATTAGAGTGCGGCGACATAGAATCATTCTCTTCAGGAGGAATAAAAGCTCCCAATCTATGTGAATTGTCGGTTAACTACAAGGAATATTTTAAGTATTCAAACGAGGAGCAGCAAGATTTGTTGGTGAACCTGTCCAGGTGCCAGATAAGGTATACTATGTAAACGATCCTCTCAACCAAAAGTCTAACCTTATAAATAGCGCAAAAACTTCTAACAGGGAACTATAGTAAATAGGCCAGAAGCGAATTATGGGGCATTTCGCAAGATTGGAGGGAGTCATTTAAAAATGAAGAGTTTGGGTATTTTAGGTCGTTTGAGGACAACCTTTACATTGAGTTTCTGATAGATTACGTGATTTGGAAAACTGAGGGTCCAACCCCTCTCAACATTCTGAGGTTGGCTGTTTCGGTGCGTCGTAGGTGTACCTATTTTACTGTTATGAGCTTCTTGTTAAGTTGTTTTCTTCTTTATTTGCTCACCTTTCTCATTTTTAGTTTTCCCATTTTAATTCAGATCAAGGCTTCCCGCTTTTGGTTTTGTACATTGTGTCGAAATATAAGGAATTGTGTGTTTTGTTTGGCTATCTACCCTTTTATTGAATTGTAGCCTTGTAGGGGTTCAATTTATGTCTGTACGGCGACAATAATAGTTAATAAGTGTCCAAATTCTGTACATAAAGTCATAAACTCAGTATCCCCTCGTCAATTTCCCATATTTATACAAGAAATTACTCGGAAAATTATACATAATGCCATAATTCTCATAATTGTATTCCATAAAAGCCTGGTCTTAATGTGTTAACTAGTATGACTAGATAATAAGAAAGTACCTTTTTAGAATAACATGGCTTTTCATTTCAGAACCTGCATTAACTTCTCATCATTTCTGAAATAACTTATCTAGATATGCAGCAAGTTTGATTGATTATGATGAAAATTGTTAGCTGCAAGAGAGATCGTTTCTGAATTACAGAGTAATGCATGTAAGTGAAACAACTGTCTCAATATAAACATTTAAATGGCTACATTACAACTCAAATGGGAAGCCCTCTCAGAATAAAACGATCCAACTAAATCCACACATGCGCCAAAACTCCACTTGAAAAGCATTGAATGCATGTTTTGCTGCTGACCAGTGAGCTTTTAATGTAACAGGATCACTTAGAAGTTCATGAAGCGCTTTTACTAGCTCAGATTCTTTAGAAACCTATTTTAGATTAAATTGAATACTGAGTTTATGACTTTAAGTAAATGCACACAGACAAACAAAAGTAGTGAACCCCTACAAGGCTACAATTCAATAAAATGGAGCAATGTACAAAAAATGTGCCTTCAGTCATGACATTCCATTTTTTAGACCCAACTTGAACACCAATCTTAAAAATATCAGTCACCAGTTTTTCGTTTAAAACTGCTCAGCAAAGACCGGCCAAGTAACCATTGGAATCCCAGCTGATATACCTTCCAAGATACACGTGGTATTACTACTAGATACATAAATCGATTTGTGTATCTAGTAGTAATACCACGTGTATCCGGGATGCTATTTTGTGTATCCACGTTCTTAAAGATCAACTAAGACCACCTACCGCTAGCACCACCACCACCATTATCCCTAAACTAACCCCACCATCATCCCTAAACTAACCCCACCAACAGCCTCATTCCCGCCATCAGCCCCGACATCCCCGTGAACTTGTATCAGCAACATCACGATTGGAATCAGAGGTGCGCCAACCACTAAATCCACCGATTTAACACACCAGACCATTACATAACATTTGACACATTTCCTCACCCATTATGCCACCATTCCGAGCCACTCACAACCACCGACAAACACCACATCATCGTCGCCTATTTCCCTTCGCCGCCTCCAGTAGACTCTTATTTGGCCAACAAAAACATAGAACGACTCTAAACCTACTAAATAGGTTGTTATTCAATTAATTTTTTGAATTATTATCTCATTTGTAGTAGATCTGCAATTAAAAATCTATTTTCTTAGAAATTTAAACTCGCATCGTTGGAGAAGGGAGACAGGATGGGAAGAGGAGCAATGAATTGGTGCTTGGAGAGATGGAAAAGCAAGATGGCCGACAAAGTGATGGTCGGTGTCGGAGTACATCAGCGTTGCCGGCGTCAGAGCATCGTCGAGGGAAAGTCTATAGAAAGTTGAAAGTTAAGGGTTGGGGATAAGTTGTATGCAAGTGTCAGTACGTTTATTTGGTGGGCCTGGTAACTCTTCATTATGATTATGCCCGGGAGTAGAGCTGGCAAAAGCTGACCCGACCCGAGGAACCCGACCCTACCCGCCCGAAACCCGATCCGATACAACCCGAAAATTGGGTGAACCGAAACTGAACCGACCTAACCCGAACCGACCCAATAACCGATAATAGACTTATTTTCTCCAACCTGAACCCGACCTGAACCGACCCAACCCGACCCGTGGCCCGATATTTTCTCAACCCGATAGATGACCCGATAATGAACTAGCTTAATAATGGTTTAAATAACACCAAATTGACATTCATCTTAAATATTTTCACTTAAAACTACAATTCGTACACCTATCTATTATTTAAACATAAAATTACCATCCAAAACGAAATTTATAAGATAAAATATATGCTGATAACCTGACCCGACACTGACCTGCTAATGACCCGACCCGACTTACCACCCGTTGGTGACCCGACCGAAGACGACCCGACATAAACCGAACCGACCCGAACCCGTCATTGACCCGACATAACCCGAACCCGATATGACCCGATCCGCTTTGACCCGATCCGTAACCGACCCGAGTGACCCGATTGCCACCTCTACCGAGGGGCTCTCTTTTTAAGTTGGTTCGTACAGTTCGCACGGAACCCAAGTTCGTAAGGGATCCCGCTATATATATATATATATATATATATATATATATATATATATATATATATATATATATATATATATATATATATATATATATATATAGGGTTGAGATCCTATGAGAACCCCCTTCCCATGAGAACCTTATGTTCAGAACCTTTATGCCAAATGTTCAGAACTTTTGTTGCAAATGTTCAGAACCTTTGTACCAAAGGTTCATAGGATTGCCAGTTGATCAACAGATTACAAATTCTTTTTCCATATTGCACATAACATCATAATTATGGTATTTCTTTCAGAATCTATTTGGGAGGAGCTACCTACAAAAAATTACAAATGAGTACAAGAGTGAAACCATGTAATCTATGGGACAACTTTGTGTGTGGCAGAGGAAATTAAAGGAACATGTTGAATACTCTGTTTATTGTGCGAATTATTTACACCACACGCAATATTTCGAAATTCGAAATGCATCATCCATTTCTAATGCATATGTAAAGTTTGTAATACTTGATGAATAATATTGATAGAGTTAGATACATATTTATATACAATTGTCTACGTAAAGGATTAAAGGATCTTTTAATTTACATTGACTTATAATACGACATTGATTAGCAAACATTGACTTATTTACATTCCTCTATATGAATTGATTAGCTTAATTAACTTGATTTGCATAGATACGGGTGTTAGACATACAAGAAAGCAAGACATGGTAAAAAGAATACAGTGGTATACAAGACATAGCCACTCCGTCCTAATAATTTGTTTACCTTTGATTAAAAATGCTCTCATAAAAAGTAAAAAAAGTATGCAGATGATTTTTAAACGGGGAGCAGGACGTAGGGACTTTATAAAAGAAGGAATGGCAAACTCTAGCTTATTGAATACAATAACGCGGTGGGATGTAAAGGAGTTGTTTACCCTCTGAACGTTTGGTACAAAAGTTCTGAACATGAGGTTCTCATGGTTCTCATGGGAAGAGGGTTCTCATAGGATCCTAAATCTATATATATATATATATATATATATATATATATATATATATATATATATATATATATAGAATTGGGATCCGGTGAGAACCACCAACATAATGAGAACCATGAGAACTCCACCTTACGGACCTTTTTAAAAAAAATTAATGACATATTTGGATTCGGCATAGAATTTTATGGCTAGATAACATATTTCTTAGTCTAGAAAATATGTACTTGTGACGGAAATCGAGGCGAGATACATTTTATTAATTTTCATGCACCTACTACTGACTTTTATGTATCTAACATTTTTGATGCACCTAGAACTCGTTTTCGTGCACCTAGAGTCTGTTATTTCATGCACCTAGTAATCATTTTTATGCATGTAAAAATTTCCATGCACGTAGTAGTCGTTTTCGTGCATCTATAGCCGTTTTAGTATATCTAATTGTCTTTTTGAACATTAAGTTTATATTTTGTTAATAAAATCAATAAATTTTGTTTAGTGATACTAAAAAATGTGTTTGAATAAACTAAACTAATGGTAAATGATCTATCAAAACTTTCGGAATAAGATTTAGTGGAGATTTAGTGAGAGTTCTCACGGTTCTCATTATATGGATGGTTCTCACCGGATCTCAACCCTATATATATATATATATATATATATATATATATATATATATATATATATATATATATATATATATATATATATATATATATATAGGCGGGATCTCGTGAGTTTGGTTTTTATAGTGAGGTTGTGCTCACAAAACTCAACCGCTGAGATGAATCTCAAAATAAATAAAAGAGAAAATTGTTGATTACAGCATTATAAAAACCACTTTTTTGAAAATTATAGCCTTATATAATTGTTTTTGAATATTACAGCCATAATATCACTTTTCTTTGAAAATTGCACCACGATGACGTTTCCGATGAATTTTGTCAAAAAGTGACCGATATACCTTTGCATATTTGTTTGCCTACTTACTCAAATCTTTTCACTTTACCTATAATTTACCTCTCATTTAACCCCAAACCCTCACATCTTCCTCACCACTATTACCAAAATCGAAGAACCCTAATTATTTTCAATTTGGGAAAAATTGATGATGAAGAATACCCATTAATTTATGGTATGCTTGGGAATAGACATTTCATTTGCAAATACATATTTGGGTCAAATCCAGTGTTTGGGAGATGAGAGGATTTGAATTTGGATTTGATTTAAATCCAAGCAAATTCTGACTCGTCTTTCTGAAATTTTTCATCAAGGACATAAGCAAATTATGACTCGTCTCTCTTTGATAACTTTTTCTAATCTCTCTCATCGATTACTTATTTTGGGTATTTTTAGCAAATTGTTTCAAAAATCAATTTTTTCCAGAAATTATTAGATTACTACTATTTTCAAACTTACAATAGTAAATGAGAATCGATAGTCTAATTAAGAGTTCAGAATTTGAAAGTTTTCGCCGTCCCAAACAGAAAATTTGGATTTGGAACTCCTAATTTCATATTCTACATTTTAAATTATGTTTATCAAATAAAATTGAAGTATCCAAACACTACCCAGAAAATGGAAATAATAGTATTAGAATTCAATTAAATTGATTAGAGTAGAATTTAAATAAAATGGGTGAACTAGATTAGGTGATATTATTGAAGAAATTGAGAATTAGAGAGAAGACGAAGTTATGAAATCTCATGAAGGGGATGAACATAAAGAGTTATAAAGGTTGAAGGTAGGAGTATTTTGGTCTTAAAAAATGAACTTAAGTCACAAAAATTCAAATTTGCGTCAGTTTTCCGTCGGAGTTAATGTTTTGGATGTAATTTTTGATCAGAAGTGATATTATGGCTGTAATTTACAAAAAAAAATTATATAAGGCTGTAATTTTCAAAAAGTGGTTTTTATATGGCTGTAATTAATAATTTTCTGTAAATAAAATAAGGATATGGTCCTCTCAAAACACTTTCGTTGTATCAACTATCACACCCTATTCAACTTTCTCTCTCCTCTTTGACGTATCGGTGTCAATGGAGAGAAAATTCAGTCTGTTTCACATGGTTGCCATCATCGATCTTTTTTTCCCCGATTCCTTCTGGTATTTTTTTCGATTTATTACATCAATCAATTGTACTAATTAATTTGAATCAATTGAATTGAAGTTGAATTTCTAGCTGCGATTTTTTTCGCTTTGAATCGAAGGTATGGAATTATATTCAGAACCAGGGGAGGCCCATAGATAGAGCAATTCAGCTCGCCGCACCGGGGCCCATAAAACACAGGGCCCCAAATTCCTGAGTTCAGCCCTTTAGCATATAGAAAGAATATTGAAGCCCAAAACAATACATTGATGATAAAAAACTAATCATTATAAATATTGAGGCCCAAAACAATATCTCATTATTATGCAAATATGCTTGCATCAAAGACTTTTGACTTTTTTTATTTCTTTTGTTTTACTCTCCTATCTCCCGCCTTTAACAACTCTTCGTATAAGAATAATTATAGTTCACCTTTCCGTTATTTATTTAGCTATTCTATTAAAGTGTACCTTATTTATTAGATTATACTTTTTTAAATTGGGTATATTTTTGAAGGGTAATTGGATTATCCACATAACCTATTTTCTATTTTTTATTTGTGTAAAAATAAAGGTAAATAAATGATTGGAACAGAAAGGAGTATAAACTTATTCCAATTTTATTTCTTTTGTTTTTTATTATACGGTATTATTTTTTTCGTTAATTTTTTATATTTTCATTTCTTTATTGCTTCTGTATTTGTTAGGGTATGCATAATTTCATTGCTTTTTCTTTCGGTTTCTTTGATTAATATAGTTGATATATTTTTTCTAACTGGCTTAGTCTAAGGGTCGCTATTTCAAATCTAACACTTTTACCGTTTAGAATTCGATATCTTTTCTCGAATTTAATTGCGTTTTAATTCATACAAATGAAGAAGGGTCTTTAATTTCTAAGGCTCGGAGGGATTAATATTTTTGTGATTGTAATTTAGGGCCTGCACCGAATACTTTGAACAGGGCCTCTATAATTCATTGGCCGCCCCTGTTCGGAACAGAATCAGCTCGTAAAGAGCTCAGCAATCTCATCGATTTTGATGGATATGGGAGAGCTAGGGTTTCGTATCTGTATCCAGGAGCATGTTCTTGATAAAGGAGACAGACTTGTCCAGTTTATCGAGATCGGATTCCCAATTGTTAATGTATTCAAGAATAAGAGAGTATAAAAGTTGAAAGACCTTGTCTACTATAGTAAATAGTATGCTCATAAATCAGCCATGGCTTTGTAGGTAAAATGAATCCTCTCTATTTCTTTCTCTCCATTTCCTCTCTTAAATTCATTTAATAATATTTTTCCCACCAAACCTCATTATCCCTTTATTTTTACCCATTAATTTTGAGCCGTTTGATGATGCCAAAATACGATCTGGACCACCGAAAGAAAATGGACTCTCCATTTCTTTTTAGGAAATGGAGAGAAACCCTCCTCCTTTACAGGATTAATGAGAGAGAATTACAGAAAATGAAGTAATATAATGAGTAGTACGATAAAAAGGAAATGATATAGAAAAAAAATAAGTATTGGAGTGAGTGCTTCACTAATAATGGACCACCGTTTCGGAAAAAGTGTTACATAGTGTTGTATTTCAATTAAACGGTCTTGAGCACATGATTTAATATGAAGGCATAAAAGGGTGGAATAAAATTGAGGTGCGAATGATGTGATGATGATGAAGTTTGGGTGAGTGATGAAGTTGGTGATTAAATAAATAATGAGGATTTGGTCAAAAGTCGTTTGTGGTGTTTGTCGAATACGTCAGGTACATCACTAAACAAGCCAACTCAGACAATTTGTTTGAGAGTAATAATTTTGCTGCAAATTGCAATAAAGAGCAAACAAATGAAGCTAGTTATTACACATTTAACAATTTCAACTATTGTTGCACTATTTGAAGGTACACATTGAATCATTTAACTCGAATTATGTGACCCTTAAACGAGCTACTCAGTATGTTATTTGGATCGCGAGTAGGTAACATTAGAATAATATAAGAGTACAACTGTTTGGGCTAAAATCTGCGCTTTAGCCTAACAAAGGAAAAGTCCACTTAATTCTGTCTGAAGAGTTGGGCCAAGAAACACGCGACAAATGGGAAGCCCACTGATGAAGGAGGCCCGCGTGCTTAAGAATTGTCAGGGAGATCTCAGGGAGATTTCAGGGAGATTAGGGAGAATAAGGCAAAAAACTCGTTATGGAAAGAGTTGTGATAGGAGTAATATTCCTTTCCATAAACGAGGTGGGGCATATCTAGAGTTCCTACCCTATAAATAGCCAAAGGAGCAATCAAGAAAGGACATTCAAGACCTCACGGATACACGCAACATATTGGGCTAGCTAAATTTTCATATCTTCTCCATTGTACTCGTTCTCTCATTAACAAGCTAGTGCAATACTTGGAAGGGTGTCGTCCCCTTCTCACGGTTGTTCCCACATTGGGTTTTCCGCGTCACCAAATCTCACGTATCAACCTTATTTACGTACTTAATTCTTTTATTTAGCTTTATACGCAATCATACAATCAATACGCAACGAGTAAGACCGCATTGACCGCATACAATCTAGTTCGGTAAAAATTACCAAAACAGTTTGGCGCCCACCGTGGGGCATTGTGGTCGTCAATCGTTGATTAACTCATATGTATAATGGACAAACAAGCATAAGCAGCTGTGTCAGGGAGCGGTCAGCCGTCAATACCACCCAATCCAGTTCAAAATCCGGTATCAGCGGCACAAACTCAGGCCCCCGGACACACCCCAAGAACCACTTCCGTGACAAAAGTCACTCTACCTCCCAAAACTCCTGCTATAGGGGCCCAACCTAGATCAGACAGGGGCACAGCAAGTTCAGGCCTTACTCCACCACCCAGTCCAACGCAAGTCCTGCTCAGTGGTATGGAGAACCTTCAAAAAGTCATGGAAGATATGCGAGAAAACCAGAGAAAGGCAGAAGCTGAAGCAAAGAGAAGGGACAGAGAACTCTGGGCGCAGATAGACTTTCTGAAGCAGCAGTCCAGTACACCAGCAGGCACGAGGAATGGAGGTCGGGCCCCGGTAGTAGATCTTACCCAGGGGGCATCAGGCAGTAGGAGTCAACTTCGACAGATACCATCCGAGTTGGTGACAAGATTGGATCTAACAGCAGTATCAACAGGAGAAAGAATAACCCCCCAAGGACTAGGATACCTCACACCTGACAGCTGGCAGCCAGCCATCCGCGTAGAAGCACAACCAGGTAGCCTTCCAGTTGATAATTTCATGATAACTAACCAGACGCCTGGTGCAGGATCCACAGGTAGCCCGCAGGTAAGCGGGCATCAAGGAACACCTGTGACTTCAACACCATTAGCTACCACGCCGCATCAGAACCTTCAAGAGTTTGGGCCTGGAAGCATCACACCAAGTCAGCAGGTAGCAGACAGACGGGCCCCGAACTCAGGAAGCCTGACCAACCAGCAGTACTTGGAGCTAAGGGAGATGCTGAGTAGGGTCCCAGGATTGCCACCTCCAATTGAGAAGGCGGCGCCAGATAGTTATGATGACTCGCCATTCGTGGATGCCATATCCATCGTTGCCATGCCAAAGGGATTCACAAATCCAAACATGCCTCTCTTTTATAGCACGACAGATCCCTTTGACCACATGAGTCATTACAAGCAGAAAATGATGACAGTAACGGCTGTAGGACAAGTAAAAGAAGCCTGTATGTGTAAAGGGTTTGGATCCACACTGTCAGGGCCAGCACTCCGATGGTTCGTAAGCTTGCCTAACAGGTCAATATCCATGTTTTCCGACTTGGTAAATGCATTCACCCAGCAATTTGCAAGCAGCCGGAAGCCACAGAAGCATGCAGGAGACTTGTACAGAATTGTTCAGGGAGCTGGAGAGACCATTGGAAAGTACAACACCAGATTCAACAATGAGAAGGTGGCAGTACGGGAGTGTGAGGTGTCGACAGCAGTAAAAGCCTTCAGAAGGGGCCTCCACCATGAATCTGACCTGTACAAGCAGCTAACTATGCACCCTTGTCATAGTTTTGAAGCAGTACAAGAAAAGGCAGCGGCTGCGATCAGTTTATAAGAAGATATCCTAGCCAGAGCCAGCATACCAAGTACACCAAGCATATCCATCACATCGGCCATGGAAAAGTCAAGTAGGAAGCAATCCACCAGCAAGAAAGATGAGAGGTACCGACCATATGGTAGGGGAGTCAACAGAGTAGATAAAAGAGAAGAAAATCAGCAGCTCCCTACACTGGAAGAGTATGGATTCATAACTTGTGTCGGAGGAATCCCGAAAGCACTCAGAGAGATGAGAGACAGGGTAAGATGGCCCAGGCCACCAGTAGAAGAACAGGCATGGCGAAAGGACAGCAAGAAGAAGTGCGAGTTCCATCGTGATATCGGCCATAACACGGAAGACTGCTACACACTACGAAGGGAGATCAGACGCCTGTATGAGCAGGGAGAACTGAGCCACCTATTACCACGTGGGGGCAACCAGCAGGATAAGGTAGGCTCCACAAAACCTGCAACTCCACCTAAGTGCACCAAAATAATAAATGTGATAAAAGGCGGCTCAGACATAAGTGGATTAACATATTTAGCAGCCAAAAGGCGTGCTACTGAGACTAAAGGAGATAGACCAGAAATCTCTTGCAGAATTTCCCACAGTGATCTACCTGCGGTTGCTTTTGACGAAGTAAACGTACGTGACGAGTAAGAGCATCATGACGCACTCATCATAACTCTATCAATGGCCAACTGCACAGTAAGAAAGGTCCTGGTGGATACCGGTAGCCCGGTCAACTTGATCATGCTGAAAACCATAGAAAACATGGGGTTCAGCGAGAAGTATTTGCAGAAGAAGACCATCCCGCTGGTAGGGTTCAGTGGAGAGACAGCCAACTCGTTGGGTGCGATAGTAATCCCAACCTACGTAGGGGGAGTCAACAAGCAGGTAAGGTACCTGATCATAGATGGACCCTCTACCTACAACGTTATTCTTGGAAGACCATAGTTGCACCTGATGAAAGCCGCCTCAAAATACCATCAATGCATAAAATTCCCCACACCATGGGGAGTACAAAAAATACGAGGAGAGCAGGAGGAAGCTAGAGGTTGCTACAAGAAAGCGCTAAAATGCACTGCCAGCCCCCCAGCATAGCAATTACAGAAGCAGCACGTCCAGGACGAATACATTGAGCCTCCGGCTGAGGAGCTAGATCAGATCAACCTGGACAAGCTGCACCCAGAAAGGATCTTGTTAATTGGAGCTGGATACATAGGAAGCCTAAGGCAGCATCTAATCAAATTCTTGTAGGCTAACATGGATTGTTTCGCATGGTCGCATGACGACATGATAGGGATAGATCCGTCCATCATAACACATAAACTCAGCGTGGACCCAAAATGCAAGCCCATCCAACAGAGATGAAGAAAGTTCGCGGCTTAGAGAAATAAGGTGATCAACTAGGAGGTAGACAACCTGCTGGCAGAAAACAAGATACGAGAGGTGAAGTACCCAGAATGGTTGTCAAATGTGGTGGTAGTACCCAAGAAGAATGGAAAATGGAGAGTATGTGTGGACTTCACTGACCTCAACTAGGCATGTCCTAAGGACCCTTTCCCGCTACCACACATTGACGCAATGGTAAATGCGACAGCTGGACATGAAATGTTAACATTTCTGGACGCTTGGAGTGGTTACAATCAAATCAAGATGGATCCTGCAGATCAAGAGAAGACAACATTCATGTCTGAAAGAGGAATATACTGTTACAATGTCATGCCCTTCGGCCTGAAAAATGCAGGATCCACATACCAAAGGTTGGTCAACCGTATGTTCAAAGAACAAATAGGAAGAACCATGAGGTATATATTGATGATATGGTGGTGAAATAAGAGAAAGCTACGGATCACATGCAGCATATGGCAGAAACATTCAGCACCCTCAGAGAATACAAAATGAAGCTAAACCCGTCTCAGTGCACCTTTGGAGTTTCCTCCGGCAAATTCTTAGGCTACATTGTTACTCAAAGAGGGATAAAAGCCAGCATCGAGCAGATTAAAGCCGTATTACAGCTGGAGTCACCACAAAAACCAAAGGATGTACAGAGGCTAGCAGGTAAGGTATCAGCTTTGAGCAGGTTCATCTCAAGATCCTTAGACAAGTGCAGACTATTCTACGATATATTAAGAAAGAGCCAGAAGTTTGAGTGGACTGCAGAATACGAGAAGGTATTCAGGGAGCTGAAGCACTACCTGGGCACCCCGCCACTACTATCAAAACCGGAGCCAGGAGAACCATTGTTCCTTTACTTAGCTGTCACAGAGGTAGCAGTAAGCGCAGTCCTAGTCAGAGAGCGGGATAATGAGCAAAAGCCAGTCTACTACGTAAGCAAGTCTCTGCTGCCAGCAGAGACTAGGTACACATCTCTCGAAAAGTTAGTACTAGCACTAGTAGTTGCATCTTACAAACTGCGCCCCTACTTTGAGTCTCACACCATACATGTTGTAACCAATTACCCATTAAAATCTGTAATGAGGAAACCTGAGCTGTCAGGCATAATGTCAAAGTGGTCCATACATCTTAGTGGATACGACATCAGATATGACCCAAGAACAGCAATCAAGTCGCAGGCACTGGCAAACTTCGTGTCAGACTTCAGCCCAGCTATCCAAAATCTGGCAGACGAAGAGACCTTGACCCTCAAAGGGAACATGGAAGCAGAAGTCTGGCAGATGCACATCGATGGAGCCTCCAACCAAAGGGGGCGGGTCTAGGACTGATCCTACGTTCACCGCAGGGGGATCTGATAGCACAAGCATGAGATGTGAATTTAAGGCAACTAACAATGAAACAGAATACGAAGCCTTAATATTAGGAATGCAACTAGCCCTGGAGTTGGGAGTCAGGAACCTACAAATATTCAGTGAATCTTTGCTAATAGTTAACCATATGAACGATGAATTTGTAGCCAGGGACTCAAAGATGGTCGCCTACTTAAAGGTGGCAAAGGAGCTGAAACAAAAATTCAAAGATTGCAAGCTTAAGCAGATCCCTAGAGACCAAAATGTGGAAGCAGATGCCTTAGCAACTCTGGGGGCAACCTTCAAGCTAACCGAGCTGTCCAATATCCCATCGCGCACATGCTGGAACCTTCTATCCAAAAATTAGAAGAGGTGGACAGGGGAGAACTGGAGGACCAGCAAAATGAGGTGACAGTTCAGACAACCACAGATGGCCAGGCAGCTGCCCAGCCAGACGACCAGCTAGCCGGCCAGCCAGATGATCAGCCAGATGATCAGTCAGCTGACTAGTCAGATGACTGGGACTGGCGGACACCCTACCCAGATTGGTTACGACACACAAGCTGCTAGATGACAAGAAGGAAATAAGAGGTTTCAAAATAAAAGCCTCCATATTCGTACTAATTGATGATATACTTTTCAGAAAATCATTGGCAGGACCCTACTTACGGTGCCTGGACAAGCAAGAAGCACAGACTGTGTTGCATGCCCTCCACAGTGGCAAATGTGGAAACCATGCAGGGGGCAGGAGTCTGTCAAACAAAGCCCGCAGGTGTGATGCCTGCCAGCGCTCAGCGCCAATGATCCATCAGCCGGCACCTACACCCTATCATCTCTCCTTGGTTATTCATGACATGGGGAATGGATATAGTGGGTCCTCTGCCTAAAGCCACATGAAATAGGATATGGATGCTAGCAATGACAGATTATTTCTCCAAGTGGATAGAAGCAGAAGCATTCACAGAAGTAAAAGATAAACAGGTCATCTCTCTTATTAAACGAAATATCATCTGCAGGTTTGGTATCCCATCAGAAATCATATGTGACAATGGATCACAATTCATCTCAAACGATGCTAAGGGATACTATGCCAGATGGAACATCACCCTAAAGAAATCAGCACCCAGGACTCCAAAATCCAACGGGCAAGCTGAATCCTGCAACAAAATAATCATGGATAACTTGAGAAGGAGGCTACAGGAGTTAGGAGGAAAGTGGGCAGATGAATTGCCACTAGTATTATGGTCGATATTTAACGACACCAAAGAAGACGATGTGCCAAACACCCTTCAGCCTGGTGTTTGGTGCAGAGGCAGTAATTCCATCAGAGGTTCTAATTCCAACCCACAGGTATGGATGTATGACAGGGGAACTGAACAGTGCAGAGATGGCCAGGAGCCTGGACACGGTAGACGAGCTGCGAGCAAGTGCAAAAATACGTCTGGCTGCCTATAAGCAGTCAGTCGCCAGAAGTTACAACAAGAATGTAAAAGTCAGGCTCCTGGAGGTAGGAGACCTGGTTCTTCGTGAAGTGTTTCAAAACACCAAAAATCGAAAGGCAAGCAAATTCGCCTATAAATGGGAAGGACCATACCAGGAAGAAGGAGTTGTTGGCCATGACGCATACAAATTAATGACCATGGACGGTCAAATCATACAAAAGCCATGGAACGTACTTCACCTGAAAAGGTATCACTTTTAACAATAAGTAGAGCTTAGTGTACAGAGTAGTGTATTAAGAAAAGCAAAAAAAAAACGGTAGTAGGCATACTACCAATTTTGTGTCGTTTTCTTTTTTCTTTTATTTCTTTCAACTTTGAAAAGCTACTATTGGAGTTGTGTGGTCTGTAAGCTTCCTGGGACCACAATTACTCTGGTACCCCATGAGACAGCATCAGGTACTTCACATCGCTCTGATAAATTTCCTATTTTCAGGCTTCTTTAAATACATCACTCTGGATTCTAATATTTATAGTACATTGAAAGTGTATCTAGCAGGACTGTCAACTGCAAACGCGGGGTGACAAGGCACACGACACTCCAACATGCCTAACCTACATTTCTCTATTAGGAACACCCTCACCAGGCGGTCTGTGGAACATACGAAAGGGAGTCTGGCTGACAGCTGAAAGCTTATCCAGCTACCCTGGATACCACCCCCTGGACGTAGCTCGCAATCAACGCAATTAATCATGGCCCCAGCATGCATGCACATACATATGGAGCGCAGGGATCTCTGAGCTACCAGAATCCTGCAAGGTTCCATCGGTCCTAGAATGACGATAAACTTGCCTAAGTACGCCCATATTGGCTTTAAACATGATGAACACACCTTGCGTCATGAACAAGGTTAAGTAGTCAAAATACGGCTGTAGATACCCGTATCCGTCGATATCGGAATTTATAGAGAGCCCGACAAACACCTGATGATGATAGGACACATGTATTTATTAGTTGACACTGTCATTATTTGGGTTCGTTTTACGATGTAGAATGAGCGTTGTCGACGAAGTATTTTATTAATTTAAATGATATTTAAATTAAATGTTTTTTTAAAGTGAATTCATTTTATTGCTTTATTTTGAATTTATTTTCTCAAGTTTATTTTATTGAAAATAAAATAAATATTTGATTTGAAAAATCATTTTATGAGTGTATTTGATTTGAAAAATCATTTATTTTAATGCGTTAATCGATTTGAAAAATCGATTTAAAAATCGAAAAAAACTCGTTTTAAACACGCGTTTTGGAGCTCGATTATAGCTCGGTTTTTGAGCCCGTTTTCTTTACGAGTTGGCACGAATCTCGAGTACTCTAACCAACCTAGGCTTCTACCCATCCAACCCCAGTTCGAACCCCCTTATCCACATCCCAAATCTCGTCCCAAGCCCCCCAACATAGCCCAACTCCTTCCCAACCCGTGTTCAACATAGCCCGTTTGTTTCGCTCCAAACTTGGTCCAAAACCGCAACCCATCACCACCAACCCATACTCCACACTACCCACAATTCCCACATCCAAACCCACCATGAAACCCCTCCACAAAACCCGTCTCCAACACTCCAAAACAGGCCCCAAACAACACGACACAAACAGCCCCCTGTTTTCGTTCAGCTCAAACTCGAGTCCAAAACCCGCTCCAAACACCTGCAAAACTCGTGCCCATTAACCCTAAACCATACCCTAGTATCCTACCTATACTTCCCTAGCTTAACCACCAAGAAAACCCCTCACAAAGCCCCTCAAACCCTCACAAAAGCTGCTGGACAGCAGCTATGCGCAAATGAGCCCGTCTGCCTCTCCCCTCTAAAACTCTACCTTAACTCCTTATAAATACCCCCCCTTCACCATACATTCATTCCTCTAAGTGCTCCATACATCCAACCGTCATTCACAAGCTTTAAACTCCAGAAACAAACCCTAATTGCCTCTCAAAAACCCTCGACAAAACCGACTTACAAACTGAGAATCAGTTTGTGTGTCCTCTTTGAAACCCTTCGTTCTCCCTTCAAACCTCCATCAAAATTCGGGTTTCTTGTTCCAAATTAACCATACAACATCCATCTACACATTAGACAAAGATTTACAAGCCAAATTGCCCTTGAGAGTACACGAATTCCCTCGAAAAACAGAGTGTTATACACTCTGTTTTCGCGGCTTTTCCTGTCTGTCCAGTTCTGTTTGTGCTCGTTTTTCGTGCCCAATAACTCAAAACGAGCAGGGATTGTTTTAAGATCTCTGTTCTCCTCTCTTTCTAGTTTTCAAAACATCTTTTAAATCGAATTTTTACCGTGAAACGAGAGAGATATCGCAGTTTGAAAGTTGCTGTCCAGATTTGCAAAAAACGTGTTGTTTTCTTTGTTTCTTCGT
This sequence comes from Silene latifolia, assembly GCF_048544455.1. Lineage (NCBI taxonomy): Eukaryota > Viridiplantae > Streptophyta > Magnoliopsida > Caryophyllales > Caryophyllaceae > Silene > Silene latifolia. Next base: position 171,546,322 of record NC_133534.1, on the reverse strand, counting down.
CGATGACGGCCTCTCGAGATAAAATCTACCATCGATTACGACCCAAGACGGTGTCAACGATACATGTAGGTTGAGGGTGCATCAAATCCTCCTCTTTCTCCCTTTTATTTCGTTTTTTGTGTTTGTTTTTTTATAGTTCGTTTTTGTTTGTTTATCGTTTTTGTTTATCGATTGTTCTTATTAACTACGAAACTAGTTTAGTCTGAGTATGAGTTAAAGTACCACCATGAACACCCGCGTTGACTTGAGATGGGAAAGAAACCGCTACATCAGTCGGTCGTACATATCCTCGTGTTCAAGGTAGGGCATTAATAAAACGAATTCTAACTTCGCTCTTCGCTTTTGACCCCTCTTTTGTTTCGTGTAATTCGACCCACCCTAGGACCATTCACATGTTAGTATGACCTCTGATTGTTAACATATAACTCGTTTAGATGACATTAGATCAATTTAATAACCTAATTAGACACGTTAGGGTACATCGACATAGCTTTAAAAATCAACTAACGATTCTGTAACTTAATTGAATGCATCTCTCTCTTTCACTTAATTTCTCGCTAGTATAAGAGTGCGTGATTAGCACCTTCTTATTAACACTCGATGAGTTAAAATAATTAGCGAACTTGACCTAATTTGACCCCTTTAGGCCGTGTAGAATACACCTTTGCAAGACATCTTTTGAATCGATCAACGTCGTTTCTAACTTGTTTTCTAGCCCGCTTTCGAACTTGTTTCGTAATCAATTGATCTAACTAATGAACCTGACCTAGGACCTAGGGTAGCCGTGTCTAGAGTGGTCGTGGCTTGGCCGTGTCCTTTGGTCTTTCTTGCTTCGTTTTTTTATGCATCGTTTGTTCTTTGTTGTTTTGTCGCTTGTAATTTATCGTTTGTTCATCGAGTTGTAATTTTCAAGTTAGCTTTCTTTTATCGAGTCAAAACCTCTTCCAAAAACCTTAGTCTTGTTTGGTTAGATGGTTGTGCCCCAATGCATGTAAGAGCGTAGTAAATCGCATGTTGTTTAAAGCAACATGGCCCGATTTATGCTAATGCATGCTTTGGTGCGTAGCCCTATGTCTAATTCGATGAGATTAAGTGAAAGCACACATTACGAGGAGTGACCCAAGGCCGTGAGTCATGTAAGCCGTGGGCCACCCCTTTGTGCACGTTTTCCTAGGCCGAATGGCCGTGTAATGCGTCATGTACGGTTTTGTGTATAGCGTTGTATTTTAGATCGAGTTGTATCTTTAATTTATCGTTGTGTCGGCATGAAATGCCTGGGTTGTAATAGGATAGATCCCAACGGCTCCCCCATTCCCATCAAGCCTTGTTTGCTTTATTTTGTATGTTGTTAGATCAATCAACCCACATGCTAAATTACAACTTTGACAAAGTTAGTTTAGTTGCATCTAAAACGACATAGAAATTGTTGTCACATGTTAGGGTTTTAAAACGATGTTTGCATATCATATATCGTAGTAGCTATGACCTTGTTTGAAATCCGACACTTGATTTAGTAGAGGCCGTTATTGACGGGCGGGGTTAGGTGTCCTTATGGGCTTCCTAACACGTACCCTCACCCCTTACTCAAGATCTATGGTTTGTGGATCCGTCTAAATACCATTGGATTACGAGAGTCATTCAAATCGAGTGATATAGGGTACAAGTCTTTATCTTTAATCACTCGTAGTCGTTTGGCTTTATGCTTTTCGACGAAAGGTGTAAAGTTGACTTGAACGGTTCCAAGTTCCCATAAAACTTGGTGGCGACTCTAATTTGTCTTAATTCGATTCGAAATAACCTCGAGTCGATTATGCCTAGTGTGGATCCCGCGGACGCAGTTCCCGAGGGCCTTGTCCACAGTTTGGCGACTCCGCTGGGGAAAAGAGGACTAGTTACACTTTGTTTCTAGGGTATTTTCCTCCGAGGTGAAACTTGAAAAGAAAGTATTGGGAAGTAAAACATTACTCATAGTGCTACGATTCATGCATAAACCCTTAAGGACTTTCCCGGGCCGTCCCAGCGTTTCTTTGTGATGCGTGGGGGGCGACGTCCCACTATGCCAGGAACTTGCACATTGCTTGCTTCCGCTCCGCCTCGCGTGGTTCTTGATGGTGGGGATGCTCTTATAGGTACTCTACCTAAAGGCCCTTGCTCTATAAGACCGCAAAAGGATGGAAGGCATAGACCTTCTTGTAGAAGACTTGCCGAGACTTAGAGATGTCTAGGAGCATACATCCTTATAACATGAGAATGACAATGTGCAAGGTGTTTTCCCGAGTCTTTTCAAAATTTTCCATGTCAATTTCAAAACCGAACTTTTGAACAACTTACTTTCAAATAGCGTGATTTTCAAAACGCGGAATGCTGCCCAAATAGGACTAGAATTTTCGGCCAAAATAAGCTTTTATAGCCGGCATGCTGCCCATTTCAAATCTCATTTTCAAATCGATCCTTCGTTTTTTTCAAATTCAATCCAAAATATTTCTCGAACCTTAACCAAGCATGAAATGCGTCGAGTCGTGTCCGGGTCATGGCCGTGTTAGGCCAGGCGTTTTTTCGTTCCAAGAGTCTAGAACACGACCCTGTTGGGTCACCCAAGCTCACCTCTTGGGCTTTGAGTCATGTTGGTCGACCATTTGGTCTAGGATAGTCCACAGAAACGTCCAAGCTAGGCCCTTTAGGACGTTTCACTCGAACCTAAGGACTATGTTGGTCCAATCACGGGTTTAGTCACACCGAGTCCAGTTTAGAATCGAGCTATGACAGCTTGAGTCAAGTCGTCTTGTCGAGTCTAAAATGAATCAAGGTCTAAATCCAACCGTGAGTCGAACCTTTTGGTTAGTCAGTCTTAAGTCGAGTTTTTGCTTGAGTCAAGTTGGTGTCGTGTCCTTAAGTGTGCAGGGGCTCTTACATTCGAATATTGATTCAGTTCGGGGTTTTCTTGTAGAAAGGCCGCCAAAAACCCGACGTCAAGCAATGGAAGATGCTGTTAACAAACTCACTGAGGCCGTGAATCTCATGATGGCCATAATGGATGTGATCGAATCCAAGCTGGGTGAAGATTCCTCTTCATCTACCCCACCTCTGACAGATCTGGAGAAACGGTTCAAGTTCATTGAGGACCGTCTGAAACTCTCCCAGGGGAAGAACATCCATTACGAAAATGCTAGGGCCTATGCCCCAATTCAGGATAAGTTGCCCACGAACATGGTACTCACTGATATCCCAAAGTTTAAGGGCACAGAAGATCCAGTCCACCATGTTAAGGCCTATAAGGGGTACTTAGCATCGAAGGGAGTGCTCGCCGACATGCTCTCTCGAAATTTTCGCTCAATCTCTGGATGAACACCCGAAGGCGTGGTTCTACAATCTGGACCTTAAGAACTTCCCTAATTTCGAAGATATCACGGTGGAGTTTTGTAAGCACTATGCTGACAATGTCGAGATTCGGACCAATATAAGAACACTAGAGGTTATGACACAGAAAGAAAAAGAAGGCTTTACTGAATTCCTTGCAAGATGGCGCGCTGAAAGCGTGAAACTAGCCAAGAAGCCTGATGAAGTTGAAATGGTAGATAAGTTCGTAAAGAATCTACGACCTATTTACCGCAATGCTCTGAAATACCAGAATTTTGGCTCTTTCAAAGAATTGATAAGAATCGGGATAAAGGTAGAAGATGATGTCATAAGGGCAAAGGCTGAAAAGCCAAAAGGGTACCAAGGGGCCTCATCGTCTAAGGGCAAGGCCCCAGCAACGACCCATATTGATGAAGCCATCAATCTCTTAGAAGGGCAATCGAAGAAGTCGCAGCGCCAAACACCTAGGGCATTCACCGATATCGGATGCACTTATACATACGCTCTCCAAAGGCTCATAGCCCAAGGAAAGTCAAGCCTATTGGTCCAACTCCGGACCCTCCCGCCGATCAACAAGGTAAATGGTATAAACCAAATGCCCTCGTGCCTTTTCATCAAGGGAAAGGCCATGATCTTGAAAGGTGTTATCGATGAAGCACGAAATCAAGACATGATTGAGAATGGAACACTCCCAATCCCAACTGTTAAACCCAATAACATCACCAATCCATTTGGCGATCACGCTAACTTTGTCTCTGTCGAAGACAATGTCGATTATTCCCATCTTATCCGCCCATGTCACTTGAAAGGGGTGTTTATCGGGAACATATTTGTGGATTGCTTTGAATTCTTGCCAAACCCGAAGAATGAAATTCGAGTCGGGAGTCTTGCTCTAGAATGTACTCCTCTCATTAACGAAGTTAATAAAAGACAATTCGATTCACCAACCTTCATCACTGGCGTAGATCCTCAGAGGACTACCTCAGGATGGAGGCAGACCATCAAAGGGATCAAGGACTAGAACCGAGCATCTAAGCTGACAGCTGAACAAGAGAAAGCTCAAGACTAGATTTGAAAATTATGAGTCGGGATCTGTTTTCTTATCTTAGTCGAGTCGAGTCTAGAACTTTCTTTTTTTGAATTTGAGTCGTTTGTTCCGCGATGACCTAGGATGTGTCCTAGGAATCGTTTCTTCGAGTCTGTTAAGCATTTCTCATTCCAATAAAAAAGTTGCAGTTTCGTTTACAAATATGTCTTGTTTCTAATCCTCAATCATTCCGAAACATGATAAAACGCACAACACACTCAAAGGAATCCCTGGGGTAGAAATATGTCATGTTTCAAAATGTAAGGTACACTAGGATCCCGTGTTTGATTCCTTTACCTATTCCATGTCTGGTGGTAGAAAACCTACATCTGAACCAATGTTTACGACAAGCTTTTAGATGATTCTATGACGAACCCGAACTAGCTCCTTGTTTCCCCTATCGGTGACGGAAGGCAAGCCTTTTCCCCATAAAATCATCCCATCTCGAAGAGACCAACCCGTTCTAACAAGGAATTGTTAGTTCTGACCCAAATTAGTTGGCGAAGCCAAGTTTTCAAGGTGTATCCATTGGTGACTAGGAGAAGGAGTAGAAGACCATTTTCAAAAAAAAAAAGAGAAAAAAGGAAAAGATGAAAAAAAAAACGACAAAAAAAAACAAGAAGAAAAAAGGAAAAAGAGACGAAAAAAAAGAAAGAAGAAAAAGAGAAAAGAAAAGAAGAAAAGAAATGTCAAAATGTTGATCGAAGTTCAAAGGCGAAGCCAAAATGGTCAAGTAGTGCCATCAGCAGTAATCCATACCTCTAAAAGTCCTTCCCGAGGCATTTACGAGGGAATAGTTAGGGATTCTGAGAATCAGTCTGCTTGTGTTAGTACACCCAAGCCTTTAGGATCCAGACATGGAAATTTGAACCCACATCATTTTCCAACCCATTTGCACTCGGGTTTCATCAAACCCGAGACACCCATTCCAACCACATCAGCAGCCATAGCCCTTGGCCTTAGCACCATAAAACAAACCTTCAGAATGATGGTTAACTATTCAAACTTGTTTTTACCAAGCTCCATATCCCAAAGAACCACAGCCTTTTGTACCAACCCTAGACACGGGATTTAACAGTACCTTACAGGCTAGAATGGGATGCGACATGATACCTTAGGTGAAACCTTCGAGTGTGTACACACAATCAAAATGCCAATTTAATGCACCTTGATCGAACTACGTCGGATTTGATTTCGCTCCACGCGAATACGTAGGCAGTCCTTCAGAATAAGGGATTCAATCCACTCATCAACCAAGTTGTCATCTTGTCGGTTTCTTACGGGTCTTAACCAAGTCCAAATGAAGCCACCTTTGTTTGAGTCGGTCTTAGCACTCGATGTAGGCTAGGATGAGGATATAGGTTCGGATGAATAGTATCGAGTCTCAGAATGAGCTTTATCTAATGGTTTATGCAAAGATGCTGAGTCACATAGATGTTGGTTTGTGTTGGGAACAGAAAATATGAAAAACCCGCTGAAAAGAAAGAAGGTGTGGAAGAAAAAATAGTAAAAGCCCGCTGAAAAGAAAGAAGGCGGTGGCAAGAAATGATGAAACTCGCTGAAAAGAAAGGAGGCGAGGAGAAGAATGACAGAATGTTCCCGACAAAAGTCATGTGTGATGTCTAAGTGCTTTTATAAGATCAGTCTGTGTTTAGTGTCGCGCGAAGCCAACGTTGTTGCTCTGTGAGTTTAATCCACCTTGTCAATGCCAAGTGATTTTGATTCCCATGTGCCCTCGGGAGCACGCCCATGCCATACGATATCTCCATTCCACGTCCGACGACCTTGTGATTCCCATTTGCCGTTTTTTGGGCGCCAGAATGGCCAATTTACATTTCTACCCCCAGCAAGTCAATAATTGAATCTAAACTCGTGCACACTTACGGTTTTATTTTCCTTTTTTGTTTTACGGTAGCGGGCTACGCCCACGTTTGGTTACGGGTCATACAGAGTGTCGGAGTCGTATTTCGTGCTCACCCGTCAAGGTTCGATTTCAAAATGCCAAATTTTCAGAATACCGAAATTTCAAAAACTTTTTGCAAATTATGGATAGATGATCCAAGTCAAGGTTCAAACCTAATAGTTCAAAATCAAATTTTGGGTCGATGACCCAACATCCAAATGATTCATTTCAAATTATTTTTAGGTCGACGATCCAACATTCCAGCACTTCAACTTCAAACCTCGGGTCGATGGCCCAATATTCTAAGTGATTCAAAATTCGGGTCGATGACCCAATCATTCAAAATTTTCAAATTCAATTTTCGGGTCGATGACCCAGTATTTCAAATGATCCAATTTCAAGATCGATGATCCAAATGTGCTTATGTGATGATTATTGCTAGTACGTTTTTGTGTTTCAAATATAGCAGGATATGCTTCAACTGGGGGGCTCTAAAGTCTTCGACTTTAGAGCCATTGCAAACTGGGGGCTCTGAAGCCGTTGGCTTCAGAGACCATTATCAAGATGTAGAGGATGATATCCACCAAGAATTCAATTCAATACAAGAGTATGAGATGGAAGATTTCCGTAGCTGAAAGCAAATGATGAAAGCGGCGGCAACCTCCTTGGAAAGTCCCGTCCCATTCGGACAAGTGCCAGCAGATGATAAATTTTGGGCAAATGTCAGCAGATGATGAATTTTGGACATACGCCGCAGAGATGATAAACTTTGGGCATGTGTCGCAGATTCCGAACTACGACGCGGGTTTGATTCCGTCAGAAACGGATACGTAGGCGCCTAAGGATAAGGCTCAATCCACCATATATGCATTTTATGGGTCGACGACCAACGATGATAATTTGACACAACAAAAGCAAGAGTCAATCCCCAACGAAGTTTCAGGTATGATCTCTTCTTATGGCTGGCGAGCTTATATACGCAAGTCTAATGGACTATAAACGACCCGCAGAATCCTCAGGTCGAAAGGGACCTGGGGTATACTTTGACTTTCGCCTTGTCCAAGCCTCAGTCAAAGTGGGGGCTCTGTAGATACCCGTATCCGTCGATATCGGAATTTATAGAGAGCCCGACAAATACCCGATGATGATAGGACACATGTATTTATTAGTTGTCACTGTCATTATTTGGGTTCGTTTTACGATGTAGAATGAGCGTTGTCGACGAAGTATTTTATTAATTTAAATGATATTTAAATTAAATGTTTTTTTAAAGTGAATTCATTTTATTGCTTTATTTTGAATTTATTTTCTCAAGTTTATTTTATTGAAAATAAAATAAATATTTGATTTGAAAAATCATTTTATGAGTGTATTTGATTTGAAAAATCATTTATTTTAATGCGTTAATCGATTTGAAAAATCGATTTAAAAATCGAAAAAAACTCGTTTTAAACACGCGTTTTGGAGCTCGATTATAGCTCGGTTTTTGAGCCCGTTTTCTTTACGAGTTGGCACGAATCTCGAGTACACTAACCAACCTAGGCTTCTACCCATCAAACCCCAGTTCGAACCCCCTTATCCACATCCCAAATCTCGTCCCAAGCCCCCCAACATAGCCCAACTCCTTCCCAACCCGTGTTCAACATAGCCCGTTTGTTTCGCTCCAAACTTGGTCCAAAACCGCAACCCATCACCACCAACCCGTACTCCACACTACCCACCATTCCCACGTCCAAACCCACCATGAAACCCCTCCACAAAACCCGTCTCCAACACTCCAAAACAGGCCCCAAACAACACGACACAAACAGCCCCCTGTTTTCGTTCAGCTCAAACCCGAGTCCAAAACCCGCTCCAAACACCTGCAAAACCCGTGCCCATTAACCCTAAACCATACCCTAGTATCCTACCTATACTTCCCTAGCTTAACCACCAATAAAACCCCTCACAAAGCCTCTCAAACCCTCACAAAAGCTGCTGGACAGCAGCTATGCGCAAATGAGCCCGTCTGCCTCTCCCCTCTAAAACCCTACCTTAACTCCTTATAAATACCGCCCCTTCACCATACATTCATTCCTCTAAGTTCTCCAGACATCCAACCGTCATTCACAAGCTTTAAACTCCAGAAACAAACCCTAATTGCCTCTCAAAAACCCTCGACAAAACCGACTTACAAACTGAGAATCAGTTTGTGTGTCCTCTTTGAAACCCTTCGTTCTCCCTTCAAACCTCCATCAAAATTCGAGTTTCTTATTCCAAATTAACCATACAACATCCATCTACACATTAGACAAAGATTTACAAGCCAAATTGCCCTTGAGAGTACACGAATTCCCTCAAAAAAAGCAGTGTTATACACTCTGTTTTGTGCTTTTCTGTCTGTCAGTTCTGTTTGTGCTCGTTTTTCGTGCCCAATAACTCAAAACGAGCAGGGATTGTTTTAAGATCTCTGTTCTCCTCTCTTTCTAGTTTTCAAAACATCTTTTAAATCGAATTTTCACCGTGAAACGAGAGAGATATCGCAGTTTGAAAGTTGCTGTCCAGATTTGCAAAAAACGTGTTGTTTGCTTTGTTTCTTCGTCGACGACGGCCTCTCGAGATAAAATCTACCATCGATTACGACCCAAGACGGTGTCAACGATACATGTAGGTTGAGGGTACATCAAATCCTCCTCTTTCTCCCTTTTATTTCGTTTTTTGTGTTTGTTTTTTTATAGTTCGTTTTTGTTTGTTTATCGTTTTTGTTTATCGATTGTTCTTATTAACTACGAAACTAGTTTAGTCCGAGTATGAGTTAAAGTACCACCATGAACACCCGCGTTGACTTGAGATGGGAAAGAAACCGCTACATCAGTCGGTCGTACATATCCTCGTGTTCAAGGTAGGGCATTAATAAAACGAATTCTAACTTCGCTCTTCGCTTTTGACCCCTCTTTTGTTTCGTGTAATTCGACCCACCCTAGGACCATTCACATGTTAGTATGACCTCTGATTGTTAACATATAACTCGTTTAGATGACATTAGATCAATTTAATAACCTAATTAGACACGTTAGGGTACATCGACATAGCTTTAAGAATCAACTAACGATTCTGTAACTTAATTGAATGCATCTCTCTCTTTCACTTAATTTCTCGCTAGTATAAGAGTGCGTGATTAGCACCTTCTTATTAACACTCGATGAGTTAAATTAATTAGCAAACTTGACCTAATTTGACCCCTTTAGGCCGTGTAGAATACACCTTTGCAAGACATCTTTTCAATCGATCAACGTCGTTTCTAACTTGTTTTCTAGCCCGCTTTCGAACTTGTTTCGCAATCAATTGATCTAACTAATGAACCTAACCTAGGACCTAGGGTAGCCGTGTCTAGAGTGGTCGTGGCTTGGCCGTGTCCTTTGGTCTTTCTTGCTTCGTTTTTTTATGCATCGTTTGTTCTTTGTTGTTTTGTCGCTTGTAATTTATCGTTTGTTCATCGAGTTGTAATTTTCAAGTTAGCTTTCTTTTATCTAGTCAAAACCTCTTCCAAAAACCTTAGTCTTGTTTGGTTAGATGGTTGTGCCCCAATGCATGTAAGAGCGTAGTAAATCGCATGTTGTTTAAAGCAACATGGCCCGATTTATGCTAATGCATGCTTTGGTGCGTAGCCCTATGTCTAATTCGATGAGATTAAGTGAAAGCACACATTACGAGGAGTGACCCAAGGCCGTAAGTCATGTAAGCCGTGGGCCACCCCTTTGTGCACGTTTTCCTAGGCCGAATGGCCGTGTAATGCGTCATGTACGGTTTTGTGTATAGCGTTGTATTTTAGATCGAGTTGTATCTTTAATTTATCGTTGTGTCGGCATGAAATGCCTGGGTTGTAATAGGATAGATCCCAACGGCTCCCCCATTCCCATCAAGCCTTGTTTGCTTTATTTTGTATGTTGTTAGATCAATCAACCCACATGCTAAATTACAACTTTGACAAAGTTAGTTTAGTTGCATCTAAAACGACATAGAAATTGTTGTCACATGTTAGGGTTTTAAAACGATGTTTTCATATCATATATCGTAGTAGCTATGACCTTGTTTGAAATCCGACACTTGACTTAGTAGAGGCCGTTATTGACGGGCGGGGTTAGGTGTCCTTATGGGCTTCCTAACACGTACCCTCACCCCTTACTCAAGATCTATGGTTTGTGGATCCGTCTAAATACCATTGGATTACGAGAGTCATTCAAATCGAGTGATATAGGGTACAAGTCTTTATCTTTAATCACTCGTAGTCGTTTGGCTTTATGCTTTTCGACGAAAGGTGTAAAGTTGACTTGAACGGTTCCAAGTTCCCATAAAACTTGGTGGCGACTCTAATTTGTCTTAATTCGATTCGAAAGAACCTCGAGTCGATTATGCCTAGTGTGGATCCCGCGGACGCAGTTCCCGAGGGCCTTGTCTACAACGGCATATGCCTAAATCAGTCATCAGACTGACACGACAGCTAGCTGAGTCTAAATCAGCCTCCTCAGGCTGACACGACTAGCGTAAATCAGCCAGCAGGCTGACACGGCAGCTTCCTAAGCTAAGTATATAAGTAAGAAACAAAACGCACAAGATATAACGAAAATCAAACTTGCCAATCTAAGGCAAGGGGCATTTTAAAATTTGGCCAAAACACGGCCCCAAGTTCCTAAACTGCCACCATGACTGGAAGACGCAAATAGAAAAATGTTTAAAAATTTTTACAAGTCTGCCCATACAGGGTCAGACCACCATCCAAGAGTTCAAAATAGAAACTTTTAACTTTAGGTCACATTGATGACCTCTACTTCAGGCGCCTCCTCTGCCTCCTCCGCCGACTCCCATTTCAGTCTGGGACCGGCTTGCACGCACGCCAAGAAGTTAGCCGCCTCCGAGCTCCTTTAGCAATAGCGGCTTCCTGAAACGAGCCAGCATCCCCAGCATCTACCTGCTCCGCCAGTGCAGGAGAATTCACCTCGCCAACTTCAGGCATCAGGACGCTCAGATCAGGCTGGACGGGGTAAAGGGTCTCCAGCTGCCTCTATTCCTCCTCTATGGCCTGCTGAGTCGCAGCTTCCTCAAGTGCAGCACGCATTCCGCTAATCTTTCCCCACCAGGTAGCATAGGCGACAATATTGGTGGCTAGGGAAATCAGCTCGTTGATCCTCTCTTCAGAACGCTTGAGAGAATCAGAGAAGGTGCTGCACACCTCCTGAGTACGCGCCAGCTGGTCAGCTCCCTCCTTCAGCTTCTTCTTGGCTCCAGCAAGCTCGGCTTTTAACTCCACCACCCGTCCCCTCAAGTCAGCACGCTGCTGCTCCAGCTCAGCAATGGTTCCAGTCAGCTCCTGATTCCTGGCACTTGTGGCCCTACTGGTAGTCTGGACCACATTGATCATCTTCCTATTATATAAGGCTGACTGGAAGGCCTGCAAGCAGAAAAAGAAAGAGTCGACAAACTTGTCATTAAAAAGGAAGAAGTTCGGGGTAAGCAACAGAGGAGGGACACTCACCATGAAGGCGTTATGCACGTCGTTCTCTGCCATCTCCTCTGGCGAGAACTCTGAGAAGATCTCCACCGATGAGGGGAAGAGGATCTGGTCGATTTCAGGCCAGTATGGCACCTTGTCAATATTTCCAAAGCCCTCTGGAAAATGGGCGATGATGCCACCACTAGCAGCAGCAGCAGGAGTAGCAGGTGGGTTAGGAGGATGACGGGACAACGGCCTGACTTCTAAGGGCTCAGGAGGAGCAACACTGGAAGGGTTAGAGGGAGACCGAAAGGAAGCAGTAGGGGCACTCCTCTTGGAGGCAGAAGCTACGTCAGGGCTCGCAGCAGATCGCTTTCTTTTAGCACTCTGGAGGATGGCCTCCAAAGGGTCAAGTTTTGAATCTACACGCAGCCAAAATTTTAGATGTCAGAAGCACCAGATAGGCAGCAAGATTACGAGCAAAGATAGCATAAGTAACAACACAGAGTGGCTTACCAGAAGACATGCTGTGAGTTGACTGCTGTGGTTGGAGGAAGAAGCAGGTGAGAAACCAGGGAGCAGATCGGGAAACTTTCTCTCGGACTGAGGAACGCAGAACAGTTTGTTACGGGCAGGTGTCGGGTCGCCCAAACAAGTCAGCTGACAGAGGCCTGCACGAAAGGAAGAAGTAAGCCGGTAAGCATTAAGGGAAGACAATCAGGCGTCAGGAGAACTACTTACTCGAGGTAATAATCCAGTCCTCGAAGATGTAGTTAGCAGGCGGCTGGATGGAAGCCTTCCTCACATACAAGAAGTCTTCAAACCACTTCTCATCCCTGGACTTCGACACGTGCCTGAAAGGAGTCTCACCAGAGCCCCGGAAAGAAAACTGGCCCTCTTCCCAGGGACCGGATCTGGTACATGTGGGCTAGCTCGCCCAGGGAGATTGAGCCGCTGGTATTCTGACTAGCAGTCAGAGAGTAGAGAAGGACCCTCCAGATGTTGGCAGAGATTTGCGCCATAGCAAAACTGTTGGTGCGGAGGAAGTCTTGCATAAGTTTTGGGAAAGGGAAGCGAAGACCGTATCTAAATGGGTAGAAGTATAAACAAACCCATCCCGGCCGAGCAACGTCTGCCTTTTGTCCTGGTTCAGGGATCGCTATTTCGACCCCATCGCCAAGGCCCAGTAACTCTTTTATTAAAGGAGTGTCACCGTTGGTGAGAGAAGAGTCGCAGTCGTGAGGGTGGACAAAGAGTTTGCGAGAAGGAAAAACGGGATCTGGGTTTTGGTCGGCAGGGGCCGAGGTCGAGGTGGCAAGACGGGTTTACCCATGGTCGGAAGGGAGAGAAAGGAAAGGATTAAAGAAAATGCGCAAGAAAAATACCTGGAAAAGGGCGGCGAAGGTGGCGGCAGGAGAGACGGAGTCCGGCGAAGGGATAGAAGGGAGGAGAAGGGTTTTGGGGAGATAAGGGGTTTGATTTTTGAAATTAATGAAGTAGGGGAGGGGAGTTGAGATTATAAAGGAAGAGAGAGAGGGAGAGTGCGAGAAATGAGGGAGAGAAGGGATAGGGGCAATGATGAGTACAAGGGAAGGAGTGCAAAAGACGGCGCAGGACTTTTCAAAAATATGTGTACGTAATTCCTTATTCGACGCCTCGAGACGTATCTCACAAGGAATTAGGGGCAAACTGTAACACCCCCATACTCCAAGTGCCTTACCAGGACCACTCAGGTATAAGGATGCCACCATCTCGGTTACCCGAGGCATGATAATCATAAGACAATGAAGAAACATACTTTATTAAATAAGTTTAAGTGATTACATTATAAAACCAAAACTAACAAAAGGAATTACAAGGTTCTCATACGGTCTACTGACTAAAACTATCAAAGCTACTAGACTTCGTCGACACAAACGGAAGACTTCTAACCGCCACGTGATGACTCATCCCGGCCTATCCCATACGCGTCATATCACACCGCTCAATAATCGCTCACCACCCCGAATGGATCACCACGAGTTTTAAAACATTTAAACGGGTCGAGTACTAATCACACAATTCAATACATATATCAACAATAAGATAAACAGACAATTTGAACCGCCACACACACACACACACATCCAACCAACTCCCATCGTCTCAATATCGACCGTCCCTTTGGACCCGCCCGATGGGGGACCGCGCTGCGTTCCCACCTAAGCCCCGCTCATCGTACGAGCGATAACCCTGTCCATTAATGTGCACATCCCCTTTCGTGGCGGGTTCCACTAAGGGCGAAACTAGGGCGTGAAGTCACTCCCGCAAGTGACCCCACTCAGCCGAGAACGCATCTCGAGAACCATCAACAACACAACCACAATCACAAACACAAGTACAACCATCAAATCAATTAACTAACTACAGCACATCACCAATATCCCATTATGGGACTAATACTGAGTAGGAAATCCTACCTGGTTAGCACAACACGCAGACGGTATCTACAAATTGTCTCAAAACGCCTCTTCTATGAACTCTCCTCCTACCATACAACACATAGATACTACTATTCAATTACTATTCATAAAAACCCCCAATTCCTAAATTAGGGTTTCACTAATCTTAACAAAACATCATATAAATTACATTAAAAGCTTACCCTCGACGCAAGGAATCCAACGACACAAACTACGATGCAAACCGGCCGTCTGAACTCCGGGAATTGTCAAGAACGCGATTAGGAAGAAGACAAGTTGCTTTCTCTCTTAAACAGGTTTTAGGTTTTGTAAAAAGTGATTTAGAACAAAGACGAATTGGTTTAAATACCTTAATCGCGTAATTAACAAAACCCGAGAAAACTCCCCCGTAAAACCGGACACTCGATCGAGTACCCAAGGTACTCGATCGAGTACCCCCCTACTCGATCGAGTGCCCCAGCTACTCGATCGAGTACCCAACAGGTCAGAAACTATTTTATTTCGCAACTTGCCCTTACTCGACAGAGTAAGGGCTACTCGATAGAGTACCCCAAGACTTATAAATACGGAGTATTACAGTCTTCCCTCCTTAAAAGGAACTTCGTCCCCGAAGTTCAACCCATACATAAAAACAACCATACTGACTCGACCAAGACACAACAACTTAGCTAAGGACTCGAGAACTCGACCGAACATAGAACATGAACTCTTAACCCCCATTCTACATGCTATGTTTACTTCCACAACATGACTTACTATATCGTATCTACCACATATATATCTCTCACGACACCAACTCCACACATAATCAACTACCATCCTCTAATGCTGCTAGCTCCATAATATCATCAACTATCAACATCAACTATCAAACCCAATTCCAAGACACTCATAGACATCAAACGGGATGTTACATTCTACCACCCTTAAAAAGGAACTTCGTCCTCGAAGTTTACTCACACTCGTAACCTCATCATCCAACTGTCAATACTAGCGAAATATTCTCACACTCCTAAACATCACGCTACTACAAGCACGGTCATGACCTTTAATAAAATCACCCACAACATGAATCGATCTTTTATTCTACATCAAGACTCAATCTTCCGAGTATATTACCATATGTACAACCATTCAAAATCTGTTTTATCGCACCCTACTCCTCTTAAGACAAATGTTACGTCCTCGTGACTCACTAATACCAAACCATGTCTATATCTCATTACCCCCTATACCACCACATGTCAAAGATAACCGTCTATAAACCAAACACTCACCATTCTTATATCCAAGGCTCTCTTACTTAAACAATTCTCATACTTCAACTCACTCGTCACACCACCTAACCTATACCTCAAAATCTTTATCTTAACCCAAAACTTCAACTTTCCACATTACCGCAACATGACATACCTCTCTATATAAACTATATGAAACTCCCATCATCAAAAGCATAACTCACGCTCCACACTTGTTACGTACACTCACACTAGATCCTCAAGTTCTTTCTTTCATCACCGCAAAATTCATACACAACTTAACATGACACTAATTTCCCCAACACCCTACACTCACTGTCTCAACAAAAGATTATGATCTACCTGCCGCTTTCAGATCATTACAACTCATGTTCCACGAATCATTTTCCATTATCATGTCCACTAAAACCTTATTTAGAACAAGATCAAAATTACTGTAACAACCTCTCACGACCGAGTCCCATCAATAGAACATCACTATAGCATGACAACAACGAAACATATACAACTCTATTTCACATCATACTCTACCTCATTCCCAACTTAACCTAGTAAAGAAAACATAAATAAGCAAGACAACTGTCTATCAGCACAAACTGAAACTCGCAGAGAGCAACATCAAACAAAACAACAATCCATGTATAACTGGTATGTACTTTCGAAACTCGAATCATAATCATCCCGCCTAATCCACCACAACCGGTGACGGCATCACAACACCGCCACCAACAGCCACACCGTAGTGCGAAAATACCCGCATCACAACACTAAATATCGTGCCCGGATCACCACCCGAGGCACCATAACCACACCGATAGACATCACAACCGCATACAATTCCCATAGATACTGACTTAGCATAACTCCTCAGACAAGAAAAACTTACTCAAATCCACTTTATTCAATCACGACGCAACATATTATATGAATAAACAGATACGCATCACATGAACATCATCTCTATCATTTCACGGAATACACATGTGTTATCAATACACATAAAATTATAACTAGCCATGTCAAATCAATCAAATTATTACCTTTTTGGATATCATTCAATTAAACTACCGTGTCCAACATATATATATTACAGAACATTCATAAAATAGCTTTATAATTATCACACCCTACCACTTCTTGTGAGGTCAGAACCTCACACAAACATTTACACATATAATAGACCCGTAATCACAACCAACTAGTCAATCCTGACCACGTAAGTTACCACTCAACAAAGGTTACCTGTTGTCCGAGCTTAACTCGCATGCCCCTCATCACATTCTTCCATTCGCATCACCAAGACTTCCTTCGCCATACATAACCATACAGCTAACACTCATTATGAGAAACCACCTCCTAAGACTATGTCTTATACTTCCTGACAACCATACTTTTATCAATTCAGTCTTTACAAAATCAGCCTCTTTAGAATTGCCACTTTTCTAATATACACTTTTCCTTAACCACTAGTCAAAGACCATAACACTACCACTGTCCGGACATCAAACCTCTTCACTCATCTCTAAATATCATGATTTCTTTTCTATCCTTGGTTAACATCCCAAACAACGAACATCGAATCCATGAACAAAATTATTCCAACATTCTTCCCAATAATTTCCTTAATTGAATCATCGTCCATTTCTCCACCAAAATCTCATATTATGCAGATATTCTTCTAACTTCTTACCTTCCTTAATTCCTCGAAACTCATTATCAATCATGTTGTCCTGAAACTCCTATATAACCTTCAGCTAACATCTTCGTGATACTATCACACATTTCGATGATTCCTTACCTTTACATCACATAACTCCGGTGAACATTTTCCTCAGCTTACTTTTATCCTTCTTTTCTCTTTACACTCAATAATACCAATTTAATAGCTCAACTCCTTATTACTTCTATCTAACCCTTTTGTGCACCAATTACCTTCTCATCGCTCCAAAACTCAAATCCCATTATTTTATATCGATATCATCTCCCTCTTTCTTACCACAAATATTCTCTTATTATGTCATCAATCACCCTTGCCACTAATACATCCATAGAATCAACGTTCTTGTTCAACAATTGCATCTCCTTCTTACATCTCTAGAAATCAAAATTCCTTTCATACCGCCAATTACCCAAGGAACTCACACAGTAGTTTCATCTTTTAATAAACCTCCCAAACTCACTCACTGTCTATAAATACACCTCGCGACATGTCTCCACCAAGTTCACTATATATTACTCTTCTCAACCCCTTTAAACGAACTTTCACTACCTAAATCCATAACCCACACGACTCCTAACCATTTTCCTCCTTAACTCTTTACACATCTCAAGCTGCCACTATCCACATTCTTACTTTCAATCTTTTCATTCTCACGTTCATTATACTCACATCATCCCTTGTCTATATTCACTTATTTCTACATTACTCAACACACAATCATATCACTCATCCCGTCTCGCAAAACGTGCGCCTTGCCTCAATAAACTATACCAATCTTCCTTTTCTTTTTCCACCATCTATCATAATCACTCATAATTCATGTCCTCCCCACTGAACTCATACTCATCATAGTGCCACTCTTTACAACATAAGATTGGGTAACTTACGCTTCAGGACCAACACATACGTAAAACAATGCATAAAGAAATAATACAACACCTTTGAATTAAACATAATATGCAACGAATGTCAAAAGACAAACATATGACCCGAAATACGCATATGACTGCACGACAGACCCACTCGATCGAGTACGAGAACCTACTCGATCGAGTTGAGGCTACTCGATCGAGTGCCCAATCATGCTCGATCGAGTGCCCCACCTTAACCCAAATAGACCTTTCGATCTCGACTTACTCGACCGAGTAGCCCGGCTACTCGATCGAGTGACCCCACACTCGATCGAGTACCCTAGGTACTCGATCGAGTGCCCAAACACGATTCCGGGTCAAAATAACGACAAGTACCCACTCGATCGAATCAAACCCACTCGATCGAGTCATGCATTTCGTGAATACTACCCGCATGTTATCTCACATACCCCAACGTACTATGCATTCGTTATTATTCCGACATTATGATTACAACTACGCATTCAAATCTGCGCGACTCCTCATACAATCAACAAAATAATCTACTTCGTGTTATTAAGTGCCACGTTATAAACAACCATCATGCTTTTCATCCAATTCGTTATACAAAACACATATCATTGAACCTCTATTCTTCATGTTACTACTTACCAAAAGTCAAACATTACCACCTATCATGCTCATATAACATTCAACTTTCAATCATGTATTACTCGTATGTTTTAAATTTTCATAACTTTTCATAACACAAACCACACCCATACACTACAAATCCTATTTCCATGTTGCTAATACAACAACATTACAAATCCACTTCATCACACATCATCATATACGAACTACTTTCTTTTTCTACCATATCATTCATCATTCTCATATACTTTTTCAACGATTCCAACCAACATGTCAACCAACTATCATGCAACATACTTTCAACAAACCATATACAACACAATTAACATACACGTCACACATATACCCACGGACTCCACGTTCCCATACCATGTGATCGGCTTAAGTATCATGGGGCCAAGATTTTGAAGTGAGGGCGCCTACTCACCCAAAACCTAGCATCGGTAGGGGGCTCCCATTACACATACACCAGGTTCATTTTATTAGACTCTCTACGTTCATTATGTTCATTTGTTACAGGTTCCAAAATCGTCGCTCTGATACCATTTGTAACACCCCCATACTCCAAGTGCCTTACCAGGACCACTCAGGTATAAGGATGCCACCATCTCGGTTACCCGAGGCATGATAATCATAAGACAATGAAGAAACATACTTTATTAAATAAGTTTAAGTGATTACATTATAAAACCAAAACTAACAAAAGGAATTACAAGGTTCTCATACGGTCTCTGACTAAAACTATCAAAGCTACTAGACTTCGTCGACACAGCGGAAGACTTCTAAGCGCCACGTGATGACTCATCCCGGCTATCCCATACGCGTCATATCACACCGCTCAATAATCGCTCACCACCCCGAATGGATCACCACAGTTTTTAAAACATTTAAACGGGGTCAGTACTAATCACACAATTCAATACATATATCAACAATAAGATAAACAGACAGCTGAACTGCCACACACACACACACACATCCAACCAACTCCCATCGTCTCAATCGACCGTCCCTTTGGACCACCCGCCGATGGGGGACCGCAGCCGTTCCCACCTAAGCCCCGCTCATCGTACGAGCGATAACCCTGTCCATTAATGTGCACATCCCCTTTCGTGGCGGGTTCCACTAAGGGCGAAACTAGGGCGTGAAGTCACTCCCGCAAGTGACCCCACTCAGCCGAGAACGCATCTCGAGAACCATCAACAACACAACCACAATCACAAACACAAGTACAACCATCAAATCAATTAACTAACTACAAAGACATCACCAATATCCCATTATGGGACTAATGCGAGTAGGAAATCCTACCGGTTAGCACAACACGCAGACGGTATCTACAGCTGTCTCAAAACGCCTCTTCTATGAACTCTCCTCCTACCATACAACACATAGATACTACTATTCAATTACTATTCATAAAAACCCCCAATTCCTAAATTAGGGTTTCACTAATCTTAACAAAACATCATATAAATTACATTAAAAGCTTACCCTCGACGCAAGGAATCCAACGACACAAACTACGATGCAAACCGGCCGTCGAACTCCGGGAATTGTCAAGAACGCGATTAGGAAGAAGACAAGTTGCTTTCTCTCTTAAACAGGTTTTAGGTTTTGTAAAAAGTGATTTAGAACAAAGACGAATTGGTTTAAATACCTTAATCGCGTAATTAACAAAACCCGAGAAAACTCCCAGTAAATAGGACACTCGATCGAGTACCCAAGGTACTCGATCGAGTACCCCCTACTCGATCGAGTGCCCTGACTACTCGATCGAGTACCCAACAGGTCAGAAACTATTTTATTTCGCAACTTGCCCTTACTCGACAGAGTAAGGGCTACTCGATAGAGTACCCCAAGACTTATAAATACGGAGTATTACACAAACTGTTTGGGCTAAAATCTGCGCTTTAGCCTAACAAAGGGAAAGCCCACTTAATTCTGTCTGAAGAGTTGGGCCAAGTAACACGCGACAAATGGGAAGCCCACTGATGAAGGAGGCCCGCGTGCTTAAGAATTGTCAGGGAGATTTCAGGGAGATTAGGGAGAATAAGGCAAGAAACTCGTTATGGAAAGAGTTGTGATAGGAGTAATATTCCTTTCCATAAACGAGGTGGGACATATCTAGGGTTCCTACCCTATAAATAGCCAAAGGAGAATCAAGAAAGGACATTCAAGATCTAACGCATACACTCGACATATTGTGCTAGCTAAATTTTTATATCGTCTCCATTGTACTTGTTCTCTCATTAACAAGCTAGTGCAATACTTGGAAGGGTACCGTCCCCTTCCCGTGGTTGTTCCCACATTGGGTTTTCCGCGTCACCAAATCTCACGTGTCAACCTTATTTACGTACTTAATTCTTTTATTTAGCATTATACGCAATTATACAATCAATACGCAACGATTAAGACCGCATTGACCACTTACAACCTAGTTCGGTAAAAATTACCAAAACAACTACGGAATAACAATGGAGTAACATTAGAATAAGACTAACATGGAATAACAATGGGATAACATTAAAATAACATAAGTGTAACACGGAATAACAATAACAATACATTAGAAGAACACGGATAACAATAACAATGGGGTGACATTAGAATAACATAAGAGTAAAATGGAATAACAATGGAGTAACATTAGAATAATATTAGAATAACACTAGAGTAACACGAACTAATAATGGCGTGACATGGCTTGTCATTTTTCTCCAACTTGTTAGTGACTAGATTGCCCTTGTGTTATTTTACTGTTACTCTAAGTTACTGTTATCCCATTCTTACTCCGTGTTATTCCATTGTTATTTTTAAAATTTTCATTATTATTACTTTCTCCCTTCATTTTATCCGTTTGTTTACCTTTTATATTTTTTTTAGTGAGCAGAAATGTTTGAATTTATAAAAGTAATACTCTCTCCGTCCTGGTCAATAGTTACGCTGCGTTATTCCACCATTACTCTTATGTTATTTCACTGTTACTCTTGTGCTATTTTGTGTTATTATATTGTTACTCTGTGTTAGTCCACTGTTACTCTTATGTTATTCCACTGTTAGTGTGTGTTATTGTATTATTACTGTAATGTTATACTCTTATGTTACTATGTGTTATTCTATTGTTACTCTAGTGTTATTCCACTGTTACTCTTATGTATTCCACTGTTAGTGTGTGTTATTGTATTGTTACTCTAACTAGTGTAGTTCCCGTGCTACAACACGGAATTTTCAAGATGAAATTTATAAAGAGAAACTTTTAATAAAATTATTTGCATAAATTAAAGCTACTTTTAAGTTAACGTTATAATATACTAAATATAATATTAATAAGGAGATAGAAATAAAGTTTACTATTAATAATAACACTAAAATAATGTTAAATCGACAATGGGAACTAATTTATGAAATTAAGTTAGATGTAAAATCTAGTTAAAAAACCTATTAGCCTTAGTAAAAAAACTGGTAAAATAATATACTACGCGTCTAAAAAGACGATTTTCAAATTATTAAAACTAACATTTTCACTTTCTATTTCCTATAAGAAAATACATAAAAATTGTTATACATTATTTAAAAAATACTCCATGCTCCATATTACTAAAATAAAGATTTCATAATTTGAGAGTGCAATTAATATGTTGTAAAATTGCATAATATATCAGAGGTAATTGATTGTGATTGTATATTTTCGGGATAATATTGTAAAGCTTGCATAATTTGAGAGGTTGTTTCCATGTATAGGATTGCATTTATTCGAAAAGTCAAAGCATACATTTGTTTCCATGTATAGGTTTTCAATTGATTCAAATCATATTTAGACTTGACGCAAAAGCAAATTTGATTTAGTAAAGTCGACGACCCAACTTAGACTGGCCCATCAAAGAGTAGTGTAAGTTAGGCGGGAAAACTACTTTTGAATTTTATTCTCTTAGTAATAAGGGAGATGTTATACTCTTATGTTACTATGTGTTATTCTATTGTTACTCTAGTGTGTTATTCTATTACTATGTGTTATTCTATTGTTACTCTTATATTTTTGGAATGTTATTATGCTATTATTATTCTTATGTTTCCACTATTACACTTATGTTACCCCGTGTTTGTCCATTTTTTAATCACTTTGTTGGGTCCTATTTTATGGATTTAAATAGTTAAATAACTCATTTTTATAGTTTAATTAATAATTAGCGTGTTTTATAATGATTGCAAGTACTTGTCATAATTCAAAGGATAAGAAATGCTTTTGTTCGTTTAATATTTGTACGGATCGAGTTACAAAATGACGACGGAAAATCAAGAAGCAAGACGAATCAAAGCGGATCTGAACAAATCATATACGGAGTAGAACAAATGAGCAATATGATAAAGTAAAGGTCATGACATTGACTAAACTCAAAATCAAAATTCACCCTGTTAGAGTGTCAGTTCCTCCACTGAGCTGCACGTGAAACTTGAATGAATAATGTTGTCACAAGCTCTTCTATTGTACTGCCATTTTCTGCGTATCATTCTATCACATTCAATTCTGTATCTTAATGTTCTCAAAAACGGAGAAAATATCTCATCATGAGCTCCTCCCACTTCAGCTCTATCTCTTCAATCTGGTTAATCTAATTTTACCCTCAGTCCCTCACCAACCATCTTCGTAATTAGACACCTTTAACGGAGCCCAACCAGGCTGTCCGGAACCACCAGCAATATCTCTCGTTACGGACCTGCTGCTAACACCGGAACAGTGCCCACGAGCCACCACCGCTTGGCCAACCTCAGTTGAGTGACGTACTAAACTAGCCCAGCAGCATCAACGCAACGCCGACATCACCGCATCTGGAACCACCAGCAGTATCTCTCGTTATGGACCATGGCCATACATCTGCCTCACTCAACCTGCTCCTCTGCCCACCTGCAATTGCATCTCCACACTGTACTCAGCATCATCTGCTCCGTGCTCACGAGCAGCAATCCAGTATCACCATCTGAACACCACAATTGCAGCTCTAAAACCGAGCTCATTCCAGCTAATGCCACCACGAGCTTGTATCTCGCACCAATGCACCATCACTCCAACAAGGATCCCGACGTGTACGATGAACTCCATCTTCTCTGATATTTTTGTATTAAATCGATGTCCTTTACTTTCCTCAGTAACCTACATCAAACCAATCACTTGCTGAATCATTCTTGTAGAAAGGCTCATTCTGCCAAGCACACCAGTAAATTATATTCCGTTCACTTGATCCAGATATAAATTAGTGAAATTAGCGAAACATACCTAGCAATATATTCACTGGAAAATGAAACTAATTAGATTCAACTGAGAGTCTTACAGTGAGAAGAATAGATTATCAAAAATACATAACTGAAAATGCATTTGCAAAAATTATTCTAATATAATGCTGCCATATAGCCCAAAATATGGTAATCCCATATCCAACATCATCACCCTGCAATTCAGACATAATCCAGATAAGCTATGTTTCTAGTGAGTTGTCAACACAATGCACAATCATGTGTTCGATACCTCCAAAGACGTCATATTTGTCTAGCTAGTGAATAGCACATCAGAACGTGGGTGGTCGTTTCTACTTTGCTTGCGCACACATTACAGTCCTGAGATAATCCATCAGACGAGTGACTCGCAAGTCGAGAGGGTTTATGTTACAACCCTCCACAATAACTGTTTCACTCTTGGGCATAAATACAAATCTCAAATCTTCTTCCAAATTCAGGAGTCGTAAATTAATTAGGCATAAAAAAGCAGACTAAGACAATGACAATGACAATTTAGGCATCGTACTAATTAGGCTACCCAAATCATTCAAACTTTACTTATTAATTGATTACCTCAAGGAGCTCAAAATCAAATTAATCATAACCCTAACATAGTTATAGCATAATAGCATGAAATTGTACAAATATATTCATCGAAAACTCAAATCAAATACATATTTTGGATTCTCATACCTAATTTCGTTTTGTATTATGATGAATTTGAGTTTGTCGTTGCCACGAACAAAGACTAATTTCTACCGATTCAATGAGCCGCGACTCTAGCAAATAGCTTTCATACTAAAAATTGTCAAATTTGATTGCAAAGAACTCATAAAAGAATTACAAAGGCAAGTTTGAAGAAAACTAACCAAGTGGTAATTGATAAGATTTACCATTTTTATCCAATAAGAGGGTCAAACATTAGAAGAAGATATCTAATTTGAAGAAGGAATTATTCTCCGAAGGAGAAGACAGAGGAACAAACATTTCATGAGAGAGAAATGTATCTAGCTGACTGACAGAAAATAAGAGGGAGCGGTTTTAATTATCAGCGTTGTAATTACTTCCTTGCCCTTATTAAGACGCGTTATACTCAGCCGTCAGATCTTTTAATCGGTTCAGATTTGCGAGCACAAACTCACCATAAAGAACAAAACTCACAAGGTCCCAATTCTCTCTCTCTCTCTCTCTCTCTCTCTCTATATATATATATATATATATATATATATATATATATATATATAGAAATAAGATCTCGTGCGAACTAAAAGTTCGGTGCGAACTTACGAACTAACTAAAAACTGTCAGACTGGAAAAATCAACGCCCCCCAACTCAAACTAAATCTCCCACAAACCCAATTACCAACTCCCTGACATCCTCATCCACAACACTTGCAACCATGCCGACCACTCCACCACGCCGGTAAGTCGCCGTACTACCGGAGATTCGATAGTTCCTTGTCGGGGCCGGCATCGGTGTGAAACAAACTGACTACTATCCCCCCTCTTCTCAAGCTTGTCCCTTCCAATCTACTCTCATCCCCCACTCTCCTCACATGGCGGTGATGAGGACGTCTTACCCAGATCCGGAGCCATCGAAGCAGAAACGTTGATGGGCCTGTTTCGATAAGTGTATACCCAGATCAAGAACTTATTCCCAGCGCACCGGTAAACCACCGTTCTATATTGTATGCTCTTTTCTTCAAATTTCGAAACGTTTTAATTTTAATTGGAGATGTACTAAAAATCAAGTAACATTTCGAAAAATTAATCACAAAAATGACATAGTCGGAATATTTCGAGTAAGGAAATGTCCTCGTGCCATCTGAGATTGCCGTTGTGTGAAAGTGGTGGTGATGATAGTGGTGGTGGCGACGAGGCAGTGGTGGTGGTTGTGGCAGTTATTGGTGACCGGTGGTGGCGTTACCATCAGCAGTGGGTTTGCGCGATTCTGGACCATTAGTGACCGGTGGTAGAGTTGTGAGTGGTGTCGGTCTGAGGTTATGTGGGGTCGGTGTTGGTCGTGGGGATTGGCGGTGATGTGGGGTCAGTGGTGGTGGTTTCATATTAGTGGAGGTGGTGGTAAAATGCCATTGTTGGTCCACTTCATTGACGACGGTGCATTTATTGACTACCCCAAAGCCGATGATGTCCAGCCACTAAGCCGCTCTACCAAAGCCGATAATGTTCAATTTTGTAATGTGAATCCTAGATCTACTATAAATGAAGTTGAATATCAAAATAATAATCGCAACAATGGATTTATTTGAGATACACAGCTATGTCAAGCTAGATACACACGTTTATCTTCATAGATACACATCTCTGTCAAGCTAGATACATTCTTTTACCTTGCTAGATATACATCTCTTATAAGCTATACAGTTTTTTTTTGCTTTGCTAGATACACACTTTTACCTTGCTAGATACACATTTTTGTCAAGCTAGATACACTTCTTTAGATTACTAGCTACAAGTCTTTTACCTTACTAGATACACATTTTTGGCAAGCTATATACACTTCACATTTTTGTCAAGCTAGATACACTTCTTTAGATTACTAGCTACAAGTCTTTTACCTTACTAGATACACATTTTTGGTAAGCTATATACACTTCTTTACCTAGCTAGATACACATATCTAGGAAGCTAGATACAATCATTTACCTTGCTAAATACACATCTCTAACAGCTAGGTACGCTCTTTTACCTTATTAAATACACTATTTTACCTTGCTATATATTCCATTGGCTAGCCATGACTGTATCATTCCAATACCAAAAGCAACAAAGACGACTGTCTTGAGATGCAAGGACAGTAGGACACTGAGTATAATATGTATTTAAACGTGTTTACATAGAGAAGTTACATTTAAACTCATCATTAACTCACATTATGTTTCGTTACAAGTGTACTGTACAACGTATTTTACATAGCTTTACTAACTTGCAAGCAATACATGTCTTGAGTTCCCATTTATGAAGCTCATACATGTGCAATCTAGCCTCGCAAGAACTCTTTTATCTATCATGCATAATGAGGCATGTAATTTTCGACGCAATTTCTTTTTGAATCAGTTACAAACAAACTTTTCTATGTTAACAACGGGTTAATGTTGTATTCATCCGACTCCTTATCCGTGATTTATGGGAGTCTTTAAGACGGTAGAAAATGTTGGTTTCATTCACAATGAAGCAAAGTCGAACCAAAGTAAAACCTTCCTCTATAATCAAAAGTTCAAAACACAACGATGAACTAGCCTGTGAGGATAGTATACTCCTGTCAAAAAAAAAAATACTCAAACGAAACGATTTCATACTCACCGTCTACTTCAATTCTCACTAAATTACCTATTGTTACATCTCAGTCAACCCTTGCTAATACGAATTTTAATAGTATTGAATCTCAGTTTGAGACTAGATCTCAAAATCCCCTATCGTGACCTAATCTAAATTGTTCGCTATAAATGCAATCAATATTGACTCAATATACAATCGAAATAAATCTTAAAACCTTGATAACTCGGTTGCAATTTAGTGTTCCGACATGTGGTCAAAATTTATAACCAAGTGGTGAAGTGGACATCTAAATCAACAGATAAATAAGATTGACTAGCCCTTATCAGTGTATCACATTTTATAAGTACGGTCATTAGCAATGAAATTAAAGGGTAATTAACTTTAAAAAAAAGACAACTAGATTCACATGCCTTGATTGTAGAAAGCATTGATTTCACCTTTAACAAGTTGTGAACTCCACAATAATTAACTTTAAAAAAGACAGCTAGAAATTACTAGCTACAAATCTTTTAACTTACGAGATACATATTTCTGGCAAGCTATATACACTTCTTTACCTAGCTAGATACACTTCTTTACCTAGCTAGATACACATATCTAGGAAGCTAGATACAATCATTTACCTTGCTAGATACACATCTCTAACAGCTAGGCACGCTCTTTTACCTTATTAAATACACTATTTTACCTTGCTATATATTCCATTGGCTAGCCATGACTGTATCATTCCAATATCAAAAGCAACAAAGACGACTGTCTTGAGATGCAAGGACAGTAGGACACTGAGTATGATATGTATTGTGCTCGCCCTTGTTGTTGGCAGGGATACCAATGTTGTGCTTGCCCTTGTTGTTGGCAGGGATACCAATGTCAACGTAACCAATTGACGAATCACTATCACAGAAAGCAATGGTAGGGATATTTCCCAAGGCAGCCTCCTTAATAGGCTGAACAAAGACAATCAATCAGATATATTAGTCAAACTCAAGAAACAAGTCCAAATAAAAAAAAAACAATCACAAATGTTCGGTTACCAAAACATACCTGGTGGTTAGTCCTGGGGTCAGTGAGGATCAGAAGACGGGGCTCGCTGAAAAATGTCTGGAGCTGGTTAGTGAAAGTATCAGGAGTGTGACGCCCGGCAATGGCATGAGCACCAGTGTACTCAACAAACTTGAGAACAACCCTTTGACCATATGGTCTAGCAGATTGAACAATGATATCGTGTGGGTTCTCAATTGCAACGATAAACTTTAGCAGCCATTTGGAGCTTCCCCCATATCTTGGCTAGGTCCGTCAATTTATTTTACATTTAAACTCATCCCAAGTATTCCTAACTGAACCAACCTTTATCAAATTTACTAAAACAGAAATATGGTCAAATCCGAAAACCAAAAATCATTTGAAGCATCAGATATCCTAAATTCAAACAAGATTCTTAAACAAAATAGTACCTAATTTGTCAATTTAAAAACCAAAATCACATAAATCCTCAAAGAAGACTACTCAAAAATAGAGATTTCAAAACGCTGACAAATCAATCGACCTACAATACCTCAGATTGAAGTACAACAAGCATTTTCCGAACATAGAAACTGGAAAAACTGAAATTAAAATAAATAAAAAGAACGAAAAAGAGAATTTGAACCTTGTTATTGGAATGAAGATGAAAGAAGCCGTCGTGATAAAGTTTATTTAAGATTAAAATCATACGAATTTTGCATCATCGTCGTGGTCGCCGGATATGCATCATCGTCAGGATGCTCGTCATCGTCGGCGGCAACAGGTCGAGGGTTAAAGTTTGAAAGGATTGGGGAGGGGAAGATAAGGAAAGAGGTAACTCCGATAAGATGTCCGTTGATGGCATGGTTAGCGGAGGTGTCGCCGGGAGATACGGCGTCTGCTGGTGGTTGCCGGCGGGTAGTTGGCGGTGGTGGGGAAGGTTAGTATTTGAAGTAGGCTGCTTATAATTTGAAAATATGGTTGGGGTTGGGCTTGGGCCTAGGTGAGTTATATAAGAGGTTGGGCCTTTTCGGTGTAATAAAAGTCAGCCTTTAATAGGTAGTTCGTACGGTTCGCACCGTACTTTAGTTCGCACTGACCCCGACCCTATATATATATATATATATATATATATATATATATATATATATATATATATATATATATATATATATATATATATATATATATATATATATATATATATATATATATATATATATATATATGTATATATAGAAGAAGGATCAAGTGAGTCCACCTTAAGTCATTAAGTCCATAAGTCCCATTTAGAGCCCTTAGATTGTGAGGATGAATGGCCAAGATTACACCAAAAAGCAACTTATAACATTATAATAATATGTAGACTATTTACCTCTCTCGGTGATAGACTTACTGTTCACATTCTGCATGTATGTTCCTCCATCAGTCACTTGCACGTTATTCAACTTTCCTCCACTATCTCATACAACTCCTCTAATAATTTCAAAAAACCGTCCTTACTAATTCCTGTCTTTCATCTCACATTTCTTCCATTTTATTTTCTACATATCCTCTTCCTTACCAAATACAAAAAATCCATTTTCTTCTCTATATTTTATCGCTTTCAAACGCTCGTAGTTCCTATCTTTGTTTCTTTATCTGACTTTGAAGGTAATTCATTGATCATCCTTTATTCTTTTCTTTGTTGTAATTTTTTAAATTTGCAAATTATCCTTGAGTCGTAATTGTTATATTGGGGTTATTTCATTTTTGTATTTTGTTATTTATGAGTTTATGATTTTATTGCGTGTTTAAATTTATGTGATTTTTATTATATTTGATTATCCATAAACATTTTGATTCATTAGCATGTTTGAGTTTAATTCTAAGTGGGTAGTATAAATATTATAGTCTTTGAATTGCTAATTAAATTGATAGTGTAAATCTGAACTGATGGGTAGTGTGAATGTATTTGTTAGGGTTTCAATCGAGCCTGTTTTTGGGGATTGTAAATGTGATGTAATTGGGACTGTGAATGTGAGGACAGCCCAAGTGTAAATGTGAACCAAAAAAAAGTGTAAATGTGAACAAATAGAAAGTGTAAATGTGAATATAGGAGAAGTGTAAATGTGAATAAATAAAGTGTAAATCTGACCCAATTGGAAGTGTAAATGTGAAGATCTTCAAAGTGTAAATGTGAAGATAGAGTAAGTGTAAATGTGAACACTAAAACTGTAAATCTGACTAAATTGAAAGTGTAAATGTGAAGATACTGGAAGTGTAAATGTGAGGATAGGAGAAGTGTAAATGTGAACAAATAAAGTGTAAATCTGACTAAATTAGAAGTGTAAATGTGAAGATAATGGAAGTGTAAATGTGAGGGTAGGAGAACTGTAAATGTGAACAAATAAAGGGTAAATCTGACTAAATTGGAAGTGTAAATGTGAAGATACTGGAAGTGTAAATGTGAGGGTAGGAGAATTGTAAATGTGAACAAATAAAGGGTAAATCTGACTAAATTAGAAGTGTAAATGTGAAGATAATGGAAGTGTAAATGTGAGGGTAGGAGAAGTGTAAATGTGAACAAATAAAGTGTAAATCTGACTAAATTGGAAGTGTAAATGTGAAGATAATGGAAGTGTAAATGTGAGGGTAGGAGAACTGTAAATGTGAACAAATAAAGGGTAAATCTGACTAAATTGGAAGTGTAAATGTGAAGATACTGGAAGTGTAAATGTGAGGATAGGAGAAGTGTAAATGTGAACAAATAAAGTGTAAATCTGACTAAATTGGATGTGTAAATGTGAAGATACTGGAAGTGTAAATGTGAGGATAGAGTAAGTGTAAATGTAAATGTGTAGATTGTTATAGGTTGACTGATATTGTGCATTTCTTATGTACATTTTTTTCCTGATTCAGATGGTATCTGATGGAGAAGTACCTGAAAGCGAAGAACAACCACAAGTTACCCCTACTGTTTCCGTTAAGTGTCGCCCCAACAAGCTTCACAAGCTTATTAGTAAGCTTAACATTGCTCAACGAGCATTTGTCAGAGGATTGGATTTGGGGGCTGCTTCATCTTAAACTCGAGAACTTTCCCGCTTTCACATGTTCCTGAATTTCTTGAGGCTTTCAGCGATGGTTTTTATGTTTTCAGGGCGTCGGAGTTGAAGGAGTTTATGGTTACTAAGTATGATGTCTATGACTGTTTCATGTTACCTGTTGGTGAGAGAGAGATGGAAATAGTACCTACCGGACATATGCCTGGTGCTAAAGATGAAAAATATGTGCACATAAAACAACTGTGGCGCAAAAAGTTCAAAGTGAAATCAAATTCTGATTCTATTCCTTTAGGAGACGTCTTCAATTATATTGAGTCAGAGCAGTTCAAAGATGGAGGGGATGAATTCTGCCGCCTGTTTGTGCTTCTTAGCATTTCATCATTCCTTGCGCCGATATTGAATAACGGCATTGAAATCAAACTTTTGAAAGTGGTTGAAGATGTGAGTGCCATACCGGAGTATGACTGGTGCTTGTATGTATTAGAATGTTTAGCTAATGCTGCAGCTGAGGCTCGCAGCGTGCAGTCACATCTGCTTGGTTGTATCCCTTTCCTTATGATTACTTATTTTCAGCGGTATGATTACCGTGGTATGAGTTGCCCATATGGTCTTCCACTTATTCAGCATTGGGATCTGAAAACTCTATCGAAGAGGTTAAAGGATGAGCTGGACGTGGGTCCATTGGGTCGACTAACTTTGTCGAAGGTGAAGTACCCGCGATGTCAAAACAAGACCCCTGATGAGAAGGACACTGGTAATACGATGTTGGCTATAGATGGCGCGCCCAAGGCGCCATTGGCAAGCCCTACGCCTCTTCTGATTTCAACGTCGGGTACAACACCCGATAAGAAGTTTATTCAGATTGAACCCCCCCCCCCCGGTGTTGAAGATAACGATGAGTTGAAAGTTAGGGCTGTAGATGTAAGATTTATGTTATGAATGTTTAATTAATGGCATATTTTTTTAATATATATATATATATATATATATATATATATATATATATATATATATATATATATATATATATATATATATATATATATATATATATATATATATATTATAAAGTATATTTTGTGTATCTAGACTCTTAAATCTTTTTTTGTTACCAACGGTAGGGTGTACACGAATTTGTACTTGAAGATTCAAAGGAACATTTGTGGCCTTCTATTCCTGGTATGCGGATGCAGCTACAATGCTTAAGAATTTAACAACAGGTGATACTTCTTCAACTGATCTTGTTCCGTCACAAGCGACGCAAGCTTTTTTTGAAGGTGCAAAGGTGAAGGAATATGTTGAAGAAGTTGGAAATTTAGCTTCTCAAATGAAGAAGTATAATGATAACGCTCCCTCATTGTCAGATGTTGGAAAGGTGGCCAAGAAAAAAACAAAGGCAAGCAAGAAAAAAAAGACCAAGATTCCTAAGTTCGAGTTTACGCCTACTGTAGAGCCTGTATCACTTGCAGAAGATTCTGATTTGGGTGATAAAGCAGGTGATGCGGTGATGTCACAGGTAATGGAGACCGCTGATTTCTACAACACCGCTGAACTTAACGAAGCCTGTCGACGAGAGGAAGAGGAATGCGGGCTAGATTTAACCGATGACTTGACTCAATTAATGGAATGGCAGATTCTAGAGAAAATTTATAGCCCGGATGAAGTTGAAGAAGCTTACACAAAGCCCTCATTGAATGAGGAGCAGGAAAGTTTGGGAGGGGAAGTGCCTGACACTAGTGGTGCCCCTGAGAAAGCTGAACATGTTGTTGAGAAGTGTAAGTCAGAAGCAACGAATAAGGTTGATGCGGATGTGGTAGGTCAGTCAACTGAAGATGGTTCATTTCCAGTTCAACTAAAATTTATTTTGATCGCGATATTGAGAACGCGCGCAAGGTTTGTGAGATATTGGTGATGGTGGTGGTGAAGCGGAGAGGGTCGCGTACTGAGATAGGTGAGGATGAGATTGTGCGGGGTATGGATATGGAGTGGCTCAAGAACAGGGGGCCATTCTTGGTGAAGGGGAGGCGTCTTATTCAAAAGTAGCGAACAAGGTGGATGCGGATGTGGGAGTCCCGTCAATTGAAGATGGTTCATCTTCATTTCAGTTGAAATTTATAGCGACAACTGATATTGATAACGCGCTGAATAAGTTGTCGACGGCGGTGTGTGAAGTGGCACAGGGTGGTGCACCGAGAGAACAGGACGAGGCTGTGCAGGGAATGGATATGGAGCCGCCTCAAGATCAGGGGCCCCGCCGTGGGCCCAAATCACTGGTGGTTGGACTAGTGCCTAGCGTGGATGTGGATGTTAGCGGTGCACCGATAGACCAGGACGAGGCTGTGCAGGGCATGGACATGGAGCCGCCTCAAGATCAGGGGCCCTGCCATGGGCCCGAACCACTGGTGGTTGGACTAGTGCCTGGTGAGGCTGTGGATGTTAGCGGTGCACCGGGAGTGGAACAACCCGTTGACCGACCCCAAGTTAGTGGTACGAAAGTACCGGATGGTGAGCCTGGCGTTGTTTCGACCACAGTTTGTGAAGATGCATCGCAAGAAGGGTTAGAGAGTGGTAGTGGCATGGTCAACGAGCAAGGTGAATGCCCTACTGCACAACCCGCTTGTCCTGGTTCATTTCAGAATGATGACAAGCCTATGGATGTTGTAGAGGGAGCAGATAAGGTGGTTGTTGAAGCACCCTCCTCTGAGTTTAAGTTGCCGGAATTTCAGTGTACGTTTATATCTACTGCAGAGCTAGCTGAGGCATTTAAGGGGTTTCCAGGTGAGGATTTTGGAACGACTGATGCGGCAGGCCCTTCTGAACCAGTCCTTCCTGCGGATGGTCGGGAAATTTATGTCCCCCGGAGTAACCTGGATCACCACCCTTTCCTATTTCATTCAACTGAGCCCTTACAGTGCATGGAAGTGGTCCCTGAGAATCTGACTTGCACCATGGATTGTGGGGAACCCATGCCGAGGGGGCTTTATTCTGTAAACCCTGCAATTTGAATAAGAAATTATTTAGGGGTGTTTTTAAGGAAAGGAAATACGTCCTGGACTATGTATTTAACAAATCAGAAGCTTGGTTGAAAGGGTGAGTCGATTAATTTCTATATCA
The DNA here is from genome assembly GCF_048544455.1 of Silene latifolia. Taxonomy (NCBI): domain Eukaryota; kingdom Viridiplantae; phylum Streptophyta; class Magnoliopsida; order Caryophyllales; family Caryophyllaceae; genus Silene; species Silene latifolia. The sequence continues at coordinate 171,511,825 of NC_133534.1, read as the reverse complement.
AACATATTAATACTTATATGTTGTCGTAATCATGTTCGCCTTATATAATTTTTTCTTTTTTTGTAGGGAAGAATTGGCAGTATTTTCAGACTTTTTCTTCGTGTCACGGGAAGACATGTTAACCCTTGAACCTGGACAGGAAGTTATGTCTTCAGTAATCGATTGTTGGTGCCTACTAATCAATAAGATGATGTATGACCAAATTGCACCAGTTGCATCCTCTCGTTGTTTCTTCGGGCTTAGTCACACCGTACTTGTCCTATCCTCACTCAATTCAATTTGTATAGTTCCAATTTAATTGTAACGTAAGTGTCTAAATTTAATAGCGCTGCCCTTCGTTTGAACAGAGTCTTACTGGATATTTGGAAAGCCAAGAAGAAAGGAATTGTTTTTGACAAAAAGGACGAAATCTGGGCTGGGTGGGATGCTTGGATTCAATCCTGTTTGTCTCCATTTCAACTTGGATCTGATATGGTAAGTGTAAATGTGACCTATTGTGAAGTGTAAATGTAATCACACAGAAAGTGTAAATCTCATCACACAGAAAGTGTATATGTGATTTTCACAGAAAGTGTAAATGCCTGGATGTGATTAAGAAGAAAGTGTAAATGTCATGACATATGAAGTGTAAACGTGAGACATAGTGAACTGTAAATGTCGTGAGATATTGTGAAGTGTAAATGTCATGAAATATGAAGTGTAAATGTGATACATAGTGAAGTGTAAATGTCATGATGTATAGTGTAAATGTGATTATATAGAAAGTGTAAATGTGATGACATAGGGAGTGTAAAGGTGACTAAATAGGAAGTGTAAATGTTAGCACATATAAAGTGTAAATGTGAATATATGGAAAGTGTAAATGTCATGACATAGCAAGTGTAAATGTGAGACATAGTGAAGTGTAAATGTCATGATGTATAGTGTAAATGTGATTATATGTGATTATATAGAAAGTGTAAATGTGATTATATAGAAAGTGTAAATGTAAATGTCATGACATATAAAGTGTAAATGTGATTATATAGAAAGTGTAAATGTCATGACATATGGAGTGTAATGGTGACTAAATATGAAGTGTAAATGTCATGACATATAAAGTGTAAATGTGAATATATGGAAAGTGTAAATGTCATGACACAGTGTTGGACCATATAGATATATGATTAAGTTTTGATAATGACAAGTGTGTGCTTCGTTTTATATATACTCTTACTTGTAATCGTTTGTTTAGTCTTTGTTAGAATAACTTAGGATTACAAGTTTAGCAAGTAATGTTATAGCTCTCTTAGCTATAACATTGAAGATTTGTGAAGCATCATTCAAGTCATGTTATAGCAGCTTGAGCTATAACATTGAAGGTTCTTAAAGCATCATAAGCAACTGTAACAAGTTTCAAGTATGATGATCGTTCAAGCAAAAGGCTAGATCAAGTCTTTAACAAAGCTCAAGATGAAGAGCTTTTGGTCAAGATAAAGAGAAGATCCTTTACTGAAGATCTCCAGGAAGATTAGTTAGTTTAGGTCTTCATCTAATGACGGTATCTTAAGATAAGAGTATTGGGAAAGTAAAGTTATAGCTATTTCACCTATAACTTTACTAACCAAACTTAAAGTTATAGCTGTTTCTACTATAACTTTAGGTAGCATTTTAATGGCACGATTTTAATAGTTTTAAAATCATTTTTCAAAGGATAAAATTCTTTAAACATATTTCGAAATCATTTGTGTATATAGTAGAGTTGAATTATGGGTTGGTATAATGGATGACTTACATGTTCCTATTGGTTAGTAAAACGACTTATGGGTCGTCATGCTACCTAGGGTTTGCTAATCTATTTAACCTAACCCTGATCCAAAAAGATAGGCTTTTATCCAAGATGGGCACGGGCCTAGGGTTTCAGCCGTGAGCTGCAAACCGTTGGGGCATGTGAGGTTGTTGTGCTTAAGTAAACTATCTAATCAAATCTAGCTTATATTTATATAAGATATTTTCTTATCTTTATAATATATGATTTGATTTGTTTACTTATCCTAACTTCTTAAAAGATATAGTTTAAGATCACAAATAAGATTTACTTTTATCTTATTTACCTAAACTATAATATCTTGGATTAAATTAGGAAAGAGATAAAGATTTATCTCTTGTTATCTTTGCCGCCTATCTCACGGTATCCTAGGGTTTCGTGCAAACCCTAGTTCCCTCTTCTACTATAAATACAATTGATCATTCCTTATTTACGTAAGCTTTTCGAAATACAACAATCTTTGCAAAACATATTTGAGTTTAATTCTTAATTGTCTTATTGTTTTGTTTTTGGAAATATTGCGAAAAGTCGTGCTCATCAAATTGCTTATCTTTCTTAAGATTACGTCATAAGATAATAGTACTTCATATTGTTTCTTACTCGTTCAATTGTGTGAACACTTAGAAGAACAATCAAGTGCTTTCTTAGTAACTTATGATAGTCAAATCGAATATCTAGTGATATTCAAATCGAGTTATAGTTAGAGTTAACTATACGAGTTGGGTTGATAATTTTGTAATCCGGAGTAAGGTACTAAAATTATTAATCGAGAATAGTGGACGTAGGCTTCGACGTGTGAAGCTGAACCACTTCAAATATCGTTTGTCCTTGCATCTTTCGTTTCAGTCATTTCATTACGTTCATAATTAATTAGTTAATTAGTTAAAGTTTAATCAATAAACTTTAAGTAATTAATTACCTTGATATAAAATAAAAAGTAGGCATAATTTTTAAATACTCAATTCACCCCCCCCCCCCTCTCGAGTATTTCGGGTGTGATAGACTCTTCAATTGGTATCAGAGCCTTGTGCTCTTGATTGCCTAACCGCAAAGAGGCTAGATCCGTCTATCTTTTTATCTTTTTATTTTATTTTTATTCCGCTGCCTTACACGTGTGAAATGGATTCCAAGTATCTTAAGTGTCCCGTCTTTGATGGGAAGAATTATGGACTTTGGAAAAACATGATGACACACTATATAAAAGGACATGATTGGGAGTGCTGGACGATTATAAAGAACGGACCAAATAAAATTTTGGTCGCATCTTCGGAAGGCACTACCTATGAGAAAAAGGAAGAAGACTATGTTGAGGCTGATTACAAGAAGGCTGAGAAAAACTCAAAAGCGATAAGCCTGTTACAAAACGGCATGACATCGACTGAATTCGATCGTTTTTCTTCTTGTACTTCGGCCAAGGAAATATGGGATGGTCTTGAGTTGGCCTATGAAGGAACATCGGCTGTAAGGAAATATCGCATTGATTTGCTAATTCAAAAATATGAACTTTTTAGAATGGAAAATAATGAATCTCTTGATAGCATGTCAGCACGATTTTCTACTATAGTCAATGAGCTAAAAAATCTTGGTAAAACTTTTAACTCCGAGGATATTGCTAGAAAAGTACTTAGGAGCCTAACCAAGAAATGGCGTCCCAAGGTCACGGTTATGAAAGAAGTCAGAGATCGCACTTCCCTTCCTTATGCAGAACTTATTGGTGCTCTCATGGCTCATGAACTCGTCCTGGATGACGATGAGGCCGAGTCCAGTAATAAGAAGAGCATGGCTCTACAAGCTTCTGCTAAAGAAGAAGATGATTTAGAAATAGAGGACGAAACGGTCTTGTTTGCTAAACGATTCAACAAACGCATTTTCAGAAATAAGCAAGCAAAATCGTTCAATAACAATAATAAGTTCTCTAATAAGAAAATTTCAGAGTCAAAGAATACGTTTGCTAATAGAGGATGCTTCAAGTGTGGAGAGTCCGGTCATATGATTAAGAACTGTCCCACTTGGGAGAAAATTAAAGACAAAGCAAAACGTGACAAGACTAAGAAGGAATTCAAGCAAGTGATGATAGCATCTTGCTGGGGAGATCTAGACCCTGAGGACGACGAAGCATCAGAAGAAGAAGAAGTTGCTAACCTATGCTTAAGCAACGTCAGTCTTGACCTCTTCTCAGACGATGATAAAGATAGTGTGGACTCCTACTGCTGCTTCCTAAAAGATTCTGATTCAGAAGAAGAAGAAGAGGTAAGCTATCTTGAACTTAAGAAGAGTGTTAAGAAATTGTCTAAGAATGCTTTAATAGAATATTTTGAGCAATCTCTTGATAAGTGTCACGAACAAGAGATGGAATTGAAAGACTTGAAAGAACAAATTCTCGATATTGCTGAAGAGAATCAACTCCTTAAAGCAAAAGCCAAAAAGCTCAAATCTAAAGTTCTGACTAATACGGCTACAACTTGAGATACGACAAATCTTTGAGAAGAAGGCTCTTGAGTCTAAAGTTATAGCTAATGAAGCTATAACCTCAGACCTAAAACTCAACATTAAGCATCTTCAAGCCAAAGTTATAGCTAGTGAAGCTATAACATTGGAATTGAGGAACGTCAAAGAGCTTCTTGAGTCCAAGGCTACAGTGAGAGAGACCGTAATCTCAGATCAAAAGAAGGAGATCGAGTCTCTAACTCAGCAATTAAAGGAATCTAAGACTGTTCTTTCAAATACTAAAAGAACGCATACCGAGATGGTTCGAGTTCTTAATGATAGATTCCAGAACTTTCGTGACAACTATGAAGAGACTCATCCTCCCAAAGTCGTAGAGTCAGACCATTCCAAATGAAACAAAGAAATAGAGTCCCTAAAGGAATTACTTTTGCATGCTAGGAAAGTTCATGAGAAATGGGAAGGTAGCACACGTGTCCTAAATTTCCTAACTGAGCAATCAGATAATAATATGAAAATGGGATTAGGACATGAGTGCTACGGTCGTAGAGATCACTCTAAATGCAAATCAACCCCTTCCGAACGAGATTTCAGAAGGAGAAAATATACGAATTTACCAGAATATTTGATTTGCAATTACTGTGGTCATACTGGACATATCCAAGAAAATTGTGTCAAATATGGTCAGGATTTAAGAAAAGGAATCAACTTTGTTAAAGCATCCGGCACTATTTTTGAAGATAATGATTGTACCCCATCAGAACCAAGTACAAGTGAGGAACGCAACAATGATCATCGTTGGTTCTACGATATGAGCTTCGATTTCAAGAAGGCTACCAAATGAAAACAAACACCTAAACCTAAAGAGCCCTTCGAAACCAAAGCTCCCCCCAAACAACCTGAAAGACCTCGACATAAGGAACCCACAACTCAACCTAAGACGGTTCCTAAACAAACCCATTCGCCTCCAAAACGTAAAATCATAAAAAGGGTTTGGGTTAGAAAAGATCTAGTTTTTAGAGTGATTAACGTCAAAGGACCCAACTTAGCTTGGGTACCTAAAAACTGTATCTAATCATTTTGCAGGTTGTGGTGAAAGAAAATAACCTATGGTACCTTGATAGTGGATGCTCAAGGCACATGACTGGAGATGTAAATTTATTTCTTTCACTTGAACCCTTCGATGGAGGTAAGGTCACATTTGGTGATAACAAGAAGGGTAAGATCATCGGTGTTGGTAAAGTTGGAATATCCTCTTCTCATGCAATTAGTGATGTTTATCTTGTGAGTGGTCTCAAACACAACTTACTTAGTATCTCTCAATTATGCGACAAAGGAAATAAAGTTGTCTTTCATTCAGACTCTTGTCGAATAATAATTGAAGGAACAAGTAGTGTTGTGCTTGAAGGACACCGTAGAAGGAATGTCTATATGATTGATTTAAATAATATTCCTACTAATTCATTCACATGCATGAAAGTAACGACAGATGATCCGTGCCTTTGGCACAAAAGATTTGCTCACATAAATTCAACAACGTTGAATAAGCTAAAGAAATGGGATCTGGTTGAAGGATTTCCATCAATCAAGTTCGATCAAGAAACCCTATGTGATTCTTGTGCTCGTTGCAAACATGTTAGATCATCGTTCAAACCCAAGAGAATAGTAAGTACCAAAGAACCACTAGAACTCGTGCATATGGATCTTTGTGGCCCAATGAAGGTAAGAAGTAGAGGTGGATCCAGGTATGTCTTTGTTCTAGTTGATGACTATTCTAGATTTGTTTGGCCAATCTTTCTCAACTCAAAGGATGAGACTTTCGAAGAATTTGCAGTTCTAATGAAGCTACCCCAAAATAAATATAAATCAAAATTAGTTTCCATTCGTACGGATCATGGCACCGAATTTGATAATCAAGCTTTTATACAATATTGTAGGGAGAATGGTGTTGGGCATAACATCTCGGCACCACGAACCCCACAACAAAACGGTGTTGTTGAGCGTATGAATAGAACATTGGAGGATATGGCACGCACGATGTTGTTATGTAGCGGCCTACCTCGAAATTTCTAGGCTGAAGCTATTAGTACTGCATGCTATGTTCATAATCGAGCTTTGATTAGACCCATTCTCAAGAAGACTCCTTATGAGCTTCTCAGGGGACGTAAACCTAACATATCACATCTACGTTGCTTCGGGAGTAAATGTTTTGTTCATAATAATGGTAAGAATAGATTAAGTAAATTCGATCCCAGAAGTGACGAAGCGGTGTTTGTCGGTTATTCTAATCATAGTAAAGCATATAAGGTTTTTAATAAAAGAACCTTATGCATCGAAGAAAGTGTTCATATCATTTTTGATGAGAATAATATGTTTGACAAAGCTGAACAGGATGAGGAAGAAGATTTGAACGAACCTGATTTCCGATTATCCAGGGATGAACTTCCAGAATTGGATGAGGAAGATAAAGAAATCGAGGGCACAAATGATGAACAAGGAAGCCCTTCAAATGATAAAGGAAAGAGTACTGAGAGTTTAGTTGATGATACTAATACCTCTTCTCAATCCAAGCAATTGGAGGATAAAGTTATAACTGATGAAGCTATAACTTCAACTTCTAATCAACGAACTAAGTCCAAAGTTATAACTGATTCTGTTATAACCCCAGACTTGGATTCAGGGGGAACAAGGCTTGAACCCCAATCATTCGAAGAAGGCGAGACAAGTTCAGATGAAGATGTGCCTCCTGTTTCTAAGAAATGGAAATATAAAGATTCTCACCCAATGGAAACCATCCTAGGAAGTCTGAATGAAGGAGTTTGAACTCGTAGAAGACTTAACAACTTTTGCTCATTCTACTCCTTTCTTTCAACCATTGAGCCAACAAATATCAAAGAAGCACTTGCCGAACCAGATTGGATCATTGCCATGCAAGAAGAGCTTCAACAGTTCGAACGAAACAAAGTGTGGCATTTGGTTCCAAGACCTAAAGACCGAACGGTTATCGGTACGAGATGGGTGTTTAGGAACAAGCTGGACGATACAGGAGTTATTGTTCGAAACAAAGCTAGATTGGTTGTACAAGGGTATAATCAACAAGAAGGAATTGACTACGATGAGACCTTCGCTCCTGTAGCCAGACTTGAGGCTATTAGATTATTAATAGCATTTGCTGCTCATAAAGGAATTAAACTTTTTCAAATGGACGTTAAAACAGCTTTTCTTAACGGTTATTTGAATGAGGAGGTTTTTGTTGAACAACCTCCAGGATTTCTCGATAGCAAGTTTCAAAACCACGTTTTCAAATTAGATAAAGCTCTGTATGGTTTGAAACAAGCTCCGAGATCGTGGTACGACAGATTGTCAAAATATCTTCTTGAAAGTGGTTTTAAAAGAGGATCTGTCGATAAAACCCTATTCCTGAAAACTGAGGTTTCTGATTTATTAGTTGTACAAATATACGTTGACGATATTATTTTTGGTTCGACTAATAATCGGTTATGCAAGTATTTTTTAGATTTGATGACCTCAGAATTCGAGATGAGCATGATGGGAGAACTCAAGTTCTTCCTTGGACTCCAAATCCAACAAACTCCTGAAGGGATTATGATACACCAACAAAAATACATCAAGGAGCTAATCAAGAAATTCGGTATGGAAAATTCTAACTCTAAGCCAACTCCTATGGGCACTGAGAATAAGTTGACCTTGGATGAGAACGGTAAGTCTGTCGATGAGACGACTTATCGAGGTATGATTGGCTCACTCCTTTATTTAACTGCAAGTCGTCCGGATATTATGTTTAGTGTATGCGTATGTGCTCGATTTCAATCGTGCCCTAAAGAATCGCATATGATCGCAGTTAAGAGAATCTTGAAGTATTTGATTGGTACATCTAAATTATATCTGTGGTATCCTCTTGAGTGTAATTTCGATCTCATAGGGTATTCAGATGCAGATTATGCAGATTGTTCACTTGACAGAAAAAGTACTTCCGGCATAGCCACATTTGTTGGACCGTGTATTATCACGTGGGGGTCAAAGAAGCAAAATTCCGTTGCATTATCTACTGCTGAAGCCGAGTATATTGCTGCTGGACTGGTATGTTCTCAACTTTTATGGCTTAAGCCACAACTATGTGATTACGGTGTTAATGTAGGGTGTATACCTATTTTATGTGACAACACGAGTGCTATTATTATATCTAAAAATCCTACACAGCACTCACGAACTAAGCATATAAACATTAGACACCATTTTCTACGGGATCATGTAGATAAGGGCAACATAAGACTGGAATTTTGTAGTACAGAGAAACAATGGGCTGACATTTTTACCAAAGTCTTGGCTAGAGAACGTTTTGAGATTTTACGATTGGAAATTGGTTTAATTGGTGGCAACTAAACTTGTCACAAATATTTTATTCTCTATATGACTGACTAGATTTGACGAGATTGTATGACTGTGTCCGTATGTTTCGTTGCACGTTTATTTATGTCAAATTTATATTATATTATGAGAATATTCCATTTTCTAGTCATATATATCTTAAGTTTTATTATGAGCCAAAAGTCGTAACCAATTGTTACAATTTCTTGCCAAAACCGAAATTCCCACAAGTTTATCTCTTACCATATCTTACCATATCTCAATATATCTTGTCATATCTTTTAGACAATTTACCCTAACCACTTGTTTATATTATGGTAAATCTTTTTAAAAAAAAAAAAAAAAATCAAAAACTTACCTAACTCCTCTCCACACGCCACCTCCACTTTCCTATTTCCCCTAAACCACTTTTACCATAATTGATCTCATGCTCCCATAAATACTCCCTCCTACCGTCACCATCACAAACACAAAATCCAAAGACTTCTCTTTAGACTTTTCTACACACTCAACCTCCAAAATCCTATAATCATCATGACTCCTCCCTCAACCCGTTTCCACTCGCCCTCAACTCGGTCCACAACTCGGACCGGGTCCTCCAAACCTTCATGCAAAACCTATGTTCCTATCAAAACTCCCTCACCTTCATCAAACCAAAAACCAACTAACTCCGATCATAACCGGGTTGATCCTAACTTAGAAGGGAAAAGACGGAAGTCAAATAAAGGGAAAAAGAAAGCCGTGGGGTTTGAAGACTCGATGGAAGAAACCGAGGTTGTAGCTACTCAAGAAGGTCATCAAAGGACAATGTTTCGGGAATACATGCCGAATGCAACATCAATGGGGCTTGATAAGCTTCGACTCACCGCGGATGAAAGAACCCGTGTCAACTATGTTATGAGGTACGGTATTCATGGTGGTCGTTTTTATTCCGAAAAGTGGTATGGAAATATCGAAGCATTACAATTCTTTAAGGATTTCTTGAATTTTCAAGAATGGAAGAAAGTTTGTTCCTTTGTTGGTCCGGTTTATCCTATTGAGGTAATCCAATTTTATTCTTCCGTCTCTGTCAAAAATAATATGTTGCATGCGGTGGTGAATGATACCGAAGTCAAAATCTCCCTTGCCGATTTTTGTACTCTGTTTTCAGTCCCTGATGATGGGATCGAAATAAATCCGAGTGCGGAATGGGGAGATGTGACGGAGGAAGAGAAGCTTAAAATTAAGAAGTCGTTTGATGTTGATGCTACGGGGTCTAGTAACATGCTTGCGGGGCCGTTTACCCCAAAATTGAAATTCTTTCTCAATTTCATTTGGAACACGGTTGTTCCGAGAAGGGGTGGCCGTGATAAGTTGTCTAGTTATGAGATGGTGTTGTTGTCTAAGTGGCTTGAAGGATCCAAAGTTAGTCTTCCTCGTCTCGTGTTTCATAAAATCGTTCAAACAAGTGTTTGTGTCACTGAGGAAAAGTTTATACAACTTTGGATTTGCCATATGGTATGTGGGTCTCTCGGCTTTTGGAACAAAAAGGGGTGATTGGGATTTCTAGCTATGGTGTAAAGGTGAAAGATGAGATGTGTGACACTCATCTTAAATTGATGAAAGTCGGTGCTATTGGACCCGATTTGGTGTTTTTGGCAAAAGGGAATGTGGTGGAGAAATCGTCGGATGTGGTCTCGGTTGTTGAACAAAAATTGGAATTGTTTATGGCAAATATTTGTGAGAAATTGGATGCACAAAATAAGATGGTTGTGGAGTTGGTCTCGGGTTTGGGAAAAGACAAGAATAAGGCTTCCGGGTTCGAAGGGTTCGGATCATGGTGAAGTCTTGTCTTATTTGCGTGGGCTTGAAGCACGGGTTGATGCTATGGCTAAGGATGCGGCTAGGGCGGCCAAGGAGTGTGTTCGTCATTCTAGTTCGTTGGCTAACTTGGCTAGTCAAGGTGGGGCTTTGTGGAAGGAAGGGAAGGCTATGCATGAGGATATGCGGGTTGTGTACGAGGCTACTCAAGCCTTGTCATTGAAGGTGCTTAATTTTGAGCGGTGTCTCACGGCACAAGCTAACCATGTCCGTTCATGCTTTGATCGTCTTGACTCTCTTGAGTTTAGGACTCGTCCCGGTTATGTCAACCCCAATGTCGTGAAACGTGACATTCCTTAAACCCGTCCCCCTCTTTTCCTTGCCTTTTCTTTTGTTAGACTTTATATTTTGAATAATTGTCTAATTCGGCCCATTTTGGCTTGCTTTTCATTCGGCCCATTTGGCTTAAAACACTTGTTCTTATTCGGCCCAATTGGCAATTAGACTAGTTTGGTTTGTAGTACACTTATTTTCCATTTGGCTTGTTTATGTAGATTACTTTCTCGTTTTCTAATATTTCCTTGCATGATTAATACGTGTCTCGACTCATATCATTCTAGTTGTTTTATGTCTTTTCTCGTCTTTTCGATGATGTCAAGAGGGGGAAGAAATCTTCGTGACTTAAGTATTTGCCTAAGCTTGCTCCTTGTCGGAATCTTTAATCTCTTAAGATCCTTAGATGCTATACTTTGTATATAAGTGATTGTTCTTGCGTTCAACTGTCTATGACTTTTTATAGTATTATGTTGAGGGGGATCTTACACTTAGTCACAAATCTTAAGAGACTTGTCATCATCAAAAAGGGGGAATTTTGAAGGAAATGTAGATTCATATACATATTTAACATACTCATATATGTCTAATTAATTTGTCATAAATTAAAACGGATCTTATGCATGCAAACATTAATAAAAGAGAAGAGAAATAATGTCCTTACATTGAAGTATTTCGGTTTAGAGGGCACAAGAGAGATCACCTTTCTCTTCTTGTTCTTGAGCTTTTCCAATGGAAGAACAAAGATCTAAGTGTAAGATCTCTCCCTATGTATAATACCCAAGGCTCCTCTTAATTAAATTAATATTACAAATACTAGTTATAATATTAATTCTTAGTAGAAAATTGAACCAAAATAATATTGAACACTTGAATTATTTCGGTTTATGTAAGAGAGAAAGAGAGGATTTTATCTCACTAGAAATCTCTATATTTGATGATGGAATAGAATGAATAACAATATACCACATTTTGTATATTATTAGGCAAAAATAAAACAAAAGCCATGATGGCTTTTGCCTTCTCAAAACCGGGTAAGAGGAGGGGTTTTGGGGAGCCAATGCATGAATTTGTTGCTCTTAACAAAGTTCATAGGCTTGCATGGCTAGACTACTCTTTAATCATTATGTTTTCTTATTAAAATATAAACACAATATTAAGTCTATTCCTCCTCTTATTTTCGGCACTTAACATAATATGGTGTCCATATTATTTTTGTCAATTGTCTATATGTTACATGTCACATGTCACATATATTTGTTATGTAATTTTTAACTTATTAAAAATCAACGTATTAATAAAAATACGTCACATACAAAAATCGACTTAGTAATTTCATAATTACTTATGCCAAAATTTTTACCAATTTATAAATCACAACTGATTGTATTTATAACAATTCATTCAATTTAATTGTTACATTAAACAATTTATTTCATCCGAGTAATGATACAATTCAATTACTCAGACCGTATCATATTTAATCACATTTCAATATGATACGTAAATTTTACTTCCAAAATCGTCCGTCAATTTTCAAGTAATTTAATTAACTCGTAACATTATACGATTAATTAAATAATCAATTAAGAGGGTTGCCCTTTAGGTATGACCTAGGGGGTCAACTGATCACCACCGTCACACGACAGTAATGTCAAACTCTAGTCAGCCAATCATTACCGATATATGTTGACCGGTTGACAAGATAACAATATTACTTCCCAATTGTATTCATTTTAATGAGACTTAAACATGTGATCATCATGATCAACAGTCGTGATCGCATTGTTGTCGGAGGACACATATTCCAACAATCTCCCACTTGTCCTCGACAAGTGTGCGTCACCAATTCTCTTGTCCTATTACTATCTCCCACTCAATGCAAGGTGTCTTTCAGGTCGTACTTGCAAGTGATTATATCGAGAGTGGTTTCCTCGATCGGAGAATAAGCGATTGACCGGATTTATCCACTCGGATACCATCCGAGCGTGGCCACGCATTTCGATTCATTACTCCTCGAGTGGCCCCGAGATATTATTATAACCACGACTAGGGGTGGACAATTCCTATCGCACTCATTCCTTCGACTAGCCACAGCCATCATAACCCAAAATATGCCCATTTGACCCCATTTACGAAGGTCGTAGTAACATAAATCAAAGTTAATCTGAAACTGTGCCATCTTAGGCGAATAGTCTTTAGTCAAAAGAATCGACTCATTTGAATACTATAGTAGCTCTCGCCACGACCAGGCTATATAAATTTGCCAGAACTCTATAAGCGGTCATTAGGCCCGACAAAATGTTCCTAACAGTCTGCCTATGTGATCGACTAGTCATCTCACATGACTGTATGGCACTTGAACTTGCCATCAATCGCCTCACACTCTAGTCACTTCGAGACGTCACCTCATATAAGTAACTATGGGCAAAACAATGTTAATCCATGTTCACTTTAACGGGGTTCAATTGTCTCTACAACCCGTTTGGATATAACAATGTACCAAGTGAGTTAATAATAACTCAAACGACAAATGTCGGCATCACACTCGGGTAGTCAATATCATATTACAACCTTGTGATGTATATCATAAGTGTAAACACTCATTGATTGCAATAGAAGTTTAACATCCCATGTGTCCATGTGTTCAAACTTCTTACACTTGCAATTTCCTTCACATTCATGTTCTCATACCATGAATTTTACCAAGCACACATCAAGGTTCTCGACCTTGGTTTTGGTTCTTTAACTTGAAAGAACTTTCTTATCGATCATCTCATAACGAACGAATTTGCGATGAATAATACAACTTGTACGATCAAGTATTCCATCCACACACAATGTACTAGGTATATGTTTTGTAGAATCTTGTAATAGTTGGCAAGATTATTAGCTTAGTACTTTTCACAAGTCCTAGCTTTATTAGGAAAGATTGTTTTGAATAACCTCTTATTTAACCAAGTATCTTTCCAAAACTTCTCATTTCTCTTTCTAGGCTTGAAAGATTTGGGATTCTCATAAATCCTCATATGTGCTCGGATTTTTTACAGTATGTGCAACCTCTTAACACACAATGGAACATTCCGTCAATCACCGAAATCGCTCATCGGATTCTACTCGAGAATTCATGACGTTTCTGTTATGGCTCACCAACCAATCATCATGCTCTTATGCATACGATTCAAAATTGGACATGTACATGATTATTCTAATGGCGGAAACATTAGTTACTAATAATCATGAGATCAACCGTTCTCAGGTTCAATGAACTACCATGACTGCTAATGGTAATTCCATTTTCATTCATATGAATAACCTATGTAAATGTTGATGTGATGTGTATCTCTTAATGCTAATCCAACATCCCATGATGTAATTGGATTCATCATTGTCCATTTTCATCCAGAATTGAAAACTCGAAAGCTTCTTAATGAAAGAAGGTATTAGCTCGTCATTCTTTAATGAGTAATGAGTTTTTATACATTCAAGGATGATAGCTCCCACTAAATCCCATGTCTTCACATGAGAATTTCCTAACTCCCACTCAATTCTACATATTTCGAAATTGACTTCTCAATCGAAATTTGTCAAGAATATAAATATAAATCGCTTTGCCAAGTTACTAGGATAAAACCATATATGTTCCCATCATATCCTTTCAAAATGCCTATTTTGAAGTGGTCTCATCTCAACCTTACGGAAAGAGATTTTAAATCTCTAACACACTCATGTCATAATGATGTGTAGCAATGTCATTATTCAAATACAAATAATATTTAGAATAGGTCCTTCGGAATACCCTTTCGGAAGGAGGTTTAACCATTTCATAGCGAGGTTAAATAATGACATTTGCGTGGTTAAAACGTTGGCTATTGAAGATATCGGAATATCAATCTTTGCAACTTGATCATAACTAGTATGTTACTATGATTCATTTAGGCTCTTAAGTAAAACTCATGATTGAAACTATTGGTCAAATGATTCATAACCTTAGTCAAAAGCTTGTTAAGACTTTACATTAGTCATTTTTCTTCCAAAACTTCTTTTGGTCTCCTCGTGTAGTTATCTTGAGAATAAACTCTTATGATTACTTTACTTGGTCTCTTAAGTCATTTAGAACTAACTTGAGACTATAGATCTCATCTATTTGGTATACTATGTAAATAGATATACCTTCATTCAAAACATTCTCTCTTGCGTAGATCTTCATTTACACAAGTACACAATTATCTTGCCTTGTGTGTTGTGTCCTCATTTTTCTCCCACTCTATCTTTAGAATGAATACACTAAGCATTCAAAGATAGCATATGAGACACAAAGTAATGATGTTGAAGTATAAGGAGAACTACCTCATAGGTTGACTAATTGTTATTGATTTCATATGTGTACTTGGTGGTTGACATACCTTTAGGAGAGTTCATAAGTTTCAAAACGCAAGCATTTAAAGATGAAATTTTAGAACATAAAGGATAAATGATAAAACGGGTGACTTGGGTTGCAAACCAAGTCACTATCATCCAAAATACAAACCATTATCCAAAATACCTTTCCATGTCGAACACGGAAACTTAAAGTTCTAAAAATTCAAAACATGACTTAAAATAAAACAATGAAAAACAAAGCTCCATAAAAGCTATCCTTAGCTTCTTCATGGTTTCTTGTGCTTGCTTTTCTTTTCCTTTGTCTTTGCTTGGTGGCGGCCCTATTTACAATAAAAAGGGAAGATACATTATCACAACTTTGCATCATAATACCATAGTTGAATTTGAAACATAAAAGAAGGTTAGTCATTTACCTCTTTGGAGTGATCTTTCCAGCTTTGATATCACCAAGGTATTTGGAACAATTCCTCTTCCAATGTCCCATGCCATTACAATAATGGCATTTGTCAAGAGGACCCTTCTTGACTTTGGAGGTGCTAGCTTCACAAGACTTAGCTTTGGTGAATGTGGGAGCTTGTTTCTTGCCCTTTCTCCCATTCTTCTTGAACTTCCCCTTACTCTTTGTGCTTATGTTAAGCACATCCTTGGGAGGGTTTACATTTAACCCCATGTCCCTCTCGGCTTGCACAAGTAACTTGTGCAACTCCTCAAGAGACACATCCTTGTCTTGCATGTTGAAATTCACCCGGAATTGCACATATGCCTTGACCTTAGACAAGGAGTGTAGAATCCTATCTACGATGAGTTCTTTGGGGATTTCAACTTTTTGAATCTTCAAGGTCTCGACAAGCTCCATGAGTTTGAGCACATGAGGGCTAACCTTTTGGCCCTCTTTGAAGTCGAGATCAAAGAATGCCGCGGCCGCCTCATATTGGACGATCCGCGGGGTTTGTGAAAACATGGTCACAAGTTTGGAGTAAATCTCATTAGCATTGCCCATTTTGAAGGCTCTCCTTTGGAGCTCCGCCTCCATCGCAAATATTAATACATTTTTCATTGCGGCGGACTCCTTTTGGTAAGCCTCATAGGCTTCCCTAGTGGCCGCGGTGGACCTAGTGGAGGGTTCGGGTGGAGAGGCCTCGGTAAGGTAACGAAGCTTGTCGTCACCTTCGGCGGCTAATTTGAGTTGGGCATCCCACTCGGAGAAATTTGACCCATTCTTTTCAAGTTTACATCGATCCATAAAGGATCGGAGCCATGATGAAGTAGCGAGTGGTGTAGCATTAGGAGTTGGTGTTGCCATTTGTTATGAATAAGAAGTGGTCTACAAAACAAAAATAAGGAGTAAAACAAATGTCGTTTTAATTATACTCGTAAAAATGTATGATTTAAACAAGTTTTACGCATTTTCATGACCTCTACCCAACTAGATAAATGATTCCAAGACCCAAATTCATATTGACTTAGGCACGGTGGGGCCGATACATCCTTCATCAATATAACTCGGTGGATTAACGTTTAATCGATTCTACTTTTAGAACTCTTGGTCGATAATATTACATTAACTATTATCTATAGCCCAAAACACATCGACAAGGGCACGGTGGGGCCGATACATCCCTTATCAAATACTTTTGTTGAGTTCAATCCAAATTTCGAATAAATGTGTCCATGATCCAAACCCACATTAACTTGGGCACGGTGGGGCCGATACATCCCTCATCAACATGAATTCGGTGGATTAACATTCATCACCCACTTCCCCTACGTAACAAGGTTTGTACCCGGTGTGGCCGAGTGCACTCCCTCACGAAATAGGTTTTCATGGTTTCTACTATTTGGTAAGGCTATGTCTCAATTGATAGTTTTAGCGAGAGGTCATGTCAATTTATTATCTATCACGTTTTAAGTGAACTAAAGCGGTGAACTAAGATAATTCTAATTGACACGGTCGAAAAACTCGATAAAAGACAATGCATGTTTAGTTATGGCGATTTAGCGATGCATGTGACATAAAATAAAATGCAAGCATAAAAGTAAATAAATCCTAGTATGGCCTTTCCTAAAATAGAAAAACTATTAATCTATTACATATTCGGAAACCAACTCCATTGGTCCCTTGAACTTCGGTTGTGGCACGCATCTCGAGGTAACACCGTCTTTATGTATCGCCATTCTTGAAGAAATCCGTCTTTAGGAACTCCGGAATGAATAAAATTACATAATAAATTACATAATTTCCTATTATACATTTGTAACTAAAATAAAATAAATCTATTAAATTACAAAACGGTGATACGAGATCACAATAAAAATTACAACCGAATCGATATTCCCATACATTTCGGGAAATACCAATTAAAATCTAAGGCCATACTAAGTAAAATTACATAATTCAAAATTACATAAATTAAAATTATGACAATCATAAGGAAAATGCAGCATTATAATATGTATGAACATGCTCAATTTTTATGCTAAATCGCCTTTTAATTAGCCAATATCGTATATTACTCGGTTTTTACGGATTTGCGTGATTTCAACATTTTATAATCACAAAAATACATAAACTCATATTTATGCATAAGTTAATTACCCTAACCTCTTAGGACTCAAAATATAGTCTTCACTAATAATTTGACCATAATTAACTATTAACTTTTATTTACAAAATTTGTTCATAAATGGACCAAAATTACAAAAAATAAGCTATTAAACTTCAAATAAATCACAAAATTTCAAATAAATTTAAAATTTGAAATTTAAATTCATGAACATTCTGGAAAAATTCCATGACACTCATAATGTTCAAAATCTTAGGTTAAAAAAATTTCGAGAATTTTCCGGAAAAACAATGTTGCGGTTTATCGATATTTAATAAAATAATCATAAAAACATGGAAAAATTATTTTCATTAACTTTTCAATTTTAGATCTGAAAAATATAATAAAATGCAACATTAGACGTTTTTCCTAAGTCATAGATTATATTTTATTAATTTTCACTAATAAAGTCACTATTTATGTCATTTTTCTT
This sequence comes from Silene latifolia, assembly GCF_048544455.1. Taxonomy (NCBI): domain Eukaryota; kingdom Viridiplantae; phylum Streptophyta; class Magnoliopsida; order Caryophyllales; family Caryophyllaceae; genus Silene; species Silene latifolia. The sequence goes on along the minus strand of NC_133534.1, from coordinate 171,493,632 downwards.
CAAAAATTCATAAATCATGCTAAAAGACTTCTTTATAGCCAATTATTTTACACACATCTTGTAAAATTGCATGTGACAACATATAAATTTTCTATGACCAGATTCGAAATTTAACCCATATTAACCTATTTTTCTCTTAAATCCGCATTTAATAATGAAAAATTCATTTTTCGAGCATAACAAGTGCAAAAATTATGAAATTTACAGGTTATCTCAAAATAATATATGTAACAACATATCCAAAAACCAAGTGAAAATTCGAAGTATAGCTAATTTTCGACCAAAAATGACATTTTTACTCATAAAATCACATTTAAATGTCATTATTATTAAATATGAACAATAAAAATCCGAAAAATTAACCAAAATATCCTAAAACACTTTAGGACCAGAAATATTAACATGCATGTAATTATTTCGTGATATATCATAATAACACAAATTTTACAAGTTTTATTTTGTTATTCATATAACTCGGAAAAACTTTTAACCAATTTGCATGCAAACAACCGTGGCTCATGATACCGATTGAAGGAAATGTAGATTCATATACATATTTAACATACTCATATATGTCTAATTAATTTGTCATAAATTAAAACGGATCTTATGCATGCAAACATTAATAAAAGAGAAGAGAAATAATGTCCTTACATTGAAGTATTTCGGTTTAGAGGGCACAAGAGAGATCACCTTTCTCTTCTTGTTCTTGAGCTTTTCCAATGGAAGAACAAAGATCTAAGTGTAAGATCTCTCCCTATGTATAATACCCAAGGCTCCTCTTAATTAAATTAATATTACAAATACTAGTTATAATATTAATTCTTAGTAGAAAATTGAACCAAAATAATATTGAACACTTGAATTATTTCGGTTTATGTAAGAGAGAAAGAGAGGATTTTATCTCACTAGAAATCTCTATATTTGATGATGGAATAGAATGAATAACAATATACCACATTTTGTATATTATTAGGCAAAAATAAAACAAAAGCCATGATGGCTTTTGCCTTCTCAAAACCGGGTAAGAGGAGGGGTTTTGGGGAGCCAATGCATGAATTTGTTGCTCTTAACAAAGTTCATAGGCTTGCATGGCTAGACTACTCTTTAATCATTATGTTTTCTTATTAAAATATAAACACAATATTAAGTCTATTCCTCCTCTTATTTTCGGCACTTAACATAATATGGTGTCCATATTATTTTTGTCAATTGTCTATATGTTACATGTCACATGTCACATATATTTGTTATGTAATTTTTAACTTATTAAAAATCAACGTATTAATAAAAATACGTCACATACAAAAATCGACTTAGTAATTTCATAATTACTTATGCCAAAATTTTTACCAATTTATAAATCACAACTGATTGTATTTATAACAATTCATTCAATTTAATTGTTACATTAAACAATTTATTTCATCCGAGTAATGATACAATTCAATTACTCAGACCGTATCATATTTAATCACATTTCAATATGATACGTAAATTTTACTTCCAAAATCGTCCGTCAATTTTCAAGTAATTTAATTAACTCGTAACATTATACGATTAATTAAATAATCAATTAAGAGGGTTGCCCTTTAGGTATGACCTAGGGGTCAACGATCACCACCGTCACACGACGAAAGTAATGTCAAACTCTAGTCACCCAATCATTACCGATATATGTTGACCGGTTGTGATAACAATATTACTTCCCAATTGTATTCATTTTAATGAGACTTAAACATGTGATCATCATGATCAACAGTCGTGATCGCATTGTTGTCGGAGGACACATATTCCAACAAATTTGTTGGACCATATAGATATATGATTAAGTTTTGATAATGACAAGTGTGTGCTTCGTTTTATATATACTCTTGCTTGTAATCGTTTGTTTAGTCTTTGTTAGAATAACTTAGGATTACAAGTTTAGCAAGTAATGTTATAGCTCTCTTAGCTATAACATTGAAGATTTGTAAAGCATCATTCAAGTCATGTTATAGCAGCTTGAGCTATAACATTGAAGGTTCTTAAAGCATCATAAGCAACTGTAACAAGTTTCAAGTATGATGATCGTTCAAGCAAAAGGCTAGATCAAGTCTTTAACAAAGCTCAAGATGAAGAGCTTTTGGTCAAGATAAAGAGAAGATCCTTTACTGAAGATCTCCAGGAAGATTAGTTAGTTTAGGTCTTCATCTAATGACGGTATCTTAAGATAAGAGTATTGGGAAAGTAAAGTTATAGCTATTTCACCTATAACTTTACTAACCAAACTTAAAGTTATAGCTGTTTCTACTATAACTTTAGGTAGCATTTTAATGGCACGGTTTTAATAGTTTTAAAATCATTTTTCAAAGGATAAAATTCTTTAAACATATTTCGAAATCATTTGTGTATATAGTAGAGTTGAATTATGGGTTGTTATAATGGATGACTTACATGTTCCTATTGGTTAGTAAAGCGACTTATGGGTCGTCATGCTACCTAGGGTTTGCTAATCTATTTAACCTAACCCTAATCCAAAAAGATAGGCTTTTATCCAAGATGGGCACGAGCCTAGGGTTTCAGCCGTGAGCTGCAAACCGTTGGGGCGTGTGAGCTTATTGTGCTTAAGTAAACTATCTAATCAAATCTAGCTTATATTTATATAAGATATTTTCTTATCTTTATAATATATGATTTGATTTGTTTACTTATCCTAACTTCTTAAAAGATATAGTTTAAGATCACAAATAAAATTTACTTTTATCTTATTTACCTAAACTATAATATCTTGGATTAAATTAGGAAAGAGATAAAGATTTATCTCTTGTTATCTTTGCCGCCTATCTCACGACATCCTAGGGTTTCGTGCAAACCCTAGTTCCCTCTTCTACTATAAATACAATTGATCATTCCTTATTTACGTAAGCTTTTCGAAATACAACAATCTTTGCAAAACATATTTGAGTTTAATTCTTAATTGTCTTATTGTTTTGTTTTTGGAAATATTGCGAAAAGTCGTGCTCATCAAATTGCTTATCTTTCTTAAGATTACGTCATAAGATAATAGTACTTCATATTGTTTCTTACTCTTTCAATTGTGTGAACACTTAGAAGAACAATCAAGTGCTTTCTTAGTAACTTAAGATAGTCAAATCGAATATCTAGTGATATTCAAATCGAGTTATAGTTAGAGTTAACTATACGAGTTGGGTTGATAATTTTGTAATCCGGAGTAAGGTACTAAAATTATTAATCGAGAATAGTGGACGTAGGCTTCGACGTGTGAAGCTGAACCACTTCAAATATCGTGTGTCCTTGCATCTTTCGTTTCAGTCATTTCATTACGTTCATAATCAATTAGTTAATTAGTTAAAGTTTAATCAATAAACTTTAAGTAATTAATTACTTTGATATAAAATAAAAAGTAGGCATAATTTTTAAATACTCAATTCACCCCCCCCCCCCTCGAGTATTTCGGGTGTGATAGACTCTTCACACATGGACTGTAAATGTGACGAATTATTGAAAGTGTAAATGTGAAATTTTACTAAGTGTATCTTTTATGTCTTTGTTGTCACATCCGCCAGGTCTTCATCCCGGTCTTATCTAGCAATAATGATCATTACAGCTGTGCATGCATAAACTTCGTATCTGAGCAGATAGAGTATTTGGACAACCGTCGCTACGACGATGATTTTGAGAAGCTTCCATATTTTGGAATTTCGCGTATTGCGGTAATAATTATAAATAGTATACCTTAATTTGTTCTTTAGTGTATATGTATTCTGGAATTGTAAACACTGTTTTTAAATTGACTATTTTTTTGAAATTCCTTTTATAGTGTGATTTAATGGGCGAGTATCTGGAGTCTAAAGGGTTTGTCAGAGGTTCAAAGGTCGCCGGGTTTAAATTTGTCAATGTCGAATTTAAATGGCAAGGAAGGGGGTATTCTGCGTTTGATTGCGGGGTGTACATGATGATACACATGTTGATTTTCAATAGGAAGCTTTTTGACTGCGCCTTAGGTGAGATGGACGTTATCAACCTCATCCGGGCTGAAGTGGTGTCGATCCTTATCCCGAGTGACCATAACAAAGTGAGGGAGAGCGTTCTCGAAAGGATAACCCAATTCAGGCAAAAGTATGGTCAAGGTCTGAATTCGGTCTCCAATGCTGCACAGAAGCGGAGTTTGGACGATGAGGAAGAGATTACGTAAAGTAAACGTCCCCGTGTTGCAGGCCCACCCCCTAAACGCGTAGAAGGAAGCCTTGTGGTCAATCCTGTAGCCATACAGGCGGAAAGCAGGCCCGTTGTTGTTCAAGCGTCAGCGCAGTCTTCAGGTAGCCAACCTTTGTCAGCCGTAAGGAGCCGTCCCGGGGCGGGGGGGGGGGATGGCTTGGGATGCTCAATTGGTGGGGCTCTTTGGTACGCAGACTCTTGTTGTCTCGACCTTCTTACGGAACAATCAAACTTTGGTCAGGGGTGTTCGATCACGTCGAAAGCATGCGGTGGACTATTGCTTGTTAGACGACTACAACTTTGAAAATTCGTTAGTATCTGCTAGACTCTTATAACAGGGCCAATTAGTTACGATATTTAATTTGTAACTACTTCTCAATTTCTTACTATTATACGTGTGTTTCATTACAGCGAATCAATCTCTTGGTACAGTAGGCATGCCGCGCTACGCCGGTCCGACATCATGTCCATGCTTCCTGAGGTTGTAATGTCGCCTGTTGTCATTGAGTCCTAGGCTCTTTTGCTAAACCATTTGGAGTCTGCTGAATACTTACTTCCTAGGATGACCTTCTTTGGGATACGTCATATGGTACACCCCCCACCCCGCACAAAGCCTAAAAGTTATACATTATTTTTACTTTTATTATGTAGGCTCACTCACTTCTCTGAACAGGAATGTATCATGCAGCTTTTGGATATACGTGAAGCAGGCTCACAGTCTAATGACATCACTGGTCGACTGTATCACATTTGGGATACCTTCATCCAGGACTGTGATAAAACTTTCAACCTGAATGTCGAGTTTATCTTCGTACCTGTCAACATTGGTGGGCACTTTGCATGCGTATGTATAAATTTTGGACAACAAACTGTTGATCTCCTTGACTACCAACATCATGCCAACTGGGACCAGTCTGAAATGTGCAATGTTACTCGCCAAGTGGTAAGTCTGATGCCAATAAATCATTTTCGAAGAGATGAACAATAGATGGTTTATTTAATTGTTAGTGCTTTAATGACAGGCATCAGCTGTTAGCGATTATTTGGATGTCAGAACGGACATGGGATACAAGATTACTAGCTTTGAGCATCGGCAAATCCCGTTCAGGCGCCAAACACCCCTTCCTAACATAACAGAATCAGGGATTTTTCGTATGATGTATATCTTTGATGTACGAGGGTCAACCTTTTGAGCATCCGGACTTGGAGAGGAAGAGGAATCGACGGTACTTGGTAGTCGAGTTGGTGGCGACGCTTGTTCTAGCTGACATAAATGTCAACGGAGACATTTTTGAAGCAAAGTTGAATGGATTTATCATTTGGAAAAGAAGATTTATGGGCCAAGTTACAAAAGAAGCGCAAAATTAAGGCTGTGTTATCGAAAAAGTAAACAATTTGTGGACATATTTTTTTATTGAAATGTATTTTGTTTGGCAATCTTGAACTTAGAAAAGAATGTTTTGTATTTTGGTTGGCAATGTTTACACAAATGTGTAATTTTTAAATTGCAAGTGTAATCATTACAGTAATGAAGTGTAATGGTAAATTACACTAATGAAGTGTAATGGTTGACTATTTTTTGGCAGTTATAATCATATTTTTTTTCAAAGTGTAAATGTGACTAAATTGCAAGTGTAACTGTTAACACACTTGTAATTTAGTCACATTTACACTTTAAGTGTAACTGTTAACACACTTAAAGTGTAAATGTTAACACTGAAATTGAAGAATTTCTTCAAAGTGTAAATGTGACTAAATTGCAAGTGTAACTGTTAACACAATTGCAATTTAGTCACATTTACACTTTAAGTGTAACTGTTAACACACTTAAAGTGTAAATGTTAACACTGTCAGTGTCAACTTTATCATACTGAAAGTGTGAATGTAAACACATTGAAATTAAATTGAATTTCAGTGTAAATGTGGTGACATGGGAAGTGTAAATGTGGTGACAGCCCAAGTGTAAATGTGAACCAAAAAAAAGTGTAAATGTGAACAAATAGAAAGTGTAAATGTGAATATAGGAGAAGTGTAAATGTGAACAAATAAAGTGTAAATCTGACTAAATTGGAAGTGTAAATGTGAAGATATTCAAAGTGTAAATGTGAGGATAGAGTATGTGTAAATGTGAAGATACTGGAAGTGTAAATGTGCTGACATGGCAAGTGTAAATGTTAATACCAGTTATTTGAAAATAAGTGTAACTGTTACTTGAAATAACATAAGTAATCCAAAATAAGTTCAAGTAACACAATGTTTGGCTATCTAATAAAACAGAGAGATTTTGGTCTTATGACAGTGTAACTCTAACGTTGGTGTTACTAAAAGTTACACCAACTGCAGTTCAAAGTTACGCTGCCATGAGAACAATTCCTAATCGCCCGCTCCAGTTATAGCACATCAAAGTTTTAAGTTACACACTCAAAATATATAGAGCCACATTTGTCAATGATCTGACGTCTATTCTTGTTCTGATTCCAGCTCTTCCTCCTCCTCTCCTTCATCCTCTTCTGGTTCAGACGACCCTTCGCACAATGGCGTGTATGCTAAGAAGGGGTTAGGGCGGTTCCTCTTGTCGTGATTTGTCATTCTCTTGCAATTCTTACACTTACGTTTGGGTTTCCTAGCCAACACCATTGCTTTTGTTTTGTGATGCGATCCCGCTAAGTGTTCACAAATTAAGATGTGGTCGTTGGTCACGGTCGAATAAAAACACAATTTATATCTCCACAAACAACTCTACAATTAGTAAAGAGGCAAGTAAAGGTCGGATCCCAAGGGACGGGTATTGAAATGAGATTTCTATTGCAACTAGTGGTGTCTAAGGGGTGTCACAAATTGGGTTGATGTAGAAGGTCACTAAACTAAAATAGCAATGAAAATAAACAAGCAAGATGAATTAAAGGGGTGTAAACAATTGATTAAAGGCACTAGGGTGTCATGGGATCATAGGGGAATCATGGGATATGATCATACAAACATGTTCTCAAATTATAAGCAAGCAATTATAGTTGTGATGGATTGAGTTGGGTTATATCTTACAATCCAAGGAAAGTTTGGGTCCCGGAGCCGAATCGATTAGATTGTAGAACACCTACAAGTCGACTTAATCTTCCCTACTCAACAACATGCATGGTCTAATGAGACTCGAGTTGGGTTATTTCTTACAAGTCTCATTGAAAGGATAGAAGATGATAGTAAATGCAAGGATTCATAGGCTTAGCATTTCATCAAATATAACATGTGCATGAGTTGAGATCAAAACAAGCAAGCAAATAAAACATGAAAGCATATTAATTTAAGCATGAATCATTCTCCATGTTGGTTTCCCCTAATCACCCATTAACCTTAGCTAAGAGACTACTCACTCATTATCATGTTGATCATGCTAGCAAGGTTGTCAATCATACCAACAATATGAAACATGATGAATAAATGAAAGTAATTAACAATAATTAAAAAGGGATTAAGAGATTATACCTACTAATGATTCCAATAATAAAGCAAAGATAAAAGAAGTACTTGAATGCTTGATTGAGAGGTTGTCAATCTCCCAACAATAACCCAAATAATCTTCAATTACCCAAAATAAAGGATGAACAAAGGAGAGATTAAAGAACTAAAAACTTGGATTAAAACTTGATTAATACTTGATTACAATATTAAAGAGAGATTTGATTGATATTAACTACACTAATTATTGATAAGAAGAACATGCCCCTCTAATTAGACTAATGGGGTATTTATAGTGGAAATTAGGGAGGATGCATTAGGGTTAACTAAGGGCTAAACTAGTAATTACACTTTTTAGATTGAGCAAGGAGGAGCCGGTATTTTCCGAGAGAAGGGCTTCTTTCTTCGTAGCTTGGAGAAGGCAATCCGTGCTGTGCTGGAATCCGGGCGGAATAGGGTCGGGACGGGCGGATTCTGGCGTTGGAATCCGAGCGGATTCAGGGGAATCCGGTCGGATTGTGGAGGTGGAATCCGAGCGGATTATGGCAAAGCCGCTCGGATTGTGCTGCTGCGGGACGAACGGATTGGTGACTATCCGCTCGGATTGTCAGTCAGCAACAAACCTTCTTCTTTTCTTCCCTTTTCTTCACAAATTCCTTGGGGATTTCCTTGGGGACTCAAGGATCCTTCCTCAACTTTGCTCTTCTACTATAATATGTACAAAGGCCTTCTAATCTTGTCTCTCCTTAATGCTTGGTCATTGAATTCGATCAATTTAGTCTCGTTTTGCCATGAAAATGCAAGATTCTTACTTCTTTCCTACCAAGGGATCAAAATCTCAAAGAATATGCAAAACAAAGGACTAAAGATAAGAAATGACCCAAATAGGCACTAAAAAGCATGGGAACAAGGCTAATTCGGGGGCTAAATATGCGCCAATTATGGTCACATCAAATATCCCCAAACCGAACCTTTGCTCGTCCCGAGTAAAGAGGTGACAAAGACTAGGACCAATACTAACCTATCCTAATAATATAGCCGATATGAGACAATTAGCGGGTCTCACTCCGCCCCTTCAACTCACAACAAGACAACCATGAGGTAGGATGCCTTCTTGCAAGGCAAGGTGGGTCTTGCCAAAATGGCGACACATCCAAACATTAAGCACACAAAAACACATAATGGATGCATCTACAAAAAGAATAGCCACTCCCTCATCAAGTGGCGGAGGCACTAAAGAGGAACAAATTTAAGAGCATGTAATCCTTCACAAATACTAGTTCAACAAATTACTAAGTCTAAGAGGATGGCACTAAATCACCTCCAAATGGTGTTAAACGAGACTACTTTCATCCTCAATTTCCAAATGCTTTCGTCAAGAGCGATGGATGGTGGTGGAAAGATGATCCCTATGATGCTAGTAGCATATGACATGACAAGTCTCGAATTCTCTACAAAAGTAAAGGTCATGGATCGTCCCAAACTCGACCAAGTGGCTTGACAAAAGGCTTTTTGGGAATGAAATGCTCAAATCTTTATTCACAACGGGTGGATATGACTAGTATTCAAAATTGTCCTCATTTCACTTTCACATTTCAAAAATTTAAGATGGGGTTTGTCCCTTCCGGGCTAGTGTCCTTTGCTTTCGCCAATCGCTTATTAGGCAACCGGTTAACCTCTAGACAATAGCTTTTCGGGGTGATAGTCACTCTGTCTCTGGGCGGCCGAATTCACAACCGTATGGGGGCCCAATTCAATGGATCCCGCACCAAAGCACATCGAAGTGGTACGCCTCCATCAAAACAACTTAAATTTCTCAACAATTCATAACATTTGAGGTTTCCTTGGCATTACATTACTTCCACATGACAAAATTCCTTTGAAATGAGCACTTCAAGCTTATTGATAGAAAATATTTTTGGGTTGCCTTACCACAAGGTCAAACAAGGTCACCTAGACAAGTTAACCAAGTCCACATCGCATCACGGGGTTGGATAGGTGACTCACATGCAAACCCTTGACTAGGCCTTGGGTCATGGGTCAAAAGACACTAGTATGACACTATCTAGGGTGTTTTACAACCATTCTAGTAGGCAAAGTCTTAAGTTGAACAAGTATTTGTAATGACTTAGTTGCTCTTGTCAAAGTTCCTAAATAGGCATTTTTCAAAACATTTCTAACATGCAACTACATGCCATGATGCAACTTATATAAACATCCTAATGCAAGTGATTCTATCAACTAATATGTCATATAAACTAAATGCAAGTCCTAAGTTCACATTGTTATACCACATCTATCAAAATAAAGCCACATAGTCATTAACATAAAGAGGAAAAAGGAGATTGGAAAGATCATACCATGCGGTCTTCAATATCCTCATGTCTCGGATGTGGCGTAGTCAATCAATGTGAACAAGGATAGAACAAACACAATATATACAAGACAATATATACAAGACTAAACATGTTTTTGGGTTTTCAATTTTCAAATTTTTATGATTTTTGAAATTTTTCAATTTTTTTGATTTTTGAATAAGAGTTAAATGTTAGAATTCCCATCCCCACACTAATATGGGCATTGTCCTCAATGGCCAAAATGATGGAAATTATGCAAAGATGATGCATGATTTCTATACTAAATGCAATCTACACTAAGCTATACTACATGATGCATGGTTTTTGTTATGACGGAGAGGATAATTTAGATTACCTCCCGTTGTGTATGCATTAACTTCCTCAAACCGAGTGAGACACTATTGCTAATGTCCAAGGATGGGTGTAGTTCATGCACACACTATGCTATGCATGAAACTAATTTGTCATTTTGGATTTTGAAAATGGGAACAATAGAATGAGAACACCTCAATGGTACCGAGGTGTGAGTCCTCTAATGGGGCTAGGACTACTCCAACAATGATCAAAATTAAATAAAATACAAGGAGAGAAATATACAAACCATGAGAGGGTAGGAGTCTCCAAGGCTTGCTAATCTTCCATCATACTATCACCATCACTTCCCTCATGAGAAGTGGTCATATTGCCACTTTCCTTGTCATTTGCTTCTTCACTTTCTTCCTCATCTTCCTCATCATCATCTTCACCATCCTTTTCTTCTTCACTTGCTTCTTCCTCAATATTATCATCAACTTCTTCATCATCTCCAACAACCTCATTGTCACCCAAAACGACCCTAGATGCACCCGGAAATAGGACTTCTCTATCCGCCCAACTAGGCAAAGGACAAGATGGATCAAGTAGTCCTTGCCTAGCTAAATGTAGGAGGGGTGGATATTGAGCCAAGTAGGCATTTTTCCGATCTTCATAGGCTTGCTTGTGCATTGCTTGCATGAGAAGAGTCACATAGTCTTTCCCAACTTCAACTCCTTCCGGCTTGAACCCTTCATACTTAAAGGGGTAAGGTGGTATGACAATGGAAGAGGAGGGCATTTCAAGATCACCCTTTTGTTATTGAATGATATACTCGGCCTCTTTGGAAAGGGGAAGTAGATAACTGGTCCGGTGGACACTTAGACGACAAATCTTTGAAGGCAAGGTGAACGATCTAGCTTCACTAGTGAGCCATCCATACTTAGTGTCAAGGGGGTTATGGGCAACCCACTTGAACTTGTGAATCATAGTATGCATATCAATAAGATGGCCACCCTCCTTTGCTCTGTACTTGTTATCCTTATTGAAGTTAGGATCAAAGTGCTTGGCTAGGATAGTGACTAGGCTGCCATTGACAATAACGGTCGTGCCCTTCTTCCCACAATCAATGTTGAGCCATCTATCTACCAAGAGCCTCAAAGAATTGTAAGGCTTGGTGTGTACTCTTCCGATATTCAAAGCCGATTCAAGGAGAATAAAATCAAGTCTTGTGAAATGGTTGGTATCTTTCCTAGCAATTATGGTGTTACCCACGACCTTGTGCCATACTCTTATGCCCGGATGGTGGACCAAAAGAGCACGACTCGCATGAAAATCCTCAAATTTCTTCCCGGAGATTGCCTCCCAAAGAGGTTCGGGGTCATACTTTCCATAACTCTTAAAATAACTCGGCTCATCACTAAGACCCAAAATTTCACCCAATTCCCTAAAGGTAATGCGTCTACTAACATTAGCTAGACGAAACTCAATATTCTCCCTATTCTCAACTTTGGTGACTTTCAAAGAACTTAAAAATTCCAAGGTAAGGGAGGGGTATGTCAATTCCCTTGTTTCAAACAATTTCTTCAACCCCATGGCATTGAAAAAGGCTCTAGTTTGCTCAAGAACGCCCAATTTTTCTAAGGTATCTTCACATATGAATTTGGTGGATTGTAATGACTTCATAGCAAACTTGACAAAGGTATTTCTATGGGTATCGGAAATAAAAGTTACCTCCAGATAATGCAAAAGTTGATCAATTACCGGAGTGGAAGGTGTTGTTGCTCCCATAGAAGGTTGTTGTTGTTGTTGCACTTCCAAGTTTGGTGTTGCTACCACCATAGCCAATGCTTTCTTTGTTTGAAGAGCCTTTTGCCTTTGTGAGAGTGCCTTAGCCTTTGGTGCCTTTGTTGCCTTTGTTGCTCCCTTAGTCCTTGCCATTGATGAACTAACCAAGAAAAGAATGAAAAATCTTTAATTTGTAGTATGCCCAAATCGATTTGAAGGTGAAAGGCTTTGCCTTTATGAAATCAAAAATCGACTCAAAGGTTGAAAATTTTGTGCTTGGTTTTGATTTTTGTTGAAGAAGGAGTGATTGATTTATTGTTGGAGGGATGGTTTGATTTGATTTTGGTGAATGTTGTTGAGGGTTTTTGTTTTTGTGATGGAGAGGATGAGGGTTTTGATGTTGTGGGTAGTGTTTATGAATGAATGAATGAATGAATGAAGGTGGGAGGGGTTTTAAAGAGACCGAAATTTTGGAATCTGCAGGGGCAATCCGTGCGGATTCTGCCCAATCCGTGCGGATTCTACTCTTTCTGGACTTTGCAAAACTCGCCTAAAGACGGGCGGATTCAGTAGAAGACGCTCGGATTTGCTGAACACGGGACGGGCGGATTTGCTTAAAGACGGACGGATTTCAGTCCAGAAAATTTTGCTTGTTTTCCTCAGCTGCAAAGACGGACGTCTTTCTTACAAGACGGGCGGATTCTTCAAGACGGGCGGATTCTTCACAGGACGCCCGGATTCAGTCACAGTCAAGAATTTTTCAAAATTCAGCTCAGTTCAGGACGGGCGGATTGGTAACAATCCGCTCGGATTCTTCAAGACGGGCGGATTCTCAGGAATCCGCTCGGATTCTTCCCCTGTGTACACGGATTCAGTTCCATCCGTGCACAATGCATTTCCCATACCATTCTTCCATTCTTTCTTCAAGTCTTGTGTTCGTCATTGTGGGGGCACTACTAAGGCATGGATAGCCTAGGCAATAGCCATCCCCACACTAAGCTAAAAGCACTACACATCAATTAAAATCGTTAGTCCCTCCCTCACTTCTCTCAAACATGATAATTATTTTGATCAAAGTAAATAAAAATCCAAAGATGACAAAAATGCAATACAAGAATTGAAATGTAAGTTAGGGAGTTAGAAATATTTACAAGTGGTGGTTTAGGGAGGACTCCACCAAACTCTCATTCTTGATGAGATGTCAAGGGGGCATGTCCAAGGTGTTTTTGATGTTGCTCAACACCTTGAAGAAGTAATCGAAGGCTTGTTCATTATCATGGTAGAGGTTCTCAATAGATCGTGGCCCTTATTGTTGGTCTTGATCGATGGCATGGCCAATGTAGGGATTAAAAATCCCTTCAAATTCGTCGTCTCAAAGACCACAAACTTCATTAAGTTGATCATTGAAAATCTCTTGCTTAGATGGAGACAACTCTCCTAATTTCTTCTCTTGGCCAATGAGGCCATCCTCTTCTTCCTTGGTTGATTTTGATGAGCTTTGCAAACTCTCCTTGTCACAATTCACTTGCTCTTTGAATGGAGCATCTTCAATTTTCTTCTTCCATTGGAGTTCCGATTTCTTCCTTTCATCCTTTCGGCTATAATGATCAATCATGAAACATGGTTCATGCAAACGAGGAGCTCTCATAGTCTTGTCAAGATTAAAAGTTATGCTTTCATCTCCCACTTCTAGAGTGAGCTCACCATGTTTCACATCAATCACCGCACCGGCGGTGTGTAGGAAAGGTCTTCCTAGGATGATTGGAATGTTGGAATTTTCCTCCATATCAACAATGACAAAGTCCACCAGGATGAAAAACTTCCCAATTCGCACGGGAACATCTTCCCATATCCCTAACGGTGTCTTTGTCGATCTATCGGCCATTTGGAGTGTGATGTTGGTACATTTAAGCTCTCCCATCCCCAACCTTTTACTCACCGAGTACGGCATGACACTCACACTAGCCCCTAGATCACATAAGGCTTTGTTGATCGTCGTGTCGCCAATGGTACACGGTATTGAGAAGCTTCCCGGATCCTTTAACTTTGGAGGTGAACTCCCTTGAAGTATTGCACTACTCACCTTAGTGAAGGCGATAGTCTCAAGCTTCCGGATCGACTTCTTCTTTGTGAGGATATCTTTCATGTATTTCGCATAGGCCGGCACGTGATTGATTAATTCCGTGAAAGGAATTGAGACTTCCAAATTCTTCACAATTTCCATGAATTTTCCAAGTTGATCATCAAATTTGGGCTTGGCTTGACGACTTGGAAAAGGGAGTCTAATTACAATGGGCTCCTTCTCCTTGGCCTTGTCTTCATTTTTCTTTGAACTTTCTTCTTTTGATGATTCTCCATCTTTGGAGTTTTGCACAATTTCTTCCTTTTCACTAGCTTCCACAACTTCATCCTCAACTTGCTTCTTCGGTGCTTCATACCTTGTACCACTTCTCAAGTGAATGGCACTAACCGTTTCATGCCTAGGGAGATTACTTTGAGGTGGTAATTGCCCCTTTTGTCTTTGTGAGCTTGAAGATGCTAGTTGAGTCAATTGTGTTTCCAACATCTTGGTGTGAGCTAGAATGTTGTTGATGGTGGTTTCCTTTGCTTGGCTATCTTTTTGCATTTGAGTGAAAAATTCTTGTTGATTCTTTTGCATTTGGAGGACCGCTTTTTGGACATCAAAACCTTGGTCATTTTGGTGATTGTATGGATTTTGATTTTGGTAACCTTGGTTTTGATTGTAAAAGGGTCTTTGATTTTTGTTTCTCATGGGTGGTGGAGTGTATGTTGTTTGAGAGTTTTGAACATTTTGGCTTTTGTATGAGAGATTTGGTAGGAATTTGGTGTTTTCATTGTAAAAGTTGGAATAAGGGGTACCACTCTTGTATGCTTGGAAAGCATTCACTTGTTCATTTGTTCCCCTACATTCACCTTGGTCATGTCCCAAAGTTCCACAATTCTCACATATCCCACTTGGGATTGATGAGGATGCCGTCATGGCATTAACATGATGCTTTGATGATTTTGAGTTTTCCTCAAGTCTAGCCATAGCTTGTTCAAACTTCAAGTTGATTGTGTCAATGTGAGCACTAAGTTGAGCACTCAATTGAGTAACGGAGTCCACTTCATGCTTTCCTCCTCTAGTAGCCTTGCGAGGTCTACTATATTGTGAGTTATGGACCGCCATTTCCTCAATCTTGTTCCATGTTTGATTGTCATCAACTTCGGTGAACATTCCATTTGATCCCATATTGAGAATGTTCCTAGAATCTTCATATAAACCATTCCAAAATTGTTGTACCAAAAACCATTCGCTAAGTCCATGGTGAGGACATGAGCGACAAATTCCCTTGAACCGCTCCCAAGCTTCATACAAAGACTCTTCATCCCTTTGCTTAAAACCCGTAATTTGATCTCCTAGCATGTTAGTCTTTTCCGGTGGGTAGAATTTTTTGTAGAAAGCTAGAGCCAACTTCTTCCAAGAATCTATTCCAAGGGTGGCCTTATCAAGGCCCTTCAACCATTGCTTCGTGGTGCCGATTAAGGAAAAAGGAAATAAGACCCATCTAATTTGGTCTTGAGTCACGCCCGTTTGAGAGATAGCATCACAATAGTCGCAAAAGGTTTCCATATGAGAATGAGGGTCCTCACTAGGCATCCCCCCAAATTGGCTCCTCTCAACTAATTGGATGAAGGCGGACTTGGCAATAAAATTTCCGGTTAGATGTTGCGGTGTAGGAGTACCATTTGGTAGATTCTCCTCGGTGGGTACGGAGTGTGACGAGAATTTTGGCATTGTAGGTGGATTTTGTGGGGTATTGTGTAATGGGTTTTCTTCTCCTTCTATTGCGAAAGGATTGACAAACTCACTAGTGGGTTGAACAACTTCACTAATACCTCTTAAATTCCTCCTAACAAGTCTTCTATTGTTCGTCAAGGTTCTTTCGATTTCACGGTCAAAAGGTAACAAATCACCTTGTAACCTTCTAGACATGCAAAATATCAAACAACTCGAAAACAATTAGAACAAACCTTGAGGAGTTTTACTTCCTCAAGGCGAACAAAGACACAACTAATAACAATAAAAAGAAATCTAAATCAAACAAACACCGTCCCCGGCAACGACGCCATTTTTGATGCGATCCCGCTAAGTGTTCACAAATTAAGATGTGGTCGTTGGTCACGGTCGAATCAAAACATAATTTATAGCTCCACAAACAACTCTACAATTAGTAAAGAGGCAAGTAAAGGTCGGATCCCAAGGGACGGATATTGAAATGAGATTTCTATTGCAACTAGTGGTGTCTAAGGGGTGTCACAAATTGGGTTGATGTAGAAGGTCACTAAACTAAAATAGCAATGAAAATAAACAAGCAAGATGAATTAAAGGGGTGTAAACAATTGATTAAAGGCACTAGGGTGTCATGGGATCATAGGGGAATCATGGGATATGATCATACAAACATGTTCTCAAATTATAAGCAAGCAATTATTGTTGTGATGGATTGAGTTGGGTTATATCTTACAATCCTAGGAAAGTTTGGGTCCCGGAGCCGAATCGATTAGATTGTACAACACCTACAAGTCGACTTAATCTTCCCTACTCAACAACATGTATGGTCTAATGAGACTCGAGTTGGGTTATGTCTTACAAGTCTCATTGAAAGGATAGAAGATGATAGTAAATGCAAGGATTCATAGGCTTAGCATTTCATCAAATATAACATGTGCATGAGTTGAGATCAAAACAAGCAAGCAAATAAAACATGAAAGCATATTAATTTAAGCATGAATCATTCCCCATGTTGGTTTCCCCTAATCACCCATTAACCTTAGCTAAGAGACTACTCACTCATTATCATGTTGATCATGCTAGCAAGGTTGTCAATCATACCAACAATATGAAACATGATGAATAAATGAAAGTAATTAACAATAATTAAAAAGGGATTAAGAGATTATACCTACTAATGATTCCAATAATAAAGCAAAGATAAAAGAAGTACTTGAATGCTTGATTGAGAGGTTGTCAATCTCCCAACAATAACCCAAATAATCTTCAATTACCCAAAATAAAGGATGAACAAAGGAGAGATTAAAGAACTAAAAACTTGGATTAAAACTTGATTAATACTTGATTATAATATTAAAGAGAGATTTGATTGATATTAACTACACTAATTATTGATAAGAAGAACATGCCCCTCTAATTAGACTAATGGGGTATTTATAGTGGAAATTAGGGAGGATGCATTAGGGTTAACTGAGGGCTAAACTAGTAATTACACTTTTTAGATTGAGCAAGGAGGAGCCGGTATTTTCCGAGAGAAGGGCTTCTTTCTTCGTAGCTTGGAGAAGGCAATCCGTGCTGTGCTGGAATCCGGGCGGAATAGGGTCGGGACGGGCGGATTCTGGCGTTGGAATCCGAGCGGATTCAAGGGAATCCGGTCGGATTGTGGAGGTGGAATCCGAGCGGATTATGGCAAAGCCGCTCGGATTGTGCTGCTGCGGGACGGACGGATTGGTGACAATCCGCTCGGATTGTCAGTCAGCAACAAACCTTCTTCTTTTCTTCCCTTTTCTTCACAAATTCCTTGGGGATTTCCTTGGGGACTCAAGGATCCTTCCTCAACTTTGCTCTTCTACTATAATATGTACAAAGGCCTTCTAATCTTGTCTCTCCTTGATGCTTGGTCATTGAATTCGATCAATTTAGTCTCGTTTTGCCATGAAAATGCAAGATTCTTACTCCTTTCCTACCAAGGGATCAAAATCTCAAAGAATATGCAAAACAAAGGACTAAAGATAAGAAATGACCCAAATAGGCACTAAAAAGCATGGGAGTAAGGCTAATTCGGGGGCTAAATATGCGCCAATTATGGTCACATCATTTTGGCTGACAGCAATCTTTTTCCGGTCCCTTTGTTTTTCGAATTCTTTGGTGGCAATATCGTCACTACCTCACATGCCGTACAATTCAGAAATTTCTCCATTTGTTGATTTTTACTCAACACTTCCCCTAATGGTGACAGGGACTGTTTAAATGCCCTAATTACAGCGGAAAAGCTGTCAACATCAGCTTCTCCTTTGTCTCGAAGGAGCCCTACAGCTTCATGAACGTCTGACCACATTATTGACATTGCAATTTGTTTTTCATCGATGACTTGCATGTTTTCTGTCCCTTCACCATTAGTATTGAAAATCCTTAATCGGAGATACTCTTTCATCCATCTATTTACAACATAATCTTCTGGTATAGTCTTTATCCCACTTGCTGAAAAAATCCATATTATATGGCGGCATAGGATTCCGGTTCTTTCAAACATCGTACAACTGCAGCTTGCTTTACGTGTACCTGTGTCATCAGTTAAAGCCAGCATGTAAGTGTGAACGTTAAAATAGTGTCACTGATGTAAAGTGTAAATGTCATGAATTGTAAAGTGTAAATATTAAGTTATTAGAAGTGTAAATGTAAACTAATAGGAAGTGTAAATGTCATGAATTGTAAAGTGTAAATGCTAAGTTATTAGAAGTGTAAATGTAAACTAATAGGAAGTGTAAATGTCATGAGCTGTAAAGTGTAAATGTCATTAAGTGGAAAAGTGTAAATGTTAAGGTATAGGAAGTGTAAATGTCATATGATGTAAAGTGTAAATGTCATCAATTGTAAACTGTAAATGTTAAGTTATTAGAAGTGTAAATGTAAACTAATAGGAAGTGTAAATGTCATGAACTGTAAAGTGTAAATGTTAAGTTATTAGAAGTGTAAATGTTAAGTTATAGGGATTTAAATGTGTAAATGTCATATGATGTAAAGTGTAAATGTCATGAAATGTAGTGTAAATGTCATTAAGTGGAAAATTGTAAATGTTAAGGTATAAGAAGTGTAAATGTCATATGATGTAAAGTGTAAATGTCATGAATTGTAAAGTGTAAATGTTAAGTTATTAGAAGTGTAAATGTAAACTAATAGGAAGTGTAAATGTCATGAACTGTAAAGTGTAAATGTTAAGTTATTAGAAGTGTAAATGTTAAGTTATAGGAATTTAAATGAGATAAAAACAGAAAGTGTAAATGTCATAGGAAGTGTAAACTACCGGATCAGTATGCAACTTCAAAATTCTTCTTTCGGATGAATCTTTGTGATGAGTTACCTCTAGCTCGCCTCTCTCAGTGAAACCTCCTGTTCTACATGTATCAATTGAGAAGATGGCTTCTTGTTTGAATTTCTGGAAAGCTGAATAGGTGTACACCTTTGCAGCATGAATCTCTAATGCCAGATGTGTTGACGCCGTTTTGGACGCAGTGCTTATCCATGTTGTCAAGTCGCTACGTGTATGTCTTTGTTTGTCCATAGCACTCTCAAAACGCATCCAAAACTCAACCAATGTTCCTGACTTATGCTCAAACCTCTTGAAAAAGCTATTTTCGCTCTCTGATCTTTGAGTCGTCCTCATAATCGACGCCATCCTCAAGTCTCTACAATGCGCCATCACCCACTGTCCCCTTATAGCATATGTATCTGCAAACCAATCATTTACGCCAACACCATGATCTTCAATTAATTGCTTCCAGATACCATCAAATTTTGTTGCCTCAAGCTCATCGTCCCATATAATGTCATTAATTTTACACATGAACTCATTATAATCACTCCTAGAGACGCCAAACTTACCGGGCATTTTGTTCATTATATGCCACATACAGAATCGATGGCGCGCTGTCTTGAAAACAAGAGGGACATATTTTATAATACTTGGGTCCTGATCTGTAATTATGTACTCGGGTTCCTTACCCCCCATTGCTTGTAAAAACCGGCTGAAAACCCAATTAAACGACTCATAATCTTCCCTTGCAATTAGAGCCCCATAGAACGTCACAGATCGTTTATGGTGGTCAACACTGTGAATGGTGTGAATACCATAGAATACTTATTGGTGGAGTAAGTTGGGTCGAATGACACCGCATCACCAAAAAATTTGTAATTATCTCGGGCAGTACCGTCCGCCCATATGGCCCTACGTAGGCTGCCATCATCGTCAAGGTCATAGTCAAAGTAGAAACCTATTCTTGTTTCAGTCATTTCCTTGAAATGGTCAACAAAAAACTGACCATCCCGTTCGTGAATGAAACATTTAACATCCCTATGGAAGTTCTTAAAATCATTTAAGCTTGCTCCAATGTTTTCGTATCCATTCACTTGTTCTTTGCAGATTCTGTATGTCTTTGTTGCTCCTATCTTCAGCTGCCAATCAATCATTAACAGATACGTCATATAAATATAACATGAATGGAATTATTTATTTAGTATAGAGAGTGATTATGTATTACAAACCCTTGAGTTCGAAACGATTATCATCTTGTGATAATCTGTTATGTTACGCGACAATTTCTGGAACTCTCTGTCCTTAAGTGAGATAAGCTCGTGATTGTGACCCTCGTGGAACCGGTCAATTAATAAAAGATCATTTTTCATATATAGTCGTATCCTCGCTTTACACCCCACTCTAGTGACCCTGAATATCCTCTGTGACTTCTCCCCAACCAGTCCGTCATCCCGATCTTTACTGGGCGTCTTGTGAGCGTAACCTTCTCGATTGCAGACGACGAGCTTTGACTTGATCTCACCGCCACGCCATTTTTTCGTTGTGTCCCTACGTACATCAAACCCACAAGCAATGGCGTATATCTTATAAAAAGTCACCGCGTCCTCAACCCCCCCAAACTCCTGGTCGATGTACGGTGTAAACCTCTTCTCGACCTCCCTACACAGCTCCTGCCTGTCAGGTTGAACTCCATTCTGTTTTAGCAAGTCTGTAAATGTGCACAGAGTGTAAGTATAAATGTAAATGTCCCAAGTCAGTCAAGGATATTCAAAAACTGACAGGACGAGTTGCAGCCCTGAATAGATTCATTTCCAGATCATCAGTAAGGTGCAAGGCATTCTATGACCTACTCAGGAAGAACAAGGCATTCAAATGGTTGCCTGAACACGAGAAAGCCTTCCAGGAGCTCAAAGCATACCTGACTACACCTCCACTACTTGCCAAACCAGACAGAGGAGAACCCCTGACGGTCTACCTATCTGTCACAGAAACGGCAGTAAGTGGAGTCCTGACCAAAGAAATTGATGGCCAACAACATCCAGTTTACTATGTAAGTAAGAGTCTCCTAGACGCAGAAACCAGGTATGACTTACTTGAAAAATATGTACTTGCTTTAGTAATGTCCTGCACTAAACTTCGACCTTATTTTGAGAGTCACTCAATTATTGTAAGAACCAACCTGCCTATCAAATCTGTCTTGAGAAAGCCTGAGTTGTCAGGCAGAATGGCAAAATGGTCAGTACAAATTAGCACCTATGATATAACCTTTGAACCCAGGACGGCAAGTAAATCTCAGGCATTAGCAGACTTCGTGGCTGAATTCAGTCCTACCCTAGAACCAGACTGTTGGAGTAGTGTCCTCCACAATAAGTGCGTTTACATATTAAATCTCGTAAAAGGAATATTAGGGATTTATTTATTTATTTATTTGTCAGCTGATCGTCGTTAATCGGTAATGATTGGCTGACTAGAGTTTGACATTACTGTCGTGTGATGGCGGTGATCAGCTGATCCCTTTAGGTCACACCTATAGGATGACGCCCAAATAGAATACATTAATTGTTTGTATGAGATACGAGATAATTAATTCCTTGTATTATTTGACTCTTAGTTAGTCACATAAATGTATTATTTGATGACGGGTTACGAACTCGGGACAAAGAGATTTATTATTTAATTATGAGATATTTAAATAATAAATGATTAGAATTTATTAATTAATTGTTAATTAATTAATTTTATACGATATGTGTATATGTTTTGAGGTGGAATTAATTAGCTATTAAATTTTGCAAGAGGTTGTAAAATTAGCTAAATGGGTTAATATTGACACATTGTATGTTGATAAAATGGTCTTATGATTACTTAATAGTTAAGTAGTCATTGGTAGTTAATTTATATTATTTAAGTGTTAAATAAATTAAATTAATATTTAATTATGTAAGATAATTAAATATACGACTTATAAGCATTTGTGGGGCAAATATCGAAAACCGAAATGGACCAAAAGTAGTCCACATATACTGGTTTTTTGAGGACATCACAAATGACCTTTAGGTGGATTTTTCCACTTATAATTGTCCCCTCAAATTGCCTATAAATACCATTGAAACTCCACCATTTCTCTAGTTGGAAAAATTTGAAGAAAAATTGGTCTAGGTTCATATACACTACCTAAAGACCAAATTTTTCTTCTTATTTTGTTCATCTTTTATAACAAAAACATATATAAATATTAACTAATAATATTATCAAAGTAATAATATTTATTAGTACATCATATATACAATTAAACAAGGTTTACTACTACATATATCTAGTTAGTATTGTAGTAGTATTTTGGGTTGACTCTTGGGTGTATCCTTAGGAGACCATCTTTTTGGTGGTTTGTTGTCTTGGAGGATCATCCATTTTCATAGCTCAAGAACAACATCAAGGAAGGAGTCCTTGAGTTGTGCCCAAAACTTGCCTTATACAATGTAAGGAACTTTTGTCTTAAGATGGTTTAATACCATCTTTTATACTTTTATTTGCATGCATGTAGATTTAGACCATTTTAAATTAATTTGTAATTTTAATATCATAAGATGAGTATTAATATGGTCTAAATAATTAACAAGTGGTATCAGAGCATTGTTAAATACATGCATGTTGTCTTAAGACGATTTTAGTAATTTATGAGATAAATTAATAAAATTGATATTATGTTACTAAAATTCGTTTTATCACATAATATAGTCTTGCATGTAAATAATCTGGTCTTAGGATGATATGGGACGAAAATTTGATTTTTTTTAAATTTTTCCACTTTTTATAACTTAAATTGGCATAAAATTGAGTAAAAATGCATTAAAATTAATTAAGAGTTAATTAAATTGGGTTGCATGTTAATTTTATGCATATTTATTTATAAATAACCACATGCATGTTATATTTATGAGATAAGTAGATACTTTAGGTTAATGTGATTAATTTAGGTAGTTTATTGATTTTTATTTGATAAAAATGGGTAAATAATGGTTATTTTGTAAATAAATATTGATTTAACTTTAGGGCTCGAAATTTCTGAATTTTTAGCTCCTGTAAATTGATCCAAAATGTACTAAATTTTATTTTAAGTCATTTTAATTTTTATGGTTTGATTTAGAATTAAATCGTGAAAATTATCGCTTTACCGATTAAATTGTGAAATCGTTTTAAATAAATTTCAAAAACAAAAATTTTCACTTGCATGGAATTTTTGGTGTAAGATCAGAATATTCATGGTTTTGAAATTTATTTTTCCATAAATGTTTATATTAAATGGAATTTTTGTATGATAATTGTGAATTATTATATCTTTTTTTGTCACAATTGTGTTTTTAATTCCCATATAAATTCAAGATAATTGTTGAGAATAATTATTTTGATATTAGACCAGATTAGAATAATGATTAAGTCTTAAAAGTGTTTTAAGAATTGATTATGAATTTTCTATTGGTAAAAAATTCCGTCAAAGCAAGCTCAAATGATCGTTGTTGGTAAGTTAGACGATTTGGCATGTCATTTTTCATAATGCATTTTATTATTCATTTAGATGAATGGTTTTTAGAATTATTGTTATGTAATTTTTCCTAATATGGCCATAGGTAGAAGTTGGTATTTCCCGAAATGTAAGGGAATATCGACTTGTTTTGTAATTAATTGCGATTTCGCATCGCCTAATTTGAAATTAATTAATAGTTTTATTTTAATTTTATTAAAAATTGTATAATAGGGTATTGTTATGTAATTTAATTATTAGTAATTAGATGAAGCTTCTAAAGACGGAGTTTTCATGAAGACGGTGTTTTCGGAAAGGCGTTCCGAAATCCTAAAGAAGGAGGCCAATTTATGAAGACTCAAGGGACCAAGGAGTTGGTTTCCGAAGTGTAATAATTTTAGTTAATTAGATTAACTAGGTGACCATATTAGGACTTGTTTGTTTTAATTCTTTTATGCATTCATGCCAAATCGTCACTACATGTTTTTTTTTTGTTGTTATCGATTTAATCGTCTAGCATTCATTAATTTTGTTCACTTAAAAGTGATAGACAATTAAATTGATAAGATCTCTCACATTTGATTGAAATTGAGATTAAGCCTTACCAAATAATAGCACCTATGAATCCCTTCTTCATTAGAGGTAGGTTCGGATCACCGAGGTACACTCTTTTTACGTTGGGTAAGTAGGGTAATAAAAGTTATTACGCGTGAAAATTGGTTGGATTCAACGGGATAAATATGGGTTGAATCGGTCCACCGTGCCCATATTTATTCTGGGGCTAAAAGATAGATTTTAAGAAAATCCGTCAACCAAGAGTTCTAGTAGTAGAATCAGTCAAAATGTTGACTCACCAAATTTATATAAATATGGGTTGAATCGGTCCACCGTGCCCGTGTTTATATAAAATTGGATCTTGGAATCATTTATATAATTCAGTGGGAGATCATTATATAAATGGGAACTTGTTAAATAGTTTCACAAGTTAAATATTTCTAGACGATAAATGTTAATCTTTCCTTTATTTCCTTTGTAGTAATCACGATGACTTCTACTAGTGAAACCGTCACCATAGCTAGAGATTCATGGCTACGTTCTTTTATGGACAAATATGTATTAAAAGCCGACGGTAGTAATTTTAAAGATTGGGAGGAACAACTTCGATTAGCTGCCGCAGGTGATGGCAAATTACGCTACCTTGTCGATCCCTCTCCCCCTTCGCCTAGTACTAGGGCCACTGCCGATGTAAGGGAGGCTTTTTCAAATTATCAAAAGGAATCCGCTGCAATAATGTTTTGATTTTTTCAATGGATCCTGCTTTACAAAGGCAATGTGTCAAGTTTCGTGATGCACATGAAGTATTCTCGAGGCTTTCCACTATGTTTTCTCAAACCCCAAGAATAATTCAAGATGACACATTGTTCGTTTCTTTGAGGCTAACCTCAAAGATGGTCAACTGTAAGTTCACACGTACTTAAAATGATTGAGTACGTGGAAACTTTAGAGGGGTTGGGATGCAAGATCCCCGACGAACTTGTGGTGGACCGAGTGCTCCACTCTCTCTCGCACGTCAAGGGATTTACCCAATTTAGGGTAAATTACAATATGACAAACATGAGAAACAGTTTACATGAGCTCCATTCTCTGCTTGTGCAAGCAGAGAAGGACATGGGATTGAGTGGGAGTACGAGGAAAGATGTGCTTGCGATTAACGTGAAGGGGAAGAAGCAGTTTAAGAGGAACGCAGGTAAGAAGCCCGTTCAGGTGGAGGGCAAAGGTAAAGCAATTGCGAATTGCTCTACCAAGCATAAACCTATAAAGGGTAATCCTCTTAAAGATACTTGTAATTATTGTAATAACAAGGGACATTGGAGACGTAATTGTACAAAGTACCTGGATGACATAAAAGCTGGCATTGTGAAACCGACATGTAATTTCTCAACTGAATCTTTTATGATAGACATAAATTATGCTTCAAATACAACTTGGGTATTAGATACTGGTTGTGGTTCTCACTTGTGTAATCATTTGCAGGGCCTAAAAAGCATAAGAAAGCTAAACAAGGGTGATGTCGATCTCCGAATGGGAAACGGGTCTAAAGTAGCTGCCGTCTCTGTAGGAACTTATGTACTTAGTTTAGCTTCGGGGTTGGAGTTACATCTTAATAATTGTTATTTTGTACCAACGCTATCTAGAAATATAATATCCGTATCGTGTTAGACACGAAGGGTTTTCCTTTGTAATTAAAGACAAGTGTTGTACTTTTTCCCTTAATGGGATTGTATATAGTCAAGCTATTTCAATCAATGGTATTTATATTCTAGATACTTGCAACGATGTTTATCATTTAGATAATAAAAGACTCAAAACAGGTGATCCTGATCAATCTTATTTATGGCATTGTCGCTTAAGACACATTAACGAGAAGCGCATTAAAAGACTAGTGTCGACTGGTGTAATTAAACCTTTTGATTTCGAATCATTTGGTACATGTGAATCTTGTCTTCTTGGCAAGATGACTCGTTCACCTTTTCTAGGAAAAGGATCTCAAGCTAGTGAGTTATTGGGTTTAATACATACCGATGTTTGTGGCCCAATGACAGTCACTGTTAGAGGTAATTATGACTATTTCATTACTTTTACCGATGACATGAGTAGATATGGGTATATCTACTTAATGAGGTATAAAAGTGAAGCTTTTGATAAGTTCAAAGAGTTTCAGAATGAAGTAGAAAACCAATTAAATAAGAATATTAAAGCATTACGATCAGATCGTGGTGGGGAATATTTAAGCAATGACTTTTAAGATCACCTTATAAACTGCGGTATTGTATCTCAGTTAACTCCTCCTAGCACACCACAATTAAATGGTGTAGCTGAAAGGAGGAATCGAACTTTATTAGATATGGTTCGATCGATGATGAGTCAAACAGGGTTACCTAAGTCATTTTGGGGTTTTGCCATTTTATCTGCTGTACACTTAATAAAAGTTCCACTAAAGCAACTGACAAAACTCCATATGAGATATGGAAATGGAAAGTCCCGAATCTGTGATACATGAAAGTATGGGGTTGTGATGCTTATGTCAAGAGTAAGTCTGACGATAAGCTTGCACCTCGTTCTGAAAAGTGTATTTTTGTAGGCTACCCTAAGGAAACTTGTGGATATTACTTCTACAATAGTAACGAGAACAAAGTGTTTGTAGCTCGTGAAGCTGTCTTTCTACAAAAAGAGTTTATTTCTAGAAGACAGAGTGGGAGAAAATTTGAACTTGACGAAGTTCAAGAGCCACAAACTGATATGACAATACAGGAAGATGTTCCTTCTACGTCGAATCGATTTATTGTTCTTTCCGAACCTAGGAGGTCGAGAAAGGGTTAGTCTTGACTGATAGATACCTTGGTATTATCGAGGAAGATGGTGACTATGAGGTTTTACTTTTAGAAAGTGATGAACCCAAGAACTATAAAGCAGCTATTATGAGTTCTGACTCTAAGCTATGGCTCGAAGCCATGCAATCCGAAATGGATTCCATGTACGATAATCAGGTATGGGACCTGGTTGACTTACCTAAAGATGTTCGACCTCTTCAGTGTAAGTGGATATTCAAGATTAAAATCGGCATGGATTGACATAAAGATGTCTACAAAGCTAGATTGGTTGCAAAAGGTTTCACTCAGGTTCATGGTTTACACTATGATGAAACTTTTGCACCAGTTGCTATGCTTAGATCTGTTCGGATAATGTTAGCGATTCTTTGCATTTCATAATTATGAGATATGGCAAATGGATGTCAAAACCGCTTTCTGAACGGGTTTTCGGAAGAGGAAGTGTTCATGACACAACCCGAGGGTTTTGTGGATCCTAAAAATCCTAACAAAGTATGCAGACTTAAGAGATCCATTTATGGTCTTAAGCAAGCGTCAAGGAGTTGGAATCATCGTTTTGATCATGTTATTAAACAGAATGGTTTTTCTCGAAGTGTTGAGGAACCATGTTTATACATGAAGTTTAGTGGGAGTAATGTTGTTTTTTTTCTTCTTTATGTGGACGACATATTACTCATTGGGAATGATGTAGATATGCTTGCTTCTGTTAAGAAGTGGTTGGGAAATCACTTCCAAATGAAAGATTTGGGAGAAGCTCAGCGTATCTTGGGTATCCGGATCTATAGGGATAGATCCAAAAGGATATTAGCATTGAGTCAAGAAGCCTATATCGATAAGATTCTTGACCGATTCAATATGAAAAACTCCAAGAGAGGTTTTCTACCTATGGGCAGTGGGATCACTTTGAGTAAGTCACAGTGTCCTACTAAGCCTAAGGATATTGAACGCATGAAATCGATTCCCTATGCTTCCGCTGTTGGATCGATCATGTATGCTATGATGTGTTCTCGTCCTGACGTCTCGTATGCTTTGAGTATGACGAGTCGTTTTGAGAAAACTCCGGATGAGAGTCCTTTGGATAGCCGTCAAGAATATTCGAAGTACTTGAGAAGGACTAAAGATTCATTCTTAGTGTTTGGAGGAGAATCGGAATTACGTATAAGAGGTTATACGGATGCCGGTTTCAAACCGATAGGGATGATTTGAAATCCCGGCTGGTTTTGTCTTTTCTTTGAACGGAGGGGCGGTTTCTTTGGAGAAGTTTCAAAGAGTCCGTGATTGCTTGATTCTACAACGGAAGTGAGTACATTGCAGCCTCCGAAGGCGCAAAAGAATTTGTTTGGATTAGGCGTTTTTAGAAGGACCGAAAGTAGTTCCGACCGCCGAGGATCCTATCACTTTGTATTGTGATAACAGTGAGGCTATTTTTCAAGCAAAAGAGCCCAAGTATAGTAACAAGTCTAGACATGTACTTAGAAAATTTCATGTAATTAGAGATTTAATCGAAAGGAAAGAAATTACAGTTTGTAAGGTTGGGACGGTGACAACATCGCGATCCTTTAACCAAGCCATTGTCTCAAGCTAAACATGATAGTCATGTAGTTTCGATGGGGTTGAGACGAATGCGAATCTGTTGTAAATTATATGATATGTAATAATCAAAAGATTGTATTTATTATTTCATATATGATAAGTTGCATTTATCGTTATATTGATTTTTATGTCCGAATTTATATACTTTGTTTTCTCCAAATAGGTTGTAAAGACAATGTCGAACCCTATTAAGTGAACTGGATTAACATTGTATTTTGTCCCTAGTTACTTAATGAGGTGACGTCTCGGAGTGACTAGATTGTAAGGCGATAGATGACGAGTTCGATTGTCATATGGTCATAGTGATGACTGGTTGATTAGATAGGCATATTGTGAGACAATTTGTCGGACAAATGATGATTTATAGAGTCCTTTTGTTGCTAGGTCGTGGCGAGGACTTCTATTTATTCCTTCGAGTCAATTCTTTAGACTGGTGACTATTTGTCTGAGTTGGTACGGTTTTCCGGTGGCTTTGGTTTTTGTTCTAGGTCGCACCGTAAAAGGAGGCCGATAAGCATTTACTGGGTCATTGTGATCTGTATCGAACGAAGAAAATAGGTCAACAGGATTGTCCTTTTAAGTCATATTTTATCTCAAGGCCACTCGAGGAGAGATGACTGTGAATGGGTGGCCACGATCGGATGAGATCTATAGTAGATTATCCGGTCAGACAGTCATTCTCCTGATCGAGGAAACCACTTTATGATATGATCACGTGCAAGAACGACCTGAAAGACATCTTGCATTGAGTGGGAGATATTATTGGACAAGAGAATTGGTAACGCACACTTGTGTCAGACAAGTGGGAGATTGTTGGAGTAGTGTCCTCCACAATAAGTACGTTTACATATTAAATCTCGTAAACGGAATATTAGGGATTTATTTATTTATTTATTTATTTGTCAGCTGATCGTCGTTAATCGGTAATGATTGGCTGACTAGAGTTTGACATTACTGTCGTGTGACGGCGGTGATCAGCTGATCCCTTTAGGTCACACCTATAGGATGACGCCCCAAACAGAATAAATTAATTGTTTGTATGAGATACGAGATAATTAATTCCTTGTATTATTTGACTCTTAGTTAGTCACATAAATGTATTATTTGATGACGGGTTATGAACTCGGGACAAAGAGATTTATTATTTAATTATGAGATATTTAAATAATAAATGATTAGAATTTATTAATTAATTGTTAATTAATTAATTTTATACGATATGTGTATATGTTTTGAGGTGGAATTAATTAGCTATTAAATTTTACAAGAGGTTGTAAAATTAGCTAAATGGGTTAATATTGACACATTGTATGTTGATAAAATGGTCTTATGATTACTTAATAGTTAAGTAGTCATTGGTAGTTAATTTATATTATTTAAGTGTTAAATAAATTAAATTAATATTTAATTATGTAAGATAATTAAATATACGACTTATAAGCATTTGTGGGGCAAATATCGAAAACCGAAATGGACCAAAAGTAGTCCACATATACTGGTTTTTTGAGGACATCACAAGTGTCCTTTAGGTGGATTTTTCCACTTATAATTGTCCCCTCAAATTGCCTATAAATACCATTGAAACTCCACCATTTCTCTAGTTGGAAAAATTTGAAGAAAAATTGGTCTAGGTTCATATACACTACCTAAAGACCAAATTTGTCTTCTTATTTTGTTCATCTTTTATAACAAAAACATATATAAATATTAACTAATAATATTATCAAAGTAATAATATTTATTAGTACATCATATATACAATTAAACAAGGTTTACTACTACATATATCTGGTTAATATTGTAGTAGTATTTTGGGTTGATTCTTGGGTGTATCCTTAGGAGACCATCTTTTTGGTGGTTTGTTGTCTTGGAGGATCATCCATTTTCATAGCTCAAGAACAACATCAAGGAAGGAGTCCTTGAGTTGTGCCCAAAACTTGCCTTATACAATGTAAGGAACTTTTGTCTTAAGATGGTTTAATACCATCTTTTATACTTTTATTTGCATGCATGTTGATTTAGACCATTTTAAATTAATTTGTAATTTTAATATCATAAGATGAGTATTAATATGGTCTAAATAATTAACACAGACCTCATAAAAGAGGTCAATCACCTTGACACCCATAAGACAGACCAAGAATGGACTCTCCATGTAGATGGGGCAACAATTATGAAAGGCACTGGCCTAGGACTAGTCCTAAAATCACCACAGGGAGACCTAATTGCACAGGCTATTAATTGTGAATTCAAAGCCACAAATAATGATGAATGAATATGAAGCCCCGATTCTTTGGACTAAAGGTATGTATAGAACTCGGTGTAGCAAATCTCAAGGTAAAAACTGACTCTCTCTTAATTTCCAACCAAGTCAAAGGAGTATATGCTGCAAAAGATTAAAAAATGATGCTATATTTGGAATATGTCAAAAACCTTTGCAAAAAATTCAAAACCTTTGACCTTGACCAAATACCAAGGGATTTAAATACCCAGGCAGATGCCCTAGCCAGCCTGGGATCAAACTTCATCCCTGCCGTGTTTGACAAAATACCCATCGTCCACCTGTTGAAACCAACCATAGAAAGACCTGAACAAATTTGTCCTATCCAGGAAAACACAACCTCCTGGACTAAACCCTACTATGATTGGTTCTTACAGGGAATACTCCCTACAAATAAAAACGAAGCAAGGGCCCTGAAAATCAAAGCCTCCACTTATACCATTATAAATAACACCTTGTTTAAAAAGTCTCAGGCTGGACCTTACTTACGTTGCCTGGAACCAAATGAAGCCAGCCAGGTCATAGAAGACATACATGATGGATACTGCGGAAATCATAAAGGTGGAAGAAGCCTGGCAAGCAAAATTCTCAAGACAGGCTATTTCTGGCCAACCCTGAGAGCTGACTACATAGCATATAGCTCAAAATGTGAAGCCTGCCAAATCCACTCCCCTTATATCCATCAACCATCAGAGCTACTACATTCCATCTCAGCTCCCTGGCCATTCATGAAATGGGGCATGGACATAGTGGGCAAGCTACCTCAGGCACTTGGACAAAAAGTCTTCATGCTAGCAATGACTGACTACTTTTCCAAATGGATAGATGCAGACTCTTACAGGCAAGTCAAAGAAAAGGATGTCATATCATTCATCAAAAGAAATATCATATGCAGATATGGAATACTTCAGAAATAGTCTGTGACAATGGTACACAATTACAATTTGTGGGAAAAAGAACAGCAAACTTCTGTGCACAATGGAATATCAACCTAGTTACATCTACACCAGGCTACCCAAAAGCCAACGGCCAGGCAGAATCAAGCAACGAAGTAGTAATCAGCTGCCTGAAGAAAAAGCTGAAAAGGAGAAAAGGAAGATGGGCAGAAGAGCTCCCCTTAGTCCTGTGAGCTGACAGGACCACACCCAAAACAGCCACAGGCCAGACACCATATTCCCTAGTCTATGGCTGTGAAGCAGTAATACCAGCAGAAATTCATGTGCCAACCACCAGAAGCAGCTTGAACACCATAGAAGAGAACATGCCCCTACTGCAAGATAACCTACTCCTAACAGAAGAACTAAGGGATGCAGCCAAAGTCAGGATAGCCTCCTACCAACAAGCAGTAGCCAGAAGTTACAACAAAATGTCAACATCAGAGTATTCAATGAGGGAGACCTAGTCCTAAGAAAAGTCTTCCCCAACACCAGAGAAAAGAACGCAGGCAAACTAGCCCCTACATGGGAAGGCCCGTACCTAATTGATTCAATAATAGGACAAGGAGCTTACATGCTACAAACTTTGGAAGGAGAAATGATCCCCAGATCCTGGAACATTTCCCACTTAAAGCTATTTCATATTTGAGAAACAGGTAAAACTACCTACCCTATATACATGTCAATAGAACTTCCTGCTATGTGCTAAACTGCCTGCCTGTTATTCTTAGCTTTATCTAAAACTTTATTCCAATCCTAAAAACTTGTTTTACACCTTCTTTTCACTTGTTATATGCTACATTCTAGGCTTAAACAAATGTTCAGGATTGAGGGCCACTCTTCCCAACCTGAATAGCATTTCTAAAATGCTCTAATTTGGCACCTGCCTGCCTGCCCTAAAAACTAAACTGAGCTCAGTACATAAAAAGGCAAATACAATGGTGGAATAGACCAGAGTACTTGTCAAAATAAGCCCTCTGACAGTGAGGGCCATAAGCCCTCCTGACCGGCAACCACCCTCATTTTAAAGCCCTCCTGACAGGCAAACAGAGCCACCATTCCTCATAAACACAGGAGTGAGGGCCATAAGCCCTCCTGACAGGCATTACTCTAACAGAAAAATGCTACATAAATATACAGGCACAAATTTGGTCCAGCACAGCAAGAAAATCAAGAGAAGAAAGGATACATATATTAATACCTACCAAGGAATGTACCCTTCCCAGGCAGGAAGAACAACTGTTTACCCAAAAACCAACAAAAACCAACAAAAACAAGTTCTAAAATGTTTGCTCAGGGAACATCCCCCCTGAATAAGCCAAAACAATACAAAAATTCCACAAAAAAAAAAAAAAAATAAAAAAAAAACAAACTAGCCCGCATTGGAAACAGTAGCAGAACCAATTCCCTCATCAGCAGCCTCCTCTTCTTCATCTCCCTCCCCTTCAGCATCACTATTCTTCCCTTTGGATGGTGGAGAATCCACTTCTTCGTCAGCATGTAATTTACAAAGCTCAGGATAAGTGGTATTGAGATCAGCCAACTCCTGATCAGGATTCCAAAAAGGCCTGACTTCAACAGGCTCCTTCATGGCATCCACACGACCCTTGCCAAAGAAATACAGTGCAGCATCTTTGTATCTGGCCTGAACCTTATCCCTCTCTACAGCCAATTCTTCATTCACCTTCAACTGCTCTTGCATAGCCTGCTTTTCAGCCTTTAATTCTTCCTGGGCAATATCAAATTTGGCTTGAAGAGCTTTCACAGCATCCTGAGCAGATTTCAACTTAGAAGACTCCACCAGCAACCGAGCCTTCCCTGCCTCATTATCCTCCTTTAAAGAATGATTCTCAGCCTTAGACACCTCCAACTCAGCCTTAAACTTTTCAGCATCTTTTTTCAAGATTTGTACCTCCCAGTCCAGGTTATTTTTTAGGCTGTGGACTGATTCCAGTTGACAGACACTCCTCAGCATATCATTAACATTCTAACAAAGAAAAAATGCCTATCTAAGCCACAAAAAAGAAGACACACACAAATATCCATAATAAACAAGCCAAAAACAAAGAATATATACCTCCAGAAGCATGGCAATCAGGTTGGCAGCGTAGTCCCTGGAACGGTACATAGCAGCCAAAGCACGAGCAGAAGCATCCTCTGCCTGATACTTGAAGTAGGGATCATTAACCACAAAAGCCTGAGCCTGAATTTGTTCCTTGGCAAACTGGACCTTATCCATGCGAGCCCTGACCCCCCTGACCTCATGAACCCCTCCTGAAGACTCATCCACTCTCTTCCTCTTCTCAGGACAGTCACTCTCATCCACAACCTTCTCAGGCGATGCCAACTGAACCCCCTGCACAGGTTCCTGAATTTGAACAGCATTATCACTTCCCGTAGCCTCACTACTCTTTGACTTCTCCCCTGTAATTTGAGAGACCCCTGCCTTCACCAGAGACAGACCAAAGCTAGCAATCCTGGCAGAAGCCCTGGTTGCTACACGACGAGATTCTAAATTCAGCAATATAAACGCATGCTCAATACAAGAGACAGAATGACAAAAGTAAGCAACAAACTTACTCCCTGATGAAGACACCCCTGGAACCTTAGTGCTCTTCACAGGCTTATATGTACTCAACTTGACCTTCTTGAAATGAGGCATAGAAGCTTGCCCAGACAGGCAGGCCACGCCCTCTCCTCTTCAGGCAACGCCATAAACGCTGCTATCCGGTCAGCCGACCCCTCGGCATCAGGATCATTCACCCAATCATTTACTAAAAGAAAGCATGGGCAAAGTAAGTAAACTCTCCAAAACATATTATTACCAAACCAAAAATAATGCAGGAAAGAAAGTTACCTCCTTCAACAGCTGGGTAATTGAGATAGTCCAGGTCAGGGGCAATTGAATCAGCCTTGATAAACATATAGGTTTGAGCCCATCCTTTATCATCCCCTGAATCAAAGTTGGTAATCAGGTGAGCCATCTTCGACCTGACTCGAAAATTAAACCTTCCAGTAGAATGAATCTTCAGGTGATAGACATTCTTGAAGTCATCCAGGGTGATAACCAACTTATGTTTAGAACACAAATGTTCAACAGAATGGACAATTTTCCAGACCATTGGCATGAGTTGAAACGGGGGAACCCTGATAGCCCTAATCACCTCAGTCATGAAAGGAGAAAGGGGAAGGCGATGACCACCCCTGAACGCCCACTCAAAGATACAGAACCAACCTGGGCTACTCCAATTAGCCCTGACCGGGCCGCTCTCAGGAATCCAAACCTCAGCCCCATGAGGAATGAGGCCCCTGCCCTCTATATAATGCTCAAAAGCTGGTTTTAGTTGATTGGCTTCATGAAAAGAAGCCGCCAAAGCTCTAATAGGAGAATATTCAACCCTCTTATAAGACATGGACAGAATCTCTGGGGCAGCAACAACCTCCACCTCATCATCCTCAGGGATGATATCAGGGACCTTCTCAACCTCGGCAGGAACCATTTCAACTTCAACAGGAACTTTTTCAACCTCAGCAAGAGCTTTGGAAGCTGCTGTCCTTCTCCTACCGCCAGCCATATATTATTTTTCTGGAAAATGAATTTTTGCAAAGAGAGAATTTTTTAGAAAGAGAAAGAAGAAAATTAGGAGATTGGAATGTGAAGACAATCAGACAAAGGAAGGATATTTATAGCCGCAAATCCAAAATGGCTAGAAAAGCAAGTGGTAGAGACTAATCATGACTCTCCTAGGGTTTTGTGAACCTACCCTATTTATGGCAAGTAACCGTTACAAGAAGTTGAATCAAACACCAATTCTAAGTCCGATAAAAAGTCCCTGCACAAATCACTCGCCTGGCCCAAATTTTTATCTCCTTATTCCTGGCTAGACCCAATAATGGAATAAGCAGATAAGGGGTAATTGTTGGGCCCAAAATTATTCTGCTTGACCTGACATAGGCCAGGCAACAGCCAAAGACAAGTTCCAAGCAAAAGACATCTGAAACCAGGCATTTATTCAATACGGATAGGCACCAAGAAGGAGTTGATACAAGATAGGCGATAATCAACCAAAGCAACCTGGGAGGAAAATAACTCAGGCACAACAGGCAAAGACTAGGCAATTAACATATGACCCCTACAAACAAGGAAGACCAATTCAAGAAGAAAAGATATGAAAGATCGTCAAAGGCAACGGTTGAAGAGATGGCAACCACCTCCGGGTAAATAGGGCACATTCCCTATTTACCAGGAAACCCTAAACGGCATAGAGAAAAGGGCATAAATCAAGTATAAATAGAAGAGAAAACAAAATCAGAAGGATCATTGGATACACTCTCATTCTCACCTACACTTTTGTATTCTTAAGCATCATAATTTCGCCTGTCACGCCTGATATATACATACTCTGCCAGGCTATCTAAAATCATAGTAACAATCACTCCTGGCTTGGTGCCCGTGGTTTTTTCCCTTATTCCCAGGGTTTTTCCACGTATAAAATCTTTGTGTCTTTATTTATTAATTGTTATGTCATTCAATAATACTAGCCAGGCGAGTTGTTTGAGTTAGATCACCCTACTTATAAATCCCTGGCAGGATATCCTAGATCAGTGAAATCCCTGCCAAAACAATAACTATCTCTCTATGACCGTCTCTTCATAACACACTATTCAACCTTTACTTCAACATACAAATTAGTCAACGAACAAGTGAAAACAATTATAGTTTCGTACAAGAAATGTAACCGAAATAATAGAAAACATCATAAACGAACAACAAAATGATTGTAATATCGGCCTTTTTATTTTGCGACATTACTCTTCCCCTCTAAAAAGGAACTTCGTCCCCGAAGTTCACCACCGAATTACTACACATATTACTTTAAACTTACCTTTTGACATGTACCCAACACCTATGATTCGTTAGTGACATTACTCATTACTCATACAGCCATTAGTTCATAAAAGCATATGCAACTTTATTCGAATAATTAGTCATAGACACGAATGTATGAGTGTATCAAATGTGTACGGAAAATATGCGAACTCCGTGAAATATAACGAGACTTTCCAATAGAATGAGTTATTGAAGATATATAAAAGAAGGCAATAAAAGGAACTATTACTTTCACTATTTGTCGCTAATTGCACTCACATTCCAAGTACGACTTCCAACAAATCGAATTAACGGTCCAAACATATTACTAATCATCAATAACCATGTTAAACACCAAAACATGTAATGATATTAACATTAAAACGATTTTAAATAACTAAATGTTCCTGTAATAGTGCTACTCGATCGAGTATATAGGGTACTTGATCGAGTTTCCTGGCTACTCGATCGAGTAGCCTGAGATCAGAATACTCCATCCTTCTCACACCTGCAGCTACTCGACCGAGTGAGGGGCACTCTGTCGAGTGGCCACAGGTCAAAACCTTCGAAATCTTCCTGTCATAACACACAATATATATAGAAAATGTCACATAAGCGCGAGTCGGGGTGACAACCCGACCCCCAAAATCCTGCTAACAAGTTCAAACTAAGCAAATTCGGCCTTATGGACATCCATACAAACCAAGTATAAAAGTACTAACTAAAAACGACTACTACCATCCAATACAACCAAACCATAGACAAAGAGAAAGAAATGAGTATCACTCATGCTGCTGCTGCTCATCCATCATCTCATCTCCACCACCATCCCCTCCCGAGGTGCCTGCTCTTGATGACCCAAGACCCGCATCGGCCCCTGCCCCAGCTCCAGGACTCTCATACTATGGGGTCAAACCACCAAAAGCAAAGGACTGTGGTGTCCCCCATGCTGTCTGGTCCACCCCATAAGAGTGGAAAACCCCACTGTAGTCCCCAACTCCCCTCCACCACACTGGGTGTGGTCCCTCGGTCCCAATACCCTGAGCATACGCCATCTCATGCATGTTCCTGAGCGTCAGGGTAGAGGACACTCTCTCTGCCAAGTAGCTCGAACGTGTCTCCGGGGTATCGAGGTAGGGGTAACAAGGAAATGGGTACTGAGGCGGCGCTGCTGGCTGTGGCTGGGTCTCAGCCGTCCTCTCCCTCACACGACGTGGCCCCCTCCCTAGCCTGGGTCTATCCTCCGCTGCTCTCACGTTCTCCCCCTTCCTCGGCTCGGGCATCACCTGAAGAATCGTATCATCAATGAGGTACGTCTGTCGCGGCCGGAGTACATCATCATCCTCCTCCTCATCGGAGTCCACAGCTACTACAACTGGGTCTAACGGCTCTGTCGGTGGGAGGTGCTCAGAAGCCAGTATCCTCATCCAGCTCATACCCCACACCCTCCAAGCTAGGTTGCCATCCTCTAAGGTTCTCAACCATTTCAGGTCGAGGTAGTAGTCTCTGTCCATGGTAGACACCAGTGTGGCTAGGGGAATGTACTCAGAAGAAGCCTCAAAGGAGGCTAGATTTTCAGCTAACCGGGTGGCAAAAACACCACAACTCAAGTACCGAGTGGTAGAAGTAGCCATCAAAGCAAGGCTAGCACAGACCATGGTAGGAGCATTGAAGACCACCCTCTCAGTCCGCTCCGGGTTAAGATAAGACATCAAAAGCAACAGCTCGTGATTGTTCAACTTACTCATATCCGGTCTCTCATAAAGAAGATTCGATATAGAACGAAGAAAGACCCTCAAAGTAACATGTTGAACATCATTGATCAACATGTTGCTGGCGGTGGGAGGCAACATGTTGATCAACAAGGCATAAGGCAGCAAACCCCGCACTGAGCTGGAATCTCGCTGATGGAGTCCTTGGGAGGCTTAGCCAAACCAAGGTGAGAAGCAAAGAGGACCATGGTCAACACAAAACTCGTGTTCATAAGACAGAACTCAACAGACTGTTCAGCTGGCTCGTATTTAAACGAGCTCATGAACTCCAAAGTCAGAAAAGGATAGGAATGCTTCCTTAAACGATAAAGCCCCGTGAACCCCAAGGTCTCAAAAATATGACGGACATCCGTCTCAATCACCAGGTCATCAAGAAGTGTGGTGTCCACACAACGGGTGGGTCTCATCTTGCGTTTCTGTAACGCTACAAACCTCTTCCTTTGTTTGAAGTCCACAAAGACTACCGAAGGATACTCGGGTACAGACGGTACTACCGGTCCTCTACCCTCCCCAATTTCGGGCTGAGAAGCCCTTCCCCTCTTACTTTGACGGGTCCCCAGGTTTAGTCTCGGCATCTGTTTCAGCATACAATTTAAACGTACTTACATAGGCACTCAAACATGTAATCTTCACAAATTGAACATTGAATAATCATCTATGTACACACTTTCACCAACCAATTCTTAATTTTGATACATAAATTCAGTTTATAGCATTTCAGACGATCTCTATAGTTGTGAAAATTTTTGTATAGATAACATGAATTACTCAACTACTACAACTGTCATCACTTGGCTTAAATACAACCCCATAGATACTTGGAAATGTGTGAAACATTCATGCATGCTCATAAAAAGGGTAACTAAGTACACACCATCACAGACATTCAACATTATGAGCAAACTGCTCAATTCAAATAGTCAGACGGTCTCTACAGCTGTAACAATTTTGACACATTTATCAAGAATTAACATCACCACTACTATATTAAAGGTTTAACTCTTACCTATATATTCATATTCAACACAAAATCCCAATTATAGAAAACGAATTCCAATTTGGGGCACTTTTAAGACGGAGTTTTAAAGCAAATTTTAAGGTGAAAATCACAAAATTCAACTTCCACCATGATATATGCAACATATACTACTCAATATCATCATCCAACATGTAGAAAACACTCAAAAATCAATTTGATTTCACAAACCCTAGAAAATTCGTCCCCAAATTTGCAATTTCTATTCTATTTTTAGCACAATAAACATCAACAATCCTGAAAGGGAAGCATGTGAATCATATTACAACAATTACAAGCAACTTTTCGTCCATATGAATCGAAATTTCAGATTATTCTACCATTCCAATAGATTCTAAGTGATGAAAACATGAAAATAGGAAGGAAATTCATACCTTTATCAAATAGGAAGTGAAAGAACGAATCAAAGCAAAGAAAACTACCCAAATTAATCATCACAAACACAAGTTATAAGATTTTTGAGAGGTTTAGGAGGTTAGGGTTTCGAAATAGGAAGAAAGAATGAGAGGAATGAGGAAAATCAAGGGTTTTATGAAACCCGTGAAAGCCCCTGTACTGTAGCCTACTCGATCGAGTGCCTGGGGTACTCGATCGAGTGCCCTCTACTCAATCGAGTAGGTGTTATTTCATCGAGTATCCGCAGAAAATTCCTACGTCTCGACGTCATAGTTTCCTAACTAGATCGAGTGAGGTCTACTCGGTCTAGTAAGCACTCGCACTCGGTCAAGTAAGGTTGAGTATACGGTCAGAATTACAAAATTAACTGAAGGTTCCTGCAAAACAATATCACGTGTCGATTCCAAACCAAGTTCGGAGGTCGTCACTGGTTATCGTATTCACTCATATATTACAATTACTACTCAAATATATCATACAGTCTCATCAGATAAGATTCGTATCACATTACGCTATAACAAACTTCACACAATATGGTTTGGCTGCTACCGAGTCATCTATATATGCAACTATTATATCACGGCTAGACTTATTTTACTACCTTATTAACATATTTACACTCACGTTATACAAAACACACAATTAACGATAAATTTTCCACATGTCATCCAAGTGTATTATCAACACGTTCAAGCTTCAACATAAAAAAATTATTCTACATAAATTAATCACCACACAGCGGAAACTTTCAACCATTAAACATTGCATATTCCCACTACTATTTTGATAATTCTCATACTATAATTCAACACTTCTTTAGCTATCACTATTATGGCTACGGTAAGACTTATAAACTCGTATAGGATCACCATTACTAACAACCTGAAACAAACACCAACATTACCACATTTCATATCACAGTATACATCTTTACCCTTTTCATCCACTTCTAACACATAGAACCTTCTACGTTTCTCATTATCATCACATACGCTCCTTAACTCCATCACAAATTCACCATACACTATTCTAACGTAGTTATTGTACCGACACTAGCTTCAACAGAGACTCAACCACAAACAATTCTCACCTAATCACCATACACGTTAAGCACATACTTACGGACTCCACATTCCCATACCCAGTGACTGGCTTAAGCACAATGGGGCCAAGATTTCGAAATTAGGGCGCCTACTCACCCAAAATCTAGCATCAGCTGGGGCTCCCATTACATATACACCAGGTTCATTTTATTAGACTCACTACGTTCATTAGGTTCATTTGTTACAGGTTCCAAAATCGTCGCTCTGATACCACTTTGTAACACCCCCATATACCGATGAGCCTTACCAAACCTTCCTTGGCATATAGAGGCATTACCATCTCGGTTGCCCGAGGTAAGTAATCATCAAAAGTTGATAAAAGAACAATTATAGTTATATTACAAGTGTTACAACCAACCAACAAAATAAAGATACAACTCGCCAGCTACACACTATCTCTTTCAGAACTCGTGACGACTCATCCCTGCCAGGACTCCAGCTATCAACCACATCAACACCTGCTAAGACTGACTGCTTACCATAAGGGATCACGACAGACACATAAACAAACAAGACAACCACACAGGGTCAGTACTGAGACAAGATACAACATTAACCAACATCAACCGTCAACACAAAACAAAACACAACCAGCCACACACAGTCATACCCACACCAATAAATCTCCGTCACCGACTGTCCACTGGACCAGCCCTGCCAGTGGGGGACCGCAGCCGTTCCCACCTAAGCCCCGCCCATCATACCGAGCGATAACCCTGTCCCATTAATGTGCACATCCCCTCCCGTGGCGGGTTCCACGGAGGGCGAAACTAGGGCGTGAAGCCACTCCTGCAAGTGACTCCACTCAGCCGAGGATGCTCCTCGAGAACCAGAGACAATCAATCACAGACAGCTGCAATACGACAACAACAAATAAACTGTATACACCAACCTATTACCGCATATGCTCTGCCAAACAAACACAACAACAACACAACAACCACGACACAACAACTGACACACTAGACCATCCACAGAAACTGAGTAGGCGAACCTACCTTTAAGCGACTGCAACGATTCCATGCCCATACACGCAATACCCAGCAATCAAGCAACACCTATATACACAATACAAACATCTATCACTACCAAGCTAACCCTAACTGCAAAGACAAAGATACGGGTGATGATGACGACATACCTACATGAGGAAACCTGGCAAAGGACCGCTACCCGACTCAAGCTATGCACTCCTAAGGCACAAGAACCTTCAAAGGCTCCCATGGAAGGTATATGGTGAAGGGAAGGGAAGGACGCGACCTAAAGATCTGAAGAAATGAGGCGGAAATGATTTGCGGTTTTAACAAAACACGATTATAAACCCTCGCTGAAAAGACGTTACTCGATCAAATGACCCACTTACTCGATCGAGTGGCCCCTACTCGATCGAGTATCCAAGCTACTCGATCGAGCAGCCTCTACTCTATCGAGTACCACCCATAACTCAAAACACAGGATAACTTTGGTACGCACCTCTAAGGACTATTACTGCTCCCAAGGTCGGTCAACGTTGGTCAACGGGTCTCTAAAAGGGCGGGTATTACAGTACCACCGCCCAAGGAAAAGAGGCGGTCGAGGATGCTGCCTCTGTGATTGCGGTTGCTGCCTCCTAGGCTGCGTCTTCAAAATAATATTCTCAATTTTAATAGCAATCCTAGTCCTATGGCTAATCATCCGACCCCACGAGGTCAAATTCCACGCCACAAACGCAACACTAACAACCTTCAACTTCAGCGGCGTAAACAACGACAATCTCAACTATGACCTAGCCGTCAACTTCACCGCACGGAATCCCAACAATCACATCGGAGTTTACTACGATGACGTCTAGGCTGACGCAATCTACGGGGGTCAAAGATTCAAGACTGTTGAAGGAATGACGTTCTACCAGGGACATAAGAATACGACGTCGTTTGGACCATTGGTGTTTAAGGGACAGAATATGGTTATACTTGGAAGTGATGGGAAGACGGATTATGAGAATCGGAAGAGTGAAGGAATGTATGAGATACAGGTGAAGCTACACTTAAGAGTTAGATTCAAGATAGGTTTGTTTAAGACTGGAACTTAGAAGCCTAAGGTTAAGTGTGATTTGAAGGTTCCTTTGAATGATGCTCAATCTACCCATAAATTTGAGGATACAAAGTGCGACTATTATTATTGATTTTTTTTATTTTTCACATATTCGCGAAAAGGGTAAATTTAGCATTATCTTCATTCTTGTTTTGTTTTAAGTTCAAAAACGACTTGCTATCATGTTCAACAACATGCATCCAATTGGCATGCGTATAATATCTTTAAACTCGCTAAATACACATCTTTGATAAGCTAAATACACTAATTTACCTTACTAGATACACATCTCTTATAAATTAGATACACTCTTGTACTTTGCTAGATACATTCTTGTACCTTTCTAGATACACATCTCTCGTAAGTTAGATACACTTCTTTAAACGAACCTAAGACCTTTTAAAACGTACCTAGTAGAGAAAAGATCTTCTTAAGTAAGACAGGAAACGGTTTGATCTCATTAAGTTGCTAGATTTACTTGTTTAAGTTGCTAGATACATACCTCTAATTAGTTAGATACACTCATTTAAATTTCTAGATACATATCTTTAGCTAGGTGGATACACTCTTTTAAGTTGTTAGATACATACCTCTATTTAGATAGATACACTTCTTTAACTTGTTAGATACATACCTTTACTTACGGATACCCGTCCTACTTAAGAATCACTTTTAGCTACTAGGTACGTTTGAAAGAGTTGTAGGTTCATCTTAAAATTAGTCTTTAATAAATCATTGATGCACCTATCTTTGTCTCTTTTTATATGGATATTGACTATGTATTTGTTTATTAACATTGAATTCTTGGATTTGTAGTATGAACAACTTATTTGGTAGCTTGAGTTTAGTTCATTACTTTTTGTTTTCTTGTACAAATATTATACTGTATACTCTCTTCGTCCCGCTTATTTGTTATCTATTTACTTTTTAAGACGTATCACTCATTTGTTATTTATTTCTATTTTAACTAAATGTATGTACCTAATCACTTAAAGGAATATACTTAGCTAACTAAAAGGTATAAATATCTAATAACTTAAAAAAGTTTATCTAGCAAGCTAAATATATGTATCTAATAACTTAAAGGAATGTATCTAGCAAGTTAAAGGTATTTATCTAGTAACTTAAAGAAGTACATCTAGCTAGCTAAAGACATGTATCTAGTTACTTAAAGAAGTGT
The DNA here is from genome assembly GCF_048544455.1 of Silene latifolia. NCBI lineage: Eukaryota > Viridiplantae > Streptophyta > Magnoliopsida > Caryophyllales > Caryophyllaceae > Silene > Silene latifolia. Next base: position 171,449,263 of record NC_133534.1, on the reverse strand, counting down.
ATCTAGCTAGGTAAAGGTATGTATCTAAGTTTTAGAATACGCGATAATAAGGGAAAGGGTTTAGGGATGAATTAGGCGGCTCCGCGGTAGCGGGCCGCCTAATCCAGCCTGTAGATACCCAGTATCTACACCTTCCAAAAACCACCCGATGATGATCGGACTATAACGTGTTTTTGATATGCTTGCGTGGATTGGCTATACATGAGACGGTTTAATGCACTACTCGAATATGAAAAATGATTTCAAAATTTTTCTAACTTCATTTGCATTAAAATAACACTATTTAGAGTTAAACCCGTATTCGGACCCAAAACCGACTCAGAAACCCGCAACTCGAGTCAACCTGAGTCAAACCGAGTCAAACCAAATCTTGAATGTCAAAAATAATGCCATGAATGTCTTTATCATGTCATTTGCATTAAAATGACCCTAATTAGAGTCAAAATTGACACCGGGCCAAAAACCGAATCCAAATTCAAATCCCGACTCACACGGGTCAAACCCGAGTCAAGCACACAAAACACCTACCTTAAGTAACACCTAAAATCATCTTATTAGATGCCCATATTGTTACACGACATCCTATTTGATTACCACAAATCAATAATGGATGGAGATTAGGCCACGTCCAAATTTAAAGGGACAGTACACCCCATTGAGTCACGGGGTGGCTCGCGCCTAAAGCAGGTGTCTGCTTAGCCTCTAAGCAAACACAACCAACCTACCATCCCACATTTCTCTATAAATACTCACCATCATACACCACAATATTTACGCGAGAGTCCGCCCCCTCACATTTCCCTTAAACTTCTATACTCGACTTCCTAAGTCACAAAATCGACACGTGTTTACGACTTACCGATCGTAAACACAAGCCTTACACATATTGTTTGGTACCGTCGCCGTGCATTCGACCGACCCATTCGACCAACTCAACTCATTAATCAACATGTTTTAATTAACATATTTTCAACTCATTTTCAAAACCAAATCTTTTTTAAGTCACTCTTTTAAACTTCTTTGATCGCGAGTAGTCAAAACGAGAAAATCGTCTCTAAAGTCGTCTACCACGCAAACATCAATACACGTAAGTTTGAGGGTGTAAACATCTCATTTATTTCACGTCTTTACTGTTTTCATAACTTTATGAACATGAACAATGCATAACACGATTCAAATATAGGTTAGACGAGCCAAAACCGAGTTTTGGCCTGAGACAGAAGCCCCTTGCTATGCAGGGAGGCTCGCGCCTCAATGGGGTTCTCGGGTCAGACTAAAAACATGTTTGAGTTCGTCTTTCCTTCAACACTTTCTTTTATTTTGACTTCTTTACTTTTACGATTTTTACCATTTTAATTCATTTTCATGACAAATATTTTGACCATTATAAAAATCATCCTTGGTTCCTTATACCATGACGGTCCATTCCGTGACTCGATGATATTATTGGTTAATTACACTTTAATGGGTATTTTAACACCCTTTTCTTTTATTTACCATTTTTCTCATTTATTTACATTTGCAAATATATTAGTCATAATTCATAATCATCCTTGGTTCTTTATACCATGTCGGTTTAATCCGAGTACGATGACAAACTTGACTAATTACAAATAATCGAACTTAACATAATTAGTTCAAATCAAACATTTTACATTTTTATTTGTAAATCATGCTTTTCAAACATGCAAATCCGACAACGAATATTACTAATATAATAGTAATTATTCGGAGTCATGCAAATCATACTTGCAAATCATTAATCACAAAAAACGGTTTTAAAAAACCTTTATAACAACCAGGAGACGCCCCTTGGTTCGCTCCATGGCTCGCGCCCCAAGAGGCCCTCTGCTTTCATATTTCAAAACCTGGGCAGAGCCCCTTACCTCGCCAATAGGCCCGCGTCCAAACGGGGCTGCCTGGCACGGTTCTACCTCATTTTTAGCACTTGTCTAGGACGATCCCGATTACGGTCAATCCGAATACATGACGGATCAGATTGACAAATTTGCGTTTTTTACACTTTGTCATTTGACACCCTTTTTCAAAAAACGGATCGTGTTAAGCATCGTAACCCGAACTTGGTAAATGGATGTTTAATTTCCGTTTTCACATGTAAATCAATTTAAATCCAACTTGACATCTTATGCATGATACTTGGATTAACAAACTGACTTAGAAAGCTCACGTGTTAGGTTAAAACTTTTGGATGTGCATTCATGCATTTACACCGTTTTATCAACTCTTGCACTTAAACAACCACGATCGATCAGTAGAGGCCACTAACGCGGGCGGGATTGGGTGTCCGATTAAAGGGCTTCCCAATACGTACCCTCACCCCTTACTCAGAACCTTTGGATAGTGGATGGCCTTATCCAGGGCGTACGAGAGTCATTTTAGGCATAGAATGCTAAAAGGGGGACGAGTCCTTATCTTTAGTACCTATGTCAAACACTGCTTTGTGCTTCGTTTGACCGAGGTATAAAGTGGATGTCGACCGGGTTCCAAGCATCCCACAAATGCTTGGTGGCGACTCCGAACATCTCTAATCGTTTCAAGACCTTTACCGAGACGAAACCGACCGATTTAAAGCGATCCGGTCGAAAGCATTTTTACGCCGCCGAGCGTGGCTTTCAAAAGACCGATGCACGTCCACCGATTGGCCTGGCGTGCAGATGGCCCGTGACTACGGACCGGTAGGTGGCCCAAATCCACAGACCGAGACGTGGCCCATGTCCACTGTTTGGCGACTCCACTAGGAATTCGAGGACACTTGTGTCTTTGTGATCCTTAGAGGTGAAACTCGAACGAGGTCATGGTTAATGTGCATGTATTGATATTACGGTCATAAATCGGGTTCCTTCTCCGGGCCCACAACCTAACCCTCTTCGACCAATTGGCTCGTCTCGTCGGCGTGAGTTTTCTCATCCCCGCGTTTCGAATCCCGATTGAGTCATGCATACCATTGACGTTACACATTTCTGTTTCGTCAAAGAGCTTTCATCACTTTCGAACACGAGGCAAGGGCACCCTCCTTACACATTTTGTTTGGATTGGTATCCCTCTCGCAAATCGGGGTTTGATTGCTTGGTGTGTAACCCACCCTTCTAAGCCAAAACCCGTGTCAGCATTATGCATAATATAATGAACTGTTAGTGCTTATGTGCTATGTGATCATAAGTCCTTCCGAGTCATTTTCAAACTTTCAAAAACACCTTTTTCGCGCCGTTATAATGGCCATTTCAAACCTCGATCTTTCGCCGACCGTTACACGCCTTTTTAGGCCGTCGTAATGACGATTTTCAATCCCGGTTTTTATAACAAATGCACCTTTTTATGCCGTCGTAATGACGATTTCCAACCCGGTTTTCTACAACCATTTCAACAGGCCTTTCTATGCCGTCCTAATGACGACTTTCAAAACTGGTTTTCTACAACCGTTTCAAAAACACATTTCGCGCCGTTGTAATGGCCATTTCAAACATCGGTCTTTTGCCGACCGTTGCACACCTTTTTAGGCCGTCGTAATGACGACTTTCAAAACCGGTTTTCTACAACCGTTTCAAAAACACATTTCGCGCCGTTATAATGGTCGTTTCAAACCTCGATCTTTCGTCGGCCGTTGCATACCTTCTTATACCGTCGTAATGACGATTTTCAAACCCGGTTTTAATAACCATTTCAAATGTACCTTTTCATACCGTTGTAATGACGACTTTTAAAACCCGTTTTCTACAAACCATTTCAAAATACCCTTTTACGTCGTCATAATGGCCATTTCAAACCTCGATCTGTCGCCGACCGTTGCATTCTCAAAGCGCCCTTTTACACCGTCGTAATGACGAATTCTACCCTCTAATTTTCAAAATTCAAAATCAATTTTTAAACAGAAACGTTTTTCAAACCGTCGTAATGACGATTTTGACTCGTGCAACTTTTCAAAATTTTAAATGTCGTTTTCGAAATCAAATTTGTCTTTTCTAAGCCGCCGTAATGACGATTTCAATTCTCACAATTTTCGATTTGCATACCGTCTTTCAAAGGTTAAAACGGTTTTCTAACCCGTCGTAATGGCGAATTCAATCCTCACAATTTCCAATTTCAAATCTTTGAAAACAAATTTAACCGTTTTCAAATTTCAAATCCAATTTCAAATCATTTGAAAACAAATTTAACCGTTTTCGAATTTCAATTCAAAACCAAATTTTTGAAAACAAATTTAACCGTTTTTCAAATTTCAATTCAAAATCAAATCTTTGAAAACTAATTTAACTGTTTTCAAAATCCTATTTCAAATTCTTTGAAAACAAATTTAACCGTTTTTAAATATCAATTCAAATTCAAATCTTTGAAAGCAAATCTGACCGTTTTCAAATTTCAAATCCAACTTCAAATCATTTGAAAACAAATTTAATCGTTTTCAAATTTTAATTCAAAGTCAAATCTTTGAAAACAAATTTAACCGTTTTCAAATTTCAAATCCAATTTCAAATCATTTGAAAACAAATTTAAACGTTTTCGAATTTCAATTCAAAACCAAATTTTTGAAAACAAATTTAACCGTTTTTCAAATTTCAATTCAAAATCAAATCTTTGAAAACTAATTTAACTGTCTTCAAATTTCAAATCCTATTTCAAATTCTTTGAAAACAAATTTAACCGTTTTCAAATTTCAATTCAAATTCAAATCTTTGAAAGCAAATCTGACCGTTTTCAAATTTCAAATCCAACTTCAAATCATTTGAAAACAAATTTAATCGTTTTCAAATTTCAATTCAAAGTCAAATCTTTGAAAACGAATTTAACCGTTTTCAGATTTCAAATCAAAACTCAAATCACTTGAGAACAAATTTAACCGTTTTCAAATTTCAAATCCAATTTCAAATATTTGAAAACAAGTCTAACCGTTTTCAAATTTCAAATTCAAAATCAAATCTTCGAAACCAAATTTAACCGTTTTCAATTTTCAAATCCAATTTCAAATGTTTGAAAACAAATCTAACCGTTTTCAAATTTCAATTCAAAGTCAAATCTTTGAAAACCAATTTAACCGTTTTCAAATTTCAAGTCAAAACTCAATCTTTGAAAACAAATCTAACCGTTTTCAAATTTTCAACCCAATTTCAATTTCTTTGAAAACGAATTTAACTGTTTTCATGGCCATTGTGATGACAATCCCAAATTCTTCAATTCTCGGTTTTCAAATCCGTGATTAGGAAGTTCAAAAACCGTCTTCGGAAACAACACATTGTTTTCGGAGCCGCCGCAATCTCAACTCAAACCGTCTTTTGAAAACAAACTTAAGACCACCCTTCCTACTGGCCGACCTTCTAAAGATCCCTACTCTTCGGAAGCCGTCCATAAAACGACAAATGAATCCTTTTGAAAATTTCTATTTTCGAAAATTTAAGTCCACCTTTCTGATTCAGCCTCGAGTTGATTACAAGTCAAGTCGTCTAGATAACGTTGAGTCTGCGCCGAAGTTAGTACCTACCTTCTGGTCTAGGTCGTGTCGCCTAATTGTCGAGACATCTTCGATGGCGTTAGCAGAGTCAAAGTCTCTCGGGTATTAAACCCGTCTTTGCCCTACATTACGGGTCAAAGGTCAAGTTCGTGTACATTTTGTCAGAAGTCGTCTGTCTAGGCATCATTATGCCAAAGTCGAGACTCTAGTCTAAGTTCAAAGTCATGCACCAAGAGTTCAAACACAAGAGGTCATTCACGATCTTTAATGAACTCATAACCTAGTAACACCGTCGCGTCTTCACAATAAAACTGCCTTTTGTACATATGTGTCGTACTTGCCTTTGTTTGTGCAATCCCCTGTCAAGACAAGTTATAACGCCTATAGTTATGTCAAATAGGAATCCCTTGGGTGCCATCAATCGTCAACAAGGAACTCAAGAAGCTGATCCATCTGCATCCACCATGACTTCTGCTGAAACCAACAAAATGGTCCTTCGACTCATAGCTACCGTGGAAAACTTGAGCACTCGCGTCTCCCAATTTGAGGACAAAATGATAACCGGGAATTTTACCTCTTCTGATATTGAGCAAAGGGTTAAACTCCTTGAAAGCCGACTACTTGCCAACAACAAAAACAACCCTCCAGAAAACCTTATTGGACACAGTCAGGAACTTTCCTTGGATTGCTCTCATTCTCGTCCCTCCCTACGATGAGAAAGTTCGTGCAATTGGTGAAGACGGACTACAAAGCGATATACCCACGATCTCCGTCTCCATCAACAACATATTCTCAAAGCTGCAAGTGGCTATCAATGATTTGAACACTCAGGTAGCTAATTTGGGGGAAAGGAATGGTAATGCCGAAAACGAACCTGACTACCAAGGAGAAGACGAACACCCAATTCCCCAACAAACAAATGCTGAAAATGAGGAACCGTCTGATGGTTCCCACACCCAAAAGCCCACCAACAAAGAACATGAAATTGCCTCACCAAAATACCCTTTAAAATATCAAACAACATCCCCAAACCTTCCCATTGACAACAACCAAATCCTACTTCCGCCTAGGATTGACAAAAACAAAACTCACAAAAACATCCTAAAAAACACCAATGTTGAAATCAGGGGAAAACATCAAAGGGTATTCACAGATCTGGGAATAACCTATGGCACTGCTCTGAGGATACTTTCTTCAGAAGGATTACTGCAACCTATTGGTCCCACTCCGGATCCAAAACCCGAAAACATAACCCAATTTTGGAATGGCTATGCATATTGTCAATATCACAGAGGCAAGGGGCATAAAACTGAAGCGTGCTACGAGCTCAAGCATGCCATAGAAGATGGAATTGAGGATGGCAGGTTTTCCTCCTTACTCCTAACCCCTCCAGACAAAGAAACTGGGTGGCCTTATAGGAAGTTCATCGATTTGGGTAATCGAGAAGATGAGTATTCTGCCAATCATTTGATAAAAAGGAGAAAGGTAGGCCCAACACCATCCTATGGAGATGAGGCTTTAGTTAAACATGTCATTGACTGCCTTCACCCAAATTATACATCCCGTTTGAAGGGTTGTACATCAAAAGCGTCGAGGACCTATCAACAGAAATTTCTCGCATCGATGAAATCATTAAAGGAGGCTCAACATCTGTGACCCCTCCAGAAAATAAAACCTTCCGCATTACCGAAGTAAAATATGTGGAGCCTTCGCCAGAAAGAGCCACACACGGGCAAAGACAATTTTCTGACTTAGGCATGCCTTATGCCATTGCTTTTAGAGTGCTTGTCTCTGAAGGACTAATCCAACCAATTGTCCCCACTCCAGATCTTGCACCCAAGAAAATAGGCCGCTTTTGGGACGGTTCCCAATATTGCCTATTCCATAGGGGTAATGGGCACAACATAGAGATATGCTGGAAGCTCAAACATATCATCCAAAACATGCTCGATGGTGGCAGATTGTCTTTATCAACCCTGAATCATTTAATGGAAAAGAGTGGTCCCCATGGGCGTCTTACTGCTAAAAAACAGGACAACTTTCCAGGATCTCGTCCTTCTGGCGTCCCAAACAACGAGAGTGAAGTGCTCAAGTGGGTCAACGCTCAAGACTAGACATTTAAGCCGCTGGATGCTACGAAAGAGACCTTCGAGGAGGAACATGATGATTAGGAGTTCGTATCTACGATTGAGTCCGAGTACGAGTCCGAGTCTTAGGCTTTCTCATATCTAGCCTAGCGTCTGTCCTTTATCCCTAAATGACAACTGGGGGCTGTCCCCATGAGTCACATGTATCCATCGAGTTTGTGCTAACCTCTTATTTATCTAAATAAAAGCACGATTTCCAACTATCATATAGTCTCCCCTTTACCATTTCCCGTTGACAACGAGAATTGATTTGAGGATTGATTTAAAACAAACAACATGTTCCAATTCAATGTGAGTACACTCGAGTGACGTTCCGTACCGAGTAAGCAAAGGACTCAAAACTTCGTGTCCGTTCTCTTTACCTATTCCATGTCTGGAAATAGAAACCTTTCATTAGCACCCGATCTAAGAACGAGCTCTCGATCAAAGGGATCCTGTGACGAACCTAGATAACAAGCAAGAACGTCTCCTTGTTCATGTCAATGACGGAAGGCAAGCCCATTCCCCACAAAAACTTCCCATCACAAAGAATCAACCTCTCACCAACGGGTACATCCCCGTCTGCACCTCTACCTTCCTCCAACGAAGGATGGCAAAAACAATGCAGCCATTCACCCAAAGCCAAAGCTCAAGGCCAAAATCAAAGGCCCAAGCCAATACCCATTCACCCAAAGCCAAAGCAAAAGGCCAAAATCAAAGGCCCAAGCCAATACCCATTACCCAAAGCCAAAGCGAAAGGCCAAAATCAAAGGCCCAAGCCAATACCCATTACCCAAAGCCAAAGCGAAAGGCCAAAATCAAAAGCCCAAGCCAATATCCATTCACCCAAAGCCAAAGCGAAAGGCCAAAATCAAAGGCCCAAGCCAATATCCATCCACCCAAAGCCAAAGCAAAAGGCTAAAATCAAAGGCCCAAGCCAATAACCATTCACCCCAAAGCCAAAGCCAAGGCCAAAATCAAAGGCCCAAGCCAATCGCCAATTCATTCAAGGCCAAAGCCAAAGTCAAAGTCAAAGCAAAAACCAAAGTCAATTCACTAAAAGCAAAAGCCAAAGGCTATCACCCAACGTCAAGGCCAAGACCCAAGCCAAAATCAAACAAGATTGAAACCCTTTTTTGCAAAGGCCAAAATCCAAAGAAAGCATCCAACACGCAAAATCCTGGACAAGTGAGTACAAAATACCACGTTCAGCACCAAGTCCAAAGCCCAGGACCAACGAAGTCCAACACACCAAAACCCGGACCCACAAGTTCAAAACACCAAACACTAAAACCTCAACCAGAACTGCTTCACCCCTAAGTCCTTCAACAGACTGTTACAGGGAGACCCATCTAGGATCCTGGGGATTCCCCTCAAGATCATAACCAACATCGCTTCACCCCTAAGTCCTTCTAGAGACTGTTGCAGGGAGACCTATCTAGGCTTCTGAGGATTCCCCCTTAAGCTCGTAATATCACACCTTAACCTTTAAGGTCCAGACATGGAAATCTGATCCCATATTATTTACCAACCATTTCGTGCTCAGGCCACATCAAGCCGGAGACCCCATTCCGCACCACACTACAAGCCGTTACCCATCGGCCTAAACACCACAAAATTCTTGCTCCAGATTTTTATCTGTTAAGCAAACCCATTATTACCAAGCTCCACATTCCCTAATGTTGAAGCCATTTTTCACCACAATCCCCACGGAGTCCTCGAATGCTTTGCTATCGAGAACGGGACATACCCAATCCAACCTTAGGGTCCACTTTTTAGTGTGCTCACATGATAAGGAACATTTTCAAAAATTAGACCTCTTCGATTCATGATCGAGGGGAATTATCTCAAATCAATTTTTCGGGTCACCAAACGACTTTTACCGTCGTGACCCACACACTTTAATGTCCTAACATCTCGCTTAGGCACACGTTCAGAACTACGACCTGGTTTGATTTCACTTCACGTGAATACGTAGGCAGTCCTTCAAGGACACAACCATACACCTCAAAATCACTTTAAGGTCCTAACAACTCGCTTAGGCACACACACTCAGAACTACGATCTAGTTTGATTTCGCAAACACGCGAATACGTAGGCATTCCTATTAAAAGGGCACAACCGCATACTCCTTTCACAACCTTTCCAATTTTCAATCCTCAATAACCAGCTCAGAACTACGATCAGGATTGATTTCGCAAACACGCGAATACGTAGGCAGTCCCTCAACAAGGACACAACCGCATACCCATTTCAATCTCAACCATTAACATCAATCCTCAAAAGCAACCCATCCAGCTGCAAAAATTAATCTTATACCTCTTTACTGGGGGCTTCTTCCTTAAGACGTCGCCCATTTCACCTTCTCACTCTGGGGGCTTCTCTTCCGAGAAGCTACTCATCCTTCATCCCTTGAGTCTCATCTACAGTCCAAAATAAACCACCTTTAGCCTAGTGCTTGGTTCGGACGATGACAAAGTCTTGGTTCCGCTCTCTGAATCGTCATACTCGAGAAGGGATCGCAAACAAGCAAACGGAGGCAAAGGTGTCTGGCGAAGATAATCAATTCTTATTCCCCAGACGAGCGGACCGTCTACTCCAAGGATCTGGTGCGCGTTGTCACCCTTTCTTGGCTAAGGAGTTGCGCACACATAAGCAAGGTATGTCAGAGTCACCCCCATGTCGTGTCGATACTGGGTTTGTATCACGTTCACGACTGCCCATTTGTCAGTCTGTCAGTGTGCGTCCGTGTGAGTCAATGTCACAACGGTCACATGTCTCCGATCTGTCAAATCGCGGATCTACGAGCAACAAATTTCAACTTCTAACAGCTTTCTAGCTTCACAACTTTCAAAACTTCTATCTCCCCTCACGCGGGATATTACGTGCTAATTGCTTACATGCTTATGTGCTTATACGTTTGCGTGCTACATGCTTGTCTATGCGGCTGCGGATTTGTGTGGTCACTAACCATGCAGGTAGTCATGAGAAGACAAACTCAGTCCAACTGGGTACTTGGTTCTTCCCAACAAATGGCGACCCATCAATTCCAAAGGCTTTAACCTCATCGATTACATGGCTGGCAAGCCTCAGAACGCACTTTCAACTTGGTTGGCAAGTCTCAAAAGGCACCACCTTCAACACAGCTGGCGAGCCTTTGTTCGCAAACACGCGAGGACATATCCGAAGATGCCTCAGGTATGACTCCTTCCTATGGCTGACGAGCCTTACAACGCACCATGGCTGGCTAGCCTTGCAACGCATCACGGCAGGCGAGCCCCCTTCACATCAAGCTGGCGAGCCTTTGTCCGCAAACAAGATACAGCTCAAGGACGTATCCCGAAGATGCCTCGGGTACGACTCCTTATCACAGCTGGCGAGCCTTTGTCCACAAACAACTCAAGGACGTATCCCGAAGATGCCTCAGGTACGACTCCTTATCACAGCTGGCGAGCCTTTGTCCGCAAACGTGCAAGGACATATCCCGAAGATGCCTCAGGTATGATTCCTTCTTATTGCTGGCGAGCCTTTATACGTAGTCTAATGGACTTTAAACGACCCGAATCGGAAGTCGACAGACTCTAAAATGTTCCCGACGGCGGGTCCTTGACTCGAATCCCTGAGTCGCCTTGACGTCGCCCTTCCCGACGGCAGGTCATTGGCTCAAACCTTTTTTGAGTCGCCTCGACGTCGCAATGGTCTTCAGGTTGTAATCTTTGATTGACCTGGAGATCATACTTTGACTTTCGCCCTGTCCAAGCCTCAGTCAACGTGGGGGCTCTGTAGATACCCAGTATCTGCACCTTCCAAAAACCACCCGATGATGATCAGACTATAACGTGTTTTTGATATGCGTGCGTGGATTGGCTATACATGAGACGGTTTAATGCACTACTCGAATATGAAAAATATTTCAAAAGTTTTCTAACTTCATTTGCATTAAAATAACACTATTTAGAGTTAAAACCGTCTTCGGACCTAAAACCGAATCAGAAACCCGCAACTCGAGTCAACCCGAGTCAAACCGAGTCAAACCAAATCTCGAATGTTAAAAATAATGCCATGAATGTCTTTATCATGTCATTTGCATTAAAATGACCCTAATTAGAGTCAAAACTGACACCGGGCCAAAAACCGACTCCAAATTCAAATCCCGACTCACACGGGTCAAACCCGAGTCAAGCACACAAAACGCCTACCTTAAGTAACACCTAAAATCATCTTATTAGATGCCCATATTGTTACACGACATCCTATTTGATTACCACAAATCAATAATGGATGGAGATTATGCCACGTCCAAATTTAAAGGGACAGTACACCCCATTGAGTCACGGGGTGGCTCGCGCCTAAAGCAGGTGTCTGCTTAGCCTCTAAGCAAACACAACCGACCTACCATCTCACATTTCTCTATAAATACCCACCATCACACACCACAATCTTTACGCGAGAGTCCGCCCCCTCAAATCTCCCTTAAACTTCTATACTTGACTTCCTAAGTCACAAATCGACACGTGTTTACGACCTACCGATCGTAAACACAACCCTTACCCATATTGTTTGGTACCGTCAGCGTGCATTCGACCGACCTATTCGACCAACTCAACTCATTAATCAACATGTTTTAATTAACATATTTTCAACTCATTTTCAAAACCAAATCCTTTTTTAAGGCACTCTTTTAAACTTCTTTGATCGCGAGTAGTCACAACGAGAAAACCGTCTCTAAAGTCGTCTACCGCGCAAACATCAATACACGTAAGTTTGAGGGTATAAATATCTCATTTATTTCATGTCTTTACTGTTTTCATAACTTTATGAACATGAACAATGCATAACACGATTCAAATATAGGTTAGATGAGCCAAAACAGAGTTTTGGCCTGAGACAGAAGCCCCTTGCTATGCAGGGAGGCTCGCGCCTCAATGGGGTTCTCGGGTCAGACTCAAAACATGTTTGAGTTCGTCTTTTATTCAACACTTTCTTTTATTTTTACTTCTTTACTTTTACGGTTTTTACCATTTTAATTCATTTTTATGACAAATATTTTGACCATTATAAAAATCATCCTTGGTTCCTTATACCATGACGGTTCATTCCGTGACTCGATGATATTATTGGTTAATTACACTTTAATGGGTATTTTAACACTCTTTTCTTTTATTTACCATTTTTCTCATTTATTTACATTTGCAAACATATTAGTCATAATTCATAATCATCCTTGGTTCTTTATACCATGTCGGTTTAATCCGAGTACGATGACAAACTTGACTAATTACAAATAATCGAACTTAACATAATTAGTTCAAATCAAACATTTTACATTTTTATTTGTAAATCATGCTTTTCAAACATGCAAATCCGACAACGAATATTACTAATATAATAGTAATTATTCCGAGTCATGCAAATCATACTTGCAAATCATTCATCACAAAAAACGGTTTTAAACAACCTTTTTAACAACCAGGAGACGCCCATTGGTTCGCCCCATGGCTTGCGCCCCAAGAGGCCCTCTGCTTTCATATTTCAAAACCTGGGCAGAGCCCCTTACCTCGCCAATAGGCCCGCGCCCAAACGGGGCTGCCTGGCACGGTTCTACCTCATTTTTAGCACTTGTCTAGGACGATCCCGATTACGGTGAATCCGAATACATGACGGATCAGATTGACAAATTTGCGTTTTTTACACTTTGTCATTTGACACCCTTTTTCAATAAACGGATCGTGTTAAGCATCGTAACCCGAACTTGGTAAATGGATGTTTAATTTCCGTTTTCACATGCAAATCAATTTAAATCCAACTTGACATCTTATGCCTGATAATTGGATTAACAAACCGACTTAGAAAGCTCACATGTTAGGTTAAAACTTTTGGATGTGCATTCATGCATTTACACCGTTTTATCAACTCTTGCACTTAAACAACCACGATCGATCAGTAGAGGCCGCTAACGCGGGCGGGATTGGGTGTCCGATTAAAGGGCTTCCCAATACGTGCCCTCACCCCTTACTCAGAACCTTTGGATAGTGGATGACCTTATCCAGGGCGTACGAGAGTCATTTTAGGCATAGAATGCTAAAAGGGGGACGAGTCCTTATCTTTAGTACCTATGTTAAACACTGCTTTGTGCTTCGTTTGACCGAGGTATAAAGTGGATTTCGAACGGGTTCCAAGCATCCCACAAATGCTTGGTGGCGACTCCGAACATCTCTAATCGTTTCGAGACCTTTACCGAGACGAAACCGACCGATCTAAAGCGATCCGGTCGAAAGCATTTTTACGCCGTCGAGCGTGGCTTTCAAAAGACCGCTGCATGTCCGCAGATTGACCTGACGTGCAGGTGGCCCGTGACTACGGACCGGTAGGTGGCCCAAATCCACAGACCGAGACGTGGCCCATGTCCAAACATCCCTAAACCCTTTCACATCCCGTTTTAGAATATCTGACCCCCTCGTTTAATCCATTTTCCCCCTCGAAAAGGGGTTCACCCTTCCCCTTTTAGGACTCAGTTTATGGTTTTCGTTTCGATAATAAGGGAAAGGGTTCAGGGTTGGATTAGGCGGCTCCGCGGTAGCGGAGCCACTTATTTCAACCCTAAACCTTTTCCCGTCCTGCTTTAAGGAGGGGTTTTATGCACTAGGTACGTTTCAAAAGAGTCCTAGGTTCATTTTAAATGTATAGTAGGTACGTTTCTTTCGAATGACCCATTTCCCGTCCCATTTTAAGAAGGGGTTAAATGCACTAGATACATCTTTACCTACTAGGTACGTTTCAAAAGAGTCCTATGTTCATTTTAAATGTATAGTAGGTACGTTTCTTCCGAATGACCCCTTTCCTTTCCTAAATTTATATATCTTTAAGGTGTTAGATAAACTCTTTTAAGTTAGTAGATACGTATGTTTAAGGTCTTAGATACACTTTTTTGAGTTACTAGATACATATCTTTAAATTGCTAGAGACACTTCTTTAAATTATTAGATACATACATTTAGTTAGCTAGATACGTTTTTATATGTTACTAGATGCATGCCTTTAAATTGTTAGATACATACCCTTTGCTTGGTAGATACTCATATCTTGTACCCTAGATATAGACCTTTAATTAGTTTTGTAGGTACACATAATATTTTAGTTAAGAGTGAATGTCGTTTTAAATTTACAGAAATAAAGGTATTACTCTTGCTTAAACCATGGATTTATGTACATTTCTTTAAATTAATAGATATATATTTTTAGTTAGTTAGATATACTCCTTTAAGTTGTTAGATACAACCCTTTAACTTGCTAGATACACTCTTTTAAATTAGTAGATACATATCTCTAACTTGCTAGATATACTCCTTTAAATTACTAAATTTATATTTTTCACCACAAACAACATTGACATTCCCTCAATCCTCTTCGTTTATGGGTTACAACATAAAGATTGCGAAGTGACAAGCAAAGTTGACTTTTCAATGAGAACTGATACCTTCTCTCAAGGATGGGTTAACAAGATTTTATTCTTTCCCATCCTTTATAAACATCAATAGATCTTGGTATAGACGGGTGGGGCGAATAGACGGGTAAAGACCTCTAATAAAATGGGTAGGGGGGACAAGGTGGGGCACCCCAATGTGCTTCCCACTTTATGGCAAATGGGTATTTTGTGAGGGAAAATGGTATCCGTCTATACGTATGTCCGTCTATAATGAGAATTTGTGTATAAACATAAACATTGCCCTCATCGATGTAACAATGTAAAAGATTGACAATATGCACATGCTGGCATTGTCATATTTTAGGTGTAATTACACCATACATGAAAAATATTATAAAAATCTCAATGGTGTAAAAGAATGATGCGAAGTATCATTTCTCTCAGTTACTAGTTAGATATACTCCTTTAAGTGACTAGATACATACTTGTAACTTGGTAGATACACTTTTTTAAGTGACTAGATACATACTTTTAACTAACTAGATACACTTCTTTAAGTTACTAGATTCATAGCTTTATCTTGGTAGATACACTCTTTTAAGTTAATAGAAATATATATACTTGTAGTTTGCTAGATACGTTTATTTAAAAGGTCCTAGGTTCGTTTAAATAGCTACGAAGTACGTTTCTCCCAAATGCCCTTTGCATAATAAGAGAAAAGGTTTAGAGTTTATGGTTGCTCTTATGTGTTTTTGTTAGTAACTTTTAAGATATTAAGGCCGTGTTCTTTTGGACTGAAACGAATCTGATCTAAACTGAACTGAACTTATAGGATCTGAACTGAACTGAACTGAACTTATAGGATCTGAACTGAACTTATAGGATCTGAAATGATCTGAACTTATAGGATCTGAACTGAACTAAACTTATAGGATCTGAACTGAACTGAACTTATAGGATCTGAACTAAACTAAACTAAACTTATAGGAGCCGAACTTAACTTAATTTTATTTTATTTTATTTAACTTAACTATTACTATCATCATCATCATCATCATCATCATCATCATCATCATCATCATCATTATCATCATCATCATCATCATCATCATCATCATCATCATCATCATCATCATCATCATCATCATCATCATCATCATCATAAACAAGGTAAAATAATAACATTTTTCCGCTTTATATGCATTAGTTTGTTCATACATTATACTACGATAACAAATAAATCACATATTATATATTTTTTTTCTAACCATTTATTTCCATATTATCATAATCCTCATCACTTTCATCTTCACTATCACTCTCAACAACGGATCCATTGCCTCGCCAAATGTTTTTGACTATGTTATTTCGTACCTAATACATGGCCTTATTCCGCTTTTTATCAAACATGCCCAAATCTATTGTGACGCTGAAATTATTAATGAGAGGAGTGATTTTTTTTTTTAAAATAATAATGTATATATCGAATAATTAATGTCAAATGCTTTTGTATCGGTCTTTAAAAATAATACTCTGTATATAGCTTTTCTGAACTAAATTTATAAGATCTGGATTTTTCTGAACTAAACTTATAGGATCTGAACTGAACTTATAGGATCTGAACTGAACTGAACTTATAAGATCTGAACTGAACTGAACTTATAGGATCTGAACTGAACTTATTGGATCTGAACTGAACTGAACTTATAGGATCTGAGCTGAACTGGGCTTATAGGATCTGAACTGAACTTATAGGATCTGAACTGAACTGAACTTATAGGATCTGAACTGAGCTGAAATTAAGTGACTTTAAGTCCAAAAGAACATGACCTAAGTACAAATGTTAAGCATTACTCTCAAGATAAGAGGTATCATGTGAAAAGTGTCACCTAAATTGTGCCAACTAATATTGACTCTATAACTAGTAGAAGTAGAAGCACAAGAAAACTACTAACTCAGATAGTTTGTGAAGGGGAACATGCCAAAAACATCACAAATAGGATTATACATCCAGTTGTACCATAAGCATGGTACAACCAAGTATAAGAATTCGAGCTTACATGTATTCTTTATGAGCTAATTTAAATTTCATGTTTTTAATGTGTAAATGAATGAAGTCAATACTTTCTAATAAAGCTCATATTTTTTAATATAAAGCTCGGATACTTTGATACAAAGCTCGGGTTCTACACCGTACAACATATACATCTGGTTGTATAGTCCATGAATTGCAAAAACATGAACGCCTCAAATGAGTGTCACCTCTAAATTGGACCCACAATCAGATGCACAATCCTCTAGATACACATGTCTAACTTCTCCTTAATTCATGGTATGCCTTCCATCTTCTGCTCTAAGACTACATCAGTATGGACCTTACGACATTACCATTGGCGCATTGCTGCTCAACAAACCAAATCAACAGGTTAAGCTAAAGCCGACAATCAAACACAACTATGCATTTCACTAAACACACTTGCTTCAATTAAAACTTAAATTCAGAAAACCGCTGATCAATTGACTGAGATTAATTCAGGATCAAAGATTAATTCATGGTATGCCTTCCATTTTTCATCAATCATATCTTCTGCTGCCGCTATCGCTTCCGCCTTAAGTTCTCGGTCGACAATTTTCTACATAAAATCGCTGATCAATTGACTGGATCCTTCGGATTTTGCGATCAATTCCTCCATTTTGACCTTCCTGACCTTGACTTTTCGCTACTATCCCTGCAAATTACATTTCTCCGATTTGGGGCGACTAAACTTCAATTATAACCGAACTTCTTTATTGATCAGCTGAATCCTAAGATTTAGTTTTAATCACAACAAACAAGAAGGATAGAAATACTCCCTCCACCTCAATCATTTGTTTCCTTTGATTAAAATACCCGTCATAATGAATATAAAAAGGTAACTAAATGACCAAGACGGAAAGAGTAATAATTAAGGTAAAAGAAATGAGTACCATCAAGCATCGACATCATGAGTCAAAACTAAACAATCACACCCACAATTATAATATAGTACTGTATTCATTAGAAACCCAAATTGATTAGCAATTAAATAAAAATAAAGTGAAGCACCTGCTAATAAGTTGTGTTGTTTGATTGTAATAATTTGAGTAATTTGAGAGTTTATGAATCTCGCGGTTTGTCTCGGAAGCGTCGTTTTTTAAGCTTGTGAAAGGAAGAAACTCAGCCTCCGTCAGTGGCCGACTTCCAGTGGCCCTGGTGGTCGTCAGTGGCCAGAGATAGGCGTTGGGGTGTTAATTATGAAGATGAGAGGGTGGTGCGTCGGTTGGTTAATCTTAGTCGAGTTTGCCGGAGGGATGAGTTAGGTTTACGTGCGCCGGCGAACTGGGTTTTCCGACATAGGTGAGGCGAGCCTTGGTGGTGGAAACTGGAAAGGACTTGATAAAAAGGGGGTGGGTTTGATTTTTTTTTTTTTTTTTTTTTTTTGACAATGGTGAAAAGATGTATTACATAATGTTTAGGCTCTCTGAGCCCATGATACATCCGTTATTTAAAAATAATACAGCAGCAGTAAGACAAAGTAAAGAAACTAAAGCAGTATGAGAAACAACGGGAAATTGGCAACAAGCGAGTGAACCGACTTGACTTCACCAAAGACAATCGACTTCGAAACCGTTGATACGTACAAGCCAGGGGTGACAATAACAAGGTGTACTTACGCTCTTGCGAAAAGAACGTAGAAAGAAAAGGTGAAAAGCAAGACGACGAAGTTTGCCATCGATGGAGATAACTCTCCTACACCATAGAGATTGAACCCTTTGATCATAAGACCAAATTGCGTTCGAGAAAACCAGCATGCGAAAGATGAGAACAAGGACAAACCCTCAACCAATCTCCTAGCCACAGATTCGAAAAGGCACCGGCATTTAACGAATCCAACCCACACTTGACATAAATCCCAAATGGTAGAGGGACAGGACACCCTAGACCATACGAGGAGACACTTCCTAAAGGAGACTTTTATTGATGAACATAGTAAGCAAAGAGAACAAGTAAACATGACACTTATAACCAACATGACACTTATAACCGATAACATGGAAAAAGGAGAAGACAACCACCACAACCAACCTACCCAACACCACACAACCGGACCTATATTAATACTACCCAGACCAACACAATAAACACCCAATAAGACCCAACCATGACGCCAGTGTCAATCAACAGATGAATAAGTCTCAACCATGTCACCAAGATCAAATCATAACCTCCACAAAGACCCATGACAAGCATAAAACACAAACAACAAACACCCGGAAAACACCAAATCCCCAAACGAAACTCAAGAAGGACAGACAAACCCAAGGAGACCGAGAACCTAAAGACCCGACAATCAAGGGGACATGCAAGACCGAAAAGACACCCGATTCACCAAACGACACCTCCCAGGACCACCGCCGTACATGCAACCAAACCAAGCTAAAAGACAATACTGACAAACACTAGTGAAAAAGAGAAAGGGACCGATTGGTGGGGGGAATGGGGGGATCACCAAATCTGACCCAAAACACGACCACATAGACACACACAAACCAAGGAAGCCAAACCAGGGGTGGGGGGAATGGGGGGATCACCACTGAATTGGAATCCAGACCGACGATGACAAGACAAGGGAACGGAGGGACGAGAACGCCAAAAGGTCAGATGCATGCAAAATGAACCATAAACGGACCACCAACAGAAAGTCCGTGAACCACAAAGGGCCATGCAAGACCATCAAGAACCCGAATGAGGATCGGAAACGGCAGCGATGAAGACCATACAACTTACGAAAATCCCACTAGCAATCTAGCATATTACTGTAAATATGCTACTGTAAAATCAAAGGATGCAATTCCTTTGGTCCTTGAGTTACAATTTTTACGGAAGCTGTCCAAAGAAAACGACGATCCGACATGGGAAAACAGAACAGGACGAAACTACAATTTGATCGGTGACGACATCGACGAAACGAAAACCCATCCGGAGAAGACAACCGGGAATCAAAGACGAGAGGTCTAATCAGAGGTGAAGGTCCAACCTCCGGAGATGGGCCAAAGCATGGCCACATCCCCGGAGAGGCAGTAGAAATATAGGGGAAGGTGAAGGGGTAGGAGGTTAGTGATGGAACAAGATGAAAAGTTTGGGGATTTTTTGGGGGATTTTTAGAGAGAAAAATTTAGTGAGAGAAAGTAATGTAAATGAGATAAAGATAACAAAAAACTTAGGGGGTGGGTTTGATTTGTTATGCGGGAAGTAGATCTAATTTGGACCACTAATTATCCAATAGTATAAGGATGGTAGCATTAGTTCGTATAGTTCGTACGGTACTTTAGTTCGTACTTGACCCCCATATATATAGATATATATATATATATATATATATATATATATATATATATATATATATATATATATATATATATATATATATATATATATATATATATATATATATATAGAGGCAAGTTCAAATGAGTCCACCTAAAATGGTGAGTCCACTAAGTCCTAATCCTAGCCATTGATCTTGTAAGATTGATGGTTGAGATTATGAAATTTTAAGATGGAAACTTTAATGTTTTATAAATGGAACTTTAATTTATGAGTGTAACTTCAATTCTTTACATTTACAACTTTATTATTTAAGATCATTTTATAAATAACAATTTAAATTTATGTTAAAAAAAATTATTTTAAATATACAAAATTGATTTTTGATTGAAATTTTAGTGTTTTCAAGTGAAATTTTAATGCTAAAAATTAAAATTTTAATTTTTTTAAACAATTTATTATATAAAAATTTGAATTTATTAAATTTTATTGATTTATAAATGTAACTTTAATGTTTTAAGAGTGAAACTCTAATAGTAAAAATTGAAACTTTAATTTTTTAACACAATTTTTAATATAAGAATTTATTTAATTTTAATAATTTATAAATATAACTTTAATGTTTTACGATTAAAACTTTAATGGTAAAAATTGAAACTTTTATTTTTTTAGACAATTTTGTAATATAAAACTTTAAATTTATTTAATTTTATTGATTTCTAAGTGTAATTTTAATGTTTATGGGTGAAACTTTAATGCTAAAAGTTGAAACTTTAATGTTTTACCATTGAAACTTTAGTCATAATTTTTGAAACACTATTTTTTTAGAATTGTGACTTTACACTGAATTAAATTTGTAATTTAAGTCCTTGCGTATAATTAGTCCTGTAACTTTTGTCCGTATAATTAGTCCATATCAACATAACCCGACCCATGACCACCAGCCACCACCACCTTTGACCACCAGCCACCACGCACCACCAATTTAAAAAAATAAGGGAAAGGCTAGGACATCACCACCACAATCCCCATCCCCGTTTCACCACGAACAACTAACACTGCAGATCCGAAAAAAAAAAAAAGGAGAAGGGACGGGCAGCAGCCACAACCGCCACCAAAACCTCCTTTGTCGCCGCCAACAACAAAAACAAACTGACTTCAAAAAAAAAAAACAAAAAAAACTGAAAAATCGAGTCCACCGGTGACTCCTCCAACCATCGGCCCGCCTAATGTGAAAGGGAGAAGACGAAACAACCAAAAACAAACACTTTTTATCAGATCTGAAAAAAAAAACAAAAGGGAGAAGATGAAGGAGCGGCTGTTGGTGGTGCGTGGTGGTAGCAGGTAGATGGGCGTAGTCGTCGTTGGTAGTGGTGATGTCGTGTCGGCGTGGTGGTTGTGTGTGGCAGTGGTGGGTGTGGGCTTAGGCGACTCGGTGGTGGGTGAGTCGTGGGCAGCCGCAAAAGGAGGCGAGGTGTGGGGTTCAGGCGACTGGATGGTGGTGGAGGCGTGGGCGGTTGCAAAGTAAGGCGTGGTGAGCGGTGACGGTCGTGTTTGGTGGCGGGATGTTGTAGTTGTCTGTGGTGGCTGGGGAGTTTTAGAGAGAAGGTGGGGAGGAAGAGAGAGAAGTGAAAATGTGTTTGTGAGGCAGGGAAATGAAATATTTAGGGTTTGGTTGTGTTTTTATATAGGGCTTTCATTTTGATATTTAATCTTAACCATTGATTTGTTATAATCTAATGGCTAGAATTAGGACTCATGGACTCACCTAAGAGAGGTGGACTCATTTGATCCTATATATATATATATATATATATATATATATATATATATATATATATATATATATATATATATATATATATATATATATATATATATATATATATATATATATATATATATATATATATATATATATAGGAATGGGATCATGTGAGTATTACTTATATATTTGAGGATTGAAGATTAATAGTATGATAGGTATTTAGGGTGGAAACAAGCAAGGGCAAATTTGTAATTTAACGCGTGCCTATATAAACTGCTTTTCCCAGCCAAAATCGTTATTTCCTCCTTTTTCTTCTTCTCCCTTCAACTTCTCTCTCTACTGTAGCTTCTTCTTCCATTGTTGAGCTGGAAAACCCTAGAATTTAGGCGTGATCTCGGTTTTTCCTCCTCATTCTTCACAATTATCGTATTATTCCAATTAGTTCGTTTGCTCAGGTACGTAATTGGCGTTTTTCGTCCCTAAGTTTCGAATTCGTTGTCATCTTACTCTGTTTGTTTTTCTTTCGTTTCTATAATTTGAATTTCATCTTGCTTTAGTTGTTATTTTCAATTTAATTTTGTGTTTCCTAAAATTCGGTACGTTTTTGTTTTATTTCCAGGTTTTGCTGCTCATTCTTCACAATTATCATATTATTCTAATTAGTTCGTTTGTTCAGGTACGTAATTAGCGTTTTTCGTCCCTATGTTTCGAATTCGTTGTCATCTTACTCTGTTTGTTCTTCTTTCGTTTCTATACTTTGAATTTCATCTTGGTTTATTTGTTATTTTCAATTTACTTTTGTGTTTCCTAAAATTTCGGTACGTTTTTGTTTGTTTTCCAGGTTTTACTGCTCAAATCTTTGCGTATTCAATCATCATTGCGATGTCTGGTATGTTATTCTTCTTAATTTTGTACTTTCAGCTTATTCTCAAATCTCTGCGTATTCTCTCTTTATTTTGTACTTTCAGCTTTGAATCACATGTTCTTTATACTTTTTGTAAATATTCTCTATTACTAGTCGTCTTTATTTCTGTTCGTATAATTTTTGTACCTATAAATATTTTCTATTCATTTACGTTCTTATTTTGTATCTTACAGCAAGTGTGTTTTTGTTTTGCTCAATATGTGATATTGTTTTCGACAACTGGTGATATTGTTTATGTTGATATGTACCATTGTATATTCACCTTTGTGATATTGTTTTTCAGCTTCATGTGTGATATTGTTCCAGAATACGTGATATTGTTTTCCTGGATATGTGATATTGTTCAGCCACTTGTGTGATATTGTTACTGCAAAATTCCTTTGTGATATTGTCTTCCATATTCATGTGTGATATTTTTCTCAGATAACGTGATATTGTTTTCCTGGATATGTGATATTGTTCAGCCACTTGTGTGATATTAATTTCGTCCATATCTTTAAGACTTTTTCTTTTTATTTTGCATTTTACTTTTCTTGCCAGATCCTACAAGTAATGTAACTTCTTCTTCCTGTAATGATATTCATGTCTCTGCCATTACCTCTAAAGATAGTAATGATATTGTTGAGTCTTCAATTACTTCTCTTTGTTCTCATTGAACCACCTGATGCATCTAGCTCGACTCCACATGTTGAACAACATTCTGTTCCTTCTCGTGTGCATCAACTACTTTTGGACTCCACACCTGGTGGTAGTGAATTGTGGACAAGGAATGTTGCAGCTGAGTTTAAACCTCATATTGGCCAGTTGTTTGGGACGTTGGAAGAAGCTATTAGTTTTTATGATGTGTATGCAGAAGCATGTGGTTTTGAACCTAGGAAGTCTTCCCAAAAAAGGTGCATTTCGGTGATGTGAAGTATAAATTTGTTGTTTGCAACCGTGAAGGTTTTAGAGATCGTAAGAGGAAGGCTACTGTTTTAGATAGTGGAAAGGAGCAGGCAACTCCCAGGCCTTTTGATATTAGGAACACTAAATTAACTAGGATTGGTTGTACTGCTATGATTGAGTTTCGCTATAATGGGGATGGTTATGTTGTTTTTCAGTTTCGTGAGTGGCATAATCACCGTCTTTGTTCACTTAGAAATCAACAGTTTCAAAAAAACACAGGCATCTCCATCTTTACCATAAAAAGACAATTATTGATCATTCAAGGGTTAATCAAGGCCCAACAAGGGCATTTAGAAATGTCAAGGAATATGTAGATGGCTATGAGAATGTTGGAGCTCAACTGGTTGATTTTAAGAATTTTGGAAGGGATATCAAATGTTTCATAGGAGACCGGGATGCTCAACTGTTTGTTAACTATTTTGAGGATAAACGTGATACCACTGAAGGTTTTTACTTTGCTTATGAGGTGGATTCTGGGAAATGTTTGGTTCGTGCGTTTTGGTGTGATGCAGAGTCTCGTAGAAACTATGCTTTATTTGGTGATTACATCACTTACGATCCAACTTACAGTACGAATAAGTATTGTATGCTTTTCACTCCTTTTACTGGCGTAGACCATCACAAAAGGTCAGTTACTTTTGTTTCCGCCTTGCTATTTCACGAGGATGAAGATTTGTTCACGTGGATCTTTCAAAAGTTCCTTGATGCTATGGGACAGCGAGAGCCACACTGTATAATAACTGATCAGTGTGCTGAAATAAAGCTGGGTTTGCGTGCTGTCTTCAAACATGCTAGGCGCAGATATTGCATGTGGCATATCATGCAAAAGCTATCGATAAGGTTGGGCCTGCAATATCGAAAGAGACTGATTTTGTCAGCCGTTTGAATGCTATTGTTTGGGATGCTGAGTTAGAACCTCTTGAATTTGAAGAAAAGTGGTGTCAGTTGGTCAATGAGCATAATCTTGAAGGTAATTCCTGGTTGTCAACCATGTTTAGAAAAGGATAAAATGGATCCCAATTTTCGTGATGTTCCTATGGGTTGTCTATTACGAACAACTCAACGTTCTGAGAGTCAGAATAATTTTTTCAAGCGTTTTGAAAATGCACATGGTACACTTGTTGAATTCTTGATGCGGTTTCAAAGCGCCATTGATGTACAGTGATACCGGTCGTCGCAGTATCAAAAATAAATACCTAAGTACAACTAACATAAGCTAGCGGTAAGTAGGGTCGATCTCCACAGAGAGGCAAAATGAGATTTATCTGTCTAATTTTAGTCTATGAGTAACGGGGGTTGATTGATTGTAATTAATCTAAAACTAATCTAAAGCAAAGAGAGAAAGAGTACGAGAAAATAAGAGCAGAGTAATAAGAGAGAAAGATACTAGGATTTCGGGTCACTAGAGCTATGACGGTCTACAATAGCTAAGGTCCGGTCTGGGTACTCATAGAAGGGCAGTGAATATCTCCTTTCGGTCTCTATTCGCCCTAGATTACTTCTAACTTAACTTTCGCCCTCATTAGAGTAATCTAATGCCTAAATAACTCTAGGTCCTTTTGGTCCACTAGGGTATTCTATTGTTCATAATTAGGTCTATTCCCTTCCAATCTTTCGATCTAGGTCAGAAATTCCCAAGTTATCTAGCTAGTCTCCGGCCGGTCGATTCGCTAGATGTAACAATTAAAACAACTATGAGGCAATTCTACTAATACCAATTCCAGATCTAAAACATATTAGTCCATCTATGCTATAGATTCCCTAATCCTAGCATGCAAATTAGCTATTCATGAAAAGGAATTAAAGGAAAAGAGATTTAAGGATGCAAGAAATAACATAAATTAAAAGAGAAGAAGAAGGAGAAGTTACAGAGATTTAAGATCCAGAGAATAGAGGAAAGAAAGCCATAACGAATGTCGTAATATGTGAATGAATGAATAACAGTCCACCAATAATCGTCGATGATCTGATTAGCGAAGCAAATCTCTTATTTATACTAAAGCTAATACGAAATTAAACCTAAAGTGTCACGGGATCAAAGCCCATAAGAGAATCCACTCGATCGAGTGATTTAAAACCACTCGATCGAGTAAACTAAAGCTTAAACCACTCGATCGAGTAGAAAATCTACTTGATCAAGTAAATCCTAAAATGCAACTACTCGATCGAGTAGAAAAAGGACTCGATCGCGCATAATTGTACTCGATCGAGTACTTTCCAGCGTACAATTTCCTGCTTTGCGCACTGAATTTCAAACGGCTGCCATTTCTTCGTTACTTAGGCAAACAGGGTGATTCCGGTGGCGTTGGAAAGCTAAGAGGACAAGATTTCATTTACAATTTGAATCACCTGAATATCTGTTGTAGAACTCGAGATATAGCTCTCCAAAGTAGGTACTAGCAATTTGAAGTTCTTCCTTTGCTCGCCTAGCTATCTTTCTTCTTTGCGCTTCTCAAAATAGCTACATTCCCGCTCCAAATTCACTCTTCCAACAAATGCATGCTAAATGGACGGTAAAAGGCTTGATTTCACTACTTTCTGGTTCATTCCTGCAAATAAGACAAAATAAACCAAAGTAGCATATTCGGGGCATTTCGTAGCATAAACTACGATAATAGCATAGAAATACGTGCATAAAAAGGCCTTAAAAGACTATATAAAATGCACGTATCAAATCTCCCCAAACCAAACCTTTACTCGTCCTCGAGTAAACTAAAATGCAACTAATGGAACGGAAATGATAACTCAGAGCTAGCTTAACTTGTCTACTTGAACCAGTTTAATGCAACAAAAACTAACAGTTATAGCTAAGTAGTCAATAGCAAACGAGTTATAAGCTGTTCAAAAATATAGCCAACCTATCGACCTTGCAAGACCAACAAAATCGGACTCTCTCGTGGTCACTCTTTTCTCATGAAGAAAAGGGTGAATGTTATATGTAAAAGAGAGAAAGAAAGACAGTCACTCACCTAACTGCGACCTATATAGCATGCATGCAACAAAGATGAAAGACAATTCAAGTACTAATGCACACACTCCAACCAATAATGTCCGTCACAGCCGAGGCCTACAAATAATATGGGAATAGTGAGGTTCAGGTGAGAAAAGGCAAAACAAGTTATGGTAATGTGGAGGTAAAAGCGTCAAGCTAGTTCCTAACAGGACCATAATAAACCATTCGAATCTCAACTGACTGAAAAATAGAATACAAGTGCCCTTCATTTGGCACACAACTCACTAAACTCAAACACAATCTCCTCAAAAATATAGAATAAGAATGGAGGAGTCAGACGGTCACAAACTTCCCTTTTTTAATACCGTCTATATGAATCTCAACAAACAAATCAAACTTATTTTTCAATTCTTTCTTTTCCTATCACTGTACACGTGATATTCTTTTTTTTTTTCATTTTTCATTTTTTTTTCTTTCACGTTTTTTTATTTTCAATTCCTTTTTTTTTTTCTTTCCTCCTTTCTCTATTTACACCAACTCCATACAAAAGATACGGGCCAAACTGCAGACGGAAAATTGTACCACAAAAGACATACTAACTAGCTTGACTAGGCAGGCTCAGTTTGGAATGTAGCTAATGGGTTAAAAAGGCAAGTTTTGGCTTAAGTGGAGCTAAATGGGTGAAAAATATAAGGAAGGGGGGAAATTTGCAAGCACCTCCCTGCATGTGACACCAACCACAAACCCGAATATGTGCATTTGACAAGAAATTGAATGTCATAAAAGTGCAAAAATGATGAACATGCTATGCAAGGAGTACTACTCTTAATTCCTAATGAACTGGTCATGAATGTCACCAGTTATGGGCTCTAAAACTCAGAATTTATCAAGTAGTTTGCCAATTTATCAGGTCAAGTCTAAACAGTCAGCTATATTTGAACAGGAACTCGTAGACTATGCGTATGACAAAGCTAATAACTATCAACAGAAGTGCAAGGCTCAAGTAAAATGACAAGTTATAGTGCATTATCATCACGGAAATCTACCGTTCCGACTCAACCTATATGCAAAAATAAACGTGAATATTTTTGAAATTTTTTGAAATTTTCTAATTTTTTTTTTTGATTTTTGAATTTTTAATGAAATAAATAAACAATGCATACTGAAATTAAACGTGATAATAGAAATGCAATAAAAACAAGATGCAGACACAGATATGGATGCATAACCTCCCCAAACCAAACCGTACAATGCCCTCATTGTACCAAAACTTGGAAAGGAAATGCAAACTAAAAGAGAAAGAGAGTAAATACGGAAAGCTCACAAGATTGCGTGAATAAGGGACCTCCCCCAAACCAGCCAGCAACGTGGGAGGTCACTAATAGCTCCGAAACATCGTCACAAGAAGCTAATACAAGCAATGGGCGTCCAAAACAGCTCGATCGAGAGGAATAGTGGTCGATCGAGTACTTTTTTTTTTTTTTTTTTTTTTTTTTTGCAGGTACTCGATCGAGTAGAATAAGTACTCGATCGAGTGATTTCAGCAGCAAAAGCTCTCGATCGAGTACAAAAAGTACTCGATCGAGTGATCCTTAGTATATTCCTGCAAAAGACGCAATAAAAACAGCCCGCAAAACTAACAAAGAAAGCATACTGATATAGTCTATGGTACGAAGACCAATTATTACACACAACTGAAATAAAATCCAATGTTTGAAAAACAACTAAAAATAAATCTCCGGGTTGCCTCCCGGGTAGCGCTAGTTTCAGACAGGTCCCAGCTCGACCTCTTTTTCATCCAGCTGCTCTAATTAGCCTGGTCAAAACAGCTCAAAGCGCGCAGCAACCGATCAAATAACTGCGCATGTGCTACACAAAACTATAAGTAGCACCATACAACAGTGATAGCATAGGAAATTAAAATGTAATAACATTTAAGTCTAACAAATTTCCTATGACAACTCCTAAAAATATCCACAAAATTATTCCTCCCTCCAGCTAAGGGCGGAATATAAAAGCTGGACTTAACCGCAAGTGGAAAAAGTTCAGGAGCATTGGACTCGAAAATAACGCGAGTAGAATTAAGATGCTCAGACGGGTAGAAATGGTGAGGCGGAGGAATCTGGTCTGCTAAAGGGGAAGGTGGGTATTCATCCCAGATGCAAAAGACGGTAAAGGCAATTGGGTCAATTGGGTCCTCTATAATAGGTTCATCTACTATATCATCGTAACTATCCCATTTAACCTCAAGACAGTCAAAAATTGTCTCCTCACTCCCCCTAGCGCTAGACTGTTCAGTAGGGAAGGTCTCAAAGAGACCCTCCCAGTCGTCCTCACTGTCTGTGAAAGAATCATAAAGGGGTTCTAGATTTTCCCTATAGAAGGGATTGTCAACCATGCTAGAAGTCTCCTCTATGTCTCCGTAAATAATTATGGCATCCTCTAGATTGGTCTCTAACGTCTCACCCATCCCCACGTCTGAGTCAACATGAAGAGATAAATTGAGTTTAACAGTTTCAGCAGCAAACCAATCAAAAAATTCTAATACCTCTTTTGTGGGGAGTCCATCAAAATCCCCCTTACCTTTAGCCTCGAGGTATGCTCGCGTAGGGACATTCATTCCCTTGATGATAGACTGGCATATTTGGAGTCCCGAAAGAATTCCTCGTCTTGGTTCGAGAAACTCCTCCAACCTGTCTATATAAGCACCAAAGCTTTCGTTCTCATCCTGCGGAAATCTGAGAACGGAAGACATAAACGGTCTCCAAGGGCGAAGTTCCCCCGAGACAAGAAATAAACTAAAAAAAAAACAGATAAACTGCGCTGCCTCCACGGCAACGGCGCCAAAATTTGATACCGGTATCGCAGTATCAAAAATAAATACCTAAGTACAATTAACAGAAGCTAGCGGTAAGTAGGGTCGATCTCCACAGGGAGGCAAAATGAGATTTATCTGTCTAATTTTAGTCTATGAGTAACGGGGGTTGATTGATTCTAATTAATCTAAAACTAATCTAAAGCAAAGAGAGAAAGAGTACGGGAAAATAAGAGCAGAGTAATAAGAGAGAAAGATATTAGGATTTCGGGTCACTACAGCTATGACGGTCTAAAAAAGCTAAGGTCCGGTCTGGGTACTCATAGAAGGGCAGTGAATATCTCCTTTCGGTCTCTATTCGCCCTAGATTACTTCTAACTTAACTTTCGCCCTCATTAGAGTAATCTAATGCCTAAATAACTCTAGGTCCTTTCGGTCCACTAGGGTAGTCTATTGTTCATAATTAGGTCTATTCCCTTCCAATCTTTCGATCTAGGTCAGAAATTCCCAAGTTATCTAGCTAGTCTCCGGCCGGTCGATTCGCTAGATGTAACAATTAAAACAACTATGAGGCAATTCTACTAATACCAATTCCAGATCTAAAACATATTAGTCCATCTATGCTATAGATTCCCTAATCCTAGCATGCAAATTAGCTATTCATGAAAAGGAATTAAAGGAAAAGAGATTTAAGGATGCAAGAAATAACATAAATTAAAAGAGAAGAAGAAGGAGAAGTTACAGAGATTTAAGATCCAGAGAATAGAGGAAAGAAAGCCATAACGAATGTCGTAATATGTGAATGAATGAATAACAGTCCACCAATAATCGCCGATGCTCTGATTAGCGAAGCAAATCTCTTATTTATACTAAAGCTAATACGAAATTAAACCTAAAGTGTCACGGGATCAAAGCCCATAAGAGAATCCACTCGATCGAGTGATTTAAAACCACTCGATCGAGTAAACTAAAGCTTAAACCACTCGATCGAGTAGAAAATCTACTCGATCGAGTAAATCCTAAAATGCAACTACTCGATCGAGTAGAAAAAGGACTCGATCGAGCATAATTGTACTCGATCGAGTACTTTCCAGCGCACAATTTCCTGCTTTGCGCACTGAACTTCAAACGGCTGCCATTTCTTCGTTGCTTGGGAAAACAGGGCGATTCCAGTGGCGTTGGAAAGCTAAGAGGACAAGCTTTCATTTCCAATTGGAATCACCTGAATATCTGTTTTATAACTCAAGATATGGCTCTCCAAAGTAGGTACTAGCAATTTGAAGTTCTTCCTTTGCTCGCCTAGCTATCTTTCTTCTTTGCGCATCTCAAAATAGCTACATTCCCGCTCCAAATTCACTTTTCCTCCAAATGCATGATAAATGGACGGTAAAAGGCTTGATTTCACTACTTTCTGGTTCATTCCTGCAAATAAGACAAAACAAACCAAAGTAGCATATTCGGGGCATTTCGTAGCATAAACTACAATAATAGCATAGAAATACGTGCATAAAAAGGCCTAAAAAGACTATATAAAATGCACGTATCATACAGCGTCATACTCAAAAACAACTTGATAGAGACGATGATTGTACTCTTCCACAATTAGCAACTTCTCTTAAGTTGGAAGCTCATGCTTCCAAGGTTTATAATAATTCTGCTTTCGCAGATTTTCAAGTAGAAGCTTCTGCTTCTATTTGTTCCCTTAGTGTTGGTGGCTTCACACCACCTGCAAACGGTATAGAGTTAATTGTTATTTCTGATGCCAGAACGCAGAACACCTACCAAGTTGTCTACAATTCTCTAACCAATGATGCTGAATGTTCTTACAAGTTGTTCAACAGGAAGGGTATTATTTCTAGACACATTATCTGGGTTTACTCTGGAAAACAAGTACACACTTTGCCCGATAAATACATTCTTATGCGGTGGACCAAGAATGCACACAAGATCCCTCTTTATGGTCCACATGGTGAGTTAATTGAGGATTTTGATGCCACTGATTTAAGAAAGAAGGAAATGTGCAAGTTATGGTCAGAGTTCTACGCGACCATCAGTGTGCTCAAGAATGTGTCTATGAAGGACATCACTGATCTTGTTGACACACTTAAACAATTTAGGGCGAAACTCAATCCGCAATCAGAGTCAATGACCAAAGAGCAGGAGTTGGAGATGCTTCTTGGGTGCAGTTCCTCAACTGAGGTGAGGATTCTACCACCTCGTCAGGCAAAGAACAAGGGTAGCAGGAAGAGAATGATCTCCAAAAAGCAACAATGCATAGCTAAAGCGGAGAAGCCTAAAAGGCTTTGCCGTAATTGCAAACAAATGGCTCACCATGATAAACGTAACTGTCCTAATGCTTTTGTACCAGATGCTGACAATAAGGTATGTTCACCATGAAAAGTCAACGAAACTTTTTATATATGCTGTATGGTGACGAGTCAGAAACAATATCACATGTTATTTTAAATAATATCACATCTTATATTAAACAGTATCACTATTTGACGATAACAGAATGTGATATTATTTGAGGATAACAGAATGTGTCAACGCATCTGTATCAATTTTCTTTTCTATTTTCCCGGTAATTTTAGAAATAATATCACACTTTATACTACACAGTATCTGTAATACTCCGTATTTATGAGTCTTTGGGTACTCTATCAAGTAGGCCTTACTCTGTCGAGTAAGGGTGAGTTGCGTTTTAAAATAGTTTCTGACCTGTTGGGTACTCGATCGAGTAACTAGGATACTCGATCGAGTAAGGGGGCACTCGATCGAGTACCTTAGCTACTCGATCGAGTAGCTCAGTTAGCGGGTGATAATTCGACGGGTTTTGTTAATAACACGGATTAATATATAAATCTTTCCGTCACTTTCATAATACACTTTTACAAACCTAATAACATTAAAAGGGAGATTCAAGTTACGTTCTTCGCATTCATCCGTGTTGTTGACAAATCCCGGAGCTTGAGAGGTCGGATTCCATCGTTCTTTATACCTTTGTGATCCTTGCGTCGAGGGTAAGATCTACATACCAATTTTATAGTATTTCGTCAAGTTTCGTTAAACCCTAATTTTGGAATTGGGGGGTTTTGTGTTAGTTTTGTGATTGTTAGTAATTATGTGATTATATGTTAGGAGGAGGATTCGTAGAAAAGGATTTGTGATACAGCTGTTGAGACCGTCTGATTGTGTTGCTGTTCCAGGTAGGATTTCCTACTCAGTATTAGTCCCATAATGGTATATTGGTTGATGTGTTGAGATTGATTGTTGATATAGTAATTGTATTGTGACGGTTGTGATTGCGATTGTGTTTGTGATTGTTGTCTGTGGTTCTCGAGGCGTGTCCTCGGCTGAGTGGGGTCACTTGCGGGAGTGGCTTCACGCCCTAGTTTCGCCTTCTGTGGAACCCGCCACAGAAGGGATGTGCACATTAAAGGACAGGGTTATCGCTCATTATGAGGAGCGGGGATTTGGTGGGTGCGGCTGCGGTCCCCCCATGGCGGTGGTCGGGTCCGGTGGACGTCGGTGATTGAGATTGTTGGAATTGGTGTGGTTGTGTGTGTGACGGTTAAGTTGTCTGTTTATCTTATTGTTGATATATATTGAGTTGTGTGATTAATCGACCCGTTTAAATGTTTTAAAATGTGGTGATCCATTCGGGGTGGTGAGCGATTATTGAGCGGTATGATATGACGCGTATGGGATAGCGGGATGAGTCATCACGTGGCGTTAGAAGTCTTCATTTGTGTCGACGATGTTTTATAGCTTTGATAGTTTTAGCGATGAGACCGTCCGAGAATCTTGTATTTCTTTTTATCGATTTGGAATTGCTATGTAATCACTTTAAACTTTATTTACTTTTAAAGTTGTTTCATTATTGTCTTATGAATATCATGCCTCGGGTAACCGAGATGGTGGCATCCTTATACCTGAGTGGTCCTGGTAAGGCACTTGGAGTATGGGGGTGTTACAAATGGTATTAGAGCGACGATCCCGAAACACGTAACCAATGAATTTAATGAATATAGGGAGTCAATTAAAATGAACCGGGGTAAAGGTTGTAGGAGCTAATGCAAAGGCTTGGGAGACGTCCTAAAGTCGCGAACTCGCCCTACAATTTTGAACCGGTCACCATGGGATATGAGTCGGGATCGCTATGTGTTTATCTTGTGAATTGTGTACCTATATGGTGATGTGTGGCATGAATCGGTGGATGTATGTATGTGGAGAATGGGGAATGTGTAGAAAAGATGGTGATGATGTGATTTCGTAAGCTATTGATTGAAAGCATGATAGTTGGTTTACAATGTTGTTTTGAATTGTAGGAAAAGTATATGAGAATGATGAATGATGTGGTAGAAAAAGGAAGTAGTTCATATGTGATAATATGTGATGAATGATGATGTTGCAGGATGGATGATT
This sequence comes from Silene latifolia, assembly GCF_048544455.1. NCBI lineage: Eukaryota > Viridiplantae > Streptophyta > Magnoliopsida > Caryophyllales > Caryophyllaceae > Silene > Silene latifolia. The sequence goes on along the minus strand of NC_133534.1, from coordinate 171,415,066 downwards.
TATAATGTGGCATAATAATAACATGTGCATAGAAATGTTGGGTCGTATACGTATATTTGGTTTGCATAAGGTTGCATGATAAGTTTATGTACTTGTCCACTATTGTTCATGTGTATATGTGGTAAGAAGTGTGTAGCTGTAATGAATAAATTGGTTGGAAGAGATTAAGTAAGTAATTGCATAAAAATATGAAATTTATGTGTGGAACATGTTTATGTGGGTAATGGATTTTAATAATATGGCAATGTTTGTAACATGTGAATAGGGGATTTTATGTTGTATATTATGTTATTGTGTACGTAAAGTTATAAAATAAAAGCATGTGGTAAATCGTGATTGACAAGTTAAATAATCTATGTGCATGATTAATGTTGTTGCTTGGCTTTTGAAAATAGTAACATATGATTATGAATACTGGTTTTATGAGTTTTGGACTGGTTTTGTTTGCTTGGTTGTTGTTTAAGTTGTTTGGAAGTAAAATCAAGTAGTTGTGTTTTTCGATTATAAAGAGGTTGTCTTTAAACTATTATAACTTGAGATGTATAAATGATTTTGATGTGATTCCAATTAGAGGTGATAGCTTGTCCTTTTACGATTCTAACGATAGGTCACACGCCCAAATCGACCAAGTAATGAGTGAGTTATGACTGCTTTTCTGGAAAACCGGACAGTCTTGAGAATTGGGGTACTCGATCGAGTATCCTTGGTACTCGATCGAGTAAGGGGGCACTCGATCGAGTACCTCAGTTACTCGATCGAGTAGCCCTGGTGATTTGTTTTACGTGCTTCTGATCTTCACCTACTCGATCGAGTAAGTCCCTTACTCGATCGAGTGGCCTGTACTCGATCTAGTGACCCCTGTTTTGGGTCATATGCTTGCCCTTTGACTTCGTTACATAGTATGTTTAATTCAAAGGTGTTATTTTGCTTCTTTATGCATTGTTTTTACATGTATGTTGGTCTTGATACGTAAGTTACCAAATCTTATGGTGTAGTGAGTGGCACCTGTAGTGAGTAGGAGTTCAGTTGGAGGACATGAGTTATATGTGTTGTGATAGATAGTGGAAAAAGAAAAGGAAGATTGGTATGGTGTATAGAGACATAGAGCATGTTTTGTGAGATGAGATGAGTGATATGTTTGTATGTTGAGTAATGTAAAAGTAAGTGAATATGGACAAGGGATGATGCGAGTCTAAGGAACGTGAGAATGAAAGGGTTCAGAGTAAGGATGTGGATAGTGGCAACTTGAGATGTGTAAAGAATTATGGAGGGAGATGGTTAGGAGTTGAGTGGGTCAAGAATATATGTAGTGAAAGTTCGTTTTAAAAGGGGGTTGAGAATAGTGGTATATAATGAACTTTATGAAGACATGTTGCGAGGTGGATTTGTAGACAGTGAGTGAGTTTGGAAGATTTGGTTTATTAAGAGGTGAAACTACGTGTGATTTCTTTGGGCATTTAACGGTATGAAATAAATTTTGATTTCTAGAGATGTACGAAGGAGATGCAATTGTTTGAACAGTGAACGTTGATTTTATGGATAGATTAGTGGCAAGTGTGAGTGATAGCATAATAAGAGAAGATCCATGGTAAGAAAGAATGAGATGATATCGATATAAATAATGGGATGTGAGTCTTGGAGCAATGAGAAAGCGTAGGAACACTAAAGAGTTAAGAAGAAGTAATAAGGAGTTTTATGGTTAATTGATTTTGTCGAGAGTAAAAGAAAAGAATGAGGGGAGTAAAACTAGGAAAACTGTTGACCGGAGTTATGTGATATAAAAGTAAGGAATCGTCAAGATGTATGATACTATCATGGGGATTTGAGTTAACGGTTACATAGGAGTCTCGGGACAACATGATTATTCATGGGTTTTGAGGAATTAAGGGAGTAAGAAGTTGGTAGAATATCTGCACAATATGAGATTTTTGGTGGAAAGTTAGATGACGATACAATTAAGATAGTATTGGGAATAACGTTGAGGTAATTTTGTTAATGGGTTTGATGTTCTTTATTTGGGGATGTTAACCAAAGATAGGAGAAAAACCGTGTTGTTTTGATATGAGTGTAAGAGGTTGGATATACGGCGGTGGTGGTATTGTGGTGTTGTCACTAGTGGTTAAGGGTGATGATAGATAAGAAAGACAAGAGATCTAGAGAGGTTGATTTTACAAAGGCCGGATTGATATGTATGGTTGTAAGGGAGTATAAGATGTGGTTATATGAGGCGAGCGCTAGTGGTTGAATATTAGTGGTATGGCATGGGGTGATGGTTATGCGAATGGGAAAATATGTTATGAGGGGCATATGAGTTAAGCTCGGGCGACAGGTAACCTTTATCGAGTGGTAACTTACGTGATCGGGATTGACTAGTTGGATGTGATTATGGGTCTATGATGTGTATAAATGTTTGTGTGAGGTTCGAACCTCACGAGAAGCGGTATGGTGTGATAGTTATAAAGATGTTATATGAATGTTTGTGATATATGTAGGGTACGACAACTTGATGGAATGAGGCTAAAAGGTAATAATATGATTGATCGGCATGGATAGTTAAAATTGTATGTGTATGGATGATACTTGTTTATTCCGTGAAATGGTAAGGATGATGTTCATGAGACTATTATCTGTTTAATTCATATAACATGTTGCATTATGATTTAGTAAAGTGGATTTGAGTAAGTTTTTCTTATCCGAGAAGTTATGTTGAGTCAGTGTTTATGGGACTGTGTAAGTTGTGATGACTATCGATGTGGTTGTGGTGCCTCGAGTGGTGATCCGGGCACGGTACATAGTGTTGTGATACGGGTATTTTCGCCTTCTGCGGTGTGGCTGTTGGTGGCGGTGTTGCGATGCCGTCTCCGGTTGTAGTGGAGTAGGCGGGATGATTATGATACGAGTTTTCAAAAGTACATACCAGTCATACATAGATTGTTGTTACATTTCTTTGTTGCCTCTGTGAGTTTCGGTTTGTACGGATAGACAGTTGTTTTGTTTATTGATGTTTTCTTTACCAGGTTAAGTTTGAGAATGAGGGTATAGTATGATATGAAAGAGAGTTGTACATGTTTTCGTTGTTATCATGGTATAGTGACATTACATTGATGGGACACTGATTGTGAGAAGTTGATACTGATAATTTTGATCTTGTTTTAAGTTGAGGCATCAGTAGTCATAGTCATGATCTGATATATGCAGGTGGTTCATAATCCTTTGTTGAGACAGTGAGTGTAGGGTGTTGAGTAATTAGTGTCGTGTTAAGTTATGTATGAGTCTTGCGGTAATGAAAGAAAGGAACTTGAAGGTCTAGTGTGAGTGTACGTAACAAGTGTGGATCGTGAGTTATGCTTTTGGCGATAAGAGTTTTATATAGTCTATATAGAGAGGTATGTCATGTTGCAGTAATGTGGAAGAGTTGGAGAGTTAGTTATGCTAAGGGTTTTGCAGTATTAGTTAGAAGGAGTGCAGAGTGAATTGAAGTATGAGAACTGTTTATGTAAGAAAACCTTGGAAATAGAAACGGTTATAGAAATGAGGTTATAGGCAGTTATCTTTGACATGTGGTGGTGATGAGGATGATGAGATGATTTAATTAAGGATTTAGTATTAGTGAGTTACGGGGACGTAACATTTGTCTTAAGAGGAGTAGGATGCGTTAAAAGTGAGTTTCATGGTTGTGCATGTTGTAAAATAATTGGAAGTAGAGTGTTAGCATAGCGTAAAGGAGGGATTTGTTTCATGGTTGATGTTGTTAAAAGGCCATGGCCGTGCTTGTAGTAGTGTGATGTTTAGGAGTTCGAGAGTTTTGATAGTGGCATGATGATGTTTATGAGTGTAAGTAAACTTCGAGGACGAAGTTCCTTTTAAGGGTGGTAGAATGTAACATTCCGTTTGATGTTTATGTAGTTGGTTATGTATGGAGTTAGTGTCGGGAGAGTTTATGATGTAGTTGATACGACATCGTGAGCGAGGTGTGGAGGTAGGAATAGTTGGTAGAGTTGGTGTTAAGAGTTCATGGTTTCATGTTCTGTAAGTTGGGGTTTTGTTTTGAGTTCTTAGTAGCTTTGTTGCGTCTTGACCGAGTTAGTATGTTTGTTTTTATGTATGGGTTGAACTTCGGGGACGAAGTTCTTTTTAAGGAGGGAAGACTGTAATACTCCGTATTTATGAGTCTTTGGGTACTCTATCGAGTAGGCCTTACTCTGTCGAGTAAGGGTGAGTTGCGTTTTAAAATAGTTTCGACTGTTGGGTACTCGATCGAGTAACTAGGATACTCGATCGAGTAAGGGGCACTCGATCGAGTACCTTAGCTACTCGATCGAGTAGCTCAGTTAGCGGGTGATAATTCGACGGGTTTTGTTAATAACACGGATTAATATATAAATCTTTCCGTCACTTTCATAATACACTTTTACAAACCTAATAACATTAAAAGGGAGATTCAAGTTACGTTCTTCGCATTCATCCGTGTTGTTGACAAATCCCGGAGCTTGAGAGGTCGGATTCCATCGGTCTTTATACCTTTGTGATCCTTGCGTCGAGGGTAAGATCTACATACCAATTTTATAGTATTTCGTCAAGTTTCATTAAACCCTAATTTTGGGATTGGGGGTTTTGTGTTAGTTTTGTGATTGTTAGTAATTATGTGATTATATGTTAGGAGGAGGATTCGTAGAAAAGGATTTGTGATACAAATTTGTTGAGACCGTCGATTGTGTTCTTTGCATTTCGGGTAGGATTTCCTAATCAGTATTAGTCCCATAATGGGATATTGGTTGATGTGTTGAGATTGATTGTTGATATAGTAATTGTATTGTGACGGTTGTGATTGCGATTGTGTTTGTGATTGTTGTCTGTGGTTCTCGAGGCGTGTCCTCGGCTGAGTGGGGTCACTTGCGGGAGTGGCTTCACGCCCTAGTTTCGCCTTCTGTGGAACCCGCCACAGAAGGGATGTGCACATTAATGGACAGGGTTATCGCTCATTATGAGGAGCGGGGATTTGGTGGGTGCGGTGCGGTCCCCCACTGGCGTGGCGGGGTCCGGTGGACGATCGGTGATTGAGATTGTTGGAATTGGTGTGGTTGTGTGTGTGACGGTTAAAGTCATCTGTTTATCTTATTGTTGATATATATTGAGTTGTGTGATTAGTATCGACCCGTTTAAATGTTTTAAAAGCTGTGGTGATCCATTCGGGGTGGTGAGCGATTATTGAGCGGTATGATATGACGCGTATGGGATAAGCGGGATGAGTCATCACGTGGCGGTTAGAAGTCTTCACGTGTCGACGATGTTTTATAGCTTTGATAGTTTTAGCGATGAGACCGTCCGAGAATCTTGTATTTCTTTTTATCAGTTTGGAATTGCTATGTAATCACTTTAAACTTTATTTACTTTTAAAGTTGTTTCGTTATTGTCTTATGAATATCATGCCTCGGGTAACCGAGATGGTGGCATTCTTATACCTGAGTGGTCCTGGTAAGGCACTTGGAGTATGGGGGTGTTACAGTATCATTGTTTGAGGATAACAGAATGTGATATTGTTTGTAATTGTTCCGAGATAGAAACAATATCACACTTCATTTGAAATAATATCACTCCTTATATAAAATAATATCACTGTTTCACCTTTTTGTATTTTTCTGGGCAGTTCAGATGAGGATGATGCTGATGATGGTTGATCGGTTGAAGGAATTTTTGTTGATGGCGCTCATTAATTATAGCAGCAGCAAATAGACGACATACTTTATGACTAGTATATTAATATACACCACAACCTTCATTAAAGTATAGATTATACTATATTATATAAAAAATACTCGTACTCAGAGAATATTTGATTATTTTATTTGTCTCAGTTGTCTTGTTTTTGTATTTTGTGATACTGAGAAACAATATCACACCTTATATTTATATATTTCACATCTTACTCTAAACAGTATCACTACATCAGAACTACTATATATGCCTTTTGCTTTAAGATTTTCACATCTTGTGTTTTGTGTGTTGTCAAAATACAGCAGTTCGAGTTTATATTTAAACAATATCACAAACATCAAATTAAAATTTGGCAGTTCATTATATGCTTCTGCAGTTTTCTAACACAATATCAACTTGTGTACACAACAATATCACAACATTCTAAAAACAATATCAACGTGAAATTTAAAAATCCATATCCATAGTGATATTTTAAAGTAACCAGTGTGGTATTGTTTAGTAATCTGTGATATTGTTTAGTAATCTGTGTGATATTGTTTAGTAATCTGTGTGATATTGTTTATCAAACTGTGTGAAACTGAGAAACAATATCAACCTGTGTACACAACCATTGTAACACCCCGCGCTTTCCTTATATTTTAAATAAACTCTTAAGTAATTTTTATTAAATAATTATTATTTAAAGCTTATTTTCATAAAATATCGTCCTAGTCGTATAACGGTAATAATAGTGTAGATTTTAATAATATTATTCTCCGTCTTGAGTTATAGTAGGCTTGAGACGAAAATTATAGTGGAAACCGACTCATTTTGAGTTATTGGGCTTATCTTGACTCATGGGTCATTTTCCTTCTCTTTTCTCTACACAAAACCCCAACTAAACCCTCACAACTTCATCTCCCTCACTTCTAATTTCTGAAATTCCTCAACAAACACATCTCCATTGTTGAACCATCTCCACTTAACCCTAAAAATCACCATATCTCACTCAATTCTTCACCAATCTCGTTCCTTTTCGCGCCATTCTCTTCCTTTTCTCATTTCCTTTCTTTCTAAGTAAGAAAGTCACCATCTTCTCTCTTATTTCAGAATTTTCATCTTACAAGAACATGAGTTCTTGACTTAATATCTTTATTTTTGTGTTTAGGGGAGAATTTGGACAACCCGGAAGAGGATAGCTACATCATTGGCGAATCTTTAGAAGATTGAAGTGCAAAAAGGTAACGGTGATGGGTTACTCGACTTTTATGTTAAAATTGTGTGGCTTTATGTAGTAATAATCTCATATGAATGTTTAAGGTGGTATCTTTCATGATTTGTGCTAATTTGGATGTTGCATAACATGCTTGTTTGCAATTCTCACATGTTTGGATGATAATCTCATGCTTCACCTCTTGAATCCGGAATTACCCATTCATATGCTCAAATATGTTGTTTTTCCGAGTTGGAATCATGCTAGGATACGTAAACATTTGATGGGAAGCGATTTTTGTTGGTTTCAAATGGTTTGGATGTCGAATTTCGTCAAACCCGTGTATGCGTGCTCCCGGCCGGTCGACCGGCAGCCGGTTCACCAACCGGCTGGGAGGTTCCTGTAAGTTTTCGTGGAATTTTTGTAAGCCTGTATTCCCAGCCGGTGGGCCGGCAGCCGGTCCACCAACCGGCTGGGAGTTCTCTGTAAGTTTTATGGAAATTTTGATGTTGGCCGTATTCCCAGCTGGTGGGCCGGCAGCCGGTCCACCAACTGGCTGGGAAGTCCCTGTAAGATTTTGTGACTTTTGTAATTTAGGCTCGTACTCCCAGCCGGTGAGCCGGCAGCCGGTCCACCATCCGGCTGGGAGAGCACTGTAGGTTTTAATTTATTCTCAATATTGGTGTGTTGCTCCAGCCGGTGGCCCGGCCGCCGGTACCCCTCCCGGCTGGGAGTCCCCTGTATGTCTCTTTCTACTTGTGACTTTTAATAATGATTGAATTATGCATGTATCTTCTTCCTTATTGATAATTAGTTACTTTAAGACTTATTCCTGTTATGATCATGCAAAACCATGGACATTCCCTTTGGACCCAAGTGTGACGATCTACATTGTGTGACGACTTGACATTCCTTATTTACCCTTTCGGACCTTTGGTTACGGATATGTGTGCCATGTTTCCGGATTGGGTTATCCTTCCGCCTCTTCGGACCTTTGGTTACGGACTGTGTGCCATGTTTCCGATTTGGGGTTACTCGACCTTTGGTTACGGTCTGTGTGCCATGTATCGAGTCTTGGATGCGGATAGGTCACCGCATGTCGAATCGGGTGACGTCCATCCCGAGAGTCTGGATCCAGGTTTAGACTAGGACCGTATTATGATCGTCGTCCTACCAGGAGGTTGGAGTCTAGGTTGTTCGTCTTGTCCGTCCATTCTTTGTATTTGTCTTACATTTTAGTCGAGTTAATGTGTGACAGTTGACCTAATAATACTTCTCTCATTTGTGTATCTCCATTCCTATTTCCTTATGCCCACTAATCATGATTTTCTTATTACCGTAGGTATCCATTCTTATGCTTGTTTGTTTAATTAAATTCCTAATTACTTGTATTTTGACATATTGTGGCTGGGAGAACCCTGAGTTACTCCCCACTGACTGTGGCTTTCATATTTATTATGAATGACAGGTTGGTGATGAAGCTTAAGTGGGGAAGACCGTGTGAGCTAGCGAGTTCTTACCTCGGACCTTATTTAGTTATCACTTGATAGACTCACCTACTTTTGAATTTATGTCAATTCGTGGGATATCTTTTCCCCAATAAATAAACTTGTGTTGTAAACTTAAACTTAACTATCTAAACTTATGTATTGTGTTGGTGATGCCTCGCGTTGGACTTCATTAGAAACCCCAAAAAGTTTTTAAAATATCGTGTTTCCGCCGCGATTTACTAGTTACATTTAGTTACCTCAACGAGGGGTGTCACAACCATATCACAACATTCTAAAAATAATATCAACGTGAGATTTAAAAATCCATATCCATAGTGATATTTTTAAGTAACCAGTTTCGTATTGTTTAGCAAACTGTGTAATATTGAGAAGCAATATCACAACAATTATTACACAATATCACACCAAACGTGAAATAATATCACACTTTAACAAGAGTTATATGAGATCCAAAATAGCGATCACTACTTTACCATTATAAAAAGTATCATTAAATTCCTTCTTGTACTAACATTATATACCATTTAGTTTAATTACAACTTTGTTCTAACAAATATAGTAGTCCTAATTCCTTCCTCTACCTCTACCGCGGTTCTTAAGATTTGCAACGATCTTAATCCTACCACGTTTGTATGTTATTGCGGGCTCGTTGCTACGATCTTCACCATCTTTTCCGGAATCAGCTCCTCTGTAAAGCAAATCAATACTAACAGTCAGTTATTATTTCTGGACACCTTTGTACTAATTACTTTCTACCTTTTTGTATATAAAATTATAAATGCTTTGGTTTTTACCCTTTCCTAGGAGATTGCCGAAGAATTGGCAATTCTGTGTTAATAATCGGTTTCTTAGTACAATCCTCCTTTGCTGTTTCCGGAACATCTTCTTTATTTGTCTCCTCCATAACAACATCAACGTTCTCTTTTGTTTGACCTTCTGCCATTGGTACTTCCTCTTTCTGCTTCCCTTTCACCTTTTCGTTGTTCTTCCTCGTTTGCTTCAATATCTTCCAGATTTCGTCCTTCCCATCTGAAAATTCTTTTACTTTTTCGATCAAAGGTGTTCTGTTCTCATTTATGTCAGCTAAAAGCAATGCTGCTGCCATTTCTAGCCAGTAGTATCGCCTATACACTTTTTGGTTCAGGTCGGCTTCAAACATTATACCCTCATATCGAATCATGTGCATCATTAAGAGGTTTCCAGACTCAGTATTGTTCATCTCTGTCTTTTGCCAAGGGAAGTTGATGTTGACAACATCAAACGTTATTATATCATCTGTCTTTCCACGTTCTTCTTTGCTAAGTAGTCACTCATGTGCTCTCCCTACAATATTAAGTTTAACAATTACTGATAATTTTACAAACATTGAAATTCATTATTTCAATGTTGATATACGAAAATAATTTAAAGAACTATCAATTAATCATACCACCAAATCTGCAACTTTGTGTATTTGTGTTTGCTCCCAGTCGGCGTACTCTGTGTTGTCCAGCACTTCCACTGTTTCGCTTTTAAAATTTATACAAATACAGAAATAATGTTCTTTCCATACCATTGAAATAAAAACCAGATCTGCTTCCAGGTTACAGGGAACTGTGTTTCTTCTAATGAATTCGTCCCATTCTTCGAACATCTTTTCTTTAATCAATTCCCTGTCTCCAGCTCCTTCGGTTTTTATTTCCTGTGTTGAATATATATATGTTAAAAGTCCTATTTTTGTTTTAAAGAGTTATTATATTTAATCAAACTAAATGGACAGCTTACCATGTGTCGAATCCCAAAAAACATTAAACTTATTTCACATTTTTCTGTGTGCTCAATCTGGTTCAGAATTAGGGACCAACATTCAATCACATTGCTACTGACGTGCTCATTTGGAAGCAACGACAATATATCGTTTCTGACAAGATATTGATCATTACTGAATTTGGCAACCACCTCACTGCTCCAAACATTAACACAAACCAAATTAAAATATTGCAAACAATATCACACTTCTCTGAAAACAATATCACACCCCTTAAGAAACAGTATCACAAAAAATAGCAGTTCTGACAAAAAAATAAAATAGTGCAAACAATATCACACTTCTCTAAAAACAATATCACACCCCTTAAGAAACAGTATCACAAAAAATAGCAGTTCTGACAAAAAAATAAAACTACCACGAAATTAAAATAGTGCAAACAATATCACACTACTGTAAAAACAATATCACACTCTTTAAGAAACAGTATCATAGAAACATACTGTAATGGGAAACTGTGGTCATTCAATAGGCAGTAGTCAAGCACTTGTTTCCTCATGGTCAACATCTTTGCACACAGTGATTTGTTACCTTCATAAACCTTGAGACGACCTCCACCTTAGCATCTGCCACACCACAGTTGTACGTGCTCCCAAGGCCATCTGATTTCCCCCTCCTACTGCATCCCACCACACTGGCAGAACCATCTTCTACCACAACTACAAAAATATTTATTTTTGTTATTTGAATATGTAATGATTATATATAATGAAAATAAGTCAGTGTTGAAGAAAAATAACCTATTTTTTTGGATACAGGAGTTTGAACATTCTTTTTCCCACCTTTCCCTCTCTTTTTTTTGCTTGCTGCTTTCCTTTTTGCTAGTAATTTAGGTAACAGTGTCCCTTTAATTGCATTAAGGTTTGTAACCTTCCTCAGGACCTCACTCCTACATTTATTTAAATCACTCAACACAAGCGTCACTGCAATCTCCCCCCTATACAACTGCCTCTTCTTTTCATCATTCGGTTCACATTTAAAATCCTCACCCACAAAAAACATCATGTAGAACATCATGAATAATCCACAATCCAGGTTCAACTCTTTTGTTTGCCAATCAAAGGCGACAATTGCCAGCACATAGTCCTGTACTTTTGCCCCACTTTCATAACCTTTACTGTTGAGGTAGTGCCCGTAAAATGATTTTGTTTATGTTTATAATAAATAACTATCAAATTTCAATCTTAGCTAACAAAAGCATTATATCCTTAGTTCTTATTTTTAAATATAGTACTTACAGTTAAATGAGCAAGGTGTACATGCTCCTCGTCCTCGAAATCATCATATTCTCAGTTGTCCAAGTAGAACATTTTTTCCCTCTTGGAGTCAATACAGACGCAAATGTAGTGGTCTTGATATAGCAAAGGTATGAACACCTATAGAAATATTTTATAGAAAATAACAACTGCCATTCACAGACCATAGCATACAATATCACAAGTAATGAGTGACAATATCACAGAATATATAATACAATACCACAACTAAAATAGTTACCTGATTTAAGAAACAATATCAATACTTACTTCTGACAATATCGGATAATTAACTTAACAAAGATATCGAACTAAAAGTACTTTTAAATTCATACCATATCTGAATTCAAATTCAGTGGCTGTTTATACTGATTTGACCACATATCCCATGTCCTCCATACGTCTTTCTTCAGTCTTGTCAGTTCATCAACATCTTCTTCATCTACAAGTAAGATTTTCTCCATACCACCCTGTTTGTTTATAAGAGAATTGATTAGTCGTATTGACACATTTTTACACGTAATTTAAAACACAAGGAACACATGAAGTTTATGTTTTCCATACCGAGTGGGCAAGGCCATAGAAAATCCTTGTCGGTCTGTTGCTGTCTTTCTGCGCCATTTGGAACTGATTGAGCAATATTGCCTATGCCTCAATAACCACTGCTTTTATTTTAGTGTCAGGCAACAAAGACTCAATATCGCTCTTTGGTATGGAATGGTAAATACCAAAGTCACAGACAATCTCTCTGTACCATTTTCCAAAAAAATTAGCATATTAGTTTTTAATTATTATTATGTAGTAGATTAATTAATGTCTTATATTGAAAAAATAAACTTACGTTTTCTTAATCGCATGATCTGTAAGGAAGCAATAATCCATGACTTCTTTCCGACGCTTTAAGACAGTTTCAAATAAATTGTCTTATCTGAACATGAAATCTGAGACAAGTTGAGCATCCTTGTCTGGCAAACCACAGTCCATAGTACACCCCAAATTATGAGGTAACATATCTACCGATTCAGGTATTTTGTTCATGTTGTCTGCGTGCAACAAATAGTCATTGATGCTCCTTGTTCCCGCTGTTTCCAACTGAACATTTGGAACACCCTCCTTCATATGAGTCCCCACACTTTTATCATCATTCTTCTCCCCATCCTTTTTTCCACTGCCTTCTTTGCCTGGACTTTTAGTATTCAGCTCCTCACCATTTGGTACATTATTAACAGTTTTCTCAACATCTTCTCCAATTCCCTTCTCAACATTTGTTACGTTCTCAACATTTGCTGTCTCCTCATCCTTTTTTCCAGCCTCCTCATTTATTTCCTTAACCTCTTTTTCAATGCTCTCATTTGGTTTATCTGTGTTAACCTCCTCAACAGTGTTGGTCCCTCCTAAACCAACATTGATTACACCTTCATCAAGCTGTGTCAACACATTTGTCTCCTCATTTATTTTTTCACACTCTTTTTCAACAGCTTCTTGATTAAGTGTATCACGATTCAATTCTTCATTGAATTCTCTTGCAATAGCACTTCCTACCCCTACACCAATATTGGATATTACATCATTCAATTTTGAATTCATGTCATTATCCAGCCCATCATCTTGGTCTTCATCATCACCACTGTCCAAGTTAGTAACATCATTAATATCATCATCTTGTTGTTTGTCATCACATGCCAAGTCATCATCACTGTTCTGAAGATCTTTATCTGTACATCCACCATATTTTTTGTTCAATTCCTTGTATTGCACTTTCAACATTTCAGTCCAAACATCAAATGATGGCAGCCCTTCTTTTGCTTTCTTCATTTCATATGACCTCGCTATCAACATGTCCATCAAGTTATGATATCCAACATCTTTCATGAAAGGCAGCGTTTGAGTCTCTGTTGTACTGTTTTCAGGATTCTCAACCTCTTCTTCAGCAGCAGCATATTCTTTAGGATTAACATCTTCCGCACCATCTACCTTCGCACCAGATTGTGTAGATGTAGTTGCTTCACCCATTGAACTTTTTGCTTTCATAGTGATCAGTTTTCTCATGTTATGTACATACCTACCTATGAACAATTCATTGTCCCTCTTCATACGTAGATAAATTTCATGAGCACGCTGCCAAATTATAAAATAAATATATTAATTACTAAAATAGACTCTTTGTTAATAAGAAGATATGACACAATAATAAGGTTATTCAATATCAATATCATAACAATATCACAGCCTACTAAAAATAATATCACAATAGTGCAAAAACAATATCATAACAATTTTTAAATCAATATCACAACAATCTGTTATTCAATATCATTTGCTTTTATAAACTATATCACAATTATCAATTAACAATATCACAATATCATACAATATATCAAACAATATCATATCTAAAATAATTATCAGATAGCAAATGATTTTATTCAATATCAATATCATAATAATATCGCAACAGACTCAAAACAATATCACACTAGTTCAAAAACAATATCACAATAATATTTTAATATCATAGCTAAAATAATTATCAGATAGCAAATGATTTCATTAGTGCTTACATCCATTGCCCTTACTCTGATTTGTTCATCAGTTTCAACACCACTAGGCAACTTCACCATCATATACCCCTCTTTTGTTTCCACTTCAGCTTCATGATCAGACGCCTGAGTTAGTAATATCTCTGGAGCTGCTGAAGAATATGGTGTTTTTTTAGGGACTTCTTGTTGCTGACAGATGGGGTACAGAATCTTTGATATTGGAGCATTCCCCAAAGATCCTGTTTTTTTCTCATCATCCACTCTCTTTGACAATTTTTATCGTCCCAATGTTGGATGAGTGGTAAAGTGTGTTCCAAAACATCGCCCTTGAAATCGAACCTATACATATATGCTAGCATAAGAACTATTACGCATCCACTGACAGTTGACTTTCCCCCTTCTTTGAACACCCTAACACTTCTAACCATTTCCTCAAATACGTATTCACACCAATCAAATTGGCTTATCCTTGTCACATGCTCAACAGCCTTTACCAGTTTCAAGTCCAGAGATTTATTTGAAGACGGTGCTAGGAAAATAGACATGCTGTAAATTACAAACATTCTTTTAAATTCATCTCCAGCATCATTACATTCCATCAGTCTTTCATGAACATCCTTGACCATAATTGGAGCCGAAGTACTCTCCAATCCAAACTTTGCCCTCCATGCATTTTTCAGCTTTGTGTCTGTCACATCAGTGGTGTTTCCCATGTGAGCGACGTCCACTTTACGACCTTGTCGAGGAAGTTGAAATATGTCATGCACATCGTCTTTCGTTAACAGAAAATCAAATTTTTTTGTTTTGAACATGTTGCTTGTGTGATCAAATGCCTTCAGCAGCAACTTTAGAATTCCATGTGGAATTTTTTTTAGTTTCCACTCTAACAATCCACCAAACCCAACATCAGAAACGGCCTTCTTTTGTTCTTCATTTAAGTTGGCAATCAACTCAACCAATTTGAGTGGCCTACACTTAGTCTGAAATGGTTGCGCCTTCTTCTTTTTGATCTCAGGCTGCTCTACCAGTGCATCTTGTATCACCAATTCGGCATCTTTATTTCTATCAGTCTTTAATTTCTTTGTTGATGGTTGGCCCTTTTTTTTGTTGACGGCAGGATGCTCTTCAACTTCATCCTGTAACACCATTTCGTCAGCTTTACTTTTATTTTCATTACCATCCTTTGACCTCTTGGTTGGTTGTTGTTCAACCTCATCATTTGTTGATTTCCTCTTTCACCTGTATGTTTTTTCAGGTTGTTTGGAAGCTGTCAAGTCCATTCTGCTGAATCAATATCACACTTCATTAGAAATAATTTCATACCTTATTCAAAACAACATTAGTATTGTATGTCACTGGTAATAAGTATTTTTAAAGGAGTATACAGTTTCGTATTTCTGTAAACACTATCAATAATAGAACTACACAAAATTCATGAAGATTGAGTACCACTAATATTTAGATTCAATATCAGACCATACAAATAACAGTATTACAAGTTTTTCTTTCTCATTACCAACACATATATCAACGTTATTCATTGTACTGAACAGAAACTTTCAATTTATGGACCATATTGTCAAACAAATTCAATTCAGTCATATGAAACTGTACTTGTTCACATTTAGCCAAACGTTTAACCCTAATTTTCGCGATTCAAACAATTTGCAATCGTTATTTTGACAAATACACAATTTTCAACTTTCAATTTCACAATCGAATAGTGTTCAAACGAATAATTAAACGGTTTAATATATTAAACAGTTTTTAACCAGTTTTAACCCTAATTTTTCACAAATAAACATTGTTGAACTTTGAATATCACAATCGAACAGTGTTTAAACATAAATTTCTTCACTGAATAGGTTAAAACCTATTCTTAATTAATTAAAACAATACGTAATACTAATTTTGCACTTCGAACAATGTCGAACCCTAATTTTCGCAGTCGCACAATATTCAACGCTAATTTAGCAGATTTAAAGAGGAAATTATGTAATTTCAACTGTAACAGAAAAATATTCAATTAACAACTACGAAGTTGTACAATTATATGAAAATTATTGGAAATTAACGAAGTTTATCAATAATTTTGATACTTAAACTAACAAACACTCGATTTTAACAATGATTTCACTAAAATTCAAGTCCTCGAGAGAATTAAGACAGAAATTGTACCTGATTTCCAGTCAAAATGCAATTGAATTGAACAATGATTAGTATTTCTTCGTAAATTGTTGTTGATTCGCTTTAATAATCGAGAGTTTTTGTGGTTTTTTCAGTTTTTAGAGAGAGAAAGTGAGTAGTCGAAAAAAATGTCGCGCGTTTATGAATTTTAAAAGGCGTGCGTGTTTGTTTTTGTTACCTTATTTTGTAAGTGATATTGTTTAGTTTATTGCGCGATATTGTATCCGTTACTTATTCCTCAAATATTTAGGGGTTCTCACCGGATCCCGACTCTCTCTCTCTCTCTCTCTCTCTCTCTCTATATATATATATATATATATATATATATATATATATATATATATATATATATATATATATATATATAGATTCAGGATCATATGAGAACCACTAGGATGATGAGAACCATGAGAACCACTAATAATACTACTAATATTAACATTACTAATTAATAATACTAATAATATTACAATTTTACGCGCTCAACTCCCCAAACCCTTCAACTTCAATCATTTCCCAATTTTCCCTTTATCACTCATCTTCTTCTCTCTCTTCGACCCTCATCATCCCCGTTTTCGATCGTCGCCATTTCCGATCATCTTCTCCGATCATCATCGCTGCTCATCTCTATCATACCTTCATCGTATTCGATCATCTGCTTCTCATATTACGGTTCAATCCATTCATCAGCAGCATTTTCGTGAGATTTATCAATCTCATTCCTACAAATTCAGGTACTATGCTTCGGATAATGGCGATTGTACTGTAATTTTATCATGCATGTATTTTTTCCTTCGACATTCATCAATTCATATTCAACTATTAACCCTAATTTGCAGCAATTTCACTAATTAAGGTCTTTTTATTGTTATTCTATAATGAATTCTTAGATTCGGGATAAAAATTCAGAGTTTTTATGTATTGAACACATTTGCATAGAAAATCAGAGTTTATACGTTGCTTATAGTTTAGCGAGTTCTGCATTTTTGTTTTGATTACATGTTCAAGTAATTTTTAATAATTGAATTTGCGGATTTGTGAGTTTTTATTCTGATTGCATGTTCAAGTACTTTTTAATAATTGAATTTGCGGATTTGTGAGGGTCTTTTGGTTTTAAATGATCTATATTGTTCGAATCTGAAAGAATAGTCGAGCTGGTAGTTGCTTGTTGTTTTCAGTATTTTTTAGCAAAGTAAGCTTAGGTTTTAGGATACCCGTCCACTGTACGTGCAAGAAATAAGGTCCAGGGTGCATAAAATAGGGTTCAATGTGCATCAAATAAAGTTCTGTCCGCATCAAACAAGGCGTCACTTTAAAATTAGCAGTTGGTTCATTGTTGATAAGGTGCCAATGCTTAATTAGTAGAGGGCCCTTGACTCGGAAAATCTGCATATTTTCCAAAATCTAAATGCTCTCGGTTGTGCATTGGCCGAAATTTCTATTTTCACCTGTGTTAACATCAGTCAATACATTCACAGATATGACGCGAAAGACTGTTGCAAGGAAGAAAAACACACCAGTAAAAAATACACAAATAAAAGGAGGTAGATCAGTGAAAGATTATTTCCCACCAAACCCAACAAATTCAAGTATAAATGATGCTGTTGACCAAAGTATATTGTAAGAAAATCTGTATAGCTTTGTTTGTTTTTATGTTTCATCCCTTCCTTACCCCAAAATAATGATAGACTATATTTTAATGCTCTCTATAAACTTGGATGCAATACCTGTATTGCTTGCTTAATGTGATATTTCCTGAATTTATCTTAGTGTTTTTCTGAATGCTTAATGTGATATTTCAAATAACGGACTGCTTGTACTCTTTTCCTTACTAGTTCCTATTTCTAGTTTTTTCATTCGAGAGTTCAATTTGTGATGCTTGTAGGTCATTCTCTTACTGGTCATACTTATACATAGCCAAGTATGGTCAATTGGTGCAAGGGGTGGGTAGTCAATATTGTTGCAGAAGATAAAGCACTTTTTGCCGTGAATTAAGTAAGAGAAAAAAAAGAGGCTATGAGTTTGTCATTTTCTCCCTTAGTCAAAGTTCAGCTAATCGACAACTATTATCAAGCCCAACTTGATGATGTTTTCAATAATCAAGATCTAGTAACTAACATATTTAACCAACTAGATTGTTACGAAGATAAGGCGAATATGGCGTTGGTCTGTAGGAATTGGTCTCAGCTTTTCCTCATACACCCAAGTGCACCTCGCATTGAACATGCATATGGCATTTCTCTACGGACCAATGATATCAATGGTGTAAGAATTGTTCGTAGGGGTCCTAAAATAATTTATAAAAGATGCAAATGCTTTATGACTGAAGATTTGGCAGCTAAATTGCTCCTGCATCATCAACAAGAGAAAAATACTTTTCAAAAAGAACATCTTAACGCTCTTGATGATGCTGAACGCGCATATGTGAATGAGTTGCTTCATGCTTTAGCCACGCCATCTCCTGCACGTGACATAGCAGTTGCCATTTCAACAGAGTTAGCAACTCGGGAAACTTTACCTTTTTTCGGTTTTTTTTCCTCTATATATAACTCAACTGCTCAAGTTTGTAGCAATTTTTGTCATTTTGATGTCTGTGTATTTAGGCCGTTAACGGTTCAGGTGTTAAAGTTGCCCTATTTTCAGTCTTTTGTGGTACTCTTGTATAATTCCATGTATTAAGCCACCTTTGTATAATTATGTAGTCGGGTTTTTTCATTTTGAATGTTGTAAAACTTTGTCATGTATGGATGATATGTTTTATTAATGAAGTTTATTTTCCTTATTTTGTTAATCATCGAGCTTTCATTGTTTCATAATTACATGAAGTTTCTGGATTTATGGAACAGCCTTGTAGATGCATCAAAAAACAATCTCAGTGCATTAAAATACCCCTGTATATGCATGAAATAAGCTGCCTTCTTAACCTACTTACTTTGACGGATAATCCTCTCAACCCAAGTACTACAGCTGCAAAGCCAGAACAAATTCCTCCTCCACGTCGACAAAGTCCACGTATCCAACCAAAAGTTATTGAGCAAGTAACACCAGATATGCTTTCTAGTAACAACAATGGTGAGGGTTTACCTTTTCTTGTCCCTTTTAAAGATTTCCAGTACATGTCGTTTGTTCCAATATTAATGGTGATGGTTTAAGGTGCAATACCCTTATGAATGCATCAAGTATCCTTGTAAATGCATAAAAAAGCAATCCATATGCATTAACCAACCATGCCTTGTGGTTTTCTTCTTGTTCGAATGACAATAGCAAGGGAAAGGGTTTAGGGTTGGATTAGGCGGACCCACGGTAGCGGGTCTGTAACACCCCACGTTAATTGAAGAGGTCCAGTGATAGGCTTAAATGACTAGTGCTTAAAGGGATTAGAAGTACTACTCATATCAACAAAGTGCACTTTCTTTTATGGTCATCCATGCAAAAGAACTCCACAGTTAAGCGTGCTTGGCTGGGAGTAGTCTTAGGATGGGTGACCTCCTGGGAAGGTTCCAGGGGTGCGCATGAGTGAGGACAAAATGCGCTATAAAAGACCCGTGTTGATCTGTGGGCCATGTACACAGCCTGGTGAGCTATCATAAGTAACCGCTCCCGACCCGATTTGGGCCGGGGTGTTACAGGGTCCGCCTAATCCAACCCTAAACCCTTTCCCGTCCCGTTTTAGGACACCCGGGTCCCTTCCCGTCCCCAAAAAAGGGTTTACTCGGCCCCTTCTAGGGTGTCTTTAGGTTTTCCTGTTCGAATGACAATAGCAAGGGAAAGGGTTTAGGGTTGGATTAGGCGGACCCACGGCATAACGGCAAAATGGTGCCTGTCCATTCACAGTTATCAATTCAGATTGAACAAAATGTGTACTCTCACTAAACCTTCTTATTTTATGTTGATAGGTAATAAAACCATCTTAAGATAATAACACATCCATGGTTACATATATAACTTAATCAAGTGTTGTCATAATTCAACAAAGGATTTAGCCTATTAGGCTCATCCTTAGAGTAAAATAAAATATTTAAATTAAAAACAAGAAAACTTACAAACTTAAATTGTGCTCAGAATAGAAGACGAACGGTTGACGAGATTTATTATTTAGGAAAAGAAGGTTTACAAGGGGAGGTTAGAAAGAGAAAGCCAGAAAGAGGGTTAGGAGAAGCCTGTTTTGAACTAAAATATATGCCTGTTTATATAGGCAAAACTAAAAGTAAAAACTATTAACAAAACAGTAATTGTACTGTAAGCTTTACAAAAGCTCTGAAAACAAAACAGTAATTGTACTGTAAACTTTTATAAAAGCTTTGAAAAATAACCACACTTTATGAGTGCTAAAACTGCTGCTGATGCTTCACTATTTTTGCATGCGTCTGAGTGAATTATTATTCCACTATCCTTTCTTTATCTTTTGATTTGACATCTTTTGATTTGGCCTTTGAATGCTTATTGATTATATCTTTTTCTATTGATAATTGGACTTCTGTTTCTGCTTTCATTTCTTGAGCATCTTGGAGAATGTCAAATTTGTTCTTGCTATTAGATGCTGTAGACATTGTCATTGATATATCACTTGTTTGGGATTTATTATCCTCATGTATCTGTTTTTGAGCTAAAGCATGTCTCGCCAGTCTGGAATAATGGCTAATAATTTCAGCTTTAGTTTTGTCTTCTATCTGGAATAATTCTTCAGATGGTTGGTGTTCTTCCAATTCTCCAGTTTCTTCAGCATTAAAGATAACTAGACTATCTATCTTGTCTTGAATTAAATTAATTGTGTATATACATTTTAATTCATGAGTGTCTGTATCTTGTCTTAACATTGCATCCCAAAAACGATAATAAGATTCTCTTTTTAAACAAAGTAATTTGTGTTCAGTATAACCTGTTTTCGGAATGAACTTCCAAATCCAGGGAATAGAAAATTCAATAAAGAAATTCATTTGAATAATGCCAGGGATATCATCCTGACTAGTTCTTGGAAGTAATTCTTTCCATTCATCATAAAGATCTTTAAACATTTGTGGCAGGATATCTTCATTAGTTCCATAAAATTGCCACCATTTAATTAACCAAGTTGGTAGATTTTGATCAAAAACTTCGGGGTAAATTTTTATTAGCCACGTATGGCTTTTTGTAGGGTTTTCATATAAGAAAACTTTGTCAAAAGCCTGGATGTAATCTCAGTAATTGTAATCAATTCTGCTATTATTTTTGCCTGTAAAAGTTTTGGAAGTAAATGGAGTTATTCCCCATAATTCAATGGATATTATCCTTTTGATATTAATTTTTGAAAATTTCCAGAAATTTCCTGGATCCTCAAAATGCTTAAAATTGAATTCATTATCAGTGGAGGATTCCTTCATAAAAATTTCGACTTTTATAAGTCTCCATAGGATACTGATTATTTGTTAAATAACGGTTATATAATAACCAGGGATTATCTTCCCATTTTTTGTCTGAATTTTGGAGTATGATTATGTCCCTTTCCTCTGGTGATTTCACCATTTTCTCTTTTTCATCAAGAGAATCTTCCATAATTTTCTTGAAAGATGGAGAATTATATTAAGTTCTTGTTGCTTCCATATTTGGAATTCATCAAATTCTTCTTTTTGTGATATTATCACATAAATTCTTGGCTATTAGCCTTTTTCCACCATATTGTGCCAAAGTATTACTTGGTCTTATAAAACTAGATGATAAACCTGGCCCTGGGTTATTCCCATATCTTATAATTTCAGATGATTGTCTTCCTCTCCCTCTATTAGAAGGATAAGAAAAGCGGCCACGACCACGACCTCGACCAGAATCCATTCCTGAAACAAATAACAAACTCTTATAGAGTTAAATACTCCCTTGTTAAAAAATCAGGGAGGTGATTATCAGATCCTTTTTTATAATGTATTTCAAAATCAAAAGGGGCCAAATGAGCTTGCCATCTTACAAACATTTGTTTGGAAACATCATGTTTAAAATCTTTTTGAAACATAAATTTCGCATAACTACAGTCAGTTCTAATTGTAAATTTTTGGTTATATAAATCATTTTGAAATTTTAAAACACATCTAACTATAGCTAAAACTTCTTTAGCAATAGTTGCATAATAAGATTGTGCAGAATTCCATTTTCCTGAATAGAATCGAACTAAAAATTCCTGTTTATTATTGGGATCAATTTGTTTAAGAATCTCTCCATAACCAACGTCTGAAGCATCTGTTTCCACTATTTTTTCCCAATGAGGGTTTGCCAAACTAAGGCATGGTAAAGATATAACTTTACTCTTAATTTTTCTGACAGCTTTAGTGTGATCTTTAGACCAAGCACTGGGATTCTTCTTCAACCTGTCATATAAAATAGCTATATCATTTGCTAAATCATCATAATATGGTGAAATATAATTCAGACTTCCTAAGAATCTTTGAAGTTGAGTTTTATCAGTAATTTCATCGGGGAATTTAGATCCAAATTCAATGCTTTTGTTGATTGGAATAATTTGGCCTTTCTCAATACTATGACCCAAAAATCTGATTTTAGTATGAAATAAAGACATTTTAGTTTTAGAAATTACTAAACCATTAGATATGACAATTTTTTTGAAAATATCTAAATGCATTATGTTCTTCTATATTCATAGAGAAGACGAGAATGTTATCAATATAAACTATGATGAAATGACTATAATTGTTAAAAATATCATTCATAATTTTTTGGAATTCTCAGGGAGCATTTTTTAATCCAAAAGGCATAACATGCCATTCATATTGTCCAAAAGGAACATTAAAAGCAGTTTTATACCTGTCTGCTGGGTCAATTTGAATCTGCCAATAACCAGATTTTAAATCAAATTTAGAAAATATGAAAGCTTTATACAAACGATCTAATAAATCTTTTTTGTTAGGTATTGGATATCTAATCCATTTTAACACTTTATTTAAAGGTTTATAATTAATAACTAATCTAGGAACTCCTCGTTCCTTTTCAGCATTTTTGTTAACATAAAAAGCTGTACATGACCATGGTGATTTGGATGGTCCAATAAGTTTTTTTCTATAAGAGAGCTTATTTCTTTTTTGCAAAATTCCAAATATTCGGAATTCATTTGACAAGGTCTAGCCTTGGTAGGAACATTTTCTTCCCTAAAATCTTCTTCATAAGGAAGATTTACTATATGCTTCTTTCTATTCCAAAAAGCATTAGGATGATCATTGCAAATAGATAGAGAAAATTGGTTTTCAATATCGATTATTTTTTGTTTTAATTTAGGATTATTTAGCTTTTGTTCTATAGTCAAAATATTAATTTCATGTTTTAAAAAACTTAATTGATTCTCTTTTAAAGAAATTTTACTATAAATTTCATTTATAGCCTTCATAAAAGGTTTCATGATGAAATTAAAAGTAATAGTTTTTCCTTGATAATTGGCAGTTAAATTCTTATTATCTGCAGTAAAAGGATAAATTTTTGTTATAAAAGGTGTTCCAAGAATAATAGGAACTGAGAGTTTATTTTTGACTAGAAGAAAGCTTAAAGGAATGCAGGTGTTATTAACACATATATCAGCTTTTGGGAGTTTAAATTCAATATCTAATTTATCTCCTCCTGCCCGAGATAAACTATGAGTAGTTTTAACAAAATATCTGGAATCAATTTCTCCTTCTTGTATAATATTTAAGTCTGCTCCAGTGTCAATTAAAGCAATAAATTCTTTAGAAAATTGATTATTAATTCTGAGTAAGATCTTAACATACCATTTTTGGCCAGCAACCATATTTATGGTTTGGAGAAATTTTTTATTTCTGTCTATTTCTAGGGGTGTATCAACAATTTGCATAGCTTGACCTTCACCATCTAAGTTAGGGATAAGGTCGGGAATAGGAATAACTTGGTTATCAACCTTTTTACCTTTAGATTCCTGATCATTGTTTATCAAATCATGTTAAAAAATAAAAAGTTTTTCAAGATTAGAAATTCTTATATCATTTCGTTGTTCTTCAGTTCTAAGATGTTTGATTTCAGATTTTAAATTATTTCTTTCTTTCAAAATGTCTTGTAAAGAAGAAGGACTAGAAGTTTTATTTTTATTTTGGAGACGTTTATAAATTTCATTTAAGGAATAAGGTTTACCCTCTGTAAAATTCTTATTCTTGTCATTTACAAAATTATTATGAGAAGTGCTAGGTATATTTTCAATAATTTGAGATCTTAATTCTGCATTTGGGATAGCTTTTAACATATCCATCCAATTATTATTTGTGAGAACTTGAATTTTTGCATCTTGAAAATTGGATAAGAGATTAAAGAATTCATCTTTTTTGGGATTAATACAAGCTTTTCCCTGTCCACATGGTTCACATTCCGAACTGGTAGTTGCAGAACTACTATCTGTATAAAAAGAATCATCTTTAAGAATTTTTAAATTATTACTGGAATTACTAGAATCATCTGACAAAGTTTCAGTTTCGCTTTGTAAATCTTGTTCATTAAGAAATAATTTCGAAATCTTGTTTTTAAGATCATTATTTATATCCAAATTATTAATTTGTTTTTGGGTACAGCAATTGTTTGCCATATGACCTTTTTTATTACATTTGTAACATCTTATTTCCTTTGAAGGTACATAATCTCTTTTCCTGTAATGTTTTTTATGAAATTGTCTCTGATTTTTCCGATGAGTTTTTTCTTCTAATTTTTCTTTAGAATATCTTTTCTTTTTTGTATCTAGGATAATATTTTTTATTATTACCTTTGTGTTGTTTTCTACGAGAAGTAGAAGGCATATCCATACCAAATTGTTCACAAAATTCACCTAATCGGTTTCTTTCAATAATATTCTGGTGCTTGAGTTGTTGATTTAATTTAATCTCATTACAAAGGTTTATACCTTCTGCCGTACAGGCTTTAATAAGGTGACCATAATTATAATGTTCATAATAAATAGAAGGATTATTTCCTCGAAGAATCTTTCTGATTCTTTCTGCAAATAAATGTGGTAAACCATCAATAAATTTGGCTTTCCAATGAGAGCTATTACATTCCGGTAAAAGCATAACTCTGCTAAGGAAGGTGTCTTTATACCACCTAAAATCAGTTAAAGTTTTACATCTAAAATTTTGTAAAAGAGTTCTTGTTGAATCATAATTATTCCCATATTGACCAGTAAAATGTTCAAGTATATTGACAAGTAAAGTGTAAACCGCAGTTTCTATGACCACTTCATTTTTAATTTCTGTGGTTGTAATAATAGCCAATTTTTGAGCGTCAGTGAGGTAATTATCCCACCATCCTTTAAGTTGACTTGTAAATCCTGATATTATCATTTTAGCAACATTAAAATCACTATTATCAGCATTTTTACAACATTGAGAATACATAAGCATTCTATGACAATGGTTATGAATTTGTTTTTCAGCAAAATAATCTATATTCCATTCGTAAATATCAGTTCCACGATAACTGTTACCGATAATTTCAGCGTTTTCTTCCTGTATAATATCTACATGTGATGGTCGTTTATTATAATACAAAGTATTAATAGGTTTTTGACCCCATTTATTTCTTGTGACAACATTCAAATTATCTTTGAAATCTGGATATAATTCTTCATTTAAAGCATTTAGGCTTAATTGTGAAATCTTTTCAGCTAACTTACTTATCAGCTTTTCATTTTCAATATCAGATTGTAGTTTAAAATTTTTTATTTCAGGAGGACTTTTGATAATAGGAACCAGTTCTTGTGAAGAAGAAGAATGATCTTCAGCTTTGGTATTCTGGACAATTTGATTAAGTAAATTAATGACTTTATTAGTTTTATGATGTAAATTTGTAATATGTTCACCAAGAATTTTTAATGATATATTAGTATAATTATTCTGCTCAATTAAAGAATTTAAATGACCAGTAGTTGTAGTAATAGTTCCATTTTCATAAATTTTTGAAAGGGGCATGTAAGAACACCCATCTAATTTAAACACTTTAAGGGGAGGATAGACTCCCTTAACTTCATTTCCATTGAGAAGTTCAAAATTTCTTTCAAGGATAGTTAAATGATTATATAAATAAGTTAAACAATACCAAGGGACAAAATAAATAATTTCATTTACTGAATTGCAGTATTCATAAAACTCACCTTGCAAGATATCTTGCTGTTCTTCATCAAAATTATGAAAAAATCAAATTCTAAATTTTTCCCAAATAGGAGATTGAAATTCATTACTAATTAATTTTCTGGTTGTTGAACCAGGAGAAAAATCTAATAAGGTTTTATTAATCATCAGTATAATTCATTTGAGACAATGTGTCTGCTTCCTTTTTAGGATGTCGTCTTATAATTTTATCAGAATGCATTCTTAAAACATCTTCATTTGTTTCAATAAAATCTTCATCTCTTAATTGAGAAGTTGAACACCTAGATGTACTACGCACGTCTAAATCTTGATCAAGGGCTGGAATAAAAGTCCTATTAGAAAAAGATCTAGTCATTCTTGAAATACTACTTCTTGGTCGAATATGATTGTTACCAAAATTTAAAGTAACAGCTCCTTCAGGAGTTTGCTGTACATCAAGTAAATTAGTTTCCATAATCGGTTGAGGAGGCATAGCCTGAGTAATTGTCCAATTTTCAGGAAAAGATATTTCTTCCCATTTAATAGCCTTTCTAGTAGTGATATTAGATCTGTTACAATTGGTTTTAATAATAATAGTTTCATTTATAGCCTTATCAGCTAATCTAAAGTGAGGATTTAAAGTATATAAAGGTTTATAATAAATCCTGTAGCAAATAAAAATTAATTCAGATCCTTTAGCATAATTGTAACCATGAGTTTTAACATTCAAAGTTAAAGCATCTAATATATTGGTATCTGTCAAAGATAACTGTAAATTTGGATAAACGTCAAAATAGACTGGACCATGAGCCAAACTGGATTTAACAACTCCAATGATTGACTTTTGCCAATTCAAATTTCTGCCATCTCTTAAGGCTGCAATAAAACTTTCTGGTAATCCTTCCAGAGTTAATGGTTTAAAAGCCACTTGAACTAAACCAATATGAATAAATTGATGTTTAGATTTTCTAAGTGGTTCTAAGTCATTATTATTTAAAAGTTGGAGATACATTTCTTCATTATTTAGAGAAATAGATTCCTCCGTGGTTTTAACTCTGTGTTTTAACCCAATATATTCAAAAAATCCATAACTATAAATAGTTCTTTTGCTAACTTCTGGAATAGTCCATTTATTTAGCAAATCTAAATTCTGAGGATATTCAACCTCTTCAGTCATACTGTTCTTTACAGTCGACTTACTCGTATTAAGTATGTGTAAACTCATAAGATAAGAAAGTTGAATTATGACTTAACTATCATAAATTATATATATACTTCCATGACTCTGATATATATATATATATATATGATCATATGAGTTTTGTTTTTTTGGTGAGTTACCCATCTGAATCTGAACCACTAATCTAACCTAAGATGGATGACTGAGATTAAATCTTGCTTAACTTATAAATAATTATTTTTCTCTCCATATTCCTCATTATTAGTAAAATCACACTCTCTCTCCTCTTTTCCCCCCGAAAAAGCCAGAACAAAAGAAGAAGAAGAAGAAGAAGAAGAAGAAGAAGAAGAAGAAGAAGAAGAAGAAGAAGAAGAACGACGACATCGTTCAACTGTGTCAAATTCAATCTTCATCAAATTCCTTCAAATTGCAGGCTACAAACTCAATCTTCATCATTCTCGTGCAAATTTGTCATCAATTAAGGAGATTCGTTGCCGCTTTCGCTTCATCTTAGTATTTCTTTTCAATTTCACTATAGGTAAGTACTAATTTTGATTTTCTAGATCTGATTTGTGCGTTCTCATTATCGTTCTTATTTATTATCCGCTTCATTTTCGTTGATTCGTTGTATTTCCGTTTGTATTTATGTATGATATTTAGTCTGTCTCACTGTTTGAGACTTCAGAAAGTAAGAAACTCACTTTGTACAACAATCAAGATGTCTCAAGCATCAAACTGTCGAATTTTGTCTGTTGGTGTTAGTTATTGTATTGCTTTGACCGTGTTATTGTATTATTCAAACTTAGTTATTGTATTTTGTAGTTATTTCTTGTTTATTGTATTAATTTGTAAATAATAGTTATTGTATTACTTTAACCGAGTTATTGTATTATTCTAATTCAGTTATTGTATTTCTAGTTATTTCTTGTTTGCTATATATGTTAGAATATATTTTGTTAATAATAGTTATTGTATAGCTTTAACCGAGTTATTCCATTATTCAAACTTAGTTACTGTATTGTTTTAACTTACTTATTTCAAATTAGAGTTGTTGTAAGATGATTCCTTTTAATATAATCTGTTTAAGTTGGTTATAATAATATTACATATCAATTATTGTATTTTTTTAACTTAGTTATTTCAATTTGGAGTTATTGTTGTGGTCTTATATAATTTGCTTATAGTTGCATAATTATTTATAACTTACCCCCTTTTTTTGCTTTTAGATCTTTCAGTGAGCTTTTGTTTTCTGCGGAATCAGCCCTCATCAATAGGCAAAACATGATTCTCGCCGGGAAGAAATACTGGTGGAAAATGGTGAAAACAACGACAAGACGCGATTTTCGTTGGAAGAAATACTTTTAGACGTAGTATCGGAGATAAATATATGTAATATTTGTGATGTTACCACTGTTAGATGTATTATTTGAAACGCTTAGATGTAATGATAATGATGCTTAGATATAATTTGTTGGAGATGTTTAAATGTAATGTGTTGGAAAGTTATATAATGAAAGTAAGTGGCTTTTTTAACCTTGTTATATATTATTATTATTATTATTTCATTTTTCTGATTTTGCTATTGCATTAACCAATCTCAATTATTGATTGAATGAAAATAACTAGTTATTCAATTAAACAACATGAAAACAAACACAAGATAGAAATTTGATTATATTTGAGTTTCATTTCAATACAATAACACGATTTACTCATTACAATAACCGAGTTTCTGCATTACAATAATTACAAATACCAAAGTTTTACATTACAATAACTGAGTTTCTACATTACAATAATTGAGTTTCTACATTGGAATAACTACAAATATCAGAGTTTCCACATTACAATAACTGAGTTTCTCTACATTACAATAACTAAGTTAATCAATTAAACAAGATGAAAGCTAACAAAAAATGACCAAGTATATATATCAATTTTTCCATTGAATATCAATTATCCGCGTATATCGTGACTCAACCTGCAAATCACCAAAAAGCAGAATATAACTTAACGGAACACCCAAGAAGTAACTGGATTGTAAAATAAATGGATTGTAAAATAACTATAACTCACGAGTGAATAACTGAATCACATATAGAATAACTGACTTTATTCATTACAATAACAGAGTTTTCGCATTACAATAATTACAAATACCAGAGTTTCTACATTACAATACTTGAGTTTCTACATTACAATAACTGAGTTTCTACATTAAAATAACTGTACATACCAGAGAACGTTATTATCAATAAACAAGTTATTTTATTACAGTAACTTAATTATTCTATCATACAACATCAGTTATTCTATTACACGACGTCAATTATTCCATTAAGTATCAATTATCCGTGTTCAACGTCATTCCACCTGCAAATCACCAAAAAATATAAAATTAATCGAAATACTAATGTTATTAAACATGAAAAAAAACACATAAATCATAAGCATTTGTTATTTGATTCAAATACTGCAGTTATTCGAGTATAAAATATGAAATCGTAAGAAATATTCACACAGATTTATGTGTTTGTAATAAATATTCATACCATCTTCTTGATTTGAAGAGTTAGGGTTTTCCTAAATTTGAGTATTAAGAAAAAAATGATAGTTTCAATTGGATTAATCGAAATTGTGAATGAATTTTGGGTAAACTTCTGGAATTTACAAAAAAACAATGTGAAGAATCGATGATTTGCTGATCAATTTAGAAGATTTTTTGTGCGATGTTTCGATCGTAATAGAGTAGCAGTAGTTTTGATAGAAAGTAGAGAAAGAGAGAAGAGAGAGTGGAATAGTTTATTTGTGTTACGTATGATTGTGAGTAATTTGTTTTATTTGGTCAATTGTATATATATATATATATATATATATATATATATATATATATATATATATATATATATATATATATATATATATATATATATATATTGAAGAGTCACGGGCGAGAGCACCTAAGAGGGGGAGGGGGTGAATTAGGTGTCTATTTAAAATTTAAGCTTAATGAAAGCTTCTTTAAAAACTCTTAAACACTTTAAACAATGCTTAGATGAAAGGAGAAGTCGATACTTAGAACTAGAGAGTTAGAAGTAATCAACAATGATTCAGCAAGCAAAAGTTACAGTGTACTCAACAGTTGATTCTGTAGATAAAAACGTGAGTAGAGTGTGCAGCGGAAATAAAACAAAATAGACACGACAAACGATGTTTTTAAAATTAGTTCGATCACTACTCCGCGACCTACGTCCAACACTATTTTATTAAAAGTCTCAGAAGTAAACTCATACAAACTAAGACCACCCCGAATAATAAAACAACTCCCCAACCTACTCCGGTTGATAATGCTTAAAAGCTACTCCGCTTCCAAGACTTTTGCTTTGGGCTACTCCGCCGAAAGACTCTGTGCTTAAAGCTACTCCGCAATAAGGCTTTTGCTTTGGGCTACTCTGTCGAAAGACTCCGTGCTCAAAAGCTACTCTGCTTTGAAGACTTCATGCTTAAGGATAACTCTATCCTAAGACTTTGGTTTGGTTCTACCCGGTTGTTACAAGACTCCACTTATCTCAATGTTGTTCACTTAATTGAACGGAGGAGATAAAGTTTAAGTGCAAAACACGGGATCCTTGAACACGAATAAACGACTAGGTGCAATACAATAACTCAATAAAAGACTCAAAAGATAAATAAACAAACTTGCAAAATGATTCAAAGATTTGAAATGATACACGATTTTGCAAAGTTAATTTACTCGATTGAAAGTTTAAGTCTTTTTTTCAGTTTTAAACTCGTTATTGCACACTTGTAAAAATGAATTAAGCAAGCTATTTAAAATGTCCAAGTAGTATACTTTACACATTAAAATATCTTACACTCATAAGCACAAGTGATTAAAATAATGTAAGTAGTTTGCTTGGGCAACATGCAGAAGTCAACCGAAATCTTCTCCATGCAACCGAGTATTCTTCCTCAAGAAATCGGTGCCTAAGAATGCAAGAAATCAGATTGTGCACACACACAAAAACAGGTTGGGTTTTTCATCAAGAAACAAGCATAAATGGTTGTGTTAATGGGAACCATAAACATTTCCATAAATGTAAAAAGCAAACAACCCATTTATAGAAAGTGTCTTATTGTGCAAGCAAACTCCTTAGCAAGACATTGAAAGCTTTATTTTCTTCAAAAGACTTCAAAACATTTCCAGAAATCATTTGTGATACTTGAAAGCAATTTAACAAAGATTCAAATAATTTCGAAATATTTCTTTCAAAGACGAGCCTTAATTAACAGTTGACTGAACTATTATTTTTGCACCTAAACGTAAATTCGAGTTAAGGATCTCCTCACAACACATGACTTTAGCACTAATGACAATCTTTATCTTTGTTCTTCATGATGACATTCTTGATTACCTTGAATTGAAAATTTGAGCTTCATGCTACATTGTTAAAACTTAAGAGGCACACGATTAAATAACAATGAGATTAATTTGTCTTAAGACATCATCAACATTAACTTAATCAAATTGGGTCTCTTCAATTTTCCCCTTTGATGATGGCAAGACAAATAAAATTGAGTGTGCAATTCCCCCTTAATCCATGGTCAAGGTTAACAAGTGAAAACATGATCAAAATAAGATGCATAAATACATGGTCATTGAAAATTAGTCAAATTTTTCGTTAGCCTAAGTAGAACATTTAATCGCCAAGTTAACATAGATACGGTGTACGCAAGCCTAAGAGTCATTGAATCACCACATGCAATTTTAAACAACTTCCCCCTCTTGACATCATCAAGTACGAAGAACACATAGTCTAAATAAGGATTAGAGTTATACAAAACAAATTGTTCAACAACTAACAACATAACCAATGATTAGCAAAATATATCATAAACACAAAGCCAACGCAAAAAGGGATTAGAAAGGCTTTTGTTTTGATTAGGCATTAGGCATGGTTATGGCAAAAGGCTTGGTACGGCATAGGCTAGGCACCGCTTAGAGCAAGAGATCAATCTTCCACGTCTTCTTCAACCAACCCGTGAACCATCTCCATAAGCTCTTCATTTTGACCCTTAACCTCCGTGAGTTCCTTACGCAAACCCATTACTTCCAAACGAAGACCCGCAATCTCACCCATTTGAGCATATTGGAGATCCAACAAGACTTTAACATCCTTGGTGAGACGTGTCAAGGAAGACGATTGCATAGAGGAGGAGGCAACATCCGTAGCCTTCATACCCGACCAAATACGAGCAAGTTTATCACCATCAATTTTCAAGTACATTTGTGATAAAACTCCCGAGGTCATAGTGTCACACATGTGATCCACACCGAAACTAGTCGAGTCCACAATGTCCATTTTCTCTCGAAAATGACCGATAACCACATCCCATATGCTAACACGGTGGAACTATCAACCTTACGCTTCTCTACTATTTTAGCAAGATGATCAATGTGAAAGAACATCAAAGCGGGTAGGTTAATTTGTAGGTGTTTAGCAAGATAAAAGATCAACCACATGTCTCGCATACCACACACACCATGACTCTCATTACATGGGATAAAGGTTCTATTAATGAAATTGAAAAAGAACCGATGGTTAATTTTGATTTCTCGTGGCTGAAGTGTGATAGGGGATGAAGCTTTGGGAGTTAGAAAATTTGTGACGGTCAAGGAACTTATACCATCTATAGTCGGCCAACCACCCTTAGGAAATGTGGACAACCCGGTTGAAGGAATACCGAGTAAATTCCCGACAATTTCAACATTGAGACACAAGGGTTTGTTATTGATCATGGCGGTAAGACTACCCGATTGGACATCGACTTTGACCGTGGTATAAAATTGAACAATATCTGCTAAATAAACTCGGTTATAAAGATTAAGAAGATTCTACCACTTTTGTGCATGAATTGTATCTTAAAAGAATGTAAAAGCGGGGGACGAATCATACCATTCGAGTTCATAGCGACGACCCGACTTAAAGTTTCCTTGAATGACATGCTTGTAACAATCAAAGATCGCCTTAGGAAAGCGATACCCATGAAAAATCTCGAGTGCCTTGGACTTGTTCTCATCGAGTGGTTGCTCAATAGCAATCATAGCACTATTTGATTCGTCATCAACTTCCTTAGCCATTTCCTCCACTTTCCTTTTCCTTGAGATCAACCGAGTGGACACTCTCTTAGCTTTGCCTTTCGGTTTGGGAACGGTTTCCTCCTTGAACAACTCGTCATTATCAAAGATGGCATTCAATTTCTCCTTATCAATTTCCGTTTCCACAACCTTTGCCTCACTCACGGTTTTGCCTCTCCTTTTTCGCCTTTTATTACCAACCGTATCCTTTAACATCTCATCACTGCCAACACTTTCTTTCGATTTCAATTTTGATTTTGATTTTGATTTCCCATTACCCTTTTCAACCGATTTCTCCACAATTTTCTCAACACTCTTTTCTTTTTCCTCACCTTTTTCAATTGATTTTTCAACACTCTTTTCTTTCTCTTTTTCATTGTTTTTCTCATTCTCCTCTTCTCCTTCATCTTTATTTTCCTCACTGTTTTTCTCTCCTTCTTTTTCTACATCCTCATCAACAATCTCCTTTTCATTGTCCTTACCAACACCAACATCAACTTCTTGAATAATTGGAGTACCATCATCATCAACTTCACCAACAACCCGTGAGCTTCCTTCTTCACCCTCGGTTTCGGTTGCATGCAGCATATTCAAATCGAATTTTTGATTGAAAACCCGACTTGAGAATCTCCTAGCTTCGACCGCTGTTTTAGGACGATTTGCAACTGATTTCTTTCTTGTCATTGGGGCATTTGGCACAAAGACTCGAGGTTTCTTTGGTGGTTTTTGATTTTGGACAGTTTTTGAACCAAGACTCTCGGATTGAGGTTCAACCGATGAAGTTTTCGGCTTGTAGGAGTCTCGGATTTCCTTCAAGGTTTTAGGTTTAGTTGATTTGGAGGCATTACTTTTATAGTGAATGTAAAAGTAACGGTTGGGAGGGGTAAGCTTTTGACGGTTTTAGAGAATATTTGGGGAAGATGTAGTTTTTTGAATATTTTGAAAGTGAGAAGGGAGGTCATCATTTAAGAGTTGAAAAATATACATGTAGTAAATGAGGTGGGTGAATAGTGTTTTGCTTTTTATTTGATTGGTTGAGAGGAAGGGTGAGTGTAGCCGGTTTAGGTGGATTTAGGCGGCTAGGTACATGGGTAATGGAGAAAGTGAGATTTGATGGTTAGATGGTAATTGAGTGGCTCCATGTGAACAATATCTTTACCCATTGGATTTATATGCAAATTAATCATTTAATCCATTGAGTAAAATTAACACATAATCACTTATAAAAACATGTAAACATCTACTCTAGTCAATCTCGAGGGCAAGTCGTCATAAAATTTTACGCGGAATCCAACAAATCAATTTCCAACCGAAGTTTTACGAATTGTTCTCTTTCAACTGGTTTTGTAAAAATGTCGGCTATTTGATTTTCCGTTCTACAAAATTTAAGACGAATTTGACCTTTTTCCACATGATCACGCAAAAAATGATGTCTTATGTCAATATGCTTAGTCCTTGAGTGTTGTATAGGGTTCTTTGAAATGTTAATGGCACTAGTATTATCACATAAAATTGGAGTTGAATAAAAGATAATACCATAGTCCCTTAGTTGTTGTCGAACCCAAAGAACTTGCGCGCAACACAATGCGGCACTTACGTACTCGCTTTCAGCGGTGGAAAGAGCAACTGTGTTTTGTTTCTTAGACGCCCATGAGATTAAACACAGACCTAAGAAAGTAGCCATCCCGGAGGTACTCTTTCGATCAACAACGCTTCTAGCATAATCTGCATCCGAGTATCCTAAAATCTTAAAAGGACAATGTGAGGGATACCAAAGATACAAATTAGACGTTCCAACCAAGTACCTAAGAATACGTTTTACGGCAATGAAATGCGATTCTCTAAGACTAGCTTGGTAACGAGCACATGGACATACACTATATAAAATATCCGGTCGACTAGCGGTTAAATAAAGTAGTGAACCGATCATACCTCGATACATCGTTTCATCAACTTTCTTACCATTCTCGTCTTTGTCAAGCTTGGTGGACGAAACCATAGGTGTAGAGAAAGGTTTAGAATTAGTCATACCGAACTTACATAGCATCTCCTTTATGTATTTTTATTGATGAATCATCACACCATCTTGAGTTTGCTTGATTTAAAGCCCAAGGAAGAACCCTAGTTCTCTCATCATACTCATCTCAAACTCAGATTTCATTAGTTCCGAAAAGTACAAATAAAGGAGTTCATTCGTTGCACCAAATATTATGTCATCGACATAAATCTGTACAATCAACAGTTCACCACACTGTGACTTTATGAACAATGTCTTATCAACCGATCCACGCACAAAACCATTTTCCAAAAGAAATTTTGACAAGCGATCATACCAAGCTCTTGGAGCCTGTTTTAAACCATAAAGCGCCTTGTCCAATTTAAAAACATGGTTTGGAAATTCATTGTTCATAAAACACGGTGGTTGCTCCACAAAGACTTCCTCTTCTAAATAACCATTTAGAAAAGCCGTTTTGACATCCATTTGAAAAAGTTTGATGCCTTTATGAGCTGAAAAAGCTATTAGCATACATATGGCTTCAAGCCTAGCTAATGGTGCGAAGGTTTCATTATAATCAATGCCTTCTTGTTGTTTAAATCCTTGCACCACTAGTCTAGCTTTATTCCTTACGATATTGTCTGAATCATCTAGCTTATTGCGAAAGACCCATTTGGTACCAATTATGGTACAACCAGGAGGTCTAGGGACAAGATGCCATACCTTATTCCTTTTGAATTGATTAAGTTCATCTTGCATTTCCATCACCCAAATCGGATCTTCAAGTGCCATGGTGATGTTTGTTGGTTCAATTTGTGAGAGGAACGCATCAGATGCAAAGAAATCATTGAGGTACGACCTTGTTTTCCTTCCCGAATTCAAGTCACTGGTCAAGTTAGAAAGGG
The DNA here is from genome assembly GCF_048544455.1 of Silene latifolia. Lineage (NCBI taxonomy): Eukaryota > Viridiplantae > Streptophyta > Magnoliopsida > Caryophyllales > Caryophyllaceae > Silene > Silene latifolia. The sequence continues at coordinate 171,378,538 of NC_133534.1, read as the reverse complement.
GGTGAGATTTTTGGTGTTTCCACTTCTTTGGTATGATTAAGGATGGTGATGCTTCTTGGGGTTCTGACTCAACAGTTCGCTCAACTGTTGGTTCTGGTTCATTTTATGTTTGAGGGTTTATTTCTGTTTGTTCGTTTTGTTCAAGTGTACCCTCATTCCCCCTGGATGTCGTAGCCTCATTTTGTGGTTCAAGTGGTTCTGTTCTCCTGTCTCTTGGCCAGTTCCTTCAATCAACAGTTGATCCGACTGTTGATTCTGCTCCTCTTGTTCGTTCTGCTCATGTACATCATCCATGTCATGTCGAATCATTCCAAGCTCATAGTCTTCATTATCTTCATCATCCTCTTCCTGTGTATTAGAATGAAAAAGACTAGACTCATCAAATATGACATGCACACTTTCTTCCATTTTCATGGTTCATTTATTATACACTTTATAAACCTTGCTACGATCCGAATAACCGAAAAATACGGCCACATCACTACGAGCATCGAATTTACCCAAATTATCCTTTCCATTGTTGTGAACAAAACATTTGCTTCCAAAGCATTTCAAACAGGATAAATTAGGCTTTCTTCCTTTAAGAAACTCGTAGGGTGTTTTGTTAAGCATTTTTTGGATCAAAACACGGTTATAAATGTGACATGATGTGTTGACGGCTTCGACCCAAAAATTCTTTGGCAATTTACTACTAATGAGCATAGTCCTAGCCATATTTTCAAGTGTACGGTTCATACGTTCTATTACCCCGTTTTGTTGAGGTGTAGCACGCGCGAAAAGTTATGGCTAATACCGTGCTCATCACAATAAGTAATAAATGAGGAATTTTCAAATTCGGTTCCATGGTTGGATCTCAAAGATATGAGCTTTTTATCAAACTTGTTTTGGACCTTTTTCAACCAAATTAAAAATTCATCAAATACTTCATCTTTAGAACTCAAGTAGAGAAGCCAAACAAATCATGAAAAATCGTCAACAATCACACATAAGAAACGACTACCTCCTTTACTTCTAACACGCATAGGACCACATAGATCAATATGAAGTAACTCAAGGGGTTTATATGTACTAACGAACTTTTTTGATTTAAAGGAGCTTCTTACTTGCTTCCCCTTAGCACAATCATCACACAAGCTATTAAAGTCAAATTTGATATTAGGAGTGCCATCGACTAAGTCAAGTCGCTTAAGGGTGTTCAACGTTCTAGCATTTACGTGACCTAATCTCTTATGTCAAATCCATGGGTCGTTCTTTTTCAAAGCACTCATACAAGACATGGTACGACTAGACAATGCAAAAAGATTAGTCAAATAAACATCTTTAACACGTTTTCCTTCTAAGAAAACTTTCCTTGTATTACCATCTAAGACACGACATTCACTAGCACAAAATTCAACGATATTACCATTACCACACAATTGAGATATGTTAAGGACATTATGCTTCAAACCTTTGACAAGAAATACTTTGTTGACACATTGTGACGATGACTTACCAACCTTCCTGATTGCAATAATTTCAACTTTCTTATTGTCACCAAACGTCACAGTACCACCATTGTAGGCTTCTAGTGAGAGAAATTGATTTCTACTTCCCGTCATATGATGTGAACATCCACTGTCCAAGTACCAATTGTTGCTACCTCTCACTAATGCCTATAAGAAATCAAGAGGTTAGTTTAGGAATCCAAACGAATCTGGATCCCTTTTTGTGAGTTGCATTATTAATCAAATGTTTGCGAACCCACTCCTTTTTGGTAGCCTTGATGTTTTTGTTTAAGTCGTTTAATCTGTTAGGACAACCATTAAATTCATGACTTGTCTTACCACAAAAGTTACAAAAAATATACTCAGGAAGGCCTGCATTTTTTCTCCTTCGAAAATCAGTCTTGCTTGGTTCCTGGTTTCGAAAGTTATAGTTCGCTGAACTGTTGCTTTTGAAACCAAGTCCAGCTTTCTCTTCAGATTTTTGGGACTGATTTATGAGGGAGTCTAAAATGTTTTGGCCACCTTCCCATTTCCTGTAAAACTCTTTAGCATCATGCAACTCTTTGGTCAATGTTTCAATTTTAGCAAGATGGTCAAGATTTAGTTTGCCTACTTTGTCGAAAGCGAATTTAGCATGACTACATTCATCACTAAGCAACATAGCAATTTGTACAAGTTGCTTATTATCATGTCGACACGAGGTAAGGTCAGCTAGCACTGAGTCTCATTCTTTAATCAAAATATCAACTTGAATAATTAAAGACTCGTTTTCTTTTTCAACATCAGAAATAACAGTTGAGGCAACTGTTGCTTTTGACGAGCTAGCAATATTCGTGAGAACAAGGTTTTCTTTTCTCAATTTCTTAATTTCTTTTCTGAGTGATGGAATGATGTTACTTTCTTTTATCTCGTCTAGACACTCTCTACGACCAACATTTTCTTCGGCAATCTCCTCAATTTGAGTTTGCAAGTCATAGAGTTTATCATTTTTAGCTAGACTCTTGTCAAGTACGTCATCAAACATCAAACAAAGCTTATCTTTAGAAAGAGTTCTAACCTTGTTCTTGAGATTAATTACCTCGGTGTCGGAGTCATCGCTGGAGTCATCGGAGTGAGCCATAAGGCATAGTGCGGATACTTTCTTTGAAGACTTGGGTTCGTCAAGATCAGGACGAGTTGTCATATAAACTTTGGCATCTGATTCTTCTTCAAGGACTTCATCCTCATCGGAATCAGATACACCCCATATTGCAGACATGACTTTATGCTTAAAATCTTTCCTTGCAAAATCTCGTTTTTCTCTAGATTTGAACTCATTCCATTTGAGACAATCTTTGATAAGGTGACCTTTCTCACCACATTTGAAAGAAGCCACCGTTGAATAATATCTCTTCTTTTGAAAACGTTTTCTTTTAGCATTGTTGAACTTCTTAGGATTGTGACTATTGATCATATCCGCCATGTTACGTGAGTACATGGCTTGTTCGTCATCTCCATCATCTTTCTCATCACTTGAGGTTTATTTGAGAGCGAAACCTATAGCTTTGGAAATTTCACCCGGGCGCTTTGCGAGACATAACTCGTGTGCCATGAGTGAACCCATTAACTCATTGAGGGACAATTTGGACAGATCTTTAGCCTCCTCAATAGCCGTCACCTTTGGTTGCCATTTATCACTTAGGCTACGAAGGATCTTTCGGACTATATCCTCGGATTAGAACTCTCTACCTTGACCTTTAAGTTCATTGACAATACTAGAAAAGCGAGAAGAAATAAAATTGATTGACTCGTCTTTTATCATATTGAATATCTCATATTGTTGCATGAGAAGGTCAATACGATGCTTCTTGACTTGAGACGTTCCTTCATATGCAAGGTTTAAGGTGTCCCAAATCTCTTTAGTCGAGGTACATCCGGAGATGCGATTGATATCTTGTTCACCGATGGCTTTAGAATTTTTCTCGACTTTACGATAGTCAACCTCAACATAACTGTCCTCACTTTTTACGACATTGTTCCCATCAGAGTCAGTAACCGTTATAGCAAGGGGACCCTTTTGAATAATGACCCAACACTCATAATCCGTACTTTTGACGTAGTGTTCCATACGGTGCTTCCACCAGGAGTAGTTATCCCCTTTGAACATAGGGTACTTATTATGTTTCCCGTCCATGACTACAGGATCAACTCTCTGGTAATTAACCAGCTATGAAGAGCACAAGGCTCTGATACCAATTGAAGAGTCACGGGCGAGAGCACCTAAGAGGGGGAGGGGGTGAATTAGTTGTCTATTTAAAATTTAAGCTTACTGAAAGCTTCTTTAAAAACTCTTAAACACTTTAAACAATGCTTAAATGAAAGGAGAAGTCGATACTTAGAACTAGAGAGTTAGAAGTAATCAACAACGATTCAGCAAGCAAAAGTTACAGTGTACTCAACAGTTGATTCTGTAGATAAAAACGTGAGTAGAGTGTGCAGCGGAAATAAAATGAAATAGACACGATAAACGATGTTTTTAAAACTGGTTCGGTCACTACTCCGCGACCTACGTCCAGCGCTATTTTATTAAACGTCTCAGAAGTAAACTCATACAAACTAAGACCACCCCGAATAATAAAACAACTCCCCAACCTACTCCGGTTGCTAATGTTAAAAAGCTACTCCGCTTCCAAGACTTTTTCTTTGGGCTACTCCGCCGAAACACTCCGTGCTTAAAGCTACTCCGCAATACGGCTTTTGCTTTGGGCTACTCCGCCGAAAGACTCCGTGCTCAAAAGCTACTCTGCTTTTAAGACTTCATGCTTAAGGATAACTCTATCCTAAGACATTGGTTTGGTTCTACCCGGTTGTTACAAGACTCCACTTATCTCAATGTTGTTCAGTTAATTGAACGGAGGAGATAAAGTTTAAGTACAAAACACGGGATCTTTAAACACGAATAAACGACTAGGTGCAATACAATAACTCAATAAAAGACTCAAAAGATAAATAAACAAACTTGCAAAATGATTCAAAGATTTGAAATGATAAAAGGTTTTGCAAAGTTAATTTACTCGATTGAAAGCTTAAGTCTTTTTTCAGTTTTAAACTCGTTATTGCACACTTGTAAAAATGATTTAAGTAAGCTATTTATAATGTCCAAGTAGTATACTTTACACATTAAAATATCTTACACTCATAAGCACAAGTGATTAAAATAATGTAAGTAGTTTCCTTGGACAACATGCACAAGTCAACCGAAATCTTCTCCAAGCAACCGAGTATTCTTCCTCAAGAAATCGGTGCCTAAGAATGCAAGAAATCAGATTGTGCACACACACAAAACAGGTTGGGTTTTTCATCAAGAAACAAGCATAAATGGTTGTGTTTATGGGAACCATAAATATTTCCATAAATGTAAAAAACAAACAACCCATTTATAGAAAGTGTCTTATTGTGCAAGCACACTCCTTAGCAAGACATTGAAAGCTTTATTTTCTTCAAAAGACTTCAAAACATTTCCAAAAATCATTTGTGATATTTGAAAGCATTTTAACAAAGATTCAAATAATTTCGAAATATCTCTTTCAAAGACGAGCCTTAATTAACAGTTGACTGAACTGTTGTTTTTGCACCTAAACGTAAATTCGAGTTAAGGATCTCCTTACAATACATGACTTTAGCACTAATGACAATCTTCATTTTTGATCTTCATGATGACATTCTTGATAACCTTGAATTGACAATTGGAGCTTCATGCTACATGGTTAAAACTTAAGAGGCACACGATTAAATAACAATGAGATTAATTTGTCTAAAGGCATCATCAACATTAACTTAATCAAATTGGGTCTCTTCATATATATATATATATATATATATATATATAGTGACAAGTTCTCCCAAGTCCTTAATATCTTTTGAGTCCCTAAGTCTTTATTAGGGCCCTTGGATTAGGAGAAGGGAGAGTGGAGATTTGCCTACTTTAATCCCACTATAGGCGTGAAAAAAAAAGGAAATAGGTTGAGGAGGAGAGAGGATGTGTGTGTCAGTACTATTTCCTATTACCCACTGTGCACACACAAACACATCCATAATCATTTAACAACCTTTCTCAACACATTTCTAAACATACTCCACCAAAACACAATTTGAAAAAAAAACTCATCAGACTGGCGATAATTTAGAGCAAATCCTACTTTCTTCATTTATCATCTTCCTTTATCAGCTTCCTTTATCAGCTTCCTTTATTATCCTCCAATCTCAGAAACAAACAACAAGACCAACGTCCAACGTAAAAAATGACGGATTTGCAAATGATTCCATTTGGCCATGGTAATTATTGGATTGTTTTTTTTATTTTCTTCATTCAAAGTTAGTTTATATATCATGCTTTTATGAAAACATTAGGTTAGATATGAACAGTTGTTTAAATATGATGACGAAGTGTATTTTAGGTTATTTTTGAAGCTTGTTTTTTATTATGTAAAATCTGTAAATCCACTCTTTTAACATGAACTCCATCATTATAGAGTTCAATATCAACTCTGTGAATAATAAGTTAAACTTCTCGATGTTGGAGTTATTTATATGGTAGAGTTCAACATCATATTTCAGGTTTGAAATTTATTACAGTGAATATTGTATCTGCAACATGACTGTAAGAAGACGAATAAAGTTTAACTGTAACATTAAAAAGTGTAATAATAATGGGATGAAATTGTAATTTTAACTGCAAATGGTGTGATTTTAAGCCACCAAAGTATTATTGTAATTATTATGGTAGAATTGAATTTCAAAAGTGTAATATTTGTACCTTAAATTGAAATTGTCAAAATTGTAATTATAACTGATAAAAGTGTAATTATAACTGATAAAAGTGTAATTTTAACAGGTAAAAGTGTTATTGTAAGAGACAAAATATGTAAGTTTTCAAACTGTAATTCTAATAATAACAAGTATAATTGTAACAGACAAAAGTGTATTTATAAGAACCAAAGGGTTTATTCTAACAGAAAAGCTGTAAGTTTTGAAACTGTAATTGTAATAATAAAAAGTATAATTCTAAGAGATTAAACTGTAATTTTAACAGGTAAAATTGTTATCATAACAGGCAAACGTTCTAAATTTGTAAACAGTAATTCTAATAGTAAAACGTATAATTTTAACTGAGAAACGTGTAATTTTGACTAGTAAAAGTGTTATTGCAAAAGACAATTTCTGTAAGTTTTCAAACTGTAATTCTAATAGTAACAAGTATAATTGTAACAGACAAAAGTGTAATTTTAACAACCAAAGGGTTGATTGTAATGAGAAAAATTTGTAAGTTTATAAACTGTAATTGTAAAAGTAGAAAGTATAATTCTAACAGATAAAAGTGTAATGATAACTACGAAAAGTGTAATTTTAAGAAATATATAATTTTAACAAATATATAGGTTACTTTAAGTTGTTATGAAAACAATTGATAATAATTACGCTATTGTCAGATAATATTGAGCACAATGGAAAACGAAAGCCGAACGAAGAAGAATTTTGCAAAGACGTTGAAGCTAAGTTCACCCCCAATGTTGGTCAGGAATTTCTAGAAATAGAGGAAGCAGTGACATTTTATAGAATTTATGCTGTTGCTTGTGGTTTTGATGTGCGTAAGTACACGACTAAGAGATGGCGTGGAGGGGAGATCAAATCTAAACTGTTGGTTTGCAACCGGGAGGGGTTCAAACATAAGGGACAATTGGAGTGTAGTGGCGGCCAGGACTCAGGTAGGAGAGACAAAGTCAGGCGTGTTGGTTGCAAAGCGAGGATTAGGCTATTCGTGATGAATGGGGAATTAAGAATTGTGATTCCACAAAGTGGCCACAACCATGAACTCGTATCAGCCAGGGATAGAGAGTTTCAAAAGTTGGCTTGCAACATAACAGACTATCACAAAATGATAATCCTTTATAATTCAAGGGTGAGCTGATTAAAATTACACTTTTCTTGAATAAAATTACACTTGTTTTTGTTATAATTTCACTTTATTTTGTTAGAATTACACTTTTATCAACTAAAATTACACTTTTTGCGTCTACAATTACATTTTTTTCTTGTTAAAACAACACTTTTCTTTTTTTGAACTTATACATTTGTATCTGTTTTAATTATGTTTTTGTTGATTAAAATACGTACATCTAAAAGATTGTCAATAATCAACAGCTGAAGATAGGAGCTACGAAGACTTACAAAATTTTGAAGGAACATGTTAATGGGTTTGAAAACATCGGAGCTAGTTTGAATTCTTTTAAGAACTTTCACAGAGATGTGAAATGCTACATTCATGAACGGGACGGTCAGATGTTCGTGGACCACTTTAAGGAATTGGTTGTTAATAGACCAGGGTTCTTCTTTGACTATGATGTTGATTCTGACGGTAACCTTAGTAAAGCTATATGGGCCGACGGAATCGCTAGAAGGAACTACTCAGTTTTTGGGGATGTAGTGTCGTTCGATCCGACGTATTCCACCAATAAGTATGACATGTCCTTCACACCTTTCACCGGGGTTGATAATCATAAACGGTCAGTCACTTTCTGTGGAGCGCTTGTTGCTCATGAAGATGCAGACTCGTTTAAATGGGTTTTTAACCGTTTTCTGGCTGCGATGGGTGGCAAAGAGCCTAAGTACATTATCACCGATCAGGATCCTGGTATTCTTAAAGCGGTGCCATTGGTGTTCAAGACAGCGCGCCACCGCTATTGTATGTGGCATATCATGAACAAGGTTCCAAGCAAGTATGGAATGGCGAGAGATGATTATTCAGTGTTTCTAAAGAAATTGAATGCCATAATATGGGATGAAGACATTGAAGCGGCAGAGTTCGATGCAAAATGGGAAGAAATTGGCAGGGAACACAATGTTAATAACATTGACTGGTTCCAAGAAATGTACGCTAAAAGGAAGCAGTGGGTTATGGCTCATTGTAGGGACCTAGATATGGGGGGTGTTATGAGGACCACCCAAAGATCAGAGAGCGAAAATAGTTTTTTTAAGAGATTTGAGAGTAAGTCCGGAACATTAGTTGAGTTTTCGATGCGTTTTGTTTTGGCGCGATGGACCAACAAAGACACACACAAAAGCAGTTGACAATCGTAATGAGACACACTTTCCCTGTAATATCAACGCATCTAGCTATCGAAGTGCACGGGGCGCAAGTGTACAGCCATAAAGTATTCGAGGAATTTCAAGAAGAGGCCAAGTGCTCAATGGGTACTTGTAAAAGCAGAGGATTCACTGAGTGTGGCTCTTTAGAGCTGACCACTGTAAGAGATGCAAACAGGGATAGAAATTATGAGGTCACATACTGCCCAGGTATCATTCTGTAGCATTTGTTTGTTAAAATTATACTTTTATCCATTAAAATTATACTTTTGTTGATTAAAATTACACTTAGGGTTATTAGAATTATACTTTGGGATGTTAAAATAATACTTTGGGTTGCTAAAGTTATACTTTAATCCGTTAAAATTACACTTTTATTCATTAAAATTACACTTTGGATTGTTAAAATTACAAATTAGGTTAAAATTATACTGTGTTGTTAAAGTTATACTTTTTTCCGTTAAAATCACACTTTTATTGATTAAAATTACACTTTTGTGTATTACAGTCACACTTTCTTCTGACTGATTTATCTAACATATTACTCTATATTGTTGAACTAGATACATTGAAAGCCACTTGTAGCTGCAGAATGCTTGAGAGGAAAGGCATTCTTTGCCGGCATGTCATATGGATTTACTCGTCAAACGGAGTGAAGATTATTCCAGAACAATGTGTTGTTAAAAGATGGTGTAAAGATGCAAGGTTGTCTAAAATGTTCGATTGTAATGGTGAAGCAACTGAGGACGTTGATATAATAGATGGAAAACAGATTGCGATGTCAGTAATGTGGTCGGAGATTCATCAGACAGTTGGTATGCTCATTGGCAAATTGAAGAATGATGTCGACAACTTTTCTAGTCTAATTAGACAGTTTAAGGAGAAACTTTCACCATTAGCATCACCATTGAATAAACAACAACAGTTGGAGAAAATTCTTGGATGTTCTCCTAGTCAGGAGATAACAATTTTGCCGCCCTAGAAGTCAAAGAACAAGGGGAGCGGAAAGAGAATGTTGTCGATGAAGGAAAAAGCAGTTGCTTTGGCAAGGAAGCCAAAACGTATGTGTAAAAATTGCAAGCGATTAGCTAACCATGACAAAAGGAACTGCCCTAACCCATTCGCAGAGCACCCACCATTGTCGCAATCGTCAGCACCCTCGTCGGAAGAAGAAGAAGAAGAAGAAGAAGAAGAAGAAGAAGAAGCGGAAGAAGAAAGAAGAAGAAGAAGAAGAAGAAGAAGAAGAAGAAGAAGAAGAAGAAGAAGAAGAAGACGAAGAAGAAGGCATCTTAGAATAATCAATATAATACCTAATAATTAGTACATTTTTTTGGGTATGTCTACACAAAATACGAGGTACAACATGATATTTCGTATTGTGTTTAGACATCAAAGTGCCAGGAAGGCAACTGGTCGCCTTTGGTATTACAATGTATTTTGTTGAAGTATTTTTTATTGGACAAAACAGTTATAATGTGCAAAACCAGAACGTTGAATTTTTCACTCTTGACTATTATGACAAATTATGTCCTTACAATTACACATATCTAGGGAATAAAATTGCAATGGCCTCATATCTGCTTAGGGTAGGATTGTTATGATCAGAATTACACTTAAACTCCTTATAATTACAGAATATGCAATTTCAGTTACACTTCATCTATAGTAAAGCCTTATAACATAGTTAAGTGTTCATGCAAAAGTATAATTTTAACTTTGACAAGTGTAATTCTAAGGGCAAAAAGTATAATTCTAACGGACTAAAGTGTAATTGTAAGCTACAAAAGTATAATTTTAACTTTAAAAAGTATAATTTTAACGGACAAAAGTGTAATTGTAACAAACAAAAGTATAATTTTTACTTTAAAAAGTATTAAGTTTAACTGACAACCTTGTAATTTAAGCAATTACTGATAAATATTATTGCACCAACTTTTAACAGCATAACTATATTTTCATCATAAATAAAACACCTAAAATGACACTTTTGCCTTTTAAAATTACATTTATATTTTGTGTAATGTAAGGTCTATCTGTCACTGATATGGCCGGTTAGAATTACATTTCTGACGGTTAGAATTACACTTTTGTGTATTACAGCCACACTTTCTTTCGATCGATTTAACTAACATATTACTCACAATTGTTGAACTAAATACATTCTTTGCCGGCATGTCATATGTATTAACATAAAACACCTTGTCTTATAGAATGTTGAAAGATTGTTTACACAAAAACTGTCTAGATGAAGGTTGCTAACATCTGCAAATAATACAAAGTATGAAATAAGTGTTTACATAGCCAAGGCAATATTCCCACAAAAACTTAACTACTAAATTAAGGTTGTTATTTTTTCACATTTCTACGCTTCTGTTGTAATACCTTCCACAGTTTGTCCTTCGTGCTAACAAAAGCTTTGACCTTCTCGAGCACACCTTCGCGCAAAACGTTCATGTCTGCTAGAACGAGGGTAGCTATCAGCTGGATCACCAAATAGCGCCTTGATTTCTTCTTCTCAAGGTCTTCATGCTGGAAAGGAAGACCCTCGTATAAGAGCATAGCCATCATGGTGAACAAACCCGACTCTGGTTGGTTGAGAGTAGGTGACATCCCGCTGAAAGGTATCTGGCGCAACACATAATTAGGAATTTGCCGTGCCCTAGTGTTCTTCTTTTCCTTATCCCGTGATTCTAAATAATCACTCACTGCGCTAGCCTGAAAATGTACATAATTACCTCAACAAACTGATTGAACAAAAAAGATAGCATTCGGAAGAAAGGGATGGACAATAACTTACAATTAAACGCGCTGTTCTTCCAAACTGCGACTTTTTCAAATCAGAATGCCTTTGCCCGTCCAGCAAGTCGACTGTATTTGATTTGTGATTGATACATACGCATGCGAAATGGTCGTCAATGCAGAACAGGACAAATAGCAAGTCTGTTGTCAAGTTAAAGGTTCGCTCACTGTCGACGATGAAGGTGTCCCAGAGCTGGTACAGGTTGTCATAGTTGCTGTCTGATTGTGTGCCTGGTTGTTCAAACGTCTCAAGCAATCGCAACCGTATATCCTTTAAAAGACAATAGTGAACATGATTAATGTGGTTACTTTGTCACCTAAAATGACACTATTGTCCCTTAAAATTACACTTAACACGGTTAGAATGACACTTTTGTTGATTAAAAGAACTAAAGTGAAACATTCACATAATATAACTGTAAGTTAGAAAAGTGTCATTCTAAGTAACAAAGGTGTAATATAACTGGGCATAAATATGATGCAATGGTTAATGGATTTACCATGTGACGTATACCAAAGAATGACATCCTCATTTGGTCGCCATATTCCTCCTTCTTCAAATGGTTCATCAAAATCGACTAGCACTCGATGACGTTCAACGACATAAGGTTTTCAGGCAACAAGGACATAATGTCAGCTCTCTGAAGCGTTGCGTGACGGGTGTACCAGACCAGCTGTTCACTGCACTCCGTAATATTAAAGAAGTCGTTAATTAAAGTAGAACAAATGTGAAAAATAATTTGAGTATCCTTGATTAAAGAAGTCGTTAATTAAGACAGATTAACAGACCGTTCATCATAATTGTGGTCATCTAACAAGCAATAGTCGGCAACATGCTTCCTCCTCTGTTTAATATCCTTGATTAACGCTTGGTTGCTCCGGAGCATCTTCGACACCACATTTGTGTTGAGACCACCTCTACCACAGTCGAGAGAGTAGCCCAACCCGTCCCCGTTTCCACGAGGATGGCTCTTAACAGATGATAGCGCTTTACCAGATGGAATGCGCATGGCAACAGGTGTCGCCTCCATAACGGGCTCTTCAGATTCAGTTACGCGCGCACGTTTTGTGGATTCCGGCCCTATGTCACCATTTGTTTTCCTCTTAACAGCATTTAACTTTCTTGTCAACGGATGTCCAGCAGTTGCTTTGAAATAACCAACCCGCATCAAGATGTCCCGTCTAATACTGTTAATGTCACAGAGGACGAGTGTTGCAGCAATCTGAGCACGGTACAAACTCATAGCATCCTCTTTCCCGAGGTCACATTGAAAAGGGCTTCCGCGGTAGAACATCATATGTAGCATCATGAAAACACCACAGTCATTTCTCGAATATCCTTGAGCTTGCCAGATGAACTCTATGTTCACGATCTTAAACCCGCTGACCATTGCCCCCTTAGACAGCCCTTTAGACACCAAATACTTCCCCATTATATTTGCCTGAACATGAGTACTCGTCAGTGTGTTAACGAAGTACGACCCATATAAATTGGTTGACTTTTGGATATCGTACACTTACCGAAATACGCGCTATCCCTCCGTAAGGGAGCTTTTCTAATGGGTCATCGTATTTGCGGTTATCGAGGTAGTCAATCTGCTCGGTGAGAAAGTTGATGCACACGCAACTGTAGTGATCACCGTCACCAGATAACACGGGCAGAAAGATCTTCATCGTGTGTCGCTAAGATCAGAAAAAGGAAACCTTAAAAACCATGATAAAAGATTACATGTTTTGTTATGTACCATGTCCGTGTCAAGCTGGAATGGTGCACGACAGGTTTCAGCCCAGGCATCCCAGCCACCAAAAATGTCTTCATCTTTGTTCAATACTTTCCCTTGCTTTTGAGCCTTCCAAATAGACCTTGCGGGGTCCTTTAATTTGAAAAGTGTTAAATGCGTGATCAGATAATTAAAAGAGCTATTTTATAAAAATAAAGTGAAACTTTAACAAAAAAAAAGTGTACTGTTAACACAGAAGGGTAATGTTAAAAGTATAATTTACACAATAAAAAGTGTAATTCTAACGGCCAAAAGTATCATTTTAACAGACAAATGTGCAATTTTAACATATAAAAGAAGAATTTTAACTTTAAAAAGTATAATTCTAAAGGACAAATGTGTAATTTTAAGACACAAAGGTAACATTTGAACTTACAGTGTGACTTAGGCCAAAGAAACAACGGGATATGTCCGAAGGTTTCATGATGTGGTTGAGTAGCAAGCACCAACCATCAATAACACTTGTCATGATTTGCTGCCCAGGGTTCAAAGTTGCAATATCTTCCCGGGTAATGAAATAAAACTCGCTAAATTGGACCAAGCGTTCACTACAACAAAAAAATTCACTTAGTAAACAAATATATATATAATTAGGAATGTTAAGGGCCTCTTGTAAAAAATAATACACTTACAACTCGGAAAACGCATCTGACTGATTGAACGCATAGTCAATCAAGTATTTCCTGTCACTAAACATTGGCACTAAAAGCTCCTGACTGAATGCTAGGTTTCTCGTCGCAAAGCACAATTCAGGATTAGATGCCCCACAATCAATAGAACACCCAAGGTTCTCAATGACGTGATCCATGCACGGTAAGGGCTCACTCGAGTGAAGTAAAAAAGGATGGTAGCTCAGATCACTGTGAGGGACGTAGGGTACCGGGATAGGAATGTCGGCGTTCTCTGCCTCTGGTACTACGTCAGCTGTTACCTCTCTGGGCTCGATAGTCCCTCCCGAAGACTTCACGGCATCATCCTCCACTGCCGCATCTGTAATAAAAATAGTGTTATTTCATCATCAGATAGTAAGTGTAACTGTGGCAGAGAAAAAAAATAAAGTTTAGTAGACAAAATTATAATTCAAACAAAATAAAGTGTTATTTTTTCACAACAAAGTCTACTTTTAACTAAAAATAGTGTAATTCTAGCAGACAAAAGTGTAATTGTAAGCTTCAAAAGTATAATTTTAATTTAAAAAAGTGTAATTTTAGCAGAGAAAAATGTAATTCTAACACCATAAAGTGTTATTTTAACGAAAAATTGTCTAATTGCAAAAGACTAAAGTGTAATTCTTAGAAAAAAAAAAGTGTTATTGTAACTTAAAAAAGTGTAACTTTAGCGGAAAAAAATGTAATTCTAACAAAATAACTTCATCCATGGCACTTCTAAACTCTGAAGGTCAATGCATTAACTCCGTGATCCTTTAGTGCAGCCCCATCCACCACCTTTTCTACCACTGTCTGAGGACTTGTTTCCAAATTTGGCTCATCATTATTCCACCCCGTCTCATTTTCAGCATTCACAGATATTGGGTGCTCCTCGAACAGCGCGTTTCGTCCGCGAGAGAATATGAGTACTTGTCCATTCTACGTCCATAAATTCCTTTGTCTGCAACGCAAATACATATTCCGGCTGCTCGTTACCCTTTAACAACTGCTCATCATTCGTTGCGCATCCGTCGTTTCCGGCACCCTTTTCATAATGTTGTTCGGCTGCGCGCTCTGCGTCGCATATCTCAGATGTCAAGAATAGGAACTGAGTGGCAGGAGGTGCAACTTCTATGTTCTGAACTTCCACCAAAGCATTATCCGCCTTCTCAGCTCCGCGTAATCGGCCCACTAAATTCCAAAGATTTGAATCCACTTGTACAAAGATCGTCTAATGTTGCAGTAACCACTATTGTACTTGAACATTGAAGACCAACCTCAGCATTCCCCTTCCCAATCTTGTCATCGTCCTTGTCCGTCTCGGCATTCATAACTTCACTCACATGCACAACCGTTCCCGTAGCGTCCGGGGCCAATTTCACCAATTCTCGCTACCTCACCAATTCCTTGGTCTTCTCTCGGCCGCATTTCGCTCGGCGCTCTGCTTCAATAATCTCCGCAGACGAAAATAGGAATTGAGTGACAGGTGGATCAGCGTCGGTGGGCCCATCCTCCTCATTTTTATTGTCAGCTATCTAAGGTTCCCCGGCCATAGGCACCCCCATGTCCATAGTCTGCTCTTGTTCCTTTGCAGCAGCAGCATTCGCATAGAACTTCTTCTCAGCCTCACCAACCTCTTCTTTTGAATAATACTCTTCGAGAACTTCCCGGTCAAATTTAGGTGGTTCGTCAACAGCCACCTCCTTCCCAACTACCTTCCTCCTTTTGTAAATAACAGAAATATCACGAGTAGTACAAACGTCCACGTTGGTGTCCTTACTGTGATCGTCTCTGTTAGCAGCGTCCTTAAATTCAGGCGTGTTGTAAAATTGCACCGCCTCCATTATCTGTTGTGTAGACACCTCCCGTGCTTTCTCACTGGCTACTTCATCCGAAAAAATTGAGGCGGCCATCGTGCCTTCGAGGTCTGTACCAACATCTACAGTCACCTCTTTCTCATTATCGTATCCATCATCCTCTATGTCATCACTATCCTCCTCATCCTCAACATCATCACCATCCTCATCATCTCCCTCGTCCTCATCACCATTGTCCTCCTCTTCATCATCATCCCCAACCTGTTTCTCGTATCCGTCGTCATCTACCTCATCATTCTGATACTGATCACCTGGACTTTGTTGCAGCACAGGAGCTGATTTCACGGAATGATTTATTCGTTCAGCTATCTCCTGCATTTCCACAGCATAATCCTTCATCCTTTGGCTTTGAAAGAATGATTGCGTGCATTGTGTAGCGACAGGGTCACTAGAATAGTTCAGACCTCCTGTTAACCTTTTGAGCGTCATGGCTGCATCTGCATACCATGAATAGAAGACAGTAGCATTCCTTTGCATCTTCAAGTAAAGCTCATGCACATCCTACATTAAAATACAGATAATTGGACAAGTGTTCAGTCAAAAGTGTTCATTCAAAAGTATAATTTTAACCTTGACAAGTGTAATTCTAAGGGCAAAAAGTATAATTCTAACGGACTAAAGTGTAATTGTAAGCTACAAAAATATAATTTTAACTTTAAAAAGTATAATTTTAACGCACAAAAGTGTAATTGTAACAAACAAAAGTATAATTTTTACTTTAAAAAGTATAATTTTAACTGACAACCTTGTAATTTAAGCAATTACTGATTAATACCGCAATTACAATTGTAGTGTAATTGTAGTGAAAGAAAGAGTAACTTTAAAACATTAAAATTAGCCTTGACAAATAAACAAATAACACTTACATCTACACCCCGAGCTTTCAACTCCTCGTCATCATCAACACCAGAAGGGAGTTCAATCTCGATGAACTTCTTCCTGTCTGAAGTTGAAGTCACTTGTAATGCCGCATCACTAACCACATTTCCAATGGCCAACACTTGGCTGTCATTAGGCACCCCGCCAATACTTAACAGTTCTTTTTGAAGGCACCGACGATACTTGACCAAGGACCAAGTTAGCCGACCCAAACGGTTCTTGTCAAGCTCACCATGTAGTCTGTCAGAAAGCGTCTGCCGGTCCCAGTGCTTAATGAGAGGCATGCTTTGGCGACAACTCGTACCACGGAAATCGAAACGTTGAAAGTACGTAATCATTAAGAAGGGGATACACCCCAGCAGCGTCTGTTTATTTTCACCAGTAGCTGCCGCAGCCTTCACCAAATGTTCCAGCACATAAGTACACCAATCGTACTGCGTAATCGAGTCCACATCTTCAACAGCTCTCAAAAGCTTGAAGTCAACCCCACTGTATGACGTTGGAGTTAGGAATGATGACATGGCGAGCAGAACAAACAGCCTGCAGAATTGAGGACCTCCTTTTTTGTATTTTTTTTTTAAAATATCTTGGAAGACAATTCCTAAATTAATGCCTTCGTTAACCCCTTTTATGTTGTACGCTTTTCGCCATTTATCCTTCAATTGCTTGTTCTCCGGCGCTTGAGAATCCTTTTGGCGGCCCGTAGGTACTAGATCAACAGTTTTAGGACCAAGTGGTAACATAAAACAGTCATACACGTCATGCTTGGTGACCATGAACTCCTTATCCTTAGCTGCCCGAAAAATATACGATTCATCACTGAATGCTTTCAGAAAATCTTTAACATGACCCATCGGATATGTTTTGAGCTTAAGCTCCAGAATACCACCGAAATCGATCCTCCGCATCTCATCTGTGCATCATTAAGCTTTTCAACGAGCTCAACAAGTCGCTTCGGCCAAGACTTGATGACCACCTTTGCAATTTTGTTCGTGGTGGTTTGGCTGGTTTGGCCTCAACAAGTCGCTTATTCAACTTGACAGCACCTTTGCTTTTTTGGTCTTGCCGATTTACCCTCATTTCCATCCGACATCCGTTAACATTACTCAAAATTAATTGTTGAGACAAAAAAAAAATTACTACAAAAAAAGATTAAATTGTAGCAGCATAAAGTGTAATTATAGCAGCCACAAGTGTAATTCTAACAAAATAAAGGTGTAATTATAGCAGCCACAAGTGTAATTCTAAAAAAATAAAGTGTTATTTTAACAGGCAACAGTGTAATCTCAGCAAAAAAAAAAAGTGTGATTGTAGCAGCATAAAGTGTTATTTTAGCAACAAAAGTGTAATTCTAACAAAATCAAATGTTATTTTAACAGACAAAAGTGTAATTTTAACAAACAAAAGTGTAATTGTAGCAGACGAAAGTGTAATTCTAACAAAATAAAGTGTTATTTTAACAGGCAACAATGACATTTTAGCAAAAAAAAGTGTGATTGTAGCAGCATAAAGTGTTATTTTAGCAACAAAAGTGTAATTCTAACAAAATCAAATGTTATTTTAACAGACAAAAGTGTAATTTCAACAGAAAAAAGTGTAATTTTAGCTGACAAAAGTGTAATTCTAACAAGATAAAGTGTTATTTTAATAGGCAACAGTGTAATTTTAGCAAAAAAAAGTGTAATTGTAGCAGCATAAAGTGTTATTTTAGCAACAAAAGTGTAATTCTAACAAAAGGGTAATCAAAAGTGGGATTTCTCCATAAAAAAAAATGGATAAACTGTAATTTTAACAGAGAAAGAGTAATTGTAAGCAACAAAAGTAGGATTTTTCAAAAAACTCTGACTAATCTTAATGAATATGAACATATATGCTAAAAACGTTAGTTGACAAAATACAGTGATAAAAAATAAATGTCCTACATGTCCTAAATGTGCTAAAAATAACTGGCTAATCAAAATGAAGAAACCAAATACAGTGATCAAATAGAACAGTACATCAACAATGGTGACAAAATACAGTGATCAAATACAGTCCAATTACATAACAATGTCCAATAAATTAAAAAAAACGTCTAAATAAATGAAGAGAAAAAATCATAAAACTCTTAAAACCCAAAAAACAAATCATAAAACTCAAAAAACCCAAAAAAAAATACCTTCTGAAGTAATATGAATGGACGAAAATGGCAGCTTGCAAGTGAGAAAAGAAAATGGAGAAAAAAACGATAATAAGGTAACAAAAAAAGCGATAAAATTGGGGGATTTAGAGAGCAGTTTCGTTCTTAAATGGTTGAAATTAATGGGTTTTAATTTGGGGGAAATATTTTGGGGGAAAATTACTTTTGCATAATAGAGAGATGATAAATGGGGGGAAGTTAGTAGGACGTGTGTGTGATGTTTTGATTGACAACCTGCATGCATGCTAATACCCTATGAGTGGTAGGAGGAGAGAGGTAATTATTTTAGCCATTAGAATAATATTATTAGTTGCTTTTTACTTTTAATCTAAGTCATTCAATAACATGATCTAAGGGTAGACAATATAACTCATGGACTCACATGTAAGACATGGACTTAGTTGATCTTATTACTATATATATATATATATATATATATATATATATATATATATATATATATATATATATATATATATAGTGTCAAGTTCTAATAAGTCCTTCATAATATTTGAGTCCCTAAGTCTTTATTAGAGCCATAGGATCTTCTAAATGAACCGTCTGGATGAAGTTTGTAATATAGGGTCTTTAGGCGTTGGAAAAAAAAGGAAAATAGGATTAGCATGAGAGAGGGAGTTGTGTCAGGGGACAAAGCTATTACCCACTGTTTATTGTCAACATGCATGTATTTTCTATAACACTTCCTCAACACAATATCAGCAACAACCACCAAATTTAAAATGCACAAAAAAAAAACATCAAATTTCTTCCTCTCTTTCATGGCGATAACATCCCAAAAACCGCCCTTCAACTAAATTTAAAATCCCGTTTCAACAAGAACAACAATTTGCCAACAAGAACAACAATTTCATATCTCCCAATAATCTTACATGGTCATAATTTGTAGCAAATAAAGTTATTTGTTTTGATCCTACCATTTTCAGCATATCAAAGGTACGCGAAGATCTTTAGTCAAGAACAACAACAAGCCTGATAAAATGCGTACTCCAACATCAACAATGGCTGACATGCAAGTTGTAACAGTGATCGATGGTAATTATTAACATTTAATAATTTTTTATCTGTTTATGTTTTAAAAATCTGAACTCTCTATATTAAAAATGAAATACTTGAAAACAATGAACATACATATGAACAAGTTTTGTAGAGCAAATTTTGTAGAGTGTAGAGCAAGTTTTGTAGAGCAAGTTTTGTAACCTAATTCATGTACAGTGTAACATTCTTGACATCAATGTGTATTGTTTGTATTTTGGTGGATTGTTTGTATTTTGGTAATAGGTTTAAATTTGACTTTAGGTTCAAATATTACATTTTTTCCCGCTGAAATTTACGTATCAACACGTGAGTTTGAAAATACGCTTTTTGTTACTTGGAATTAAACATATTTCAGTTAAAATTACAGTTTCTGAAATTAGAGTTACATAATGGAAAAGTTAAAAATATTCTATTGCAGAAATGGATAAGTTACACTTTAATTTACTGAAGTTACAATTTTCTTGATTAAAGTTACACTTATTTGGGTGAGTGCTTGAGGTAGTCTTTGGCTCTCTATTTATGACACCAATCTATGGAATTAGACTTTTATTATCTAACATTACACTTTTGTTAATTACAGTTATACTTATTTGGAATTACGCTTTTGTCTGTTAGAATTACACTTTGTTCTATTAAAATTACACTTATTTATATTGTGCTGAAATTACAGTTTTTATTGTTAAAATTACACTTTTGCCTGTTAGAATTACACTTTGTTCTATTAAAATTACACTTATTTATATTGTGCTGAAATTACACTTTTGATTGTTAAAATTACCATTTTGATTTTTAGAATTACACTTTTTTATATTGCAGTCACACATATTTATATAGTGCTGAAATTTCAGTTTTTATGTTACAGTTACACTTGCGTATATCATTCATTTACAGCTCAAATGCAACTGAACTGATTATCAGAAAATCATTATCCTTTATAATTGTAGGGTGTGTCACGTAGTTAGCCTTTTATTACAATTACACTTATTTGGAATTACACTTTTTCCTGTTAGAATTACACTTAGTTCTATTAAAATTACACTTATTTATATTGTGCTGAAATTACACTTTTGATTTTTAGAATTACACCTTTGACAGTTAGAATTACACTTTTTTATATAACACTTTTTAAAATTACACTTGTTTGGGGGCATCATAAAGATGTTTCCTATGCTGATGCCTTAAACTATATCATTCATTTACAGCTGAAGATAGGAGCAACGAAGACATACAAAATGTTGAAAGAACACGTCAATGGTTTTGAGAACATTGGAGCTAGCCTAAATGATTTTAAGAACTTTCACAGAAATGTGAAATGTTACATTCATGAACGGGATGGCCAATTGTTCATAGATCACTTTAAGGAAATGGCTGTAAATAAGGAAGGGTTCTTCTTTGACAATGATGTTGACTCTGACGGTAGCTTGAGTAGAGCTATTTGGGCTGACAGTGTTGCAAGAAGGAATTACTCTGATTTTGGGGATTGTGTGTCGTTCGATCCAACGTATACAACCAACAAGTATGATATGGCCTTCACACCGTTCACCGGGGTGGATAACCATAAGCGGTCTGTCACATTCTGTGCAGCCCTTATCGCACATGAGGACGCTGATTCCTTTCAGTGGGTTTTGAAACATTTCCTGGTGGCAATGGGTGGAAAGGAGCCTAATTATATTATTACCTATCAGGATCCAGGCATTTTGAAAGCGGTGCCACTTGTGTTCAAGAAAGCGAGGCACCGATTTTGCATGTGGCATATCATGAACAAAGTGCCTACTAAGTATGGGGTGACAAGAGAAGATTATATTGTATTTATAAGGAAAATAAATACCATTATATGGGATGAGGACATTGAAGCTGCAGAATTCGATGCCAGATGGGAAGAGATAGGCGAAGAACATGGACTCAATAACATTGACTGGTTTAAAGAAATGTTCTCGAAAAGGAACCAGTGGGTAATGGCACATTGCAGGGACCTAGAGATGGGAGCTATTATGAGGACGACCGAAAGATCAGAGAGTAAAAATAGTTTTTTTAAAAGATTTGAGGGCAAATCAGGTACATTGCTTGAGTTTTTGCTGCGTTTTAAGAGTGCTATGGACCAACAACGGCATACGCATAAGAAGCTTGACAACGAAGACAAGCACACTTCTCCTAAATTGGAGACGCATTTGGCTCTTGAGGCTGACGCTGCAAAGGTGTACACTCATAAAGTTTTTAAGGAGTTCCAAGAGGAGGCCAAGTATTCGATTGATACATGTAAGAGTAGAGGTTTTGCCGAAATCGACTCTTTAGAGGTGACTACTGTAAGAGATGCAAGCAGGGACAAGAATTACGATGTTACGTACTGCCCAGGTAAAAGCCTTGAGTACTGAAGTTCTGATCTTTTTCCTGCTTGAAGTTACATTATAGTGACACTTAGTAAGTTTAAAAGTGTAATTCTAGATAAAAAAAATAAACACCTTATGGAAAGAAAGTATAACTTCAACGAGACTATGTAAATAAGTGAAACTATAATATTAAAAAGTGTAATTCTAGCAGACAAAAGTATAATTTTAACAATAAAAAGTGTAATTGCAGTACTATATAAATAAGTGTAACTGTAATGGTAAAAAGTATAATTCTAATAACAAAAACTGTAATTCTAACAACAAAAAGTGTAATTTTAGTAATGAAAAGTGTTACACTAACTCTTACTTGAAATTACACATTTTCCTATTGTAATTATGAAATTTATAGCTGTGACTATCTAACAATTTACTATATATTGGTGAACTAGTTACGTATAAAGCAAGTTGCAAATTGAGAGAATGCTTGAAAGGAAGGGAATTTGTGCGGGCATATAATATGGATTTACTCATCTAACGGAGTGAAGACTATACCGGATGAGTATGTTGTGAACAGATGGTGTAAAGATGCACTCCGGTCAAAATCCTTCAATTGTAATGGTGATCCACCAAGAGATTGATATAATAGATGCCAAGCAGATTTCCATGTCAAAAATGTGGTCCGAAGTACACCAGATACGGTTGGGATCTTGATGGGAAGAAGCAAGGAAGTAGTTGATGACTTTTCGTCTCTCATAAAAGATTTTAAGGACAAATGGCACCATTAGGTTCACAAATGAATAAAGAACAAAGCAAATGGTTGCGCTTATTGGTCGTTCTACTACTCAGAAGTAACTATATTTCCACCAAAGAAATCGAAAAATAAGGGAAGTGGAAAGAGACTCTTGTCGAGTAAGACTAAAGCAATAGCCTTGGCGATGAAGCCGGAGCGCATGTGTAAAAATTGTAAGCAATTAGCGAATCACGACAAGAGGAATTGTCCTAACCCTTTTGCACAACACCCACCTACTCCACCAGCATCTGGGGCATCATTTGGGGAAGAATCAGAAGCAGAAGAAGAAGAAGAAGAAGAAGAAGAAGAGGTAGAAGCAGAAGAAGAAGAAGAAGAAGAAGAAGAAGAAGAAGAAGAAGAAGAAGAAGAAGAAGAAGAAGAAGAAGAGTAAGAGTAATTGTAATTCTGATGTATAATTGAGCAACCATGAGGTCCTTTTGGCTAATTTATTTTGTAATTCCCCAGGACAAGCTTTTGGTTGTATAATTATTCACCAGTTATAACATTTCGTACTTAAAGTTACACTTTGTGTGATCAGAGTTACACTTTTTTTGATTAGAATTACACTTTATCTGGTCAGAATAACAATTATTTTGAAGTACCATTTTATCTTTGTTAAAGTCGTAATTTTGGTGACTTATATTGTAATTCAACTGGAATTGCTTTTGGTTGGATAATTACGCACAAGTTATAACATTCACTTGTTAAAGTTACACTGTGTGTTCACACTTAAAGTTTATTTGATTAGAATTACACTTTGTGTGATCAGAATTACACTTTTGTTGATTAGAATTACACTTTATCTGATCAGAATAACAATTAATTTGAAGTACCATTTTATCTTTGTTAAAGTCCTAATTTTGGTGACTTATATTGTAATTCAACTGGAATTGCTTTTGGTTGGAAAATTACAGTTTCTTTGATTAGAAATACACTTTATCAGTGCTTCAGAATGACAATTAATTTGAAGTAACATCTTATCTTCATTAAAGGCAGAAAACGCCAAAATAAGTACAAAGTTCAAAGTCAGAAAATGATCCAACTTACATTGTTACACCTAATTAACTGTCACATGATGCTAGCTATCAACAAGATAATTTCATACAGAGCATCATTCAAAATTAGATTGTCAAACTAACACTTGTTATTTTTTTTGCCACCCTTGTTAATCCTACGCTTGCTTTGCACGTCTTGGAATAATTTGTCTTTGCTAACAATAAAGGTCTCCACCTTCTTCTGAACAGCAGGTCGTATGATGTTCATGTCAGCTAGTACAAGTGTTGCGACTAGCTGTATCACCAAATAACGCCTTGCAACCTTCCTTTCCATGTCCGGATGCTCAAATGAAAAACCCTCGTACAATAGCATCGCCATCATGGTGAACAGACCAGACTCTGGTATGTTGAGAACACTTGAGACACCACTAAACGGTATCTAGCGGACTATAAAATTGACAATCTCTTTTCCTTTGTCAAAAATTTCTTGAGTCCAAGTAGTCGCTCATTAAACTTCCCTGAAAATATTTGAACGTACATTAAAAAGATTATTATATTAACATGTTTAGATGGCAAGATTTGGAGGACAACGTACAATTACACGAGTCGCCTTTCCCATGAGTGATCTGTCCAAATCTGCATGCCGCTGGTGGTCAAGCAAGTCAATGGTCCGTGCTCTGGAATTGATACATACACATGCCCAATGGTCGCTGATGTTGAATGGGACAAAGAGTAAATCTGTATTCATGTCAGCAGTTCGATTACTGTCGACGATGAAGGTGTCCCACACCTTGAACAGTTTATCAACCAGGTTCTCCTGCTGTGTGCCTGTGCCCTGCTGCTCAAAAGTACCCAACAATACAAGAAACATCTCCTAAACAAGCAAACAGTGACAATTAACTATAAGTAACAGCTTTAAGTGAAAGTATAACTCTAATAAGAAAAACGATCGCTTATAAAGCGAATCGTATCACAAAAGTTGAATGACTAAAGCACGTATAAATAAAACTATATAAGAGTAACTTTAATTACCATGTGCCTGATACCGAGAAATGCCATCCTTGCCTCTTTACCGTATTCCTCCTTCTCTAACTGGTTCAGCAATATCGACCAACACTCGATCACATTCCACGTCATTGGTCTATCAGGGGCCATAGACATTAGGTCCTTCCGCTGTAGCTTAGCGTGCCTAGTGTACCAAACTAATTGCTCAGTGCGAACGTAATAACATAAAACAAAACTGAGTGAAAAATTGACATGAGTGAAAAATTGACATTTTCAGATAGCGTCATTTACAGTAGGTGAAATTCATGAAAACAGACCCATCATCGAAAATTTTGGACATCCACCAAATTGGCCCACAAAATATCCTTTATCAAACTTTGGTTGTAACTTCAACCACACTATATAAATAAGTATAACAGTAATATTAAAAAGTATAATTCTATTACACAAAAGTATAATTTTAACAATCAAAAGTGTAATTTCAGCACAATATAAAAAAGTGTCATTCTAACGGTAAAAAGTGTAATTCTATTAACAGAAACTGTAATTCTTATAACAGAAAGTGTAATTTTAAAAATCAAAGGTGTAATTTTAAAAATTAAATCAAAACTAGGTGAAGTTCATGAAAACTGACCCATCATCGAAATTTTGGTCATCCACCAAGCAGTAGTCAGCAACGTGCTTTCTGAACGTTTTAATATCCTTTATCAAACTTTGGTTGTTCCGGAGCAGCTTGGACACCACTTGAGTCTTGCCACCACCATTACGCCAATCAAGTGAACAGCCCAACCCATCCCCCTTCCCACGAGGGTGGCTCTTTACGACAGATAGTTTTTGGCCAGAAGGTGGCCGCATACTAACAGGCGTAACTACCAGGGCAGGCTCTTCAGTCTCTGAAGCACTGACATGCTTGCTGCTGCTAGCCCCAATATCAGCAACTGTTTTTCTCTTATTGGCATCCAAGTTGATAGTCAGTGGATAAGAAGCAACCTCTTTGAAAGCATCAACACGGCGTAATACATCTTCCCTTTCCTTGTTAATGTCACATAGGACAAGGGTTGCGCGTAATCTCAAAGACGAAACAGTTCATATTCACGGTCTTCCCAAGGCCACATTCAAACAGTTCCCAAAATAAAACATCATTGTAAGCATCATATAAACACCACAGTCATTTCTCGAATAACCAACTTTTTGCCAACTGAATTGAATGTTAACGAGCTTAAAATCAGCGAGCTTTGAGCCTTTAGACAGACCTTTACTCACCAAATACTTCCCCATTAACGCAACCTGATATATGCATATACATGTGTGTGTGTGTGTTAGGTAGACAGTTCTTTAGAAAAAAATGATTTCTCAAAATTGAGTACTTTATAGCAAAATTACCGTAATAAGTGCAATCCCACCATAAGGCAGCTTTTCTAAGTCTTCATCATACTTACGGTTGTCAAGGTACTCAATTTGCTCGGTTAAGAAGTTAATGCACACACTGTTTGTAATGATCACCATCACCGGATAATACAGGGAGAAAGATCTCGAACATATATATGTAATGTTTGGCGAAACATTGTACGAATAATGCTTACATGCCCTATCTTGAAATATGAAGAACTCACCATATCGAGTCTGTTTTGAAATGGTGAAGAACTCACCATATCGCCCAATGTCCAAACCCACCGAAAACATCTTCATCTTTATTCAACACTTTTCCTTTCTTCTTGTCCTTCCAAATATACCGCGCCTTGATCCTAATGTTGCGATAAGAAAGATGATGTTGTCGAGAAAAGGTTGATAAATACCAAAAGTGTAATTCTAACAACCAAAAGTGCAATTTTAATGACATTAGTAGCTATATAATCGTAATGATAAAAGTGTAATTCTAAGCACAAAAAGTGTAATTCTAACAACCAAAAGTGTAATTTCAAAGCAATATATAAGCGTGATGATGAGAAGTGTAACTCTAACAACAAAAAGTGTAATTTTAACAACCAAAAGTGTAATTTCATCAATATATAAATGTAATGATAAAAGCGTAATTCTAACAACAAAAAGTGTAATTTTAACAAAGAAAATGTGTAATTTCAGCAATATGTAAAGACAATGTAATCAGAATACGTAAAGACTGTCATTTCAGCACACACAAAAGTGTAATTTTTGTAGAGAAAAGTGTAATTATATTCTAACAAAGAATTGTTCCGAACCATAATGTAGCAATTACCTTGCAACACAAATTTAATTAACACAAGAATGACTTACTGTGTGACTCATGCCGAAGAAACAACGGGATACAACTGTAGGCTTCATGATATGCTTGAGAAGTAGGCACCAACCATCAATTACACTAGTCATAATTTGCTGCATGGGCCTCAGAGTGACAATGTCTTCCCGGGTTATGAACCAAAACTCGTTAAATGTTACCAAATGTTCCCTGCAAAATCAATATTTAATTAGCAAAAACAATCTCAATATATACATAACCATTTATAAGAACAAAATGCATCAATTACTCACAATTTGTCAAACGCATCTGATTCATTAAACACATAATCAATCACATCTTTCCTCCTACTGAACACTGGGTCAAGGGTATGGTTACTCCAATCCGATACAAACGTGACGATCTTTCGATCGGGAGCGAGTGCACCGCATGATCTATCGAACAACCAAGGTTCTCAATGACGTGCTCCATGCAGGGTAAGACCTCGGACGAGTGAAGTAAAAATGGATGGTAGCTTAGATCACTATAGGGCACGTACGGTTGGGACGGGGATCTCCACATGCGTTGCCCCGCACCTACGGTGCCGCAACCTCGCCGATCTCGGGCTCCCCTTTCTCTTGAACCGAAGCATAACGAAAAGCGCATCTAACTCTGCAGTGGGATATACGGTGCACGTAAACTCGAGTGACTTTACGGGCGAATCTCGCACGTTAACTTCAATCTAGTTGAACAATAGTGACTCTTAGTAAATTTATTTTTGTAATGCTAAAAAGTATAATTCTAAAAAGTGTAACTATAATGCTAAAAATTTCAGTACTATATAAATAAGTGTAACTGTAATGCTAAAAAGTATAATTCTAATAACAGAAACCGTAATTCTAACAACAAATAAAGTGTAATGGTAAAAGCGTAATTCTAACAACGAAAAGTATAATTCTAACAACCAAAAGTGTTATTTCAATACTATATAAATAAGTGTAACTGTAATGGTAAAAAGTATAATTCTAATAACAGAAACTGTAATTCTAACAACAAAAAGCGTAATTTTAAAAATCAAAAGTGTTAATTTAACAAATAAAGTGTAATGGTAAAAACTGTAATTCTAACAACGAAAAGTGTAATTTTTACAACAAAAAGTGTAATTTCAAATATTTCTGTTAGAAACTGTAATTCTAACAGAACTGAATCTCTAACCACTCAAAAAGGAAATGCATATCAAAACTATAAATGATTACCTCCATGATCCTTCACTGCCACGTCCTCAATCGCAGTCTCAACCGCATTGTCCACCACATTCTCCACCAAATCATCCACCACATGCTTTCCAACAACAACCAGATTATTTGCTGCATCATTATCTTCAGGAATATCCTCGTCTTCATTTCCAAATAACTCATCAATCACGTCATTCACTTTCCCAGGGTCTACTGTTGCAACCTCACCAGGTTCAGACTGCCCTTTATCTTGAACCGCACCCCAACGAAAGGCCTCATCTACTTCAAAGCGAGAGACCAAAAAAGTAAGTGGTAAGTCGAATGACTTTTCGGTCGCATCCTGCGGTGTAACCTCCACTGGGGATGAACAATAGCAGACACGTTACGAAATTTGAATAAATAAGTCAAATGTCTCCTCCAAAATGTAATTTCAGGAAAAATACTAATTTGAAGTTCAACATAAAAAAATGGATTCAAACAAAACTAATAAATGACAAATAACACTCAACTTAAAAGGGTAATTCTAAATACAAAAAGTATGATTTTGATAGTAGATAGTGTAATTTCAACCAGACAAACAAAAAAAACGTAATTTCAGCAAAAAAAAATGTAACTCTAACCACTAAAAAAGTAACAGCAACACACAATGATGCCCCTTCAAATAATACTATCATTCCAACTTCCAAATAATGTAACTCTAGGAAGCATAGCTTAACTACAACTGATTACCTCCATGATCCTTCACTGCCGCGTCCTCCATTGCAGTCTCCACCACACTGTCCACCACTTTCTCCGCAGCATCCTCCTTTACCACCGCCACCGGATTATTTGCTACATCATTACCTTCATCCATAACCGCGTGTTCATTTCCCAATAAATCACCAGTGATAATGTTAACGTTAACAAGGTCTACTGCGGCTGGTTCACATCCCACTTGAGTTCCCATCAATTGTGACTCAG
Source organism: Silene latifolia (assembly GCF_048544455.1). Lineage (NCBI taxonomy): Eukaryota > Viridiplantae > Streptophyta > Magnoliopsida > Caryophyllales > Caryophyllaceae > Silene > Silene latifolia. The sequence goes on along the minus strand of NC_133534.1, from coordinate 171,349,205 downwards.
TTTCCACAATTCTCCGCTCTGCATCATTAAGCTCAGCGGTCGTAAAAAGGAACTGAGTAGCAGGAGGCACAATCTCCATTGACTTAACATCCACTGACTCCTTCTCACCTGTTTCAGCATCGCCACCAATAGGCCCACCCTCATCAGCAGCTTGTACTTGCTCCATCTGACGAGCAGCATTAAGGGCCCCCTTCCTAATAGCTTCGTCAACAACCTCAGCTGAATAATATTGCTCAAGAATTTCACGATCAGTTAAGAGTGTTTGGAAATGTGTCCTCAACAATAGTGCGATTACATGATTTAAATATCATTATTAAATCTCATTTTAAGAATACAATTGGGAAGTAATATTGTTACTGTCAACTGGTCAACATATATCGGTAATGATTGGCTGACTAGAGTTTGACATTACTGTCGTGTGACGGTGGTGATCAGTTGACCCCCTAGGTCATACCTAAAGGGCAATACTCTTAATTGATCATTTAATTAATCGTATAATGTTACGAGTTAATTAAATTACTTGAAAAATTGACGGACGATTTTGGAAGTAAAATTTACGTATCAAATTGAAATGTGATTAAATGAGATACGGTCTGAGTAATCGAATTGTATCATTACTCGGATGAAATTATTGTTTAAAGAAACAATTGGATTTGAATGAATTATTATAAATGCGATTTATAAACAGTAAAATTTTTGGTACAAGTAATTATGAATTACTAAGTCGATTTTTGTATGTGACGTATTTTTGATGATACGTTGATTTTTAATATGTTAAAAATTACATGACAAATTTATGTGACATGTGACATGTGACATATTGGCAATTGACAAAAATAATATGGAATCCATATTACTCTATGTGCCGAAAAATAGAGGAGCATTAGACTTAATATTGTGTTTATAATTAGTGGTAAACATAATGATTAAAAAGGAAGAGTAGCCATGCAACCCTATAAACCTTGTGAAGGCAAACTATTGCATGCATTGGCTCTATTTTTCTTCCCTCCTCTTCCTTGGCCGGTTTTACACAAAAGGAAAAACAAAAGTTTTTCCTTATATTCTTCTAATACACTACATTGATTTGGTGTATGATTATTTTCATTCATCTAAAATAAGAGTTTTAGTAAGAGAAAATCCTCCATAATCTCCCTTCTCCTACCCGGTTTTAGGAGTGAAAACCAAACAATTTTTGGTTCAATTTTTCTACAAAATTAATATTATACTAGATCTTGTAATATTGATTTAATTAAGAGAAGCCTTGGGTATAAAGCTTGGGGAGAGATCTTATACTTAGATCTTTGTTCTTCCATAAGGATAAGCTCAAGAACAAGAGAGAAAGGTAATCTCTCTTGTGCCCTTTAAACCGAAATCTACAATGTAAGGACATGATTTCTCCTCTTTTATATTATTGTTTGCATGCATAAAATCCGTATTTAATTTTATGACAAATTAATTTCGACATATATGAGTATGTTAATGTGTATATGAATCTACATTTCCTTCAATTGGTATCAGAGCCACGGTTGTTTGCATGCAAATTGGTTAAAAGTTTTTCCGAGTTATATGAATAACAAAATAAAACTTGTAAAATTTGTGTTATTATGATATATCACGAAATAAATACATGCATGTTAATATTTCTGGTCCTAAAGTGTTTTAGGATTTTTTGGTTAATTTTTCGGATTTTTATTGTTCATATTTAATAATAATGACATTTAAATGTGATTTTATGAGTAAAAATGTCATTTTTGGTCGAAAATTAGCTATACTTCGAATTTTCACTTGGTTTTTGGATATGTTGTTACATATATTATTTTGAGATAACCTGTAAATTTTCATAATTTTAGGACTTGTTATGCTCGAAAAATGATTTTTTCAATTTTAATTCGGATTTAAAGTGAAAAATAGGTTAATATGAGTTAAATTTCGAATCTGGTCATAGAAAATTTATATGTTGTCACATGCAATTTTACAAGATGTGTGTAAAATAATTGGCTATATAGAAGTCTTTTAGCATGATTTATGAATTTTTGAAGAAAAATGGCATAAATAGTGACATTATTAGTGAAAATTAATAAAATATAATCTATGACTTAGGAAAAACGTCTAATGTTGCATTTTATTATTTTTTTTTCAGATCTAAAATTGAAAAGTTGGTGAGAATAATTTTTCCATGTTTTTATGATTATTTTATTAAAAATCGATAAACCGCAACATTGTTTTTCCGGAAAATTTTCGAAATTTTTAACCTAAGATTTGAACATTATGAGTGTCATAGAATTTTTCCAGAATGTTCATGAATTTAAATTTCAAATTTTGAATTTATTTGAAATTTTGTGATTTATTTGAAGTCTAATAGCTTATTTTTGTAATTTTGGTCCATTTATGAACAATTTTGTAAATAAAAGTTAATTATGGTCAAATTATTAGTGAAGACTATATTTTGAGTCCTAAGAGGTTAGGGTAATTAACTTATGCATAAATATGAGTTTATGTATTTTTGTGATTATAAAATGTTGAAATCACGCAAATCCGTAAAAACCGAGTAATATACGATATTGGCTAATTAAAAGGCGATTTAGCATAAAAATTGAGCATGTTCATACATATTATAATGCTGCATTTTTCTTTATGATTGTCATAATTTTAATTTATGTAATTTTGAATTATGTAATTTTACTTAGTATGGCCTTAGATTTTAATTGGTATTTCCCGAAATGTATGGGAATATCGATTCGGTTGTAATTTTTATTGTGATCTCGTATCACCGTTTTGTAATTTAATAGATTTATTTTATTTTAGTTACCAATGTATAATAGGAAATTATGTAATTTATTATGTAATTTTATTCATTCCGGAGTTCCAAAAGACGGATTACTTCAAGAATGGCGATACATAAAGACGGTGTTACCTCGAGATGCGTGCCACAACCGAAGTTCTAGGGACCAATGGAGTTGGTTTCCGAATATGTAATAGTTAAATAGTTTTCTATTTTAGGAAGGCCATACTAGGATTTATTTATCTTTATGCTTGCATTTTATTTTATGTCACATGCATTGCTAAATCGCCATAACTAAACATGCATTGTCTTTTATCGAGTTTATCGACCGTGTCAATTAGAATTATCGTAGTTCACCGCTTTAGTTCACTTAAAACGTGATAGATAATAAATTGACATGACCTCTCGCTAAAACTATCAATTGAGACATAGCCTTACCAAATAGTAGAAACCATGAAAACCTATTTCGCGAGGGAGTGCGCTCGGCCCCACCGGGGTACAAACCTTGTTACGTAGGGGAAGTGGGTGATGAATGTTAATCCACCGAATTCATGTTGATGAGGGATGTATCGGCCCCACCGTGCCCAAGTTAATGTGGGTTTGGATCATGGACACATTTATTCGAAATTTGGATTGAACTCAACAAAAGTATTTGATAAGGGATGTATCGGCCCCACCGTGCCCTTGTCGATGTGTTTTGGGCTAAAGATAAATATTAATGTAATTTTATCGACCAAGAGTTCTAAAAGTAGAATCGATTAAAGAGTTAATCCACCGAGTTATATTGATAAGGGATGTATCGGCCCCACCGTGCCCAAGTTAATATGAATTTGGATCTTGGAATCATTTATCATAGTTGGGTAGAGGTCACTATGTAAATGCTATACTTGTTTACAAGTATTAATAAAACGATAAATGTTAAGTTTTCCACTATTCCGTTTTTATATTGTTCTATTTCTTTACCACAATTCATATACGATATCATTTCGATTTTGATACAAATCTCCATTAAAACATCGTAACCAAAGACAAATATGAATTTGCTTCTTAAACCTCATATGAACCATTGCTAAGGATCTCTTGTAAAGAGTATAGATTAAAGTTATTCATTATCAAACAGGTTTTTTATTTTTGACTAACACATCTACTTACAATGGATTATTTTTCCATGTACTTAAATGAATTAAGTACCTTGAAGCGATAAATTGTTTTGGTAATTAGTGTTGTCGAGAATTCGTAATTGACCAAAATAACGCAACCACCTCAATGAAAGTTTTTAAGACTAAAACGAACAAATGAAGAGTGTTCTTCATGAATTCAATTTTGCTTCTCAAAGCAAAGACTCATTGAAATGAGTGGGAGCATTCTCTTAAACCGTTAAGATGAGAACGAGGTTCAAGAAGTAAAAGATAATAATCGAATTGATACAAGGTAATGTTAAAAGTAAAGTCATTGAGGAATGACGATACTACACCTATCAATCCCGACCAATAAAGTTTCCATTGTCTTAAATGTTGGACACGAGAAAGGAAACTACCCCAAATTATTGAAGAATCAACAAGTTAGTTGTGGGACATCTAATGGAACCTTCTTCTTTAAATGTTTATTTGATTAAACATGAATTTTGCTAGTACCACTTCGTCAATATTAGAAACCAGTGGAGGTTTTTCATCATTGTACTTGCTACATAGGATGATTAGAATATGACGACTAGCAACAATAATATCGAGAGATAGAGTAATTGTGTACTCAATCTAGTTTTTGGATTTAAAGTGGTACTTAATTGTGACTATTAAGTGCATAAACTCTAAATAAGAATATAAACTTGTTAAGAGACAAGAGAGGTTTTCACTTTTGTGACCCTATACACCACGATTTGATGTATGGCTAGCCCATTATCAAGGTGATTATATTCTAAACCAAACTAGAATGACATATCATGTAGATGATGTAAGATTCAAATTGGTAACCCAAAATTAAACCTTAAATTTTTGAATGATGAACGCAAAGAGTTATCTAGTACTCTTGAAACCATTTGATCGTTAATGGTATATGCGTATCTTGTATTCAAAGCAAGATGTCTCGTGCCTTTTGGGTGAAAAGGAGATCGAGGTTGTAAATCATTGATCCAAAATAGGTTGATCATTTTCTTTTACCAACGATTTAAGTTTACGCTAATGTGTTCACTTAATAAGGTAAATAGAGAAATCTTTGAAGAGTTCAAAGAAGCACGATTTAGTCGTGATGGGATTATCAAAGTGAAGACTTTGATATAAGCCAAGGAAAATGTGATATAGAATCACAAGTTAATCTCTCGTAGCACGCATTATGGAATAATGTGTGATTAGATAAGAAATCAAACGCTATTCGATATGGTTTGGATTTCAATCAAGTTACTTTAAGTTACTTGATCCATTTGGGGATTTTATCATTTTGTCTAAATTATTTTTCCACTAAATCGAATCATATGAGATAGGAAATGGTAAGGGTACCATGTTTGTAAGTTTTCACAAGAAACAAATGCTCATTTATCCCCTTCTTTTCTCACGAGTACGACGAGTTTGCGGCTCATGAAGTTGTCTTTCTAAAATACAAGTTTATTTTAGAAGACAGAGTGGGAGAAATTATTCAAGAGCCACAAAGAGTGCCACAAAGAATGTTATGTCGCAAGAAACTGGTCTTTCTTGGCTACATGAGACGTTTTGTGTAAGACATTGTTTCTTCAAAACCTAGGAGGTTAAATTCGTCACTTGTTAAAAATGATGAATTCATGCTACTTTTAAGAAAGTAAAGAGCATATAACTTACAAAAGAAATTGTTTGATTCAAGTTGATTGCTTCTAGAAAGTAATGAACATATGACTTACATAAGAGTGTTTAAGTCACAACTAAATATAAGGCTTAGAACCATGAAAATCCAATATAAAAGGCTTGATTAGTGACAAAGGGTCTTGCACTAATAAAAAGATATTTCAAAGCAAGATTGGTTGCAAAGGGTTTTTGCACTAATTGAAATGCTTAAGTCTATTTGGATCTTCTTAGGGATTGTGTTTCATTATTATGAAATACATAGCGAGTGAATCTAAAACACACTTCTTCAATAGAAGGAATGTATTCAATACATGTCATGAGTTTATTAGATTCTTGCAATCCTAAGATAATGTGAAACTTAAGAGAGGGTCTTAAGTAGGACATCAATGAGTTGGAATCAACATTTTGATCATGTGATAAAACATTTCTCGATAAGTCGAGAAGTTGTGTTTATACATGGAGTTTAGTGGGAGTTACGGAAATTTTAATTAGTCCGATATGTGGATGACATATTGATCATTGCGAATAATTTAAGACTTTTGGAGTATTATAATACATCTTGAATATCCGGATTTATGAAGATGAATCCACATGATATTAAGGTCAGTAAGAAGTCTTATGTTGATAAGATTCATGACTAGTTCAATTAAATTGAACATATTTGATTGATTCCATTTGCTTCCGCTGCCGAATCAATTAAATAGGAAATGATGTATAACACTTCATATACTTTGAGTATGATGAATTGTTTTCAAAATCGAATTTAAGTAATCTTTACCTAGTATATAAAGATTACCCTTAAGTGCTTGCAGAAGCATTAAGAAAGTAAAGCAGAGTGTTTATGATGCAATTTTGTGTAAGGGTGTTACACAAGTGACAATTGACAATTGAGGTTGCGCATGGTTTCCGACAAAACCATAATCAAAACACATTAAGATGGTTAAGATACCATTGTGGCAATGTTAATTAAGAAGTAGATTTTCTAGAATCGTTCTAGGCAATAAAGAACAATGAGAGATATTTATAACGGAAATTGAGTACACTTGCAATCATGAGATGTGCAAGAGGATGAGTCCCGCACACTGTGAAATCAGTGGGAGCTATTCTTAGGCTAAGAGGGCCTATGTCTTGATTGGATCTCGACACGTACTCAGAAAGTTTTGTAATGCAAATGTATACATTACAAAGGAAAAACGAGTATGTAGTGAGGTTGAGTAAGGTACAAGAAGTTGATAAAACCTACTAACCAAAGCCTTCTTAAAGGCTAAACATGATGAGTCATGTCATTTCAATTGAATTGAAATGAACAACTATGTACAAGATCAAATTAGATTATAGAACATGAAATAGTAATCAGGCATTGGCTATTCATGTGTGATAATCACATTTGTCGTTCGGGTTTTATTTTTAAAACTCTTTTATTATACTTTGTTACATCCAAACGGGTTGTGGAGACAATTGAACCCCGTTAAAGTGAACACGGATTAACATTGTATTCGCCCATAGTCACTTGTATGAGGTGACGTCTCGAAGTGACTAGAGTGTGATGCGATTGATGGCAAGTTCAAGTGCCATACAGTCATGTGAGATGACTAGTCGATCACATAGGCGGACTGTTAGGAACACCTTGTCGGGCCTTATGACCGCTTATAGAGTTCTGCAAATTTATATAGCCTGGTCGTGGCGAGAGCTGCTATAGTATTCTAATGAGTCGATTCTTTTGACTAAAGACTATTCACCTAAGATGGCTCAGTTTCAGATTAACTTTGATTTGTGTTACTACGACCTTCGTAAATGGGGTCAAATGGGCATATTTTGGGTTATGATGGCTGTGGCTAGTCGAAGGGAATGAGTGCGATAGGAATTGTCCATCCCCTTGTCAGGGTTAAAACAATATCTCAGGGCCACTCGAGGAGTAATGAACTGGAAATGCGTGGCCACGCTCGGAAGGTATCCAGAGTGGATAAATCCGGTCAATCAGTTATTCTCCAGATCGAGGAAACCACTCTCGATATGATCACTTGCAAGTACGACCTGAAAGACACCTTGCATTGAGTGGGAGATAGTAATAGGACAAGAGAATTGGTAACGCACACTTGTCGAGGACAAGTGGGAGATTGTTGGGAAATGTGTCCTCAACAATAGTGCGATTACATGATTTAAATATCATTATTAAATCTCATTTTAAGAATACAATTGGGAAGTAATATTGTTACTGTCAACTGGTCAACATATATCGGTAATGATTGGCTGACTAGAGTTTGACATTCTTGTCGTGTGACGGTGGTGATCGATTGACCCCTAGGTCATACCTAAAGGGCAATACTCTTAATTGATCATTTAATTAATCGTATAATGTTACGAGTTAATTAAATTACTTGAAAAATTGACGGACGATTTTGGAAGTAAAATTTACGTATCAAATTGAAATGTGATTAAATGAGATACGGTCTGAGTAATCGAATTGTATCATTACTCGGATGAAATTATTGTTTAAAGAAACAATTGGATTTGAATGAATTATTATAAATGCGATTTATAAACAGTAAAATTTTTGGTACAAGTAATTATGAATTACTAAGTCGATTTTTGTATGTGACGTATTTTTGATGATACGTTGATTTTTAATATGTTAAAAATTACATGACGGTGTTACCATCTCGGTTTCCCGAGGTAGTGAATAACAAATTAAACTCCAAGGCAACTTATATAAATCCTTTAACTTAATTACTACAACTTCTTTTACAACAACTATAAAGAACTACATAAATGGAAGTGGAAGTCTTCTAAATAATGATCTAACTACTAGGTCTTCTGATCCAGTGTCTCACGCCCATCAAGCTCCCCTCCTATCTTTTAAACCTGTCAAGTCTGCTCCCCATAAAACGGTTCATCACAGGTGTTCACGAATACACAGGGTCAACCACGAGGTTGAGTAGGGAAAACAATAAAACAGTAAATATGATATGCATGATACTCCGTCACCTCCATCTCCATCTCAACTAATCTCACACAACCCCGGCACGCCCAGCCATACCGATCCCCGGTAGACTATATATATCGACCGTAGTCGATCCGCCCTTCCGCAGCGGAGGACACCAGGGCAAGTCCTGCAGAACCCGCCTGGGCCTTATCACAACATCACATCGTATCTCAACATCGTCACCACCACATCATCCTCCAACTCCAATGCATATGCAATGCTCAACAGTAATCAATGCAACATGATATGTATATCAATGAATGAAATCATGCCAGCTATCGAAATAACGAAATAACATAATCAACACGAACAGTTCAGTCAACCACACTCCAAAGATATGAATCATAACATAAATTACAACCACGCACAAGTCATCGATCACCGCTCGGTCACATGTAACACAACAACTCAACACAATTTAACAACACCGGTAAGTCAAGTGTATTTCCCTACCTCGGATCTCAAGTCAAATAGTCGGGTGCTCAGTAATATTTCCACAACAATTCGCCCTCTGAAAGGTAAATAAATGATAATTGATTACTTAACTATTCTCGTTCCCAAAATAGAAATTTACCAAAAATAGAACTTTCCCGATATAGAAACTTTTCTCTTTTAACAATCCGACACAAAACCTGTTTCCAATTATTTAAACGACTCGGGAATTAAATTTAAATAGCTAATGTGATAATAAAATATTAAACGAATTAAACGTTTTAAGAAGACCCGAATCAAACATAAAACAATTCAAGCATCCCGACTCAAACCCGTCTTTAATCATTTTAATGCACTCGGGAATTAATTAATTAATTTAGAATACGACCCATAACGAAATATAACGATTAAATTATGAAAACCCGCTTCAAAACCAAAACAGCCCGTCATCCACACAACCCCCCTTCCCACGCTCTCACCCGCCACCACAGGCCACCACGAGGCCGTGGCAACCACCAGCCGTGGTCCCCACTTCAACCCAACCACCAACGGCCACCCCCAGGGTCGGTCATTGCCGGCGGTTCAAACCAGGGCCGCCATTTGGCCTGGTTCACCACCACGCATCACCAACACCCCTCGTTCTCCACCTGCCACCACCGTAACCATTAATCAACCACTGCCCAAACAACCACCCGTCAACTCGCTGCCAACCCGCGCACCCAGACACCACAAAGACCACCGTTTCAACCTCCCCTAGTCCACGGTGGTGCCACCCAAACCTTACCCCCTCTAAAACCCTTTGAAACCAAAACCAAACCCGTTTTGCCACCCCCTGTCGCTGCCGCCTTTTACCGCCAATATTACCACCTAAGACCACCCCAACAACCACCAGGACACTCGCCTCACACCACTCTACTCATATACCCCTTCGACAACCACCATAAACGCCCCTGTAAGACACGAAACAACAGCCAACAACTCGACAGAAAGAGGAGAAGGGTTGCGCTCTTACCTTTTCTGCCGCCACAGCCGCCACCAGGGTTGCCACCGGACGTCGACAACCACCCCTAGATCTTCCTCGCTGCGCGCTGCCAACACTCACACTCACTCTCCCTCTCTCGATTTGCGTGAAGGCTGAGTTATGGGCCGCTGAAAAGAGGTGGGCGGTTGAGGGAATAGGGTTTAGAAATGTTAGGGTAAAATTAGGTTAAATTTAGGTTAGATGATAAATGGGTCATGGGTATGGGTAACGTGATATGGGTCATGGGTATGGGTAACGTGATATGTAACTGGGTAAGTTATCGTTCAGTTAAACCCGTCTCAACAAGTTTACGAGTAACTTGGTCTTACGATATCAACACGACTACACAATTACTCGACTCGATAAACAATATAAAATACGGGGTATTACAGTCTTCCCCCCTTAAAATGAACTTCGTCCCGAAGTTCGCTCAACTACCAAACAGATTTTCTAGTACAAGGATTCATGGACTCAAGCGGTTGAAACGGAATGTTACATTCTACCCTCCTAAAAAAAAAAAGTTACGTCCCGGAACTTACTTCATGCAAACCCATCACCACTCATGAACTCATGCAAACTATCAGAGCACCATAACAGCAGCAGTTTAATTACACAGCATAGAGGACTCATTTGTGTGGGTACCACGCAACGAAACATCAGCTTGGTCAAAACTACGATCTACAACTTGATCAAAACCACAATCTATAAACAAGTGGGACATAAACATTAAGATTTTACAATCCTACCCAACTAAAAACATGGTTACGTCCTCGTAACCTCTTCTCAACTTTCATATTCCTATGTAACAAAACACTGTCAACAACATGTAACAGAAAAGAACACGTGATAAAAGATTGCGCAGAAACATTAACGTCGAAAACAAGGTTCTATTATGGGATTAACTGATTGTCAACAAGTAACACTTATTAATTAGCTCATGCTTGACTTAAAACACAACATCAAACTAAAAGAACAACAAGAAGGAGCCAAAGGTTTACACGGTTTCATAACAGGCCGATCATGGTGTTCCTAGCCCTAACCTAACGGTTCTTAGGTCGCGCCTCCTCTGATTCTGGTGACTTCTATGTCATTCCCTTCCTGGTTCACCTCTTCCCCAATGTCTGGCATGGGTGGCTCAGTCGTACTTTCGGCATCCGATACGTTAGCGTAAAATTTGTATCTCAGGTCGCCTGCTATAAAGTCAAAGGTATACTCGGGCGGGTATTTGGCCCCGCCGCAGTAATTGGGGTCGCGGAATAGCCTCATGCAATGGGTGGTCAACTCTCTTAACCAAAACCAAACCCGTTTTGCCACCCCCTGTCGCTGCCGCCTTTTACCGCCAATATTACCACCTAAGACCACCCCAACAACCACCAGGACACTCGCCTCACACCACTCTACTCCTATACCCCTTCGACAACCACCATAAACGCCCCTGTAAGACACGAAACAACAGCCAACAACTCGACAGAAAGAGGAGAAGGGTTGCGCTCTTACCTTTTCTGCCGCCACAGCCGCCACCAGGGTTGCCACCGGACGTCGACAACCACCCCTAGATCTTCCCTGATGCGCTGCCAACACTCACACTCACTCTCCCTCTCTCGATTTGCGTGAAAGGTGAGTTATGGGGCCGAAAAGAGGTGGGCGGTTGAGGGAATAGGGTTTAGAAATGTTAGGGTAAAATTAGGTTAAATTTAGGTTAGATGATAAATGGGTCATGGGTATGGGTAACGTGATATGGGTCATGGGTATGGGTAACGTGATATGTAACTGGGTAAGTTATCGTTCAGTTAAACCCGTCTCAACAAGTTTACGAGTAACTTGGTCTTACGATATCAACATGACTACACAATTACTCGACTCGATAAACAATATAAAATACGGGGTATTACAGTAATTCTAACAACAAAAAGTGTAATTCTTAATACCAAAAGTGTAATTTCAGCAATATATAACTGTAATGATAAAAAGTGTAATTCTAACAACAAAAAGTGTAATTTTAACAACCAAAAGTGTAATTTCAGCAATATATAACTGTAATGATAAAAAGTGTAATTCTAACAAAAAAAAGTGTAATTTTAAAAAACAAAAGTGTAATTTCAGCAATATGTCAAGAGAATGTAACTGTAACACAGAAAGACTGTCATTTCAGCACACACAAAAGTGTAATTTTTGTAGAGAAAAGTGTAATTTCATCTGATTGCAGATATATCAAAAAAATGTGTTGATCTATTTTGCCCTAATCAAAAAAATGTGCAGATATATAAAATTCAAAATGTGTGAAACTACAATTAAACTACAAAAATGGCTACTAATAATAATTAAAACTATTGCACATAATAACAAAACAATACAAAATAAACTAACGCTACAAAGTGAGTAATTAGTGGGAATGAATAATCAAAATTAATGAACATAAAAGCATAAAATGGCAAAAGACCATTACATTGAAAAACGAAATGGTTGATGAACATAATTGAAATGATTGACAAACATAAATCAAATTTCAAAAGGGACAAACAATGGGTATGAAAATATGATAAACAATCTGGGTAAAATAAATTAATATGAACATAACAATGGGCAATAATCGAAAAAATATAAAACGAGTTTCTTTAGTGAGTAATGAGACAACAATGGCAATGACAAGATGTAAATAATAATACACAAAACTATAAAAACCAGTAAATGATTACCTTGATAAGCGAAAATGGCGAAAATGGACAATAACGAGTTTCTTTAGTGAGAAGACAAAGAATCGCATCGGTAAGCGATTGAAGAAAACGGAGAAGACAATAAAGTTCTGTTTTATTGAAAATTTGGGGGAAGTTTATTTTGATCAAGCTTTAATTATGAGGGTGGTTTGAGTTTGAAAATAGAAGTGAAATGAGAAAGAGGGGGAAGGAAAAGTAACGTGTTTGACGGTTGATTGACAAGCCTGCATGCATGCTACTTACCCTATGATTGTAGGAGGAGAGAGGTAATTAAGATAGTCAATAAAATAATAGAGTTAGTGGGTTTTCCATCTTAATCTCAACCATCCATATGCAACATCCAAGGGTATACAATGAGACTTATGGACTCACACTTACTATAAGGACTTATATGATCCTTATACTATATATATATATATATATATATATATATATATATATATATATATATATATATATATATATGTATAATGTTGTATATAATGTAGGAAAAGTAAGATGAACATGCGGGTAGTGTTTACGAGTCTGCATGGCTCGATCGAGTGGGTCTGACTCGGTCGAGTGGGTAGTTTACGTTTTCTAGGCAGAAGCGAGATTTTGGGCGCTCGATCGAGTAGGTAGGGGCACTCGATCGAGTGGGGTCAGCTCGATCGAGTGGGGTCAGCTCGATCGAGTGGGTTATAGGCTCGATCGAGTATGTGTTATAAAATTTTCTGGTCATATTCTGGAGTCGAGTCACTCGATCGAGTAGGAGGGGTAACTCGATCGAGTGGCCTTAACTCTATCGAGTGGGTTGAGGAGCTCGATCGAGTGGGTTTTATACAGGTCGTAAACATGTTTTGGGTTATGGTATGAGTGTTTATGTTTACCTTTCTCTTATATAGTTTCAAGATGCTGCCGAAAAGAAACGCGTTGTATGCTAGAGCTGAGAGTATGACCGTTGATAACATAGTGAAGATGTTGGAGCACCAAGATGCTCTTACGGAAGCTTTGAAAAGAGTGGGAAAGGATAAGGATGCTGATCACTCCAAAATCAGCATTCACATAGCTAGGTTCAACCCTAAGGAGTGTAAGGGGACTGGGGCGCCAATTCTGCTGGATAATTGGCACAGGGAGTTGGAGAATATCCTCGAGTTAGTTCATTGCCCGGAGGAGTTGAAAGGGGAACAAGCTGCGTTCTACTTGAGGGAAGCGGTCGGTGAGTGGTGGGATATGGTTAAGGTGGGTGCTAGGGAGATATATATGAAGCAGGGGTTACCTGCAATACCTTTGGATGAGTTCAAAAAAGCTATAAGACGTGAGTTTGTGCCGGAACATGTGAAGAGTAAGCTGAGGGAAGAGTTTGATGACTTTAAGATGACATCCGATATGACGGTAGCTGATTACTACTGCAAGTTTAATGAGAAGTCCAGATATGCTGAGGACATGGGGCTGAGTGAGGAGAACTTAGCTTTGAGGTTTAAGAAGGGGTTGACTCCCATGATTATGGAGAAGCTACCGGTGGGAGTCCGTACAGATGTAAAGAAAGTCTATGAGCGAGCTGGGAGGGCTGAGAGGTTGCTTAAGATGACCAAGGAGATGGGTGCTGAGAAGAGGAAAGCTGAGAGCGAGGGTGGTGGTCAGTCCAGTTACAAGAAGAGTAACCATCATCAGGCGAGAGCATATTCGTCGGGCTCGGGGTTTATTGTTGGGGCTTCATATGGGCGTGGCCGTGGTAGTGGTGGTGGTAGTTGGGGTATGACCTGTTATAACTGTGGCGGTGTGGGCCATAAGAGACATGAGTGCACTAGTGCGATGAGTGGGGGTTTCCAGATACCGTCACAGGGGAGTTTCTCACAGGGTCCCACACAGAGTTATGCTAGTAACAGGCCGGCTGGGTCATGGAACAATAGGGGAGGTCAGAGCAACAACGGTGGGGCTAACCGCAATAGCGGTAATTCTTATCAGAAACCGGCTACAAACACCAGCAATAATCAGGTGTCGGGTGCTAAACCGTCACCTTAGGTAGTATTATCCAGGGAGGTGGGCAGAAGACCAGTGGCTAGCTGTTTATGATGGAGAAGGAAGCAGCTGAGGAAGTTTTTATACCTTCAAGGGAGTCTGTATCTTTTGGGAGGTTGTATAGAGGTGTGTCCATGATAGTTTGGCAAGTTGATCTACCTGTAGACTAGTTAGAGTTTCCTTTAGATGGCTTTGAGATGATCGTCGGGATGGATTGGTTGGGAAAGTACAAGGCTAAGATAGATTGCCATCAAAAGAGAGTTTCTTTGAGAGGTCCTAAAGGGATTAGTGTGTCTTATCGTGGGTTTGTTGTCAAACCCAAGGTTAAGTTGATTGCAGCAGTAACCTTGAAGTCCTATCTGAGGAAGGGATGTCCATTGATCTTGTGCCATGATACGTGCTTTTTATATAGTCTTTTTAGCCTATTTTAGCACGTATTCCTTTGCATTTTTATACTGTTTTTATAGTATTTTGCCCCGAATTGGCTACTTTGGTTCGTTTTGTCCATTTTGTAGAAATGAACGCGGAAGTAGTGGATTCGTACCCTTTTTCGTCCTTTTTTGCATGCATTTAGAGTAGACGGGATTTTTCCAGAGTGAGATACTGCATTTGAAAGCGTCATGGCACGGATTACGAGGCATTTAGGCGCGGACTTGAGCTGATCTGAAGATAAAGAACTCGATCGAGCTGTTTTACCACTCGATCGAGTGGTTTCTACGTCCCAGATTGGTCGATCGAGTGGTTTCCACTCGATCTTTAGCTTGCAGAAAGACCAGTTACTCGATCGAGTAACTTTCTACTCGATCGAGTAGATTTGCTGAGGTGTTTGCTCGATCGAGTGGTTTTAATCCACTCGATCGAGTGGTTTCGCTGATTATGGGCTTTAAACAGCCCGTGTGTTGTTTAATTTCGCAATTTATCTACTTTTCCTATTTAACCCTATGTTAATTAGGTTATTAGGCATCCTTTATCTATCAGATTTATTCACTACTTAGTTCCAATAAAACTTTTACTGCGTACTTCATTCCTCTCTACTGTAACTTTATTTCGGGATTACTTTCGCTTGGATTTTGTGTTCTTTACGCCGGATTAGCATCGATTGTAATTCTTTCCCTTCTCTTAATAATAATTAATCCTTTGTTACTTTAATTTCTTGTTTGCTCTATTAATTCCTTTGCCCTAATTTCTTTTTATGCAATTTATTGTTTATTTCATAATGTTTACTGCTGGAATTTTATCTGCTGTTAGTTTAATTAGCGACATGAGTAGCTAAACCCCTTTCATGTTGGGATTAGGGGATCTGCGGTAGGATTGTGACGATATAGTAAATGAATTAGATGAATTGATTACAAGGCTCTGTCACCATAGCAATTTAATTATATTTATTCGACTTAGTTGAGTGCACACTTCTAAGTTAACCTTTAATCTGGCTAAAATTAATCCTAGATCGAAAGATTGGACTAAATAGGCCTGCTATGAACAGTAGACTACCCTGACGAGAATGAAAGTTAAGTTAGCGGTATTGTAGGATAGGATGTGGACCGAGAGGACCTTTCAAAATCCGTCTTACATTAATTCGTCTGAGTCATTTACAACTGAGTCACTGGACTACCGTAGTGAACCGAAATCCTGACATGTCCCTCTCTATCTGATAGTTTTTAACCTTATTTCTCTGCATTTATTGCTCTTGCCTTATTTCTATTTCCTTTAAATCTCGTAGTTTGGATAACAAATCAAACAACCCCCCCCCCCCCCCATTTGTGACCAAATAGACGGACTTCTACAAATATCTTGCCTCCCTGTGGAGATCGACCTGACTTCCCTAGCTATATAGTTAGTTGAGTTAGTTTATTTTTGACAGGTACACGACAGACGTGTCAAATTTTGGCGCCGTTGCCGGGGAGGCAATTGCCCTATTTGTTTTCGTTCCGTTTATTTTTCCGTCTCAGGGAATTTTTATTCCTTGAGGCAGTTCTTAGTCATTTTCTTTTCAGTGTTGTTTATGCCTGTGTCGATCGGGTGTGAATTAGTTTCGGTGATTGAGCGGGAGAGATTATTCAGGCATAGACTCCGTCTGCGAAGGAAATCACGAAAGGAAGACTTGAGTACTTTCGAGCCAGAGCTTGATCATTTTCTTTTCGTGGAAGACAGTCCGATTTCAACAGTAAAGATGCCTAAACTTTCTAGTCATTCAGTGCCTAAAGCCTCCTCTATTCCCAAAGGTTTCAATCTCTAGACTGAGGATGGGAATACATTCGACATCCGTCCTTCTTATATCAATCTGGTGGAGCGAAATATTTATAGAGGTGTGGCCGGTGAAGATCCGAGGAAGCACATGGAGGTCTTTACAGACTATTGTTCTACTATCACCACCACTAAGGGGGTAACTCAAGATAAAATCAAGGAGGTTCTATTTCCTTTCTCTTTAGCCGACTCAGCCAGGGAGTGGCTGACTGACTTGGACCGCACAACTGCTGGGGTTACAGATTGGGAGTCTCTTGCTCTTGCATTTTACAAGAGATATTTCCCTCCACAACGCACCAATTTGCTAAGGGCCAAGATTACTAGTTTCAGACAGGCTCCCGATGAAAGTTTCTATGAAGCATGGTCACGATTCAAGAAGTTGGTGAGGTCTATTCCTCATCATGGTTTTGACCCATGGTTTCTAGCCAATCAGTTCTACAATGGGTTATATGACGACCAGAGAGCCATACTTGATGCGGCATCTAGTGGGAGATTTCAGGAGAACTCCGATGATGATAAGGGGTGGTCTCTTATTGAAGAGATGGCGAATCACAGTGCTGAATATGGTAACCCGAGGGATGGGATTAGGACAGTTCATGCAGTCGATAAGCAGGTTTTGACTCAGCTGGAGACCATGAATGCTAGGTTCGACAAGTTGGAATTACAAGCTGCTGGGGAGCCTCAGACGGTCCATGTTCTTACTAGGGGATAGACCGTTTCTTGTGAGAGATGTGGGAGTAATGATGGCCACACTGCTGTTGGCTGTCTTGTAGAGAAGGAGCACGTCCTTGCCTTTCAGCAATATAGGCAAGGAGGGGGTTCCTATTACAATAATCAAGGGGCAGTCCATCCCAATCTGAGGTGGACTAGTCAGAATGTGCTCAATCCTACTCCTCCTCCGTACCAGCAGTAGCCTTATGTCCCTCCACACAAGAATCAACAAGGCTATCAGAAGCCTCCTTCCTTTACTCCTCCTAACCATGGTGCATCATCTTCCGGTGGGGTGAGTGAAATTGGTGAGCTTAAGTCTATGTTGCAAGCCTTCACGAAGCAGTGGCAATTGAGTGATCAACAGAAAGATGCGTCCATAAAGGCAATTGAAACTCAAGTTGCCCAATTAGCCACTAATCAGTCCACAAGAAAGCAGGGTCAATTACCGACTCAAAATTAGAAGAATCCACACGAGACGGTAAATTTCATCAATCTAAGAAGCGGTCGTTCATATGAGGGACCGAAAATGCAGAAATCAGACCCGAGGAAGGCTAAAACTGATGGTGAACAGTGTTCTGTCGAAGAAAGTGAGCTCACGGCAAAGCAAGTGCTCGATCGACTGATTTCAGGTGGTCGATCGAGCAGATTTGGGGACGAAAGTGGTCGATCGAGTGAAAATACCACTCGATCGAGTGAACAGGAAAGGCAGAATGGTCGATCGAGTAGTTTTTCTACTCGATCGAGTGAAGAGCAAAATGGAGTTGCTCGATCGAGTGAGAAAACTACTCGATCGAGTGATATTGATGAAGATTCTACTCGATCGAATGGGTATATTGGTCGATCGAGTAGTTTTGATGACGGGAAGCTTATTCGAGAGCCTGCTAGTGCTCGTTTAAGCGATAAATCACCGGAAAGACCTCGTTCGAGAGGTAAGAAGCGTCCAAAGGATACAGAGCTTGCTCCGGAAGACACATTGGAAGAGAGAAACAAAGGACTTGAGATACCTATTACAGTTCCCTTCCCGAGGCGTCTGCAGAATACAAAGGCCAATCAACAATTCGGCAAATTTATCGAACTTCTGAAAAGGTTGGAAGTTACTGTGCCAGTCACCGAGTTGCTGACAAAGGTACCCTCTTATCTTAAGTTTATGAAAGAAATTTTATCGCGTAAGAGGAATATTAGCGATAGTGAGACCGTAGCTTTAACTGAGGTGGGGTCAGCCCTATTTCAAAATAAGTTACCTCCTAAGCAGTCAGACCTGGGTAGTTTTTCAATTCTGTGTCATATCGGTAACTATTTGATTGATAATGCGCTATGCGATTTAGGCGCTAGCGTAAGTGTCTTGCCGCTGTCTCTGGCTAAGAGGCTTGGTTTGACAAAACTGAGTTGCACTAATATGACAGTCCAGATGGCCGACCGTAGTGCATCACGGCCACTAGTTATAGTAGAAGACGTACTTGTGAGGATCGGGAGGTTCTTTATTCCCGTTGATTTCGTTGTCTTAGACATCCCCGAAGATGCACACACCCCTATTATTTTAGGGAGACCATTTTTGTCTACTGCCCGTGCAGTTATAGACGTCGGGGGGAAGACTTTGACCTTTCAGGTAGGGGATGAGGAGCTGATCTTTCATCAGTCTAAGTCCCGGAGGGCTCCCATGCAAGCTCAGCCTTGCAATGCTCTCTCTTCTATTGATCCTATTATTGACACTCCAGTTGAAAATTTGGAGTATTGTGCTGCAATTGTTACCCCTCCGCCTCAGACTGAGTGCAAAAAGGAGGAAAGTTCGTCTATTTTCCTTGCTGCAGGTACAGATGAAAGCAATGAAGGAGCTGTCAAGGGACATGGTGCAATCACTGTCAATCAAATTGGAGATGATGACGCTACAGCTGGTGATAGAGGAGCAAGGACGAGGAAAGTTCGCGCTTATGTAGATGTGAACTACTCCCCTCCTACCGTTTCAAATGATAATTCATGCTCATGGAAGTTGAAGAGGACAATCAACGTTGCTGAGGTGACGTCCTCCAGTCAGGAGCCCTTCAAGGGGCTACTGAATTGCATTGGGAATTAAACGGGGAAATGCCCCGTGTAACACTTTGTAATAGATAATTTTTAAATTTCCGTTGAATTTGTTTTTATTGCTTTTATTAGGACAATTAGTTTATAGACTGTTTTAGGTTAGATTAAGACTATAGACTGTTCTTATGCGTATTTGGTATTTTGGGATATTTTTGCACGTGTTTTTATGCAGGTTTGGGGAAGTTTTACGCATTCCAAGGAAGAATTGACGAAATTCAAGAGCTTATGCGAGAAAAGAGCTCGATCGAGTACTTTTTGTACTCGATCGAGTGAAAAATTGGTCGATCGAGTGCTTCATCTGGTCGATCGAGTAAAGCAATATATGGGACTTCTCGATCGAGTAGATTTCTACTCGATCGAGTAGATGGAGCAGCAAAGTGCTCGATCGAGTGGTTTAAAACCACTCGATCGAGTGAAATGAACAGGACGCAGGGAGTTTTTACTTTAAACTCTTTCTTTTTGCTTCTAATTTCATTGTTCCCCTAATTTTCGTCCAACACTCCCCTAATTGCGACACAAATTCCCCCAAATCCCCATTTTCTTGCCCAAATCACCAAATCCGCCTTCTACAATCTCTCCCTTGCATTTTAATCTTTCAAAGCCCCTTAATTTCCCCCTTGATTGTGCTCGTTTACAAGGTTTTTAAAGCGGGTTAGGGTTTGCGATTTTTCGAGCGAAAATTCGCCTCTTTTGCTTGATTCTTTGAAGATTAATTGCATATTGTAGGATTTCTATCATCAAGTAAGTGATTTCTACTTCCTCATTGCTTTTTAATTTCGTTATTTCGAATTATTATTAGGTAAATTGTTTCTAGGGTTTCGAAAATCCATGGTTGGTCGAATTTTTTTTTCGACTTTCATTGTGTTTATTGCCCTTGTTTATCTTGCTTGATGATCAATCCCAATTCCTCGCTGCTGTTGCATGTTTAATTCGCATTTTACATGATTTTTGTGATACGGGTTCAGGACAGTCGAGATTTTCGACTGTCACTTTGGTTAATGCTGCTGTAATTTGTCTAGTTAGCATCTTTGTTGCGAATTTTCTGCTGATTGTTGACTGATATCGCACCCCTGTTGATGCTTAGACCTGGTTAATCTGGACCCTTGCACAAAATTTGCGATTAGGGCTGTTTCAGTCGAAATTTTCGACTGTCAGACGGGTTTATATGCTGCCATGAATTACTTAACCTCAGTTGACGCTTACATGCTGTTGTTGTTGACTGTTTTACCCACCTTATCGCTATTTACATGCTGCTAT
The DNA here is from genome assembly GCF_048544455.1 of Silene latifolia. Lineage (NCBI taxonomy): Eukaryota > Viridiplantae > Streptophyta > Magnoliopsida > Caryophyllales > Caryophyllaceae > Silene > Silene latifolia. Next base: position 171,328,171 of record NC_133534.1, on the reverse strand, counting down.
TCAAATTTTTTTTGAGGAATTGTTGGGAATTATGTGCTGTGGTCGAAATTTTCGACTGGTAGGGGGGTTCACATGTTGTTTCTGCTGGTTTTTCGTGTTGTATCAGCTACTATTAGCCGCTATTTCTTATCATTGTTGGGGCTGGTGTCCTTTACAGTTAGTGCAAGGACTTATAAATCTCTAAAAGGATCAAAGGGTATACTTTTGTATCATAATCAGTTGGTCCACGTTTATCAATAACGGTTGGCTTGCTAGATAAGTTTGACGTTATTGTCATACAGATGGCGGTGATCAACTGGTCCCTAAAAGTCACACCTATAGGATACGTTTGAGAGATGTGGCAGTATGAAAATACAGTCATGTAGATGCCAAATTTGACTAACCAGTTAGTCCGAGTTATTTGACTAGTAATTAGTCAACAAAATGTGATGTTGAGATATTTTATTTAATACGGATTAAATAAAAATGGCTAAGACGAATTAAACGATTAATTCGTAAAATTGAATATAAACGATTTATATTTGATTAATGTATATTGAATAAATTAATTATACGATATTGTCTTTGTCGGACATGTATTAATAATTCAACTAACCCGTCTTATTAGTTGATGCTTTAATAACCGATAACCGATGACGATTTATAATTAGACCGTGTCATATACATTTAGTAATTTGGATTCGGACCACGAGTTTATATGAAGAGGAAATGAAAAAGCCCATGAGGCTCCCTCTCACTCGGTTTGGCCGAGCCAAACATAGACAAAAGGAGCCATCTCCTCTTTTGTTAACCTAAGCATTTTCATTTGTATGAAAACTAGGGTTTTGAGAAAAATTGCCTCTCAAAATTCGGATCTCACATCCAACCAAAACTTACAAAATAATCCTCTCTATATTGCAAGACAATTAGAGGATTCATTCTAGCACAAGGGCATTTCTCGGACGATCTTGGGTGCAACAATTAGGAGGAGGTCTACATTGATCTCTCATTGCCGAATTGCACTAGGACCGAAGGTTATTCCTTAATCTTTATCGTTTCATTGTTAATTTCGTTTATGACAATAAATTGCATATAAAATTTGCGTTATAATCCTATAAAGAAAGGGTTTTATATGGATATTACCTTACAAGTGGTATCAGAGCGAGGCCACGTAAATTTTCTATGTGTTTTTCATCAAACGAAATGGATCGATTAATTTTTTATGCAAAATTCCACACGGCAGAATTTTTTTTGATTGCACGATTGTTTTTGTTTTTTCTTTGAAAACCGTGTCCTTTTGTTTACACGGCTGATTTTCTTGGAATTCGTGCCATGTTCTTGTTTTTGTTGTCGATTTGATCTTTGCATATTATTTTGTAATCGATATTCATTGTAATATGTTAGAGATCTATCAATTGCTATTTCATTTCTATACGGATTAGGTGATATCGCAATTGGTTTTTATCAAATCGATAATTTTTGTATAAAATTTTTGATAAACCGTGTGGCATGTTGGTCTCGGCATTTTTTTTTATGTGCCACGGCCTGTTTTTGCATAGGAAACCGTGTCCGGTTTTACGGTTGTATCCTTGTCGATTTTTTCGATTTGTATTCTTTTTGTTCTTTGCGAATTGTTGTTTTAAACGATAATTACAACAATATGTGAAGATCATGTCAATTGTACTTTTGTTTTAATCCGGATTAGATTAAATTGCAATTGAGTTTTTACAAATCGTTTTGTTGTTTGATCACTTGTTTGATCTCGTTTTGAGCGGTTGTTTTTTTTTTCCCTTCTTTTTGCTCACGGCAATGAGCAATTTTTATAAAAAAAAAAAAAAAAATTTTACGGGTACTGTTCACGCCCAACAGTAAAAGAAAAAAAAAAAATTTTGTTTTGTTTTTTTTTTCTCGGCCAATTTTGCATAATACGAATTATGCACTCGCTTGATAGTGAAACGGTTCACCCACGAACAATCAAATTACTTTAAAACGATTTAAAGTAACGGATTATCACGAATTAAAATTAAGTTGATGAAGCGGTTTTGTCACATAATTTTAATTATCTTTGGTGGTTTGGATAAAATTTTAACATAATTACGGAATTATGTCACGAATAAATTTAATTTAGTTGATGCATTTTATTTATCGTTATTGTTAATTGTTTTGAATGCTTTTAATTACGTATTTATTTATTTTGCAAACGGTTGTAACTTAGTGTGGCTTTTGTAGAACGTGTTACCGTAATGATGGAACACGGTCTTGGTTGTATTTTGAGATCTCGTATCTCCATTTTTATTTCTTTTAATTACAGTTTTTATTTAGAATGTAAATAGGTTTATATTTGTAAATTTTAAATTGTAATTTTTGAGAAGACCAAAGATGGAGACCGGATGCTCACTCCCGCTACATGGATCAAGATGGAACATCAAGACAAGCTTCTCGGGTCCAACGGTGGATTCCAAAGTTGTTTTATGTTCTTTTTATTAGGATAGGCCACACTAGGAATTTTTATTTACGTATTGCATTCTTTTATTTATTTTTCGTAACGATAATATGCATCATATTCCGCCTAAAAACCAAACCACCTAATTATTGCATGAAAACTGACACATATAGAGGTCACGAGTTAGTTTTCTTTGACATTCTCATGTCACACGATTTTTAAGCCATCACCCAAATTAATTCATTCACGCAGACGCTAGTTATTCGTTCACTTAATATGAATTATTATTTAGTTGATGGGATCTTCCTCGTATAAACAAAAATTGAGAACGGAATTTATAGGTCAAACTCCAATAAGTCCCTTCTTCGTCGGTAGGCATAATATGACCCCTTCTACGTCGGGTAAGTTGGAACCGATTGACCTATTTTATCTCAACACTATGGTCACTCGTACGATCCTGTGACTATGGTGGACTATAGATAGGATTTACGGAAATCTATCGACCAAGAGTTCTTACGGAAGAATTAGCTAAACAGTTGGCTTATCAATTTACAGAAATTGAGTCTTGGGATCACTTGTATCATTCTTGAGGGAGATCAATTATGCAAGTGTGAGAGTCTACACGTTAAAATGAATTTTAAAATAGACTTAAATCACCTCGATGAGTTGCTTATTTCGTTTTTGTTTTTCTTTCTTTTCAGTGTAGATCACGAACTTTTAAACTGCTAAATACAAATGGCCGGTTCTACTGATAACCCAATGCCAAGTGCCACATTGGACCGTGAGTCCGGCCGGATCTTCATGAATCGGATGAATCGTCTACTCGATCGAAGAATGATGGATCAAACTTCGCGGATCGGGAGGCAAAGATTACGGAATCTTCGCGCGCGCGACGACGGAAGCTCAAATATCTATTAGAGCCCCTCCCGCAAACCCAGGTCCCACGGCTAGAGTCTTTGAAATCACCAAGTTTAATGATTTCGTATGGAAGCGGGTGCGATTAAAAACGTACTCATTTTTGCAATGGAACCCAATTTGCGGAAACGCTTCATAGCCCATGGTGCGAACAAGATTTTCACCACGCTCACCAAGGAATTCTCGAAAGCACCGAGAATCGTGACCTATGAGCATACCACTCGCTTCTTTGATGCGAGACTCGAGAAGGGCCAACCAGTTAGCCCACACATTCTCAGCATGATTGAGAATGTCGAGAAGTTGGAGACCTTTGATTGTAAGATCAGCGAGAACATTGTGATCGACCGCATGCTTCACTCACTCCACGATGGTTTTTCGCAATTTAGAGCGAATTACTATATGAATGATTTGAAGAAAAGTCCCCATGAATTGCACTCCCTTCTCGTACATGCACCGAGAAGGACATGAAGTTCAGTGGGAGCTTGAAACAGGATGTTCTTGTTGTGACAAACAAGGGGAAAGGTAAGGGCAAAGCTCAGGCAAACCTAGCAGTAGGTAAACCGAAGTTCAAGAAGTCGGGTTCAGGTAAGAGTGGGCCTGGTGAGTCGAGCACCTCATCAGGCGCGACAAAGAGCAAGAATGAAAACATGGAATGCCATCATTGCCACAAGACTGGGCATTGGAGGCGTACATGTCCTGTTTATCATGAGGACTTAAAGGCAGGTCGTGTTAAACCTGTTGGTATGTCTTCTTCTTCTTCTACTACTTTTATTCATATGATTGAGATTAACCACGCAAGTTACGGAACTTGGGTACTTGATACTGGTTGTGGTTCTCATCCGTGTAATCATGTGCGGGGGCTCGAAACATCGAACCCCTCGTAAAGGGTGAGGTGGACTGCGTGTCGGGAATGGAGCAAGAGTGGCTGCCATCTCAAAGGGGACATATGTGATCCAGCTTCCTAGCGGATTTGAGTTGTCATTATATGACTGCTATTATGTACCTAGTCTTTCGAAAAACATTATTTCAGTTTCTGCACTTGACAAACTTGGTTTTTCATTTGTAATAGAGAATAATACTTGCATTTTCTCTTTACACGATATGATTTATGGCAAGGCAGTCTCCATGAACGGAATTTATGTTTTAGATCGGACCACCGAAATATTACACGTAATGAATAAAAAGTTAAAGGTTGGTGACAAAGATCAAACGTATCTATGGCACTCCCGTATGGGACACATTAATGAGAACGCGTGAAAAAATGACTCATCAAAAATGGAGCTATCTCGGCCTTTGATTTTCAATCATTTGGCACGTGTGAATCATGTCTCATCGGTAAGATGACTCGTATTTCCTTCAAAGGTGTTGGAATGCGCGGCTGGCGACCTATTAGGACTCATACACACGGATGTATGTGGACCTATGTCAATCACCGCACGAGAAGGCTATAGGTATTTCATCACTTTCACGGACGATTTAAGTAGATATGGCTATGTCTACTTAATGAAGCACAAAAGTGAATCATTTGAGAAATTCAAAGAATACCAGAATAGGGTACAGAACCTATTGGGTAGAAAGATTAAAACACTACGTTCAGATCGTGGTGGCGAGTATCTTTCTCATGAGTTTGATCAACACCTTAAAGACTGTGGGATTGCCTTACAGTTAACTCCACCTGGAACACCTCAGTTGAATGGTGTGTCCGAACGGAGAAATCGAACGCTACTTGATATGGTTCGATCCATGATGAGTCACACCGTGTTGCGACGACTCATTATGGGGTTATGCTCTTCGTCACCGCTCTAATACTTAACCAAGTCCGTCTAAAGTCTGTTGACAAGACTCCATATGAACTATGGAAGGGAACGGCCCCTAACTTGTCCTTTATACGGGTTTGGGGCTGCGAGGCTTATGTCAAGTGGAGACACGAGGATAAGCTCGGCCCGCGAGCGGTCAAGACATACTTTATAGGTAATCCTAAAGGAACGCTTGGTCATTACTTTTATTCGCCAACCGAACAACGTGTTTTTGTTGCGGCTAGTGCGACATTCTTAGAGAAGGAATTTCTCGAGAATGCAAAGAGTGATAGAACCTTCGAACTGTCGGAGATTCCAGAACCAAGTACCGAGCAACT